>NC_136062.1:341890459-343109084 GCF_964261635.1 Lissotriton helveticus | reverse complement strand
AATAGCACCACATCTTACGCTAAGAGATACGCACGGAGTACCTCGTTGCAGGCGACCATGCTATTTGACGTGTGGTGCCCGATGCACCTGCAACTCCGCAAATACACATACTATTATTCCATTTCCCATAGACATCACAGTTCCGACTCAATTATATTTTGGCCCTATTAAGTCTAGTCCATGAGATAACAGACTCCAGCATCCTGCAGAGGTGCCTGTCCAACCAATCCCCCGTTGAGCTGACTATTCATTCCCATAGGGTGGGGGATAGGTGGCTTGGTGCAAGCCGGTTTGGCTCTTAGCGGAAACCAGACTCCAGGAGGAGTTACTGGAGGCAATAGAGTGCTTTCTCACACTTAACAAGGTTTAGGTCCTTTCGGATATTATTTTTTGGGAAGCCCTTACGGCGGTCATCAGGGGGGACATTATATCCTATAACAAACATCGTAAACTCCACATGAGTGCAGATGTCCAGGCATTGGAGTGAGAGATCAGGGACCTGGAAGACAGAGCGGTGCTGACCCCACATCCCATCCCCTAGCCCCCCGTCCTAACTTTGGACATGGCTAGGGAATCGCTAAAGACTTGTACTGAGACCAAAATGGCGATTCTGGCCACTAAATATAGAACAGATGAGGCTGGCAACAAGGCTGGTAAATAGATATATTAGTTTGTGACTAGGGAAGCTGTATCAAGGTTTGTTCCAGCTATCTGTGTTGTTGGCAGGGGCACTGACACGAATCCCAGGAATCACATCAGCCTTTGCAAGTTACTATAAAATATTGTTTGTGGAAAGAGACCAGCTGCTACCGGAGATCCATAACCCCATTATTTGGGCCTCTCCCCAGGCTCTCCCTGCAAGACAGGGAAGAACTGGATCAGGACATTTCAGAGGAGGAAATCCTGAGCGCAATACATAACCTGCCCTATGGGAAAACTCAAGGTCCCAGCGGATTCCCGGTCCAATTTTTAAAAAGATGTACTTCTCAATTGGTTCCACAGAAGTCCCTACTTTATCAGGAGGCCCTGCGATTGACGGCCATGCCACACGATTTACATGGTGCCCATGTAGTTGGTCCATGTAAGTAGAGCAAGCCAATTACTGAATTACTTATTGGCACATATCTTTGAATAATACTGAATCCAAAATCCTAGCCAAAGTTCTTGCGAGTTACCTGTCAAGAGTGATATATTATAACATAGGGGGCGTGGGAACTCCCACGCTGGATCTAGAGGAGCACCAGAAGGTCTTAGCCTTAAGAATATCTGGAGATACATAGACGATATTTTTTTAATTTGGTCTGGTTCCCCAGAAGAGATCCTTGAGTTTCTTACCTACCTAAATCAGGTAGATGATCACATACAGTTTACTCACCATATTGATCTCAACAGCTTGCCTTTTCTAGACATTTTTGTTACCATTGACAACGGCAGTTTGAAAACCAGTTTGTACACCAAAGAAACGGACCGCAACAATGCCTTGCTGTATACCAGTTGTCATCCAACTTCTTTGAAGAAACATTTACCGTATTCCCAACTACTACGGGCCAAAAGAATCTGTTCAGATCCACAAGACTATCTTAAATTTGAATCTAACATCATACACAAATACAGAGACAGAAAATACCCTGACACGATTCTATCTGCTGCTCAAGAACGTGTAAAGATGAAAACCAGAGATTAACTTTTAACGTTGAGTACCCGTCAGAAAAAACTTGAGAGACCGGTATTTGTGTCTAAATATTCTTCAAACAGCCCAAACATCCAAAAAAATCTTTTACACAATGGTCAATGGTACAATTAGAACCTGATTTCCAGGGAATTTTCAACTGCATTCCCTTGTTCGCCTACCAAAGAGCGAAGAATTTGAAAAATATGCTAGAACATACCTCACCACAAAGAGCTGAAACTTTTTCTGGAACTAAACCATGCCACAATTGCAGTCACTGCCACAATATAATCAGAGGCAATTCCATCAATCACCCACGCACCGGAAAGACAATACACCTCAAAACCAATGCCACATGTGACTCTATGAATTTGGTGTATCTACTAAAATGCCCATGTGGCTTACCATACGTGGGAAAGACTGAGAGAAAATTGAAAATCCGTTTAACGGAACACAAAAGTACCATCAGAACGAAGAACCTGAAATCCCCTTTGGCGGCACACTTTACATCAGCTTCACACAACATCAGCCAGCTGAGATTCCTTGCACTGGAGGTTGTCCCCATGAGACCAGGGGTTGATAATCACAAGAGATTGTTGCAACGAGAACTAACCTGGATGAAATTACTGGACTCTTGCCAGCCTTTCGGACTGAATGAACGTACAGAATATAGTTGTTTCTTATAATCATATTCTTCTTTTATATTTTTTCCTTATGTCTATTATGCTCTTTTATTCTACTGAATTTCGCAGATTGACATCACTCTCTTTTCTAACACTTCTTCTAATATTTTCACCAATATCTTTTTTCCTCCATTGTTTTCTACCCTTTCTATTTTTTTCCTCCATTGTTTTCTACCCTTTCTATTCTTTACTATCGTTGTGTTTTTCATCTGATCCACTTTATGGATATTCACCATTTGACTACCTTCATTGTCATTTGTAAACCTTGTTCAATCTACATTCTTATCACATTTCATTCACTTCGTTGATACAATATTTATTGTTTCTACATTGTTTTCACTCATGTGGCCTTCCACACTTGTAATATGAATTAACCCAAGGTTTAACCTTTTGTCTATGTTCATCAGAAAGAATGTTTCCCGTAAGTTTGTTTGATATGTTATTATTTTTAGTCCTTTGTTTATGTCAGGTGCACGAACCTTCCCTGTGAGTCCGTTGTTTATGTTATTACCCGCCCTGCATGCCGCTGTTTCCACTTTTCAACCTGAACGCGGAAACGCTAGATCACTTGTAGAACGCCTGGTTACGGGTGAGTTTTTACCAGGAACTTCACATCAGTTTTTATGCACTGCTTGAATCATTTTGCACTATAGTGGTTTTTCATTTATCATTTGCCGAGTATTGACATTAGCGCTTAACACGCATGTTACCGATTCATTAAATGCTAACACCACTATATGTCGGTTCTCACTAACGCTCGGTCAGTCCACCAGCCAAATTGCCTTTCAGGACCCATTTTTTCATGTCATCCGTCGAATTACCTACGGTCAGTCACATCACCAAGTCGTTTACCTTGCATTAACAGCATGTTCGGTATTCTTTAGCTTCACGTTTTTGCGCCGATTTTCACTAACGATTAGTTATACCACCCTTTGATTTTTTACGTATAATCAGCACGACCACAACCTTTCACTCGGATTTGATTTACAGTCTGCTCACGTTTTGGACCGGTGATGTCACACGCCATGTCACAAGGGGAAGCACTTACTTTTCCTTTCCGCTTATGAATGTAGAGATGAGTTTCTTTTCCCTGCCCCCCCTCTAATACGATGTTTATCTCCTCTTAGATCCCCTGATGAAGGGACGCTATGTCCCGAAATGCATTGGGATTAATTACGGGATCAACTACAACTTGAAATTTAAATGTTGATACCAATGACACATCCACAGTGGTTTATATGACTCATAATATACAACTACTTGGACTTTAATGGAACAATAAAATTCAAAGCTTCAAACCTGAGTAAAAGCTTGATATTCTTAAGGCTAAGACCTTCTGGTGCTCCTCTAGATCCAGCGTGGGAGTTCCCACGCCCCCTATGTTATAGTATTCAACCCATTCTCTACCAGCCGGAAGAGAAACATTCTTGAGGCGCCCTAAAAAGTAACAAAAATCTTTTTTGGTTTACCATTGGATTACGCTCTAAACTCTCGGTGTGCCACACCACCATTTCAAGAGTGATATATTCCCATGTTCCTTGGGTCCAAAATGGCTTTATGCCTAAGAAGGGGGACAAAGCACTAGAAGTGCCTCATATATGTTGCCTTAGATTTCACTAGAAGAGTGACAGAACTACAGGCAGTGATTTCTATAGACTTTGAGAAGGCATTTGGTATGATTGAATGGCCCTTCTTGTTTGACGTCCTTGTAAAACTGAATGTCAGCCCAAAATTCTGCGCCTTGACTCGCCTCCTATTTAACCTCCTGTTGGCCGCTGTGCATGTTAATGGTACGATCTCTAGCTGCTTTCCTGGGAGGCATGGTACCAGGCAGGGATGTCCTCTCTCATCTTTTGTTTGAGTTGGCTGTTGTACTGCTGGCAAAATGGCTATGTGTGGATGCTCAACTTTGGAGGATGCGTGAACATCGGGATCATGAGGACCATATAGCTTTTTACGCTAACGATGCCTCATAATAGATGTACGATACCTGGAGCAGACAATCCCGAATTTAATGCAGATTCTTTGCACATATGGGGAAGATTTGAGCCTTAAGGTCAAATGGGATAAATTAGTGACGCTTCCCATAAATTGCTCGCTGGTTCCGGAGGGAGGGGTAGACTGGGGCACCCTGCTGTGGGTCTCCACCTTTAAATATTTAGGGATACATGTTACTCCATATCCGAAACGCTGCTGGGACCTTAATATTGAGCCAATATTTCAACAGTTACATTTCCAGCTTGATGCTTTCAGTGAGCTCCCACTCCCGGTTAACGGGTCGCGGGGCCCTCTTTAAAATGATCACCCTGCCCCAATGGTTGTACATCCTCCAAAAGTATACATATGCCCTCCTGAAGGTATTTCCTCTCATCTATACAATCTGTCATCAATAATTATATGGGATTGCGAGACCGCCAGAGTTGCATTCAATAAATGTGTGCAAAACCTTTATGATGGAGGGGTTGGGAATGACGGACATTCGACAATATTATTACACCTCGCAACTCTTACCCATCAATAACTGGCTGTATGCCGAAAGGGATTACTCATCTATTCAACGTTCCTTGCACATTTATATTGCTACCGGGCTTCTAAGCATATACCCGAAGTTACCAGAAACTTAACTGATTGTTGACAGAAAGCATGAGGTCTGGGAGCATTCACACATGAAGTCCTTTGGGAAACTCCAAACAGAATTTGTGCTTCATACGATAATGTTTTTTTTTTAGATCTTCAGCACCAACAGGTTGTAGAGAAATCCTCCAGATATCTCCAAGACATGCCAGCATTTAATCAGTTTGAATCCAAGCTGATGTTTGAATGGCAGGGGGGTGGGCTTAGATCCTCCATTTACAAAGTGTTTATTGTCAACATGCCAGAGTCGATGCAGTCACTTAACCACTTGGATGCTAAGGCCCTGGAAAGATTTACAACCACTTTCCATTGAAATCAATGGAAACTCCATGACGAGTTACCCTTGTCATTAGCATCCAAGTGGTTAAGGAGCGCTGGGAGAGCGATCTGGGGCCGCTGAAAAGGAGGACTAGGTTGAGGCTAACATGGATGCAAGAGAGCTTGTGATTCCAGCAAGGCTACATCAAATTCAGTTAACATATTTTCACATAATATATTTTACACCAACTCACCTGTACAGGATTGGGTGGAAGCCCTCACTAAAATGCACTAGATGTGGGGTGGGCAAGGGTACCTTTTTACACATGGTATGAGACTGTCCGGTGATATCCAGATAATAGGCAAAGATTTACTTAAGCTTGGCTGAAATTACCTGGTTGCCAATTGATTTGGACCCCTGCATGGTGTTACTGGAGATATTGTCAGGAAGAGTACAGGAATTGGGCATGAAAGAAATCGGTCACAATGGGTCTGATGAAGGCCAAAAAGGAGATAACACGGACATGCTGATCGGTGACCACCCCGCCTATGATAGAGTGGACATGAGCAATGCATCTCTGTGCAGCTGCAGAAGATAAGGCATACTTGGCCTGTACATGCCTTAGAAAACATTCACAAATTTGGCAGACTGGAACAAGTTAATTGATTAGTGCTTTAGGCTGGAGAGGGAAGGGGAGGATAGCTTGAGGAAACCAATTCTCCTATATATTTAAGGGGAAACAACGGTGCTTGATAGATGTCTGGTGGAGTAAGCTGCATTTTGCACACTGCTATTTCTCAAAATGTGATGAAAAGAGTTACAAAAAAGAATTGCTACAAAGATGCACCTGTTGATTTCATAGTTGTATTGTATTAATTCTGCCATTCTCCAACCCACACCAAAGGGGCCACTCTTGACGAAATCATTGCCAACAATGACTTGGCCTCCCTTTCCAACATCATGCCCACGACTGGTCTGGCCATCACCTGATTCTATTCTCAATCACCACCACGGCTCCACCCCCCAAACCCCACCAAAAACATCCAATCCGAGAAATGAACCAGAAATCTTAAAATCGTATCCCCTCATCCCCCCCGCCCCCCCGGGAACTGGAGTCTAAACTCCAAGCACAACTTCTTCTTACCCCTCTCTCCCAAAATGCTAACTAACTCACAGAGCATTTTAATAAAACAGAATTGTATTTGAAGCCTTAGACCAAATTGCTCCATCCAAATCATAGTTCAATTCAAATCTCAACAACGAAAGACGTGCACTTAGACTAACTGAAAGAGCATGAAGACAACACCCATCTCATGCCCATCTCGCCCTCCTCAGATCCACTATATCCACTTGCATGAAACACATTTTCTCTGAAAGGCCACTCACAATAAAGACCCCCTCTCTTATAACCTTGTCCATGAGCTAAAGCACATCATTGCCCCTTATTGGACTACTATCGTCAATTCCTCACTTTCAACAGGATGTGTCCCTCTCTCCATCCAACTCAAACAAATCACTCCATTCTTAAAAATACCAATTCCGACCCCAACGACCTGAACAATCTACGCCCTAGCTCTAACCTCTCCCTGCTTTCTAAAGCCCTTGAAAAATGTGCCCTGCTCCAACTGGACAAACACATTGAAACTTTGAACCTACTGGACTACTTACAATCCGGCTTCCGAAAAGGCTGCAGTACAAAAACTGTCATGCTAAATATAGTTGATGACATCCACCACTTCCTTGATAATGGCAAGACCTGCCTACTTATTCTCATCGACCTCTCAGCCACGTTTGACACAGTTAACCATCCTGCCTTACTTAACGCGCTTAAAGTTTACTTTGGACTCAATGGTCCTGTCCTCAAATGGTTCTCCTCCTACCTCCAACACAGAACACAACAAATCAAAATCTACAACAGCCTCTCTAACCCTACACCTGTCTCCCCAGGTGTCCCCCAGGGATCTATTCTTTCTCCTTCTCTCCTCAACCTCTTTATGGAACTCATCACCTTCATTCTAAAACAAGCTGGAATCAACTACCAACTCAATGCTGAAGACACACAACTTTATTACAAGATTCATTCACACTCTTCTGTTCTGCATCTTAACAACACCCTGTCAAAGATACAATTAAGGTTCCACTCCAATCATCTCAAACTCAACCCTAAAAAACTGAAATCATTCTCTTCTCTCCAAAAAACAATCCTCTACCTATCCAAACATGGACCTCTGACCTTAATGTCCTCAACTGTCTGGTCTCCTAATCCCTGGTCTCCTAATCCAACTCTGTAAAATCTCTAGGTATCTCCAATGGCAACTGCCTAACTCTTAATGTCCTCATAAAAAAACGCGGCCAAAGGAGCACTCTCTACTCTCCGCTATCTTAGGAAAATTAAACCCTTCATTCCAGCTGACGACTTTAAAACGGCTGTCCAATCTCTCGTCCTCTCGAGAATAAACTATGGTAACGCTATCATCTCCGGAACTCCTAAAGTTCACTTAGCTCCACTCAAATCTGTGCTCAACCTTGCGGCCAGGTGAATCTTCGACTTCTAACGGTTTGACCACATCTCCCCAGCCCTTGAAGCCCTAAAATGGCTTCCCATCGAAGACAGATCCTCCAACAAGATTGCATGCATTACGCACAAAGCCCTTCATAAAAATGCCCGCTGTATTTCACTAACAAACTCAACAAAGCGGGCTGCTCCATACCACTGAGAAGCACCAACGCTCTCATCCTTGTCCCACCTCTGTTAAAAAAGAAATCCATACAATCTTGCTCTTTCTCCGGAAACGCCCCTAACACCTGGCATGCCCTCTAAAGACCTGCGTATAAGGCTTTGTGTATTGTCTTTAAGGCAATTAATGGAACAGGTCCTGAGTTTCTAAGATGTAAACTCCAATGCTATGTTCCAGGCAGGATGCTACGATCAACTTTTGCTAAACAAGTGCAAGTTGACTCCTTAAAAAAAAACAATTGGGGAGGTAGAAGCTTTGGGCCAGATGTAGGTAAATCAGATTTCTTAATAGCGAATTTTACCGATTTGCTATTAGGAAATCGGTGTTTCCTATGGAGGTAAAGATTCGTTAAAAAATACAGAATCCTTAATATTCCTTATTACCGAACCGGTAATTGAGAATCGGTAATAAGCAATACCTACCCATTCATTTCTATGGGCTTGGAGGCCCATAAGAATGAACGTGCAGACATTCAGTATTAGCGATTCGGTATTACCGAATTCCTTAAATGCAAGAGCAATAAGGAATCGGTATTAAGGAATCGGTATTTACCGATTCTTTATTTATCGATTCCTTACATACATTAGGAATGGCTAAATACCGGTCGGTAACGCTGAAATTTACCGAATTTCGGCATTACCAACCGGTATTGAGCCACCTATATCTGGCCCTGAATTCTTTGTGCATCTAGAGCTTGGAACGAGCTCCCTTTTCAGCGTGGAAATGCCCGGACCTTTTTTCTTTCCGTAAGGGCTTGAAGACATGGGTCTTTTCTCAGTAGCAGGTTATCAGCCCCTCCAGGTTACCAGTACTTAGCGCCAGGACACCCCTGGGTAACCGTGCGCTATATAAGTATAAATAACATAACCTCAGCTTTAAAAACAGACCTCAAACTGCTGATGCTCAACAAATATTGGGGTCCATAATCCTATTCATTTCTCACTTGTTCTACTCCTCCTACCATTAAGCTTACCTCCTTCTCGTGTTACTGTACATAATATGATTACCTGTATCCATTTTATTTATTTAGATTGCTCTCTGACATATGTACATTTTATTTACTCTATTTGCTCTTTTTAGTCTAACCCTCTTTGAATTCCACGTTATGAACAAATGTGTTATTCGCTCAGATACCCCTGGGTCTAGCCAGAGCTAGATAAAACCTTTAAATAAATTGTCACACTGTATCTTGATGTTGTGTAACAACTCTCCAGAACAGAAAACTTACACTGTTGCAGCTCACAACACTGACTAAAATGTGATGAGGCCATTCAAACACTGTAAGAATCCCTGTGACTAAGATAAATAGGGGCTAGCATACGCTCTTTGCATCCACATCCAAGTAAGAGCCAACTACGCTATGAAAAGTGAGAAACTATCACAAACCTGTAGTGACAGACTGGCAGAATGCCCTAAAAAACATTCTTCCCTGCCGCAACCTGAAGTCTTTTCTATATTCATCCAGAAATGTGAGCAAACTGCTGTGTGTGAAATCATGAGTAATTCTTTTATTTCAATCTAAGTTCAATGCTCCCAAGGCATGTACCCTCCACGTATGATAACAACAGAAAACTATCTTAAAGTTTACTACATTCATTCAATGATGATATTGAAGTGATTGCTCACATGGAATTCATATATGCAGTACACATAAAAACAGCAAAATCACGGTCATGATTATATCAGGAAGAAAACAGCATGTCGGAATTACTTTCAAACAATTGGGTGGAATTTATTGTACATAAGAATGCAGTAAAATAAACAGAATTGAACAATTAGTATAAAGTGTGCATTACCCCAAGTGACATACAGGGAAGTAGCCAGAAAATTAAAATACCTTGTTTGTTATCAGACCCAGGGTGTGAAGTGAGCAAATGCAACCCTCTTAAGTAGAGTTCCTTTCACCCTCCTTTCATCTATCCAACCATTCATCCATCGATCTGTCCATACCTTCACCTTTACATATTACCACCAATTGGCCCATTAATCTTTTCACCCATCCACCCATCAATATGTTTATGTATCCATCTGCCTTTTAACCATCCATCGATTCATTCTTCTTCATTGGCTCACATATTCACCAGTCAAACCGTTCACTCTTCCATCCACAAATTAGTTTACCCTTTAATCCTTTCACTGCTCTTAGAACCTTCTATTCATTTTCCTTCTTTCCTTCCAGTCTCCCCTTCCTTTCGCCTTCCGTTCTTTTTTCCCTTTGTATCTACCCATCTTTTTTTCTCCCTGCCTTACTTTCTCTTTCATATCTTTCTCTGTCATGCTCATGTTTTCCAATGTTTTCCTCAAGTTGTTTTTTTTTTGCGTTTCCTTCCTTGTGCATGCCAGCTGAAATCTCATAATCTTCTCTCATGATATTTCCTAGCAGTGCTGTTTATCAGCATTTAGTCTGCAGACCTGCAGACATAAGAGTCCCATAGACAACTAAATGTTTATGTGGACCCAGTTCCAAACTCATCGGGCTAAGTGGGAGCCTCCGCTCAAGTGGCTAAAATGCAGAGGTTCCCTACGCCCGTGGTAACATACCATAACCAAACACAAGTTGTGAAAACATTGCAGGTAGTACAGGTATATTGGTAGTATCAGACTGCTATATTCAATATTAATTTCTGAAGAATATAAGAACACAAAAATAGGTTCACGTAGTGCTTTGAAAGACAAAAGGTCTGCCCATTTCATTACTTCCCCAGGTCAACCCCAGTCCTGAAGAGACTATTTTATGCCTTAACAGGGTCGAAATGCTGTCAACACTTCCACAGACAGACCATTTGTTTGCCAGAACACTATGAGAGCATTCCTTAGTGTGCCTGTATTCTTTAGAAACTAATATTGTATATGGCTGTCTGATACTACCAACATACCTGTACTACACACACTATTTTCACAACTTTTTCTTGGTTATGGTACGTCACTTGGAGTATTGCACACTTTACACTGATTCTTCAATTCTGTTTATTTAACTTCATTCTTAGGCAAACTAAATTCAACCCAGTTTCTTGAAAGTAATTCTAACATGCTGGTTTTCTCTTGATTTAATCATGACAATAAAGTTGCTGTCTTTGAGTATACTTTAATAGTAATATCTTTATTTGTTTCCAAAAATAAAACCATAAAAGAACAACGCAATCTAAAATAAAATACATAATCTGGACGGCATCCTGACAGACTTACTAAAACACTGACGTTAGGTTAAAAAATGTTATTAAATATAAAAAAAAACATCATGGAGAAAGTACACCAGGAGAGGACAGTTCATAACAAAGGCAGATTAATGTCTGAAGTGACTGTATACTGCATATATGAGTTCCATGTAAACGCTTGTTCAAGCTTTGTTTTAATACCCAAGTCCGCACGACATTTGAGTTACACTTGTCTTGAGAATATAAGATATTATAGTAATGGCAGATCTTTCCATGTACCTCAAACTAATCTCTATACAACTGCATAAGAACTTTATCATACTGGGACAATTTCCAAATGATTAAATCAGGGCAACTCCAGTTAGACCAATCCTAAGGAATAAAAGAGCCTCATCGCTTTCACAGTTGAATTGTGGCCTATAAAACGACACACACATAATACAGATGCAAATAGCAAATCTTTGAAGACATTGGTTTTAGGTGTGATGCTACTTAACAGCATGTCTCCTATTAACTTACTTCCATCTGTCTTTTTTCTGCAGCTTCAGCTAGTTGTCTTCTTTTCAATTCCTGGATGAAATGTAAAAAAAAAGAAAACAGTATTTAAAAAAACATATTTAGATGTCTCTGCTAAAAAACCCACATAATATGAACATGTTAGAACGGGGATCTCTGGTTGGCTAAGGCTTGCGCCAAAGCCAGGCAGAGAGCACCACTCTAGTCAGGTCTGGGGAGTTACACGCCAAAGATAACCCCTGCTCACCCCTTTGTTAGTTTGGCACGAGCAGTCAGGCTTATCCCGGAGGCATGTGTAAAGCGTTTGCGCAACACACACACACAACAGCAACACACTAGGCACACCACAAAAGGAACTCCACACAAGGTTATATATAAAAAATAGCCTTTGTATTACCATAAACAGATTAGATCATAATCACACAATTTACACTGTGCCAACTGGCACTGGGTAGTATCTACACCTGACAGGGCCAATTGGGCCACTGTCAGAACAATCACAAGTCACCAATTTTAAATTTAGCACAAATAATACATGTAGAGCACAACAAGTAACTACTGGTAAAAGTTAGTAACACACTATGCAATAATAATCAAATTAGACATAAAACATATTAGGCCTAAAACACAATATGCAATCACTGTAGGCATAAACACCTGAGGTAAGAATCACATTAGGCCTAACTCACACAGTGAAATATAACCTCACTAGCATAAACCATAATATGCAAAACAACCTCCTAATCATAAAACAGATTTAGAGGTATAAAACAGGGCATAAATACATTACGCATAAATCACATGGGGCATCAGGCAATTACCATCTTAAACACAGTATGCACAAGTCACCTTGCGCTAGAGTCACCTTAAGCCTAAATCACATTATGCACTAGGCATCACAGTATAAATTCATTATGTATTTACCATCCTAAACACAGTGTGCCCAGGCGAGGGCACAGCACAGGAAAACTATCCCCAGGCCAACCGGCCTCTCACATGGCTCCAATGTCCTATGTCCAACAATAGTCGCGCTGTCTAGGCAGCGAAAGCAAAGGTGCGCAAGAGTCTAGGCCTAAAAGTGGCAGCTGCCCACTAATTGCTGGGCAGCTGTAAAAATCAAGGGACGGGCACGGGCACTTCGGTGCCCTCAGGAATCCACACTGGGGCTTCCTAGACAATTCTGCGCCACGTTGCAGCTGCCTGCGCTCTCGCCGGGCAGCTGGAATCAGCACCAACAAGCACTGGCCCTCTCTGTACCTCTGTTGCCACAAATAATGCCCCACCAGCAACGGGGATGGGCACTGGGCACATGGAAGTGACACTCTGGGACTAAAACTCGCTATGCCCCAAAAATGTTGCAGTTGCCCACTGTCACGCGGGGCAACTGTAAAGTGGTCTTGCCAATAAGGTGAAAAACACGGGCTCTCCTGGTGCTAATCACGGCGCTGGTCAGGCTCAGAGGCCGCCCCACTCACCGTAGTACTGTAGGACTCCGACGCCTCCTTCTCCGGTCACAGGACTCCGTAACCCGCGGTCCCCGCTCTTCGTTGTGGACTGCGCGGGCTGGTATGCGGTGGGGGCAGGCACCGACAATGTGCCTCGGGCCCCCTCCGCCTCACTTCTCAGATCGCTGCAGCACTTCCAGGGCTCTCCTCAGTGCATGGGAGCCCCGCTGCCGGACAGGTTGCTTCCAGACCCGGCCAGCACGTCCCAGTGCGGGGTGGGCTCCCGCCTGGGTCTCTCAATGCGGCGCTTCCCGGGACACCGGCCCAGCTCTGCTGGTGTCCAGACCGGCTCACTTCTCCTTTGGGCACCGGAGTGCGGGGTGGGCTCCCGTCGGCTTCGGTCTTGCTCTTTTCTCGTGGCCCTGCCCACATCACAACACAGATTGCCTTGCTTCCTGTTTCTTCCGGGTCGCGGCAGTGCTTTTTGTTTTCCTTCCTGGCACAATACGGGGTAGGCTCCCATTATTAGGCACACAGTCCCTGGCGGGGTGGGCACCCACTAGGGGTAAAAAAAAAACTACACACAATGCGGGGTAGGCACCCGCTATGGAGGTACCGATGCGGGGTGGGCTCCCGCTCGGTTTTTAGCACCAGTCAGCGGCACCAACGCAGGGTGGGCTCCCGATCAGATTTTTCAGCACAGAGATACAGGGTGGGCACCTGCTTGAGGAAAAGCAATTGCGGGGGGAATCCCACATAGTGAAGCTTTGCGCTGCAGGCCACCAGCCGTCCTCCTGGGGGCATAAACACAGCGCTTCCAGCACCAAGGTCAAGCGCTGTTTCAGAAGGAAAAATAAAGTGCTCACAGGCGCTGCAGCCCCTAAGTCCAGGGAAAGTCTTGTGGGATGAAGGGGGACAAGGGTTGGGCCCAGGTAGGCCAGGTCACAGGGCCCTTCAGCTGGGAGGCAGTCCCTAGTGGCGGTTCCTCCTGGTGCCCAGCAGCAGGCCCCCCTTAAGTTGGACACACGAGAGAACATCTTTTCATGGGGTCACAGCCCCTTCTTATACACAGATTTCCTATGTCACAAAGGTGCAGGGCAGGGGGGAAACCAGATGCAACTGGTTTGGGAGAGCTTTGGAGCACTTTGTTGTGATCAGCTCCTCTCTCCATTGTCAGGTGGGGGCTAGGTGCTCAGACGCACCACAGGGGGCGGAGCCAGCACTGGGAGGGAAGGCACAGCCCTCTTCATATCTCACGTGCAACTCCTCCCTCCCATCTACATGCAGATCTCCCAAATTTACCACCGGGCAGACCCATCCTGGCTCCTGGAGCCAAGCGCACCATCCAGTCCCTGTCAATCACAAGCCACACATGCATTTCACTACAGGCAGGCAGACACACAGCACACCTTCTAAAAGTGGCACTTCTCCACCAGTCACAATAAATCTGCGCATACCATTGCACAGCATTTATTCTCACGAGTTCGCACATACCAAACTCGCCCCTGCTCTCCTCTCACACCAGGAATTACCATGGACATATATCTCCTCCATGCATTCCTATGGGAGGGCAGGCCAATCTCACCACACACGCACATACTTCACACTGCGACACAGTGCTAAAGTGCGCAGAAGCCAAAAATAACTAACATCAGGTCATATTAAAAGGCAAAGAGTTTAGGGGTCAACCTGCCAAAAGGGCCAGGTCCAACAGAACACATAAGCAAATGGGGCAAAATATTCCCTGAATATTTCCTGAAAGGCAGTTTTCTCACCACTATTTTAGTAAGGTTTTATATAAAGCATTCATTTTAGTTCATACATATAAAATGTGTTTCTGGGATCTTGGGTAGAGAATTAGCTTTAAATAGAATGCACTGGGTTAAGAGAGCTGAATAAAACAAGATGAAATCAACATCCATATACATTGTCCCAGGGACTGTGTCCTGTAAATTCCATGGAAGTCTGCTTGGCTGGAAGAGTATATTCATCTGCTCCCTGCCAGCAACATTCAGCACCCGGATTTCCACCTGGTTTGTTTTATGAGAAATCTGGAAAGAGAAGAACGTTGTCTGAGCCTGTCTACTACAGGACCAAGCGAAACCTGAATGCCACTTCCACAACCACAAAAAGCAAGGAAGATGCAATCTGGTCTGATTAAAAAATTTAACAAATGCTTACCTTGCGATTTGGCACAAGGTTCTTCAACACCATAACTTGGAGGGGAGGGGGGGGGGGGGGGGTTAGGACTCGCACCAGCAGCATCGTCCAAGTGCAGGATTTAAGAACTCAGGAGCTTGCTATGTCCATGTAGCTTACACAGGATACTGATATTGATAGTTTGCAAATCGCTTGATTGCCAGAGGGCATCCTAGTGCTAGCTTCTGAAATGATGTAAGTGAAAACAAGCCTGTATAGATGACAGAGAAGATGTACTAGAGGGGCAGGGCCTGGGAAAAAAGGCAGGTTTTAAGTGGTTTCCAGATCTGCATAAGAGTGGGTTAAGCTTTAATATACACAGGCAACGTATCCCACAATTTAATGGTGGCAACAGAGGCCAGCCAATTAGCCCTTGGAGTCACTTCTTGTAGTCCTGGGTTCAAGGAGATGGTCCATTGCTCCTTCAAGCAGCAAGGCAGCCCTCCAAGCAGCAGGGCAGTCCTCTGGGGGTCATGCATTCTTTCTGAAGTATTTCACAGGTCCAGTAGTGTACTGAAGAGTTGCTTTGAGGGTGCCTGGTGCCAGCAATTTAAGTGGGGAAGGAATTCACTAAGCTACCCCCCTAACTGGTTTGGAAATGTTGTTTCCTTTCCCTGCAAGGCTCCAAGAATTCTTGGATGACAAAAGGTTAGTGTCAGGGCCATTTGCCTTCTGGAGGCAAGCCCCTTAAGTCTGAGTGGGGCAGGGAACAGATCCGCCCCTAGCCATCCTGAGCGAATGGCCCATCCTGCCAACAGCTTTTGTCTTACTGTCTGGGAAGAAAACACAAAGGCAACTGACACTACACTCAGTCATGTGACCCAAGCTGCAGACACTAACTGGTTAGGATATGAAAATGCAAATTTTCTAAAAGTGCCCTTTCCAGAATTGTGACCTAAACTCTGACTTTACCATAAAAGAGGATTTAAAATAACAGTTCATATAAGTTTCAAGAGGACATTTCTAGCTGCTCCCAATCAAAAGTTATGCTTATCAAACGGAAGTCTATCGAAGAGGCTGGCCTTACGGTAGTGAAGAACTACCAGGACGTATAAAACTTAACCAACATCTCCTACTTTTGTATGATGCAAAAGCCAATAAGATCGCCAGGTTTTGGCGCATAGTGAATAGCTTACAGAAATCAAGGGCCCTCGGAATAAACTCTCACCTTACCAAAGAAGACTGGGCTAAGAACCTATGGCACCACTTTAACAGCGGGCTAAAAAATAATATACATGAAGAAAAGGAGACCAGTAGATCCAGACCTGGTCAAGTAAAGCAAGATGAAGCGATCAATTATTCCTTTTCGATTAAACGGATTGTGAGCAGAATCTCAAAGGGTAGAGCGGAGGCCCCAACGGTATCCCATCCATCTTATAGAAGCGAGACCCGGTAGGGATGTGGAATTTCTATAGCCCGCCGCCCGGGACATATTGTTTGGGGCCAAGGGCTACAAGTTTTAATGTGCATTTGTCCTTGGGATAAGTAGGCCCAACCCCCTGCAGCACAAACCCTTTTGGCTGCCAGTTTAAAGTACCACATTGTGGCTCTGGGAAGGGCATTCTCTACAATTAAGGAAAAGTGTGTGTTATATGTAATATGCGTGTTAATGCTGTTCAAACTTGTATATATGGTTAATTAACGCAAAGCCTTTATTATTAGGGTGAGCACTAAAAGTAAATGTTTCAAGCTCAGCCTGCACTTCTGACGGTGGTTCCAGTATAAAAGTGTACACACATTTTCAAAGTTTAATAATATGAGGCTCTGTATAATGCACCCAGAATGCTCTCTGATTATATGCAAATATTTGCAGAAGCTAGAAAGCAAGAGTTATGATTCTTTGCTTTCAAAATAAAACATTCACAAAAAGATTTTAGGTACCATATCTTTGCAGCATTATTTAGTAACATGTTGATGTATGTTAGTATTTCCCAAAATTATTCAGAATGGAATATCAGTGTAACCAGTTTAAATATTAATTTGGAAAACAAGAACAAACAAGCAGTGGCAAAGCTAGTGGGTCTGAAATTGGTGGTCAGCCTTTTGGTTTTGGTCACTCTCCCAACCCCCTCAAATCTCCTAACAATTGAGCCTAGAGCAACTAGCTCTAAATATAAACCAAGTACCCCTGTGGCCATTAATCATGACTCTCACCTGCTGGCCGGTGACCTGACTCTGAGGCAAATCAGGGCACAAAGCAACCGTAGATTCCGTGATTCTACCTGCATGGAGTACAAACACTAAGTGAAATAAATAACAGTCACCCCGCACCCTCTGCCCACGGGACTCACACTTGGTAACTTACTAGGTTGTTGTTAGCTGGAACACGAAAGCAATCCCCTGGAACGTGCTCACTAGAGTTCAAAATCGCTCACTCATATGCTGGTTTTATCGCGTCCTGCTCACCACCCACCTTAAGGCACGTAGGCTACGTGCCTTAAGTTTGCATGCGAAGGAAAGAACGAGCAGCATGACTAAAGACTCACTGAAGAAGTATTGTATAGTGTACTACAATAAGTTTGATTTGTAAAAATGTATTTGACTAATCCCGTTCCACAACCACCCCAAAGACTTCTGCCTCCAACCTGCGACCTCGCCCCACCAAGAAACCGGAGTCCGTCCTTAACAATTGTAATATTGACTATCCTTTTATAGTGTTTTCCCTCTTGTACCCAGCACCCCCTCCCCCCTAATTTACAGTATTCTTGTGTTATCCTACCTATTGTTTACTTGGTGACTCTGTAAAGCGCTCTGATACCCTTACGGGTCAAGTTCGCGCTCTATAAAACACTAACATAAATAAATAAATAAATAATCTAGGGGAAACATACAAAGTCCAGCTGTCACCCTCCCCAGACGTGTATCAGCGACAGGCTGCAGGCACATAGAGCTAAGAGCAGGAAAATACCAACTTTCCTAAAGTAAAAGGAACAAATGATGGACGGATTGCTGAACAATGCAAACATTCAGCCCCAGTCACAAAGATCTGGGTTTAACCCATTGTTCCTTTGCTCACCACGCCACCCCAGTTTGGCCCAGCCATATTCAAATCAGTCTTGACCCTATCCCTCATGGGAATAGTCCAGCCCGAAGTGCAAAGCCAGGCCCTTCCTGGACCGGAAACAAGCATCCTCGGACCAGTGTCGGAGCATCACTCCTCATCAGCCAGGCTAGCTTGAATCCAGTAGCACAGTGAGCACTGTACCCACGTCAGGGCATACCCTTCCCACTTTGGGCAACAAAAGCAAAAGGAAAAATTGATGGACGGAATGCTGAACAATGCAAACATGCACCCACAGTCACATAGATCTGGGTCTGATCCAGCTTTCTTTTGCTCACCACGCCACCCCAGTTTGGACCCAGCCATATGCAAATCAGTCTTGACCCTGTCCCTCATGGGAACAGTCCAGCCCGAACTGCCAAGCCAGGTCCTACCTGGACCGGAAACAAGCATCCTCGGACCAGTGTAGGGCATCACCCCTCATCAGCCCGGCTAGCTTGAATCCAGTGGCACAGTGAGCGCGGGACCCACGTCTGGGCATACCCTTCCCACTTAGGGTGACAACAGCAAAAGGAACAAATGATTTGACAGAATGCTGAACAATGCAAACATTCACCCCCAGTCACAAAGATCTGCGTTTAATCCATCATTCTTTTGCACACAACGCCACCCCAGGTTGGGCCCAGCCATATGCAAATCAGTCTTGACCCTGTTCCTCATGGGCACAGAGCAGCCTGAATGCCAAACCAGATCAATTATTCTTTTGGCATTTATCACCCCGAGTGGGACAGGTATGCAAGACGCGAGTCCTGTGCTCTCCATGCCACTGGAGTCAAGCTAGCCAGGCTAATGAGGAGTGAAACCCCGAAACCGGGCTGAGGATGCTAGTTTCCAGTCCGGAGAGGACCTGGCCTGGCAGTTCGGGCTTGCCTGTTCCTATGTGAGCAGGGTCAAGACTGATTTGCATATGGCTGAGACGAAACTGGAATGGCATGGGGAGCAAAAAACTGATGTATTTAGGCACAGATCTCTGTGCTGGGGTGAATGTATGACATTGTTCATCATTCTGTCCATTAATTGTTCTTTTGGAACTTTCTAAAAGTGTCATTTTCAAAATTGTAATGATAAATTCGACTTTACCATTAAAGAGGATTAATCATAACAATTCCAAAGGAACTAAAGGCGGCGACTTAAAAGAGTAGCTTTGTAGTGCACAAATATCTCTTTCAACCCCTTTCAGGGGTCATGCGTATCTGGCAGGTGGTTGCCAATTCTTGATGGATGTTTGTGTTTGGTTAGAGGATGGCACTTCCCGCCAGTTACACATGACCCCCTAAACTATCCAACAATTGGAAGTCCCAGTTTCAGGTGAGAGCCTTAGGCCTCATATATACGGATTGAGTTTGGACATCAATACTACAGTGTATGTTGTCTAAACGGGCAGATCCTTTATAAGTTTATAGGAACTACATGACAACTCATATTGTCTCATTCAGTGCTGTGGGATTTATCTGCTCTCAATCAAATATAAGTATAAGTAGACAGGGATAGACACACAGCCCTGGCAAAGGCCCCAGATCCGGAAGGGCCGAAACAGGTTGGCAAAAATCAGGGGCATTTGAGACACTAATACTCAATTAAACCCTGTATTTGTTTTTATCTATGTCCACAATGCCATACTAATTAAAGGAATCTCTACTGGGTATGCTGTAAGGCATTTTTTGCTACTATATTACCTTCCTAGATCCCCGTTTTATCCAGAAAAATACTTTATATAAGAATGCCCAACTCTGGTCGAGTTCGCTGTGGTGGTATTAGCCTACCATGGTGTGGATAGGCGCAGATGATGAAGCATGCCACAAGTTAGTGGGTGAGGCGTCTACTCCAGAATCTTTAGATGTCCAAGTAGGATCTTCAAGTGGTTTCTCTCTATTTTTCACGATTATTTCCCTAGTTGCCCTGTTGTGTATGCAGGGTTGTGGAATTCCTATAGCCCGACGCCCGGGACATATTGTTTGGGGCCAAGGGCTACAAGTTTTAATGTGCATTTTGTCCTTGGGACAAGTAGGCCCAACCCCCTGCAGCACAAACCCTTTGGCTGCCAGTTTACAGTACCACATTGTGGCTCAGGGAAGGGCATTCTCTACAATTAAGGTAAAGTGTGTGTTATATGTAATATGTGTGTTAATGCTGTTCAAACTTATATATATGGTTCATTAACGCAAAGCCTTTATTATTAGGGTGAGCACTAAAAGTAAATGTTTCAAGCTCAGCCTGCACTTCTGACGGTGTTCCAGTATAAAAGTGTACACACATTTTCAAAGTTTAATAATATGAAGCTCTGTATAATGCACCCAGAATGCTCTCTGATTATATGCAAATATTTGCAGAAGCTGGAAAGCAAGAGTGATGATTCTTTGCTTTCAAAATAAAACATTCACAAAAAGATTTTAGGTACCATATCTTTGCAGCATTATTTAGTAACATGTGATGTATGTAAGTATTTCCCAAAAATATTCAGAATGGAATATCAGTGTAACAAGTTTAAATACGAATATGGAAAACAAGAACAAACAAGCATTGGCAAAGCTGGTGGGTCTGAAATTGGTGGTCAGCCTTTTGGTTTTGTCAAGGCGTGACTTGTTTAGGCATGGTTTTTGTAAAAACCTTAACAGTGTGGGAGCTGCTGGGTCCTCACCATTCTAACAAGCATTAAAAAAAGCACAAAAAAAAAAAAAGAATGTTGGTCTCAGCACACATTGCCACAGAGGTTCTGGGCACTGAACAAAACTACTTTGTGTGCCAATATGCTTCTTCTAAAAGATCATAATACTGTCACTTACAGGGACGCCAGCTGATAGACAGACGGAGAGAAACAGAATAAAAAACAAAACAAAAGGTCATGGTTAACGCCAGGCCTAATTAGAGGCCCAATTATTAAAGAAAGTCTCAAAAGTGCATCCATGGTAAATATCCTTGCATTAAGTGCATATGTACAGTTTCCATGAATTCAAAAGAATTTAAAGAAGTAGGCCAAGAAATAGTACTCCCAGAAAATATTTGTGAACTGCATTTTAGCATGTGCAAATATGCAGGTGTAGATTTGCTTATGTGAAAATCTGAATGTATTCAAGTTCACTTTTCCTCCAACCACTTTTTTCCCCAACCCTGGAAGAAGTTTTAAGTCTGCCACTGTCAGTATTAAATTTCCAACCAATCTCAGTATGGGAAATGATTAGAAAAGAATTGGTGAAAACCCTTAAAACATTCACTTTAGTAGGTTTGCACAGACTAAAAAGGGCATTCGAACCCTGGGACTATTGCTTACCACTACCTTCAGCCCCAGTATGTAGACCTGCAGAAACATAGCAGCATAAGGGAATTGCTAGTATTCAAACACTACTATGGTATGAACCCTGGCATAACTCTTATATAATGAGATTGCTGCGTAATTTGTTGCTGTATTACATTGCACAAAGGGGACAAGTGGATTTTGTTACAGGACAAGTAGATTTATTAACCCCTTCGCAGCTGGAGGGATTCCCCCGCTGTGCTGGGGGGCGCGTACAGCGCCCCCATGCTCATGACGAGGTCAGCTCGTCATGAGCCACGGCGCTCCGGTGCTCATGACGAGCTGAGCTCGTCATGACCGCGCCCGTTCAAATGGAAAGTTCAGCACAGCAGGGGAATCAGCCCAGCGTGCGAGCGTTCCACGGAGCGCCGTCGCTCATGACGAGCTGAGCTCGTCATGAGCATCCAAAAGGTTAAGTAGACTGCCCCATGGGCAAGTAGATCTTTTATTAAATTCCACACCCCTGTGTATGGTATACGTTTGTGAGAGAATGTGACTAGGTCTTGCTCTCGCTCTCCCTTTGTGTAGATAAGTCACAACACAACCTAATTATCCTGTGCTCACCCTCTGGTACCTTGGCGCACAGCGCGCAGGCTTAACTTAGAGGGCAATATGTAAAGTATTTGTGCAATTCCACATACAGTAACACAGACACAAAAAGACTTCCAACAGATTACAGAAATAGGTTACCATTTTATAAATAAAATAAGGTAAAAACATTATGAATTCTTTACGTAGACGTTGAAGTACAAAGCAGTACAAAAAGTGAGAACAGCGCTAAGAGAATAAGCAGGCAAATGCGTTATTAGGTAGCACTAGGCTGGGACAAAGTCAAAGGTTCAGGCTGACCAACAGGGGGTGCGGACCGGCTGCAGCGACCTCCTAGGTCCGCTGAATAAAAGTACCTTCGATTTGGACGATATAGTAGCTATGGGGCTGCGTGACTCACACTGTGGGCGAGATGCCTAGGAGTCTTCCACGTACCGGAGGCGATGCACCGAGTCCACTACACATGACGGCAAGAGTGCACTGGTTCCGACCCACACTAAGGCAAAGACTCACTGGATCCGATGAGGGCGTGTAAGTGCAGGGTGTTGAGCACCTTAGGCCCTCATATCTAAAGGTCCAGAAAAAGAAACGTACCACTTGGCAGGGCAGACTCATGGCTTGTAGAGTCCAGATGCAAGTGTTTCAAGTATTTTACATCCCTGAGACTTGGGAACGGGAAGCAAGCCCTTGAAGTCACTCTGGGCTCAAATGATACAGGTCACGTCTGTCTCACTCAGTCGGCCGAACAGTAGGCAGCAGGGTGACTTAGCACAGCAAGAACACAGCAGGGCAGATTTCAGCAAAGCAGCAAAGCAGCAGTCCGGCAGCATAGCAGTCCTTTTAGAAGCACCACAGCTTTTCTTTGTGGTATAGTGTTTACATGTCCAAAAGTGTACTGTCTTGATAGGGTCAGAGACCCAGCACTTACAAGAAAATGTGCCTTTGAAGTGGGGGAGACTTAAAAGAGTGGCCCTGAAGTGCACAAGTATCCATTATAACCCAGTCCTTTCTGCCAGGCTTACTTTGGGGGGGGGGGGGTAATCAGTCCTTTGTGTGGGGTCAGGCCACTATCTATTGAAGTGTAACTGTTGGCTCCTTCCTGCCAAGAAGGCCCATCAAAATGCAGATGTATGGTAACAGGTACTCAGCCCCACCTAGCCTTCCTGTATTGTTGGCTGTCTGGAGAGAGAATGCACAAATGGTAGCTGTCACCCAGCTCATACGTGTTTTGGAGACAGGCTATTAGGCACACAGAGGGCTTAGGAGCAGAGAAATGTCCACTTTCTAAAAGTGATATTTCTAAAACAGTAACGTCCAGCCTTAACAGTGGAAAGATTTTATCATTACCATTCCAACGACATGAAACATGATTTAGCTACTCTTTTCTAATCAGGAAGTACAGCTTACAGTTATTTTAAGGAATTCCCAATGTTAGCCTATGTGAGGAGTAGGCCTCACAGCAATGAAAAACAAATGTGGGTATTTGTCTACCTTAGTGTAGCCTTTTGAGTACAAAATGGGGAGTTGAAAGGCTTGGCAAGTAGATTTAAATGCCAAGTCGAAGTGCCAGTAAACTGCACACACCGTACCTGCAGTGGCAGGCCTGAGACATGGATAGAGGACTATGTGGGTGGCTGGAACAGGCAGTGCTGCAGGTCCACCAGCAGCATTTAAGTTCCAGGCCCTGGGAACATATAGTGCACTTTACTAAGGACTTAAAAGTCAATAAATATGGCGATTGGTTATGAGCCAATGTAACCATGTTTTAGGGAGTGAGAACATGTACTTTAGCACTGGTTAGCAGTGATAAAGTGTGTAGAGTCCTAAAGCCGGCAAAATCGAGTACAGAAACAATGGAGGGAGGGAGGCAGAAATGTGATGGAAGACCACCCAGGCTGTCAGGTCTAACATGTGTCCATCCCCAGCTAAAAGTGGGAAGAGCTACCCAAACCCTTAAAGCTCTCCTCACCAAGGCAGAAGACTCTTGAGAGACCATCAGCTTCGACGTCAGTCCCCATGCGATACTCCACCATAAAGTACATTTCCTGTAAGGAGATGAACCACCTCAAAAGTTTGGGATTTTCACCCCTCATTTGCATGAGCCATCGGAGGGGCCTGTGGTCTGTCTAAACCCAGTAGTGAGTGCCAAACAGGTATGCTCTCAAATTCTTCAGTACCCAGACCACAGACTGTTCCAGGGGAAATAATCTCCTACTAATTAAGGCTACCAGTTGGTCTAGGCCCTTCTCATACAGCTCTACTAAGACTGACCCTATGCCATGCTCTGAAGCATCCGTCTGCATGAAGAATTCCTTGAAGAAGTCAGGGGTCCTGAGCACAGATGTTGCACAGCTGATTTTCTTGATAAAATTAAAGACTTTCTGGCAAGCTGCTGTCCAGATCACCAATCTGGGCTGCCTATTGGAAGTCTGCTCATTTAAGGGGGCAACAATAGTGTCATAGCCCTTAAAAAATGGCGGTAATAGCCAGTGAGACTAGGAAGGCTCTCAGTTCTGTTTGGGTTTTAGGTGGTTTCCAGGCCATGATGGTTTTAATCTTGAATTTGAATTTAAAATATTTATTGAGCGCAGCATTCACCAGCGGTTTCTTGGCGCTATGGAGGGCAGGGTACCAATGGGGGAGAGTGACCACCACACCTAAAAACTGATAGGCCTAAGTAGAAGTGAGAGCATATCACAAGGGAAAGGCCTGTTTAAAAAGAAAGGTTTTAAAGGTCCTTCCGTAAGGGAAGGTAGTGTGTTGCCAGTCTTAGTTGATCCGGTAGAGAGTTCCAAAAAGTGGGTGCCAGAGGTCTGAAGAGGGCTGCACCTCGACCTACCAGATGCCCCAAACACACCACTGAACCCTGCCGAATCTGGCACTTACTGATCTTAATTGTCAGGCCTGCTTGTTGCAAGGCCTGTAGTACCTCGTGGAGGTGATAAGGGTGTTAGTTCCAGCTAGAACTCTAGTAGGTGGCACAGAAAGCCTCTTTAAAAGCCAGGAATCCTATTAATCAACAGCTGGAAGGTAGTAGGGGCATTCTTTAATCCAAAGGGCATCACCTGGTATTGGTAATGACATTCCGGAGTTGAGAATGCCGACCTCTCCTTTGCTCTCAGTCAAGGCGATCTACCAGTACCCAGATGTCAGATCAAACATAATGAAGAACTTGGCAGCACCCAGCCTGTCAATGAGCTCATCGGCTCTGGGAATAGTGTGAGCAACAGTCCTGGTGACTGAGTTGAGTCTTCTGTAGTCCACGCAGAATTAGAGTTCTGGTTTGGCTCCCGGTGGGCAAGCCTTTGGTACCAGCACCGCTGTGCTGGACCAGGGACTGCTATAGGGATCAATCACCCATAAGACCAACATCTTGGAGACTTCCTCCATGATGCAAGCTCACACCCTGTTTGACAACCTGTAAATTCTATTTGTCACACAAGGACTGTCTCCCATGTCAACAGCAGGGAGCAGTGTCTCCTCCTGTGGCCAATCTCTATAGGAGCTGCAAAAGAGGAGGCAGGGGAGAGGAGAGAGAATTCAGACAGCTTCTATTTTTAACCAGGTTAAAATTTTCAAAGGAGAAAAAGGCTGAAAGGGAGACTGCAGAAAAGAACGCTGAAAGGGTCTTGGAAGAAAAGAAATTGTTATTTGCTCAGAAGATGAGCTAAAACTAGCCGGCGATTCAAGCCAGAGAGGTGAAGCCCAGCAGTGATGGTGGGAGCATACATACAGTACCTAATGGAGATAAAAAGGTTTGTATTCCCAAGAATTCAGTGCCCAGTTATGTGGTGGGAGATGACACTGATAAGTGGTTTTCTTCTAATGAAGTTGCACTGAAGGTACACAGGGTTCTTGTAGACCACTGGGGGATGGAGGGGTGGGTCTGAGGAAACACATGCCTACACTGGGGAGAGACATTAGAGGTTGGGGAACAAACCAAGTGTAACCACCATGAAGGTCGTTAGGATTGCCAAATTTGGTCTGACCCCTGAGAAGTATGCCCAAATACTCAGTGACAGCAGAGGCTACACACCCAGTCCTGGGTAGATTGTGTTGATTACTCCAGTAAGTCACTGAATGGCTGGAAGAGGGACAGCAAAGTGAGTGATTTTAATGAGTTGTACCATTTGATCATGAGGGGGCACATGCTCATTTTATGTTTGCTAGAGCAGTGCCAGCACCTACTGGACAATAATCTGACTGACCCCATGAAGCTTGCTAAAGAGTTGTACCACTGGACTAGAACCAGAGTTTCCAAAAGGGTACCTGGGAGTGACCCCCAAGAAGGGCGATTCAGGTTCCCCCACAACAGAGTGAGGGGGGGGGGTTAAAATGACCCAGACAAGTCCCAGAGTAAGGTGGTAGGAAAGGGTTTCCACATCCCATCTGAGAAACAGGAGGGTGGTTCTAGTGGGTGGTGGCCCACAGAGCCCCATTTCCAGTCTGGCTGCTATAAGTGGTCCCAGTTAGGACACAAGCAGGGGGACTCTGTCTGTCCAAAGAAAGCACCTTTTCTCGGGTAGTCAATATGGCCTTAGGGGTAAGCAGTCCCCCGGGGCAGGTTATTGACTATGTCATGATCTCCCTCATAGGGAGATAGACACAGAGGGTTAGCTGGTGATACTGGAGGGTGGGAGTCGTCACTCCCACCAGGTGGACGTAACTGGGGCTCTAGTCACTGCTCTGAGGGACACTTCGGCTAGCCACACTATGGTAGAGAGGCTAGTTTCCCCAGAGCAGCAGACCGGCCAGGTGTGTGGGCCAACTCCATACCATGGGCAGGACTTTTTCCGCTCTATGGCCCTGGTACCCCTAGAGTGGGGTGAGGAGGTGACCCAGAGGAGGGTCATAATTAGTCCTAAGAAGCTAATATACTGCAAACTGAGGAATGAGTTTCCCCCGGTGTCAGAAGAACTGGGAGATGCAGCCTGATCGTTCAGTTTTCTTGAGGTACCACTTCCAAACAGAGGGTATAGGAGACCAGAAGTACGGATAGGGGAGGAAGGCTTCACCCCGGACTCCTGTTCAGCCTCAGGATACAGACACTGGGCTGATTGGTCAGTGTTAGGACACCGACCCTCAACTAGTGGGAGGTAGAGTGGAAGAAGGATGGCAATCACCCGCGGTTACTGCCCCCAATCTCAGACACTTCAGAGGTCAGGGAAACCTGAGGAGCCCTTAGGGAACTCATTGCCCTAAGACTGGGAGAGAAGTTTACCCAGTGGCCCCGTTTAAGGTCTCCACTTTCTAGTGGTTGGCCAGGGGCTTGGCTCTTGACATTGACAGCGTTTAGTGGCCTCTGTTTGGTTACTGTCCTTGTGGGTTTCCCTCTGTCCTTCTCTGGGTTGGGGACAGAAGTCAGACCCAAGGAATGGAATGGGCCACATCACTTTGTTGGCCATGGTGGTACTGTCTGCCTACTGGGAGGCATCCATGAGCAGGTTAAAGTCAAGTGCTTCACAGATGGGGTCCGCAGGTGAGGAGAAGGTCTCCCCATGAGTCAGTCCAATGGATACAGAGAGTATAGACAGAGGGATCCAACTGAGTTCAGAAAGGCTTAGAGCAAGCAAGTGCCACTGCAGTAGTGGTCCATTGACCACGTCCTATTGCCCCAAGCAGGGAGGTCCATCAATGTATTGATTAGTCTACCCTGGCTTTGGGCTGAAGGGGGGCCCTCTTTGAAGGGCCCCTTCAAACCTTTCGCCCTCCTCTTTTTCTGAACTTGTCTTTGTTGGATTTAGCGTTCTGAGCACTTTATCACTGCTAACCAGTGTTAACGTGCATGAGCTATCTCCCTAAAATATGGTAACACTGGCTCATACACAATTGGCATATTTAATTTACTCATAAGTCCCTAGTAAAGTGCACTACATGTGCCTGGGACCTGTAAATAAATTCTACTAGCAGGCCTGCAGCACAGATTGTGTTACCCATATAAGTAGCCCCTTGACCATGTCTAAGGCCTGCCACAATAGAACCTGTATGTGTAGCTTCACACTGCCATGTCGACTTGGAAATAAATCATCTTGCCAGGCCTAAACACTCCAATTTTATACTTATAGGTCACCCCTAAGGTAGGTCCTGTACAACCCATAGGGTAGAGTTAAATGTATTCAAAAGGCAGGACATGTACTTTTAAACTTTACATTTCTTGGTAGTGAAAAACTCCCATTTTCGTTTTTCACTACTGCAAGACCGATCTCTCCCATGGGTTAACTTTGGGATTACCTTATTATATTTTATAAGAGTAATTTCCAATTGTGACAAAATAGAAATTTTGAGTTTGGTGTCCCTGTACTCACAATCTAAAATCACAACTTATGGTGAAGTTGGATTTTAAGTCGCAGGTCTAAAAATAACACTTTTAGAAAGCGGGCATTTCCCTCACTTTTAGACCATTCTGTGCCTTCTACCGGTCTTCAATACAAGTTTGGGGTAGGTTACAGCTGAGCTTTCAGCATTCCCTCTGGACAGTCACACACAAAGGTAGCTCAGGTGTGCCTGATGGACGGCCATTCATTTCCTGATGGCCCATCACCTAACTGAGGGGTCTTCTTGGGCTAGATGGGAGTGAGAAGCCAAAACCTGCAACTGAAAGAGCTGTGCCTGTCCCCTTCCGAAGACCTATAGTGAGTCTGGTGCCAGGACAGGAAGGGCAGGGGCCTGGTGCACTTCAAAGCTTTTCTCTGAAGTCTCCCCCACTTCAAAGGCACAACTGAGTATAAGTACTGGACCCCTGACATCAACAATTCAGCACACTTCTGGACTTGTAAGTACTCTGCCAGGAAGAAGAACTGCTGTGCTGCTGAAAGGACTGCCACTCTGCTGGACTGTTGCTTTGCTGAACTCCGCCTTGCTGTGATCCTACCTTGCTGAGGTGCCCTGCTGCCAGCTGTTCCTCTGCCTGGGTGAGAAGGAATGGATCTGTATCACTTGAATCCAAATTGACTCCGAGGGCTGTTTGGCTTGCCTCATGTTGCCTAGGTCTCGGGGACAGAAAAAACCTAGAACCTTCCTGATCCAACGCTTGGGGTCATCTGCCTGCGAGTCTGTCCTGCCAAGTGGTGCCACCCTAGTCCTGGTTCCTTGGAAGTGGGCCTACCGGTTTGCTTCAGTAGAACAGGCACATCCTCTGCTGCGAGAGCAGAATCAACGCATCGCCACGGTTGCTGGAACAGGGCTGGCACATCACATCCGGAACCACTGCATTGCATCCGGAACCACCACTTTGGAACCAACGCATTATGGCCACTATGTGGAGAAGATCTACACATCGCCTCTACAGCGGGAGAAACTCAGCGCATCACATTGAGAACCACCACACTTCAGAATCGACGCTACGCTTACGGACAAGACACAGCGCTGCTGTTGCATGCAGAACTCTGACAACATCCCAACTGTGTGGGGATCATCGACGCACTTCTTTCTGAGACATTTATTAAGATACTTTTGCTCAGTGGGTCCTGCATCCGGCCTGCACCTTGAACCCTTGAATATTTCCCCGATGCAGCTCGACCAAGTAACTCTTTAAGGGCTATTTCCTAGTAAGTGCTATACTTGCATTTCATCTTTAAACAATTCATATCTCAGCTTTTGTTCAATGTATTTTTGACGTTTTGGTCTTGTTTTATTTATAATTTCCTAATCTTTTTTTCTAACCTGGTGTGGAGCCTTTTTGTGATGTTACTGGTTTAAGAGTTACACAAATACTTTACATATTACCTCATGAGTTTATCCTGATTGCTCTGTGCCAAGCTACCAGAGGGTGAGCACAAAATAATTTAGGGTGTGTTGTGACTCACCCTGACCTAGATTGTGATTCCCTACTTGGACAAGGTACATACCTATGCCATCTAGAGATACAATTTCTAACACAGGGCCTTTAATGTCCGTCACTAGAGATTTGAAAAAACAGAATGCTGAACAGATACCATGGCTGATTTATAAATAATAAAGTTTGAAGCAAAAACTTTAGTAGTAGAGAAACCAAATTCGTAAGGTGGTTTACTGTAACTCAAACAAACTAAAAACATGTATCACTTGTTTTTCAGTCTTCAGTTGATCAACATGAATCCCAGTGAGGCCAGGTTACATGCTTTGCACTACTTAGTCAGCAATTTACAGTGGTAGAAGTGCAGTGCTGCACTCGCCAATCAGTGGAAAATATAATTTTCAGTAAGTGAAAATTCCATGGGTCACTTTCAATGATGGGCTACAAGTGAGTTGCTCTAATTGAAAATACCCTTTGAAATGGATAAAACAAATATTGTCTGTCTGCTGACGGATAAACAGTGACGTTTCTATGGTATCTGTCAAAATACTACATGATCTCTGATTCTTACCCAGAAGTGTGATAGACAAACGAGGAAATAAATGTAACCTATAATTCTACCGCTCAATTTCCTCCTTCAAAAGAGAGATTAACTATTTATTATTCAATCAACACATCCTCCCCTCCCGCCTGACGTGTCTTTTTGTTGCCTGTTTCTGTTATACACTTGTGACCCCTTACTGCACCTCCCTCGTTTCTAACTCTAATGGAGGCACCCAGTTCCCTAGGAACAACTGTGTTTTGTTGTGCACTACATGCTTACTCAGGTTTGTACAGGTGCATTTGTTTATACCGTACACAATCTGGTTGAACATGCTAGATAGTATTACCAGCCTAACTATTTTGGGTATATATAGCTATGCTTCTATGTTGTTCACTGGTTTATGTAATGCACTCCGACGTGCTCGGACTTGTCGATACTATATATAATTGCAAAAAAATGAATGAACGAATAAATAAATACATACAGGTTATCCAACATAAATTAAGTAGAATGCGTTGCCTCAATTTCAATGATGAGAAATTCAGGAATACGAAGATTCCATTACAATCAATGTAATTTGATGTAGCAATGGTTTTATAAATATTTCGCACACAAGTTTAATTTATTCGCTAACTTGCATAAGAAAGAAGTCACAATGTGCTAACTAGAGTTCGGTTCAATAATCTAAAAACTGAAAAAAGGAAAGAATATAACTACTAACGAACATGACAACACTATTACAGAAAACCGAAGTAAAAAAAACAAAAAAAACATGAATACCGATAAAGTGAGGCACACCAGAAAACGACAATAGACTTTCTGGGAAAGGCTCTGCTGCATGCACTTACCGGGTCGGGAGTCTCCACTATATCCTCAGCTGCACCTCCAAGGCATGGCAGGCACATCCCCATAGTCTCCGGCTCTCGGCACCGGTTCGGGTCTAGAACGAATAAAGCAACAACGCTGTCAGATCGCAGACTCGCCCACTGTGGCAATAACACCTGTCACCACATAGCCAGACTGTACGGAACAGCATATGACTCGGACCCCGCCCCTAGAAATCGTAAACACTAGACGGCGCGTGTAGGCGGCCGTATCCGGGAGGAGGGTTCAATCGTACGTAGGCAACGGAATAACAGAGAACCAATGGAACTGCAGATTTGGATTGATTACTCGCCTGCTCTATTTTTTAGTCAACCACGTTAATACTCCAAAGATGGCAGCTTCCCGGAAGTGTCTGCTCTCTTAAAGGAAGTCTCCGGCTAAAATCTGTGTTGGAGCACTATACTTTTTTCTGCGTTCGTGTAATGTGAATGTCGAAAATGGGAAATATGCGAGTGGTGTCGCTTTGCTGCCGTTCCATCAACCTAAACCTTATCTCCTGAAATCAGCTTTTAGCTCGCCCCTGAACAAGTGTTTTGTGTAGGAAGTAATTGCAATGGACACATCTGAATTTTGTTTAGTAGGTGGAACATTTCGACTGGAGTGTTAAACATTTGTGTGTATTGAAGTGTGCAGCGTAGTTCTTAACATACGTTTGGCAAATGCTGGGTACAGAAAGAACAGCACTGAATCATTCAGTGGTTTTAATCACGTTATTATATTTTGCAACATGTATGTACCGTTAACATACATGCCAACATTTTAGGACAGGGACGTGGTAGTAGATTTAAAATAAAAAATCGGAAGAATGAAAATTCCCCATTGACTTCTATTGTAAACAAGTGACTGGTTGCGTGCAACTATTAAACGAACAACGTTGAGAAGTATGTTTTTTATCTTGCTAGGCATTTCAGGAAACCGGGAAAGTAGTGTCATCTCAGTTCTTTGGGCGTCCCAGGCAAGACACTTTTTGGGGGGACCTGTATAAATTTGAATTATACTACCTATTACCTGATAATTCATGCCCTCCGTGATGCCAAAAAAAGGCTACATTTTATGTTAAACTTTAACAGTGGCACACAACAGTTGAACAATATCTTGATACAGAACCCCAAAAATCCTTACTATGACACAATTTAGAGAGACTGAGTCGCGGGTAAAAGTAGGCAGCGGAAGAGAGGTTTGAGACTGATTCGGGGGGAGAGGTAGACCGAGGGAGAAAGGATTGAGACGGAGTCAGGGGTAGAGGTAGGGAGAGAGGTTTGAGAGGGAGTCGGGGGTAGAAGTAGGGAGAGAGGTTTGAGACTGAGTCAGGCAGAGAGAAGAGAGGTAGAAGACTGAGTCAGGCAGACGGAGAGAGGTTTGAAACTGAGTCAGGGTGGGGGTGAGAGAGAGAAAGCTCACTTTCACAGGGTTGCTCTTGGAAGGTGAGGCACTGGGCAATGGCCCACTTTGCTCTATACATTAAATCTTTTATAGGGATAAGGAGGTTCTACATTTTTGGGAAAGCAAAAAGGCAGAGTGACCGGCATCCAAGTTCGATAAATGCCCAGTAGCGAATGCCAAGTAAGGCCAGCAATTAGTGCGCGCAAGAGGCCTGTAAGTGGCAAAAGCCAAGCAAACTTACTTCAGTTATTCTTAGTGGGGCCGTGTATTAATGCACAGTATCCGGGATACGTTCTGGCTGGTATGCGAGAAACAAGTGAATGCTGGCAGGACCGGAACCGCTAAATAGCGAAACCGAAAACAGTCTAATTTGCGGTAGTTGGAAGACTACACCGAGGACTGGATGTAGGGTAATACTCACTTCCGATGAATTAGCGCGAGTGAATGGTAGGGCACAACACTATTCAATCTGTGGAAAAAATATTTCTAAGAGACAGACATGACTTTGTTTAACAGGCTACAAAAGAAACACTGCACAAAAGTACTTTTATTTAAATCTCAAATCTTATTTTACAGGGAGGCAATGCAAGTTTCAACATGTATATTGAGGAATATGCACATGCACAAAGTATGAAGGCAGAACACTGAAGGACTGGTGTAGGGGAAAATACAGGGACTGCATAGTAGACAGGACCATAAATAAGGAATATATTGTGACAACAAAGGAAAGAAGGACGTAAAAAGGGAGACACATCGTTACCGGCGGCTGTTAGGGGCAGAGCGCAGCAGCAGGACTACACGCCCCAGGAGGCTGCGGGGCAAGCTGCAGGCAAGCGGCCCCTCCCCCTTGACACTGGGGGGTGATTTAACCAACTACCATTTCCGGCCCCGCGGGTCGCACGTCGGGCTAAGCCCGGTCTGTGGCCGTCAGAGGCCTGAGGAGGCCGGGCTGGGCCATCCCTCTAAGCACCTCATTAAGGTGAGTGATATTAGGCATTATGGGGAGGCGTACAGTTACATCAGGTCTAAAGACCTCTACTACCACCACCATTGAAAGCATGCTCGAAAAAGCTGTTAACCTGGCCTCATCGAAGATCGAACTAACCTAAAGGAGACTTTCTATGGGCCAACCAGCACCCCAAATGCACTTGCCAGAGGGAGGAGAGCAGGGTAACTTAATTGCCCCCATCCTATTGTCACCTACTGTATTAATTACTACCCCCGGCCAGCGAGAAATGATGCCTGAGGGCTGCGAGATTGATGAGGATGATGTGGAATTTTCTGAATGCCAACTACGGCCTCAAGGTAATGCCAGTTTTGGAAATTTGGCTCCGGTCACTAAAATAGTGGGGGAAAAGAGGAAGAGAGGCCCGCCAAAATCCACTAGCAGTAAGAGGAAACAGCCACCCCACCTAAAAATCCAACCTACACCACTGAGTATGTGGAGACGAGGAACTACTGCTGTGACAGTTGTAGTGACCTGACAAGTAGGGACCGAGGACACTAGGACCCTGTGGGTCATGAGGGAGGTGACCAGGTAACCGGACACCACATCCGGTCAGGGGACAGGAAGAGGACAGATTCAACTAGGACGGACACAGGGACGGATGTGTGTAACCAGCTGCAGAGAGAACAACAATAAAGAAACGTAACTGCACCCACCTGTGTCCTGCGTGTGATTATGCTACATGGTGCCTGCTGCGCAGACACGACAACTGGCGACGAAGGCTGACGACCCCACGTGTGAAACAAGCCGTCCGCCACCCGAAACGGCAAAAGGAAGACGCGAGGAGCTACACGGGAGCCCACCCCGACAGCGTCCACCAACATCCTCAAAGCGCGGTAAGGAGCGTGAGAAGAGACGCGCTAGTGCCCGAGATTGGAGACGCGAGGTCCTCGCGTTTGAAAATTAAAGCGCGAGGTCTCGCGCGAGAGACACATCCCGGCGGCCATAACAAGGTCAGGCAAAAGCAGCCAATAGGAGCAGCGCAGCAACGCGGCGGCCATCTTAGGACCAGGCAACGCGAGATTTCACGATCTAAATCTCGGCGGCCATTTTGTGTGGGACACAGACAAGAAATAGAAAGAAGGGCCATAGGAATCAACAGAGCGGTCATTTCAGAGTCAGGCAAAGAAGGAAAGAAGCAGAAAAACACAAGAAAAGGACAAGGAAAGCCTAGAAAAGACTAAAACAAAGCAGAATAACAGAGGAAGAAGAAGAAAAAAGGAAATAAAAGGGACACAAGAGAAAAGTAGGTAGAAAAGGTCAAAATAAAGTAGAACAAAAGAAGAAGAAAAAGAAAAAGGTGAACAAAAGAAGAAAAAGAAAAAGGTGAACAAAAGAAGAAAGAGCAGATAAAAGGAAGAAGGTAGGAATGGCAGATCCAAAGCCCAGCGCACAATACAGGAGCCCACTACCGTTCAACTTATCGGAGCCACAAACAGGAATAAGGTGGGAGAAGTGGATCAGACGGTTTGAAAGATATGTAGAAGATACAGATGTAGCAGACGGAAAGAAACGAGGGTTACTGCTGAACTTAGCAGGAGATGACGTAGAAGAACTTCTGGTGACACTGCCTACAGAAGAAACAAAAACATATGAGCAACTAAAGAAATGCCTAACAGCTAAATTCGACCCACAACGAAACATTGACTTCGAACGATATACATTTACCGTTGCGTGTCAACGAGCCGGCGAAACACTAGATGACTTCGCGACAAGGCTGAGAAAATTAGTGACACATTGTGAGTTCGACAAATTCGATAACGAGCAAGCAATAAGGCTAAGGATCATAGAAGGCTGTCGCGACACAGGATTCAGGGCGAGAATACTCAAGGAACCGACCTCATTGGAGAACATCCTGTCACTAGCGAGAGCAGAGGCGAGAGCAATGGAACATGCCAAGGAAATGGAAAGAGGGAAGAGCGCTGAAATCGAAAACGCACACTTTACGACAAACAGATATCGCACAGGCCGATGGAAGAATGACTGGAGGGAACAAAAAGAAAGGAGACAACCTGAAGGAACATGCTACAAGTGCGGAATGGGATTTCCTCACAGAGGCACATGCCCAGCGTTTGGCCAGACGTGCAGAAGATGTGGTGGAAGAAATCACTACGCCAGTATGTGCCAAGGTGCACAATTCAGAGATGACAAGGAAAGAACAGGAAGACAACAGGAGTCGACAACAAGATACGTCAGGTATGTCGACAACTAAAAGAGAAGTTTGTCACGAGGGTCAAGCGAAGAAGAGGAAGAAGAGAAAGTGGAAAGACTATACCACATGTCGGAGGTGCACACAGAGCGAAGCAAGGAAGACGAAGCAGGAGAAATAATACAGCCAACAGACAGAAGCACCCGAGGAAAGACGGACTATGCAAAGATAAGAGTAGGAGCGCATGAAGCAGACTTTGTACTGGACAGTGGTGCAACATGCAACGTCATGTGTGTATCAGAGTACGAGAAAATGGAAGTAAAGCCGACACTGAGAGCGTCCAAGGTAAAGGAGTTTACCTGGGGGGCAAAGAGACAGGTAACCAACTTGGGAAAGTTCACAGAGGAACTGAGATACAAGGACAAAATAAACAAGGAGGACATTCATGTTCTAAAAGGCGATGTCCCAGGACCATGCCTGATGAGCAACAGCACCGCTCAAATGATGGGCCTTATAACGATGACATATGAAAAAGACAAAAGACATGCTGATAGCAAGCGAAGAGAAGACGTAGGGACCAGAGAAAGAGGAAGAGAACAAAAAAGAATGATTGAGGGAACAAACACAACAAAGGGTAGCCGCAGAAAGAGAGGAGCAAGTAGCAAAACGGAGGGCGGAGAACAACGATCAACACGAAGAGAGGCAAAGGGAGCAGACGGAGGACAGCTGAAGAACAGAAACAAGGCTAAGAGGAGAGAGCAACGACAAAGAGGAAGAGAGGCTGGCAAACGGAGAGCAGACGAAGAACAACTGAAAGACAGAAGCAACGATGATGGCAGAAAACGACGACCAAGGAGGGGAAGCAAGGGGACAAAGAGACTACGTAGAAAAACCTAGGAGACAGGGACTAGGGAGAAGGGTCGACGAGACTGACGGACTCTCTCTCTCTCTCTCTCTCTCTCTCTCTCTCTCTCTCTCTCTCTCTCTCTCTCTCTCTCTCTCTCTCTCTCTCTCTTTTCTTTCTCACCATGACAATGATCAAGAGAATAACATCATGAACATTTGTTTGAAACAAAGGGGGAGATGTAGTGACCTGACAAGTAGGGACCGAGGACACTAGGACCCTGTGGGTCATGAGGGAGGTGACCAGGTCACCGGACACCACATCCGGTCAGGGGACAGGAAGAGGACAGATTCAACTAGGACGGACACAGGGACGAACGTGTGTAACCAGCTGCAGAGAGAACAACAATAAAGAACCGTAACTGCACCCACCTGTGTCCTGCGTGTGATTATGCTACATGGTGCCTGCTGCGCAGACACGACAACAGTGAGCCCATCTGAGCAAAAAAATGACAGCACTGTAGACTTGACCACATCAGAGGCTGCAGTTAACTCCATCTACACCCAAACTGATTATTCAACTACCCATGGTACTCGTGAAAGGTTCGGCGATACCCTAATTGACACTATAATGGACTCTGTTTATGATCGTTTAAAAAACTTGGTAGACAAACAATTTAATGCTCTTTTTAAACGTCTGGACAGACTGGAAAACCTGGTTAAGAAACCGGATACTCAGAAAAAAGCAGTTACTATTGTTGATAAAACCAGGGGGGATCAGCATTTAAAATCTATGGAGACAATTGATCAGGGCACACAAAAGGAGAGTGGTTATTGTACGCTTCCTATTGTTAATGCTGCATGTGATAAGTGTGGCAATTCCAAGAGTAGCTCTGTCCCTAAACCTACTCCCAGTCTGATGCCTTTGTCAAATGCAGCACTTGGCAATAGGACCACTAGTAATAGTCTGTCCCGAAATTTAGTACCAACCACTCATGTGCCACTGGCCCCCATTCTCACAAGTAGAGCAACTGTTCGGAATGATATTTCTATTCTTGAAAATCAGGTACAGAGTCCATCTGAAGATGTTCTTCGCCTACCACCTGAAGCCTGCCCCTATGTTGTAATTTTAGCTGGTTTCCCTCCCTTGAAGAAAGACCAATCAGAGTCCTGGGAACAACTTTGGAAGAAGAGTATAGACTGGTTATCGAAGCATAAGGGCTTAGGGATGGTGAATGCCAATGAAATTTTAATGGTGCGACGTGTAGGATGGGTGGGACCCTCAGAAAAGAATATCATAGGCGACTGTATAGTCGTGAATTTTAGACGTTCCCCCCTGGTGAAATGGCTACTGCGTGCACAAATTAACCCAATACCGCCCCAACCCTTATACACGCACTATCTTTGGGGTTTTTCTACAAACCTCCTTTGGGCCCACGTAATTTTACTATCCCGACACATACTATACATAATCGGTTCACTGTTCTGTCCAGTCTGGAGAGCCAGGCATGACTATTGAGTCAATCACCGATTATTGCACCAGAGTTAGTGGAATCCTTAATAGTCTGTCCTATTGTTACTGAACCCAGATCCCCAGATCCTAACCTAAATGTGCTAAGTTGGAACATCACAGGATTATGATCCAAATTGAATTCCACTGAGTGGTCGATCTGGTTAGTAATCATGACATTCTGATGTTCCAGTAGACATGGTGCACAAACTAATTGTTTCTTCAAGGATTTGGGTGTTATAATAGTATTGTACCCAGTCCCAAAATAGGTCGTCCGAGTGGGGGATTATCAACATGGATAAAGATCTCAGCTGGGGGTAGTATAAAACCCTTGGCGACAAACAATGAGAACTTCCAAGCCACGATCTACTCACGGGGGGCCTCGATATGTTTATTCAACTTTTATAATAATGATTTTACATTACTACCAAATAGGAATTTTATTAATTTGTTTGAATTTATTGATAAATTAGAAGATGAGCAGAGGTATGGTAAATTGGACGGAATCTGCCAAGGCGGGGACTTTAACATACGATTGCATAGTGGTACTGACAACACTACTACTACCCCGTTAGGGCCAACCCATGCAAAAGAGGGGAGGAACTTTGCAATCATTTATCCTCCCGTAACTTAATCAATGTAATGGAAAAGTATGGCATTCAAATAAGGGTCCACTGCCTACCTACAGAGGACGTGGCTGCTCATCCATTATAGATTATGTTTTTATATCATCTTCATTGGTAAACTTTTTAGTAAAGGCTGAGGTTTTATGTACTAGCCAAGGCGATCACAACCCAATTTTAACAACTATTAGACTCTTTTCTAAATTCACCACCCAAAGGGAAATAGGGGTTGAAAATCTGGTGGTATCCACAGACAAACTTAGAGTGATTTGGAGGGGTATAGATAACAAAGCCCTCTTTGCACGCATGATAAAATTGCATCCTCTATTTGTAGACACGTGTTTATCCAGCAGCACCTTGGGCGCAGAGATTATTGAGGCCTTTAGTGGTTTATGTGTTGGTATTAAACATATAATCTCAAGACCTGTTACCAACTCAAGCAAGAATCCCAGATGGTTCAATGGCACATGTTCGCGGGCTAACAGAGAACTGCGTGTAGCATTAGCGGCTACACCCAGGGATATAACTCTAGTTAGATCATTAAGAGCATGCTATAAGAAAGCCACTAAACTACGCTCAGATGAGATATTGAAGGAACGCTGGGATAACCTTGCCAGTGCTGCTTCATTTAAGGATGCAACCGGATTCTGGAAAAAAGTTAAAGCCATGAGGTCTATGGACTCGAACATTACTCCCATAAGTTGCAATATAACTAGCGAACTATGGGAGCAGCACTTTTCCAGAAACTATCCAGCTCCCACAAAGAACTCTAGTAGTCATACCTGCCTCCCAGTCCCTAAGGTTGTCATAACTGTAACTGAAGTCGAGGATGCCATACATCAAAGCATAGGAAATAAAGCCCCAGGTTCTGATGGGTTACAAATTGACCTCATAAAACATGAACCGGATTTTTGGGCCCCCCTTTTATGTAATGTTTTTAATAATTTGACTAATACAGCTATCCCTAGCACTTGGTCGACGAGCATCATTGTGCCCATTTTAAAAAAAGGTGACAGATCCAACCCCAGCTGCTACCGCCCAATTTCCCTGATAGACAATACTTTGAAGATCTTGGGCAGGGTTGTCTTTAATAAGATTAGGAACTGGGCTGAAGACAACCAAATTTTAAATTGTTGTCAGCTGGGCTATAGAGGCAATGTTGGAACTGTCGAACAGTGTTTGAATTTGAATCTTATTGTGGGTAAATACACGATCGCTCAAAAAGTTCCACCTTATTTGGGTTTTATGGATTTAACCTCAGCCTTTGATTTTGTTAATAGATCACGTTTATGGCAGATCCTTTTAAATTATGGGTTGGACGAGGCCTTGGTTCACTTTTTGGCGTATTTGCACAGGGATTTGAAGGCACGGGTGAGGATTAGTAATGAGAACTTGCGGTGAATTGTGCGCTATATAAGAATGTATGACTATGACTATGACATTGATGGGGAGGTTTCTGGGGATATTGTCATTGGTAGAGGGGTCAGACAAGGCTGTGTTCTAGCCCCTCTACTTTTTACCCTTTATATAAACGAATTACATAACTGCTTGTCCAAACTGACCAGTGACGTACCCAAAATTATTGGTAAATTACTCCCCGTGCTTTTATACGCTGACGATGCGGTCCTAATGGGCCGCATCCCGAACACACTTCGCACTTTTCTTACGGGGTTTGTGTATTTTATGGCCGTTCTGGACCTCTGCACTAATTAAAAAAAATCCTATATAATGACTTGTGGGCCGAAAAAACACTGCATTAACTCTATAACATCGGGCAGTGAATCGCTAACATGCACAAGCACTTTTCCTTATTTGGACCTAGTTTTGTCAGAATCAGACTCTTGGCAAACCCATGTGGCCCACGGCAGAAGCAAACGTTCCAAAACGGTTAATTCTATCATTAACCTTCGGCAGCCAAAACAAGCAGAAGTGGTGTTACAGTTAATTCAGATATATAAAGCACAATGCCTATCAACTGCCACTTATGGTGCTGAAGTTTGGGGGTATGTGAATTGTAGTGGGATCCAAATTGAAGAGAATAGATTTTGCAGAAAAATCCTCGTGGCTCAAATCTCATATCCAACTTACATATGCCATAAGGAATTGAATCGACATTATGTGGAGGATTTTATTAGGTCTCGCCCAGCTATATTCTGGTTAAAAATATGGCAGAACCCCGCTGCGATTTTAACAAAAGAGATCATTACAGATTGTCTTAGTTGCGACAAGGGTGGTAGCATACCCTGGCTCGCAGCAGTAAAAGATAGCCTGGCCAGTGTGAAGTTGGAGCACATTTTTTTATATCCACTAGCACTGGAAGTCATAAGCACGAAATCACTCAGTGGGGCGCTGTATGACCTGTATCATAAAGAAAGACAGAACATCGAGCACCATAAATCATCGATTGTTAGAAATATGCCCTTTCTGGATGTATTGAGCATTCAACATCACATGGTACAGAAATATCTTAGGAAAAACATAGGGAGATGGAAAAGGAGCTTACTCTTCCGCCTTAGGGATGGCAGCATGAAATACTTACTCTGCTTCCCGATAGGATTTAACAGCAACCTTGAGCAGATGTGCTGCCCTTGCGGTACTGGTAGCAAACAAACATTGTTACATTTTTTACTCTTTTGTAGATTCTATGCTAGATACACAAAACAACTCCCTATTTTAAGGCATGGGCTATTTTGGATTTTAAATTTGCATTCCTCGAAATTTTACAGCTAGGAAGTGACGACTTGATTCTCCATGTAAGTACGTTTTTACTAGCTGCGGTACGCTCACGTGTTTCCATGAATAAACTTTAATGTGCCACAAATTCTGTAACACCGCCTAGTGAAATGTACCTTTTACCTTTGTTCTTATGATGGCCGTCTACATTGCCTTTAAACCAACACCTCGATGATGCTGCTAGTATTGGTAGAATTGTAAAAGGGGTTTAGTTTAATTATACTTGCACCTTGATGCCTATCACTGCTTGACTTATTGCACGTTATCGCACTTTACTTCTAATATACTGCTGATTTTGCACATTGGTCTAAACCGCATATTTTGCACTATTCTTAATGCTGCTAGACTTTGCAGGTCCGTCCAACGCCTTTTTATTGTGATTTTAATGCTGTAACCTTGCATTTGTATTGGATGATATAATATATTTATATGTTTGTATTTTCTATTGGTGGTGATGATCTGTGCTTTTATGGATACTTTTTATCTGAATAAAGATCATTTGATTTGATTGATTAAAAGGATTTACGGGGCATGCATAGAAAGTATGCCAAAAGCTAGACCCATTTTAGTGCTACTCAATTGATCGACCTTGGCAGGATAAAAGACTGAGGTGACCCTACCGGGATGTGCAAGTCACAGTTCTGCATCGAGTGCTCAGCTCACCGAGCTATCTTGCCGACATAAGCCGGACAGCGATATATATTTCATATGATTTAATTACCGGCGCGGTTGTTCATTGGGCTTAGATGCGCTGCATAAAGAATTCTTTGTGTGATGTTGTTTTATCAAATGCTTCTGTGGATGGTTATGCTAAGGTGTTCGTTTATTCTTTAATTTACTTCCGTTGGTTGTGTGCGTCTTTGCTTTTGTTTGTGGGTGTTGTCTGACACGTGTCTATTTTCTCTGGATGTAATAGTCCCATTTGGATGTAGGAAGACTTTGTGCCCAGCGCATTTTGGACCGTTTGCTTCAGGAGACGTTAGCTTCCCACAACAATTACAGAGGATATGGGACTGTTTTGCTGAAGCTTATTTCATCACATTTTTTATGCTTATGGCTTGGCGTTATTGGAGCTTGTACATGTACCCAGACAAAGCTGGAATACATACATGTATACGTGAGGGAGACAGGAAAAACATGACCATGAAGTTGGAATCAGTGTTGTACACATTGCTTGTAAGTCATTTACGAATTACAGCCGCATTCAGCATCATGTGTCTCTTCGCGGTCTTACCCTCATTAGGAAATGCCATAGTGAAATGTGCAGTTTGACTAATAATTCTAAGAAACACACCAGCCCAAAAATACGAGTATGAAAATAATGCAAGATGTCAAATACACACAATATTTATTAGTAAAGAAAGATCTGAAAGCAATCTTACTACAAAAGTTTAACAATTTGTTCTTACCAGTAGGAGTGCGCTTTTGGTCTCTGAATGATGGCGGAGACCTGGAGTCGTTTAGGTTTCTGTGAGTAATGACACAGGCAGTATGTGCTTTGCATAATTGTGAATGATGGAAGGCTCGGTTTGAGTGATGTCAAAAACAGTTTGGTCTTTGTGTCTGTGTGAGTTATGACAAAGGATGTGTGCAGTGAGTCCATTTATGTCCTGTTCATGGCAGACATAGTGTGTTCAATACCTGGTATTACGAGTGATCGCAGACAGCGGGTGAGATGTTATTCCGTGTGACGTTTGGGCTCTGTGAGTGATGGCAGACAGAGGGTGTGCTTTAAATCTATATGAGAACTGGTCTCTGTTAGTGATGGCAGAGCGAATGTGTGTGATACTGTCTGTGTGAAGATTTGTCTATGTGAGTAATGGCAGACAAAGGTATGCTGTTAATCTGTTTGAGGGTTGGTCTGTGAGGGAGTGCAGCTAGAGGGTGTATTATTCATGTGACGGTTGGTCTATGTGAAAGTTTGACTATGTGTGGGATGACAATCACAGGGCATGCTATTGGTCCGTGAGGGTTAGTCTGTGTGAGCGATGGCTGACACCGAGAGCACTATTGGTTGGTGTGATGGTTAGTCCGTGTGAGGGATGCCATACATAGCTTGTGCTATTGGTCGGCGTGAGGGTTGCTCTGTGTGAGGGATGCCAGACACAGGGTACGTTTATAGTTTCTGTCAAGGTTGGTCTGTGTGAGCTATGGTAGAAACATTGTTGGTCTGTGTAGACGATGGCGGGTACGGGGCGCGCTATTGGTCTGTATCTGACATCAGGCTGGAGTAAAACTGCTCTTAAAGACTCTTCACTGCGAGGCGACTCGAGCTGCCTTTAATTCCGGTCACACGCACACGTGTGATTATAAGCCCGGAGCAGGATGCTACAACACGCAAGGGATGCGCGCGCAAGCGCGCGTGTGTGTGCGCGCGTTCTGGCAAGCAGATCGCCGGCCAAGTAGCATTTCTCAAAGCCCTACTAAATCTCTCGCATAGACAGCGCATGCACATGCCCAGGCGAGACCTAAAAATGCAATTTCAGGCGGGAGAGCTCAAATAAAGCAATTTTTGGCTTAAAAAATTGGTAGTCTCCTGCCTGAATCCGGTCTATTGGCATGTATGCGTTAAAGACCCTAACTTGGTCGGTGGAGCGGTTACCCATATGGGTAGCGTTCGTGCTTTCAAAGGGGAAAAATAAGTGCACATACTCATTAAATTGAGCTAGGAGCGTGGCTAGTGGGCGGGGCGAAACATAATGATAGTCATTTCTATTGAGTATTCATTTTGCCCTTACATCTCCGTTTATAGTAGTTTAAAACTTCCCAAATCTGCAGATTAACATTTCAATACGCTAATAGAGGGTGATGTGAAGATCTGCTGGGAATAGGCCTTAAATCATAATGGAAGGAGCTTTTAAATGTAAAAAAAAAAATAAATAAAATAAACGCAGGACTTCACATTGCAGCTGGCACCCTGCTTGGAACAACCACTGCATGAATAACATTGACACACGCTTTCACTTTGCAAACCCCTTCGTGACGACACAGGACTACACATCACAATCCGTGCAACTTCTTCGGTCCCAACCAGTCCGCAATGCTTCTTCTCTGGAGAACTTTGCATCGCAAGCCCCTATCTGACGGCATCAATGACGACGACATAGGACCTTACAGTGCAGCCTTATAGCTTCCCGGAACCGCTGTTATGCAACACATCTCCACACCTAGACCTCTCATCGCCTCAACTATGCAACACATCTGTGATGCAGGACCACACAATGCTCTGCAACCAGGATTTAGGTTTCCCGGGTCTAACTTAGTCCCTGCAGTGGCGGCTCGCCGAGGGAGTGCTGTGGGCAGTGGGCGGGGAAGGGGCAGCGTGGGGGTAGTAAACTCCGGCATACGGCCGAACAGAGTTAAGTAAATTAATAATTCAATTTACATTGCGTGTGCTGCAATACGACCACAGCGATGCATCACGCGCAATGTAAATTGTTTTATTTATTTTTTTGTTTTCTTAACTCCGTTCGGCCGCATGCAGGAGTTTACTACCCCCACCCTGCCACTCCCTCGCCCCGCCTCACCGCCCCACAGCACTCCCTCGGCTAGCCGCTACTGGGTCCCTGTGTCCGACGCACGCTCCACCGCTATCAGCCTGAACTTATGAATTTGGCCCATGGCTGAGTCCGATATGACCAGATAACCACAGTTGGTGTTTTTGTGCTTTTTTGCACTATTTTCACCTAAATCTATACAATGTTATGTTATGGTATGTTATTCGGATTTGTATAGCACACAGCTGTCCCAGCAAAGGAGCGTCCCGGCGCTGCCAGCATCAAAACAACACACCAGACACCAAAGGCAGAAAACGCTGAAAAGAGGGGGAAGAAATCAGAGCCTAGCAAGAGGGTAAGAGGAAGGTTTTAATGGCTTTCCTAAAATCCAGCAAGCTTTCCATACTGCGTATTCGAACAGGTAGGGAGTTTCACAGTCTAGCCGCCAGATAGCGAAAGGACAGGCCACCGGCACGGAATCACTGATTCTACTGATTGGATTTTTGTTGTATTGGTCTTAAATGATTCATAAAAAAATCCTTTATTTTTCTAACATACCCTTAGGAACGGTAAAAGTAAAAAAAAAAAGTAACGTAAAAATACCAGTGTGATAGTACAAAAATAAGTGATTCACTTGTTTTTTCCAGTTCAACACCGAGTACACAGTGTTTGAGCACATTAATGCGCTTCACCCTGCTGAAGTTTAAAAGAAAATACATCTTACACAAAAAAGACTTTAAAAAAGGTGATCTTCACTCACATTGTTTTATAAAAGCAAACCATCTGGATAAAAAGAACATTTTAGTTCAATTTAGTAATTCAAAAAGGAATTCTTGTTTTAAAAATACAAAGGCTGTCCAACTGCTCTAAGTTCTAGCAGAGGTCATGAAAAAGAAAATCTTAGGCAATGCTAATAAGTTCAGATTTACTATTCATAATCCTCTCAGGGCTAAACCAGGAAGGGTGATGAACAGTGGGCTTTAGGGAAAATGTACTAAACTTACTGCTGTCGGGAAAGCCTCAGAAAATGTGCTTTACAGTGGGACAAGTGAATTTTTACTATTGGTACTGCAATCTGAGTTATCCACTAGAAAGGTGTCGGACAGTGGGATTAGGGAAAGGTACACTATTGTTATTCCAGTGTGGGCTGATTTCATGTAAAGTGTAGGACACTGATAAGAGTGCAGTATTACTATTCTTATTGCAGTAAAATGTAGCTCTGAGAAAGCTACTGGGCAGAGTGAAGATAGCAAATTTAATAATCTAACTTCAGTCACTTCTAACCTAAACAAATGTACAAGACAGTGTACAGGAAAACAAGTATTCTTTTTGTAGTCAGAGCTTACTACAAGGAAGGATTTAGACAGTGTGAAAGACATTAGAAATCCTACTCTAGTGATGATTACATTTTGAAAAAGAATGTTGAATGCATCTTTGGCGTGGATTCCACTGACATTTTGCCTCTTCCTCCTGTATTTTTGAGGCTGTGCTGGATTTCGTTTTTGGCGGCTTAGATGCTTTGGGCACCTTGCCACTGCTGATCTGTGTCAAAGTGCAAATGCTCCCTGTGTAAATTATTACAATTGATTCTCCCTGATTGGCATATTTGATTAACTGGTTAGTCCCCCAGTAAAGGGCACTGAAGTGTACAAGGGCCCGCAAATCAAATGCTACTAGTGAGCCTCCACTACTGATTGTGCCACCCACATGAGTAGCTCTGAAAAGGTATCTCAGACCTGCCACTACAGTGTCTGTGCGCAGTTCTAAACTGCCTTGTTGACCTGGCAAGTACACCCACTTTCAGGATCACAAATTCTTCCTTCTCCCTCTTTTGATTCAACTAAGTACTCCCACCTTCCCTTTTCTTACATGTAAGGCACCCCTATGGTAGGCCCATGGGCAACGTGCAGTGTATGTTAAAGGTAGGACATGTACTGGTGTGTGTGACATGTCCTGATAGTGCAATACTGCCAGTGTCGTTTTTTCACTATTGAAGGGCTATTTGTCCCATAGAATAGCATGGAAAATACTTTGTAACATCGTATAAGAATACCTTCCTATTGGGACAGATAGAGAAATAGAGTTTAGGCTGTCCGAACTTAATACCACGTTTTTTAATAAATGATTTTTTAATTGTGTGTTTGAAAATGCCACATTTAGAAAGTAGGTATTTTCTTGTTTAACAAACCTGTGTGCCTCTGTCTGTTTGTGGATTGACTGTCGGGTTTTAGAGTGACCAGGGCTGGGGATGTATATTCACTGTAGACAACCACTGGCGGGGGGAGGGGGTTGAGCTTTGCCGTGCCCTTCCTGTATGACAGAGCTGAGCTGATTAGGGCTTGGCTGCATTTAGGGTAGTGGGATGAAATTTTCCTTCACCTGAATAGGGCCTGTCTCCCTTGCACAATGCTGTCTCCACCCCCTGCACCAGTGAGGACAGAAGAACTGGTTTGCATTAGGCTCAGACCCTTGCACAAAAAGAACAAAGACAAAATGGGGTAGGTGTAGTAGACCTTAAACCCGAGAAGTTTAGATCACTTCTGGAGTCAAGAGGATACTTTGCCAAGGAGAAGAGCTGAAGAGCTGCGACGAGGAGTACTGCCCCTTTGCTTGTTGGGTAGGCCAGTAGATACTGTTTCTGCCAAAGAAAGGACAAAGACTGGAACTTTGCTGGGAACCTGCTTGCAGAAGTTCTCCAAGGGCCTGTGTTTGCTGGCCTCCTGTTCTGACATCTCAGGGACATACTAGTTGTAAGATGGCTACTGGGAAGGTGCTCCTCAACAGAGCTCCCAGGCGCTAGGATCACCAACTGGTGGAAATCCCTGCTTTCCTTCCCCCGCACACCTCTTTCTGCTGCCCCCACAGGACCAGGCAATAAAAAGATCTGAAGCCTGGCACAACGCTGCAACCATAAGCAAAATGTCTCTAGGAATCCGGATGAAGGTCCTCACTCTGCACAATGTTCGTCGGCTCCATGGAGGTTTATAAACAATCGAAAGAGGAAGAAAGACCGCAATGACAATGAAGAACACCTGAGTGCCCCAGCAGCCCCCGCTGATGAAGAAGCACAGCCCAGCAGCATAAAGAACTCAGCCCCCGACACTTACGACGGACCTAGGAAATGAAAGAAAAGAGAGAAGAAGGAAAGAAAAAAAAGAAGGGAAAAAGAAACAGAACTTCTCCTCAGCACTTACCTCATTACTGAACCTCTAATGGGGACACCCGCTACTTGAGCGCTGGATGAAGAAGTGTCTCCAAGCCCCCAGGTCATCATAGACTCAAGCAGCCCCCAGATGCCTGACCTCAACATGGACGTCGCGCCCAGCAACTAGCTATCGGACCGGCTACACTACAAGTGCCACCAAGTGAGTACATGCAGCCGATCGCCGAGTGGGGCGCCTCCCCCCTGCATAATAATCCCTGAGACTGCTTGCAAACCACGAGCTGGCAATATCCCCCACCTCTTTCCTTTGCATGTCTTTAAGATGGAAGCCAGTTAACCAGTACAACCCCAAACTCTCAATGTAACTGCACCATGGGCATGTGAGGATAAGTAGATCCAAAACAACAATAGGAGAGGCAGGGAGATTAAGGAACTCTCTCTTAGTCCCCGGTTTAGTACGTATAAACAAGAAAAGAGAGGTTATATGAGTCTCAAAAAGCCACAGAGACGGAGCGATGCAACTGGGGAATCACACACCCACTTTGGGTGGTTAAGAAAGCCCTCACACACCGACCTAGTCAGTGTCATGCTTCATCATCGGGCCCCACCAAAGAGGCTGAGTGCCTCTTTGGTGTGCTACGATGCCAGAAGACTGCGGAGCTGGTTGTGTGAAAAGGGCATGCAGTGAGGTATAAAATTAAAAGTGCCTAAAGGGTATCTGCAAAAATTATTTTAATGAGTGATCCCTAAGACACAGATAAAAGGAGTTATGTGTCTGAATATGTTGCCAAAGGTAATGGATTGGTTAGAGTTTCAGTCGATCATCATCTTACCCTGGCAACGCCCAACAATAAGCATCTTCAGTTAATTCCTTGAACAATTCGGGCAATCTTCAATTGAGTAGTTAAGGGCCCGGGAAGAATTTTTTTTTCTTTCCCTGATACAGCATCTAATCCTGAGTCTGCATCTGAAAGGTGGCTACTGGTAACAGCCGAGACGGTGGGATAGTGGGGACAGCCAGAAAAAGGCCCATAAGACTTTCAACATCTCCCCCATCATCTGCTCCCACGACACACAAGATATGATCGGAACAAGCTACCGACCTTCTCTCTGCAGAACACTCCATTTAACGTCTGGCTCCTCAGTAGAAAACCTCCGTGGTGCCAGACTGTTGTGTGATCTTTGTATGTAACAATTTATTCACTGTATTTGTATTGATTTTGAAAATAATTTTATGTGTGTTTACATGTTATGCCTTCAATATACATCAATTTCATGCTTTGTTCTTCCCTTGTTATTTAAATAAATTGGGAGAATCTAGTTTTTTATTCCTTCATTGAATGAACATCCCCCCGGCTGGAGGGTTTGATTAGAAATTATTGGAATATTTGTTTCTCAGAACACAGGTAGCAGGTAGCAGTACCATTGTTCATATAATGTAATTATCCCCAAGTTCTGTACAATACTGGGTAACCCCATTGATATTAATGGTAAAATCAGTGCGAACAGCACTTCACGACAAGCAAGCTGGTGCTGATTCTTTCTGCCACTCGAGTAGATTTTCTACTCCAGCAGCAGCTTTCTCAACGCGATTGGTAGCAACCTACCACAACCACCTGCCTTAAGAAATCTCACCAGGAGAAGTTCTAGCACTCCAAATTTAAGCTAGGGGATGCAAATTCTGGCTTACCAACTTAATGTTGGCGAGCCTCGCACGAGAAAAAGCTCATCAATTGGAGGTTCTCTGAGTTCTAAAGGAAACCCACGCTCCGCTTGGGCAAAACTCTGGGAACTCCGCCGTTGGAGCAAAATATTTCTCCCACCCCTAATCAAAACCAAAAGGTCAGGCCAAGCACGATGGAGCACCAGTTGAATAGGAAAATCCAGGTTTGCCCTGGTGAAAAGTTTACCTTCTCAGAGTCCTAGTTCACATGAAGAGCCTTGACTGGAGCTTTGCATTAGCGGAGACCGCATTGTGGTCATTGCCAACGCAAGGAGCAGGTTGCTGCTGAAGCATTGTATTGGTGGTTGACATGGATGGTTACTGTTTGGTACAAAGAACAGGTTGTCACTGGAGCTACGCATTGTCAGGATAAGTGATGGTCATTGCTGACGCAGATAGTCTTAGCTGATGAAAAATTCAGGTCATCACATGAGCTAAGTGTTTGTGGATGTCACAGTCATTTCTTGGTGGCAAAAAAGAAAGTTGCAGGGAAGGCCTCTGGAAGCTTGTTGTCCTCCTGTAGCTCAAACAGAAGGTCAACCAATTGACCCTTGTATTCACTTCTGTGGAGTCCTTGATCAAGGCAAGCTTGTACAGTCTTCTTAATGAATCATCCATAGGTCTTGGAGCGTTCTGATGAGAGATTGTGAAGATGGTCATCCTATATCTAGTACCAGCCTTTGAGTGGGGGGGTGTCTCCTTTGTCTAGTCACCCCCCATGTGCTGGGTTTTGCTCTATTTCCTTCAGGAAAAGTCTAAAAATGTGATTTATTTTCTCGACTGTCTATAGGTTTCGTTGATATCTATAGTGTGTAATTTTTCAGCTGGGTGGATTATGGGTCTTTCGGGGTCTTAACGCCTCAGGGTATTTGTGCACTCTATACATTTTATTTCATTTCATTCAATCTGCATAGTGGGACGAACGGAGGCAGGCCTAATTGCCAATGCCTGGCTCCAGGCGACCCAAGGTTCCTCAGCCAGCACCCCACCCCTAAGAGCTTGGTGGTGAAGCTTCGACTTCTCATAGAGCATGCCCTACTGCTTCTCTGGATAGAAAATCCAAGAGGCTGGGCACACTTGAGAAGATGTTTTCTTCCACCAGCCTGGCATCGCAGTCTGTGAATACCACAAGCTTATTTGGCTGTTTCTCTTATTCCCTTTGTGAGACGATTGTGCAAGTGCTGCCACAGGTCCGGAGGAGGCCCAGGCTGTATTCTCCCAGGCGGTGAAGGACGTGAGAGATGCAGCAAAAGTCACCATTAGGTGTGGCCTTGACAAGACTGACTCTCTGGGCAGAGCGGTTTAGTCGATGGTGGCCTTATGACTCCACGCCTGGTTAAGAACATCTGGCTTCTCAGGCAATGTTCAGGCTAATCTAAAGGACATGTTCTATGACGGATCTCGTCTCTTCAGGGAGAAGGCAGACTCGGCATTTGAACGCTTCAAGGACTCTCTAGCTACGGCCAGATCCTTGGGCCTCTCACTAACACTTCATGGCCAGTCTAGCTTTTGCCCCTTTCATGGCAATGAAATGGGTTTTCAACCAGACAACAGTATCCCAGCCACCGTCCTGAATAGGCTTCCCAAGTTGTGCAAGGACGTGGACGTGGCACATTCCAACCTCGGAAGGGAAGCCAGTAGTCATCTACCACCCAGCCTGCGGCAGCCACAGCCTCCACGCACTCCTAGTTCGAGTCTGCAAGACCATGCAAGTCCAGTTGGAGTGAGAATCCATCATTATCTCCTCCACTGGAGGTCCATAACATCGGACAAGTGTATCTTGCAGATCATTCAGGAGGGCTATTCTCTGCCTTCCTTTCTTTTCTTCCTTCTATTCCACCACTTCAAGAATGGATGGTGGAGGATCATCTAACTTTACCCCAAGAGGAATTTACAGCTCTCCTGGCCAAGGGGGCGATAGAGAGGGTTCCGACTTCAGAAGTAGGCAGTGGTTGCTATTCCCTCTACTTTCTGAAGAACATCAAAGGATAACGGCCAATTTTAGATCTTTGGACCATCAATCTCCTCCTCAAATAGGAGAAGTTCAAGATGCTCATGTTGACTCGGGTCTTGCCTGCACTAGACCAAGAAGACTGGATGTTAGACTTGCAGGATGTGTATGTGTATTTTTCACATCCCCATCCTGCTGGCCCACATACGTTACATGCTGTTCAAGGTAGGCCACAAGCACTTTTAGTTTATCGTGCTACATTTTGGCCTTACCAGCACCCCTCAGGTGTTCACCTAGGTGATGGCGGTGGTTGCAGCTCATCTGCCCAAGTTGGGGGTTTCAGTCTTCCCCTAACTCCATGACTGGCTGTTGAAGGCATCCTGGCCCCAGGCCGTTGTCTCCCACTTTCAGACTATGGCGGACCTACTGCATTCACTTGGATTCTCTATAAACGTGCTGAAGTCACACCTGACTCCTTCTCAGATGTGCCCTTTCACTGGCTCTGTTCTGGACACAGTGCAGTTTCGGGCTTATCCTCCCAAGCAGCGAGTCCAGGATTTTCAGGTTATGATGCTCATGTTTCATCCTTTATCCTGGATTTCGGTGAGGCTGACTCTGGGCTGCTGGATCTCTTGGCCTCCTGCATCCTGTTGATAAAACACACCAGATGGTGTATTTAGCTCTGCAGTGGGACCTAAAGTCCCAGTGGGCGCAACATCAGAGGAATCTCTCTACCATGGTCCAGATCTACGAGGGTACTGCGAAGGACCAGCAGTGGTGGTTGGCGAACTGCAATTGGGTCAGAGGCAGACCCCTCTCCGTTCCCCAACTATAGTGACAGAAGTATCACTCATGGGATGGAGCAGCCATCTGGGAGGGGTGGAGATCAGGGAACACTGCCTCCAGCAGAGTTGGGCTCCTCATCAATTTGTTCTGGTTGGCAATGACAGCATTTCTTCCCACTATCCAGGGGTAGTTAGTGCAGGTGTCCTCAGGCAACACCACCGCCATGTAATACTGCAACAAGCAGGGCGTAGTGGGGTTGTGGACTCATTGTCAAGAGGCCCAGCGTCTCTATACATGGCTGGAACAGAAGGGCATAACCCATGTGGTACAGCACCTGGCTAACTCAGCTGTCGATGCCTAGCGGATCACGAATGGCATCTCCAGTCAGAGGTGGCACTAGGTCTCCTTCAGAAATGGGGAGAGACTTGGTTAGATATGTTTGCCTGGAAAGGCAACACGCAATTTCAGCCATTTTTCGCAATGGAGTTTCTCTCTGCAACACTTTTCATCACGAGTAGAGCTCAGGCTTACATGTACCGTTCTGCCCATACCACTTCTCAAGAAGATCAAGAGTGACCGGGCTCAAGTCTTTCTTGTGGCTACGGACTAGGCAAGGAGAGTCTGCATCAATCGTCCGATCAGGCTGCCCCTTCGGTAGGATTTCTGTTACAGCAACAGGGAAGGGTTCTCCACTCGAACCTGTCAACTCTCCACCTCCAAGCATGGAAAGAGCAGCAACAGTTGATTGCTTTTGACCTTCCTAAGACGGTATACGCCTGCCGTTGGCAAACATTTGTAAAGTATTGTATGTAAAGGTCTATTGATCCTCTCTCTGCCTATTTATCTACTATCCTTCTTTTTATACTTACCCTTGCCCAGCAGATCTCTGCATTGGGTACTTTTAAGGGTTATCTTTCTGCTCTGTCCGCTTTCGTGCGGCTGTCGGACAACCTACTTTGTTTATATTTCCTTTTGTAAATAGATTCCTAAAAGGGTTTGTACATATGATCCCACGAATGCCCTTTGTCATGCCACAGTGGGTGCATGTACCTAAAGAACAAACCAGTCCGCCTGTAAAGGCCTTTCGGTTATTTTTATTATGTCTTGCACTTTGAGATGTATAGATACATGTATTTTTGTATGATGATATTTACAATAAATAATTCCTATTTTTAAAGTAAAAAAACTCTTTCTCTGGATGAAGGCATTTTTAATTATATTTATGTTTGATTAAAAAACGTTTATTATGGATAGATATATCAATACACTTTAAGACTCCATGTATAACGCGGTAAGCATCCTTTAAGTATGGCGAGAAATTCCGCCAAATAGTCCTTTACTGGCAGCCTGTTTTGTTCTTTAGGAACATACATTTGCTTCCCTGATTTGTCTGCCTGTGTATTCAGTATTCAGGGGTCCTCTTTTTTGACTTATTTATGCGACAGTGGGAGTTTAATTTGATTCTCGCTTTTCTTATGTGTGTGCCTTTTAAGCCTTTTCATAATTGTCCCCTCTGGCTGCTTGTCATCAAAACAGACTTTCTGATACCAAAAACATAAGCCTGGAAGATGAGGGGGCTGCCAGCATCGCCATTCAAGCCTCCCTATAAGATGATCTTTAGAGAGAAAGTGGTGCTCCGCACCCGGGCTTCAGTCTTGCCAAAGGTGGTGAACCCATTCCAACTGGCTCAATCAATCACGCTGCACATCTTTTTTGCTCCCCCTTATCCCTCTAAGGAAGAGGAGTGTCTCCACTCTTTGAACAAAAAAGAGCGTTGTCATTCTACCTTGACCACACAAAAGAGTTCCGGATAGACGACCCACTCTTTGTGGGGTAAGTGGAGGCTAAATAAGGTCGGGCAGTGCAGAAACAGACCATTTCTCGCTGGGTCAATCTCTGCTACGCCCTGGCTAAGAAGCAGCCCCCTGAGGGTTATTAATCCTTCCGAAGTCCAAGGCTTTCCCTACTGTTGGACAGACTGGAGTGGGAACAGTAAATCTTACTCCTCCAGAGTCCAATGTTTTCCGTACTGTTGCACAGACTGGAGATGGAGTATTAAATCTTACCCTTTCGTAGTTCAACGCTTTCTGTACTGTTGCACAGAATGGAGAGGGAATAATACATCTCACCCCTCTGCACATTTCTGCCAAGTGGGGTTGCTGAAGCCAAACACGAAATTAAAACACAGTTCATCACCCTGTGTAGGCCTACTTATACCGACATGCACTTGTTGTGATACTCACTTTAATAGGCTCACTTCAGGGTAGAACTTGGTGAACAGGTGCCTGCAATCAATCCTTTCAACTGTCATGCATTTGGCCTGTGAGCAAGGACTGGGGAAGTCCAAAACTCATCAGGCCTCTGAAAAGAAAAATTCACTGTATGTTGCTGACTTTTCTGCATTCCAGAATAAATAATTGAAATCTATTTGGGAGTGCACCTTCATCTGAGGGCAAACTTTTTTGTGCATATAACAAATATATATATATTTGTTTACTAAAAATATATATATTTATAATAATTGTATTCTGTCTTTTTTGGGATAACATTTTTTAAATATTTAATTTGCTCAGTTTTTAAATGTTTTGCAATTTATTTATTTTTACGTTTGTTAATATATATATATATATATATATATATATATATATATATATATATATATATATATATATATATTACCTACTGGCGGTCGCCAGTAGGTATATATAGTTAGGATTTTTTCTCTATGGGTTTTTTGAAAATTCTATGTCTAATAACTTTGGCGTTTGTGGACGGAATTGGCTGAAATTTTCAGGAAAATGGCACATTTTGTTTCTGAGCAGCCCTTGAAAATTTGGGGGGGGTTCGTCAAGGGGGGGCCGAGAAAAAAGGGGGGTCCCAAAACGTGTTTTTAACATTGAGTTTTCCATAGGGCGGTTGGCCTCACTTTTAGCCCGAACGGCTGAATGGATTTGCACGAAACTTGGCAAAATTGTAGGGACTGGTAGCCCAATGTGCCTTTTGTAGGTCTCAATATATGTGCTCCAGTGGATTTTGAGAAATTAACGTTTAAAAAAAGATATATATCTGTAACAGCGGACCGGGCAGCGCACTGGTTCGCGGACTTTTCGCGCAACGGAGCTTTGTGAAGCGAAGCTGATTGGTTCTCCGGCGTCTGTCAACATTCCAAACAGTCCGTAGCGGCCGCCATCTTGTCTCTCGGTAGGATCGAGAGACAAGAGGAGGTCAAAACAAAGGGGGAAATAACTATAAGGGGGCATAGTAGATCCTCACTGACCCCCTAGTTTTGATGTGGAGGTTTTAAAAGGGCCCCGCGGGGCAAAAAAAAAACAAAATAATAATAATCGAACGGCTGAATGGATTTGCACGAAACTTGGCAAAATATTAGGGACTGGTAGCCCGATGTGCCTTTGCTAGGTCTCAATATATGTGCTCCAGTGGATTTTGAGAAATTAACGTTCAAAAAAAGATATATATCTGTAACAGCGCTCCGCTTCGCGTACTTTTCGCGTTACGGAGCTTTGCGAAGCTGATTGGTTCTCCGGCGTCTGTCAACATTCCAAACAGTCCGTAGCGGCCGCCATCTTGTCCCTCGGTAGGATTGAGAGACAAGAGGAGGCCAAAGCGAAGGGGGAAATGACCATAAGGGGGCATAGTAGATCCTTCCTGACCTCTTAGGTTTGATGTACCATTTTGCCAAGTTTGGTGTAATTCCGTTCAGCCATTCAGGCTGTAGACGTATGTAAATATCCTATGGAAAATTGCATGGGGAAAACACATTTGAAAGTGTTGAAATTTAGAACCAATTAAAATGTTACTTTGGTTTTGTATTTGTGTGTGATGAAAGTTAATTGGTTATGTATATATGTCAAATGAGAGGAAACCACAGCCATTTTGTGATACTACTGTCTGAGGTACATTTGTGAGGAATTTTTGGTGGTGAATTTCTGGTGTTTGATTTACACAGTACTAACACTTCTGCTACTTTTAAAAAGGTGAGTTGTTAATTTGTAAGGGGAACTATGTTGTACACTTGAAGATAATTTGAAAAATGTTTTCTGTTATTTATTTGCAGTCCTTCTGTTATACTAAATACTTGATAAAGTTAGTTTTATATTATGTATTACTAAAAACGATAAATGAAAGTGATTATTTTTTTCTGCAATTTACAGCAAGCAATTTCAAAATAAAATGGCTCACAATGAAGAGACCGTGGCAATTTCTTTTGAATTGTCCAACACATTGATTGAAATTGAGAGCACCAATAATGAAATATTGTCACAAGGAGGACATGACTTGTATGATTCCATTAGATTGATTGAAATGGACAGCACCAAGAATGAAATATTGTCACAAGGAGATGACTTGAATGATTCCACTACATTGATTGAAATTGAGAGCACCAATAATGAAATATTGTCACAAGGAGGAGATGGCTTGTATGATTCCATTAGATTGATTGAAATGGACAGCACCAATAATGAAATATTGTCACAAGGAGGAGATGACTTGAATGATTCCACTACATTGATTGAAATTGAGAGCACCAATAATGAAATATTGTCACAAGGAGATGACTTGAATGATTCCACTACATTGATTGAAATTGACAGCACCAATAATGAAATATTGTCACAAGGAGGAGATGACTTGAATGATTTTTTTGATCAATCTCTTGATGGCGAATTTATCGAGTGTTTGGAGACCATAGAGTTACAAGAATCATCATTGGAGACTTTTAATGAGGACATTGCTGATGAGGACATGTTACTAGTTCTTTCAAATTTAGAAAATTCTGAAGAATAAATTTATATTTAGAAATCAAAAATTGTTTGAGACATTATTCATTTTTATTTTTAATTTATGAGGTTGTAGCGAAGTGATTGTAGTATAAAATGAGACTTATAGTATAGAGTGCAACATTTTTATGTTACATGGTAAGTTTACTCATATTTACTTCCCTTCTGCCACTATATTATCTCCAATGTGTATTTGACATGTCTTCTTCATCTCCGGCCTCCTTTCTCTCACTGTGTGTCTCCGATGCATCTTATCGCTGGTATTTTGTGTAATTACAGAAGAGAGTAAAATAAAATAGTTCGGAACGTGAAAAGGGGGCAAAGTAGAGTACTCCTCACCCCCTAGGCCTTTTTAGGCGGTCCCAAAAGGATCAGTTTCTGCTTTCCTGAGAGATTATGGTATGAGTTCCATATACCACAATAACTTGCATTACAACATGCAAGATATCTATCTCCTATTACCAACTTTTGGAGATATTCGCGCTAAGCGCGAATATCTCCAAAAAGTAACACCTGCCCTGAGCAGTTCTTAGCCATGTTATCCAATGGGAGGTGGATAACATGGCTAAGAGCATTAGCTCGGTAATGCATGAATATCGCTGAGTTTTTAGCGATATTCATGCATTGCGGCCGTTTATTATCGCATTTGCGATAAACCTTGATAATAGTAAGGTTTATCTTCGATAATTTCTGACGATGCTTAGTGGTAAAAAATTGGTTGGTAAGCATCGTTAGCGATAAATATCGCTTAACTTTGGTAATATGCCCCAACGTCTGTTAACGTTCGATTCGAAGGAAATGAGGAAGTGTTGAAAAACATTGTCTGCGCCATCTTGCCTTTTTTGAAATGCCACACTTTTGTCGTGCACGGCAGCCATTTTAGGTGTCTTGACCAGACCCACTCTCTGCACGCTGTCGATTCGTAGCATGGCTCCTCACCCACGCAAGCATCTTCCCTAGGCACTGGTCACCACCGCTCTCTGTCTTATGCATGGGCAATAAACCTCCCCCCATCTGCGCTGCTCTTCCCTGAGAATCACACTCTGTGCCCGCCCGACACCTCCCTTTCGCCCTATTCACTACCGCACCCTCTGACACTCCTCTTTCTCTGTGTCCGATTGTCCAGGCTATCAGCTAGCCCTGCAGATGTAGTTTATGGCCCCAGCTGTAAAGAATCACCCCTCTTCAAAGGAGTTATAGTAGATCAAGGCCCACACTCGATGAGATCCGTCACACCACACGTGTTCCTACTATCTGAAAACCATCCTGTATTGTGATTGGAGAGGGGACCGAGCCTGAAGCGGAAGATTCTATGAATGACTCTTTGTACATCAAAGTTTTTACAATTATGTGTCACATTAAAAATATATAGCACTCCAACAAAGTAGTAGGAATATAAAACTTTAATAACATATAAATATATACAACAAAACAAAAACAGTAAAAACATTTAAACAACGAAGAGACCGTGGCAATTTCTTTTTAATTATCCAATAGATTTATTGAAATTGACAGCACCAATAATGAAATATTCTTGTCAGTAGCGGTCTGTTGTGCGAATAGTTCCAAGGCAGCAGAACGCGCTGAAATCTAGATGGCACGAAAGTGATGTCTAGTAAGTTGCCGCCCAGCAAAAAACGGCGTGGGGCGCCGCGGGGGTGAGTGAGTCCAGTAGGCACCACAGCTATTCTTACCGGCATTGCAGAATTACTGCTGGGGACAATGCCTGTGCTGTAGCAGGGTCACAGCAGAAACAAAAAGGATTCTGTTGAAGATGTTGTTGGTTTTCAATTTGAAAACAGTTCTGGTGTCAACTGCTATGCTAATGTAGTGGTTAATGTTTTGTTTTCTCTAGAAAATGTAAAAGAGGGGGAGGCAGTCCAAAGTTCCGTTAAAAGGGCAAAGGAAAGGATCGGTGGTTTGAACTATCAGTCAAAAAGGGGAGGGGGTGCAATAATTTTTCCTACCGGGTCACACTGTGCTTTCACCGGAAGTGAGGTCTGCAGGATTCTAGTAATTCAAAGTGAGGCTGGCGCCAGCATGGGAGCTCCACGGGCGATCATGGCAGTCATTCCCCATCGGGGGTCGGAGACTCCCGCGGCTCCTCTAGAATCTTCAAGGTCGTGGAGGACTACGGTGGTGGAGTCAACCAGTGACCGGGCCATTTCTTTATGCTGGGCCCGCTCTTGCCAGGTCGACCGCCATTTTGAGAGTTCGGCAGCTACCGGCGATCGCGGGGTCACATGAGCGGACGGGCTCCACCCTGCCGGGCGAGACGTTGCAGCATGGCCACAGTGGAAGAACCGTTTTCCGGGCGCCTGGAGCGCTGAGGGTGCAGCTGGGAAGTCTCCACCTGGGGAGGCGGGAGAGGCCTGTTCGCACCGTCTCTCCCTCCCAGTGCACCCCACGGCGTCTCGCTTGAGATTTGTTATGGCCGGACCAGGCGATGAGGACGAGGGGGGGGTCGGAGGCATGTGCAAGACATCCCCCCCCAGTGTTGTCGCAGCCATTATAAAAGAAAGAAGTGTCCCGTCCGTCTTCGGGCCGGGCTTCCGGTGGATGTCGGCCGGACGCCCCTGGCTCTGGCCCCATGAACGGGTTTCTTGGTTTATCGGCTGCAGCCGGATCCCGTCGGCCTCGGCCCCCCGACCGTTGGTGGTCGGACCGGAAGAGCATGTGGCGGGACTACCTGCAACTCTCAAGGGCCACCGCGGCCGGACTGGGAGAGAGAGGGGAGGGTCGAGGAGACATTCCCCCCCCCTGCAACTGTTCAGCGTTGTAAAGGCAATCCCCTGGCCGGGTCCCGCTGGCCTCGGCCTCTCCTTCAGCTACACCCTACGTTAGGATCTCCTGGCCGAGGCGTGGCAGCAGGACCTGCCTTATATGGGCTGCTCCCGGCTGGGCGTAGCCGGAACCCTGCCCCACCTTGGAAGTTTCCAGAGTGGGGGTGGATGTTCTACTGACTTGCATTTTCCCTAGTCTATCGATTTTTTTGGCGTGGCAGGCGGTGGGACAGCGAGGGGTGATTTGGTTTCTCTTACTGTTTTTCTGGTCTCTCACCACTGGCATATTTTAACGTTTTCTTGTTTCTAGGACATTAATAGGTTTTATCATTACGTTATGTTATCGTTTCTTTGTTCGTTGTTTAATAAAAGTTCATGTTCATCAGTGGCCTACTGATTTTCGTTTTCCTATTTTTTTCTTTCCAGGTTGTTTCATGGTAAAGTTTCTGTTAACAGGATACAGTGATCACTTCGTTATTATTGCATATGTCCTTTTCACTAGGGGTGCTCTCTGGTCGGGCCAGATGACGTATCTCTAGTAAATGGTCCGGGTGAAAAAGGTGCATCAATTAGTGGGGAGTAGATAGGCATGACAGATTACAACGGGGGAGAACGGTCCGCATTACGTACCCTTTCACTACTTGCAAAGATTTTCCTACGTTTATTTGCAAACAGGGAATACCTCCAAAAAGAACTAATTCCCAAACAGTCAATGTTCGGACAATCAATCAATCAATGAGGAATGAAATAGGTACGACGTGTTAAAGGCTTGCGTTACCTACCCTTCACTATCTGCAAAGGGAGATAGAATATTCCTATTCTTCCTCGTTTGCAGGTAGAGAAGATCCTTAAGAGAATTAACTTCGAACAATTCAATGCTCGATTGAAACAATCAACAAGGGGTACTGTGAACACAAATGAACGCCGCTTATATACATACGCATTGCTATTTTCAACAGGTTGTTCCTAATGTTTCTATTTTAGCGAGGTCAAAAGAGATCCCATTAGTGGCCTACTGATTTTGCTCGATTCCTTTTGTTTTTTTACACGATTTTTCGCTATCTGCAAAGACTAAACAGAGTATTGCGACTCTGTGCTTGTTTGTAAATAGAGAATGAACCAAAGAGAACAATCAATCAAATGGAGAGAGAAGCAGGCACGACGGATTACAAAGGGGGCAAAGGGCTGCGTTAACTACCCTTCACTATCTGCAAAGAGAGAGTACTCCTAATAGAAATGAGGGGTGGGGGGCAGCAATCAAAGCAGATCAGTGTGCATAAACACGAAAATGTTTTTACTTACCACGTACTTGACATTCGACAGCTTATGATATTTGCTATTAAAAAACCATTGAAATTCACTGAAAAAACCATAGGTTATAGACCATATATAGTTAGGAATTAGCATTTACAAAACCTTGAAAATTCACTGAAAAAACCATAGGTTATAGACCATATATAGTTAGGAATTAGCATTTACAAAACCTTGAAAATTCACTGAAAAAACCATAGGTTATAGACCATATATAGTTAGGAATTAGCATTTAAAAAACCTTATTTTACTCACACAAAACCATTGAAATTCCATATATAGTTAGTTGCACTAACTATATATCGCGCACCCGCAATCCACTGCTGATGATGTCACATATTACATCATTCATGACATGGTCAGTGACATCACTGATGACATCACTGATGACATCTCAAATGACATCACTGATGACATCACTGATGACATCTCATTTGACATCAATGACCACATCACTGATGATATCATTCATGTGACAATACAATGCATCTCCTCACACTTTAATATAACCTCTGTTACACCCAGTGTTAAATACAGAGTATAATTTTTGAAACCATTGACACACCAATACTAGTTACTACATACGCACTCAGTGATTCCTATGTTTACACACACATTCACTCATTTACCCATACAATCATTCATACATACAATCACTCATCTTTACAACACTATCATATGCACTCATACACCTATACAGACTCTCACACTCTGTCACTCATCCATGGAGTTACTCACACACCTAGTCAGTCCTGTAAAGAATCAATCACACTTCCATTTTCTAATCTATACAGTTAAACATAGAGCACCTTACATTTTGAAACATATACTAACACATAATTACTCTCTTATACAATCATTGATACAAGTACACATTGATCTGCACAGAGTCACACACCTCCCAGCCAGCCACACACACACTCAGTCTCCCATACAAATACTTGGGCAATCAATCAATAACCCATATAGTTACTCATATAGCTACTGATCAACACATGCAGCAGTTTACAGAACAACAGACATAATGATGCACAAATTAAGACAGTTTAGTCACTAACCCATGCACTCAGTGAGACACATTTAATCACTCACTCATACAGTCAGTCACGCACCTACTAAATCCTTCATCCAGACACTTCTACATCTACTCATTCTTCAATATGTAAAACATATTTAAACTTTACAGAAACACACAGTCACTGGATGATGTCATCAGTGATGTCATTTGAGATGTCATCAGTGATGTCATCAGTGATGTCACTGACCATGTCATGAATGATGTAATATGTGACATCATCAGCAGTGGATTGCGGGTGCGCGATATATAGTTAGTGCAACTAACTATATATGGAATTTCAATGGTTCTGTGTGAGTAAAATAAGGTTTTTTAAATGCTAATTCCTAACTATATATGGTCTATAACCTATGGTTTTTTCAGTGAATTTTCAAGGTTTTGTAAATGCTAATTCCTAACTATATATGGTCTATAACCTATGGTTTTTTCAGTGAATATATATATATATAAGAAATCTCTATATATGTGTGTGTGTATATATATATATATGTGTGTGTATATATATCTATGTGTATATATATATTTGTGTATATATATGTATATAAATGTATATATATTTAGTATGTTTTCCTTAGTAAATAAAAATAAACAAACATAATAGAATGTAAGATGTATATTTTTTAATAATAGTGATGCAATACATCTGGTTTCGAGAGAATTTCCTAGGGAACAGCCTGCAACCTTGCTCTGGTGAAGGATTTTGACTTCCAGTTCAGAGACGTATGCCCACATGCATCAAACTGAATTGCATTCGCAAACGGTGCAAATCGCAAAATTCGGCCGTTTGCGAATGCAATTCATTGTTTTGGGATGCATTAACCTTTTTGGCTTTTTCGCAATTTAAGAAATCGCAATTTATTTGCGATTTCTTAAATTGCGATTGCATTTAAGAAATCGCAATTTAGCGATTTTTTTTAAATGCAATGCATCATCTTAAAAAAATTGCAAATTCGCACATTAGAAGCGTTAAATTAACATGAAGTCAACCTTCATGGTCATTTTAGAAAAGTTTCAAAAATGCACAAAAGTGCATTTTTAACACTTTCATTTTACACTCACACTTGCCCTTGGGCATGTATGTGTGAAAAATGGACTGTATGTTACATTTCAGGGGTGCAGGGGGGGGTCCTTTGGACCTCCCTCTGCACCCTAGAAATTGCATTCTCATTTTGCGATTCCTAAATTGCGAATCGTAAAATGAGAATGCCTTCCCATTGATTCCTATGGGCCTCTAGGCCCATAGGAATCAATGTAAAGTGATTCCTTTTTGCGATTCGCAAAATTGGGAATCGCAAATAGGGAAAAATAAGAAATCGCAAAAAAAATGCGAATTTTTAATGCATAGGTATTTGCGATTTCTAAATTGCGATTCCTAAATTTTCGCAATTTAGGGATCGCAAAATCAAACAATGATGCATGTGGCCGTTAGGGCCATATGTAGGTAAAACGGTTTTTGCGATTCTCAAATTTTAGGGAATCGCAATTAGAGAATCGCAAAACGCAATGTAGGTAGGATTAGCAAAATATTTTGCGAATCCTACATATTCCTTATTTGCGAATCGCAAATTAAGATTTGCAAATAAGGAATACCTTCCCATTCATTCCTATGTGCTAGAAGGCCCAAAGAATGAATGGGAAGACATTCTCAATTTGCGATTCCCAATTAGAGAATCGCAAATTGAGAATGCAATTTTAAGGTTGCAAGGGTGTCAATAGGACACCCTGTTGCACCCTTAAAATAAGCATGTGTGCACATGTGGTGCACATACATGCGCTAAGGGCATGTATGTGCACCACATGGCACTTTGAAAAATGCAAAAAAGTGAATTTATCAAAGAAATCGCAAATTACCACCAACCTGAAGTTGGTGATAATTTGCGATTCCTTAAGCCAAAATTGCACAACTTGGGTGCTTCCTACAATGCATTTAAGGAATCGGAATTTGGGATTTCTTAAATGCATTTGCAAACTGCGAATTTCGGTTTTTGCGATCCCAATTTGGCTTCCTACATATGGTCCATTGGGCCTAATTTAGAATTTAGCGGTGGGCATTTACTCCTTCAGAGCACCAGATTGAAGTGCTCTGTCACCCAGAGGGCGTACCCACCCCCTTTGGGTACCAGCACATGAAGGTCCTACGCCATTCCAGTGACTTCAGTCCCCTGTTCATGAGGTGTGGTGAGCTTCTTTTTGGAAACTTCAGAATTGTCTCCAATGGTTGACTCCATATTTGTGGACCTCTGATCCTGTCTGCCTCCTCTCCAGGGTGAGGTTGTTTCTTTATTTCCTCCCTCCAGCTTCAGGAATTCAGCAATACACTTCCACTGTCTGTCAAACCAAACTCACTTCCATCTAGTGCACAAGGCCAGGTGGATCCCATAGGCCTCCGTAACTTTGGTACACTCATACACACAGTGCATGTAACATGCAGCTGCCTTATTCACACATGCACAAATTTACTTTGTATGTTAGTAGTAGGCACCTCATGTATCTGTAGTTATGTGCTGTAGAAACAGCCTACAATGATAGCATAGGTAGATCTGACTGCATGTTTTTGAGATGCTCTTAGTCAGTGTCAAAAATAATTTTACGTGAGTGAAACACCCTTTTGGTGCAGTAATATTTTGATAGTGAGAAAAGATCGTTAAATGAGCCCTTGTCTAACAAAGGAGACTACACCACCTTCCTTGTGCTGTATACAGACCCTATGCTAAGCTTGAGATACTCCAAACTGTGTTTAAAATTCTGTCATCAACTTGGAGCATAGCAGGGCTTGGCTTGTTAATGTTTAAATGATCAGGACACTCGGACTAGCACGTCAAAGCAGTCTCCTCAAACACAGGCAAACACAGACCACTGCATAATGTTCCTTTCTACAGCTTTACACCCACACTACGTACTACGGGCCCGATTACGGTGTCGTACAGAAAGCCTTCTGACCGAATTGGTTTAGGAATCGTTTCCGACCGATGGATTACGATGCATTGCATGTAAAACTCCTACAGAGTCAGTCAGAAAGCAAACCACATGATTGAATTGTCCGAAAACAAGCCCAATCCATTGATCTCATTCCAAAAAGCCAAAGAATAGGCAACCCGGTTTGAATCAGACTTGGTTTACCTGCTGACTAGATAACAATGCATCCGACGCAGTTTCGGAACCGTGTTGGTTTGTTTTACAAATGGAAAATGATAAAACAGTTACAAGCATTGTGACCTCCAAATAGAATAAAAAAATCAACTATTAGCCATGCCCTGCAATCCACCTATATAAAGGGCCAAAAACCTGACCATGGTCCTTTGCTACAACACAACTGCTGTCAGGTCTCACTACACATTCTCTGATTACTGCCTTTCTGCTTCACACACTCACACGTCACCCACCACACACCTTGCACAGATTTCACTTCAAACAACTTATCACAAACACACTCTTTTTTATATACACCCTCACCTTCACTCTCACCCACACCATGCCCCAGAGGAAGCAGACATGTTTCACAGAAAAGGAGTTGGAAGTGCTTGTAGATTAAGTAGTCAGAGTAGAGCCACCGTTCTTTGGGAACCAAGTCCAACAGACCCACCTTGCCCAGACAAATAGGATTTGGGACAGGATAGTAAACAAGGTGAACGCTGAAGAACCTGTCCTGCGTACAATGGAAGATATCAGGAATGGGTACTATGATGTGTGAAGGAGGGTAAAATAACTGCTAGCAAAAGAGCATTCACAAAACCAGCAGACTGGCGGTGGTCCTCCTGCACCACCTGTATATTCACTTCCAGGGAGGAGAAGGTGCGTGCCATCCTTCTGCTGGAGAGCGTCTAAGGACTACCAGAAGCACCAGAGTCTGGTAAGTACTTTCTACACTGTAGGAAGGTAGGAGCCTTCTGCATGGTTACCCCCACTTTTTGTGTGTGTGTCTACAAAGAGGGGGAGCTCAGGGATTTTATAGCAGGTCCAGCATACATGCCCAACAAAGGAGCAATACAAAAAGTGTTTGCAGTTCCTAACTGAATAAAACAGGCTGTGTAAGAGAGCAGTCACTCACTCACTTAATATCTAGATAAAGGAGGGGAATTCCTCTTGTTGGAATTAAGGCCCTCACACACCCAGCCAGCTAGGTGTCATGCTTCATCATTGGGTCTGCTCCTCGTCGGGTCGGCGCTGCAAAACCCGACGGGCACCCATGAAGGGGCACTTAGGCGGAGATCTTTAATTCCTTGCCATAAGGGGCAGTGCGTGTGAGGGGCCTAGTGAGTGTAGATGTAAAGGAAAGTGAGGTTCAAACAGGAAGTGGGGGTCCAACCAGAACTATTTTAATGAGTATGGCCCCTCTCCTGGTTAAAACTAAGGGCCCGATGTAGGTAAATCTTTTTTACCACTTCATAAATACCGATTCATAGCGAATCGGTATTTAAGAAGTGGTAAAAAAGAGGAGGGCAGATGTAGGTAATTAATTACCGAATCGGAAGGAATCGGTATTTACCGATTCGGTAAATACCGAATCGGTAATGCCCATTAATTCCTGTGGGCATTGAAGCCTATAGGAATCAATGGGCATTACCGAATCGGTATTTACCACATCGGTAAATACCGAATTTTGCAAGGGTGCAGGGGGTGTCACTTGAACACCCTCTGGCACCCCAATTACAGGTATGTGTGTCATGTGGCACACATACATGCCCTAAGGGCATGTCTGTGTGTCACATGGCACAGGTGTGCATGCACAGATGTGCATGCACACCTGGATTCGGTATTTCACCACCCAATTGGATTGGGTGGTAAAATACCGACTCCTGAAGGCCTGTGGCACTGTTTGCAGTGCCACCTACATGTGAGATTTACCGAATCAGTAAAATTACCTATTCGGTGTTTTACAGAATCGGTAAATTTACCGATTCGTTAAATTTCCCGTTTTCTGTAAAAAAGGTCCCCTACATCTCAATGACCCATTTACCGGTCGGTAACGGCCGAATTCGGCCGTTACCGACCGGTAATGGTCACCTACATCGGGCCCTAGGTGTGGCACACCCCTGCAGTAATGTTTACAGGGTACCGCGCTCTAAGGTCAACATCTTTCTTCTCAAAGTGTCATGTGGACGGCAATTCTTCAGGACCAGTAGCAATTCCTATCTACACTAATAATTGTGGTCGGTAGTGTAAGTGAAAGACCACTTACAGCACCCTAAATGTGATACCTGTCAATCTAGAAGCACAACCTAAAATAAAAAGGGAAATTCACAGCACAATTAAAGGGTGTAGTTGGCATTTCATCATACAGCTTCAAAACATGCCCATGCAGCACTCAAACTGTGAGGAAGACAGGCTTCACGCTGACGTGCTGTGATAAAACAAGTGGCGATGGTGTAAAAATCAGAATAGTGGCAACAATGTTGTGGTAACTCACCTCAATGGGATCAGTGGTTCGTGTCAGAGTATTCCAGTAGGTATGGACACTGGAACAACTAGTGCCCTGTGGACTCGGAATAGGAATAACATAGTCAGAAAACCGGGTGTAATAGGGATGGTGGCCCCACCCATAGCAGTTGCCTGGGGTTCACCAGACACCATCAAATCAAGGTGTCTAAAGAAGTTTGGTTATGTGTCCCATCAGGTGGGGTACAGAGGGGGGCTGTGTCAGAAGGCTCAAGCAAGTCGATACGGTGCAGAAGAGCGTTCAGTGGTGCTTAATGCCCATAACGAGTCCACTGGGGTATGTCCAATCAGCGCACTCCATGGCACCAACACCAGTTGTGAAATTTAGAGTGCTGTATGGTGAAATATGAGGTGCTAACCAGTTGATGTATGTTGTGCTTGAATCTGTGGATGCAATAGTCTGTGAAATGACTATCAGTTGCACTTAAGCAGAGTTGGGTGAGTGAATGGTGAAATGCGAATGAATGAGGACAGATTCATTGAGCAATCGAAGTGTCTGGGTGAGAGATGTGGTGATGTGTTAAATGTGAATGTCAGAGTTGGATGGAATGCTGAACATTGTGATACAAGTGCTGTCCAATATATTAATGAGGGTCCAAATGGTGATGAGATGTATAGTTGACGTGATATCTGTAAGAAATGGGGGTCCAAACAAGACCAAAATATCAAAAATCCACAATACAGTAATACAAATAAGACTTTCAAATTGTAGAAATAGTTCAGTTCAAAGCAAATTGCAGATTCAACACTTTTCACACAAAGTACATTGGATGTGTTGCGCATACAAACAAAAAGGGGCTCAAGGAAGATGATGTATTGGTTCCTTACACTCCGGGAAGGTGATGAGTCAGTTACTTGCTCCGGGGGAGGTTAACCGTTGGTTCCTTACCGCTACGCAGCGGTGGTGATGCGTCGGTTTCTTACGGGAGAGGAGGTGATGCATTGGTTTCTTACTGCGTCCCCCAACACAGTGACAGACTTGGTGCCTCAATGCAATGCGACGATCCGTGATGATGCGTGGGTTCTTGCAGCTGCACAGCAGGCCTTGCATTGGAATCGGTGCAGTGATCTCGGACAGCGGAGATCGGTGCATTTGTCGCGCCGTGCAGCGATTTCACGAGCCGCGAGCAGGCGCTGCAATGATTTCTTCAGCGATGCGTTGGAAACAGGTGCGGATACATCACGCTTCTTGAAGTTGCTTTACTTTTCCCAGCTCCCAGCGGCAAACAGCCTCCAGAGGTCCAAAAACATCAGCAGGCACCTCTTAGCAGGTCAGAACTTCCAGCAAGGAAGTTCAGGGGAGCTGGCCGTGAAGTCATTGTCTCCCTGAGACTTCAGAACAGGAGGCAAGCTCAGTTTCTAGCCCTTGGAGATCTTCCTCAAGAAGGGGGCACAGCCAACAGCAAAGTCCTTTTCTTTTCCCTTTTTTTAAACTTATTGAGAAAAATTGCACTTCAAGGTTATAGTATATGCAGGTGGAGGGTCCGCAATCAATGAGGAGAACAACATCTGTTGCGTTCAGCAATTGGAACATCATATGCAAGTAGCTCATTGCAATACCCAGAAAGAAAGGTTCTAAGACGAGGCAGGGGGAGCGGACGAGAGCGCCCCGGAAAAGCCCAACGCAGATGAGAGGGGGCTCAGGATACCAGAGGGGTTTGTGAGTGGGGAAGCAGCACCTCACGGGCCAGCACTGTCAGCCGCCACGGGCGGAGTGCCAGTGAGGAGCGCGGGAGAGGTCACGGAGGGCAGGGAGACCTGGTGCTGGAGGTAGGATACAAGGGAACCCCAGATGTCAATCGGGTGGGAGAGTCCCAGAATTCAGACAGAAGTGTCTGACAGCGGGAAGCGTCTTCGAGCCAAGCCCTGACCCTGGGCACAGACCCTCGTACCCAGCACATGGAAACCCTGCGCCGTGGGAATACAAGAAGCATCGCAGTCAGCCGATGTGTACCATCTGGAGAGAATTCCACAAAGCCTAGGAGGCAAAGCAGTGGGTCCGGCTGGACCGAGTTGAGGTGATCTCAGTAATCACAGTACACACCTCGCACTAAAATGCAGAAACTTTGGTGCACAACCAGGCAAAGTGGGAGAAGTCTGCCGCAGGAGCGGAGCATCGCACGCATCTGTCGCTGGGGATGAGGCAAATTTTGTGTAGCTGAGCGGGAGAGCGATACAGCCTATGCAAATATTTAAAATGAATGAGGCGCAGGCGGTAGTTTGGAGATAAATGTTTGGTCTGATTGCAAACATAAAACCAGACCTGCTGAGAGAGGTCGACGCCCAGGTCAGCACTCCATGTCACGCACACCATCAGTGGAGATGGGGGAGACCGGAAGCGCAAGGGCGAAGATCATGGATACCAGCTTGTGGGGGAGGAGGACGTTTAGAGAAAATTGAGGGCAACCATCGAGGGAGGAGGCTTAGGAAAAATGGGATGAAGCTCCCTACAGAGAGCCCTGAGTTGATAATAAAGCAGAGTATCCATGGGGCCGGACTCTGCTGCGAGAGAGGAAAAAGTATTGCTAGGGTAAAGGTCCGACACCAAGGGGAGTCCCAAGTGGGTCGCGTGTTTGGCCATGCTGTACATCTGTAGGGTGGAATGTTGGGTTATGGGCAATAGGCATGGCATTTGCAGAAAGCATGCTAGAGCCAGAATATCTCCGAAGCCCATCCCAGGCCCATTGCAAAATCTCCACTGTGTCGATCTCGCCGTGCGGGTGCTTTGCTGGAGCAAAAAGAGCAGTCAGGAGCAGGGCGCTTTGCTAGAGCAAAAAGAGCAGTCAGGAGCAGCCATGGGGCAATGAGGTCAGTCTACACCACGACGTGCGGCTGGAAAGGTGTCGGGTGGAGCCAGAATTGGAGGAAGCTGGCTTGGGCACTAAGGGCTTATAGTTTGAAATCCGGGGCTCCCAGTCCACCGTCCGACACCGGGAGGGTGAGTATGTCATATGCATTCCTGGCTGCCGGCTAGTCCAGACAAGGGTGAATGTAAGTTAGTGGAAAAAGTGCGCTGTGAGGGGATGGGGACATTCACGAAGAAATACAAAAACTTTGGGAGCACCACCATCTTGGCGATGGCTATGCGAACCGCCAAAGACATGGTTAACCGTCGCCAGAGTTGAATTTTAGACACAAGCCAATCCATAACATAACAGAGCATGTCCACAATCCCTGCTGAGCCAGATGCCTAAATATCTAGTAGGTCCCGAAGCCCATACAAATGGGAAATCCGAAGTGAAGGGGACAGTGGCATCCGTGAGGGGAAATAGGATGGACTTTCCCCAGTTGACCTTGATGTCGGCGAGGCCACCAAAACGTATCATCTCGTGGACCATAGGGCTGAGATTCTCCTGGGGGTTGCGGACATAAAGTGTGACATCATCCGCATACATGGAGACGACCATAGCTCGGGCTGCAAAACTGAGACCCCTCTGAATGTGATGTTGTCTGAGCCTTGCGGCGAGGTACTCCATGGCGATGGCAAATAACATGGCTGAGAGTGGGCACCCCTGTTTGGTGCCCCTAGTGATAGGTATAGGCTCAGAAATTTGGCCATTAATCTGAAGGCGGGGTATGGGGAGGGTATAGCGAAGCTGGACCATACGCAGAAAAACCGGGCTAAAGATAAAGCGGGGGAGTCGGAAAAAAAGGTAGGGCCCTTCAAGAGTATCAAAGGCTTTTGTGGCATCCAGATGGGCAGCCACCGCCGGGAGTGCGGGATTGATGTGGTGAAGGACGGAAAAAATGGTCCAGAGATTGTGAGACGTAGAGAGGCCGGGGATAAAGCCGGACTGGTCCTGGGGAGCGATAAGCGGCATGAGAGGAAAAAGGGGGGAAGCAAGTAGTTTGGCAAAGATTTTGTTTTCCGTATTAATTAGAGATAGGGGGCGATAAGAGTCGCGAAGCTCAGTGGGCTTGTCCGGTTTCAGGAGAAGCGAAAGCATTGCTTCGCGAAGCGAGGGGGGGGAATTGGCCACTGTCAAATGATTTGTTATACATGGTAGCAAGGTACAGGAACAGAAGGGGCGTGTAAGCCTTGTAAAAGGACGCTGGCAAGCCATCAGATCCGGGGTCTTGTCTCTGGGCAGACCGTTAATGGCAGCAAGGATTTCCTCCTTGGAGAAGGGCTCATCAGGGTATTCACAGTGGGAATTGCCAAGCCAGAGGAGCAGAAGGGTGTCAACATCTTGATCGAGAATGTCGCTCGGTGCCACAGCCCCAGCTGTGTAGAGTTGGGAATAAAATGCGGTGAAGCGAGCCCTTATCTCCTCGGGAAAGGTTGATTTGTCCGGGCCCCTGTCCTGGAGATCAGTAATATAGGATGCAGCATGGGGCTGTCGTAAGAGGTTGGCCACAGTCTTGCCAGGGCAGTCCCCCTCACCAAAGCGGCACGCCCTCGCATCCCTGCCCAGAAACGAAAGCTCTCTATTGGCCTCATCAGTGAAATCAGTGAGTTTACCCTGGAGCTGCACAAGGGTGTCAGGGTTGAGGTCGAGAGAATGCAAAGCTTTGATCTCCCCCTCCAACCTGTCAAGAGTACCGCGAATGAAACGGGCACACCGGATTGTTTGGAGATGCATTCCCCCCAGGTTACTGCCTTAAACCCCTCCTAAAGCATGGAGGGGGAGTCGACAGAGGCTACATTGAGATCAAAGTAGTTTGTGATTGCGGTCTGAATCTCGTCACAAAACACTGAGTCCCGGAATGCATTTGGGGGGAGCCGCCAAGATAACATGTGCCGCGGTGAGTACGGGAGCTACAAACAGAGACGAACGGGAGCATGGTCAGAGAGGGTACGCGCCATATGTTCCACAGAGGTAAGTCAAGCAAAGGCGTCCAGGGTAGTAATCCAGAGGTCCAAGCGGGACCAGCATCCTTGGGAGCCTGTCATGCAAATGCCCTCGCGTGCCTCGGGACGTGTGTGCCACCATGCATCGAACAGTGAGTTGTCAATTAGTATGTAGTGTAGCAGAGAGGTTGCGCTTGGGTGAGGAGCATGTGGTCCAGAGCTGTCCAGAGTGGCTGATAGTGTAATGTTAAAATCGCCCCCCACAAAGGAGCGCGGCAGGGCCCAGTGAGGAAATGTGTTGCCAAACCTACGTAAATAAAGCAGGGTCATCAGAATTGCGACCATATAGCACGGCGAGGATCAATGGTTGGGCCAGGAGAGTGCCACGCAAGATGACCAAGCGCCCCCCCCGGGATCTATGATCGCATGAGAAGTGTGCCAGGGAAGCCCTCTGTGCGGCAGAGTGGACACCCCGCGAGAGTAGTTGGAATAGAAGGAGGAGTGGGTTTCACCCCAGTGCCTGGAGAGAAGCCTGGATGAGGTGGCCGGTGGAAGAGTGGTCTCCTAGAGGAAACAAATGTCAACCTTGTGCCGGATACAGTGGGCATGAACTAGCGGTAGTCATTTAGACCGCAGACATTCTAGGTCCAGAGAGTGGTGTCCGTCATTTCACTGTACCAGGGGAGTGAGTGACAAGTTGGGACAGATGTGCTAGAGGGACCATGCGCAGTTAAGAAGAGAAGTAGAGTGCAAAACACAGTGTGGTGGATGTAGCATTACAGGAAAACGACAATAAACAAAACCAACAACAAGGCCCAGGAGGAGGCAACAGTTCCACAGAACCCAACTCCCCACCTCCCATATCATAGAGGGACTCAAGAAACAAAATATTCAAGAGGCCTCAACTGTGAGGCGACATTCCCAAGGAACCCACACCCTCACCACCCACACCAACACCCCAATCAGGTTGAGAACCCAACTCCACCCACCCAAGGAATACCCAACTGGGAAGAGGGAAATCAGAGAGCAGGAAAGGAATTATCTAGTGGGGGCATGGTTAAGCTCAGCAAACACCCCTGTAACATGGACACGGTGGCCAAGCCATTAGTTGCTGCAGATATCGGAAGCAAAATAGAGAAAAGCAACAAGGGTGCTTGCGGGCCAGTAGAACCCGGCAAGGAGGTTAGTGATGTGACAGGTGCCCCAGGAAGCGACACACTATCCCCTCGGGTCTAGGAAATGCACTAGATATGGCCTTTACTAGGCAAAAAAGTGTGATCTATGTCCAAACTCTCTTAAAGAAAGTTTTACATTTGTTTTATAGTGAAGCCTAAGTGAAAAAGGGTGGGGGAATTTATCCCTTAAGGACTGTAACCCTCACTCACCCGAAGGTGACATGCTTCATCATATGGGTTCCTCCTTACCAGTAGGAAATCCTAGTCCTACTGGGAGCTACAACTTCCTCACTGTGAGGAAGGAGCTCAGAGATGTTCACATTGATGTATCACTATGGAGATAGGATGCTAAAATCGCATATGTAAAGCTTATGGAGTGCAGCGCAAAAAGGAGTGATGTGAAGGAGACAATAGTGAATATTAAAACTGCCTAGGTAGATGCACAACTCTAATTTTATTAATGTGGTCTCACTGGCAAGATTAAAAAGCAGTGCAGGAAGTAGTATGGATTTATAACTCACTATTAAGAAAAGGTCGACATGTTTCAACCTTATGATCAGAAAACTGTATTGTTGCCTTTCTTCAGGAGCAAAAAGAGAATCGAATGGTACAGTTGCTGCTGCTAGTATATGTAGTGATACAAAAATATGATAGAAATACAAACAAGTATTCCTGCGACGTGATGTCAGGTAATACTTGGAATATCCTCAATAGCTCAATAGTAGGATATAATGCCTCACCTCGACCTGGCAGTCAGCTCAGGGAAGAAGACCACGCTCTGTCTGTCGGTACCTCGCGGCGAACTCAAGCTGCAACTGTACCATGCGATTCTCTTTTTGGTCGACCTGCCAGGTCGAGGTGAGCATTATATCCTAAGCCCCCGACGCTCCGATCAGCAGCAGGCAGGCACGGCTTAGAATGGTAGGGAAGGGCTGAGGGGCACTGTCTCATACTGCAAACTTGATAATAGACAGCCCAAGGAGCGACAAGCGTGGTAAGTCTCAGGCCTGCGAATGCGTAGCACAATCCCCAAGCAGGTTTTAGCAAGGGAACTGGAGTGTCCGGAGCAGCCCTGCAGGTGTCAGGATTGTCCGAGAGGTTGGAAGCCCGATGGCAGGGTTCATGGCAGAAGTTAGTGTGGAGTGAGAGGTCCCAGCTGTAACAATACCTCCTCACAAGTCCCAGAGGCCACGGGTGAGTACCGGTGAAAGTGAGGCCCAGGCAGGCGCCGCACGCCACCGCGGGAAGCACCACGGGGAAACAAGGGAGGCGCATCACCCTCATTGCAGGGTCTGCCGAGCATCACATACTCAAAAAGGAATGCTCCCTCCCCGCTCCAAGTTGCGCCTGAATAGAACCTGCGGTATGGCGCCCTCACCGCCGTCACCTTCCCCCGCCGCGCGTGAGTGCGCCCCTTAATTGGGCCCAGCAATGCTGACAGAAGGCCCCCGGGGACTCCTCGTCGGACGAAATCTCCGCTGCATCCAAAACTTGCCCAAAGGAGCACTTAACAGTGTTGCACGGGGGCCAGCGGCTGGCACCTGTGCTCACATCGCAGGGCCTTACGCTCGTGGAACACGCCTAGACCGCTGGGGCCGCCAGGATGGATCCTAGTCCCCTCGGCCTCCGGCGTCGGTCACCTCACCTCCGTGTGAAGTGTGCGAGCACGGAGACCACATTTCAGCTCACTGGGGTGCAGGCGACCCCATGTTATGATGAAAGGGGGTGAAACCACCCCAGGTCTGCCGGATGATAACGGGTTATTCGGCTTGGCCGGCAGAGCACACTCAGAGTGCAGCCATCTTGACCAGCTAAGCCATGCTCCCCGTCCTATTCTTTTCCTTGGCAGAAACAGCAACTGCAGGCCAACCCCAGACACACATCAGGGGCAGTACTTCTCCTCAGTTTCTCCATCTCTCCTCCTTCGCAAAGGTTCCCCTTGATTCCAGAAGTAGTCTAAAGTTCAGGGGTTTTAGGTCTGCAGGCCCACTAGTAGCATTCGATTTATAGGCCCTGGCATACTGCCCTTTCCTAGAGGCTTACCAGTAAATCAAATATGCCAATCAGGGAGAACCAGCGGTTATAACAATTTCTACAGGGAGCACTTGCACTTTGACACTGATCAGCAGTGGCAAAGTGTCCAAAGCATCTACGCCAGCAAAACGAAATCCAGTACAGCATCAAAAATACTGGAGGAAGATGCAAAATGTCAGGGGAAACCACTCCAAAGATGCCAAGTCTAACTCCCTATTTGGCTCAACATTGCTGAGAGTATTAGCCCCATAACCTCCAATTTGGCCCAACATTGCTGGGAGTATTAGCCCCTTAACCTCCAATTTGGCTCAACATTGCTGGGAGTATTAGCCTCCTAACCTCCAATTTGACTCAACATTGCGGGTAGTATTGACCCACCACACCCCCAACTGGGGTTATATTGCTGGGAGTTTTAGCCCCCACACCCCCAATTCAACTCAACATTGCTGGGAGTATTGGCCCCCCAACACCCCAATTGGCTTTACATTGATGTGAGTGTTCACCCCCATGCCCCCATTTGGGAATATATTGCTGGAAGTATTAGCCCCCCCTGAAATTTGACTGTAGTTGCACACCCTGTATCTCTTCTATTGTCTTTCGCTGGGTAGTTGTGGTATTCTGTGGGGGTAGGTTTCTGACTTCCTGTCGGCGACGACTGTGCCAATTGAGGTTGTAATATTCATCATAGATGCACAGGAGCGAGATAACATGCACAATGTAATGCATAGCTGCACAGTTTTGGTTGCAGGAATTGTGTTGTGACGTGATTCAGAGCTGAAATACTCCCTTCTGACTGCTCTGACGTGTTGGTTGGTCTGAACCTATTCAGCACATAGAAAGTACGCATCTTAATTGAGCTGTCCCGTTCGGACTCGGCAGTGGCTCTGAATGGCTCCATTCTGTGTTTCCGTAGGCTTCTCATTAGGAATATCCAGTCAGATTCGGCAAAACCAAGTTCGTTCTGTAAGTAATGGGTTTTGTGCATCGTAATGTGTTGCTCGTTCGAACAGAATCCGAGTACGAGTCCATCAGAAGGTCAGACTCCGAAAGCCTCTTTGATGCCCTTCCGGACAACAACGTCATCGGCCCCTATGTCAGAATACCTCAGTTTACTGTATTGCTACAACCCTGAATTGAAACTTATGATTAATCTCCATTCTTTCTTCAAAGTGACCGTCTTACCTTTTATCCTCTGCATGCCCCCTCTTTCTGAGTATGGCCTTCTTTCAGTCACATGCCTGTCTGCTTTAATCCTTTTTATTGAATTTCTGCAAAAGGCTCACACCTCGCTTCATAGATCACAACCTATCATTCTTTAAAACTGATACTAGCAACTTAAAATACCTAACATCTGCCAACCTATATATTCATTGCATCAACCGTTTGCATGAATCCACATAGCCCCTCTGCCTAAGCTGATAGGCTTTTAACTTTTTAGGTATAGACAAATATAATCAACATGTGAATCACAATGACATATTTGCCACCATAATTGTTTAGTTTTATTGATGCTTTAGTGTCCGCAAGTTCTGCATTTGTTTTCATAATACAAGATAAAATCGGTGATCAGATAATATATAATCCCTGGCATCCTATCATGGTCAGAGAGGGACTTTGCTCTAGGATTATCACACCAGAGGTCATGCTTATTTGCATTCATTTTTGTATTCTTTGTAGTTGCTATTATTAGACCTGACAGCCTTAGGGTAGTGTCCGCCCCTCCCCCAACTTTTTGTCTGCCTACCTCTATTTTTATGTACTACTTTTTGCTGGTTTCAGGACTCAAAACACTTTACTAAAGTACATGGGCTCCCTCTCTTAAACATGTTATGATTGATCTACATGTGACTGGTATATTTAATGTACCTGTAAGTCCCTTGTAAAGTAGTATTTCATATACACAGGACCTGTAAGTTAAATGCTACTCGTGGGCCTGCAGCACTGATTGCGCTACCCACACAAGTAGCCTTTCAAACCTGTCTCAGGCCTGCCATTGCAGGGCCTGGTGTGCCGTTTACTGCCAGTACGACTTGACATTTAAACTACTTGCCAAACCTTAGACTCCCCTTTTATTACATATATGCCACCTCTAAGAAACGCCCAAGAGCAGGTTGCTATCTACGTAAAAAGTAGGACATGTAATTTTGTTTTATGTATCCTGGTAGTGACAAACAGCCTAATTTGTTACTTCTGTGAGATCAAAGAGCAGCAGCTTTTTCATGTTTCATATGTTTGGAAGGGAACAGTGGTGGCAGGGCGGGGGCAGCAAAATAGATTAAAAAACACTTACCTCTTTATGGCAGTCTCTCCTCCATTGTTGCTTCTGTTCCTTGCGAGTCCTGGTAGCAGGAAGCACACCGCCTCCCCCAAGCCATCTAAACTCTGCTGTCAGCAGTGTTGTAATTCTTCTGAGCACCGTGGTTCAGTATTCCGATGGGGACTGGGAGCCTGCGTATGTTCTCCACCCACTGTGTATTACAGCCCAGTGTAGAACGGGCTATGTGCGCATGACTGTTTAGCCAACCCAAGACGGCCGGCCAAACTGCATAAACCACTCCTCCTCCAACGCTGACACCAGCCCCCACCTGCCCTAACCCTGCCCCGTAGCTATGAAAAATATAATGATAATAACAATGTTTTTATCTTTTTACTTTTTTATTTTTTCACTGCTCTGAGAGCAGTGGGGCGACGCACGTCCGCCTAAGCAGAGGAGGCACTGCTGTGCTACTCCCAGCTCTGCTGAAGGACAGCTGGACTCCCAAGGACAGGGACAGAGCACACTTCCTGCAATCCTGCTGGTACTGCTGGACTCTGCCTTCAGTGAGTCCTACTCCAGTCTGAGGTGCCCCCACCAGGTTATGGGTTCTGCAGCTGCTTTTCTACCAAATTGACTCATTGTCACCACTGCACCGATCGGAACCGAGGCAATGCCCTTCAACGCCAATGCAGTGCCAATCTGGAAGCTTCCCTGCGTGACTCAATGACGGCGTAGGATCTGACAGCGAAGCTCGACTTTGGCGCATTGACCCAACTGCGAGATTTGCCGACGCAGAGCTGATTCAAGGTCCCGACCTCGAGGCTCGACTGTGACTCATCGACCCATCTACGTGAGTCGGAACCAACGCAGTGCCTTCACTGTGTGGAGAAGAATGATGCATTTTGTTGCTTCTGAGAGGGAAAGGTACTTTGTTCACTAGGGCCGGTCTGGGTCCTGACCCGGCCTGCATTTCCCCAAGTCGGCCCAAACTTTGACTTTGCTTCTGTCCAGCGTGAGCTAAAGTAGCCTTTTTAGAGCTACTTGCTTCTAAGTCTTTTCCTGCATTTAATTCTTCAAAATTAAATATCTGAACTTCTTCATGTTGGAGTTTTGTTGTTTGAGTCTTATTTTACTCAGATAAATATTCTCTATTTTTCTAAATTTTTTGTGGTGTATTTACTGCATTGTTCTATGAGATATTGCACAAAAACTTTACACATTGCCTTCGAAGATAAGCCTGCCTGCTCTGTGCCAAGATACCAGAGGGTGAGCACTGGATAATTTAGGATTGTGTTTTGAGTTACCCTGATTAAGGATTGTGATACATACTTGTACAGGGTGCATACCTCTGCCAACTAGAGACACAATTGCTAATACTATTAAACGTCTTTACATACATATCCCATTTTTTAGTGCTATTTTTGTGGGGGTAGAGGGAGTAGAACCCGACCCCTAAGGCTTTGTAATACGTGCCCACATTGTATCACCGACTAATGATCGCACCTAACTCCAAGTGAATTGAATAACCACAAAGAAATTAACTAACTGAATGTAATGGTCTTTTAGAGCACGTCACTAATCCCAATAACCAGTGGACTAATAACCACTAACCTTCAGTTTGAAAAGGGGGGGCTCTTGGCCCCCCCGCACGCATGGCGGTGCGGCGACCGCCCCCCCCATCAAGGCCTCTCGGTGGCGGGGCGTGCCCTCAGGGGCGCGCCCTCCCCAACCCGGATGCCATTGAGCGACATCCGGGTCGGGGGGGCGGGCCCTGGGGTCAATAAAGAGGCGGGGAGCGCCCAGGGGACTCCTTGTTGCCTGGACCCTCCCCCCCATACCGGTGGTGCCCCGCGCTCGGGGCTGTTTTGTTTCATTAAATCGTTTTCATTTTTCTTGCAGGAACTCCGTGATCCAGGAGATCGTTAGCCAAGGCGGCAGCAGAGGCGTTCGCGCAGTTTTCGTTCGTGGGCGGCAGCAGAGCGCACAGCGTGGACGAAGGAAGGAAAGGGTCGTTCTTTAACGAACAAAGGCGGCGCGCAGCCTGAGTGTGTTCCCGGCGAGCAAAAGAGGTATTTGTTGGGGGCGGGAGCGGGCAGGGACGAGCAGCGGTGCCGGCTCCAACATCTCGAGTCCCGGTCGGAAGCTCGGAAGCGGCAGCTCACTCTGGAGATTTGCTTTGGTGCTCCGGCAATCAGCGAGGGCACCGCACCCATACAGTGTCTGTGGCGGCGAGAAGTGTTTAGAACGTGATCGAGGCGGGTCAGGGGCCTTTTTGCCTCAAAGCGAGTACATTGTTTGGTATTTTCCCGCTCCATAGAAGAGCGGGCGCATCGTTCGAGCCGGGCTTCCTCGTAGACACGCTTGTGCTTGGGGTGAGGGGAGGCGATTCAGGGTTAACAAGGATAGGGCTTGAGGGGGGGAAACCTTGAGAGATAGTTGCGGCTATTTAGCAAGTCCAGTGGTTTAGTGCGGCCTGAGGCCAGATTGGGGCATTAGGCTTTAATTTAATATAATAACAAGTTGCACATAGGGGTGGACATCAAAGGCTTGATCGATTCTCCATCCCCTTTGGCCAATATTTCCAGTTCGTTTTGTTTGGTGATATTCAGCCACTGTTTAAGCTAGCCCAGGCATTAATATCCTTTTCTATTTCAGGCAATCATAAGTTGTGTGTTCCCAATACAAGCCACGGCATCGTGCACGCGGTGAGCCTGGAGTAGAGGAAGGGCGGACGTGGCAGCACACCCGATGCTGACCGTGTCAGACGCAGGATTGGATCGGTAAGAGGAGAGCAGGGGGCTTGCATTTCACTGCTTCTGGTAGCCGCCGGGTGGGTCTACGTTAGAGTTTACTCACCCCTGACAAACCGGAGAAGCCGGGGCGTTGCGGTTACGGTTGCATGGTGCTTATAGCCCCCTGTGCATCCTCCAGCTGGTGAAGGTACAAAGTACACGGTCATCTGTGTTGTAACACTAGGAGTCTAGGGTGTGCTGACATGCCGGGGCCAAGGGGTGGTAAAGGAGGGCCTAGCATGGAGGTTATGATGCACGCCATGATGCGTGAGATGGGCGAAATTAATAAGAGGTTGGGGAAGGTTGATGAATTGGAGGCCCGCATGAATGAGAGGTTTGCAGATCCACCAGGCCCATCAGGCAGGCCTATTCGGCAGAGAGCGGCCCCCTTGCCGAGGGGGGATTTTGTTACCCTACCAAAGAGATCTAAGGCCAAAAAGCCGAGGTACAGTGCCCCAGCCCTCGTGCCCCTAGTGCAGGTCCTAAATACACCCGTACCGGCGGCATCTGTCCCTATGGCACCTCTGCTAGTTGTCCCGGTGCCCGCTTTACCGGTAATAGACATGACGCCGGCACCCCCACCTCCAGGGAGTAACCCCCCGCCCCTGGTACCGTTTCCGGTCCCGAGTGTGCCGCCAACACCCGCTCCCTTGGCTATCGCACCGACACCCGCTCCCTTGGCTATCGCGCCAGTGCCACCGGACATGCCTCTTGGGGTCCCAGTGGTGCCGGTAGAGAACCCGGACACGGTCCCTGTTGAGTTGGTATCTCAGATAGCCGCCTTGTTACCTTGGTTGCAAAAGGGCGGGGTGTTCCCTGACTCATCAGATCATGCGGCAGAAGCGGCGAAGTTGGTAGAAAAGAATAAAGCTGCGACTGCGGCTGACAATATTCCGGTGCCCTCATCTTCTTCACTTACAGGTTCCAGTCCCGCCCAACCGAAGGGAGTCGAAGGCTTACCGGTTCAGGTCCCCGTTCATGGTAAGGAGGTGGCTCTGCCTCTCTTGGGGGACGGCTCAGTGCCATCCAGGAGTGAAAATTTGGCACAACATGTGTCACAGGCAGTGAAAGAGTTGATTTGAGCGGGAAAGTATGTTTACATTTTTTGATTGTTACTAGACAATAGGGAAATGGAGCAGGCCAAGTTACTGAAGGAATGGATGCATCCGAGTGAATGGAGGGCACAGTGCTCCAGGTTCAGGGTAGATGAGACTTTGAAGAATTGGATCAGGGCCTTTTCCGTCCTTACGGCTATCACGGCCGAACACCCCCTAATGTACAGGCAGCTATGGCGTGCTACCAGAGCAGGATTGTGGGGTGGAGCGATCAATACACTGGGGATGCGTGGAAAGAGTATGATGTGAATTTCAGGAAAGCAAAGGAATTTGACTCATCACTGGCATGAGACAGAGTAGATTCTATGTCTTGGCATAAACAGTTCTCAGGGGACACAGCCCCATCCCAGGCCACTCATGCAGTCAGGGTGTTCACCGCCAGACCCAAACAGCCCTTTTGGTCATCCCAGGGGAGTGAGGTCCCGGGGAAAAATAGGGGGGGGGTCGGAGAGAAAGGGGGTTTGCTGGGACTTTAATAAGCGCTCCTGCACAAGGGCCCAGGGCACCTGTAGATTTAGACATGCATGTGCAGTCTGTGGTCATCCATCCCACCCCGAGACAACTTGCAGGTCCAAACAAGGAACCACGGTCAGAGGGGAAGGGGGAAGCCAGAGTAGTACAGACGATTTGGGCCCCCCCACGCCAGTAGACGTTTTGGCAATGATCCCATGGTTGAATAGATATCCGGACCACGGAGCGGCCACTCTCCTTCAGGAAGGTTTCTCACAAGGTTTTAGGATCCCGGCGGTGGGGTACACAGGTAACGCTCATTGCAGGAACCAACTGTCAGTAAAGCATAACCCTGAAGTGGTGGGTGCGAAGATTAGCAAGGAACTGTCGCTGGGCAGGATAACGGGCCCCTTCCAGGAGGTGCCTGTCCACAATTTTGTGTGTTCACCGCTGGGAGTAGTACCAAAAAAAGAGAGGGGCGAGTTTAGACTAATCCACAACCTGTCGGCACCAAGGGGAGCATCATTGAACGATGCGATTGATGAGGGGATTTGTAGTGTAAAATATGCCTCATTTGACCAGGCTGTTGAGTAGTTGCGAGCGCTGGGGCCAGGGGCATTGATGGCAAAGTCCGACATTGAATCTGCTTTCCGTCTCCTCCCAGTCCATCCTTTGGATCACCACCTCTTGGGTTTCAATTTCGAAGGCAAGTTTTACATGGACAAATGCATGCCCCGGGATGTTCCATTTCATGTGCTTACTTTGAGATGTTTAGCTCGTTTCTAGAATGGGTCATGAGACAGGCGACGGGCCACCAGCAGGTCATGCATTACCTTGACGATTTCCTTTTCTTAGGTGCGGCGGGCACTCAGGAGTGCGCCTGGGCATTGCAGGAATTTTGCGTGCTCATGCGGGCTTTTGGGGTCCCGCTAGCGCCGAGGAAGACGGTCGGCCCGTCCACCTGCTTGGAATTCCTGGGTATCGAAATTGACACGGTAGAGGGATGCTTCAGGTTGCCCAGGGACAAAGTGTCTAGGTTTAGAGCAGCGCTTCGTCAATGCCTACGCAAAGACAAGGTGTCATTGCAACAGCTCCAGGAAGTAGTGGGGCAACTGAACTTTGCCCTGCGGGTCATCCCAATGGCACGCCCATTCTCACGCTCCATTGCCCAAGCAATGAAGGGACTACGGGAGAAACACCACCGCACAAGGTTGTCATCTGAGGTCCACCAGGATATGCATATATGGATGGCATTCCTGGAGGATTTTAATGGCAGGATAGTGTGGCCCGGTCCTCCCGCCACATCAGCAGAGTTGGGTTTATGGACAGACGCTGCTGGTAGTGTGGGCTTCGGCGCCATCTTGGGGTCCAAGTGGGTCGCCCAACGGTGGCCGGAGGAATGGAAAGCATGGGGTCTGACCGCCAATATTGGCTTCCTGGAACTCTTCCCGATATGGGTGGCCTTGAAGGTCTGGCCGGAACACCTATGTAATCAATCAGTGGTGTTCTGGTCTGATAACATGACAGTGGTGGAATGTATAAATCAACAGGGTGCACGCTGTCCCTTCATACTCCGCCTGGTAAAGGAGATTGTGTTACAGTGCTTAAAATGGAATGTGGTGTTCAGAGCCAAGCATGTCCCAGGAATCCTCAACAATGCAGCTGATTCCCTTTCTCGCTTTAAAATGCAGGTATTCAGGGAGCATCTTCCTGCAGCAGACCCCTCGCCAGCCCACTTCCCGGCAGTACTTTGGCAGATTGGTGCCCTAGACTACAGGACCTCGTGGTTGCTAGCTTAGCCCCCAGGACCAAGACAGCTTACGAAGGGGCGTTTTTGTCTTACCGGGCTTTCTTGGGGCTGGAATGGGAGGCTGGGTGGGCGCAGGAGGACAGCTTTGCGGCCTACTTAGAATCAATGCACAGGGAAGGGCGCTCAGTGGCCGCAGCGAGCAGACATAGGGCGGCGGTCTCCTTCTTCGCGCAGGCAAAGGGCATGCGGGATCCTACTAACACCTTTATGGCGCCGTCTACAAGGTCACGCACCAGATGGAAGAAGGTCCATTGGGCTAGCTCGCTTGACAGCCTTATTGGGAGCGCTTCACAGTGTCTGTAGCTCCGAGTGGGAGGTACTTCTGTTTAAAGCGGCGTTTTCCCTGGCCTTCTATGGGGCTCTGAGAATTGGTGAATTAGTCGCAGGGTCAAAAGGAGACAAGTTGGGCGGCCTGCAGCGGACTTGTGTAAAGATCAGAGAGGATACTATGTGGGTGACAATTCAGATGTCAAAAACTGACCAGAAGTCCCGGGGTCACACCATAGTGCTCCACCGGGCACGGGCCAACCCTTGCTGCCCGGTTTCCCACGTGGAGTTCCTCCACGGGCAGCGAGAGGGCACGACCGGGGGTGCACGGTTGTGTCATGCCGATGGCACGCCATTGACCAGGTACCAGTTTAGGCGAGTCTTGGAGCTGACAGTTAGACAGGCAGGTTTTGACCCCAAGGAGTTTGGCACTTACTCATTTAGGATTGGGGCAGCAACTGAAGCAGTAGCAAGGGGTCTCCCGGTTGAGAACGTAAAGAAAATAGGGAGATGGTCGTCGGACTGTTACAAACGATATGTGCGAATTGACTTGTTGTGACAGGATGGTGCTCACGCCTGGTGTATTTCTGGTTTTTTGCAGTTTCTCAAACCTGTGACGCAGGGGAGGAACTCGCCGGCGTGCGTCAACGATCAACACCATCGCAGAACAAGCAACAGGAGGGACACATGAAATTGGTGACTTGGATTGTGGGCCACTCTTATGTGAGGCGTGCGGAACATGTTTTTCTTTCAGGAGACCGTAAGAAAAGGGCCGCGCAGAAAGGGTTTCATATCTCCTTTTTCGGTAGAGGGGGTCTGTGCCTCAGCCAGTTTAGGAGATTCTTCCAGGGACTCTTAGCGCAGCAGCTTGCCCCCGTCAGTGGTGATACTTCACCTGGGGGAGAATGATTTGGCCAGATTAGGGAGGCGCATCCTTATTGAGGAAATCATCTCCACTGCTGGGCGGGTCACGAGGATTTGCCCGGGCTGCACAGTAGTATGGTCGCAACTTATCCCCCGGTGGCAGTGGCGAGGGGGGGACTCTGTCAGGGCGTTGAATCACTCCGTAAAGAGGATCAAGACACATTTGGACAAACTATTCCGAGCCCCCCGCTTGCAGACGATTCCACACGGGTGTATCTGGGGTAAGCAGTTCTATCTGGGAGACGGGGTACACCTGACTGAGGCGGGGAATGTCCTGTGGTCTAATAATCTCTGGGCGTGGTTAGAGGGATTCGCTAAGTAAGTCAGTTCATGTTTAGGGTTAGGAAGGGGGAGGCCAGATCGTCGGTTAACAATGCTGGCCTGTGGCGGTAAGGTCATGACCGGTGAGCAGCTATTTTAAGGTCTGAGGGGGCGGGCATCATCCTATGGAGGTTCCCGCCCAGGGGGAGGGGCCATTGGCCCTTCCTAGAACTTCAGGGGCAAGGTAACTGGTGCTTCAAAAGGGCGCGGGTTGGAGGAGTCACGCTTTCCTTAGGCTGGTAGCCACCCCACGCGCGCATACTTATGACGTCAACAGATGGCGCTTAGTAAGGGCCCTCCTTAAGTGGGTAAATGGAGTTCACGGCGTGGACCGGGTAATTACCGGGCCCGGCTGCGCATGCGCACATCTTGTGGTGAGGCGCAGCTAGTAGGACCTGACACCGGTTAGCGACCTTGCCATATGGCCAGAAATGTTAGTATACTAAATTTCAGATGAGGATGTTAGATTCGGCTAGGAAACAATCTGTATTAGTGTTTTTGTTAAGGATAGTCTATCACACCTGTTGACAATCATGTATCTAATGTCCTGCTGATTTTTTGTATACACTGCTTATCGTACAATTAAAAATGTTGTTGTTTTATATCTTAATAAATACGGCCGGGGGGTCTCGCGACCCCCCGCCTTCCAAAGATAACCATGTTTAACTGTCCTTGTTTCCGGGGGTTGGTCTGGTCATAGGGAGGGGGCGGCAGCCAATCACTGACCATGTGAAAAGGGGGGGCTCTTGGCCCCCCCGTACGCATGGCGGTGCGGCGACCGCCCCCTCCATCAAGGCCTCTCGGTGGCGGGGCGCGCCCTGCCACCGATTGGCGGGTGCCCTCCCCGACCCGGATGCCATTGAGCGACAACCAGGTCGGGGGGGCGGGCCCTGGGGTCAATAAAGAGGCGGGGAGCGCCCAGGGGACTCCTTGTTGCCTGGACGCTCCCCCCGCATACCGGTGGTGCCCCGCGCTCGGGGCTGTTTTGTTTCCCCACCCACCATCCCTGGAACATTGCAGTATTGTATGCATTATTAGTCGAATTCTGTCGATAATTTGTATGCAATGCTTGATAGGCCATTTTTTCCTATGCTTAGAAGTTATTTGGTATTTTGCTTATTATGCTTTCGCTTAGGCATTTTCCCCCTTTTAGCTAATAGTACTGTGTATGTTGCATTGTTATTTTAGGCCTTTTTTCCCGTTTTAGTTTTACGGTGTTATGCGTGATGCTTATTTAGTCAGGGTAGCTGTACATTAGAATTTTTTTCCTTAGGTCGTCGTATTTATTAGGTATGGGGCATGCGGTAAGGTCATGACCGGTGAGCAGCTATTTTAAGGTCTGAGGGGGCGGGCATCATCCTATGGAGGTTCCCGCCCAGGGGGAGGGGCCATTGGCCCTCCCTAGAACTTCAGGGGCAAGGTAACTGGTGCTTCAAAAGGGCGCGGGTTGGAGGAGTCACGCTTTCCTTAGGCTGGTAGCCACCCCGCGCGCGCATACTTATGACGTCAACAGATGGCGCCCTCCTTAAGTGGGTAAATGGAGTTCACGGCGTGGACCGGGTAATTACCGGGCCCGGCTGCGCATGCGCACATCTTGTGGTGAGGCGCAGCTAGTAGTACCTGACACCGGTTAGCGACCTTGCCATATGGCCAGAAATGTTAGTATACTAAATTTCAGATGAGGATGTTAGATTCGGCTAGGAAACAATCTGTATTAGAGTTTTTGTTAAGGATAGTCTATCACACCTGTTGACAATCATGTATCTAATGTCCTGCTGATTTTTTGTATAAACTGCTTATCGTACAATTAAAAATTGTGTTGTTTTATATCTTAATAAATACGGCCGGGGGGTCTCGCGACCCCCAGCCTTCCAAAGATAACCATGTTTAAATGTCCTTGTTTCCGGGGGTTGGTGTGGTCATAGGGAGGGGGCAGCAGCCAATCACTGACCATGTACTGGTACTCCCCGTAAAGCACTTCATCGCATTGTCTGTGGTAGTGAGCACTGTATTAAGGCAAGTACAATACAATGGATGTCATAAGCCTTATGTTTTCTGTTTAGCTCTAAGGTTGCAAAGAAATATTTTTGCAACTTTGCACATCCCTTTTAAATGTACAGTGATGAATAAGTCAGGAGAGATTGTACTTTTTCTTTCTGTATTGAAGTTTTTGGGGAGAATAGGTAAACAAATTGTAATTATTTTCGGCGATTTTCAACTTCAATTGCTCAGAAATAAACTATACACAACAAAGGAGAAAATATTAAGGCCACAGGGTGGCAGTATGACATTAGAAAATAGCATGCTAACCTACCTTCCTAAACGAGGCTTTAAAACATTTTAGAAGAACAGAAGAGAAATATATTTCTAAACGCAGCCATACCCAAAAAAATAGGCTTCAAAAGTTGAGATCAACCTCCTAGACAAGTGAGGTATTCATGTGATTTAGACTTCAAGTAAAGCAAAGCTGCTGCGGTCCTGATTTATATTTGTTGACAAATGTACAGGAAGCAGAGAGCCCCCCTCTCCTCCCATAAGGCGCCTATAATGGGGGCATTTTCTCCATGTAGGCTGCATAGTACCCCGCATGGAGAAAGAGCAGAGTGCGCATGACTGGTTTGGGCGTCCCCAGATGGGCGACCAAACCAGTCATACTCACTCAGGAGTGGACACACCACTCCTCCCCTGCTGCTCGTATAGCAGCCCCACCCACTCCCCTGCCCGCAACTAAACATGGTAGTTTTGACATTTTATGTTTCTGCTTCTCTCACTGTGAGAAAGCAGTGGGGCGACCCTCCCCTGTACAGCTCCCCTAACTGCTTCATCTCGTGACAGTTTTGGTATGATTTGCTGTCATTGCACATCTTCCCGCTGAAGTAGAACCAGAAACAGATCTGCCTCGTAAGAAAAGTGATTAGGCCTTGTTTCAAATGTGAAGCACCCTAATACTACAGTTAAGGCACAACTGCTATGTACAGCTGTTAAATAAATAAATTGATACATTTGCTTTCAGTGGCAATTAGGACTATTGGTGCTTGCGTGATTCAGTATTGCCTTCTTTGGCGTTGTTCAGAGCTCAATGTGGAAGTGCAATTTGGTGGTGGTGAATTTAATTAACAAAAGGAGATAGAGGTTCCAGCAAGAACAGGGACAGAAAATAGTGCTGGTCACAAAAATAGAAGTGGCCCCATTAGCAAATAAGATAATTAAAATAAAGTGGGCCACATCTGAAAATCTGGGCAGTTTTGCACTTGTAAAGAAAACCTGTATATGTGTTTTGCAAGATACAGGTGACCGCATGCATTTGTGCTTGTTGCAGGCAATGTTTTGTATAATTCGAGAGAAGAAAACATACCCACTAGACCATAAAACAGTCATCCAAACACCCAAAAAAAGGTCCCACACTTAGCTTTCAGGCCAGCCCCTCAGGCACTACCTGATTGTTCCACAGGCCAGTCCCACCCAGAGTTCCCGAGGTAACAGCCTAAGGGGCACATTTACAAAAAATGTCAGAGAGTGGAGCTGCGCCAAATTTGGCAGCAAGGCACTGCGTCATTTTTAAAATACAGGGATGTTCTGTATTCACAAGAATGTTGGTGCATCCCTGTGTCTCTCCTAGCGCTGGGATAAAAAAAGCTGCCTAGTGCCAGCGCAGGCACCCTGCCGCCATGTTGCAAGGGGGCCTGCGCTGCAGGGAAAATTGCTTATGTGCAGGAAGGGACACCTTCCTGTACATAAACAATACATAATGGTGATTTTTTCTTCTTCTATATGTGTTGCAGAATACAGCACACATGGAAAGAAAAAATATGAGGAGAAATTAACAATTTCTCCTCATATCGCCATTCTGATGCCTTGTATTCCATGGTGTTAGTTTTGGCTCTGCCTTGGCCGGCGCTGCCTTGGCCTTGTAAATCTGGGGTAGCTTCAAAAAGCAATGGTTGATGCGTTGGAGCGCCCAGAGCAACACCTATTGCACACCGCTTTGCTACAGAGGACATATTTACAAGGTGTCATTAGGCTAAATATCGAAAGTGATGCTACACCACTGGAGCGTCAAAAAAAAGTATTGCTCCAGTGACGATGGGGCTTGTAAGTATGTTATGTTATGTTATATTTATTTTTATATAGCGCACGGCTACTCAAAAAGAGTGTCCCGGCGCTTTAATAATGAGACCTACAGCGAAATAACACAACACAGTAATAAAAACAGAGTAGAAGGCACAGCAATAGAGAAGGAGAGAGAAAGCCTAAAGGGTAAACAACCAGGTCTTTAGACCTTTCCTAAATGCAAGTAAGCTAGTGGCTCCACGGAGTGTCAGCAGTAGGGTGTTCCACAGCTGTGGCGCCAGCAGTCCAAAGGAGCGTCCTCCAATGCGGGCTCTTTTTACACGCGGGACCGTCGCCAAGAGCAGAGATTCTGATCTGAGAGAACGGGCAGGCTGGTAAAAGGCAAGTCTCCTTTGGAGATACTTAGCACCCACAGCATGGAGGGCTTTATAGGCCAAAGTTAATGCCTTAAAGGCGATCCGCTTGCGGATAGGCAGCCAATGTAAGGTCTGCAAAAGACCCGCAGCACTGGCTCGCCTATTTAGGCCATAAATGGCTCTCGCGGCAGCATTCTGCACGACCTGGAGCCGCTGCAGCAAATACTCTGGCAGGCCCAGGTAAAGGACATTAGCATAGTCCAACCTAGACCCGATCAAAGCCTGCACGGTCAGCTTCCTTTGTTCTTCAGACAAAAAGGGGAAAAACTTCCTCAGCATCTTAAGGAGGCCGAAACAAGTGCCCGTCACCCCTAGGATCTGGGATCTCAACGTCAGACCCTTGTCCATCTTGACCCTTAAGTTCTTAGCTACTAGAGATGGACAGGATGGTGGAAACATGTTAATGGGCCACCAGGCTTGCCAGTCAGGATCCGACGCACACCCGAAGAAGAGTACCTCAGACTTCTCGGAGTTGCACTTGAGGCCGCTCCGATGAAACCATCTAAAAACAGCCTCAAGGCAGTCCCGGATACTCTCTCCATTGAAATCTCCTCCCCTCTTACAAGAGAAGAGGAGCTGTGTGTCGTCGGCATAGGATACGATCCGGGCCCCGAACGACTCCGCCAATGCCGCCAGAGGGGTCATAAAGATGTTAAAGAGGGTCGGGCTCAATATAGAGCCCTGCGGGACCCCGACTCCCAGTGGCGGCATCACGGCCGAGTCCGGGGAGGCCCAGACCGTTTGTCGGCGGTCAGCTAGGAAAGATGAAAACCAGCTGAGCACCGTCCCCCTAAGGCCAATCTCATAGAGTCTAGCGAGAAGGCCCTCATGGGGAACGGTGTCAAAGGCCGCCGACAAGTCCAACATGACCAGCATGGCCTTGCCCCCAGAGTCCAGCACCCCTTTAATGTCTTCCAACACCTCTAGGAGCGCTGTCTCTGCACTGAGATTTGGACAGAAGCCGGATTGAGTAGCGTGCAGAATCTCATGCGTTTCCAGGAAGTTGGAGAGCACCGTGTGTATGTGCTTCTCCAAAATTTTCATGGGAGCTGGCAAAAGAGAAATTGGTCTATAATTGACCGGTGCCTCAGGATCAAGACCAGGCTTCTTCAGCAAGGGGATGACCATTGCCTGCTTCCATGCTTGCGGAACAAAACCCTGGATCAGCGAGAGGTTCAAGAGTGGATTAGCCAACGGGTTGATAGCTTCCGCCATTTTTGCCAAAAATTTGGCCGGGCAGGGGTCCAGGGGCGACCCAGATTTAAGATTGCCCATAAGCGCTAAGGAAGCAGGGGCTGAAATAGGTGGAAAAACGGCCAGCATCGGGCCTGATGAAACCGCGAGGCACGAGTCATCCTCAAGGCTAACCAACCCTACGGGCGCCGCCAGTTGAAAAGAGTCCTGGATAAGCTTAATCTTGCTGGTGAAAAAGTTAGCAAGATCCGAAGCCCAGGACTTAGAGGGCGTGCCTCGGGATGCATTGGGCCGTACATTCTCTGACTATGGAGAAAATCTCCTTACAAGAGTTGGAGGCGGCTTCTATTCTCCCCGCAAGATAGGCTTTTTTTCCCAGGCGAATGTCCCGCTGATAGGCCTTAACCGCTGTCTTGTAGGTCAGTCTTGCCTCAGGGTCATATTGAGAACGCCAAGCTCTTTCCGCCGCCTTACAAGACTATCGGGCGGTCGACAGTGCCGCAGTGAACCAAGGGGCCGAAACCCGTTTCGGTGTTAAGCGGGGGGCCATCACTGGGGCAAGATCATTTAGCCTGTCCAAAAGCCAAGCTTGCAAAGACTCAAGGTCCTTCTCCAAATCTCCTGAGAGGGGACACGGGTGATCCAAAGCGGCCTGAGCCAGCATAGTTGGAGTCACACAATGGTAGGCCCTGAGGACGCAGCCCTGTTGCTGGGATGCGGGATTAGCTAGTCTCACTGTGCCTTTAACCAGAAAGTTGGCTAAGTTGTGATCTGACCAGAGTATGCCCCTGTGTGTCACCTTTTCAGTTGTCTCATATCTCTCCGATTCTGGAAAAGGAGTGGTTCTTCTAGTCAGCGCCGATTTACATACTGTTCAACTTAATATTTGCTTAAATAATATACTCTTATATGTTATTTTAAAGCCTGATCTGTGAACTCTATTTAGTTTATTTTTTTGGGAGGGCTACACGGAAGAAGCTGAGTTTGATTTAATGAAAACGAAAGAAAGGATATTTCTGCAACACTTATTTTTTCCTTTCCTTTTCTTCCCAATTACATTAGTACTGGTATCTGTCTCTGGTAGATGTAGTCTCATGCAGTAAGGATTGTATTCGAGAAAGACTAGGACTCCTGGTAATAAAGATTACTGGTAAGTAATAGAAACATTACTAGGTGTTCTAATTCTGAAGATGGGAGTTTGTGGTCACAGGAAGTGAGGATAATCCTCCACACAGACGAGACAGCTACCAGTGTGGACAGTGAAAACAATCGCCGTAACGTTATCTCTCCCAGGGAAAATGGAGAATGGGGTATAGGGATGGAGATAGAGCTTCAGAAGTCACGGCACCTCTCATGGACCTCGTCGTCTAGCAATACACTAAGGGGCACATGCTTCAAAATCAGATTTAGGGGGTCCTAATTAACGATTTTTAAAGAAACGCTATTTAGAAATTGCTATCTGAAATGCAGATAGCAATTTCACTGAATTCCCCTGAACCCCATTGCGATTATTTACCGAATCGGTAAACATCGCAATCGCTATTAGAGATTTGACAATAGAGATGCACAAATACCGATAAAGCCCTATTGCGATTTCGCTTTTAGCGAAATCGCAAATACCAAAATCGCTAATAGCGCGTTGCATTGGAAGCATGCTGATGACATCACAACCAGGAAGTCATCCAGCCCATGCTTCATTCGGTGCCCAGAGAAAGTGAAAGGAGGAAGCAGAGTGTTGATGCTGAGCAGAATAATCATCCAATTTGGGTTGCAGGAACTTCCAGTGTACCAAAATGGATCAGCCTACATCAGAAGAGATAGCCACGCCCATGAAGCGCAAATTGAAATTTAGTGAAAGGGAACTTGAAAACCTCAAAGAGAAGTTGGCCAAGAGCCATGACAAGCTCTTTGGCAAACTCTCTCTCTCAAAGTGCCAGAGGCGGAAAAATGTAAAATATGGCTCCGGATCTAGAGCAAGGTCAATGCTTTGTGGGTCACTCACCAAAGTGTAGATGACCTCAAGAAGCGGTGGTACGACCTGCGTAGCTGTGCCAAGGAGTGTATAGCAGTCAGGCTAAAGAAAGCCAAGAGAACTGGAGGGGGCCCATCAACAGTCCCGGACAATACAGCCTTCGAGGACCTGGTTGAGCCCACAGTCCAGCAAGAAGCAGTGGTGGGAGTGACCCAGCTGGACACATCTGGAGCGGCCAGTACCTCACAAGGTAAGATGCATGCAACCATACACATCAAAGTACTGTTCAATTGTGCATATCCCCTCAGTCCAACCCCAGTGTTCAGATAAAACTCCAGTCCACGTATTCCCTCAAATTATGGGAGTTGTAGGCATGTCAGGCAAGTGGGTAGTCAAACACAACAACGGCAAGAAAAACACGTCAACACTGCATGGCAGTCAGTGATTTAATAGGAACCAAGTATGCTTAATGTCACATCACAGTTGCAGCAGAAGGGGACACTGACTACAGTGAATGTCTACACATCACGGAGACTCCTACAGAGGCTGACGTGGATACACTTGTTGCCCCAGCAAGCACACCCCGCACCACAAAACGCAGGGCCCCAGTTCCATCACTGCGGCCCATGGAATCTAAGCTGGCTCTTGAACCCCCGCCTGTAACTAGCCAGACTCGTGTGAGCCCACAACTACACACGAGGCACAGGTCCGACAAAGACGGAGGCACAGCTCAAGTACCCGCATTGCTGCACAGGATGACCAGGGTCCAAATGTGTGGGGTGGCAGGGAGTCCCAGATGTTGAGGGTGCAGTGCCTACAAGCAAGACACATGGGGTCAATCCAGCTGCAAATCACAAAATTAGCCAGGAACATCCCAGTCATGACTGATTGTGTGCGGGAACTAACTACAGCTGTGGTTTATGGAAACAGGAAGGCCAACACAAGCGTGCAGGAGCGGACCAGGGTGAGGCAGGAGGGCCACAACACACAGAGGAGAAGGTATTGGCAGTTCATGATGCGCATGGCTGGCTATACCAGGTCAAACGATAACCTTTGCAACACCACTGCACTGCTGTCACGTCTGTTCATGGCCATGCACATTGAAATGGCCGATTGTTGTGGGATTTCACCAGGGCCCTTGGCCAAGTAACCACTGTTGTGGAACAGATCCAGCCTGCTACTGTTGGGGGCAGCAATGTTACGGGGAAGGAGGGGAGTGAGGAGGCATCCAGCCTTAGCAGCCTGTCGGTGCCAGTAACAACTGCCAGGAGGCAAAGTACCCACAGCACAACACCATCCGGGGCACCCGTGGGGGATGTTGCAGATGCAGGAGAAAGGCGTTTGGGGTTGCGTGGCAGGAAGCACTAGACTGACTTGTCCTTCTTTATTTGCCTATGGTGACATAACCATGGACAAAACATGATAGTGACTGAGTTCTAGGTCGTGGAATAGTTTAATCTGCTATTTTTTGCATGCATTCACTGTACTACCCAGCACCTTCTATATGTGGCTACACACTACTACATGCTCTCATGGTAGTAAATACTTTTCTGTTCACAAATTAAGTGCCATGTCTCATCATTACATACCTCAGAAATAATGTTGTGTGAAGTCTGCACGTTTCCTTTGCCCTTCTGCTGACCATGCCACATGCGCTTGTCGTAGTTGTGCCGGTGGCTGGTTGTCCCCCTCAGACTCCCTGTCGGACACTTCATTGTGTATGCCTCTCCTGGTTGCAATGTTGTGCAACATGGCACATGCAGCCACAATCCTACAACAGGTCTCAGTACCGTACTGCAATGCTGCGCCAGTTTTGTGGAGGATGCGGAAGAGACTTTTCAGCAGTCCAAATATGCTTTCAATTACATTCTGTGTGCTGATGTGTGTTGCATTGTACCTCTGCTCATGTGGAGTGGCTGGGTTGAGGTATGGCGTCAATATTTAGTTCTGCACGGCATATGCGCTGTCACCAATAGGGTAGTAAACCAGGGTTAGCAACCGTTATGCATTGGCGTTTTGTGTGGGGAATAAGTATGTGTTTTCCACGCAGATGTACTTCGCCAAATTCACCCCTGAGCAGACGGGTGTGAATGCCACTGGGTCAAAATATATAGGAGTCATTGGTGCTTCCAGGGTATTGCGCCATAATGTCTGTTATGATATATTTTGGTTTTCACACCACTTGTACATTAATAGAATGATAGGATTTCCTGTTCCTGTGAATGTATTTATTATCTGCTGGAGGACAAATGGCAACATTCGTACAATCTATGCAACCGATCACATGAGGGAACTGTGTTACCTGGTAGAAGTGCAGTTTGGTCTTGTTAAATTCCTGTTGGATTGTGGGGAAGGTTATGTGCATGTGGATCCTTGTCATCATGGCGTCCGGGAAGGATTTGCAGAAATGTGTACGGGAGCTTTGTAATACCCCTCCAGCAACAGCAACTAATCCCTGGAAACTGCCTGACGCAAGTAGGTGCAGGCAACATAGGGCCTGGACATGAGTGGGGATGGCATGGGTCCTACGGGTCTGGCGCCGCATTAGGGGTTCCAATTCTGCTATTAGGTCAAGGATCATTACATCGTTCCGCCTGTACTTGTCGTAGATTTGATCTGGTGTTTGTTCCAACAATGTGTTGTGCACTCTGAAAATCCGCTCCTGTATTCTCCATATGTGCTCGGCTGCTGCATGGATCCTCATCCTCCTCACCATCATGTAGAGCGCTGCCATTCTGAAAAGCTTCGGAGGCCTCCTGGGTCAGTTTAAATAGGTTTCTGAGTGGTAGCACCTGTTTGATTTTCTTTACTCCTGTTTACCACCTGATTGTGATTCCCCTTAATCTTAACTTGCAAAATTGCGATTTTCTTGTAAATCGCTATTTGCGAGGTTACATGCTTTTGTTTGCGATTCTTTGTTTGCGAATCGCTATTTGCTTTCGCTATTTGGGTTCTCACAGATGAGGATTCGCTAAAGTGGATTACGCATATTTTGCGATTCTTTATTTTTGCGAGTTTGTCGTTTATTGGGTATTTGGGTTCCTGCATTGGAAAAGGCTAAATTGCGCTTGTAAACAGAGATATTTTTGTAAGCCCATTTTAGCTTGATACATGTGCCTGTAAGTCCATCTGTAATCTAGACTTACATGTGATTTGTCTATCAGAAATACACAATTGAAATCTCCGAGACTACAGGCATTTATCATACAAGCGCCTTAGTCCACTTTCCCAGGAGTAGTTATATTAGTTTCTCCAGTGACAACATCTCATAAATATCCCTAGAGGTACTGGTAAAACCTACTAGGCTTGGAAGCACCAGGATGCCAAAGATGAGGAACTGCCAGAAGTATGGATTTGATGAGTGCTGATAAGAAGTTTAGTTCTGCATGGACTAATAAAAAAAAAGCTGACAGTAGAGTATAGGGAGGCGAGAAATTACACCTAAAGTCCTTAAGCTAAATGTCACCTGTGGACTGCAGCACCTAGAGAGGGAACTGCTCATTACACTGGTCAAACCTCTGGGTCGAGACAATGGCTCTGCATAAGGGAAAAAGGATTCATGCATCTTGAATTTGGAGTTATGTGCAATGTAGGATTGATTGCAATATGGCACAAATGTGCTACAAAAGTGGCAATGCCTTCCCCCAGGAACCCTTGCTCCATTGGTTATAGAGTGTACAGGAGCCACCCCTACCCACTGGCTAGTGTCAGCCATAAGGGCGGCATCTCAAAGAAGTCTCCTAAGAAAACATTCCGGGCCTGCGGAAGATCAGAAGAGGACTAGATCTGTTGTCTGTGACCTTAGAGGAGTATTGTAGGACTAGACATAGTCCCTCTTGTATCCTGGACAAAGATGTAGACTCCAACGTTAAGTAGGCTGATCTCTTGTGTAGCTACAAAGGCACAACAAATTGCAATATGCTTGCTTGATGAAGTGACCAGCTGACCAATACCAATTTGACTGTGACTGGATCTTCCTGGAGACCTCTGCTGGTGTGAGTCCTGGCCCCTGAGTGATCTCTTTGGGTTACTGGGAGGTCTTCTAGGTGACCCAGAGGAACTGCTCCAGAAACCCTGAAAAGATGGGAAATCGAAATCAGGGCTTGAAAAATCCATTCGCTATTGCGAGCCAGATTTAAACAGGATGAGCCATTGTTAGGGTCTTTTTGCCCTTTCTGACAAGCTGAAAATCCTCTAACTTCAGTTACAGAAAGAAAAGTAAATGTAGGAAGACAAACTGACTTTTGACCTCTGAAAACCAAGAAATTGTGACGAGATACCAAGATTTAAAGGCATCTTTATTGCTGACAGAGGTCAAAACTCAGTTTGTCTTCCTACATTTACTTTTCTTTCTGTGACGGAAGTTAGAGGATTTTGTAAAGTGAACTGTGTGACAATTGCATTGAGATCAGTTCATGGATCAAGTACATTACAGTTAGGTTGAGTAGATTTTTTAGTTACTAGACCTGCAGGTCTAGTAACATTGTTATGATTTGTTGAGCTTTAGAAATATTTGGACTCCCAGGATGTCCAGAGCAATAAACAGAAACTTACAGGAAAGCTGTCCGATTATGATGCAGCTTCATTGGATACAGCTTCAGGCTTACCCTGCTGGGGCATTTTGAGTTCCCTATAAAAGGAAGGTAAACATTTTGACCAGAGGTAACCATGCTCCCTCTAGCTCGGCTTAAAATTGTGCATAAGTCCTGATCAACCACTCCCATGGACTATCATTGGCACCTACTGTTCTTTGGCAATATTTTCACTTAACATTTTGAAAATTCACATTTCTGTTTCCATTTACTAGATTTTTGTCTTTTAAGTGTCTCTTTTTTAATTGAAATTTACTCCCGAGAAAACCGGTGAAATATTAATTTCATGATATCGTCACATGCGTATACTAATGAGGATCCATACCTAATGCCCTGAAGCGGTCCATAGTGACGAAGCGCGTTGGCTACATTTGAAGTAAAGAAGAGATTTTCTTTTAAAACAATAATGAAAGAAGAAAGGGAATAAAGAAGTCTCTTGTAAAAACACTTAACAGAGTCTGTGAACTATAGACAACATCTCTGTTGCAATATGTAACAGTGCTGAATTGTCATGAATGGAGTTTGTTACATGTTATTTGAATTGTGATGCTGGGCCATTTACATTTGTAAATGTTCAAGGATTTTTTCCTGATTGGAAGTTCTTACACAATTTATTCAGGGTACATTACATTATACCAAAACATCTGGGTTGACAGGTGCTTGGGTGACATAGGCACTTTTTAAGCAAACCTAACATAAAATAATGCTTGCATCTTTGCTAAAAATAAATGCCAAATACTATGGAGGGCATAATAAAGCTGGAAGGCAACTCACTAATTAGATTGAAAAATCAAAATTAACAGTCAATGTTACACCAGGCAATAGACGTATTACAGATTCTCATAAGTTGGGGTGTTTTACAGAATATTGTACTATATGCACTAGACTCAACTCCCATGGAGGAAGATCTCAAAGTTTTTTTAAATTCAATACCCTTCCTTTCAAGTGGACCTCTCCTCTCTAGATGCTGATGTTTCTATGTTGAATTTTTGCTCAGATATTCCCAAACTTGCAAAAGGTAAGGCTCCTGGCCCTGATGATTTTACTGTGGATTTGTATACTAATTTTTTACATATCTTAATACCAAAGTTATTGCTTCTCCTTGAATACTTTCTCTCCCATATTAGGGCATAAGGTACATTTCTCAAGTCCATGCACTGCCATCTTCCAAAAAAGGATAAAGACTTGCTGTTTTTGCATGAACTATAGACATATTTCCTTAATAAATACTGTTTGTAAAATGTTTGTAAAAGTATTGGCCTTACATATTAACCAAGCTATTTCAGACCCTACTGGTAAGGAACAGTCAAGAATTTTTAAAAGGAGGTAAATATCAGACAACTCCAGAACTTTTCTAAATATTATCCATCACACCTCCAAATCTATCTCCCCGAAGGCCGCAATAACGTTAGATGCAGAAAAAGCATTTGATCGTATTAGTTGGGATTTTATTTTTCAAGCATTACGTTGGCATGGCTATAGTACTCGTATACTTAAATTCATCAGTGTATTATTTTCTCTCCCCTCTACCTCTGTCTATGTGAATGGTAAGCAACCACAATATTTTCAACTACACAGGGGCACTCGACAGGGCTGCCCCTTATTCCCTCTTCTTTCTATTAATCTTTGGAATCTTTTTTGGAAAAGATCAAACAGACTTCTGCCTTTTCTGGTAACAAACAAAACCAAAACGGTGTAGAAATAAAATTTACTGCTTATGCAGACAACATTCTGTTTTATGTTTCAGAACCTCAACATACCATCCCTGAATTATTTCACATTCTGCATGATTATTCTGATGTTTTGGGTTATTAATTAAACATACCCAAATCAGAAGTTATGCCTTTAAAAAATTGCTGTAAAATTCCAAATACATTAATTCCAAATACATTAACTGCTTAACTATTCTTTACTCTACTTCCATTAAAGATATCTAAGACAATCTTAATGCGGTCAAAACAAAAATAGCTGCCATGTCTGACTGTTGTTCTTCTCTATTTCTCTTCTGATGGGGAGGCTAACCAACATCAAAATGAAGAATTTACCTGTTATACTTAGCATCTATGGCATGTTTTCCCCTGACTTTTTGCCTCGACAACCTGTATTTTTGATGCTGTGCTGGATTTCGTTTTTGCTGGCTTAGATGCTTTGGGCACTTTGCTGCTGCTGATCAGTGTCAACATGCAAGTGCTCCCTGGGTAACTTGTTGTTATGATTGGTTATCCCTGATTGGCATATTTGAATTACTGGTAAGACCCTAGTAAAGTACATTGAGTTAAAATGTCAAGTCCCTAGGATCAAAAGAGCACGTTTGCGCGGTTGGTCCTTTGCCTATTTAGCTCCTTACCTATGGAACTCACTCCCGTTTCAATTACGCCATGAAACGGTTTATCACAAATTCCGTAAAGACTTAAAAACATGGCTTTTCAATCATTAGAGCTCTGGCCCTTCTTTCTTTTTAGTGCGAGTCCGTAGGCACTGGGAAACCTCTGGGTAGCTGTGTGCCATATACATTTAAATAATAATAAAAATTATAAGAATTGAGTGTGCCAGGGCCTGCAAATCAAATGCTACTAGTGAGCCTGCAGCACTGATTGTACAACCCACATGAGTAGCCCTGTAAATGTATCTCAGACCCTCAAGTGTGGTATCTGAGCTCAGTTTTGCACTGCCATGTCGACCTGGCAAGTGCACTCACTTGCCAGGCCCTAACATTCCATTTTCTAACATGTAAGTCTCCCCTCAGGTAGACCCAAGGTACACCCATTGGCAGGGTGTGATGTGAAAGGAAGGACATGTACTGATGTGTGTGACATGCCCTGATAGTGAAAAATTGCCAATTTAATGTTTCCCAAAGGATAGCATGGGAGATACTTTGTAACTTCTTACAAATATAACTTTCGATTGGGACAAGAGGGAGGAATAAAGTTTATGCTCTCTGAACTCAGAATTTAATAACACATCCTTAAGCAAATATGGTTTGAAATGCCAGTTATTCCGACTGGGCCAACATATATACTGAACATTACTTTCCCGGAGGGATCAGCTTGATTTAAAATTCTGCCCGACAGACCGTAAAGGTGTCCTCAGTAGGAAGCAGCCTCTCAGAAAAAATCAGTAACTGAATAAATAACCACTATAACGGCTGATGCTTTGAGTATTGACTGGATCTAGCTTGATTGTAATCCCATTTACATTGTACATTGTATATATTTTATTGTGAGTTTCATGTGTACCATTGTGTTGATGTATGTTTATGAATTGTAGTAGGAGGTCTGTCTTTCAGATCAATATGTTTGATGAATTATATGAATAGGTAAAAGATTTAAAGAGTATTAAATAAATACTTCAGACCATTTGAATCACAGCCTGCTGGTGTTTTCGTGATTGGCCACACTTCAGGTGTGAAAAATTGTAACAGGTGAGAGCAATAAGTGATATAGACATGTGTGACAAAGACACAGCCAATTGTCAGACAGAGGAAAGTACCAGTGAAAGTACCTGCGAAGTACTCTGGTGTGGCTGTGTGTGTGCCCTGTAAGCTGGGGTGAGGTGACAGAGGGTGACAGGCAGAGGGAGGGAGACAGAGGGAGATAGAGGGAGGAAGACAGAGAGAGAGGGAGACAGAGAGAGGGAGACGGAGAGAGAGTGGGAGGGAGGGAGACAGAGGGAAGGAGACAGAAGGAGACAGAGAGGGAGGCAGAGGGAGGGAGGGAGACAGATAGAGGGAGATAGAGGGAGGGAGACAGAGGGAAGGAGGGAGACATATAGAGGGAGGGAGACAGCGAGAAGGGAGACAGAGAGAGAGGGAAACCGTTGAAGACAGAGAGAGAGGGAGACAGAGGGAGGGAGTCTGGGGTAAACAGAGGGAGGGAGAGGGGGATAGAGAGAGGGAGACAGACAGAGGGTGGGACACAGAGGGAGGGAGACATAGGGAGGAAGACAGACAGAGGGAGACAGACAGAGAGAGGAGGGCGACAGAGGGGGGAGACAGAGGGAGGGAAACAGAGGGAGGGAGACATAGGGAGGGAGACAGAGGGAGAGAGACAGAGGGAGTGAGACAGTTATAGAGAGAGAGGGAGACAGACAGAGTGCATGACAACACCCGAACTCCCCTTAGCTGTTTCAGGCTCGCTACGCTACGCTCGTTCGTTACACTGCCTTGCTGTGTCCCAAAATGATACATCTCCAAAAAGTGTGTCCCTAACATGAAAAGTTTGGAAAGCTGTGGTTTAGGGCCTCCTACAGTACCTAATCAGCCTTGGTAGAGGTCTCAGAAGCCATCAGGGAGTGTTTGGATGCCAGCAGCAGGGCGGCATTGGTTTTGCTTGAAGTTTGACATGGTCCCGAACTCACAGCTTTTCATGCGAGGTACCGAGATAGGGGTTTCTGGCACGTCCTGGGGCTCGATCAGGTCTTTCCTGGATGGACTGGCCCAGCAGGTTTGGCGTCTGCTATCCTCTTCCGCTCCTCAGACGGTGACCACAGGGGTCCCCCAGGGGTCCTCTCTTAGCCCCCTCTTTTTTAACGTTTACGTGACACCAGTGGTTTACTTAGCCGAAAAACTATTGGCGAAGCTTATCACCTATGCTGACGATACCCAGCTTCTCTTTACATGGAAGAAAAATACGGACTCAGTCTCTTCTGTGAAGCACTGTTTATCCTCTGTTGTTAAATGGCTTTCCTCTGCTCAGCTTAAATGCAATGAAAAGAAGTCTGAGATTCCCCTCTTGGGGACGTCTATTGGGAAGCCCGTCAAGAATTTAGGAGTGAGTTTCGAGGAGAACCTTTCCTTCTATACTCAGGTCACTAAGGTTGCTGGCACTTGCTTCGGTCTGCTTAAAACCCTAAGGAATATGTTCTATTTTGTATGTTTACACTGTTCATAATAATTGGTACTTCATCTTTAAACTTGTAAGATTATTGTGCTCTAGAATGTGGGATCTCCTAGCAACTGTGTTAAGCTGGCGCATTTCTGATGGAGCTGTTGGCAGAAATGGTTTTCCTACCTATGCTACCGATGTAAATAACCATAATTCTCTACTCTGTGTTGAGTTGGTTACTACAACATATTTAGAGGTGTGCCTTTTAGCATAAGGGAAGATTTGGAAAAGGAGCTGAAGAGTCTTTGTGCCAAAGGGATAATTGAACTTACAGACTCTTCACTTTGGTTTTCTCCCTTAGTTGTAGCAAGAGAGAGGCGAGGAGATCTTCGAGTATGTGTCGACTTGAGGTCTCTCAACAAGGAAATATGGGTAGATTTTCATCCCCTAACTAAAATTAATGATTTGTTCTCCTCCACCAAAGGAGCACTTGTCTTTTCCAAACTAGATTTGGTCAGTGCGTACCACCAGGTTGAACTCGATCCTGAATCGCGCCACCTTACAGCGTTTGTATCGCCTTTGGGGACATTCCGGTACTGTCGCATGCCATTTGGTTTGGTATCAGCGGCGTCTGTGTTCTAAAGGATAATGAGCAACATACTCAGGGATATTGATGGTGTCTTGGTGTTTGAGGACCATGTTTTAATTTTTGGGAAGGATGTTGCTGCTCATGACTCTGTCAAAAGTTTTGACATTGTTCAAAAAACGTGTTGTTGTGTTGAAGGAGGGTAAGTGTCAATTTATGTGTTCTAAAGTGGAATATTTAGGACATGTAATTTCACAAGATGGAGTCAGCCCTAGACCAGGATTACTTCAGGCAATTGTTAACATCCCTGAACCTGAAGACAAAGCGGGTGTCAAGTCGTTACTAGGGCTATGTGAATGCTATTCAAGGTTTATTCCCAACTTCGCATCTATTGTATGCCCCATTAGCAATCTTCTCAAGAAAGGAGTCAAGTTTGAATGGTGCAAGGAATGTGTGAATGCTCTTGAGATTGTAAAGTCTGAAATAATTGAGAGTCCTGCTTTGAAACCTTTTGACCCGAACCTACCTTGTTGCGTCACCGTTGATGCTAGCCATGTGGGTATTGGTGCGACTTTAACACAGTTGGATAATAATTTTGAAAACAGTGTAAGCATAAAAAATACAACAGCCGTTTCTTCCCCTTCTGCCTGGGACCGCGAAGGAGACAGTCATTCATGACCTTATTCTATCTCGGCTAGACTGAGCCAATGCTCTCTTTGTTGGCATCCCTGGGTACCTACTGAAAAAACTTCAGGTGGTCCAGAATGCCTCAGTCAGTCTTCTTCTTGACTTGCCCTTCAGAAGTAGTACGAGCCACCATTTGCGCTCATTGCACTGGCTGCCGGTGGCTGTAAGGGTTACGTTTAAATCATTGGTCATTGCCCATCATGCTCTCTATGGCCAGGGCCCTACTTACCTGGAAAAACGCTTCTCTTTCTATGCCCGTTTGAGGCAATTGTGCTCCTCGTCTCAACGTCTGGCCCTGGTTCCCCGCTTTAAATGCCAGAGGTTAGGTTATAAATAAGAAACAATATCCCAAACGGTATGAATTAAAAGACAAATTATATTGCATGCACAAAGCATTACATTGATCAAGGAAAGGAGACACTTATTCAAATAAATAGGTTTCCAAAGTTAATTTGTTATATTTGGATATTCAACAGAAGAGAGAAAACATTTTATATGGAACTGATTATATACAGCACAGAGTAGAATAATTCAAATGACAACCAACAAAACTTGGTGCTCAGTATATACAAGTGATATGTGGCGATGCAAGTGAAAAGGTGAACAGCGATAAACGGCGCAAGGTGAGCAAGGTTAAATATTTACAGTGAATAGCTCAAAAATGTGACATAAAATCAGTGACTTTTTATAATACAGTTCGTGATTTCAATGGAGTCACAACACGATGCGCCTATAATTTGCGCTGTAGGGTCGACGACGTTTCGGTCCTTAGTTAATGTGGACCATCTTCAGGACGAGGTTGTCTAGTTTTTGGGTGCTGTAAGGGAGTAGTTTCTCAGCCCTGATCCGTGGGATCCGGCGAGGATCATCTACCCGCCCATAAGCTGAATCTTATGGCGGATCAAGGTAAACGTCGTGAAGGAATCGCGGCGATATAGTCTTTGGCAGTCAGGGATCTGGTAATTTTATGATCCGAAAACGCAGTTAATCCGTCGGGACGAGCCAACCAAGAGTCAGGAAGTCTGCGGTTAGTATGTGGATCACTCACAGGGTCTAACGCTGAAGCTTCAGCGTTAGACCCTTTGAGTGATCCACATACTAACCGCAGACTTCCTGACCCTTGGCTGGCTCGTTAGAGCCTGTGAGTGATGCTATGTCACGCTCAAAGTACTGCCATCTTGTTTCTACGCCATGTTTGACTTGTTGCCATGTATGCCTTGCCATTACTGAGTGTATTATTATTTATGCTGTGTGCATTTAGTGAGATTATCGTTAATTTAGAGTCTATGTGCACTGTATCATGTGCTTCTTTTACAGCGCATGTTCTTACTTCATAAATTCAAGCGTGCTTTCTAGTATTTTTCTTTTTTTTTTGCTACCGAAAGTTAATACGTTGGGACAGTGCCACAATGTACATTTCAGAGAGGTAGTTCAGGGCATGGTTGAAGCCAAATTTTTAATGAGTCAGGGCCCAACTCACAGAACTAACTTAAGACAAAATCCTAAACTTACAACCATTTTTAGTACTCACAAAAGGCACTTACTAATTTTGGTATTAACAGAAGGCACTTACTCATTTAGGTATTCACAGTAGTCCCTTACTCATTTCGGTATTCACAGAAATCATTTAGGAGTTCTAAAGTTAGGAGTCCTAACTATACTACTCCTAAACTGAGAAAAATCCTAACTTTAAGACTTTCGGTATTCACAGAAGGCATTTAGGTGTCCTAAAGTAAGGGGTCCTAACTTTAGGACTCCCAAATGCCTTCTGTGAATACCAAAAGTCTTAAAGGGAGGATTTCTCTCAGTTTAGGAGTAGTAAAGTTAGGAGTCCTAACTTTAGGGCTCCTAAAACTACTTTGAATACCAAAATGAGTAAGTGCCTTCTGTGAATACCAAAATAAGTAAGTGCCTTCTCTGAATACCAAAAGTAGAGTGAGTGTTTTTCCTAGTGATTGCTGTTTTGCTTACGATTTGATTTGGTGTTGAGTTGTGCACTTTTACATATTCCATGGGAGCATCTTTCCACACATACCACCCCCACTTCGGGTCTGGGTGTAGGGCATTTTTCATGCCATATGTTTCGTGTGGAATCGTGTTCCATACGTACCACCCTTACTACCGGTAAGTGTGGGGGGCTGCACTTATGCCGTTTGTTGTAGAATGATTTTCCACATTTTCTATGTTTTTTATTGCTCTTATTTGCATAGATCCCTAGCACGCCCTGCGGATGGTATCCTTAATACCTCTTTCTTGTTGGCCTGGCCAGCCAGCTTGTTTTTGGTATCTAGGTTTAGTTTGTGTTTTGTGGTGTGGTAGTGTGTGCATTTTCTTGGTTTGGTTAAAAAGGGAGATGATGTATGTATATCCAATTTATTATCTTTATTTTATCATTTGCTGTACACATGCAGGAAATGTTTCCATCTTTTATCTCAATGCTTTCGCGACAGCACTTTGCCACAATGATTATTGGCTAGCATTTGTTCTGATGTCTCTGTGTTTCATGTAATAGTTTATTGCCATCCTTTGCATGCACTATTTTAATTTTTTTTCTTTTTAGAGCTTCTTAGTCATTTGTATAAAGAGAAGGTGGTGTGTTATACCTGCTGCTCAGCCAGTGTGAATGTGCTCTGGAATGTTGGTGTGCATTGTGATGTAATGGAATGTAAGGATGCCTGGAAGTGGAGTTTAAGTTGGAGTATGGGCTGAGCAGCAGGAAGGCTGCTCTTGGTGGAGCTCTACCTGGTAACATCTTACTTGAATACTACTACTATTAATACATGACTACATGATATCTTCATTACCACATATTGATATCTTCATGACCACACACTCCTCTACCCTTCCAAGACTACAATCCAAATACGGACATCCCTTTAATCATGCCTCTCTTCTGAAAACCTCATACAGCTTATTTCACGCATTTCCTCTTCTTCTCTTTTCACGTCTTCTGATAGTCCAACAACTCGTTCTGTTCTTCACTTTCCTTCGTAAGTCTCTACCTCCTAGATTTATAAAACCTTGGACAATCACCACACTGTCAGGCTGAAGACTAAAGTAGAATTACATTGGGAAGAAGACCTCCAACAAACCTTTTCCTTTTAAACATGGCACCACATTTGGTCTAAAATTCACTCTACTTGACGCTCATCTAGTATTAGACAAACATTATTCTTTTTTTACAAAAGGTTGCTTTTTACCCCTACTGTTTCCTGCATGTTCAAACTTTCTACTAATTATAATTGTTGATCTTGTAAAAAAAATAAAAGCAATATTCTTAATATGTTTTTCAAATTGATTTATTCTGTATGGTGTCAGATGGCTATACCATAATTCATACAGTTTGGTGATGACAATAATCAGTATATACGTAATATTTTAGAAATCTGTTAAAAAATATCTACAAAGTCTATTTTTCTTTTAACATTAAGTTATATTTATTAATATGTTTACCTATTTAACTTGATTTAATATAATTTAAAATTATTTCCTAAAGGGTTTATTTTAAGTCTTTTGAAACTTTGGATCTATCATATTACTTATAAACCTTGTCACTGATCAATTCCAAATTTGGCAATGTCTTAGATGTCCACCTATCAATTTTCACTCCAGGTCTAGCTCAGATCAGTCATTGATGCAAAAGTTATTGAAATGAAAAAAGTGAACTTTCCTGTAGAAAGATGTGACAAGCTGAACTACAGTGGCCTGACCGCACACCTGTAATAAACTGGATGGTATTTGTTATTGTTTCCAGGAGCTCATAATATACCCAGTTCCAACTTAAACAAAGAAACAGAACCTGGGTGCAGACTATTTTTTTCTCTGCCATGTCCACCAGCTTTTTTAATGAAATTGATATGGTAACACTTCTAAGCAGATACATTTTTATTTATTTATTTATTTTTTATTTTAAGAGTTTTCTATAGCGCAAATAAGACCCTTAGGTATCAGAGCGCTTCACATTAAATGAGGAAGTTATTGACAAGCATTGTTATAGTAAATGTTCCCAGTGATATGAGGTAGTACGTAAACATCAATATAAAGATAATATCCATTAAAAGTTATACATAAGTTATATATAGAACATGACGTAAGTTTGGTATACAATTAAATCTAAGTGTGCTTGAAGCGATAGTTCCCAAGTGTTTATATCCTGTGCATTTTTCCGTTGCAGTCCATGGCCGGATATTGTGTAGTCCCGAGCCTTGCTTATGGAAGGAACTCACTCATTAGGAAGATCTTAGTTTCCCTCTTAAATGTTGCTGTGTCTTGAATTTTTCTAATGTTTGGAGGAATTGAGTTCCAGATTCTGGGGGCTGCTCCTGAGAAAGCTCTATCATATGTTTTCTTCTTCCGGAAGATGGCTGGTCTCAACAGCAGTTCCTTTGCACTCCTTCCCGGTCTGTTTCCTCCAGATAGTTTAATTTTCTGCGCGAGGTAACTTGGTGTGTTGTAGTGGAGCGCTTTGTGGGTTATGCATGCCATTTTTAGCTGGATTTTGGCCTCGTAAGGCAGCCAGTTTAATGCTTTCAGGTGGGGTGAGATATGGTTGAGTTTCCTTGATCCGGTGATGAGTCTTGCAGCTGCAAAGATTTTTGTAGCTGGATTGTTACTGAAGTTAGCTAGAAGCTAAATGTGGGTTGTATGTTTTACATTGTATCTGGTGATGTTCATGAGCTGTATTGGATGCAGTTTACTGGAAACATAAGTAGAGCAAGAAATTCGAAATAGAAGATATACACACTTTTTTGTATTTCCTGTATTATATAGCATGTGCCTGTCCTGGCTTAAAATCATCTGCTAGGATCTTGATTGATGGCATACATAATTTGCATTGCTAGTGGGGGAAATGCAAATGAGCATGGATGTGTTTTTCCATATGCATGTTAATATGGTAATTTGCACCATAGGATGCTTTAAGGAATGTCACCGTAAGAAGAGTCCCAGGACCACTGCCAGTGGACGGAAAGGAAATCTACAATTATCCATGTCCCGCCTAACTCTGTTCTGTCATGGTGTGCACTATTGCAACATGGCCTCTGGCCTGCGAGGTGGACCTAAAGCTTCATGTGATAGCGAGTGTAATCCAAGAATGCTCTCTCTGTTGTCCTCAACGTCAAACTCCCCGTTCTATTGTGGTAGCCATCAATCCCAGCTCACGTGGGATGGGTGGATCCACCACTACCTGAGAATGTACCAGCTGTTCAGACATTCTTTGGCTGAGGCACACCTTCAAGCATTGTATCTCTACACCAGGGGGTCTTCAATCTGTGGGGCGTGACCCCCAGGGGGGCCGTGGAGTCATGGGAAGGGGGTCGCACTCTTCGTTTGCTAAAAGAAAACATTCCAGACAGGGTAGTTAAAATGCCTTCCCTAAGATACAGTGCATTCCTTTCCTTTCTGCCAGCACAGAATTTGGTGCCACGCGCTAACGCAGGGGCACCTTTGCACCATGGTGCAAGGGTATCTGCATTGTTTGCAGGATTGTTTTGTGCAAGTTGGCACCCATTTCTGCGCAAAAACAACCCATGGAGGCTTTTTCCTTTTTCTATGTGTGCCACATATAGAAAAAGGAAACAACTGAGGAGAAATAAAAATATTTCTCCTTGTTACGCATCCCCTGGCGCAGCGTACAGTTTGGACGCATCCTCAGGTTTACAGATGCTTGTAAATTTGGGAATGTATCAAAAACAATGGAAGAATCCACCGCAACACCCATCGAACGCCCTCCCCGACGCATTTTAAGGCACCGCATCAACTTGCGCAGTGTTGCCTTACACCATATCTAGGAGGCCATGAAATGCCACACAAAGTGGCTTTGCGTGGCTCGTAGATTAGGGTCTGCACAACCAGAGCATCATAAAAAATGATGCAGCGCAAGGGGCTTATAAATAAGCCCCTATATATTGAAAGCAGCCCGCATATTTTGGAAGCACCTTTTTATCATAAAACATTTTGTGCATTTTGTAGCGGACTATTGTCTACTGTGTGTAATGCAAGTATAAAATAAAGACTCAAATGTTCACAGTGCTTTCTGTCACAGGCTGTGAACTCATAGCACTAAAAATACACAAGTCACTATTTTCCACTGCACCAACCACGATTTAATTCTGTGGCTCTCTGGTTTCACATAGACCCTTGCAGTGCATTAACTAATAGAGTTTTCAGAATGTATTTTAGTGCCTTTCCCACTGAGCAACAACTTTTTAAAATGTATTTATCATTCATTGAAGCTCCCCATTATTTATATGTAGCTACCATACGTGAAAGACCTAAAAAATGTATGTATGTTTTAATTATGATGAATGATCAGCTACCTCCAGTACATGTCAGCATCCCATGAAATATGATATGGTTTTCCTCTAATGCCGTGCAATAAAGTTGCAGCCCATGGATTACAGCTATTATCCCAAAGGCCACTGGAATTATGTGATTGTGCGCCGCAGTACTTAGCAGTACTATAGATCTGCCGCATTTGCGACATAACCCATCATCTGCCGCATAATCGGGTGAATTTAACCCAAAAATGTTATTTATTCAAAAGGTTCAAAAGTTACTACAAATCAACGACAGATTGACCGTTTCTCTGGAGAACATTTATGGTTTTCAATGATAAGAAGTACCAGGTTCTGGAAATTTATGTCAGGAGGGGGTCCTTGTGCCTAAAAAATGTTGATGGGGGGGGTCTCGGCATCAAAAAGTTTGAAGACTTCTCGCTACACCAAGATCAAGGCACACAGTCGTTAATCGGATGTCTGCTGCAAGTATGCACTTTAGCACGGTTGCACTGTTTATAATGCAGACTATATTATTATCCAAACAGAGTCTGGATTTTTAACTTGAAAGGACATTTTGCCAACTTGTTTCAGCTTGGGTTCTTCCACCCTCACAGGAACCATCAGGTAATACTCAACGTTCAGCTGCCCAAGAAGGAATAGTTATAAATATACATTTTATTGTCTTTAGAATGACAGAAAACTGGACTAGGACATCATATAGAGTATTTTTTCTATACTGTGGGTAATCTTATTTTCAAGGAGGATGGTGGGTGCATTTGCTGTGTCTGATTATCAAGTACATCAACCAAGCACATTTGACATAGATATGACATGATCTCATGACGTTACACCCAGTTACTAAAATCCTTCATCTGTGTGATTCTTCATGCTATGTTCATTGAACCTCTGTCTAAAGTGCACCAAGACTTATTAGTGTGAGAATATGTTAATAAGCTCACATTTTTCTATATCAAGCATTTCTGGTGATACATATCAAGTGCAATGTTTTTGTGCGTTCACTATCAGTGTTTGAACAGCAGGCCTCGGTCTTTAACAGCCACTGGAGCGAGGCGTCCTTGGTTTCTAAGCCCCAAAGACTTTCAGGGTTATGCTGCTTGCAAAAGGCTCTGCAGTAGTATATCAAAACTTTCCACACCTGTCTGGAGTCTGCTTCCAAAACACACTGCAACACTTCATCATTTTTCTTAACTCTGACAGCTGCACTGAGCGTTGTGTTTTGTAAGGCGCCCTGCAGTGCAGTCAACAGAATGTTCGATTTTGTTGGGATGAGTGAACCTTGCGTTTTCTGAGATGTCCTGCAGAGTTAGATGTTTTTCTCCAGGTGTCTTGTTACGAAGATTCTAAACTGCCCTCTTTCAGCACCAAGACTGCTACAATTGTTTTCTAAAATCTTTTACTTCAGAAAACTTGTGAGACTTTTCTTTTTTTTAACTTCACTTTGAAAGAGTCAGGGGTGCTTCTTCTTAGCAAGCAATTGTGTTTCCAAACTGTCAAAGCCTGATTTGAAAAAGTTTGCCAAAAGGTAGCCAAAATTTACGACCGGTATTGTTGCGACCAGTGAAGAATATTAAAAACCGACCAATGTACTAATAGGTCGGTTTGTAAAATTCCGAATCGGAGTGGCTGTCAATCCGCCTACCTCATGAATATCAATGAGGTAGGTTGTAAATTGAAATTCATTCCAATTAAAGACCAACTCACAGATGGTGACCTGCTAGGGTGATCAGACCACCATGCCTGTGATCACCTTTTATTGAAGTAAGATTTTTTTTTTCAAATGCTGACTTTTTTCCTTAAAGATAAAAGTTTTCTAGTTAAAGTAAAAGTTAATATTTCTTAGAAGTTTGTTTAACAGTTGCCCGGGCTTGCCCTGCCCACTGCCTACTCAATATTTTTTAACATTCTGAAGGGGAAGGGGACCCAAAGGCCTCCCTTCCCTTTTGCAAACACATTCCCACCCCATCTCCAGAGTCAGTCATTTTTCAACATGTTGTCACTTGATTTCAGTCACAAAACATGGATGCATCTCGTACCTCCGCGATTCCCCTTTCAAACACTGATTTAGTATGGAGACACGGAGCAGTTTTCAGTAAACATGTAATAACTGATAAAATCCCTTTCGATTATTGAAATGGTGTTGTAAAAAGCAACTTGGACTGATTGTGACCATAAAAACAAAGGCCATTTTTAACCAACAGAGACAAATCCAATAGGTTTGACTTTAAAGTGTTGAAACATACAAACAGCATTTGTACATTCCTGTGGTTGCTTCTATTAACCAATTAAAGGCTTAAAGAACAGGTAGTAAGGTACATGCATTCAGAGGTGCATGCAGTACAGCACAAAATTCAGTACTGCAAAAAAAGACTGCCTGGGAGGGCTCCACGAGCAGCTACCTTTCTCTTTTTTTGTGTAATATTTTTTTATTAGAGCTGTGCAAGAGCATGGTAAAGTACTTGCGCGATAAAGTACTTACGTGCATAGTGTAAAGGTCAGTAATATAAAGAATTACAAGATAAACTGGTTCTTGAAGTAAGAGGTGGGTTTATTCAACCTCATCCAGCAACAGCCCACAGCAACTGACAAGTACAGAATCCTACAAACACAACATTCTATATTCTAAGAACACAAGAGTTCTCTGAGCTCTCAAGTCTTAAAAGAGTCTAAAGGAGAACATCACACATCTCCCTTCTATACACTTTGAACAAATGAGAAAGATATGCAACCATTAAGAGAACCTGAGAGAACTAAAATTGAGTAACTCACATAAACATCTTTAGCAAAGAAAACTAAACAAAGAGCATATTCAAACATAATCTCTCAAGTATACAGGAGCTCTGCGGGTTCTTTGACTCCTTCTAAAGGAAGACGAAGAAGGAGAAAACCTGTCAAAGGAAGAATTAGACAAAAAATGCAAATTATCATGAGAATCACCAACATGAACTGAGCCCCTTTGAGATGACAAATATGGATCAACAACAACAACACGACTCTTATTCCATATTCTCCCATCATCAGTTTTAACAGCATTTTTAAAGATCTTAATCACAGCTCTAATATCAGTATATTTGGACCAAGGTCTACATCCTACAGGAGTCTTAATTTTCACAAAATCACCAACTTTAACATCTTGATAATGGACATTTTTCTTTTTTGTCAAAGTAAGACTTGCGGGCATCTTGTTGGAGTAACTCTTTTGCCCTCCAAGCACCAATGTCATTATCCACCAGACCTTTATTCATGCACATCCACCCAGGGCACAAAAAAGTGTTAGGAACCCTCCCTTTGAAAAGTTCAAATGGAGACCTGCCCGTAGAAGCATGAGGAGCAAAGCGGTAGGTGTTGATTCTGTCCTGCAGAGTAGACTTCCAATTCAGACTGGAAGAACGAGCGAGCTGGATAGACTCCTTCAATGTCTTATTAACTCTCTCAATAGCACCATTGGTTTCAGGATGGTACAAAGAACATTTCTTATGAACAATCCCACATTTTTTTTTAGAAAATCAGTAAAAACAAGAGAACAAAATTGAGGCCCATTGTCAGATAATAAACTGTTAGGAAAGCTCTCCTTATTAAACAGAGGTTCTAGAAATTTAATGATAGCCTCAGAGGTGATATCTCTGACAGCAGAGACTTCAATCCATCTAGAGTAAAGGTCAATTAACACAATTAAATAAGGAGTATCAGAAACACCTTGAAGAGGACCTACAATGTCGATAGCAACCTCATCCCAGGGATGACCTGGCAAAGTTCTCTTCACCATAGGCATGTGTCTAGTTTTTTAGAATCTTATCACTAGCACAACATTCAGGACATTCTCTAACCATTCTCTCAATATCTAAGTCCATACCTGGCCACCAAAATTGCATGCGAAGTATCTCCTTGGTTTTCACTATGCCTAAATGACCACAATGAGCATGTACTAATAGTCTTTTCCTCAATGTGCCCGGAGGAACAAGTTTTGTCCCTCTAGTTAACAGACCATTATTAACCGAAAGCTTATCTGAAATCAACAACCAAGGTTTGACCAACCTAATGTTATTCTTCAAAGATTGCATGACACTCAAAATTTCTTGATCCTTCTCCAATTCTACTCTCCATTCAGATTCATCAATTGCACCATCAGTCACCTTACACACATTCGTAAACTCTTCCCAGTCACTTGATTCATCAACTTCAGAGTTATCAAAATCAACTAATCGAGACATACAATCCGCAGATTTATTAGCTAAGCTAGGAATGTACTCCACATCAAACTCAAATTCTTGTAATGAGACAATCCACTTTCTGATTCTAGAAGATATTGCGTCCAGACCTTTCTTTGAAAACACTTCTCTCAAGGGTTTATGATCGGATAATACACTAACTTTCGTGCCCCAGATGAAATTTTTGAACTTCCTTAAGGCCCAAAAAATTGCGAGAGACTCCCTCTCTATCACAGAATAATTGCATTCTGCACCCCTGAGACAGCGAGACGAACAGCAAATCAAGGCATCTTTCCCATTCTTCTTCTGAACCAACACCGCCCCTAGTCCCTTATCACTTGCATCGGTAAACATGACCGTGGGAAGACCAGGAACAAAAGCATGAAGAGAAGGTGCCTTTCTTAACTCATTCTTGATGCATATAAATTCTTCCTGACATTCATCCGTCCAGTCAAAGACAGCATTTTTTACCGTTAACCTTCTCAAATTGCAAGTTTTGTTGGCAAAATTTAAAATAAACTTACCATAGAATTCTACCATCCCTAAAAATGAGAGAAGTTCATCTCTACTCCTCGGCTCTTTTACTTTATCAATTGCCTCAACCAATTCCTTCTTAGGAAAAACTCCATTACCAGTAATCCGATGACCTAAATAATTGACCTCCTGTACCCTAAACTTACACTTAGTCCTCTTCAGAGTCATACCAGCACCATCCAAACGTTCCAGCACCAAAGCAACTCTTTTATCATGCTCAACAATGCTGTTACCATAAATCAGTAAATCGTCCTGGTAGCATTTGACACCCACCAAGCCCCTTAAGATCTTTGACATAACTCTTTGAAAGACAGAGGCCGCTGACACAAGGCCAAACGGCATTCTCCTGAATTTAAAAGTACCCATGGGTGTTACAAATGCGGTCAGATCTTGAGAGGAGTCATCCAACTCCACTTGATGGTACGCGGAGGCAAGATCAAGTGTGGTGAAGTATTTAGCACCTTCCAACGTACAAATCATTTCATCTATATTTGGAAGGGGGTACCTATCAACTATTACCTCCCTATTTAAGGACCTCAGATCAATACAAAGACGAATCTCTCCAGTAGGTTTCTTGGCTATGACCACTGGAGCAAGCCACTCAGTAGCTTCAACTGGTACAATGATATTATTTTTGACAAGTTTATTTAATTCTTCCTGAACCTTAGGCTGTTCTACCAGAGGGATCCTTCTGACTTTTGCCACAACGGGCAGAGCATTCATTTTCAATTTAATATGGTGCTTGTAACCACGTAGACAACCCAAATCATCTTTAAAAACATTAGGGAATTGTTTAGCTAAACTCAAAGATAATTTTTCATCACTCATGTTGCTTACAGTATCAGATATTTCATGAACTTGAACCTGAGGAGATGCATTGGGGTCCAAAGTAACACCTAACTGACGTTGATGAAGCCAACCCAACAGTGCATCCCTCTTTTTTGACACATAAACTTTACTCACAATGATGTGAGAACCAAGTTCAATCTCAGCCATAAAATATCCTAACATAGAGATGGGTTTCTCACTATAACCTAGAGGCATAATGTAACATTTAAACAGTTTCACTTCCTTTTTAAACAAATCAATGAATAGTTTTTCATCAATTATCGTTATCTTTGAACAAGAATCAAATTTAAAATTTACCATACAATTTTCTACTTTCACCATGAATGAAGGATGATCTGGATTACTATCTTTCACCTCAAAACATATAGATCTCACATGTGGCTGAGACCATCTCCTCCTTGAGTTGTCAGTTCCTTGTGGCCTTGTCCTGCAAAATTTCGCATAATGACCTTTCTTATTACATAAATTACAGGTCACCTTTAAAGCAGGACAAATGGGAGCATTAGCTAAATGAGTAAATTGACCACACCGAAAACATGAAAACCTATTATAAGAAGAACTTGAAGGCCTAGTTTGTTTTTCTTCAAAATTATCCCCGACAGTTCTTTTGACCTGACAGATGGTCTCATCTACTTTTACCTCATCTTTCAATTCAGACATTGCAGGTTTATCTTTTTCTTTTTTTAGTTCCCCAACACATTTTGTCATGTGTTCAACCTGTTTTGCGATTTCTAAAACTTCTTCAAGAGGAGGTTCATCTTTTAACCATAGCTCTTTTCTGATTTCATCATGTGCACACCTTAGCACAAATTGATCACGAATCCTCTCATCAAGAGATTGACCAAAGTTACAGGACGATGCAAGTTTCCTTAGAGAAGACACATAATCCTCGACCGACTCATCTTTCTTCTGTTCTCTTAGGCCAAAATGGTATCTTTCCATTATTGTACTGAGACGTGGTAAGTAATGCCTATCAAGCTGAACAATCGCTATTTCATACTCATTTAAGTTCCTCTGTTCAGCAGCTGACAAATCAGGCAAATACTCAAGTACATCCTGTCCTTCCCCTCCTAGACAATGTAACAATAGAGAATGCTTTCTTTCAGCACTCAGGTTTGTTCCACAGACTCTTGCATAGTTAGCAAAGATTTTCTTCCACTTCTTCCACTTTACGTTTGGTTCACCTGGACTTGTTAAGAAAAACGCAGGTTGTGTTACATTCTGCATATTTTATAATTCCGCTTCCTTTATGTAAATAACTCTAGACCTCTTTTTTTTTAAAAAAAATTACACCTTGTAATCCACTTGTAATTTGACTTTATCACTGTAGTTCACTTGCAATTTGACTTTTCTACTTGTAAATGCAGGCTTTTTTTTTTTTTTTTTAGACTGCTTGCAATTTAATTTTATCACTGTGGTTTACCTGCAATTATTTGACTTTATCACTATAAATGCAGGCTTTTTTTTTTTTTTTTTATTTAGCTTGAAACAATGAACAAGGTACACAGTCTTTTCCCTTCTTCTTCTTTTTTTGAGTGAAATCAGAGCGTTGTATTGTTTTTTTTTACATTTGTTTTCCTTTAGAAACTGTTCAATTTAGAGCAGGCAGTACAATGCTGCAGGTCGCGCTGGTATTGAGCTGAATGGTGGCTTGAAACGCAACGTTCCGTTTCTCTGAAACGCAGAGAAGTCAAGAGGGAGTACGTACTGCGCGCACTGTGACGTCTGTTCCAGCGCGAGGCGTCTGTTCCAGCGCGAGAGCAGGCGCGAGCACAGCAGAACGCTCGTAATGCGTCAAAACTAGTCAGAAGTCCCTTAAAAATTATAAACCATGCGCCTTAATTAATTTTAAACCATCGCGCCTTAACAAATTTGCCACCCGCTCTCCTCACCAGATGGATGCAGCCGCTGGGAAGACCACGCTTCACTTTCTTTTTTAAACAGCCGCTGGAGGAGAAGACGGGTCAGTTTCTCCGCTGTGTTGTCGAGTTGAGGCTTTAACTCCCGATCGTCGCCAATGTAAAGGTCAGTAATATAAAGAATTACAAGATAAACTGGTTCTTGAAGTAAGAGGTGGGTTTATTCAACCTCATCCAGCAACAGCCCACAGCAACTGACAAGTACAGAATCCTACAAACACAACATTCTATATTCTAAGAACACAAGAGTTCTCTGAGCTCTCAAGTCTTAAAAGAGTCTAAAGGAGAACATCACACATAGCAGCAATCTGATTACTAAATGTTCTTACATATATTTCACAGCTTTTACATTCATTGACCTAAATAACATCAGAAAGTAAAGTGCAACAGTGCAAAGTAAAATTGTAAGAAAATAATACTTAGTTTATAATAAAAGTACCATCATTTCATCTAATAATAAATAAATACCTCCTAATTTAAATCATATAGCATATGGTGTCGAAAGTTCAAATAGAGCACATAAAACCCAATACCATTCCCACCATATTCCCATTGACTAATTTATAAAAAAGGAGAGAAAAGTTTGCCCATATGAACCTAAATCTTCGAGTGGCACTAACTCTCTCTGCGGGAACTTCCTCAAATCTATATGTCCTACATATTTAACTAATCCAGTGACCCATCGTTGGTGCTCAATTGTTCGCCAATTCTGTAGGATAAGTGATTTTGCCACAGTTATCGATAATGCTACAAAATACAGCTGGTGGTTCCCAACGCATTTAACCTCCCTTGAGGAACTAAATAGAACCAACATACATGATGGGTCAATTGCAGTGGACACACACCGAGAAATAGTTATAAAAACATCAGTCCAAAATTCATGCAGATGGCTACATTAAAAAAATATATGTACCCAACCACCTGCATCCTGCTTCTTACCTCTAAAACAGTGGATACTCATAGTGAAATACATCTAATATAATTTAGACGGCGTATAATACAGCAACCATCTTGAAAAAATTAATTCTTTTAAAATTGGCTCCCTGTAACCCTTTATAACTGAGCTCAAAGAGCGAAGACCATTCTTTTAAATTAAATGTACATCCTGTCTAGGAATACATTTTCTACATTTTATCCAAAATATCTTTTTCCCCTTTTTTGCTGTGGCTTGACAGGCGGTACCATGTACCTATCTCCAATGTCTTGATTGCCATCTGTCTAGCAATCTGATATTCGGACTCATTCAGAATACTATAATTACTTTTTTTTTTTAATTCGCAATCTGGAAAAATCGTAAACATAAAGCCGTACTTTGATTGCCGGCTTGCATCTGAACTGTATTCCATGTAATTAGTCTATCAAAATAAAAAAAAATCCAAGTGGAACAATAAACCACCAGCTATGCATTCCTGAATAGTGGTATAGGCATGGTAAGCCGAAATATTTAAAGAGATTCTAAAACACCTGGATTCTTCCTGAAAACGCCAGTAGCACCTTATATCTCATTTTCTTGGGGAGTTTTGCTACTCGTAGGAAAGTTTGCAATTTAGTTGCACTTTCATTTATAATATGGTTAAAGAGGAAGTTATCATAAACTGAGTTTGACTCACCTATTTGGCTTATCGAATTGACTGGAGATGCCTGATAATATCTTGCAAAATGGTGTAGTGCTAAGCCCCTGTATAATGAATTCAGTTGAAGTGTGGCTAATTTCACGCAAGGCTGCTTATTATTCCATACAAATTTCTGAATAAAACCATCCAGTTCTTTAAAAAAGAATTAGGAACTTTCAAAGGGAGGTTAATAAAAAGAAATAAGAACAGTGGGAGAACTGGTATTTTGACCATAGATACCTGTCCAACTAATGACAGATTCAGTAACGTCCATTTATCTAATTGTCTCTTCACCTTTGCCAATGTCTTTCCGTAATTTAATGAGAACAGCTCTGCATATTGATCTGTGACTAAAATCCCACAATATCTAATAAGGCCGGGCGATACATGTGGTAAGTATGCTGGAGTCTCTGCGGGAATCAAATTAAATGTAAGGATTTCTGTCTTTGTTTAGTTCACCTTGTATCTCCCAATTCTTGTAAAATTATCAATTTCATCCAAGACATTCTTTATATTTGAGCCTTCTGCTTTAAGATATAAAATTATGTCATCTGCATATAATTTTATTTTTGGCATCCCTACCATAGGCAGTATGATCTGTGCATTAGCCCGAATTTTAACTGCCAGTGGCCCAATAAAAAGAGCAAACAGCAGGGGGGATAATGGACATCCCTGCCAAGTGCCCCTGTTAATATTTACCCTCCCTGCTTCTGTTCCATTAATAATAATCTTGGCTTCGACGTGGCTATATAGTTCTTTTACATACCTATACCCTGGTTTGAAAAACCAAACTTCTCTAATTTTAAAAATAAGGCCAACCAATCTACCAAGTCAAAAGTCTTCTCGGCGTCCATCATCAGTATTGCTGCCTTAATCTGATTCACAGAAGTAGTTATTGCTATTATTAAAAGATAGGTATTGGTTGCCAGTTATCTCCCCGGCAAGAAGCCATTCTGATCTGCGTGCACCACCTGTTGGACTGAAGGTGCAATTTTCCTTGTCCAGATTTTCATAAAAATCTTATAATCTGTATTTAACAGGCTAATCATTCAATATGAGTTTGGATCACAAGGATCTTTATCTTTTTAAAGACAAATACTCACTATCAACTCCTTGAATCCATTAGAAACAGTTGCTCCCTCTTTTATTTGATTAAAAAGATTAAATCATTCTGGAAGTAATTCATCTAGGAACCTCTTATACACTTCTACCACTTCACAACCACAATCATTGGCATTGGGCATATTTTTAGTGCTACTTTAATTTCTAATGATTCTATAGTAGAGTTCAACTGCCGGATGTGTTCCCCTGATACCTGTGGCAGCTCTAGAGAATCAAAATACTTGCTTTGTTCAAGCTCTGCTATAATCTGCGTTTCTGTATACATTTTTGTTTAAATGCGAGAGAAAGATATCTGCAATCTTCTGATTATCCTCCACTAATTGATTAGATATTGGATCCCTCAAATGAGTTATTATTTGGAAGCTCTTCTGACTTTCGGAAGACCATGCTAAAAATGTGCCAATCTGCTGGTTTTCCTCAAAGATTTTGTTGATATGCTTTACTGCCTAAGATTTCATCAACCAAAAAAAATCCCTTAGCTCCTCCTTAGTTTTAAATAACTCCAGCTGGCATATTTTAGCGATTATTTCTCAATTGAGGCTGCTTTTACTTTTTGTCTGGCTTTGTCCACAGCTGCTAGCAGCCCCTCCACCTTTTGCTTACGCTGTTTAGCAATCCGTGATTTATAGGAAATAGCTTGTCCTTGGAAAGCTACTTTAAAAGCCACCCAAACCATAAAAATAGAATCAGTATTTAAATTAAATTTAAAGAAATCCTTCAGGAAAGCTTTTGTCTCCTTTAACTAAGTCGGATTCTCCAGCAATGATTTGTCAAACTGCCATCTTACTTTCTTCTTAGGGATAAACTGAAGTGAGACTATAAAGGAGACTACCAAATGATCTGAAAAGGAGTTGTCAAAAATCTCAGTCCTACCATTAGCCAACAATTTGTCTACCAGAAATAAATCCAGTATTGAAGCTGTTCTATATCTGGAAGAATAACAGGTAAATTTGGGGAAGCATGTGTGTCCCGCCCTCCAAGGATCTACAAGCACTAAATCTGTTCTTATTGTATTTATTAGTCTTGCTTTCTTACTTTTCAATTGGCGCTTAGTTTTATTGGAGGTGTCAAGTTTAAGATTTTGAATAAAATTAAAATCGCCCTCAATAATTAAAGTGCCTTCTGATTGTATCACTGTATCATAAATGTGTTCTAGCACTACAGTATCATCTTCAATGGTGCCTTAATAATTCACAAAATGTAGACCTATTTCCTCAATTATCACTTTAGCCCAAAGCCATCTCCCCCTCTTGTCCCGAATTACTTCCAAAACCTGTCAATTAATTGAATGTGTTAGTAAAACCCCAATTCCTCGAACTGCTGCAGTGGCAGAAGAAAATATGCATAAGGATATTTCTTTGGGAGGTACGTCCTGGGAGTAGTAGTACTAAAATGAGTTTCTTGTAAAAAGATTATTTCTGAAGCAAATGTGTCTAACCAATTTAACAAAGCACCCCCCTATGTGGATTTAAAAGCCCATTCGCATTGCAAGCCATTATCTTAATCTGTTGAGTAGTATTGCTTCTATTTTCAGAAATGTAAAACTGTACCCATTTTATGAACAATACTGTGGCCTCCCTCTCGTTCGCTTCTCTTATACCACTGGATAAGCATTGTTGCACATTAGCTCTTCCCTTGCTCATTTTTTGACTATGAAACCCCCCATATCCCTTGATCTTCTTCCACCCACACCCTCACCCTTCCCAGCACTAAGGATTTCCCCACCCACCATCCCTAGGCCCTCCCCTCACCAATAGATGTCATGGTATTGCTCCTGACCCCCCAAAATGCTTCCCTCCCACCGGAAAGAAGATAAAATAAGAAAAAAATAAGAAAAGAAAACCAAGAATTAAAGATACACTCCTGCATCCACAATCACAGGTTACGCCTCCTATCGTACAGTCAAGCCTTATCTTGAGATTAGGCGGTACCATGTACCTATCTCCAATGTCTTGATTGCCATCTGTCTAGCAATCTGATATTCGGACTCATTCAGAATACTATAATTACTTTTTTTTTTTAATTCGCAATCTGGAAAAATCGTAAACATAAAGCCGTACTTTGATTGCCGGCTTGCATCTGAACTGTATTCCATGTAATTAGTCTATCAAAATAAAAAAAAATCCAAGTGGAACAATAAACCACCAGCTATGCATTCCTGAATAGTGGTATAGGCATGGTAAGCCGAAATATTTAAAGAGATTCTAAAACACCTGGATTCTTCCTGAAAACGCCAGTAGCACCTTATATCTCATTTTCTTGGGGAGTTTTGCTACTCGTAGGAAAGTTTGCAATTTAGTTGCACTTTCATTTATAATATGGTTAAAGAGGAAGTTATCATAAACTGAGTTTGACTCACCTATTTGGCTTATCGAATTGACTGGAGATGCCTGATAATATCTTGCAAAATGGTGTAGTGCTAAGCCCCTGTATAATGAATTCAGTTGAAGTGTGGCTAATTTCACGCAAGGCTGCTTATTATTCCATACAAATTTCTGAATAAAACCATCCAGTTCTTTAAAAAAGAATTAGGAACTTTCAAAGGGAGGTTAATAAAAAGAAATAAGAACAGTGGGAGAACTGGTATTTTGACCATAGATACCTGTCCAACTAATGACAGATTCAGTAACGTCCATTTATCTAATTGTCTCTTCACCTTTGCCAATGTCTTTCCGTAATTTAATGAGAACAGCTCTGCATATTGATCTGTGACTAAAATCCCACAATATCTAATAAGGCCGGGCGATACATGTGGTAAGTATGCTGGAGTCTCTGCGGGAATCAAATTAAATGTAAGGATTTCTGTCTTTGTTTAGTTCACCTTGTATCTCCCAATTCTTGTAAAATTATCAATTTCATCCAAGACATTCTTTATATTTGAGCCTTCTGCTTTAAGATATAAAATTATGTCATCTGCATATAATTTTATTTTTGGCATCCCTACCATAGGCAGTATGATCTGTGCATTAGCCCGAATTTTAACTGCCAGTGGCCCAATAAAAAGAGCAAACAGCAGGGGGGATAATGGACATCCCTGCCAAGTGCCCCTGTTAATATTTACCCTCCCTGCTTCTGTTCCATTAATAATAATCTTGGCTTCGACGTGGCTATATAGTTCTTTTACATACCTATACCCTGGTTTGAAAAACCAAACTTCTCTAATTTTAAAAATAAGGCCAACCAATCTACCAAGTCAAAAGTCTTCTCGGCGTCCATCATCAGTATTGCTGCCTTAATCTGATTCACAGAAGTAGTTATTGCTATTATTAAAAGATAGGTATTGGTTGCCAGTTATCTCCCCGGCAAGAAGCCATTCTGATCTGCGTGCACCACCTGTTGGACTGAAGGTGCAATTTTCCTTGTCCAGATTTTCATAAAAATCTTATAATCTGTATTTAACAGGCTAATCATTCAATATGAGTTTGGATCACAAGGATCTTTATCTTTTTAAAGACAAATACTCACTATCAACTCCTTGAATCCATTAGAAACAGTTGCTCCCTCTTTTATTTGATTAAAAAGATTAAATCATTCTGGAAGTAATTCATCTAGGAACCTCTTATACACTTCTACCACTTCACAACCACAATCATTGGCATTGGGCATATTTTTAGTGCTACTTTAATTTCTAATGATTCTATAGTAGAGTTCAACTGCCGGATGTGTTCCCCTGATACCTGTGGCAGCTCTAGAGAATCAAAATACTTGCTTTGTTCAAGCTCTGCTATAATCTGCGTTTCTGTATACATTTTTGTTTAAATGCGAGAGAAAGATATCTGCAATCTTCTGATTATCCTCCACTAATTGATTAGATATTGGATCCCTCAAATGAGTTATTATTTGGAAGCTCTTCTGACTTTCGGAAGACCATGCTAAAAATGTGCCAATCTGCTGGTTTTCCTCAAAGATTTTGTTGATATGCTTTACTGCCTAAGATTTCATCAACCAAAAAAAATCCCTTAGCTCCTCCTTAGTTTTAAATAACTCCAGCTGGCATATTTTAGCGATTATTTCTCAATTGAGGCTGCTTTTACTTTTTGTCTGGCTTTGTCCACAGCTGCTAGCAGCCCCTCCACCTTTTGCTTACGCTGTTTAGCAATCCGTGATTTATAGGAAATAGCTTGTCCTTGGAAAGCTACTTTAAAAGCCACCCAAACCATAAAAATAGAATCAGTATTTAAATTAAATTTAAAGAAATCCTTCAGGAAAGCTTTTGTCTCCTTTAACTAAGTCGGATTCTCCAGCAATGATTTGTCAAACTGCCATCTTACTTTCTTCTTAGGGATAAACTGAAGTGAGACTATAAAGGAGACTACCAAATGATCTGAAAAGGAGTTGTCAAAAATCTCAGTCCTACCATTAGCCAACAATTTGTCTACCAGAAATAAATCCAGTATTGAAGCTGTTCTATATCTGGAAGAATAACAGGTAAATTTGGGGAAGCATGTGTGTCCCGCCCTCCAAGGATCTACAAGCACTAAATCTGTTCTTATTGTATTTATTAGTCTTGCTTTCTTACTTTTCAATTGGCGCTTAGTTTTATTGGAGGTGTCAAGTTTAAGATTTTGAATAAAATTAAAATCGCCCTCAATAATTAAAGTGCCTTCTGATTGTATCACTGTATCATAAATGTGTTCTAGCACTACAGTATCATCTTCAATGGTGCCTTAATAATTCACAAAATGTAGACCTATTTCCTCAATTATCACTTTAGCCCAAAGCCATCTCCCCCTCTTGTCCCGAATTACTTCCAAAACCTGTCAATTAATTGAATGTGTTAGTAAAACCCCAATTCCTCGAACTGCTGCAGTGGCAGAAGAAAATATGCATAAGGATATTTCTTTGGGAGGTACGTCCTGGGAGTAGTAGTACTAAAATGAGTTTCTTGTAAAAAGATTATTTCTGAAGCAAATGTGTCTAACCAATTTAACAAAGCACCCCCCTATGTGGATTTAAAAGCCCATTCGCATTGCAAGCCATTATCTTAATCTGTTGAGTAGTATTGCTTCTATTTTCAGAAATGTAAAACTGTACCCATTTTATGAACAATACTGTGGCCTCCCTCTCGTTCGCTTCTCTTATACCACTGGATAAGCATTGTTGCACATTAGCTCTTCCCTTGCTCATTTTTTGACTATGAAACCCCCCATATCCCTTGATCTTCTTCCACCCACACCCTCACCCTTCCCAGCACTAAGGATTTCCCCACCCACCATCCCTAGGCCCTCCCCTCACCAATAGATGTCATGGTATTGCTCCTGACCCCCCAAAATGCTTCCCTCCCACCGGAAAGAAGATAAAATAAGAAAAAAATAAGAAAAGAAAACCAAGAATTAAAGATACACTCCTGCATCCACAATCACAGGTTACGCCTCCTATCGTACAGTCAAGCCTTATCTTGAGATTAGTCTGCAAACAAAAAGTTTGCATCTACAATCGAGGAGCAAATGTGAAATCACCCCTTCACCAGCACTTTTAGTTTTGCCTGTTGCACAACCAAGGCTTGCGCACCCCATGTGTTTAAATTCTTTAGCCAGCTCCAGGAAAGCCTTACGACGTCTGGCTGTTGCAGCTGCTAAATCCAGGAACACCCTTATTTGAATATTTTCCATGATGAGAAATGATTTTTGACGAATTGCAGTAGTCAAAACCTGTTCTCTGATGCGATAGCCTGCAAAATTAACCAATATTGTCAGTGAAAACTTGGCGTCAGCAGAGCGCTGGGCGGGGATCGTGTGTGCTTTCATGGTGGTTAAATCCCTTGGGGCATTTGGTAGCATATAATTCTTAATAAGGGTGTTCATCAACTAGGGGACATTCTGAATATCCCTCTGAGCCTCACTTCCTTCTGGGACCACGACAAACCTCAGATTGCTACGTTGTGAATGGTACTCCAACATCTCTGTATTACATTCCAGCCTTTGCAATTTCTTTAGCTCCGGCAAAATGATCTTATCCATTTTTTATTATCGATCCTCAAGATCAGAAATTCTTTGTTCAGCTTCAGCAAGGCATTTGGGTAGTTGCATAAGGTTTTCCTCAATTGAAGACAGTCTAGGATTAAGTGTTGCTGTATCAAAAGCTTGTTGTGCTTTAGGACCCCAAATCTCTGTTAAAATCATTTCCACAAGAGGTCTCAATGCTTCAGTGTTAGCTTCCAGATAGGGTTCCATATTGTCCGATTCCAGTACTGATTTCAGTACTGTTTCATATTTGTCTTGGACTGGCTGTAGACCTTTACTTACTGACTCGAGGACGCCAGCTAATTCAGTGGCATTTAGTAACCCTTATGGTTCAGGTATAGCTGAAATCATGGTATCCTGAGGCAGGTCAAGCAGAGTCAGGATGGTCTCTGTCTGTAACATATCTATTTTGGGCAGACTTCTTTAAAACAAATGGTAATCTTTAGGCCTCCCTGAGGTGGTACTAACTACATTCGAATCTGCCACCGTCGGGGAGGAGGTGAGTGGAATAATCACTGTAGGAGATCTCTTTTGAAATAACTCATTACACGCCTCCACTCCGTCTTCCTCTAAAAAGGTTTCTTCCCCTGTAGAGTAAAATGAATGGGCCAACTCTGCCATACCGAGCCCGCTGTACTTCCATGGTGGATGGCATCTTCATGCTAGCTAGGATCTTCTTCTCTCTCCAGCCTGCCACCCTGCACTGAGACATATTTTTCCGCTGCTTTGGTATTACCCGGGTTATTGTGCGATTGCCAGGCTGCTTAGTACGTTGTTGCACTTACCAAGGTGGTAATCTGTAGAAAAGCTAGCACGAATCTTGGCAGTTATAATCCAAAAGGCAACAATATGGTTTTGAGAACAATGCCTGTCTTTCACAAGGACCTCCGTAAATTCGGACGGTCTGGTATTTCGTTGTCTAGTCGGTTGTCCGTAATCATTCTTTTTTACGGATGCCTTTTATACGTTATTCTGGGGTTCACAGGAATCTGCAATGTCCCCTGTGAGACACCCCAGGAGGTCTACTGCACTCACTGTTGGAGGCCAGCTCCCATTTCCTTGAAGTGATGAAGAGGCTTCAACAGCTCCTCCCGGACCTCGCACACTGTCAATTAGCCCCATTGTCATTCTGTCTGTAGTGATTCTCTCAATCAGAATGACAATGGGCCATACTGCTGTTACAGCAGCCTAGGGCATTGCAGGATTCCATAAACTTTGAGAGACATGCAGGCTTGTTGTTTAGATTTTTAATTATTATAAACTTTTCTTGATAACCTACTTAATAGTAACATTCCATCCCTGTTCAGAAGAATTAATGAATAACATTATGTGCCACTGAGACAGGGGCCATGCTTTGGGGTTCAGGGTGTGTGCTTTACTTTGAAATACAGGGCTAATGGCAAAGACTTATGAGTTCTTTGCCTGCCTGCAATTATAAGACCATCATAAAAATGTCAATTTAACTCTAGTGATTAATGTATCTCCTTGAGAGATATATGTACTTTGACTAATTCCATGTTTGACTCATCATAAAGTAGAGCAGAGGCAGTGGTGAAGCAAGGTCAGGTGGTACCCCGGCTTGACATAATAGCAAAAATATGTTTTTACAGGTAAAATGTGCCTCTTGCAAATCACAAATTGTAACATGCTGCTCAAAGAATAGTTTTTTTATGTAGATGGTTCAATGGGTTCCTTTGGAAAATAATAAAGGTGTATTAGTAAGGACAACCCCCAACCACAATGTTATGTTTTGAACCCTGAATTTGTATTTTTCCAGGCCAAGCGCTCTTAACATACATTCAGGGCAAATAAAATTAAGCACTTCTGCTGCTGCAGTTTTTTCCACACAATTATTTTCCACATAACCAATTATATGTTGTATAACCTGCATATTTTTGCAAAAAAGAAAATTGTTTCTAGCTCAAATGGATCAAAGGTTGCCAAAAAAGTAGCGAGATGTTTTCACACCCAGAGAAAGGCCCTTCACAAAGGTTAGCTGGTCAGCTTTCCATTGCTTATTTATGTATTTAGTTGTTAAGCTGGCACTGATGAGGGAAATCTTTGCTAACATTGTATTACCATGTATTAAAATGAGAAAAACATAATGAAGTAATACTACAACATATGTGCCGCATTATGAAGCAAATCTTGTTGTTACTTGCTGTATAATTTAGTCAACCCTGCAGCATAATTCCAGTGGCCCTGCATATAATGCCTACCAGTATGAATGGCATGCAACTCCTACACCTTGCAGCCCTCATTCTCTTAAATAAAATTGACATACACACACATAAAAATCATTGTCTCTAAATAGTATGTGTGATGTGAAGCGCTCTTGACACTCTATATTGGGATGAGTAATATAAAAGAAATTAAATACACATGGGAGAGGATATAGATTTTTGAGGGACACTTTTGAAAGATGGTACTGAGGTAATCCTTGGAGAAGGAGGTCTTGGGGGGGGGGCAACAAAGATTGTCACACCGGATGCAACCAGTAGCAAATCTGGTCCTGCCAGGGGCATAGCTGTCATTCATTTAGCCTATGCTGTGCCCCAGGCCCTAAGACAAAAGCACTTCAGGAGCTGATATGAGATGGACTGGTAGGAAGGCATAGTCTATGAACGGAAGGATTTAATTTTATTGTAGTCCCTGTTTCTGTACAATTTGTATTTAAACATTTCTTGTTAATGGAGAACAAAGAGCAAAATTAGCAATGACTAACATAATAGGACAGGTGTGCACTAATCCCAAAATCTTCTAGTGCCACACTGTAACCTGCCCGGAAAATGCCTCGTGCTGCAATCTTGGATGGATTTCTCCCTCAATATTTGAAAAATAGCCTTGTGAATTTCTGTCTGTATTCATATTTTAATACTAAAGTGTGACCCTAATCAAAAGTCAGCAGAATGGTTTACAAGATCCAAGACAAGATTTATGTCTAGCCACCTGAGTCAAATTATTGAGGAGCATATTTACTAACATTTTATGTAACAAAGTGCAGTGAATACAGCTGTTGCACTACGTGAAGCGGAAAGAGCAGAACAGCACCATATTTTCAAAGATATGGGACAGTTCTGCTATCTCCTAGTTCTATTGCACTTGTGGCTGCCTAATGCCAAAACATTGTGGCCAGGTAAGTTGTTTGAGCAGGAAGAGAAAACTATGCTTTGAGGCCAGTTCCAATTTGCATGTGTGCAAAGAGGAAGTAACAAGGAGAAATAAAACAATTTCTCCTTGCTACCCCAGCTTCGGTTAGGCACACAATTTTGCCGTAAACCCACCCGCAGAAGTCTGTAAATATGGGCCGTCCATGTAACACCCATGTTACGCCTATCTGACAGTGTTGTTTCTTTTTGGTTTTTTTACGAAGCCATGCCAATTGGGATTGGCAGCAGTGTGAACTAGAAGAGCTTCCTTAACCACTTGGCTGCTAAGGCTTTTCCCCTGCTGTGCTGAAATTTTTTTGTATTTGTATTTGTATTTTTTTATTTCTCATTATAAACTTTTATTAGGTATCAGGTAACATACACAGCCTTCCGCCTAGAACCCGGGGGCCGGCAGCAAACTAGGGCAGCGGTAATACACAGTGCATATCTAACAAACAAAGCCAATGAGCCGACAACCCGGAGGTCCGGCGGCAAGTATCCTAGGGTGCGCTACCTATTCCAGTTTCATAATATGCCGGCGCCCCCTGCACTGCTCCCTCACCCTTGGATGAGTGTAAACAGGGTGGGCGTGATAATGAAAGGGTCATAAGGTGTAGAGTGTGTGACTGCCAATGAAACCCAATTCTAACACAACACCCGCAACTTTCCCGCTCAACCTCACCCCTCCCCCCAGACTGCCTATCCGCCCAACGCGATCTCCACAATGTTAAGATAGTTCTCTGTTCCACCATGTCTACGTTAATGCCAGTCTCGCATCCCCCCCCCCACACCCCCTACTCTTCCGCCAGGAGCCCCAGGACCCATGTGTAGTCCCCTAGTCCTGCGTGCAGTCATGTTGAAGTGCTATCTTTAGTGTCCCACATCCCACCGGCACCCCCTATGTCTCAAGTGTACCCCCAATGCTCCCGCCAGAACTGCAGGGTAATGTGTATCTAATCATCGGAGCCCGCTTCCTCTCCATGCCGCTCCATGTCGTCATCCGTCTCCTCCCGAACTGTGTCTGCGCTGTCCTTAGTGGATCGGTAAGTCAGATACAGACCCCAAAAATACTTTGGTCTGCTACCGGGCGGGAGGAGTTCGCTGTAAGCCTGCGATTGGGTACAGCAGTACAGCATATCCCTGGCCCATCTGTGCTTAGTCGGCAGCGGTCCGCGCATCCAGCATAGCGCCACCACTCGCCGGGCCATGAGGTGGCCCATATCGGCCTGGTGACGTATCGCCAGTGGGAGTATCTTGGAGTGTCCCAGCAGCGCCAGTGCCGGGTCTACTGGGAGCTCAGTGTTCAGTATCTGGCCTAGTTCCTGAAAAATGTCTTCCCAGAATTTGTTAACTCCCGGGCAGGACCACGCTAGATGCAGGAAGTCCGCCACCGGGGCATGGCAGCGCTCACATTCCGATATGGGGCGGAGTCCGTATCTATGTAAGCGTTCTGGGGTGTGATATACACGTTGTAAAAATTTGAAGTGGATTAGTCTATGCCGGGCATTAAGCGACACTTTCTTAGTGTTTTGGCAGCAGTATTTCCACATTGCATCATCTATCTGCGTATGTAGGTCGCGCTGCCATGCCAACCGGGCTTTCGAGGGTTGCTGTTCCCTGTGTAGCAGTCCTGCTCTGAATAAACGCGAGATCAATTTTCTGGACAAGGGCGTCTTAATCACGTACGTCAGTTCTGAAAGTTTGGGAGGTTCCGCCATGTCCGGACCCAACAGCTCTTGGAGTGCTGCAACCCCAACTTCCTGAGCACTCTCGACATAAAGGGCCACTCAACGGAGTCGAAGGCCTTCTCCATATCGAGGAAGATGGCCAGTGCCTTATTCTCCGGCTTCACATGTTGCATCGTCCCCAAGACTGTGCGTATGTTATATGTGAGGTTCCTAGTAGGAATAAAGTCAGCTTGTTCCGGTGCAACCAGCTCCGGAGCGAGCAGAGCGAGGCGCGTCGCCAGCACCTTGGCATACAGTTTCGCGTCCACATTTATCAGGGACAGTGGTCTGTATGAGCCACACTCAGTGGGGGGCTTCCCTGGTTTAAGGAGCGTTATAAGCAGGCCCTCTCGCATAATAGCAGGCATACTACCTTCCACGCATATGTCATCGAAGAGGGTGGAGAGGAAAGGCACCAGCTGTTCCCGAAAGGCCTTGTAAAAGCCAACTGTTAATCCATCTGCTCCCGGGGCGCTTCCAGACCGCATTCCATCCAGCGCCTCAACTATCTCTTCCTTTTGAATGGGCATCATAAGGAATTCCCTCTGTGAGTTGGACAACTGGGGCATAGAAATATAGCTTAGGTAGTCGTCTATTTCCTCCTCCATTCCTGACGATCTGGACTTATAGAGATTGGAATAGTATTGCCTAAATTCCCTAGTAATCTCCTCCTCGTCCGTGAGTACCTCCCCCGAACTCGACACCAGCTCACCGACTACCAGCGGGCGTCTTTCATTGCGCACTATTTTGGCCAGGAGGGAGCCCGGTCGTTCTCCTTCACCATAGGTGCGGGCAGTGGCGTATTTACCCATATGCTGCACCTCCCTGTCTGCCTCTTCGTTATATTCAGTGACTAGTAGTTTAATCTGCTCTATGACTTCCCCCTCCGGCTCCACCCGCTGCCTCTCCTCCAATAGGGAGAGTTGATTTTCAAGCTGCTGCAGTCTCTGCCTTATGGATTTCAGGACACTATAGTGTTTAGCCATGGCTATCCCACGTATGTAGACCTTAAATGCCTCCCACAGCGTCTGGAAGCTGTCTACAGTACCCACGTTGAGCTAAAAAAAGTTATCAATTTCGTTCGCAATTTCTCCCCTAAAGACCTCATCCAACTGGGAGTACGGGGGGAAGCGCCACGTAAATGGGGGGATTCTATTAACTGGCGTCTCCAGAATCAGGAGGAGAGGGGAATGATAAGATAGAGTGCGTGGCCATATCAGACAGTCCCTGACACTATTGGAGAGCTGCTGTGACGCTAGCCAGTAATCTATTCTGGTGTGGAGTGCATGATAAGCAGAGTAGTGTGTGTACCCCCCTTTTGAGTGATGCCGACTTCGCCATACGTCCAGGAGATCTAAATGAACCAGTTCAGTCTGCATAGCCACTGCAGCCGCCGAAGGGTTCCGGGGGGGTCCTGCAGACCTATCCAGGTCCGGATTGAATACCAAGTTGAAATCCCCCCCAAAGCATTTTGGAATAGTCGTACGACTTACACCTCTGGGCCAACCCGGTGTAAAAATCAGGGGAGTCGTAATTCGGGCCGTATACATTCACCACCAATAGGTCGTGTCCCTTACCCTGACATTTACAGATCACATAGCGCCCCTCTGGGACTGTCTCTAGAGACGTCAGTTTCAGCTTGGAGCGCGGATTAATCCAAGTGAGCACCCCCCTTGAATGTGTGGTGAATCCCGCCGCTACACTTCAACCAACTACACCCTTATGTGTTAGCATTTTGCTGTTGAGCGGTAAGTGATTCTCCTGTATGAGTGCAAGATCAATATGGTGTCTACGTAAGTAACTCAGGACCTTACGCAGCTTCCGATAGTCGTTGAGGCCTCTTACATTCCACGTCAGTGCTCTCAGGTGATCAGTGGCATTGCCTGTCAGTTGTGCAGTGACCTCAGCCATGGACGTGACCTTCAGGCGTAGAACATAAGCCACTGTGTAAGAGCCTCAGAGGCCCTGAGAGGGTGTAAGCGAGCAGCATGTACGGCATGTATGTATCAGATTTGCGCACAGTGGAACCGAGCCAATAATCAGCATTTGGCACAACGGCAGTCAAACATAGCAACATGAGCCCAAAAACATTCCCCAAAGGCCCACCCGCCTCCCACAGCAGACCCACCCCAATTTGGCCTTGCAGGTCCCCATCCCACCCAGCCCGCCCCAACAACAGTCTCAACATTACCATAAGCAGTGCGCTCGGGGGCAAAGGTTGCAAGCTAACACGTCCTCTGTACCCAACTCCCGACTCTGGTGCCCAGCCCCCTCCCCCCCGCCCTGCACCACCAATTGTGGTTCAATGCACTAACATATATGCCATTATGACATTCTCCGAATGTTCCATACTTAACTCCCCCTCCCCCGCTACCCCACATGCGACTTTAGTCTCAGCAAACAAACGAGGGAACCCGAAGCCCTTAGTCCATGTGTCTATAAGTGTTCAGATCACAAAGTAGCCTGTTCCATCCCCCGAACCCCAGCCCCACTTATCTGTCGAGGCCTCTTTGCCTGATTGTGGGCCATTTTCCCGTGTCCAGACCCCACCAGCAGATGGGGATGAATAGCCTTCTTCCGAGGCTCGCACAGCCCCACAACTCGTACCGCCAGAAGCACGAGGTCACTCTTGTTCATCCAGTTGGCTCTTGTCTGCTCCACCCGGTGATCGGCCTGTCCGTCCTTCTTCTCCCTAGCCCATGTTTTCAAAGCTTTCTGCAGTTCTGCTGGGTCCGTGAAGATATGTGAATGGCCCTGCCTATTCACACGCAGTTTGGCCGGGTACAACATTGCGTAATCAAGGCCCATGTCCCTGAGGCGTTTCTTGTGGGGAGCGAAATGCTTATGTGCCTCCTGCACTCTGGCTGTGAAGTCAGGGAATATGGAAATAGCTGATCCCTCGAATTACAGGTCCCCCTTGGCCCGGGCCAGCCTGAGTGCCGTGTCTCTGTCTCTGTAATTTAGCAACTTCGCTATGACTGGGCGGGGAGGACATCCAGGCTTGGGCTGTGGGCCCAGCGTGCCGTGTGCGCGTTCCACAACAAACATTGCAGAGAATGCCTCGTCCCCCAAAAGCGTGGTAATCAATCGTTCAACAAATAACTCCATCTTTCCAGTCCGAGTGGACTCCGGCAGGCCCGTGATGCGGAGATTACAGCGACGGTACCGCGCCTCTAAATCCTCCGTTTTGTCTTGAAGTGTTCTTATGAGGGTCTCTGCTCGCCTACGTGCTGCGTCCAATTCCGTTTGGGCCTCCTCCACCTCCGTGATTCGCCGCTCAGCCATGTCGTGCTTTTCTGCATGTTTATCGAGGCGTTCAGCCATTCTGTCCATTCTGTATGACATGGCGTCCATCTTGGATCCCAGTGCCGTTATGCTCGTCTGGAAACTCTGCTTTATGGAGCGAAGCATAGTTTTGATGTCCGAACCCTCATCCTGTACCTCTCCTGTTCGCGCCTCCTCGTCGCGCTGGGTTAGGGGGCTCTGCAAGGGCAGCCGCCTCTGCGAGAAGGGGAGTTTGCTTTGAGTTCTGTCCCCTTTCCCCATTTTTGGCAAAGGTCGGTAGTCACTGTCTTCCACTGGAGGGGTGGTGAGGAAGGCAAGGGGGCAGCTGCCTCCCAATCGATTGTAATGTCGCAGGTGGACTCCGAAAGCTTCCCAGCCAAAGGCCTGGTGGCGATTCCCTACTCTACTCCCAATCGCTTTCTTGGTGCTGTGGAGAGGGTGTCCTGCGAAGCAGGTCCAGGTCCGTGGGTCACCCTATAAAGCAATGTCTGTCTGCCTCTGCTGTTTGGCACGTCCTCCCTGGTATAGCAGCAGGGAAAGTTCCCAAGATAGATCGGGCAGTAAGCACGTGGACCAGTCTCCCGCAGACGCGGCTGCACGCAAGGTCTGGTAGCAGCGCAGCAGCGGTGTCTTCTGGACCACTAGGGCCCCGGACCGCCAAACCAGAGGGGGAGGGTGAGGGGGAGGGGGGGCCGCCCCTGTCCCGGGGACCCACGGTACCTCCTTCTCCTGTCTTCTGTTTCCCTCACTCCGTGTGGCGCAGCACCGGCACCCCTAGGTGCACAGCTGTGGAGGGCTTAAAATGGCGCCGTTGGGCTTCCCCCTTCCCCCTGGACCCGGCTCCCGGTCTCCGCCATGGTACCTCAGCAATGATGAGCGTTTTCCGCCGGGGGTCCCGATTGAAGGGCTGTCTCCCGCCGACGCTCCCGCAGCTTCAGGCGACGGGTCGGGCGCCCAAGGGGGGGAGGTCGCTTTCCCTGGCCGCACACCTCCTGACGCACTCCGGGTGCAGGGTCTACGCGAGGCCGCGGTCTGCGGGCCTCCTCGGCACTTAGGGGAACCAGCCGTCCGCTGCCGTGTGTGCCGTTGTTTCCCTCTGCAGGCGGGTCGGGGGGGTCCCCAGTGGTTCCAACACACGTGTGAGCGGGGAGGGGAACCAACAAGTGAATTTCGTGCAGGATAGTGCAGGATTGTCGGTGGCGCTGGCGGAGCTCGGGAACTAAGCGGCCATTCTCGTTGCCTGCAAGCTCCGCCCCACAGCTCTCCTGTGCTGACATTTATTGAATCCCATTATACATGACGAGCTCACCTTGTCATGAGCACAGCTCCAGTGTGCCTCATAACGAGCTCACCTTGTCATGAGCATGCAAGAGGTTAAGCTAGTTATCTGTCACATTCTTTAGACTATGATAGAGTGCTTCCAAGAAACACTGGTTGGTAAGGATGGTGGAGGTATAGCAAGAGGGATCACAACAATGCACACCTAGTTTCACTCTCTCATAGCTGCCAGGTGTCTCCATGCCATGCTGGTCACATTCTGTCAATCCCTTTTTAAACTAATAGAGCATTGCAAGGGTGCTTAAGGGCAAACAGAACAGCTTTAGGTGACCCACCCTTGGGTTACTCTAGGTCGTGCAAAAGCACACTCTGCAATCACCTTCTTGAAGGGTAAGTTGATTCAAAGTGCTTTTCTCTTGTTTTCACAGCTTTATCTTGCCTTTTCCCCTTTTTTTGTGTGCCACCTCCTTGTTTTTCTCTCGTTTTCACAGTGTTCTCCTTGTTCTTTCCCATGTTTAATGTTCCTCCTGTAGGAAGCTGTCTCTGTATATGGTATGCCACTAGGTGGTAATACCATGTACAGAGTCCAGGGGTTCCCCAAGAGTGTTTGAAAGTTTACAGCACTCCGTCCATCATCTCCTTGTGTTTGCTTTGTTCCCATTAAGTGTACAGGGCTCAATGTAAACCCAAGGGTGCTCTATTAGTGGTAGTGTGGGCAAGCAGTCTTAGGCATAACACAGAGGAGTGTAATACATCTATGGCACAACATTGACCAATAATGGACACACGACTCAAAAAGGGGATCCACACCAATTTTTGTAAAGTAAGCATTGTTTGTGCTTTATTTTAAGACCAAGATCTTCGCAATAAGGTAAGTAAGATTTTAATTAAAAATACTTTTCATTTTCAAAAGTCGGCACAGTGCAATTTCTCAACGGTTCAATGTTTTCCTATGGGGAAACCAATCATGTATGCAACTTACAATTCCAGTCTTTAGGACCAAAGGTTAGCAAGGAGCATGTGTCAGTTGAGTACCAACTATGCAACACCAGCGGCACAGTGGCGGCTCGGTGAAGAGGCCAAAATTGGAGTTCGGCTCAATGCGTTTCAGTAGAGACTGGGGGTGCTCAAATTCACTGTTAGAACTGGGGGTCTCTAGTTGGCAGAGGTAAGTACCACTGTCCAAATAGGTACTCTTGCTTCTAGTCAGGGTAAGGAGGAACCCCTCTTTAGATAACCCCTGCTCACCCCTTTGGTAGCTTAGCACGAGCAGTCAGGCTTATCAAAGGCAATGTGCAAAGTATTTGTACCAACACTCACAGTAACACAGTGAAAGCACCACAAACTGACTCCGCAACAGTTTAGAAAAATAAAGGTATTTAATCTAAAATACACAAGACCAAAACGACATACATCCAACAAACACAGTTCAAGAATATGGTTTCAAAAGTATTCTTAAGGTTGCGTTAAAATAATCCACAGTTGCGTCACGTTTTAGCCAACAGTACCATTAGATGCGACAAAAGTTCCAAGGGAAAGCTGTAGCGTTGAAAAGCAAGCAATGCATCACTCCTGAAACCCTGGGGAGGCAATGCAACAACCCCGCTGGACGTAGCGGGCGTGTTGAGGTGACTCCGGTCTGTATGGGGAGGGATGCGATACCTTGCGTGGATTCTGGTGCACAGGTTTCGTGGAAGCGGCTCGCAAAAGGGTTTGCTGCAACGATCTTTGGGGCAGCAACGATCTCCGGTGCGGCGACGATGCGTACCGCAACGACGATCTTCTATTCTTGCGGCCCCTCGAAGCGATGGCTCTGCGACGATGTTCGCTGTGACGTGATGCGGTCCGCAAGCAAGCGGTGCGACGATCTCACCCAGTGACGACAGGCTCTGCGACGATACTCGCAGCGATGGTAATCTTCCCGCACCGGACTGGTGCATCCCGCAAACGAAGGATGCAATGTCTCTGGCAGCGGCAACAGGCGCTGCGAGGGTCTCGGCCTTCATAGCGGCGGGAATTTCCTCGCACTGACGGGGATGCGCTCCGCAAGTGAGCGCTGCGATAAAACTAGCAGAAAGTTTCAAAACCTTGGTTTTCAGCTTCCCCACCCAGGTACAACTTCCAGAGGCACTACAACTGGCCCAAGCACTCTAGGAAGGACAGAACTCTCTTAGCCGAGTTCTGGGAAGCTGGGGGTGAAGTCATTTTGTTCCTGGGACTTCTTCTTCTTAACAGGGAGCCAGCTCTTCTCAAGCCCTTGGAGATTCCTTCAAGCAAGGAGACACAGCACAAAGCAAAGTCCTTCCCCTCTCCTTGGTAGAAAAGCAACAGCAGGTCAGTCAGCAGAGCAACAGCAGGACAGTCTTCCTTCTCCAGTTTCAGCTTTCTCCTTGGCAGAGGTTCCTTTCTTGATTCCAGGATGATCTCATTTTCTGTAGTCCGGGGTCCTGTACTTATACCCCTAAAAGTATTTGTTTCCTTTGTGCAGGAGGGCTCTGAGCCCGGTCTGAACCAGTTCTGAGTGATCCTTGAGCACTTTGTTTTCCTGGCCTTTTCTTTCCTTTCAGAGAGAGGGGCAGGGTCGTCAGCCGCCCAGCAGGAGGTGGAGCCAGCATTGTGGGAGGTAGGCACATCCCTATTCAGGCCCAGGTGCTACCCCCTCCCACCACTCCAGATGCAGATGGAGCTATTCAGCCCAGGGATGGCCTACTCAGCCTCTGGGAGCCACCCAAACCCTGTCACTCACAAACCAGACAGTCAATTCACAAACAGGCCAAGGCACACAGCAAGGTCAGAAAAGAGAACAGCAATTTTCTGTTCTCAAACACAGGGTTTAAAAACAACCTTTCCTAAAAGATGTATTGTTAAATTCTGAGTTCAGGGATACCAGACTTTTATGTCCTATCTTGCTCCTATGGAAAGATATGCTGGTAGCCACTGTAGCCAGCATTCCCCATGATAGCCTATGGGGCAAAATAGCCTTACAATAGTGAAAAACGAAAATGGCTGTAATTCACCACCAGAGCATGTCACCTGCACTCGTACATGCTCTACCTTTCACATACACTGCACCTTGCCCAATGATGTACCTTGGGCCTTCCATAGGGGTGACCAATGTGCACAGAAAGAGAAGGGTTAGGCCTGGTCAGTGGGGACACTGACCAGGAGGACATGGCAGTTCACAGACTGCACACAGGCCCTGCGGTGGCAAGCCTGAGACACCATTTTAGGGTTATTCATGGGGGTGGCACAATTAGTGCTGCAGGCCCTCTAGTAGCATTTGAATCACCAACCCTAGCACTCTCAGTGCACTTTACTAGGGACTTCTTGGTAATACAAATATGCCAATCATGGATAACCAATCACAATAACAATTTATACAGGGAGCACTTGCACTTTGACACTGATCAGCAGTGGCAAAGTGCCCAAAGCGTGTAAAGCAGCAAAAACTAAATCCAGCACAGCATCAAAAATACAGGAGGTAGAGGCAAAAAGACAAGGGAAACCACGCCAAGAATGCCAGGTCTAACAGCCACACTACTTGCAGGTAAGTAAATCGGCTGCAGGGGCCTAGCTTTGGGGGTCAGCTCAAGCACCGGAGGGGACCACAAAGCAGCACCAAACATACACCACCATCGGCATAGAGGAAGCCGGGGGCAGGGTGCAAATTCAGTGTCTGGCTCCCAATACTTTTCAATGAGGTTTCTGCTATCAACAAACAGGCTGCAGGGGTTGCAGGAGGAAGACCAACGACAGCAGAGGTAAGTAGAGATGGAGGTTGTCATGAGGGCACAGGTGATTCAGCTCACTAAGGCGCATAGGCTTCGTATGGATGTTGGAGTCTTCTTACCGGAGAGTGTCCTGGTCAGGGGAGCCTCTGGATTTAGGCTGCAGGCTTCATCGTGAAGTCCTGTAGTGGCAGCCTACACTGGACTTGAGGTCAGGATCACTGTGGAGACTTCACTGGACAGATGAGCCACTTGGACTCAGGCCATGGGCGTCGGGTGCGGAGTGGGCAGGAGTCGTGGTTCCAGCTGGATCCGGAGTCCTTATAGTTGGATTCCTCTGGACAGGACAGGGCTGCTGTCTTCGGGATTTATGGGCCTTGTTGAAGAGCAGGCAGTATTACTCAGGTTTCTGGAAGTCGGTCCCACAAGAGAGGTGTTGTCTTCTTTGCAGAGTCTCAACCTAATATACATTTATTTTGACTTGTACTTTTGTGGTTTATCTGTTTAATTACTTATATACTATTGCATGACCTCCTCTGATGTGTCTTTAAAACTTACCCTTTGTCCCGATGCTTTGTCCTGAATTTGGACCTTCTGTCCTGAATATTGGTCCTGAATTTTGACCCTTCGTCTTGTATTTCTACACTAGCTGTCCTGAATTTGAACCCATGCCAGTTGGCCACCCTACCTCCATGGCAGGGCCGGACTGGGTACCACAACCGGCCCTGGCAAAGTGCTCGGCCGGCCCCCCCTCCCCACTCGGGAGGGGGGGAGAGGTTGGAGGGGCCGCGGAGCCTGTGCCGGGGCCGGTTTTTGGCAGATTTTGGTACAGGGCCGATTTTTGCTGCAAAAGCGGCCCTGTGACAAAAACGGCCCCCAGGGGCCCAAACCCGGCCCCCACCCGTGCAGCGCACCGGGGGAGTGCCCGGTGCCGGCTATGGCCAGTCCGGCCCTGCTCCAGGGCTGCCATCTGAATTTCTCAATCATTTGTAAAACAAAAAATAATAATGATAATAAAGCCATAGGTGCAAAAAATGTGCTGAGCAGTCCGCACTCTGTCTCATCAGGGTCCACTCTCGTCCCTCGAAAAGGAAAGCAGGAGTTTTATTAACCTGCCTCAGGGACCCCCTGAACACACGTCGGGCGGGCACATCTAGAAATGCTCGAGTAATTACTTGCGCTCAAGACGCCAAGAAGCAGGCACAGGCCCCCCATACACCGGCTCAATAAAAGGAGTGATGATGCGGCCTGCGGACCGTTTCCTGCTGCTCTGCCGTGCACAGGGCTTTGGCCGCTCAGTCTCCGTCATGTACGACTCAGCAGCACCTCATCAGAAAAACACAGAGCGTGAAAACGCTAGATAGGATTATTAATTTCTGAAATTATTCCCTTTTACAGTGCATATCGAATGGACTCGCTGCGTGAGAGACTCTGGTAGTTATTACAGAGAGCCCTGATGTATAGGACTCCTGAAATAGAAATGCCTCTTCGTGCCATTTTTCTTTTTCGAATCTTGTGGCCTTTAATTGAAATATTTCTGTGAAATGCTGCCCTCTGTTGGAAATAAACTTTCACTTGCACAGTTGAAAGTAATATCCAAAATACTGAAAGGCTGTGCAGTACAACTCAGACATTCCACCATAAGTAATGAAATGCACAATGCATGCACATTCACATTTATCTCCGGGTTTTCATATAAAGGTAGACCAAGGAAAATAATATAAATCCAGTTCTTGAAATTGTAAACTCCATAAAATATTATTATTTTTGATTTAAAAAGTGTATTACATTTCAAACTACTCAACTAGTTTTCGGGGTACTGCCAATATGACGCATACTGTTTCTACGGTCTAATGTGCACCCTGTAGATGTTCACATCGTCCATGTCCTCGAGATCTTTTGTGGCATTTACCGATTCATAAGGATGTCTGGTACATCATCACTATGACTACTCTCGGGAGACCTATCTCACTGGCAGCCGTGTCACTTACTTACATCTACGTCTGGTCTTGAAGCTATTTGCACCAATCTCAGCGACACAGGTGTATCCACTCTGGAACGATGAACGGCTTATTCAGCCCTGCCAGTACTGAAACCTTTGGTCTGCAGAGCATATACTCCAGAATCAGGGGCAGGAGTCCCTCCTTCACCCAAGAGACCGCCTTGCATCGTCTCCTCCCCTTCGCGAAACTGACTCTGCTCGGTTTGGGTGCACTAAAGCCAGATACATTATATTGTAGACAAAAGGTCCAACGAGACGGATGAATATCTGTAACTGGGCGCAGTCAGAGTGACATGGGCATGCTACTGGACACACTGTCTCCGAGCAGCCGCCTCCACCTGTTGCATCGTGGTGATGAGTGCGGTAAGGCAATGTATTTCCAAATGAGAAATAAAGCTCCTGATATGCAAAACAACGCAATAAAAAGATTCAGTAAAAATGCAAGATTTAATCATTCATATAAAACCTAGCTAAAATTGTAATTTTACAAAATAATCTTATACTGGCTCAATATGTTAGTAGTGCAATTGTCCCTTTTATACACAAAGGGTAAAACACATTGATTAGTCACCATCGTGAATAATCACAATTACATTAACACGCCTGTCCACATGCAAAAACACTTTAAAAAGGTGATGGGCACTCTTGTACATAGAGTGCAAACGGCAGATTACTCACCATAGCAAATAAATATCTCTTACATGCAGTGTCTTGATACCTAAATGTTTTATGTGCCTAGGTAAAAGTTAGAATTATTCTGAAAGAAACCAGCAATATTTTCTCAATGAGAGAAATTAATTACTTGTATGCACTCCAGCTGAAATTTAAACACACGATTCACTATCTCAAAGGACCTCCCCACCCCCACCCTCTGCATATATATTTTATTCACGAAATAAGCTAAGTAAATACTGCTTCACTAGGTGTAAAAGACCTGGACATAGCGGCACGATGTATGCCAATGGCTCATTGACTAAGGGACACAACTGAAAGCCAGAAGCAAGGTTGTTAAAAAACTGAATAGTCTAAATATACATAATTCCTGGATGGAATTTTCTTGTATACACCCTGTTGTTCCCTAAATGTTTCACCTCCTTTTACTCCTACTTCTGTTTTTTGTGTGTCTATTTTATACTTGTATACGTGTTATCCCTGTAAAGCGCTCTGAAACCTAACAGGCCACATTTGCGCTCTATAAAACACTAAATAAATCTGAGTACAACTGGTTCAAGCAGCAATAATCCTGAGGTGCCATAAATGTATCATGCTCTCACAAAGTTGGACCTATTTTGAGCCTGACTAGATCTATTGTGTCCCTACAGCTTGACTCTATATTTGTTTCTTAAGTAATCATTTTAGTATTTTTTCTGTTATCATCTTCTGGTCTCCAATGGGATTGAAGCTTATACCATGCCAAGTAGTTGAAAATATTGAAACGAAGCCGAGGGTGACTGGAGAAAGCTGCCGCTCACTTAATATGCCACAAAATTAAGGATTGCAAAAATGTATAACACAATCACAGTGCTCCAAAGGAAGGGTGCTCATCCCACACTCTTAATCCACCCAAAGGTTTTAGCACAACAACAACACCAGTCCTTGAGCACACATGGCACAAAGAGTCCACTGAAAATTATTCTACAAGTCTGAGGTTCAGTAGTCACACTTCCAATCTTTATTGCTTCTCTGCCCTCTGCCAACACGTGTTTCGTCGCTTGGGGGTATTGCCCCACGACTTAATAAAGACTTATTGGCACTGAATAGAGTGAAATCTATCAAGCAATACTCCTTTTCTTGGACGTGAATATCAACTATTCAAAATCTCATGAGTACGTTGATCAAGTACACGCTCCAATGCTCTTCCAAAACTACAAAAGTATTAGTTGTCCAAGTTCTGCTACTGTTGACCGAGCATGCGTTGTTGGTCTGGAAACCTCTTGTTTTCCTTGAGCAGTCCATCTAGAAGGAAAGGAGCACATTCATATTGTGCTGTGAATATTATCATCATTAATCCATCATAAGGTATGCAAAGAGGATCAGACCAGTGGTCCAAGCCCACATCTGATTCACAGCATGAAGTGATCTTGTCTACCCACAGGTTGAAACTGTGCTACGGCAAGAGCCCAAGGACTCGCCAAGATGGTTCAATCTTTATATACACCCAAATTTCAAATCTTACTGATGAGACTCCTTGCAGCTCCGTAGAGGTCGATGGACCCTTTTCCCTTGTACATGAATTAGGGTTCTTACAGACTAACAAAAAAAAACCTATGTCATTTAGAATTGGCATCAGTCAATTATGAGACAGTGGTGAAAGTTTCAAAACCTTTATTTATCATAAGGTTAGAATTTCTATGTATCTTTATTCAGTTTAGTAGGTTTACAGAACTATAAACTAGATTTGGTTTGAAGTCAGCATTAGAAAAATACACAGCGTTCCATAAAGAAGACCTGTAAACTGACTAAAAGGACTGTTCTAAATTATAACCCATTAAGAGTTCCTCTGGAGCAGAACGAGTATGAAATAACCTTCTCATAAAGAGTAGTTCTGGAAACCCAGCTGAGTTCCGTGCAGCTGCAGTACCAACTGTAAATAAAAGTGTGATCCTTGCAGTTGCATTGCTCCGTATTAAGCCAAAAGTTGTCACCTCATGCAAATAGCAAAGGAAATCAACTCTCCATAAAGAAGATTCTCATGATGAAGAAAGATTACTGGGATAGGACCACTGGAAAGTCAACTTAATGAAATGATGAGTAAGGGTAAGTCTCAGACAACAAAGATGAGATAAAGAATGTGAAAGTGTGAAAAGGTGCCTCTACCTAAACTAGCTAGAAATACTAATTAATATAGATTCATACTTTCATAACAATTCTGTAAGCATCCTCTATTGATATCCAATGAGAATAGTTCACACCGTGGTGTCATCAGTCATTTGATGCTTCTTCTAAATCCCACACTCCGTACCCTTGTCTCCATGATCAATACAATTGTTGCAGCATTTGTTACACGATGGAAAGTTCTTATGAGAACCCTCTTACCTAACTTAAAGGTTGCACTATGAGCTGGATGTGTGAACAATAGCGAGTCAGAAGTAGAAAACATCTATCAATGCATTTCGGAAACAAAATTCATAAAAATCTCTACGTCATCATTTAACGTAAGCAGTTTTAATATGCTCTTTGTATTCTAAAGCATGATCTAATAAGGGTGGAGGAGCTGGATGAACACAATGTTATAGTTAGCACAGTTGTCACTAATGGTAAGCAGTTTTGCTAAATATCTCATTTGTGTAACTGTGAGCAAGAGTCGCGTGAAAGAAGGCCTTGTTAATATACACGTTAATTGCCTGGTGCAAAAATATTTTAAACAAACATTCAATTTATAAACATTCTAAGAACATTCTAAATCCTACATGCGATTAACTAATGTATTTTCACCGTCTATTTACTAGGAGTCTAAACATTATGCATTTCACTTATTCTTACGAGTTTTTCTAATATGCCAAAATAACAATTGACGGACAGAATGCAGAACAATGTCATCATACAAACACCCAATGCAGAGATCAGGGCCTAACTCAATCATTTTTTTGCTCCCCATTCCTTTCCAGTTTGAACCCAGCCATATGCAAATCAATCTAACCCCTGCACCCTATGGGAACACTCCAGCCCGAACTGCCAGGCCAGGTCCTCACTGGACTGGAAACAAGCATCCTAGGACCCTTTTTGTCTCCCTCATTTACATCCATGACAGGACGCTCCATGGGCAATCCCCACTGAGTACCTATTCTTATACATATCTACATCACTATGTACCCAGCATAGTATCTCATAGGCTGTCTATATACATTAGTAACAGGCCATCACATTAATCGTGAGCATTGTCCCTCATTAGGGCATCTCATCAGTTCATCTTATCAGTGCCTTTCCCTTAGGTGTTCACTAGAACTTTCTCTGGCCGTATATTTGTCCGTTGGATTTTCCGCAGCTTGCCATCTTAAGACACATCATATTAATACGACTTTAGTCAACAAGTATTGGCCTTGACAAATTATTACCCTATGGACGATTTTTCTCCTGGGATGACATCCCTTTGATCACTACAACAGTTTCTCAGTTCAGAGGAACCATCACTATATTGTGTTTACTGTGACAGAACCCTGACGAAGGCTTGGCCGAAACGTGTGTAGTGCCAACATAACGCCAGTTGTTTTACTATACCATAACATATAAGAAATGGCTGTGAAATCTTTTGATATGTTTTCATGAATACAAACAAACTATCAGAACATAGGATTAATGTATGAATCTGTACTCACAGAAAATTTGTAACAGGTATAATATTTGATGTATATTTGTGGATATTTCCGATATAAGTAATGTTTTTCACTAAATTGTTTATATTTATTAAGAAATAATGTGTTTTTTTAAAAAAGAAAAAAATATTTAATAAATAAATTTGATAATATCAGGATTATCGTATGTTTTTCTATTTGACATCCATCATATTGTCATTATACACATTTGCATTGTTTAACGCCTCGCCTAGGCTCTCTTTCTTCATAGCTTGATTCCAGTGGAATGGTGAGCACAGGACCCACATCCGCCCATACCCGTCCCACTCGGGGTGTCACAAATGCAAAAAAGAACAATTGATGTACAAAATGAAGAACAATGTCATACATTTACCCCACTACAGAGACCTGGGCCTAAATCCATTGTTTTTTTAGTTCCCCATGCCATTCCAGCTTGAACCCAGCCATATGCAAATCAGTCTTGAACCTGCACCCAATGGAAACAGTCCAGCCCGAACTGCCAGGCCATTTACTCCCTGCATTGGAAACAAGCATCCTGGGGCCGGTTTCAGGGTTTCACCACTCATCAGCCAGGATAGCTTGACTCCAGTGGCATGGAGAGCACAGGACCCACATCCGGGCATACCCGTCCCACTCGGGGTGACAAATGCAGAAAGAACAATTGTTGGACAGAATGCAGAACAATGTCATGCATTCAGCCCAGTACAGAGATCTTGCTCTAAATCCATAATTTCCATCCATTCTTGTGTTTGCCTTATTCGCCCTAAGTTGGCAGGGTATGCCCAGACGTGGGTCCCTTGCCCATTTTGCCACTGGATTCATGCTAGCCCGGCTGATACCCCAAATCCGGTCTCAGGATGCTGGTTTTCGGTCCGAAAAATACCTGGCTTAGCATTTCGGTCTGGAGTGTTCCCATGAGGCACAGGGTCGACTGATTTGCATAATAGTCTGAACTGGGGTGGCATAGTGAGGTAAAGAACAATGATGGATTCAATCCTTTGTGACTGGGGGCGAGTGTCTGAAAAGTTTCTATGCTCCGTCCATCATCTCCTTGTGTCTGCTTTTTTCTAACATGAACATTTCTTCAGCACTGAAGCATTTTTAAAGTGCAATTCTAACACAGTGAGTAAGTCGTTTTTTTGTTATTTGTGCTCATTTCTCCAACTACCATGCATTATGATGGGTCAATGATACTGATATCCACATCACAATCCACATGTACTCCTTTCCTTCTGACTGGGCCTGCTCAAGGAAGACCGAGGTTTCCACACCAACAAACGTTGCACACCCGGTGAACAGTGGCAGATCTTGGACAATTAATTCGTGTGTTGTTTTGAAGTGAGCATTGGAGTGTATACTGGATCGACCTACTCTAATGAGGTTTCGAATAGTTGATATTCGCGTGTTTGGAAATGAATATTGCTTGATAGATTTCACTCTTTCTTCAGTCCCTATATGCCCTGATGAAGTCGTGAGGCGATACTCACGAACAACGAAACACGTGTTGGCAGAGAAGCAATAAAGACTGGAACTGCGACTACTGACCCTCAGACTTGTGGAATTATTTTCGGTGGATTCTTTGTGCCTCGTGTGCTCAAGGACTGTCCATTCCAGGCAGGGCCGGACTGGGAAGCGAAACCGGTCCAGGCAAACTGCTTGGCTGGCCCCCAGGAGGGGGAGAGGGAGGTGTCGGTTTCGGCTGATATTGTTACAGTGGGCCGAAATTACCGGTCCCTGGTAACATAAAAAGGGCCCCCCAGGGGCCCAAAACCAGCCCTCACCCTGGCGACCCACCAGGGAAACGTCTGGTGCCCACTAGTACCGCCACTCCGGCCCTGCTTCCAGGCAAAGGTGGCCCTGATGTTAGGAGGGCAGTTACATACATTTACATACCTTATTGATACATAACAGTGGTGCTCTATTCGTATGCCTACTTGCTGCTGGGTTGCGTAATTCCACGCATAACACACAGTATGTATAAATAGCAACTTAGCCCCCCCGCGCCGCACGGCCACCAGCTGCTGCGTGTGCCCCTTGCCCTGCCTCTACTGCCTCGCCGCCTGCCTCGCTGCCGCCGACCACGCCCCCTCCTCCGAGCGGCGTGGTCCGTGCTCGGCTGCCGGCCGCTTTTGCCTCTGGGAGTATTTGGGTCTTGTTTTGCCTTTAATTTGTGCTTGTCTCATTGTATTCAGCAAAAGGTCTTGTTTTGCCTTTAATTTGTGCTTGTCTCATTGTATTTAGCAAAGGGTCTTGTTTTGCCTTTAATTTGTGCTTGTCTCATTGTATTTAGCAACTTGTGCCCGTGTTATCGTTTTTCCTGCCTGGTTGTCCGCCTACCGCGCCGCCCTCCGCTCTCCCTCCCCGCTTCCCGCCACCGCCGATTACCCCACCCCTTTCTCTTCTGTACCCTCCCCGCTCCCGCCTCCCAGCTGCTCCGCCCACCCGCGCACTTGGCCTTATATGGAGACCGTGCGACGCAGGTGAGTGTGACCCACTTGTGGGACACCCCCGCGCCGCACGGCCACCAGCTGCTGCGTGTGCCCCTTGCCCTGCCTCTACTGCCTCGCCGCCTGCCTCGCTGCCGCCGACCACGCCCCCTCCTCCGAGCGGCGTGGTCCGTGCTCGGCTGCCGGCCGCTTTTGCCTCTGGGAGTATTTGGGTCTTGTTTTGCCTTTAATTTGTGCTTGTCTCATTGTATTTAGCAAAGGGTCTTGTTTTGCCTTTAATTTGTGCTTGTCTCATTGTATTTAGCAACTTGTGCCCGTGTTATCGTTTTTCCTGCCTGGTTGTCCGCCTACCGCGCCGCCCTCCGCTCTCCCTCCCCGCTTCCCGCCACCGCCGATTACCCCGCCCCTTTCTCTTCTGTACCCTCCCCGCTCCCGCCTCCCAGCTGCTCCGCCCACCCGCGCACTTGGCCTTATATGGAGACCGTGCGACGCAGGTGAGTGTGACCCACTTGTGGGACACCCACGCGCCGCACGGCCACCAGCTGCTGCGTGTGCCCCTTGCCCTGCCTCTACTGCCTCGCCGCCTGCCTCGCTGCCGCCGACCACGCCCCCTCCTCCGAGCGGCGTGGTCCGTGCTCGGCTGCCGGCCGCTTTTGCCTCTGGGAGTATTTGGGTCTTGTTTTGCCTTTAATTTGTGCTTGTCTCATTGTATTTAGCAAAGGGTCTTGTTTTGCCTTTAATTTGTGCTTGTCTCATTGTATTTAGCAACTTGTGCCCGTGTTATCGTTTTTCCTGCCTGGTTGTCCGCCTACCGCGCCGCCCTCCGCTCTCCCTCCCCGCTTCCCGCCACCGCCGATTACCCCGCCCCATTCTCTTCTGTACCCTCCCCGCTCCCGCCTCCCAGCTGCTCCGCCCACCCGCGCACTTCGCCTTATATGGAGACCGTGCGAACACGCAGCGGTCACGCGCAGCGGGAGCGCCGATTGTGCGCTGAAGGCGCGCCAAAGGTAAGCCCGTCTGCGCCCGTCCGCGACCGGACCGCGCCCAGCGCCAGGACCCCTGGCCCACGAAGACGAAGACCCCGACCGACCCGCCTGACATACTCCGCCGCCACCCTCACCGCACTCAACACCTGCCGACACCCAGAATGCCACCATGCCACACCACGTCGCACCCACGGACCCTTCAGCTGCCACGCCTGCAAATTCACCTGCATCCGGACCTGCCCCGCACCAACACCCGCCAGGTCGACCTCCAGCAGCACCCACCTCAAGTGCATCCTGCTCAACACCCGCTCCGTCCACAGGCACGCCATCGAACTCTGGAACCTCCTAGACACCACAGCCCCTGACGTTGCCTTCCTCACGGAGACCTGGATGAACGCCTCTTCAGCTCCCGACATCGCCATCGCTATCCCAGAGGGCTACAAGATCGTCCGGAGGGACCGCAACGCCAACCAGATGGGAGGAGGCATCGCCATCATCCACAGGAACACCATTCGTCTCACGACCAGCACCGACAACTCCCTGACCACTGCGGAACACCTGCATTTCCAGATCCACACCGAACCGAACACCACCCTCAGAGGCACCCTGATCTACCGACCCCCGGGACCACGCACACAATTCAGCGAGGACATCTCCAACTTCGTCAGCCCGCATGCCCTACCCTCCGCTGACTACATCCTCCTGGGGGACCTCAACTTCCACCTAGAGAACAACAACGACCGCAACACCAGCACCCTGCTCGACAACCTCGCCAACCTCGGACTCAAGCAGCTGGTGTCCACCCCCACCCACCTCGCCGGACACACACTCGACGCAGTCTTCTCTTCCAGCACAGACATCGACTTCAGCCATGCCACAGAGCTTCAATGGACGGACCACAGCTGCGTCCACTTCACCTTCAAGAGAACGAAAACCCACCACCACCAGCAACAGGCCGCCCGCAGAAGCTGGAACAAGATCACAGCAGACCAGCTCACCACCTCCCTGAGCCAGCACCCTCCTGCCAGCTCAGCGAACCCCAGCCAGGCCGCCGACAACCTCACGAAGTGGATCAGCATCTGCGCGGACGAGCTCGCCCCGCTGAGGACCCCGCCCAACAGACCCGGCAGCAAGAAGGCCCCGTGGTTCACCAACGAACTCAAGAGCTCCAAGAAGAACTGCCGTGCCCTCGAGAAAGTCTGGAGAAGGGAACCCACACCGGACAACAGGACCACCTTCAAGATGGCCACCCGGAAGCACCACCAGCTGATCCGAGCCGCCAAGAAAACTGCATTCAAGGACCGGCTGGACAACAACGCACACAACTGCAAAGAACTCTTCAACATCGTGAAAGAGCTATCCAACCCCAGCGCAGGAAACAACGACATCACCCCATCGCAAGACCTCTGCAACTCCCTCGCGTCATACTTCCACAACAAGATCGCGGACATACACAACAGCTTCAACAACCAACCAACGTACACCAAGACCGAACAACCACCCCCCACCACCACCCTCCACGCCTGGACCCCGATCAGCACCGAAGACACCATCCGCACGATGAACTCCATCCACTCCGGATCACCGACCGACCCCTGCCCTCACCACGTCTTCAACAAGGCCGACGCTGTCATCGCACCCCACCTGCGAGACATCATCAACACATCCTTCGACACCGCCACCTTCCCTGAGAGCTGGAAGCACGCCGAACTCAGCGCTCTACTCAAGAAACCCACAGCGGACCCCACCGAACTCAAGAACTACCGCCCAATCTCGCTCCTACCGTTTCCAGCCAAAGTCATCGAGAAGACCGTCAACAAGCAGATGGCCGCCTTCCTCGAGACGAATGGATCCCTCGACCCCTCACAGTCCGGCTTCCGAGCCAATCACAGCACCGAGACCGCCCTCATAGCCGCCACCGATGACATCCGAGCCCTGATGGACAACGGAGAAACAGTGGCCCTCATCCTCCTAGACCTCTCCGCGGCATTCGACACTGTCTGCCACCGCACCCTAGTACAGCGCCTCAGCAACGTCGGAATCCAGGACAAGGCACTGGAAAGGATCATCTCCTTCCTCGACGGAAGAACACAGAGAGTCCGCCTAACACCGTACAAATCAGAGGCCACCGAAGTCATCTGCGGCGTCCCCCAAGGATCCTCACTGAGCCCCACCCTCTTCAATGTCTACATGAGGGTATACACCCGTTACAACGGATCTTTTACTCCGCAGACCCATTACAACGCGACCATTACTCCGCATACCATTACAACGCATTGCGCTGGGGGGCGCTCTAGGATAGGGGATAAGTATAATTTACTATCCAACACCTTCCCTAGGGTCCACGGGGACTGGAGTTAGAATAGTAAATTATACTTACCACTATCCAGCGCCCCAAGGCGCTATGCGTTGTAACGGTATGCGGTGTAAAAGTCGCGTTGTAATGGTCTGCGGAGTAAAAGTATGCGTTATAACGTCATACATCCCTACATGAGCCCCCTCGCGGCCATCGCACGCCAACACAACCTCAGCATAATCTCCTACGCCGACGACACCCAGCTGATCCTCTCCCTGACCAACGACCCCGCCACCGCCAGAGCCAACCTGCACGAAGGGATGAAAGAGGTAGCCGAGTGGATGACAACCAGCCGCCTGAAACTGAACTCGGACAAGACGGAGGTCCTCATCCTGGGCTCTTCACCCTCCGCCTGGGACGACTCCTGGTGGCCCCCCGCCCTGGGCACCGCACCCAAACCGACAGACCATGCACGCAACCTGGGCTTCATCCTGGACTCCTCCCTCTCCATGACCAGGCAAGTCAACGCCGTCTCCTCGTCGTGCTTCAACATCCTACGCATGCTACGGAAGATCTTCTGGTGGATCCCCACCGAGACCAGGAAGACCGTCACCCAGGCCCTCGTCACTAGCCGACTGGACTACGGCAACGCCCTCTACGCCGGTACCACCGCCAAGATCCAGAAGAGACTCCAGCGGATCCAGAACGCCTCAGCCAGACTCATCCTCGACATCCCGCGTACCAGCCACATCTCCGGACATCTGAGAAACCTCCACTGGCTCCCCGTCAACAAAAGAATCACCTTCCGCCTCCTCACCCACGCACACAAAGCCCTACACGACCAAGGCCCAAGCTACCTCAACAGACGAATCAACTTCTACTCTCCCAAACGCCACCTCCGATCAGCCAACCACGCCCTCGCCGCCGTCCCCCGCATCCGAAGAGCGACTACAGGAGGAAGGTCCTTCTCCTACCTGGCCGCCAAGACCTGGAACTCCCTCCCGGCCGACCTGCGCCTGACCCAAGACCATCTCTCCTTCAGGAAGAAGCTGAAGACCTGGCTGTTTGAGCAGTAGCGGCACCCCCCCCCTCCCCCAGCGCCTTGAGACCCTACGGGTATGTAGTGCGCTCTATAAATGTCATTGATTGATTGATTGATTACATTTAAAAAAATCTGTATTAGGTGAGAGCTGGCAGAAAAGTGTAGAAACAGTTCATAAGAGACACCCTAATCTTGTCATCATTAGCGATGGTTTATGGTGGTCTGGCTGGGCTCCAGCTGAGGGATCATGTTAGGAAGGCTTGGTCCTCAGTCTTTGATCAGTGGTGGTGCAATCGGGTGTCCGCCTACCGTCGCTACCTTGGCGTCATGCATCAAATGTATTACCTTTGTTGTACACTGTGACCTTTGTTCTAACATTGGCACCTACGGTATGTTTTGGCCTCTGCGCTGAGCACAGCGGAGAAAACAGCCCCAGGCACAGTCAGACTGTCCGTGAGTCCCAGCCCCCAGAAAGGGGCACTGTTGCCCACCTACGGCACAAATTGAGCAGTGATTTTTGCACGCTGCCTGTTAAAGCGTGCTCATTGCCAGGGTCCAAGTTACAAGTACAACTCAGCCTTTCATCATGCTGGCGCGAAACAATGAGTAGCATTCAGAATGGTAATTATAGTATTTCTTATTAACAGCTCTTACTGAGTAAAAATGTGGTGTGACGTTTTTTGAATGTGGTTTAACACCTCTGTTTTCATTCAACAATCTGCTTTGCAGAGAAAGTGTTCGCTTTTCCTTATGTTCATTCGATTTACAATTCAATTTTTTGTGTCAGAAAGGTGTTTACTGGGGTCCGAGGGCAGATTTTATGCGCTGTCTGTCAATTGTCTGAAAAATGCATTCATTACCATAATTCATCAAGGACCGGAGTACCATCAGAGAGGCAGTACATGCACATGGACACAGGATGGCAGCAGTGCCGTTTCTGTGAGCGTCTCACAGGAACATCACTGACTTTCACTATGTGGACTCAGTGTGTGCCGTGTGCGTAGAGAGAGAGGGACACTGCAATGCACGTAGCAATCGGACTCATGATAGAGCACGAATGCTCTATCATAAAATCCCAGCACTGTTACAAAAAACTGTGCTTTCACCGTCGGGAGAAGTGAAAGCTTATATTTGTAACCCCGTCATAAGGGCCGCGTTGAAAAACTCTAGCATTGCATAGTCATCAGCCTGCAATGTCTGTGTATTTCCTACGAAATTAAAATAAACATATTGGCTTAGGAAGCAATGCCGACCTGCCGACAGGTAGTTGGTGTTAGCCTTGCAGGAATCTGCCATCTCCTCAAACAGGCACCATCCCCTCAGCTCAAGTCTCACCCTTGCCCGGCGTACCACAGAACGCACATGAGAAGGAGCCATCGAGGCTCAAAGGTAGCAGTGAGTATATGTGCAGGGCCGGATTAAACCCCCTGGAGGCCCTTAGTTAGTCAAAATTCACCCTCACGCCCTCCCCCATCCCCCTACGTACATTATCTCTTAATACCCAACGCACTAGGGGGCATATTATCAAGTATGGCGATAAAATTATCGCCGCTTCTAAAACGGCGATAATGCACTTGATAATATGCCCTTGTGAATACCCATAGCAGCCCAGGTTAACATCAGAACCTGGGCTTCTATGGGTATTCACAAGGGCATATTATCAAGCCCATTATCGCAGTTTTAGCGCAGTTTCCTGCCGCTAAAGCGGCGATAATTTTATCGCTGTTCTTGATAATATGCCCCTAGATTTGTTTTACAAACTTGCAGCTGCCAGAAGATGAGCTTTTAAGAGACACAGGGGCATATTAGCAAGGCAGGCGAAATGAAATCATCGCCGCTTTTGCGGGCGTTATTTGGCCGCAAAGCGGCGATAATTTAATCGCCCTATTAGCAAGCTGTCACTAACATCAGTTAGCGACAGCTGTCAGGTGAAAGCGAGCGGTTTGGGGCCCGCTTTGCATGTCAGAGATTAATATCGATAATGACATGCAAAGTGGGCGTACCCAAACTGTTAGCGAATGAAAACAGTCGCTAACCTCGCCCCGACTATTAGCAAGGCACGCGTAGCAATAAAAAAATTTGCGCTATGCGCAAATATCACTGAAATCTAATGCCTGCTCAGACCAGTTCTTAACCTGTATATCCAATGGGAGTTGAATATTCAGGTTAAGACACTATTGACGTTAATGCGTGAATATCGCTGGATACCAGCGATATTCACGCATTGAGCCGCTATCGCCGGATTTTTTATCACATTGGAGATAAACGTTGCTAATAGCACGTTATCCCTGCGATAAAAACCGGCGATGCGCGGCAATAAAAAATTGTCGCTAAGCCTATTTAGCGATAAATATCGCTACTCCTTGCTAATATGCCCCAAACTGTTATGAGAATTTTATGTCTCTGGTTTATGTACTCTCAGATGTTAACCCCTTCCATGCTGGGCCGATTCCGCCGCTGTGCGGTAAACAAACGAACAGGGTGGGGCCGAGACGAACCCCAGCCGTCATCAGCACACGAGCACCATGGAGCGTGACGGCTGGGGTTCGTCATCAGCATGGAAGGGGTTAAAGGGTAAACAACAGTACAGTATTTTCACGATGGAGTCTTTAATGTAAGGTTTTCGTTCCTTTAAGTCGATTCACTTTTTTCTATCTGTTGGGAATACTATTTAAGAAAGCCTGATTGTAATTTTCTTTCAAGATCAAATCAATATTATTTTGATTCACTGTTGAGGGTACCCTAAAAGGAGTATGGCCCATAGGCCAGTGCCTACTTTGCTAAGTGGTTAATCCGGCACTGTGTATGGGAGTTCTGTGGTACCACCACCACTGAAGGGGTGAGCATGCTGACATCTGAAAAGCAGGAGCTTTGGGGCAAATGCATGAAGCATTTTTGCGTTCGCAAACGGGAAGATTTGCAGAATCTGCCTGGTTGCGAACGTAAAAATTGCTTTCATAATGCAGCAAACATAATTTTGAGATACGGTAACCTGGTACAGAATCGCAAAATGGGTTTGATTCGGTATTAGTAAGGGGCATATTTAGGGCATCCCTTCCTAATATCGAATCATTTCGGTATCTATGAATGTTTTCATTTTACCACCTACGCCAAGTAGGTGGTAATCCATTCGCAAATGGGAAGCCATCCTCTTTGTAAATGTTTGTAAAACCATTTCTAGGTCTCGCCTAGCGTTGCAGCGCGAATGCCATGCCATCGCTTTGCGAGACATGCAGTATACATTATAGTGTGGAAGCTCCGCCCACTCTCAGGCACATCTTCGTCATTGGCTAAGGTTATAAATGCTGCCCTCCAATTGGTTTTAAGCTTGTTAGTCTCTCCCCATAACAGCCATGTCAGTCATTTGTATTCTTCCATGGCTACTGGTCACTTTACTGCACAGACTACTTTCTTCCCGTCCCTTCCTACCCACCCTCCTGCAGCCCGTGACTTCTTGGGGCCCTCACCCCCTCCCGCGCACTCCCAGTCATGCTTGTGGCTTCTTGTGCCCGCCCGCACTCCCATTTTCAATGCAATAGGTCTCGCGTAAAAGCGAGTCCTATTGCATTGTCAATGCTTGTTTTATGTCCATGATTAGCTTCCTCTTGTTGTTTATTTGCAGCGCGCTAGGCGCGCTTTCACTTTTACAATGAGGACACACGCAGCGCCCGATCATTATCACGTTACCACTCTCCCTCCCCACAGCGGTGTACATAGTTTCTATGTACATTTATGTTTTTAATGACACCACGCCGTGCCGCTGTATTTAATTTTTAATAACAATGGCAGGCACACACCCCTATCACCTTGCAGCAATGCACTGTGCGCACTCAAAGTGGAGACACACTTTGCTTGAGCAGGTTCAGTGACGCATGGCTCTTTGCCTTCTGAGCATGATCCATGTGGTGTCAAAACCAACATCTCCTAAACTATCCCTCAAAGTAGCCTCAACAACGGAGTGAGCTGTGACTCAGGATGACTGATTCCTGAAGCTTACCCGCTGTTTAGATACAGCTCACGCTCTGACTTCTTACCCGGAAAATACAATTGCACGCAGGAGAGGAATGTCCCAGCAGGTATCAGATAATGTGCGTAAGTAAACCTGCGAGGAAAGAGGAACGTCTGCCCCCAACATATGTAAGAATCAGTAGGTAGATAACTCTGTAATTGTCCTGGTACTGTGCATAATAGCAACTCAGAAAGGTGACTCCATTTACAAAATCTCTATTTAATTGGTTGTCACATTTAAAAGACAGTGTGCAGCACTTCTCGTCATTGTTTCGAACAGGCTGTGCATAGGGAGAAGGGTAAAAGCAACCTGGGAGGAGAAAACTCAGTGATTACATGTTAACTCGTGTTGATGTCGAGGTTTTTTATTTTGTTGCATGGTGCATCAGTGCAGCAGCATGAATGACACAGATCGACAAATTGGATGGTGTGGAGTGGGGAGAGAACCCCCCTCCAAATCACTTTTAATTGGTTACTCACGTGACATGGTTGGAGGATGGATGTGAGTGACAGCCCTGGTGGAGCGTGAGGGTGACAAAAAGTACTGGTGACCTACACCCCCCCACAATCAGATCAGAGCCTGAGCAGTCTAAACTCGTAAAATAGTAGAAACATGGGGACTCTACAAGGGAGTTTATCATGTCTCAATGTCAATGCCTCATCAGGGATAGTACACGCAATATAAATACAATTATAAAGAGCAGATATAAATTTGACAGTCTTCAGTCTTTTCCCAGCTGTTCCAACCCTTCATCAGGCATGGAGCAATACTGGAGTTAGACAACTTTTGGTACAACTAATAATAGCATTCGTCTAGGTGCTTTATTTGTGTAGGCTGCGTCGAAAGACTAAGAGACTGCCTGGCACATTGCAAGATTCTGGAAACTCCATTGGGACTACCTAGGGTTCTGGCATCCTTCAATAGAGCAGCTCTTTGGTTGTTTCTTCAGGAGGTTGGAAATGGGCAGTTTGGTGCTGGTTCTGGGCCGCTGCAGGACTGTCTATGCCCCACTGTCAAGTCACTCATTGGAAACTTTCTCTCCATGTGTTCCCATACTTGGCGTGTCACGCAGTTTGGTGCTTACTTTCTCTCCATGTTAAAGAACTGTAGATGTTTCAGCACCCAGGCTAATGTGCTGCATGGCTAAATACATATATGCTCCCAAAGGCGAGACCGATTGCATTGCAAATGCTTGTTAAGAGCAAGCAGTGGTCCCACGGACCACTGCCTTCTTTTAAAAAATTAAAAGAAAACTTTTAATTTTTCGTTTTGTAAAGCATCTTGTTAGATTTGGGGTCTCTAGTTGGCACAGGTAGGTACTTGTGACAAATAGGGACCCTTGCCTCTAGTCAGGATGAGGGGATTACACTCCGAAATAACCCCTGCTCACTCCCTTGGTAGCTTGGCACAAGCAGACAGGCTTATCTCAGAGGCAGTGTGTAAAGCATTTCTGACCACATACAGTAACCCAGTGACAACATTACAGAGTGACACCACACAAGGTTTTATGTCATAAATAAGTATACTTTATATAGACTTAACACAAGACCATTATACGACAAAAATCCACAATACTATAGTTAAAAATGGTAGTTTTAGCTTAGTTCAGTTCAGTTCTTAAGATGCAACACTTTGCGTCAATGTACTTTACGATGCGCTGCGCTTCCACGACAAGCAATGTTGCAGCGATGGAAATGCGGCAAAGTTCCGATGCGAAGACATAAAGACGTAAAGATCTTCCAGATGCGGCACGCTACTCCGGGGATGTGAGAAGTTCTCAGTTAGATGCGGGGACTTCAGCGGCGACACCCTTGTTAAGAAGTGCGACGGCAACAGCTACAGCTGCGACCCTCTTCTCCCACGTTTGCGTGAAACTTCTGCACGATGCGACAACTAAGGCGGTGGCATCCTTGGTCAAAAAAGCGACGGCAGCAGCTCCAATGGTGGCGCGCTTCTCCTGGGATGGGAGGCGCTTTTCTCTATGCGGTGCAGTACGACAGTTCCAGCGGTGACACCCTTGTTCAGAAGTGCGATGGCAGCAACAGCGTCCGCGACACACTTCTTTCTCGTTGCAAGACTCTTCTCTCGATGCGGTGCAGTGCGACAACTCCAGCGGTGACACCCTTGTTCAGAAGTGCGACGGCAGGCAGTAGCGACGGCGACACGCTCCCTCTTCATTGCAAGACGCTTCTCTCGTTGCGGTGCAGTGTGACAACTCCAGCGGCGACCCCCTTGTTCAGAAGTGCAATGGCTGCAGCAGCGATGGCGACACGCTTCTTCCTTGTTGAGTCGCGCTTCCAGCTCCTTGCGACATGCACTCCCCAGAAGGCCCAAAACAGCAGCAGGCACTTCCAAAAGAACTCTGGGGAGCTGGGGTTTGACGTCTGTTGTCCCTGAGACTTCAGCAGGAAGCAAGCTCTTTTCTAAGCCCTTGTAGATCCTTCACAAGTTGAAGGCAAAGTGCACAGAGTTCCTTTCTCCTCTCTATGGCAGTAAGGCAACCACTGCAGGCCACTCCTCCTCAGTTTTTTCATGTTCCTTTCCTCAACAGAGGTTTCTGCTTGTAGTCCAACAGTGATCTAATTTCTTGGGATCAGGGTCCCAAAATGTATACCCCAAAATCCTTTGTCCTCTGAGGGCAGGGGGGCCTTTGCCTAGTCCAAACCAGTTCTGGAGCACTCTGTTTACTGACTCCTTCTTTCCTTTCACAGTGCACAGCAGAAACATTAGACGCCCCACAGGAGGTGTGGCCAGCATTGTGGAGGGGAAGCACAGCCCTGGAGCACTTAGTTGACATAATTCCTTCTCTCCTTTCACAGTGCAGGGCAGAGACATCAGACGCACCACTGGGGGTGGAGCCAGCACTGTTGGGGGCAGGCACTGTCCTATTCAGGTCCCAGGTGCAACTCCTCCCACCCATCTAGATGCAGATCTCTCTATTCACCACTGGGCTGACTCACTCTGTCTCTTGGAATCCCCCAGCCCTTTCACTCAAAAACACCAGACAAGGAATACACAACCTAGCAGAGGCAGGCCTGGATAGTTAGACAAGAGAATACCTACTTTCTAAAAGTGGTATTTTCACAAACAAAATGTTAAAACCAACTCCACTAAAAGATGTATTTTATCATTCTGAGTTCAGGCATACTAAACTCGAATTTCTACCATGTTCCCTGAGTCAGTTAGGATTATAAGATGTAATTGTCTAACTGCCTATTCTGGCCTATGGAGAACAAGTAGCCTTGCAATAGTGACAAACGAAAATGGCTGTAATTCACTATTAGGACATGCCACACACACAGGAGCTTGTCCTCCCTTATACTTACAATGCACCCTGCCCTTGGGCCTACCACAGGGGTGTCAGATATGAAGAAAAGGGAAGGTTTTGGGACTGGCAAATGGGTGCACATACCCAGTTAGCATGACAGTACCAGACTGCACACAGGCTCTGCAATGGCAGATCTTAGACACATTTTACAAGGCTGCTTCTGTGGATGGCACAACCAGTGCTGCAAGCCCACTAGCAGCATTTGGATTTACATGCCCTGAGCACACTCAGTGCACTGTACTAGGGTCTGACAATAAACTAAACCATCCAATTATGGAATCACTAATTCATACAGCAATTTACAATAGGGAGAGTGTTAGAACTGGGGGTCTCTAGTTGTCAGAGGTAGGTACCACTGTCTAAAAAGGGACCCTTGCTTCTAGACAGGGTACCGAGGAAACCTCTGAGATAACCCCTACTCACCCCCTTGGTAGCTTGGCACGAGCAGTCAAGGCTTAACAAAGGCAATGTGTAAAGTATTTGTACCAACACCCACAGTAACACAGTGAAAACACCGCAAACTGACTCCACAACAGTTTAGAAAAATAAAGGTATTTAATCTAAACTACACAAGACCAAAATGACAAAAATCCAACATACACAGTTCAAGAATATGGTTTCATAAGAGTTCCTAAGGTTGCGATAAAATAATCCACAGATGCGTGAAAAGTTCACAGTTGCGTCACGTTTAGCCAACGGTACCTTTAGTTGCGACTAAAGTTGCAAAAGCTGAAGCTGGTGCGGTGGAAAACAAGCGATACGTTGCTTCTGAGATCCTGGGGAGGTGTTTGCGACAACCCCGCTGCAGCAGCGGGCGTCTAGCGACAAATCCGGTCTGTATGGGGAGGAAGGTCACTTGTATGGATTCCGGTGCGTAGGTTACGTAGGAAGTTTGCTCTCACAAAGGCACGATGCGATGATCTCGTAGGGGCTGCGGCGATCTCCGGGGCAATGATACTGATCCAGCGGCGATCCTCTCTCTCGCAGCTCCTCGATGCGATGGCTCCGCGACGATGCTCGCAGCGACGTGATGCGGTCCGCAAGCAGGCGGTGCAGCGATCTCCTTCAGCGATGACAGTCTCTGCGACGAAGCTCGCAGCGATGGTGATCTTCCCGCAATCGAAGGATGCGTCTTAGGCAGCAGCAACAGGCGCTGCGACGATGTCGACATCCGTAGCGGCGGGAATTTCTCTGCACTGTCGGGGATGCGCTCCGCTGCGAGCGATGCGATAACTTTTCAGTTGCAAAATTCTCTCAATCTTAGTTTCCAGCTTCCCAGCACAGGTACAACTTCCAGAGGCACCACAACTGGCCCAAGCTCTCTAGGAAGGACAAAACTCTCTCAGCAGAGTTCAGGGAAGCTGGGGGTGAAGTCCTTTTGTTCCTGGGACTTCAAAAACAGTGTGCCAGCTCTTCTCAGGCCCTTGGAGATTCCTTCAAGACAGGGAACACAGCACAACAGCAAAGTCTTTCCCCTCTCCTTGGCAACAAAGCAACAGCAGGTCAGTCCAGCAGAGCAACAGCAGGACAGTCTTCCTTCTTCAGATTCAGCTTTCTCCTTGGCAGAGGTTTCTTCTTGATTCCAGGATGATCTAATTTTCTGTTGTCAGGGGTCCTGTACTTTACCTCTTAAAGTCTTTGTTCCCTTTGTGCAAGAGGGCTCTGAGACCGGTCTGAACCAGTTCTGGGTGTTACTTGAGCACTTTGTTTTCCTGGATTCTCCTTTCCTTTCAGAGTGAGGGGCAGGGTCGTTAGCCACCTAGCAGGAGGTGGAGCCAGCATTGTGGAAGGCAGGCACAGCCCTATTCAGGCCCAGGTGCTATCTCCTCCCACCACTCAAGTTGCAAATGCAGTCATTCAGACTAGGGCCGACTCAGCCAGCCTCCTGGGGAATCCCCAGCCCCTGTCACTCTCAAACCAGACAGTCAATCCACAAACAGGCCAAGGCACACAGAAAAGTCAGACAACAGAACAGCAACTTTCTAAAAGTGCTATTCTCAAACACAGGAGTTAAAAACCACCTTTCCTAAAATATGTGTTATTAAATTCTGAGTCCAGGGACACCAGACTTTTATGTCCTATCTTGCTCCTATGGAAAGATATGCTGGTAGCCATCTCAGCAGCCTTTGACACCCTCTTCCACCCCATCCTCATCCAGAGACTCTAAAATGCTGCAATCCATGGACCTACATTACAACAGATCCTCTTCTTCATCAATGGACATTCTTCAATAGTCAGCCTCAACCCCTTCTAATCTGACAGCACCAATCTGATCTGTGGAGTGCCACATGGCTCCTCCCTGATTCCCACCCTCTTTAAAGTCTACAGCACTCCAGTCAACACCAACGTCCACCCCACAGTCTCAACATTGTCTCATGTGCAGATAATATGCAACTGATCCTCTTCCTCTTAGAAGAAACACATACCACATAATCCAACTTCATTGTGTGCTTGTTCAACATAGAAGACTAGATGAAAAGGAGCTACCTCAAGTTCGATAGGGACAAATCTGAAGATATTCTGTTTGGTAGACACACCTCTGTGTGGTTCACGGGCCAGGTGGCCCGATGACAAAGTTCCAGCTCCCACCAACACCACCATAGCCACAGGGGGGAACGTGGGCATCATAATTGACAGCCAGATTTCCATGACCAACCAAGTCAACAAATTAGCAGTAATGTGTATCAACTTCCTCAAGATGTCAGAAAAACATGCAAATGGATCCCACTTAGCAACCACAGGACAGTAACCCAATCCTGCATCACCAGCAGACATGACATTTAGGCACCTTCACTAAGCTCACAATAGATTTCAAATAATTCAGTACTTGACCGCCAGAGTCACACAACCCCCTCCAGCTCACATCTACAATACTTCAGAGATCTTCTCTGGCTCCCCATCCAGAAATTCGCCACCTTTAAACTCCCTTATCTACAAGGCACTGCAAGACAAAGGCCATGCCTACCTAACTATTGCAGCTTCTCTTACATCGCACCCAAGACATGGAACGACCTCCCTCAATACATCAGAGCCTCTCCTCACTTATCGATTTCTGCAAAAAGCAGAAGACTTGCCTCCTCATATAAGTACCTCGAGACAACACACCCACACACCTTGCCCGCGCACCTGGATAACCTCTCGGGTGATTTGTGTCCTATACAAATCAACATAGTATAACATCACATCTGCTTCCACACACAACCAGATACCTCATTCAGCTATACTTCACACTGTCCACTTCTCCCACAATTAGTGCAACAAAATAGGTCAACATGCCTTCTCCCACATTACCCTGTGAGAAAGTGGGTTTTTAATTGGAGGTGAATACCCTCCTCAACAACCAGAATGGGTGAAATACAAAAGTCACTAAATGAACCTGTCGTCAACCCTCTAGTAGTTTGGCATAAAAGCAGTCAAGTATAACTTATAGGCAATTTGTAAAGTATTTATGCAGCATTTAAACAGTGAAAACACAATGCAGGAAAACTCCCACAGAAAAATAAACAAGAAAAATAGAGTAGAATTATACCAAAATGCCAAAAATCCAATCAATAAAACAGGAGATAAGCAATTTCATCGCCGCCTGCTACTATCTTCACGCGGACTCCAAGCCCCAAGGTGCCTCACTGCAGGTGGGAGGAGCCTGCTTTACATCGCGCTTCTAAAGCGCCGACTCTTCCCCGCAGCGTGGGACTCACTGCTTCATTGCCGCCTGCTGCTGTCTTCACGGGGACTCCAAGCCCCAGGGTCTCACTGGAGGTGGGAGGAGCCTGCTTTACATCGCGCTTCAAAAGCATCGACTCTGCTGCAGTGCTTCATCGCTGCCTGCTGTTGTCTTCACGAGGACTCCAAGCCCCAGGGTGCCTCACCGCAGACGGGAGGAGCCTGCTTTAAATTGAGCTTTAAAAGCACTGACTCTGCCTCGCACGCGGGTCGCGCGCAGGCCGCGCCCGGGCAAAGCCCGGGCCAGGGGCAGGCCCATCCTTGCCCGTCATCACCAGGACAAGGCAGGGAAGGGCCACCCCCCTTCCTTTAACTGAGGGTCCTTGTCCCCATCGTAACAGCCCGATAACATCCAGAAAAGGTACTGTGTTACTTGTTTTTTTACCTGTGGAGTCAAACTCAGTGTGACTCTCCCTTTAAGCATCATTGCAACTGAACTCTGCTCCCCGAACCTATATCTCATTGGCGTTTTTTTTATTTTTTTTATTGACTTTAGTAATTATTTGGGGTTGGATTATTAAAGAGAACTGTTTATATAAGTTTTACTTTTACCGAAATATGGGCAAACGTAAAACCATGAAGGGCATTGTGGCGGGATCCAATACTAGCAGTGGGGCAGGCAAGGCGGAAAAATGCTGGGAAAGCTCAGAAACAACCAGCTGGAAACTGCATCATTGATAGAATTGACACCCTCATTAGTGAATGCGAAGATATCGTAGCATCAGATCCACCACCACCACACACCAATGACGAAGCCTCATTTACACACACCAGCCCGCTACGTACATCAACTATCCCGCAATGTTTCAGAAGCACCTCAGCAAGGGAAACCATGACCATAGCACACATACAACAGATGCCCACCTTAAAGGGCAGGCGGAAAGACAGGATGAGGTTACTAACTACTCCGATTGCTCCTCTAGCCCTGAAGAGCTTCCACCTCACACTTCCCTGTTCAAATAGGTTTGCACCACTGGCTACGCACAATACTAACAATGATATAAGCGAAGCTCCACGGCTGACAAGCACAAAAAAAACCAACTGAAATAACCCAACCAAAAGGTAATGGAGTCCAACAGACACTTATTCCACATGACACCGCTCTGTCCTTCACCGCCCTTAGGTGTGAGATAGCAAATATGAGGCACATGATTGAAGTGCTCACCGCACTAGTTAAAACACTATTACTAACGATACCACCATGTCACCAGCATGTAACCCAGCCACTTAACCGCAACCAAAAAAAGGTTTCAATAAATAAACTGCCTCAATACAAAAGGGTAAAACCAAGCGGCATCGCTAGCTCTGGCTTATCACTTTCCACAATATATGCGAATCAAACCTTGATAGCTGACCAACATAATAGGGCAAAGGTCATTTCACCTAAAGACTCCGGTATTCCAAAGGCTTGTGCAACAGGAGATTGCCTTAATCATGCTGCCCCAAGGGCTTGGTCGGAGCAAACAAGCTCCAGCTGTATACCAATGGGAAAGAACATTTTGGCCAATTCATTCCAGCAGTCAAACTACCACCAGGCAGCTCCTTTGTCAAAATTTACATGACTAATGTCCCTAAGCTCAGTCCTAAGTATGCTTGGGAAAGCTATGACTCCCTAAAAAACAAATTGATTCACTGGATTCGCCACATCAGAGGCTGTTGCTCGGTGATACGTGAGGACATTATCTGCATCCGAATATATTCACCTTCCGTGCAGACATGTGATTATATTGAACTCACAGTTGCTACCACTGTTTTGGCAGAGAATCTTCTCGCCTTAGAATATCGCACTTACCCCCCAACAACCTCCTCTATGCAGTATAGGTGCTCATTAACCCATGTAGGGGTTGGGACAGATGATATTCTGGATCAAGGGACATCCGTAGAAGCAGTCGACAGACTAAAGACAGTTCACTACCCAACGACCAAGCACCTAGGCACACAAAAAAGAAAATGAAGTCAATGTAGATACTAGTGTAGATAGAGAAAAAGGGTATTCTCCAGATGGAAGGAACCGTCTTGAAATGCTGCAAGTGTAAAGTTCAGTCCTTCAATTCCTTGTCAGATTCAATAAACGGCGAACAAGCCAGCCGACACGTGTTTCGCCGCTTTTTTGCTCCTCGACTTCTTCAGGGCTGTGAAAGCACAAATTAGTGCAAGGAACACGAAAGTATTCAATCTTACTTTAAGAGAATACCAATGCAGCCCCCACAATGGATCCAGGTTCCAGGTAGCAGGTAGGAGGCCCACTACCTGGAACCTGGATCTGTCGTGGGGGCTGCGTTGGTGTTCTCTAAAAGTAAGATTGAATACGTACTCCCCCTCGACGTATAGCATCTCTGAAATATTTACGCAAGTGGTACTATGGTACCCAACTGACACTTGCAGACTGCTCTTTGATCTTACTGCACTACTGACGAACCTGAAGAATCCTGTTTTTTGCCTTGACTGACCCAGCACAGTTAGAATTATTACCGGCCATGCGACTACCTCAACTAATCTGTGCTTTCACAGCCCTGAAGTAGTCGCGGAGCAATTCACCCTAAAGCGATGAAACACAAGTCAGCTGGCTTGTTCGCCGTTTATTGAATCTGACAAGTAATTAAAGGACTGAACTTTACACTTGCAGCATTTCAAGACTGTTCCTTCCATCTGAAGAATACCCTTTGTCTCTATCTACACTAGTGTTTACATTGACTTGCTTTTCTTTTTTGTGTGTCTAGGTGCTTGGTCGTTGTTTGTCCTGTGCAGGTTGTTTGCCTACACTAAATGGAGGGGCTATAGGGCTTGTCCCCTTACTTAGCTGCACCATACATACCATTTTGTAAGATTGTACTTTTTGTCGTATATCAGCTGAGCGCCTTGAAAGATCCCTGACCTAAAAACCCTTTTCTTGAGCATAGTTCACTACCCAAACACTGATCCAAGCACTACCATTCTGTGCCCTATGCTAAACCCTCAAACCCTCCCACCTCTTCCCAACGAACAAGAGCTAGCAATATATATTGCCAGGAACAGGGGTCCAAACCATCATCTAGTATCTGTTCAGTGGACGACGATAAAGGGCCATACATTCTATTAGATATCCCAGAGCTCGAAGATCCTCCCACGCAGTTAAGTCCGCCATCATCTATAAGCACTACCCTGGCAGTAGACACTATGGGCCAGATGTAGGTAATTCCGATTCGGTATTTTTACAATTACCGATTCTGTAAGATTCGGTATTTACCGATTCGGTAAATACCGAATCGGTATTTCCCATTGATTCCTATGGGCCTTGAAGCCCATAGGAATCAATGGGAAATACCGATTCGGTAAATACCGAATACTGGCAGGGAAAACGGGGTGTCACTTAGACACCCTGTAGCACCCCAATTGCAGGCTTGTGTGCCATGTGGCACACTTACATGCCCTAAGGGCATGTCTGTGTGTCACATGGCATAGGTGTACATGCACAGATGTGCATGTACACTGGAATTCGGTATTTTACCACCCAATAGGATTGGGTGGTAAATTAAGAATTCCTAAGGGCCTGTGGCACTGCAAACTGTGCCACCTACATATGGATTTGCAGAATCGGTATATTTACCGATTCGGAAAAATACAGAAGCGGTAAATTTACCAAATCGGTAAATATACCGATTCTGTAAATTCCGACCCACCTACATGTCAAAAGCCAAATACCGGTCAGTAACGGCCGAAATTGGCCGTTTCCGACCGGTATTTGGACACCTACATCTGGCCCTAAACCCTGTAAGCTCAAGCTCATGTCATGGAATGTAGCGGGTCTGCAAAACAAACTCCAACTCCCGGACTGCAATGAACTAATACAGGGATTTGATATATGTATCTTTCGGGAGACATGGAGCCTGGTGCCATTACACAAAACAGGCTATGCTTCTTTTTACACACCAGCCACCAGCACGGGGAGAGGGTGTCCCTCAGGGGGCTTGATTGGGTGAACATTGCTTTAGGCCTTCTCATTCAAACGCACCCACGCATAAGCCATGACATTCTGAGACTTACCATCAAGGGCTCCATTGAGGGAGATAGCTTAGATTTGTTCAATGTCTATATTAGAGGAACAAAGGGGGGCATCCTATCCCCTGCCATCACGCTCCTGGAACAAGCTGTATCTAGCTGCTTGCCTTGTTCAGGAATAATGATCGCAGGCAGCCTTTGAGCACAGACGACATGCTGGAGAACGAAGGCATTGATAGCAAATGGGCAGTCCCTCCACTTAATATAACTCCGATCAAAAGATGGACTAACTTAGCAACTCAAATGAAAGCATTAACAGCAGAGTTTGATCTAAGGGCAGTGAACAGTAGAACCCTGTCGGACACTCAGGGGGCTAACACTTTTAACTGAGTCAGCTGTCCCTCGCCTATCAATTATATTTTAGTCGACTTGAAATTGTGGGATGAGGCAACCGATATGTTAGTGGGCACAACGATTGATGATCAGTCGGGCAGTTAATTTTATCACCGATATTGTCCTCTCTAATTGCAAAAGTACCTAAAGTGGAGCAAGGTTTCCTTGCGTGGCTCTAACTTAGTGGCCATCCGCGAGATCCTGTCCAAGAAAACTGCAGAACTTTGGGCCATAGCAAAGGGGACAGCTGAGTGGTAGGCAGTTTGTGTTATCCATTCTAGCACTGTAAACTCAATAGGCTCTTGCTTTCAAGCTCCTTGCAGGTATAACACTTCCTGCAGTCACCAAAAAAACACAACACCTATGGTACACTAAGAGCAGCAAGGTTAAAAGACAGGCTCTGACTTTAGCCATCAGAACCAAAAAAAAAACAGGGTCAAACTTGCCAGAAAGGAATATAAGGCTGCTTTGCATAAAGCTAAGATTGAGTGGGAGGAAAGGTATTGGCAGGAATTGAAGGACGCGAGCCTTGGGAAGAATAGACATCAATTTTGGTCATTAGTGAGTCGGGGCAATAACATGGATTTAGGCACTCTGCCAAACCATATCACCTGGTAAACACAAAAGAGACCGTTCCCAGATTAAGACCAAGTCATAAAGAGTGAGGTGCCCAGTGATTATTGGGCATCTCACAAAAAGTGATAGACTGGCATCACACTCCACCCGGAGTCATGACTCATCATCTGCCAGTCCTCGCCCTCCAAAAACAGCGTTTGATGGAGGGCGGGCATGCACCTGGAGACAGGGATGCACTTTCTAAGTGAGTGGGGGCTCAAAGGAAAAAGTGATTTAAAAAGCCATCACAGTGCACCCATAACTCCTTTATTGAACGGGAGACTGTGTGGAATTAAAATAAGGTCTGTGGTGAATAAGGACACTATTATCCCATCACCAGTGTGAGGTTTTTAAGAGGTGGTCAACATGTTTCTGCCAGTTTGTCCTTATGGGTACATTACATTCGTCAGGACCAAGTACAATAGGGGCTCCAATCTTACCAAATTTTTTGGCAGTGCCACTCTGTGGGAATGATCACTATCATTATTCCACACGGTGGGTCCATGGACCTGTATGTAATATCTAAAAAGAAAGAAAAAGTGCATATTTTAATGACTAATCGCAATTTTATGAATTGGGTCTATAACTAGTTTAATCCATATACTTAATTATGGAATAGTGAATGTACCAGTCCTCACTAGTAATGTAGAGAACTGTATAAATTCAAGAGATGTGTCTTACCCTTAGAGGAGGGTTGACTTGCCCCATGGGAGGGGGGAGCGCTTTCTTCAGAGAGTCCCTGTGGTTACACTGTATTTAGGAAAAGAAACAAAAACTAACTTAAGCTAGAACTAGAGGTTAAAAAAGGCCACAATTATGTGGTCTAAGAGATCGTTGCTGGCTTGTACAACCTAAAAGAGGGTAGTAAGTAATAGCGTGGGCTCACCAATGGTTGATGCTGCTCCCATAGATTCACCTACAGTGTGCGGATTAAACTAGTTATAGACCCAATTCATAAAATTGCGATTAGTCATTAAAATATGCACTTTTTCTTTCTTTTTAGATATTACATACAGGTCCATGGACCAACCGTGTGGAATAATGATAGGGATCATTCCCACGAAGTGGCACTGCCAAAACATTTGGTAAGATTGGAGCCCCTATTGTACTTGGTCCTGACGAATGCCATGTACCCATAAGGACAAACTGGCAGAAACATGTTGACCACCTCTTAAAAACCTCACAGTGGTGATGGGATAATAGTGTCCTTATTCACCACAGACCTTATTTTAATTCCACACAGTCTCCCGTTGAATAAAGGAGTTATGGGTGCACTGTGATGGCTTTTTAAATCACTTTTTCCTTTGAGCCCCCACTCACTTAGAAAGTGCATCCCTGTCTCCAGGTGCATGCCCGCCATCCATCAAACGCGGTTTTTGGAGGGCGAGGACTGGCAGACGATGAAGCATGACTCCGGGTGGAGTGTGATGCCAGTCTATCACTTTTTGTGAGATGCCCAATAATCACTGGGCACCTCACTCTTTATGACTTGGTCTTAATCTGGGAACGGTCTCTTTTGTGTTTACCAGATTTGATTGGAGGCTGACCGTCTTCCAGTACCCTACTGCCTCTCGTTCCCTCCTCAGGCTACTGCCTGGGGTTTTTGTGATTTCCCAACCATATCACCTGCCATGAATGGCAAGACCATTTTGCGAAACTATATTCCAATATAGAGGACGGACGTCTGGAGGAGTCAAGCAGCCCTACAAAAGTCCTTCCAGTAGGGAACGTTAGTGATCTCTTCTCACAGGTCGAAATAGAGGCAACAATTAAGAAATTGGTCCCTGCTAAGGCCCCAGGACCAGAGGGACTCCCAGGAGTCTTATACCCTAGAGGATGGTCATGTTGCTTCCATCTATTGTTTAATGCCATAGCTGTTGGTTGCCCAGTCCCAAAATCTTAAAAAGGCACTGAGGTGGTCCCCATTTACAAGAAAGGCGATTAGGAAGTACCCTCAAATTACAGGACCATAAGTCTGATTGATGTCATGCAAAAGGTTTTTGGCAGGGTCCTCTTACAGAGATTCCAATAATGGTCCAAAGAGGAGGACGTCCTTTCCCAATACCATGCGGGCTTTAGGGCCAGTATTTAGATTATGTCTCATATTCTGGAAAGTCGTGCTCATTGGAAAGGGCAGCCTTTAACTAGCCTTTATCGACCTTAAAACCGCATTCGGTCTGGTACCTAGGACCAGATTGAAGGAGATTCTTAAAGACATGGGCATCCCATCTCCAATTCTTAACTTATTGATTAGTCTCCATGACGATAACTATGCCCAGGTGAGATGGGGAGCCCAAGGCCAGCTGACAGAGCGGATTCCCGTAGGCAAAGGAGTTATCCACGGTTGCTTCATGGTCCCCACCTTGTTCTCTTCATCCGTGAATGGGGTGGTGAGGTTTCCCCAAGAAGATCCAGCCGACGCCCCAATTCTGGTGGGTGACAAAGTGCAGACGCTCCTCTTCGCTGATGACACCTTGCTGGTGTTGAAGACCCCAGCTGGACTACAAAAACGAATGAACGGATATCAATCTTTCTGTAAGTCACAGGGCCAAGTCATTAACACCACAAAGACAAAGCTCATGGCTTTCAACCCCCATAAATCTAATAAGAACAAACTTGCACTGAACGCTATCCCCCTGGAGAGAGTCAACACCTTCGAATATCTTGGTATTCGACTGTCTGACAAAATGCAATGGAGGCCCTATTTAGCCAAAATGCTTTTGAATCACAAATGCGTGACCGGGGCACTAATCAAAGAACATCGCCTCTTATACAGTAGGCCAGTTAACCCTGCCCCTCGTGGTTTATGATGCAAAAGCAGTCAGCTCAGCCCTCTATGGAGCTGAGCTTTGGGTTTTGAAAACGTAGAAGAAATCAGGAGGTCAGAGAACAAGTTTTTAAGGGATTTGGTGATGCTTCCCCGTAACACCCCATTAACACCTCTAATGTATGACATGGGCAGGTAGCCGTTCCGAGATATTGCCAAACCCCCCCCTTTACTCTTTTGGGCTCATCTGAGACACACTGCTGAGCTCGCCAACTACGCTACTGCTGTAACGGAGGTAGTGAACTTAGATGTGGGCCACAGGGTCAAGTGGTTATCGTATGTAAAGAAAACTATGCTATCACTTGGCCTCAAATACTCATGGGACACCCAAATCCCCCCGAAAAAAGGAGGAATTTAGGCACCATTATTGGGATTGGATTGACCGTCAGGAGCTCAGCAAGCCAAATAGGGGGGAGATTATCAGACAAATTTCTCATGATCAAGCAAACCAGAGGCCTAGAGCTGCCCTTTCCAATGAGCACAACTTTCTAGAATGTGATCCAGGTCCCACGGGATAGGGCTCTGTACATCCAGTTCAGGTTTGGCTCGCTCCTTGTCAATGCTCTAACATCAAAGTGGCACACAGCTGAGAACACAACATAAGTTGCCCTTGTTGTAGAGCTCCAACAGAGTGTGTTGCCCATTCAATGTCCTCCTTGAACAAACTACAGGTAGTCCAGAACACAGCCGCCCGCTAAGTGACCAGTGCCCCTCCCAAAACAGCTTCTCTCCCCCTACTCCATAAGCTACACTGGCTACTCATATGCAAAATGATCCAATTCAAGGTATGCTGTATGCATCCGAAGAGCGACAACAGGAGGAAGATCCTTCTCCTACCTGGCCGCCAAGACCTGGAACTCACTTCCGACCAATCTGCGCCTGACCCAAGACCACCTCTCCTTCAGGAAGAAGCTCAAGACCTGGCTGTTCGAGCAGTAGCGGCACCCCCCCCCCTCCCAGCGCCTTGAGACCCTACGGGTGAGTAGTGCGCTCTACAAATGACCTGATTGATTGATTGATTGTTGTTGAAAGCCTTAAATAAAATGGGGCCCAGATACCTGTCAGATAAGCTGATCAGATACACCCCCCCCCCAAACCCTCCGGTCGGGGTCCAAAGATCTCCTAGTCATACCACGCATAAAATACACCAGACTAGGAGGCAACTCCTACACGCACCTAGCCCCCCAACTATGGAATCAATTACCCAGAGACATCCGTCTATGCACCAACTACCTGCCATTTCGAAAAATGCTAAAAACGTCACTATTCTGATCCACCTTCCTTGTCTGCTCCCAATGCTGCCACAGCGCGGAGGTACCCTGACTGGGGTGATTCATGCGTTCTATAAATGATATAAAGAAATAAAATAAATAAAAATAATGTTTGCTTGCCCAGCTTTCAAAAAAGCACGGTCCAAATGGATTAAACGTATTTGCAGTGACATGGGCACCCGCGACCATCGGGTTGCCTTACCCATCTTAAAATCCAACCCTAGCGTCCTTTTCTCTTGTGGGGTGGCCAGGTTTTTAAGCCAAGCTTGGTTAGTCAGGAAGAAAGCTTAGCAGGGGGTGACACTACCCTAGACTTTATGCTAGCCTGGTGGCAGCTAGAATAAATATTATGTGATGTCGCATTTAATAAAATTGCAGACTAGATTGTAATGTCACCTCCAATTTAGGACATCTTACTTGATGGTCACAGCACAAGAACTTTATATAAATATTGTTGTGAAGAACTTTGTTAATCATTATCGCTATCTTTGTTACTTAATTTCATTGACTTTGTGTACTCCACAGGGTAGGATTTTGCATTAACTGTTTGTATACTTTTTAGATGATTGTTTTTAGCATAGTCGGTTTTTATGTGTTGTAGTAGCATACTTTTTACTGAACTTTTAGTATTTTAAGGCTTTTTATCATTGAGTTTATGCTTTTATTCACTGTACAACGGTCAAATAATGCTTTTATCATACAGGTTGTCAAAATAAAGCTATGGATTGGCAATTTCAAAGATTTAGATAATTGTATTGCTTAAAAGTACAAAGCACCCCTCGCTGTCATCTGGTTGTGCTAGACCAGGGGAAAGTAACATGTTTTGGCTGACTGTTATGGAGTGTGAGTGGGATAAAGGGACCAGGTTAGTCCTGCTGAAAAAATGACCTTCTCAAAGTCTGGCGTGAGGAATTCAGTTCAATGTGGATGAAGTAAAAGGAGCCAAGAGAGTACTATGAAGGATCATCTCTGTAGCACGTAGAGCAGGCCATGTGAAATGGGTGGTCGTCGCAGTGGCATAAAGATTCTGTTGGGTGCCATGGACGGTCATTGCTTGAGCTTCATGTTTGCAGCCTCTGCTGGCTGTCAATGCTGTAGTGGTAAGTTCAAATCTCGGTTGCTGATCCTCGTGGTGGTCACTGTAGCGCGAATAGTCAGGTTCACTGGATCTTCATGTTGGTGGTCAGCATAGGTGGCACTTAGGAATTATTGAAACCATTGCCATCAATGCCATATTCATTTATGGTTTGAACCACTGCCTATGTCAAGGAGCTGTGACTTACTGTTGTCAAGACATGTCAAGAAGAATTAAACTAAACCACCCAGTAAATATTTTTTTCTGTGTGAGAAGCTAAAACATTACAGAGTTTTATGGCCCACATAACTTGTTTCATCTAAAATAATGAAGCCTTCTTGACCAGAAAATGTGTTCCTAATTCTCTCTATCACCTCTTGGCAAAAAAACGACAGATATGAATTATTCTTGGTCGAGGTTACAGCACCATTGATTTCTGCATGCGGATTAACTAAAAGATTGGACAGATGTGTGAATTGTATTTTATAGTAAGATGTGTGCCTCGAGAAACATCTGTGCAAAATCTTTGATTTGGTTTCATTTGCTACTACTGCAGCTTGGAGGGAAGCTTTATAGTCCATTTTCGTTTACCAGGCTTGAGAACCATTCCTCCTCCCTCTCTTTTTTGCGAGTTTTGTTCATAAGGTGGTTCTGTAAAGTTGCTTTGTAGGAATGGGCTAAAACAATACAGCAGGCAGTGCAAAATAACTTCATGCCATCTGTGTGAATATTAACTTGAAACTCCTTGAAGAAGTCTGATTCACTGATGAATAAAGTAGCCTTAGAGCAATTTATGTGTGGTTTTCACAATAAACATAGCCATCTTAAAAGTATATCTTGCTAAGGGTCACTGTAAAACAAATGTGTTGTGCATAAGAAATAAGTTACTTTAGAACGGCATGTACTCTGAGTACAGAATCTAAAAGGCACTAACAAAGCAGGCAGATTTTTCTCTTTATAGTTAAAAACTTTGTTATTGGGCATTTGAAGAAATGGTTTCTGTATAATTTTGAGTGATTTGGTGTGGGCGAAAGAGGTTGTCATTTGCATGTTATATTTTGATAGTTTAAACTGACATAACGGTTGGGTGAAAATTCACTTAAAATGGAACATCTTATTATACTCTAAAAAACACAAAACTTCATTAGTTACAGTTAACTGGCATTTTCATCGAACTATTACATCATTTTAACCTTTGGTTTTCTCAGTGAATTTCTGAGTTTTTTTTAATGTAAAGCAAGATATTATTACCATACTTAACTGTAATGCCACTTTAACCTTTTTTCAGTGGTTTTCTAGAGGTTGTTTAAAATGTACATGAAGATGTTATAGCCATGACAAACTCCACACGTGAGGCCACTCCCTGCCAAGTAAGGCCATGTACAGTGTGGGATTGGGTGCAGTAGCAGACCCTGCAGCCATCCTCACCTCATGGGGTGGCTGATCACCCACAGACAACCAGCCACATTTTTATTTTGTTATTTATTTTCCCAGTCCTTTTGTGGTACTTAGGGTGTCCGACCGGATCATGGTGACCCACCCTCATTTTAACAAAAAAGGTGGGATTATGTGTTTTTCTTCTTCGTAATTAATTCACTTTCTTAATGTTACCCACCAAGGTCTCGTTTGGGGCTGCAAGTCTCTCCTGTAGTTTTGAATACACTTTCTAAAAGTTGCATTACTAAAATTGTAATGTGATATCCACCTAACTCAGTAAGCAGCATTGATCAAAACTTTTCCAAACATGGCAACGCTACTCGTTTCAGATCAGGAATTACCACTTAAACATATATAAGGGTATTCAAAATGCTAGCCTATGAGAGGAGTAGGCCTCACAGTAGTGAGAAACCATATAGGCTGTTTGTCACTACCAGGATATACCATACAATGAAGGCAGATGATTGACCTTTTACCTACACAGCACCCTGCCAATAGGGCTACCTAAGCCCTACCTTAGCGATGACCTCTATGTAATAAAAGGGGAGTTTGATGCTCGGCAAGTAGTTTTAAATGCAAAGTCCATGTGACAGTAAACTGTGCACGTAGGCCCTGCAGTGGCAGGCCTGAGCCAGTTTTGAAGGCTACGTCAGTGGGTAGCACAAGCAGTGCTGCAAACCCACCAGTAGCATTTAATTTACAGGTCTTGGGTATATGGGATACCACTGTGCAAGAGGCTTGCATGTAAATTAAATGTGCCAAACAGGTGCAAACCAATCATACCATGTTTAAAGTAGAGAGCACATTCAATTTATCACTGAGTAGCAGTGGCATACTGCTCGGAGTCCTAAATCCAAAAAAGAGGGTCAGAAACTATTGGAGGAAATAGGCAAAATGCTTGGGGATAGCCCTGCGAAAAGGGCCAGGCCAGACAAAGTTTCCCTGGTTTTGAGCTATGTGTGTGTATTGTATGTCAACATGAGGATATTGAAATCAATATAAGCTGGCTGTAGCCATACCTAAAAAGGTATATTCTCATTTGTATGCCTGGGTATTAATTTTACATTTTGTTTAATGCTTTATTTTAAGATTATCTTATAAGTGCATACTTCATAAAAATATCATTGTCTGTTATATCTTACACAAGCAATCAAATTGCATCCTTTTACTCCGTCATTCTGTCTTATACATAATTATACATTCTGTGGAAGGGCAGATGTGTTCTAACTTCTAAACCTCTGTATATGAAGCCTGAAAATGGTGTGCTTCTGATCAAATACCTTAATCCCACTGTGTCTACACCTGTACATATATGTAATTTGGATGTGTTGAACCACAATGATACCCATAATCACATATCTTCCACCAATGTACTGGGTTCTGTGCTCCCCCGGTATGTTCACACTATACAGACACAAATATAATGTATTATCTTTTTCTCAAAGAATTCTCTTTTCTATTTTAAATTTATATGGAAGAACCAGCTTCCAGACTGTGTACATGAATAAAATAACTTTAGATATGTTTGACATATTTTGTTGATGTTTTCTATTTTAGCACAGCCAATGAATGGACCATGTTACTTGAATATTGTGTTAAATGGTGATGCACTGTTGTATCCTTGTATACGTTAGTTCCTGGAGCAGCATGTTTCGATTTCTCCAAGATACTACCACTTAGCCCTCTTTAGTTAAATTCTTATTACCTGTAAGAAAGGGCCTCTAAGTGCATGGTCACTCCCATTTTCTCCTGACTTTTAGTTCTGGTTTTTGAATGTTGTACACTGTGGCACTGCTATCGAGACTCCAGTATATATACTTTGACGCCTAAAAGGATGATATTGCTTAGTCCAAAATTGACATATTTACCTTCACAATAAGGCCATAAGATATAGTACAGCTAATACACCAATTGCATGGAAAGTTAAATGTCAACTATAGACTCTAATTGACTAATAATGATTGTTTAATTCTCCCATTAGTCAATATCTAAGATATGATCCGTTTATTTTTCTGATTGTAACTGCTAATACCTTCAGAGTTGAACAATTGCCATAATGAGGTTCATTAGCAACACAGGTACACAATTGCCAATATCTGTGTATGATGTTATGACTGGATTGTCTCTACTTGTTCTGATTTTTTATTCCAAAATCAGTAATTTGTTGTACTGCCGGCAACCAGCCCTTAGAAATATGTGTCCCCATTTGTAAATGGTCTTCTTGATCCTAATACTAGAAGAATAAGTATTCTTCATACAATGCTTTCTTTCATGCCTACCGCTCTACACTCTGGTGGCCATCTTGAATATGTTGTCTGCTCCTTATGCGCATATCCTATCTATGTACATTGAAGCTTGCGTGCCGATCGTTATGGCACACTTCTGGTACTGCAGGTGACTTTTGCAGCTTTTCTCAGCATGCAAAATCGCAGTCATTCACACATTTTCTGTGCCCTTATTTACACCTTTGAATCTTATTTTGGATTATCTTAGGTGATCCTATGATTTTCTGGGGCACTGGCTGTCAAACGTCGCACAGCGACTCAAGCTCCTTCTCACGTATCTCCTTAACCGTTGTTGATAATGGTTGTTGATTTAATCAATTTTTACTGTCTAAGTGTGGATATTGTAGGTAGTTGCAATGTTCCGTAACAGGCAATTAATCCAACTGTTGTTTTTCCTGTAATGTAAATGATTTTAGTACACTAGGTGATGGTACACTTTATTCTAAATCCCCCCTGGATGCACTTTAAACTGACACAATAACTTTTATTTCATTTTATCTTCACAATCATTATTCATCTTCCAATTGGTGAGTAGTATCTCCTTACAAACATGGGAATTAATATCTTGACCGTTACCTTCAACTGTTGAAAATATCAAACAAAATATATATTTTGTTTTCTTGCTTTATGCAAATGTTTTGTCCTGATGATGGCCCTTAAAATAAACTGAATCTTAATTCTTTTGATGATTATGGCAATACTAGCAGACTGTTAATGAACTGAAATGTTGCTTGAGCCCTCATGACCCAAATAGTATATTTTTATCAAAGCTGTAGGAAATGACTATCTTTTGAGTGGTATATCCCCTAAAATATTGCCTTAAATGTTTGGCTGTAGAACGCAATGCACATATGACTGCTAACTAGTGGTAAAGTGCCTCTGCACCCTTTCTCAACATGATTAACTTGATATGCCCCTCAATGATATATTTAGCTTATCTATAAGTCCCTTGTATATGGTACAAAGTTTACCTAGGGTCTGTAAGTTAAATGTCACTAGTGGGCAGCAGCACCCATTGTGTCATCCACTGCAGTGATAGAGTAAAACATAGTGTTATAATCTATTGCTACATTTCCCTTCTCTATGGTTCCTCTATCTACTGCTCAGCTAGTGTGTGTATGGATGTGCCTGAAGATGACTGGAATGTTGGAGGTATGATGTAGTCATGGAATGTTAGGTGCTTGGGGAGCTGTGGAGTGTCAGTTGGTGGCAGGCTGAGCAGGACAGAGGCTGCTCCTGGTGGGGCGTCATATGGACTTACCATCTTCCTGTGATTTACTGATCTGATTATCATGACAATAAATCTACTATATTTATCTACATTATATCTGGCTACAAAGGACTACCTTATTTATAATACTGGCGACGAGGTCAAAGGAACTACCTGCGTGTTGGTGAAGGGATACCCTACATTACTCTGGATACCCTGGATTACCATAAAACAAAGGACTTGAGAAACTACAGGAATTTTAAAGGAAAAGAATAAGGAAGCGTGAAACAAGCGCTCTGGTAAGCCCCACCAGTGTTCTTAGTTAACAGAACAGCCTGCAGCCAGAGCGTTTAAAGTTGTTGGTTTTCCTAGGAATTAAGGATTTGGACTTATCAGCCTTGCATTTGGATTTATCAGCCTTGCATTTGGATTTACCAGCCCTGCTCTTTACTATTTATGGCTTTCACATGCTGACTGTCCCGCTGCCCGTTGAATTTGACCTGGGACCTGAGGCGGCACGAGTGAAACGGACTGGCTCTGAGTAGGGAATTTGACTTGCTGCATGTGTGTGGATTTGACTTGGGACCGGAGGCGGCGTTCATGGTGAAGCGGACTGTGCAGATCTGACCTGACAGGCGACAGCTGGTGAGTTTTTCTTTTTGCGCTACAAATGAGTGAAGCGCACTGACTGCGACTGTGGAAGCAAGGTCGGGGGCTGAGTGTCTTCTCGCAACGTGTTTTGGGACATTTTGAATAGACTAATGCATTTTACAATGAGAGTCAACTCACCGTATGCTCGCCTGTGACGGTTGTGGCGGTTTGTCAGCGGAGCTCTTTCCAGTTCCCCTGCTAGCGTCCTTCTGATGACGTTGTGGGAATTCTTCCGAGTATTGGCGATTCCTTTGACGTGTGGTTTCGAGGGTGTTCCGAGGTGTCTTCAAGCTAAAGGTGGAAACGTGACCTTTCTCCCTTAGAAAACGACGCTGAACGACGCTGTGGCGGCCATCTTTTCACTTTGGGAAGGATCTTTTTGTTTTACTGGGGATCGCGACGTTTGTTCTATGGACGTCATCGAGTCATTGGATATTTCAACTTTAGCCACGATGTTTTTCAGTCCCTTGTTAATTGACAGTGGTCCTATTCTACCATTACTCGACACTGGACTTTATGGGCTTCTACCTTGTGGGCTGATAGAAACCACTTTTGTGAACTTTATATTGGGAGATCTTGTGTTCATCCAAAGAAGGTTATTGGAAGTCACTCAAACGATGGATGTTTATTGGGATGTTACTGTCAAGCCTTGGATTGTGGTACTGGTGGCGCAATTGCGTGGAAGCACTGGACCTAACCTGTACCATACAGACTTCGGGTGAGAGCTTTCAAGAATTTCGGGTGAGAAGTCGCTCATCAATCCTAGACTACGGTGACCACGTTCTTTGTTTTAATTTGTTATGTTACTGTTGATTTGTTCCTATTTACAACTGGGTGTTTACAATATTGTAGTGGGGCATATTGCAAGTGTTGCAAGATTTTTCTGTTTGTTTTTAATTTATATGGAAGAGAGGAGGAGAGTGTATGTTGTGTCTTAGCGTGGTTTTCCGTGTTGTTGGTTTTGGATTCACATTCTGTGTGTTCCTTTATTTGAGGTTACAATTTCACATTTTCTGTGTTACTTAAATTTGGTCTGCGTGGAGTAAACATGAAGTTCTCTACGCTTACACTCACTGTTTGGTTGGTGAGTGAATGGTTTTCCTTATTAGTTATTGTGGTTTGGTCTGCGTGGAGTAAACACCTTCACATGAAGTTCTCTACGCTTACACTCACTGTTTGGTTGGTGGGTGAATGGTTTTTCCGGTACTTTCTTTAAGTGCCATCCTAAGTTTGATTGTGTTACATATGACACATTCTTGTGGGTTTTCACTGCTTCTTACCTATAAAATGTTTGAGTTGAAGCAATCCTGGGTTTTACCTGGTTATGAATCTTTTTGTGGTTTTCTTGTTTTACCTACGTTGAGTTGGATTGATTACATTATTACTGTTTGTATCTAATGATTTCCGAGAACTCTTTTATTGTGACTTAAGGAGTGTGATTTCATTGGCATTTGAATTGGCTTACATTTTCATTTGTTATATGTACTTGATTCAATTGTTCAATGTATTTTCATGCATCTTTATTTATTCTTCATTATGTTTGGTTTCCTTAGGGAGGGGGATGTGTTATAATCTATTGCTACATTTCCCTTCTCTATGGTTCCTCTATCTACTGCTCAGCTAGTGTGTGTATGGATGTGCCTGAAGATGACTGGAATGTTGGAGGTATGATGTAGTCATGGAATGTTAGGTGCTTGGGGAGCTGTGGAGTGTCAGTTGGTGGCAGGCTGAGCAGGACAGAGGCTGCCCCTGGTGGGCGTCATATGGACTTACCATCTTCCTGTGATTTACTGATCTGATTATCTTGACAATAAATCTACTATATTTATCTACATTATATCTGGCTACAAAGGACTACCTTATTTATAATACATAGCTACAGGCCTATCATTATAGCCTGACTAAATCAGCTTTGAAACTGCAATTCCCTTACACATAACCCTAATAGGCAGATGCAATATCATCAAAATGATCTATCTTCCGAAATTTTTGTATGTTTTCGGCACTATCTGTCTTAATTTTGATCAACATATATTCAAAGCAATAGACAATAAATTTCCTCGGTTAATATGGGGCTATACAAGATCACGCAGAGCTTACAGATATATCTCGCTCCCGCAAGAAAGAGGGGGACTTGCCGCCCCTAACCTTAAGATTTACTGGTGGGCCACACTCCTGAAATATAGTAAGATCCTATTGACCCCAAATCTGAATCCTATACAAGAAGAAGGGGACGTTCCAACTCCACAAGAACTCATTCTTGGCACTGAAATGGGCGAGCATCTATGGCGACTTACCTTTGATTCTCACTACAAAAAGGTCCACTTCAAAACATTAGCCGGTATATATAACGCATGGAGAGATATACGCAAGCTTCCCGGAATCGGCAGATATTCTTATTACACGAACCTTCATCAGAATTATAATTTACCAAACAATTTCTCTGATAGCTATATGAAAAGATGGGTGAATATCGGGATCACTCAATGTGGGTGATTTTTTACATAAGCAGGCTTTAAATCATTTAAGGAATTGAAGAATGAGTTTGGTTTAGAACACCGAGACTTCTTTAAATTCCTTCAAATAAGAGACTTTCTAATAAAAAAAGGTGGTGGAAGTGCGGAATTCTACAAGATTCAAACTATAGAAATCCTCAATAAAAACATCACAGTAAAAATAGGAGAAATATGTATTAACTTGGTTTCCCTATTAAAAGACGATATGGATAAACATACAATCAATTGGCAAAACAAGCTAGAGGTGAACGAGGAATCAGTTCAGCAGGCATTCCAACTCTATCAATCACTTTTAATGTCGCCTACACTGCAAGTACAATACTATAAAACCTTTTTCCAATTATATCACACACCCTATAAAATAGCCAATGGAGCACAGGCAAAGGTACACAATGTCCTAGATGCTCGATAACCGCAGCCGATATAGTCCATCTTTTTGCCACATGTGTAAAACTAGGATCCCTCAAACACGAAATATCAACATTTCTATCCGAAATCTGGAACTCAAACATAGAAATTACAGTAGCTGAAATTATGTTAGGTAGGGACGGGAGTAACAGGCCAAAAGGAATGCAGGGGCTCATATTCGTCTCCATGGCTGTTTACAGAATTTGCTTAGCATCTAGTTGGCTGGATCCGAACCCCCCGACCTTCTCACAGTGGTGGGCAAGACTCTTAGCTTCATACACTCTAAAGATAGCAATTTATCGGAGGGAGGGAGAAAAAAGGAAAAAAAAGGGTCTAGAAATCTGGGATCCCCTCACATAATGGATACGACACCAAGAACTATAAATTAGAATATTATACTTATGACATATAAATAATGCCAATACATTCTAAAGTTTAATTTCGATGTCTATGATTCTCGAACATGTCTGAATGTGATAATTCTCATGTCTTCTTTTGATCTACTCCTCAATTCTTACCTTTTCTTTTTTTCCCCTTTTTTTCTTGCTTTTTACTCTTTCTTAACTCTTTTTCAGTCTGTGATAAGCAAACAGATGACCGAATCGGAGGAGGGGGGCTCCGGGGTGGAGGAATTATGTTGTAAAAAATATCACAATAAAGAAATGCTTTAAAAAAAAAAAGAAACTGCAATTCCCTGAGTCAAAATAAAACCCTACTTTTAAACATTACTGTCACCCTTATGTCGACCAAAATGCCCATAAAGCAGGGTGCATGGTATTTAAAAGTAGGACATGTAGACATTTAATGTTAAACATCCTTACTGTGAAAAATCCCCAAAAGGGTTTATGTTCCGTAGGAAAACACTAGAATGAAATATTACATATGATAATGCATTCCCCAGCTGAAACTCTTTGTAGTATTTAATAAAAGCTCAACTCACTGGTGAAGTCAGATGTTTAAGCAATGTTAAGGAAAATGTACTTTAGAAGGTTAGCCTTGCTCTGTCCAACGCCTATTGACCCTAATTTGTATTAGCCTCCAGATGTAGCCCGCTGAATGCTTAACCCTGCATGAGGTGTGAAAAAAGCTACAAGAACAGGAGACAAAGGCTTGGGTGTGGAGAGGTGTTTCTGTTCCTCTGGCAGAATGACCATTTGGGCAACCTAATTAACTTCAAAGGGATTTCTCCATCACAGTCATATGTCAGGTGACAGGTACAGAGACGCCTTCTTGGTTCTTCCCAGTCACCCAGGTACTGATCGCAGTGGGGAGGATGTTGCGACTAGAACTGGTTTGCAGTGACCACAAAGAATAGGTTGGTCATTTAATCGGCCTCACCTCTGTAGTGGGTACACAAGGGACGAAGGGTTTCACTATCTTGGATTTAGGTAGAGAGGGTCACTCTGGGGTTGTTTTCTTATGGCACACAGGAAATGGTGCAAAAAGTGGGTTGGGTTAATTTTCTGTAATCCTTTGGACTGCAGCACCTTTGCCGCCTGAAACCTGCAGTCAATGGACCTGCAAGCAGACCTGAGAAAAGAACACCTTTTGTCAGGAAAAAATCCCTACTTTTAAAATATTAAACAAGTTATCTGTATGTAGGCCATCCATACTGGACAAGGTGGTGTGTCCAGTACATAAAAAGGAGACATGCAGGAATTTGTTGGCATGAACCAAAATTAATAAGCCTCAAAGAAACTATTTTCACTGTTAGTGCTGTATTTTTCCAATGAGAAATACTTATGTTCAGATAAAATAATAGGTCTGATTTTTAATGAAAATTTAGGAAATGTGACTTTAAAAAGTTCCACTTTCCCTGCCCGATCCTAAAAGTAGGCTAAGTAGCATTACCCTGCTCTCAGTTGCCTTACTAGTGCAGGAAAGGCAACTGGGAAGTGTTCCGAGACTTTATTAACTTGAAAGGGATTAGGGTGAGGCCTGCTCATTCATATTTAAGTGTAAATGGAGCTGTGGGGAAGTGAAGCCTTTTGTTCTGTAGGTCCACTGCAGTCATTCAGGTACCAGCCCAATGGGGACCTGGTGCCGGAACCATTTTGGTGTAGCTGAGGAGAAGGAGAATGCTCATTTCCCTAAACACACCCCGCGGTGGCACACAAGCTCACTTCAGAGGCAGTAATAATCTCGTTTCTGGCTTTGCCTCAGAATAGTGCAGAATGGATAACTTGCGGAATGTGCTACAAAATTGTGAAAGGCCACTACTGGAACTTTTTTCTCATTGGTAAGGAAGTGTCCATTATTCACCAACACCCTTTGGCTAGAGAATTCTACAAAAGTGATAAATCACCTACAGATCATCAGAACACTCTATAGACCTGCAGAAGAACATAATCTGACTAAATCTGACCATTGAGATATGTGCAGAGACCTGAAGGACTGGACCTTCTCCCAGGACTAGACTAAGAAGTGGACTCCAAAAGTCAGTTGGATGACCTTGTATGTGGCTACAGGGACACAACAAGCTGCAAGAATCATTGTTTCTGAACTATCATTCTCACCAGTAGCGGCCGGAACTGGACTGAAGACTGCTTGTGCCTCAGCTGGAGTGAGTCCTTGACCCTAAGTTCTGGCCTTGAGAAAAGCTACTCCCAAAACTCTGAAAAGTTAGGACTTAGAACAGTTTCGGACTTCCAAGAGCTCTGCAACATCAATGAGACCTCATAGCAAAGGTATCCAATATTGAAGCAACTTTATTGGATAACGCTTCAGGCTTGCCCCCGTGTAGAATTTTGAGCTTCATAAAAAGACAAATGGCCTGATTACGTTTTTAACACATGGCCTGCTCTTTCACCATGGGTATCAGGTACATTTTTCTATCCCTAAGGCAGAAAGACTGCCTGTCAAATTTATAAATGACAACCAAGCAGGTGGTCATTCATTCTGCATTGGCAGGTCCTGCCGTCACTGTGTTTCCTGCCAAAGCTGTTTGGTGAAGATTTGTGTCAGCATGACCCAACCCTGCACCGAGCAATTTTTATTTTATTTTCTAAAAGAAAATCCTGAAACAGGATTTTCTTTTTGAACATTAAAAAAAGTTATGCTCACCTTGTCCAGAAAGCAATATTCCATGGTGGGGGAGCATTAATTACTTTTTACTGTCCCTCACCAGCGGAGTTTGCCTGGCAGGGCTGGATAGTGAAAAAATGGCTACATGTTCGCCCACCCTAATTGCGTGAGTGAACATTTAGTCGATTCTCCATCGGCCATCGGAGAGGTTTGGATATGGCGCTGACGGAACAATCACCTCCTTAGTCAAACCTTAGGTATGCCTCAGCTAGGGCGAATGGACCATTATGTTGGTGGTGTGTATACTCTGTAATGATGATACCACCAACATTCAAATCAGGCACTGAGGGCCTAATGTAGATCTTGGCAGGATTCCCATCGTCCCTTTGTTGCGGCGATTTCAAGTAGTTGAGCTGATAGAGTCCTGCCTACTGTATTTAGTTGTGTGCTGGCTGAACCACTGTCCACGTCAACTGGCTGTCACTGCAGTGGACTCCATTGCTGGCTAACAGTACTCCATCGATGTCAAGCTGGCAGGTTTGCACTGAGCCCATTTAGATTTCCCTATTGTCCTGGCGTTGTCCTAGCGGCAGATTCCTGACGTGAGCCATGTAAATACACATATACGTTTTGTGTGCCTTAAAAACATATGTAGATAATGTGTTAATCTCCTTTTTGTTACATTTTGCATGCCACACAAACACATACTCACACTATTGAATGCACACCCACTGAAACCACAAGCACAACACCCACATCCACCAAAAACTCAATATTTTTTTTAACTGTCACTATAGGTGTGTTCAATTGACATTAATACGTTGGAAAATAAACACTGCTACATTTCACATGGGAAATATTTGTATGTAATTACAGTTCAAAAATACATGAGGCTAAAGCAGTTATCAACACATGTATTCATAGTAAAACATTTGTAAAGGTTGTTTACCTTAGATCCTGGTGACAACACAGTTGTTTAACGTTGTGGTGGAGTTGGAACCACAAAGAAGGGACCTGGACGATGGGGTTCAATCTGTAAACAGAAGTGGAAAACAGTAAAAAAAAAAAAGGTAAGTTCTTACCTTTTTCCTTTGATTCTGCCAACTTAAAGATGGAGGTATTTTAGCCACAGTTGTTGTGACGGAAAGCTAAATTGTGTTAGCTCGGTGTCCATTTTGTCTGTACTCTGGCTGACAGTCACTTCTGCCAATGATGCGTGTGACAATTCCAGGCGGAGTCAGTGGAACACTGATGGTCTTACATCCATAGAACTGCCAACATCTAAATAGAGCGTTCGGACCATCAACTAGGTGGGAAGTGACTCAGTTGAAGAAGTGATGAATGTACTATTACCGCCATGATCTAAATCAGGCCCAAAGTCTGAAGGTAGAAACCTTGGCTTTATTGAGGACTTTGGCAAATGCACCCTGCAAACTTGCCCAGCTGAAGGATTTTAAATTGCATTTCAGGAGATGAGTCAGAAGGTAAAATCTTTGACCACGATGAAACCCTCAGTGTTTCTTCTCTTCTTTCATTTGGCCTAAAATAACACCTAGATCTCATTGAACCAAAAAAAGTAAATGGTGATTCATACTTTACTTTTTCTTGTCACTGTTTGCCTTACATCATTAAAAATTTGCATATCTGCTTCCCTTTACTGTATTTTTGTAATTTTTGGGTCATTTTATTCATTCATTTTTTGACTATTTTTTCACATTGGCTGTGGAATTTTTATTTGATTGTGCTTTGACTTTTTGACTGTTATGATACTGCTAAATACTTTACATATTTTCCTAAGTTATGCCTGTCTGCTCTGTGGCGTACCTATCAGAGAATTTGGCCCAGGTTTAAATTATTAAAGTTGAGTTTTATCCTGACAACACTATGGGCCCAATTCACAAAGGTTAACTGGGAAGAAAGTCTAACTTTATGACTTTCAGTATTCACAGCAGGCATTTAGGAGTAGTAAAGTTACGATTTTGTCTCAGTTAAACATAAGTTTTGGTCTTAAGTTTAACTGAGAAACAGTTGTACTTAATGGGCCCGATTCACAAATGTAATCTGAGACAAAATCCTAACTTTACAACTTCCGTCATTCACATAGGGCATTTAGGAGTAGTAAAGTTAGAATTTTGTCCCAGTTAAACTTAAGTTTTGGTCTTAAGTTAAGCTTAAGACCAAAACTTAAGTTTAACTGAGACAAGATCCTAACTCTACGACTTTCGATATTCACAAAGGACATTTAGGAGTCATAAAGTTAGGATTTTGTCTCAGTTGAACTTAAGTTTTACCTAAGTTAAACTTAATACCAAAACTTAGGTTTAACTGAGACAAAATCGCAACTTTTCTACTCCTAAATGCCTGATGTGAATATCGAAAGTCACAAAATTAGAATTATGTCTCAGATCACTTTTGTGAACCGGGCCCAATGACATTTGATCGCAGTTACACTTAAAACCAAACGTTACGTTTAACTGAGACAAAAGTCTAACTTTAGTAGGAACCTTACTCCTGAGGCGGAAGCCGGGAGCGCTAGGTGTGTTTTTTAAAATTTGAGAGTCACTTTGCTTAAAAATTTTATTTTATTCTCACCTTACTCGCAGCTCACTCTTGGGGCAGAAGCCCACACTCTGTCATCCCGCACAGCCAATTTTGAACGCTGTCGCGGACTTTGGGGTAAACAAACATTTGTTGCCGCAATCTCCGGCGCGCACCCTGGACACGCCCCTTCGAGGCCACGCCCCCTCCGCCCAGCTTAAAAGGCGCTGAAATCTAGCGTCTACCTTGAACCTTACTCCTGAAGCGGAAGCCGGGAGCGCTAGGTGTGTTTTTAAAATTTGAGAGTCACTTTGCTTAAAAATTGTATTTTATTCTCACCTTACTCGCAGCTCACTCTTGGGGCAGAAGCCCACACTCTGTCATCCCGCACAGACGATTTTGAACGCTGTCCCGGACTTTGGGTTAAACAAACATTTGTTGCCGCCATCTCCGGCGTGCACCCTGGACACGCCCCTTCGAGGCCACGCCCGCCTCCGCTCAGCTTAAAAGGCGCTGAAATCTAGCGTCTACCTTGAACCTTACTCCTGAGGCGGAAGCCGGGAGCGCTAGGTGTGTTTTTTAAAATTTGAGAGTCACTTTGCTTAAAAATTTTATTTTATTCTCACCTTACTGGCAGCTCATTCTTGGGGCAGAAGCCCACACTCTGTCATCCCGCACAGCCGATTTTGAACGCTGTCGCGGACTTTGGGGTAAACAAACATTTGTTGCCGCCTTCTCCGGCGTGCACCCTGGACACGCACCTTCAAGGCCACGCCCCTCCACCCAGCTTAAAAGGCGCTGAAATCTAGCGTCTACCTTGAACCTTACTCCTGAGGCGGAAGCCGGGAGCGCTAGGTGTGTTTTTAAAATTTGAGAGTCACTTTGCTCAAAAATGGTATTTTATTCTCACCTTACTCGCAGCTCACTCTTGGGGCAGAAGCCCACACTCTGTCATCCCGCACAGCCGATTTTGAACGCTGTCGCGGACTTTGGGGTAAACAAACATTTGTTGGCGCCATCTCCGGCGTGCACCCTGGACACACCCCTTCGAGGCCACGCCCCCCTCCGCCCAGCTTAAAAGGCGCTGAAATCTAGCGTCTACCTTGAACCTTACTCCTGAGGCGGAAGCCGGGAGCGCTAGGTGTGTTTTTTAAAATTAGAGAGTCACTTTGCTTAAAAATTGTATTTTATTCTCACCTTACTCGCAGCTCACTCTTGGGGCAGAAGCCTACACTCTGTCATCCCGCACAGCCGATTTCGAACGCTGTCGCGGACTTTGGGGTAAACAAACATTTGTTGGCGCCATCTCCGGCGTGCACCCTGGACACGCCCCTTCGAGGCCACGCCCCCCTCCGCCCAGCTTAAAAGGCGCTGAAATCTAGCGTCTACCTTGAACCTTACTCCTGAGGCGGAAGCCGGGAGCGCTAGGTGTGTTTTTAAAATTTGAGAGTCACTTTGCTTAAAAATTGTATTTTATTCTCACCTTACTCGCAGCTCACTCTTGGGGCAGAAGCCCACACTCTGTCATCCCGCACAGCCGATTTTGAACGCTGTCGCGGACTTTGGGGTAAACAAACATTTGTTGCCGCCTTCTCCGGCCTGCACCCTGGACACGCACCTTCGAGGCCACGCCCCCTCCACCCAGCTTAAAAGGCGCTGAAATCTAGCGTCTACCTTGAACCTTACTCCTGAGGCAGAAGCCGGGAGGGCTAGGTGTGTTTTTAAAATTTGAGAGTCACTTTGCTCAAAAATTGTATTTTATTCTCACCTTACTCGCAGCTCGCTCTTGGGGCAGAAGCCCGCACTCTGTCATCCCGCACAGCCGATTTTGAACGCTGTCGCGGACTTTGGGGTAAACAAACATTTGTTGCCGCCATCTCCGGCGTGCACCCTGGACACGCCCCTTCGAGGCCACGCCCCCCTCCGCCCAGCTTAAAAGGCGCTGAAATCTAGTGTCTACCTTGAACCTTACTCCTGAGGCGGAAGCTGGGAGCGCTAGGTGTGTTTTTTAAAATTAGAGAGTCACTTTGCTTAAAAATTGTATTTTATTCTCACCTTACTCGCAGCTCACTCTTGGGGCAGAAGCCTACACTCTGTCATCCCGCACAGCCGATTTCGAACGCTGTCGCGGACTTTGGGGTAAACAAACATTTGTTGCCGCCATCTCCGGCGTGCACCCTGGACACGCCCCTTCGAGGCCACGCCCCCTCCGCCCAGCTTAAAAGGTGCTGAAATCTAGCGTCTACCTTGAACCTTACTCCTGAGGCGGAAGCCGGGAGCGCTAGGTGTGTTTTTAAAATTTGAGAGTCACTTTGCTTAAAAATTGTATTTTATTCTCACCTTACTCGCAGCTCACTCTTGGGGCAGAAGCCCACACTCTGTCATCCCGCACAGCCGATTTTGAACGCTGTCGTGGACTTTGGGGTAAACAAACATTTGTTGCCGCCATCTCCGGCGTGCACCCTGGACACGCCCCTTCGAGGCCACGCCCCCCTCCGCCCAGCTTAAAAGGCGCTGAAATCTAGCGTCTACCTTGAACCTTACTCCTGAGGCGGAAGCCGGGAGCGCTAGGTGTGTTTTTTTAAATTAGAGAGTCACTTTGCTTAAAAATTGTATTTTATTCTCACCTTACTCGCAGCTCACTCTTGGGGCAGATGCCTACACTCTGTCATCCCGCACAGCCGATTTCGAACGCTGTCGCGGACTTTGGGGTAAACAAACATTTGTTGCCGCCATCTTCGGCGTGCACCCTGGACACGCCCCTTCGAGGCCACGCCCCCTCCGCCCAGCTTAAAAGGCGCTGAAATCTAGCGTCTACCTTGAACCTTACTCCTGAGGCGGAAGCCGGGAGCGCTAGGTGTGTTTTTTAAAATTTGAGAGTCACTTTGCTTAAAAATTGTATTTTATTCTCACCTTACTCGCAGCTCACTCTTGGGGCAGAAGCCCACACTCTGTCATCCCGCACAACCGATTTTGAATGCTGTTGCGGACTTTGGGGTAAACAAACATTTGTTGCCGCCATCTCCGGCGTGCACCCTGGACACGCCCCTTTGAGGCCACGCCCCCCCTAGCGCCCTCCCTCCTACTATAAAACATGTGTATCGGTCGGAAGCGCAGTGGACGAGCGCAGCGGGAGCGCCTAAGGCAAGCCCGTCTGTGCCCGTCCGCGCCAGCTTCGGGCCTAGGGCCAGCCATAACGTTAGTCTGCCACCCGCTCAGAGACTAACCTGGACCAGATCACAGCTCCTAGACATTGGTAAGACATCCTGCTCATCTCCCTCCTCCTGCAACCTTCTCCTACCCAGCCCTTTCCTGCACAAATGCCTAAATTGCCCTTACTCCCTATGCCCCGACTGGACCCACCCCCGCAAACCCGCAACCCATAAGCTCCCTCCAACTAAAACCTACTGCATGGGTTTAGTGAACTGCCGCTCCCTTCCCTGCCACGCCAATGACATCTGGCTTCTACTTTCTTCCACATCCTGGGATGCATTATTCTTAGCGGAGACCTGGATCAAAGACTCTTCCAAACCAGACATCGCCCTAGCTGTGCCCACTGGCTACAGCTTCACCGGATTAAGCCGTGAAGGCTCCAAAACGGGTGGAGGAATCGCTGTGATCCTAAAAAATCACCTGAAAATCACTTCTAGGAAAATCTTTAATATCAAGCCTATAGAAGCTCTATACTTCTCAATCACAGATTCCACCACCGCCATCTCCTCCGGGATCTTGGTTTATAATCCCCCGAACACCCCTCAACCTGCTATTTCAGAGCTTCTGGCAGTCGTGGCAGATCTCTCTCTTAAACACCCCCACTTCATGGTACTGGGAGACTTCAACCATCATGTTGACGTAAGCAACTGCAACCGAGCCTCGCAGCTCCTAGAATCTATGCAAAATCTAAATCTGTCACAAAGGGTAATAGGCCCTACTCATATCGCAGGACACACCCTCGACCTTATTTTCTCGAACTGCGAGAAACTTAAAACCCTCCCCCCATTACCTCTAACTTGGTCTGACCATTACTTAATACCTTTTGAGGTTCCCTGGGCCCATATTGTCAAACAGGAGTCCGCCATTAGAACACAAGACAGGAAATGGCACAAGCTCTCACAAGCTACCCTAGAGCAAAAATACCACAACAGTCTAAACCTCCTACCGGACGATCTCGATACAGCAGTACGTATATTTAACAACGACCTTACGTCCGCAATAGAGAAAATTGCCCCCCTACAAATCCTTACCTCCTGCAGACAAAAACCTTCTGCCCCATGGTTCACTCAAGAACTCAGGGCATACAGAAGCAAGTGCAAAAAGCTGGAACGACTTTGGAGACAGCACTATGACCTGGAAGCCAAGGCCCTTTATCGTCAAAGCCTTAGAGAGTTTCGCAAACTCAAACGACACTTCATGTGTACCTACTTTTCAGATACTATTGCCAAGGCTAAAAACTCGACCAAGGCCCTTTTTAATATAGTAAAAGACTTCACTCAGCCCAGTGCACTGCCCACCCCGGTTCCTAGGTCTCAAGCTCTGAGTGAAAATCTCGCTAACTACTTTGAAGAAAAAATAGCCAATATTGCGGCAACTATCCTTCAGAATGGCTCCACCATTACCGAAAACCCCGCTATTAACTGCAATCATGCATTCACAGCATTCCAACCTCTAACTAAGGAACTTGCCCTAAAGTTTTTTATGGAATGTAAATCAGGCTCTCCCTTGGACCCAGCGCCGGCATTAATCATGATTGAAATCGCCCCCCTAATCATCAATCCCCTTCTCAAAATCTGGAACTCCTCTTTAATTACGGGAGTTATGCCTTCCATCTGGAAACATGCACTACTAATCCCTATCCCAAAAAAAACAGGCTTAGATCCTTCCTGCCTAAACAACTACCGGCCGATCTCTCTTTTACCCAAACCCGCCAAAGTACTTGAGAAAGTTGTCCAAAAACAACTATCACACTACTTAGAATCAAACTCTTTGTTCCACGATACCCAATCGGGTTTCAGACCGGACTACAGTACCGAGATGGCACTACTCGAGGTATCCGAGTCGATCCGAGAATGCACGGATAGGGGTGAGGAGGCCATGATGGTCCTCCTCGACCTATCCGCTGCATTTGATACCATCTCTCATGACAAACTACTGACTCGCCTTCAAGAGATAGGTATCGGCGGGCCTCCCCATCCATGGGTTAAATCTTATCCCACGAACAGAACCCAACAAGTGATGCTTGGACCCTTTCTCTCCTCCAAAAAAACATTGATCTGGGGCGTCCCGCAGGGCTCCGCCCTTAGCCCGCTTCTCTTTAATGTGTACCTCATACCTCTGGCAAAAATGGTGGAATCCTGGGGCGTCAAAATAACCTTCTACGCTGACGACACCCAACTGGTGTTCTCTTACAAAGACCACTCTGTAAAATCATTCGACAACTTTCGCCATTGCATGCTGAATATAGCCTCCTGGATGTCGGCGAATAATTTAAAACTCAATACAGACAAGACGGAAATCTTATTCTTCAATCAGAAATCCCCCTTACCCTCCAATCTTTGGTGGCCGTCCGAACTCAATCCTCCTCCAGAACCAGTCCAAGCCGCCCGAAACCTAGGCTTCCAATTCAACACCTCCCTCTCCTGTAAAACCCAAGTCAACAAAGTCACCTCAGCCTGTTTTGGGAAACTACGAATGTTAAAAAAAATCATCCCCTTTCTACCGCTGGACTCCCGAAAAACGGTAGTCCACGCCCTCATCACTGTCCACCTGGACTATGCTAACAGCTTGTATGTAGGTGCTCCTACCTACATCATTAACCAACTACAGAGAGTTCAAAACGCTGCAGCTAGGCTGGTATGCAATATTCCTTACCGCCATTCCATTACACCCCACTTGATCAAACTTCACTGGCTCCCAATCAGACTGCGCATTCAATTTAAAGCCTTAACTCTGGCTTTTAGAGCTCTCAATAACTGAGGCCCTTTATACCTACGTCGCAGAATGAGGTTTTCTCAAGCCCCTCTAAACCTCAGATCTAACCATCTACGCCACATGGTTTGCCCCCGTTATCGTCTTGCACGCACGGGAGGAAGGGCCCTTGCAGTTGCCACATCCTAACTCTGGAACCAACTGCCAACAGAGTTAAAATTTCTGACATCAGAAACCCTGTTCCGAAAAAAACTGAAAACCTGTTTTTTTTCTCAAATTGAATCCTAAAAAGCCTCCTCTCACACTCCCCTGACTCTTCAGTGATAAGGTCCTCAGCGCCGGGACACCTCCGTTGGAGGTAGCTGTGCGCTTTACAAAATTCTAAATAAAATAAAATAATAGTACTCGTAAATGCCCTTTGTGAGTACTGAAAGTTGTAAAGTTAGACTTTCGTCTCAGTTTTGCTTTGTGAATCGGGCCCAAGGGTCTTATTTCCTATGGTGGACTCACATCCACCCCAATTAATAATCACTTTCTTGTGTAACTGTTTCATCATTATTCATATCACTATATGTATGTGTATGTACTGTATTGATGTATGAATCTGTTTACTGTATGTATGTACACACACTAACATGTTGCGATACATTAGATTATAAGAGTTTCTATACGAGCATCTTTTGTGTTCAGGTTTGGCCTTGGGTGTTTTGTCTCTTTTCTTATATAACCAGTTGTTATAGGTCTGTTAATTATTAAGGGCCATATGTATGAGGCTAATTTTTTACTCGCAAACGCTGCGAATCGCACAAATTAGAGTTTGCGATTAAAAATTAGCAAATCCCAATGTATGAAGCAAAAAATCGTCACAAAATAAGGAATGGCAAAAATAGCGATTCCTTACATTGCGTGAGCCTGAATTCTGCGATTTCCATAGTGATTCCTTAATTTGCGATCATCCCAGTTAGCGATAATCGCAAATCTGGAAATCGCAATGGAATGTATAAAAAATTAGCAATTTGTGAATTCACGAAATTCGCAGTTTTGGAAATCGCAATTACCACCAAGTGGGAGCAGGTGGTAACCAGGTGCAAAGTATATAAGGAAGCCCACAATGCAACAGACTTTTTTCCACAATGTCTGGGCTCTACGTGATAGCGAGGAGGCGAAGACTGAGAGCTGCTGCGCAGAGGAGGAGACGCCAGGAGAGGATATTTCGTGCGCGCATCACAATCTACCAGCGCACTGAGGAGGACATCTACACCCACTACAGACTGGAGGAAGACAGTATACTAGATTTAATTGAAGAACTCAGACCCTATCTTGAACACCCCACACGCAGGACACAAGCCATCCCCACTCACATCCAGGTCCTGTGTTCACTACACCTGCTTGCTTCAGGTAGTTTCCAGGGGGTGATAGCCACAGCAAGAGGGGTGTCACAAAGTGCCCTGTCGCGCTTTTTCCATGCGTTACTCGATGCCATGGCACAGAGGATGCAACACCACATTCACTTCCCCAACACCCCACAGGAGCTAGCCCAGACCAAGCAGGACTTTTACAATATTGCCCGATTCCCCCACGTCATAGGATGCATAGATGGGACTCATATTGCAATATCCCCCCTCAAACAATGAGTACGTATTCAGGAACCGGAAATGCTACCATTCACTTAACATACAGGTGGTGTGTGATGCCAAAAACATCATCACTGACATAGTAGCAAAGTATACAGGCAGCACACATGACGCTTTCATATTCCGTCACAGTGGGCTATACCGTGGATTCTCAAGAGGTGATTTTGGCGAGGGATACCTACTAGGTAAATGCATTGAAACATAGGACACATTCCTACTGACTACCATGTGCATTACAGTGACTGACCATTCACATTTCAACCCACAGGTGACAGTGCCTATGCAGTCCGGGATTTCATCATGACACCCTACCTCAATCCTGCTAATGCTGGGGAGCGCCGATATAACCGAGCACACATTTCTACAAGAGGCACCATTGAACGAACTTTTGGCATACTGAAGAGCCGATTCCGCTGCATCCATAAAAGCGGAGGAGCACTCCAATACAGCCCTGAAACATGTTGCAAAATAGTGGTTGCATGTGCCATGCTGCACAACATCGCTACCAGGAAAGGCACACCAGTGGAGTTGAGCAAATCTGAATCCTCTGACGTGGAGGGGCCTGGACCAGAACGCATGACAGCTGGTGTAGCTGGTGCTGCAGCTGGCCGCCAGAGGCGTGATTAGATTACGCGCAACTACTTCTAGGTAAGAAATAATGACACAATGACAAATCTAATTTGTGTGACAGTGTTTTTATTCCTTAATTGCAGGAGAAACAATGCCACACATCCCTCCTGTCAACTACTCACACTCCTAATATCATGCACATGTTTAACTCACAGTGCTACAATTCAACCTGGAGTGAATGCAAAGTCAGGTCTTAAGTTGACCTCTCTCGAAGCAAACAAAATGCGGCCCCTGCTGGTTGTTAGTGTTGCACCGCTCAATTCTAATTGTGCGTAGCAGGCCTATTGTTCCTGCCACTACAGCGCCTCTCCATTATGGGTGGTGGGGTGTTGCTGCTCCGCACTGACTGTGCGTCCTCCTCACTGGGAGTCAGTAATCGAGGGCCTGTACTGCGGCGGGCACGCAGCTCGTCAAGAGAAGATGTTGCCTGCACAACTGCTGTCGCAATGTCCTGTATGCCATGTGAAAACTCCCTCTGCATCACAATGCTGCGCCTGGTCAGGATATTAGTGGCAGAGGCCAAGCGGTTGATGGCCCGTGTATAACGGTCCATGTGCTCTAGCTCTCTGCGCCTTGCAGCACGTTCTGCGCGCAGCTCTCCACAAAGCGCAAGCATGGCACCCCTCAGTTCGCCTTGTATACCACTGAGCCCTGCCCTCACCTCTCGCTGTAACGCCTTTATGTTTTTTGCTTGCAGGCGCTGCACCTGTAGCATGTTCAATTCCAAGCCGGCAAACACAGATTCTTCAGCCTGATCTCGGAAGCTGCTGGCTGTGCGATGTCTGCGCCTGGCTGTGCCTTGTGGACCTTGGCTGTCTTGTGGCCTGGACTCTTGCTGTGGCCGTGTGTCTTCGGACTGCAAATTACTATTCCTGTCCTCTGCCTCGTCCTCCATTGGTGGCAGTGGCCACACTATGTTCCTCCTCTGTCTCTTTGGAGGATTGACAGGGCTCCCCTCCCCATCTGTTTCTGGCTCCTTCCCTGCGTCTCCTGAGTCTGGAGGTTCCATCACTCTTCCACTGCCTGTAGGCTGTATAGTTGCTGGTGTTGTGGACAGAACAGCACACATTAATTAACTGTACTCATTTGCAATGTAAAAATAAATTATTTCACTGTTTGGGGTTACATTACTTTTTCATTTCCCTTTCCTGACCTGCACATGCAAAATTTGCCTAGCGTGGCTGGTGAACACAACTTTTATTTTCATGTGACTACATCTCCCAAGATGCATTGCTGTGTCTGCCTGTGTATCTGCTCTAGCATGAAATGCGTTTCCCAGGCCACTAGGTCTCTGCAGGGGGTGTGGGGGGTGGGGTTTTGGGGTGTGATGGCATGCTTCTTACCTTGTCTGGATGCTTGTTGATCAGAGCTGTCTAGGTCAGCCACGCTCGTCACGCTCTCTGGTAGCAGGGTACCCTCCACAAGTTCCTCCAGAGGTGTGAAGTCCGGCACAGTTGAGTTCCCACCGCCGGTGTGCTGTGACTGCTCCAGCCTGGCAGCTAACTTCTCTTTTGAGCTCTGGCGCAGGTCGTACCAGCGCTTGCGTAGTACGTCGACACTCCGGGGTGTCACTCCCAGCGCATTCACTTTTGCCTGTATGGCTCCCCAAATGCGTCTTTTCCAGGTCTATGGCACCTTCAGGGAACTCTTCCCAAACAGTAAATCGTGATTTGGCACTATCTCCTGTATCAGTGTCTCCAGTTCTGCTTCAGAAAATTTCTGTTGTCTTTTTCTGGAACTTTCTCCTTCCTGCTGCTGCTGCTGCTGTGTTTCAGGCATTTCCATGTTGCCACTTTCAGCCATGGTGTAACTGTAGCAATGTTCAATCTCCCACTCTCCCTCACTGTGGCTCTAACTCAGCAACACTGTTGCAGCATGGGTAGTCAGTCACTTCCTGGTAGTGATGTCATCAAGCTGCACCAGGTTTCCGATTGGCTGATTTGCGAAATTCGCTAAATTGCGATTTTTTCCGTTAAGGAATCGCAATTTAGCGAATTTTCGGGTTTAAGAAATCGCTTTTTGGATTCTTGCAGATAAATAGCGATGTTTTTTACTGATTCACTATTTATTTGCATTTTCTTTCATACATATCGATTTGCGATTCTGAATCTGTGATTCGGTAAAAATCGCTAATTCAGAATCGCAAATCGTGACCTTCATGCATATGGCCCTAAGACACTTTATTACCAGACAAGGAACTTTATTTACCATGTGTTACAATAAGTTTGCAATCAAAATGTACTTGAAAGTTTGTACTTTGTGAGTAACTTGGACAATATATATATTTCTGTGCATATTAAACTATGCATTAAATCTATTTTATTAAATGCTGCATCAGAGAAAACAAAAGACGCGTGATCGTAACAAATGCATTTTTGATCAAGTTTCAAAAATCACTTTTCAATAGGCTAATAACATTTGTTCACAAAAAGCAATACAATCTATGCCCTGCACAATGATAAAAAGTAGGGTAAAAAAGAAATTGGGAAAGGAGGGAGTCAGAGCGCATGTAATTGTTGCCTGTTCTCATGTTTTACCCATTGTTTTCTCTAGCTTTTACTCTGTTGTGTGTCTCTTAGTAGAAACTTTTTTGTTGCCCAATTGTGCCTCTTTTGATCTGCATGTGCCATTATCATTTTGCCTGCCTGGGCCATTGTTTCCTGCTGTCCCCATTCCCCCGTGCTACTTACTATAGAACCTGGCCCTCTCTGCAAGGTCATCCCCAAACTTTATGCCTTCTCCCCTCTTCTTTTCTGATCCTGTTTTTGTTGGATTTTAGTACTCTACACATTGCAGCCTATGTGTTTACAGTTCTAAACTACCATTTAAACCTGGCAAAATAAACCAAAATTGACGTAGAGCAGGGTATAATGTATTTAAACAATTAGACATATACTTTTAAGTTTTACATACCCGATAGTAAAAAAACTCTCCAATCCGTTTTTCACTATTGCAAGGCCTATCTCTCCTATAGGATAACATCGGGTTACCTTATTACATTTAATAAGTAAAATCAATTGCTTGGGAGCAGGTAGGAATCTGGTGTTTGGAGTCTAATGAATTATATTTATGACTCTCTTTAATTATAAAGTGGAATGGAATTTTAAGTCACAATTCAGATAATGCTACTTTTACAAAGTTGGCATTTTCTTGTTCTAACCATTTCTAGTGCCTCTGGCCTGGGTCCCGATTCACATGACTAGATGTAGTTGCCAGTTGGTGTTTGTGTATTCTTCAGAGATAGCCACACAATAGAGGTTCTGGGTACTGGCAGGATGGGCCATCCTGACTTGATGAGAGGGGCAGAGCTCTCACCTATTACACTTGCACTGCAAAGACACTGCCGTAGCTCACGCAAAAAACAACTTCAAATTAGCCTATTGTGCCTGCAGACAGACTGGAGCCAGGGCAGATATTTCTTCCACAGGCACAGGGTATACAAAGGGGACCCACAGTCCCACTCTTCACTACACTCCTGGACCTGTGGATACTACAGAAGAAGGGCTGCCCTGCTGCCTGCCATACGCCTGCCCAGATTCTTAAGGCCTATCCTGCTGTCAGAGAAGGCAGTCTGGACCTGCAGCCTTCGTCCTAGGCTAAAATAACTCCAGGTGCCAGTGGTCCTGTTCTAAGCTAGGGGGATGCAGCAAGCTCTAGAGGCCTCTTTACAACTGCCCTGCAGATTGCTGCACCAGGCATGCCTGGACCTGTAACTGGACCTACCTGAGCCTTTCTGGCATTTGTTGTAGTGAGTTTCTGATCTGCTAGAAGGGCCTCATGGGTTCTGGACCCTTGTTGCGGCATCAATTGAGCTCTTCCTAGAAGAAATCCTGAAGTATTGGGCTCTTTGCGAGGGTGAATGGGTGTGTTCACACTAAGATCTTGCCGCCCACACTAGCCTCAAATGTTCAGCTTCAGTGAACCCCACTCTTCCTGCTACTGCGCCCACCAGAGATGACTAGCAACCCGATATCTGCACTTCACGCTACAGCATCGACAGCCTGCATTGACCTTCAACTCGAATCTCTAGTAACAACTGTCTGCCGCACCTGAAAGGATCTTCGCACTACAGTGATTACCATCTGCAACTCCCAGCCTGCTCTACGTGCTACATTAAAGACTATGCATGATGCTCTCCCTCCTACTCACGGAGGGTAACTTTTCAGTGGGATTAATCTGTTCCCTGTGTCTGACCCATGCTCCATTGCCGTCAGTCTGAACTTGTGACTTTCACCCGGTATTGCACAACCAGATAACTGCAAGTAGCGCTTTGTGCTTTTAGGTGGTATAAGTACCTTAAGTCTATGATATTACATATCTGTATGATCTACTGATTGGATTTTTGTTGTTTTGCTGTCAAATTATTTATTAAATGTTACTCTAGTTTACTATTTATTTATTTATTTGAATTTATATATCAGTATAACAACTACCCAAAAAGGGTTTCCCGGCGCTATCAGGGAACAGCAGAGGAAAAGAGACAAACCTACTGGCTAAAACGCCAGGTTTTGAGTGACTTTCGGAACAGTAAGAGATTGGACTGAGTGCGAAGAGCATTCCACAGTACAGGACCTAAATACGAAAAAGAACGACCACCTGTACGGGAGATTCTGACCTTTGGGACCTGGAATTTGGCCTGAGTGGAGGACCGAAGTGTGCAAGAGGGTATGTAGGGACAGGCCAAGTGTTGCAAGTAGCGAGGGGCTCTATCGTGCTTGATACGAGACATATAGGTCAGGGCCTTCAACCTGACCCGTTTCTCAACCGTAAGTCAGTGTAGGTTCCTCAGCAGACTGAAAATCGAGGCGGTTCGGGGAACCCGGCACAGTAATCTGGCAGCAGAGTTGTGAACTCGCTGCAGCTTGCGTTTTACATCTTTGTTTGCTTCCAGGTAGCTAATGTTCCCATAATCCAGCCTAGATATACCTCTACAGTTCTCTGGGTAGGGTCGGGTAACATCCACACAATCTTCCTCAACCATTTCAGAATGGTTAAGTGTGTCGCAGCAACCTTGGTTCCTTGTTGACACATAGATAAAGAATCGTCGATGATAAAGCCAAGGTTGCTAACCTGATTGGAAGGTTGCGGGAGCACACCCATTTCTGTAGGCCAATGTTGGGGGCCCCAGCGGCTTCTATCGTTGCCCAGAACCAGAACCTCAGTTTTTTCACCATTGAGTTTTAGAAAGTTGGTGTGCATCTATGACTCCACTTTGCTGAGCCCTGTTCCAAAGAGCAGAAGGCTCTGTGGTCTTTCCAGCTGAGAGTGAGAAGATGATCTAGGTGTTGTCAGCATAAGAGAATAGCGACAGCCCAAATTCCTCAACAATTGCTGCCAGAGGTCTAACGAAATGTTAAATAACAGGGGGCTGAGAATAGATGTCTGTGGGACCCCATACGGCGAAGAGTATATCTTAGAGTTGGCTGTGGAAGAGAAAACCTGAAAGGTGCGGTTAGTGAGAAAGGAGATAAGCCAGCTCAAAACAGAGCAAGTGACCCCTATGGATTGAAATGCCTTTTATGAGTACGGCGTGGGATACCGTATCAAAGGCCGCGCTTAGATCTAGTAACACCAGAGCTATCGTGTCACCTGCATCCAAATTCTGTCGCAGCATTTCTGTGACACCTAAAAGTGTGATCTTGGTAGAATAGCCGGTCCTAAAACCGGACTGGGAAGGATGTAAGAGCCCTTAGGTTTCAATGAACTTGGATAATTGGCTGTTAATGTGCCTCTCTAAAATTTTTGAGAGAGCAGGAAGCAGAGAGATTGACAGATAGTTTGAAGGGAGCGCGGGGTCAGAGTTGATTTTTTTTAGCAGTGGAACGACCATTGCATGCTTCCAGTCCGAAGGGACGCAAGACTCCATGAGGGATGTATTTAGAAGTTCCAAGATGTATGGAAGTGATGGTTGTTCAAACTGCTCTAGTACTGCAATGGGAAGAATGTCACAAGAGGATCCCGATTTAGTATTGTTAAGATGTTGTTTGAGTGTCGTCATATCTAAGAGTGGCCAGGTTTCCAGTATATTCATGGGGTCAGTGGCGGGTACAGCTCGGCACTCGGACAAGGGGCCAGGTTGGGCAGAGGTCGAAGTGGACAGTGAAGTAGAGGGAGGTGTGTTGCCAGCCAATTTGGAATATATTATTTCCTCTTTATTTATGAAAAACTGGACAAGGTCCTCACATTGCGTTGTGTTCAGACTGGAGGGAGCCTGAGCAGTTGCAGAACCAGAGAGTTCTTTGACCATCTTGAATAGGGTTTTAGGAACGTTTTTAACCTCTGTAATGAATGAGGTAACAAAGTTTGCACGAGCGGATCTACAAAGTGAGTGATATGCCCTTTTAATAAGAAGATACGCAATTTTGGGTTCAGGCGCATAGGTCCTGTCTTTCCATAATCTTGCATTTAGTTTTCTCCTTTTTTAGCTCTTTGGAGAACCATGGGGCAGGAGGACGGTGATTGTTTAACTTCCTGACCGAAAATGGAAGGCAGGTGTCTAATGCTGACTGAACCCAGTCTTGAAAAGCCACGAGGTCCAGGGCAAAAATGTTTTTGAAAATGGGAGCATTAATAGAAAGAAAGTGATTAATATTGGCAATTTCCAAATTTTCCCAGTGCCTGGTTGGTTTTATAACACTGTCGCATACTACGTGGGAGAGACGTGAAACCGCAAACCTGAAACCCACTAAAAAATGATCAGTCCTACACAGAGGAGTGTCTGCAGGACATTGAAGATAGGGTAAATTTGAAAAAAATATGGTCAAGCAGATGGCCAGCTTTATGAGTGGGACCCGTATTGTGGAGTAGGATGTTCATGGCAGCCAGGTCAGAGATAAAAGTGTTGCTGGTAGTGCAAGCGGGATCCCCAGATGGAGATTAGGATCTCCCAGAATTGAGAAATTGGCCGAACTAAAGAGAAAAGGAATGACTCCGTCTGGGAAGGTTGTAGCCCGCAAGCCAGATGGCCCAGGGGGGCGGTACACCAATATTCCTGAGAAAGAGAAGAGAGGGGTAAAAATCAATTTAAACACTGCTGTTTCACAGCCAGGGATTAGCAGCATATCAAATTTACAACTGAAAGTATTTTTGAAAATTATAGCAATCCCTCCACCTATTTTATCTTCTCTGCCTTTTCTGACAATGACGTAGTTGGATGGCAAAGCTCTGGCTACAACTGACAACTGGACCAGAGCTGGTGTTCAGCTATGTCTCGCTCAGGAAGATAGCATCTGGTTGTAGATCTACTAAGAGATTGAAAACGTCCACCTGATGTTTAGGGAGGGAGCGACAATTGATATTGAAGAAGGAGAAGTTGTTGATGGGAGATTTCTTAAGTTTCATATTAGGTTGTGTTTGCTGACTGGTTACAGTGCTGGATAATAAAGCATTACCTGATCTGCATGGTTTAGTATTCACTGTAAAATTACAGCCAGGACAGGCGGCAATAGTTCCCCCAGTATTTAATCTGGTGTAATTAAGCTGTGGATTCGTACGAAGGTTTAACAGCTGAGTAGAGGAATACTTTGTGGTGTCGCTTTTGAGAGGAACAGGGGTTTGGGCCCGGGTTCCGGCCTGGCGCGGACGGGCGCAAACGGGCTTGCCTTTGGCGCGCCACTGGTGCGCCCGCTGCGCATATATGCCTCGCAATTATAAGTTCAGCCCCACAGAGTCTCAAAAATATTCATTCCAAACAGTTTTTAAAAATGTTATTCTAAAATAGCAGCAGTGGAGAAACTTGCAAAGCTCAAGCTGTTCGATGTTAATCTGCAGCGCGCGGGTTCCACAGCCTCCCTTTGTAGTGCCCGACTTGGAAAGGGAGCGCTACAACTAGAGCGTTCCTTTCCACAAGATGGCGGCAGCGTGTGGCCAACCCAGAAGTGGGTTGGAGAAGAAGAATTGCCCTGCAACCTCCCTCCGCACAAACAGTCCGCTCTTGACTGCGGTGGACTGGGGGTGGGGGAGATCAGGTAAAAATCGCGCTCTAACAGGAGTACTAAATATGTGCAATGTGCAAGAAACAGTTTTAAAAATGCCACCAATTACGTAGATGTAATTATGAGTTCAGCCCCACATAGTGTCTAAAATATTCATTCCAAACAGTTTTTAAAAATTAAATTCTAAAATAGCAGCAGTGGAGAAACTTGCAAAGCTCAAGCTGTTCAATGTTAATCTATCTATCTATATAGGTGTGGGATTTTTCTTGTGTTGTGTTTTTACTTTATTACGGTTTGTGTGCTGCATACATTCTTTGCACATTGCATTTAAGTTATGTCAGACTGTTTGTGTGCCAAACTACCGGAGGATTAAGCACAGGATCATTTAGAGATTTCTTGTGGTTCACCCTAGCAAGACTTTGGCTGTTGCTTGAGCAGGGTTTCACCCTCCCTCAACCAGCAACCCAATTGTTCACACTTTCTTCATTCCTGCCTTATACTTTTCTGCCTCCTACTCTCCTACTGTACCCTATCATGTGCCCCTCTCTGACCCACCCCTGCCCTCTTCTCTCCTCTGAGGACCTACCTAATGGCAGACACAGTGAGGACTAGCTCCTGGTGCACCAAAGGCACCTGCACCCATCTGTACCTGCACAGCCACCCAGCACTAGGCACACTGATCCTCCCCTACCCACCTCTACCCCACTACATTCCTCCTCTCTCAACCCCCACTTCCTACACTGGTGTTGTACCCTACCACACAAGACAGAGGGAACCTTCATCTGCACATCACCTGCAAATACTATTGCACTCTCCGACACCGTCTCCCACACCATAAACCCCTAATCTTGCACCCACAATACCTAGCACTGCTCTCGTTCACAAGCACACAAACAAGCCACGACCCCACAGCACACCACACTCGTTTTGCATGCTCTTCAAAATACACTTGAACAACAAGCAGGCCTTGGAGATAAGGAACCAGCTTCACAAACACACCCTGGACCTGCTCTTCAAAGATACAAGGCTGAACCCAAACTCTGCATCAGACATCACAATACACATCCCCACCGGCTTCAAGATTTCAAGGTTGAAGGGCAGGACCATTGGAAAAAGCATGTAGATAGAATTACTACATGTTCAAGGACACCTTCAGCTGCACTACCTCCACAGGCCCCTCCACCTGCTACGTGGAACACATCATGGTGAAACTTTGCTTCACAGCCAACTTCTCCCTCTTGGAACCCTTGTCTACAGGCCACAAGGACCTTGCACCAAGTTCACCAGTGACATTGCAGACTTTATCGCACCCCTTTTCATTGACTCCAGCCCCTTCCTCCTCTTCGGAGACCTCAAATCTCACCTTTATGACTGCACCATTCCCAAATTCCATGGCCTGCTAGAAAACCAGAAACCTGTTCTCACCCAGCATGTTACTGGACTCACCCATGCCACCAGACACCTAATGGTTTCAATTTTCACCTCCCTCAACAACATCACCAATGTAGACACACCACATGCTCATCGGTTTCAACATCCCAATCCTGCACTACCTCCGACCTACCACCACTGGACACACTCGCTGAATATACAAAACTGAAAAGGACTGGGCTTCTGCCCTCTCTGCACACCTGCCCAAACACACGAGTAGCCTGCCAAAAGCAACCAATAACTTTAACATATGGATCATGGCATGCGCCAACACTCTGCCGTCTCCCAAACCCAACCCGATGACAAGACCCAACCATCCCCCATATATTATACAGAGGAATGCATAATGTCAAAATGCACTGCAAACAACCAGAGCACAAGTGGGGAATGTGTAAAAACCAAACACAAGGAGATAATGGACGGAGCGCTGAAACTTTTCAGTCACTCACCCCCAGTCACAGATCTAGGTTGAATCCATCATCATTCTTTAGCTCACTTCGCCACCTCTGTTGAGACCCAGCTATATGCAAACCATTCCTAACCCTGTGCCTCTTAGGAACAGTCCAGCCCGAACTGCCAAGCCAGGTCTTCTCTGAACCGTACAAAAGCAACCTGTGACCGGTTTCTGGGTAACACCTTTCATTAGCCAGGTTAGCTTGAATCCAGTGGCAAAGTGAGCAAGGGACCCATGTCTGGGCATACCCTGCCATCTTAGGGCAAACAAAGCAAACATAAGGAGATGATGGAAGAAGTGATGAAACTTTTCAGACACTCACCCCCAGTCACAGATCTGGGTTGAATCCATCATCATTGTTTAGCTCACTTAGCCACCTGAGTTCAGACCCAGTTATATGCAAATCAGCCTTGATCCTGTAACTCATGGGAACAGTCCAGCCCAAACTGCCAAGCTAGGTCTTCTCTGAATCGGAAACAAGCATCCTGGGAACGGTTTCTAGGTAACACCCTTCATCAGCCAGGCTGGCTTGAATCCAGTGGCAATGTGAGCAAGGACCCACGTCTGGGCACACCCTGCCAACTTAGGGCGAACAAAGCAAACACAAGGAGATGATGGACGGAGCGCTGAAACTTTTCAGATACTCGCCCCCAGTCACAGATCTGGGTTTAGTGCCGCTCTGGCTACCCCAGCATATTTTGGCCTCAAAGCACTGCCAGACTGCCGCCGGATGCTTGATCCACAGCAGTATCAGTGGTTCAGTGGCGGTTTGACCGCCACACTTATAATACTGTGGACGGTTCCTCAGTGTGGCAGTGGTCGGAACGCCACCATGACTACAGTGGTTCAATGGACTGCCGTGGTCATAACAAGTCCCTAAATCCTAAGGTTGTGGGAAATTACATTGTTTTGTCACAAACTTTTACACAAGTATGCTAAATTAAGCTTTTAGTTCATAATGTGGTTAGGTGGTATCTCATGTACCTTTTCTTCATGTGGGAACATACTTCATAATAAAAGAATACAGACAAGAGATGAGTTTGAACAGAAAATGGCTGGTGGTGAAACATTTTCTGCATAAACTTGCAAGACCCTGAATCATGGTCACTCAGCCCCCTGTGCAGAGAAGCATAGCACCAGTTTGTGTCAGAGAAGGAGAAAGAACAGTTTCAACATAATGCAGACAGTGAAGAGCAAATTCATGAAATAATCATCAGCACCACTTTGCTTCCTCTAATGTTCTTGCTGGCATTGTTACATGCTTACTTTTGGGGGGTGGGTACGGTTCTCGGGTGCTAGGATGCAGGACCATCCATTGTTCCACCATAGTGTAGCAGTTTGCAGATACGTTTCTGAAACCCCCTTGAAATGTCAATCGACTCCACATGTGCCTAGTGAAAGCAAGAGGAGAGATGATTTAATGCACTTAGCCCACAGGAGATGCCCCTTAGGTAGAGTTTTTAAGACCTGGACGGCATGCTACACTTCTCTAAAAGCACCCTTCTAGCACGCGGTCTACTATGTGAATGCTAAAATGCCAGTCTAGCCATTACAGCCTTGAGCACTGGTGCATCGAGGAAACTCTTTTCCAAGGTATTTTAAATTTACTAAACACACAAAGTCAGAATGACAAGTTTATAATTAGCAAATCCTCCTCTGTTACTTTCGTGAGCATGAAAGTTCACTGTGAGGCAAATGCAATGAGCACTCTAAGATACACCTCTTTATGATTGCTTAGCTACTTCAGCCAGCAATACACATTTTAACATGACTTTGAATGCTTCTTCTGAACCAGCTAGAGCTTACTGTGTTCTGTAACTACGGAGGACCATAGCTTCCACTCTAAGTAGGGCTAAGGAAGATTCTGGCTGGTAACTGCCAGGAAAACGATTATAAGTGACACAGTTACTCCTCACTTCTGATGCCCCATTACGGACAGGTCACTTGAAAAAATCTTGAGAAAAGTGCAGATGAAACGCTCGCTCTATAATAAAGAATTACCGGAATAAATGGTGTAAAACATAGACTCCCACACAAATTCTGTGGCCCAGGTTACAGCTCATAATACCACAGGAATTCTTTAACGCGCAATTACTAACACAGATGGTAATCCTAGGTGCAGGAGTTCAGAATTAATATTGACGAGCCAATTATATCCCACTTGCACCCGTGATCAAGATAGGGCTTGTAGGATGATGACTGACAGCATTTAATCACCAGTAATATATGAGTGCTGTAGAACCCAAGTATGCATTGAAAAAGAATGGGCAGTAGTTGACGTACAGTTGCTAAGATACCATTTAACAGAGAGATGCTTTTACATGTTAGGTATTTTCATGATGGATTTTTTAAACAGATCAGTCAGTTGCCTATTCTCTTTTGTGCAATATTTTTTATTACTTTGTGTCTCAAGGGTTGTTCCAAGACATCAGGCCTCATTTGACAATCTAATGCATTATGGAAATTGACACCTGGGTTTGCTTCCATTGATCCAATTGGACTGCTGCACCTGACTGTAATGATTTGTAAAAGAATAGGCAAGTTCTGGAAAACTGGCGTCCTGCTGACAACGAGCATGCCTGGGTCTAATTGCATTCAGCAATGCAGATTCAGTAACACAAATACAGAGTGAAACATTGATAACAGTAGGGTCGTATAATGTTTCTACTGAAGGCGTTGCCACTTGTTAGTATGTTATTGGTGGCTCCATTTATACTCTGCCAACAATTCAGGTTTTTAAGGATTTCGGTGCCAAGATTAAGAAAGCGAGTGCTGATCCTGCCTGCACCTTCACACCCTGAGCAGCACATACAGGCTTAAGCTCTGTAAGGTGAATACTGGGGCTGCGTCACCTGCATATACACATGTGTTTAGACATATTAGTCCAATGAACATTGTGTCAGAGAGCAGATCGACTACAGTGCAGACAAATGCACTTGAAAATTGCATAAAAAACAGCAAATTGTCGGGGCGGCGTGCGGTGACGGCGACAAGATGGCCGCACCCTGAGAAGCTCCGCAACACTGGGCTTTGTTTACTTCCGAGGGGTCCCTTCAATCACAACGCGATTGTTTGGGGCCCAACGGGGAAGGGTGGGGGGGAGAAAAGCACCGACCAGAGACTCAGAATTTTGGTGTGATAAAGGCCGCTTTATTGGAAGCAGGTGCACCTTAACAATGAAAACCCTTGGCCTGCGCCGAACAAAACTAGGCCTCACTAAATATGTAATTTCCTGACAAACCCCCCACCCCCTCCCCTAAACTGGTTTCCCCAATCCACAAGCAGTAAACAATTAGCAACAACGTCGATTTGCCTCTCCACCTGGCTAAATACTTTATTGTGCTTGACCTACCCCCGATATCCAAAATATATCTCCTGCACTTCCCCCATATATTAGGAAGAACCGCCCCAAAGGCAGAAATCACACCCGCACCTGCTCCAGCGACACAACAAACCCCACAACCATCAAACAAATCCCAATGCACCTGCCCCCAAGAAAACCCCTTCCAAAAAAACACCACCGCACCCACAAAAAACCTTACTCCATCCTGAAAAAACGGAAATCAACCCACCCATTGTCCCCCCAGGATAAAAACTCGACCCCCCCTTGAAACTGCATAAAACCCAGGGAGGGAGGGGGGGAAAAACATTTTATCCGCCACCCCCTGCCCGGCTGCTGTGTCCCAAGTCACCGAAATGGTGGCCTATTACCCAAAATGGCCGGTTTTAAAGGCAACCAGCCCACAAGCAGCCCAAATATAGCCCAACCCCCGCCCAAGACTACCAGAACAGCCCAAAACCAGCCCACGTACGGTGTTAGCTCTACCCCCCCTTCCCCGGCCCCAAAACCCCCCGGGGGGTGGCAGGCCCCCCGCTGGTCGGCCGCTCCCCCCTCAAGCCCAAACCCCGCGATATCCAAGACATATCTCCTGCACTTCCCCCATATATTAGGAAGAACCGCCACTCAAAAGACGTGCTAATGGTTTTCGACCCCCCCCAGGACTCCTGCACTTTCGTGTATCTGCACCCACCAATGGCCCGATCCAAAGCCTCCTGCAAGTGTACCACATACAACTCCATTCCGTACTGCCAGGTGTACCCCTCCTCCCTGAAAACCACCGCCCCAAGCCTAATCTCCGGGCGCTCCATCCTTTCACACCCTTCTTTCTCCTCAAAAGCCTTCAGTTCCCTATAATGATCCTCCGGGCCTATCCATGGCCGCTGGCCTCTCAACCCCCCTCCAAATCCGCCGGTAACCTAAAATCCGACCACCTGACAAGACCCCCGCCTACCTGCGCCGACTCGCTAACAGGACTCTCCTTACTTGTTTAACCAACACTAACCCTTTGCACGTTACCAAGGCCACGTCTGGCACCCTTTTCCCCCTCACACAAAGCCGACAATAAAGCATGCCAGCGCCTGACCCTCTTCCTTACCACTGACCATGAACAACCTGCCCTCCAATGCCAACTTCCGAGTCCGGCGCTTGACCCAGGCCCCCTTTCTGCTTGCTTTATAAAGGAGTGTTCACCAAATAGCTCTCCGGCGCCACCGCAGTTGGCCCCGCCCCTGAAAAGACACACCCGAGAGAGGCGGGAAATGTTTCCTTCATGTCATAGCGTCACTCCCCTCCCTTCCCCCCGCTGCCTGACAGACGTCCGCTCACAGATCGACCTCCAGGGACGAGGCCTTCCCTACCCTGACGTGCAGCCTCCGTTGCCGCCCCACTCCGAACGAATGCCTCCGTAACGCCTTCAGGCCCTCACCCATACACCATAGGGCGTGCCGCAGGACCCCCCAACACCCCCCATACACTCTGTCACCTCCTCCTCGACCAAAACCCCGCCCAACCTTCCAACATCTCGTCCTTCAGTCCCCCGCCGACGGCGAATCGTCACCCCGCAACAAAAAAACCCCGTCCATCAAATTCAACCTGAACCGCACCACCTGCTCCTGCTGAAGCCACCGGTCCCATGCCTCTCTGCTCTCTACCGCCGCAACTTCTCCCCTGTCAGGTCATAGGCACACCATGGAAATGCCCCAAGAACGCCTGTCCCAACAGATCCCTCTTATTCCCCACCGACAACCGTAGTCAATGATGCGGCAGCATCAAACCGGCAGCGTCAGACCCAAACAACGCCGATGCCATCCTCTTGTCTTCCGGCAGGCGTGCTTCAATGCCACGGAGTCGAGCTCTCTACCAAGGAATGACCGCACTGAACTGGGACCGTGCTTTCTCTCTGGCGCCCGGGGCACCCCCAGGTAAACCACAAGGCCCGTAAAACCGTCCAGCTCCGCTGGCAGTCTGTCGCAACCCGGCCGTCCCACCAGAAAGAAGTCATCCAGATAGTGCGGTACCAACTCAGAGCCTGTCCGCCCGGAAAATGCCTACTGCAAAAAGAACTGAATGTCTCCCACATCGCACACGAAAGCGAACATCCCATGGGCAGTGCTTTCGCCCCCCAAGCCAACATTGCAGCCCCCCGTCCTCTGGCAGGCGAGCTTCCATGGCCCGGAGTCGAGCTCTATACCACGCAAGGACAGCACCGTCTGGGACCGTACGTCTTCTCTGGCACCAGGGGCACCCCCAGGCAACCCACGAGGCCCGTAAAACAGAGCAGCTGCCGCTGGCAGTCCGTCAAACCCGGCCGTCCCACCAGAAAGAAGTCAACCAGATAGTACGTCACCTCCAGCGCCTGTCTGCCAGGAAAACCCCCCCACTGCCAACAGAACTGAATGGTACGCACAGCGCACACGACATCGAACATCCCCTGGGCAGCTGTCGCCCCCATGCCAACATTGACGCTCCCTCCTCCCCTGGCAGGCGTCGTTCCCTGCCCCGGAGTCGAGCTCTATACCAAGCCAGGACAGCATCGTCTGGGACCGTACGTCTTCTCTGGCGCCAGGGGCACCCTCCAGGCAAACCACGAGGCCCGTACAACTGACCAGCTGCCGCTGGCAGTCGGTCAAACCTGGCCGTCCCACCAGAAAAAAGTCCTCCAGATCGTGTGTCACCGTCTCAGAGCCTGTCCGCCAGGAAAAAGCCCACTGCAACAAAGGACTAAATCGCCCAATCCGCGCACGCAAGATCAAACCTCCCAGGGCAATGCCTTGAACACCTTTCCAACACCTCAGTACTGCCCCCTGCCCCTCACCTCCTCTCCTCACTGGTTGATCCCCAATCAACGCTGCTTGTCCCCCCCCTTTCATCATTGCTTTCCCAGTGACGCCTTCCCTGCCACCCACCCTCCTTGATATGTGCCCCTTCCTACTACCCTGTCGCCCCACTCCCAGGCTTCCCTTCACCTGAGATAACTTACCGTGCACCGCACCCAGGAGAATGCGTCGCATAGCTGAACACCTACAAGGTCCCAAAGGTGAGGCCTATTGGCTGCGCCAATACTTGTTAATGTACAATCCCTAAACCAGCAAGGCTTGCCCAGTTATTGACCTGCCTTTAAAGAGGCATTTTTGATCTTCCTTGAGTCGTGTGCAACTTTCAGCTTTAACCCCTGTTACGGCCAGCTCAGCCTTCTGTCGATGTTCAAGAATACATTGAAAATGGCACAAAAAACCTGTCTAACAGTAATCAGAAGTAGTATTAACGGGAGTGTGTTATAAGAAAAAAGAAGCCATACGTGACATACGTCCTCAGGCCCAGCTCCCTCGAACCCTCATAACCCCACTCGATTTTGGTAACTGTCGACTGCGGTCATTGCATGAATGCTATTACTGCTCTAGTGTTACGGTATAAGCCTCCTGCTGAAGGAGCCCTCGTACCCTTGTTGTCATGGACACGAATCCTGGTGTGCCCAAGCAGCCTTACTCTGACGAGGACAAAAGAATGAATACGAAATCAACAGCCATACCCTTCTGTTAAACGGAGAAGAGAACGAGCAAAATATGTCATGATAGTAACTGACATGTTCCATCCCTATATTCCCGGTGGGCCAGTCACACTCGGCGCTCCCAGCCGTGGGCATACCTGTAGCCACCTACCAACACCGCTACTCTGCTCCCCCCACCCCCTTTCCGCCTCTCCCCCTCTTCCTCCGCATCCTCACATAGTCCAATGGCCTCAAGGCCTCCTGCCCAGCACCGGGCCCCTCCTTCCACTCATCCCTCGTCCTGCCCCTTTACACTATCTCCCAAAGAAACCGAAACTCTCTGTAGGCTCTGGCTCATAACCAAATGCGGAAAAACGACAGCATGGACCTCCCACTTGCAAGAAGGACCAACCGACAGCCCCACCCTTTCCGGGCAACGCAATTAGCAACTGGAACTCCCTTCCGCCTCCGCTACGAACCACCAGGTCCTCCCCCACTATTACCTGCGGGCAGACCTTTTTGCAAACAAAACGTTCATTCTACGTGACCATGTCAGTGCTGTCCCCATGTGTACGTGTGGTCCGTTAGGCTGCGATAAATGCGCTAACACCCTATCACCAGTGCTTGGCACTCCCAGTAACAAGCACACGTCACCAAGTCCCAGGTACACACTGTTCGCTACCCCCACGTAACCCGTGCCCTTGTGTTCAAATGTCCTCCATTGATTGCAGTATCATGCCACCACTTGCTGCTTGCCCCTTTTGTAACCTGCACACATGTCCCTTCCCTCCTGTAATTCACAGTCTGCCACCTCTAGCAGTTTGTTTGCACCTGTATGTCACTGTTGCCTCATGTACCATAACGTTGCTTTCGCCAGTCGTTCACTTTGTACTGCTTACATATCAGGTCCGTCACTATCTTGAAGCGCTCCGACACCTTCAGTAAAGTCTGCGCCATTCAAACTCATAAAGAAAAAAATAATACTCAGCATCCGATCGTTCAAGTGTCCTCCATTGATTGCAGTATCATGCCACCACTTGCTGCTTGCCCCTTTTGTAACCTGCACACATGTCCCTTCCATCCTGTAATGCACAGTCTGCCTCCTCTAGCAGTTTGTAAGCACCTGATTGTCACTGTTTCCTCATGTACCATAACGTTGCTTTCGCCAGTCGTTCACTTTGTACTGCTCCCGTATCAGGTCTGTCCCTATCTTGAAGCGCTCCGACACCTTCAGTAAAGTCTGCGCCATTCAAACTCATAAAGAAATAAATAATACTCAGCATCCGATCAACCGCTTCCAATCTCCAGCCCCAACCCCCGGCGGCCGTGCTGACCCTTCGGGGGGAGGGGACTGGGGGAGGGGCATCGCCCCGCTTCCCCTCGCGCTTCCAAGAACGGTCCCTCGTGGGAGCGCGACCGGCCATACCAGGCAGAGCCGGCCCATCCCCTCGGTCGAGTGGGGCAGCATGCTGCCCTCCCGAGCGCCCAATCTCCGCGTCCCTGTCCAGAACGAGAGGTGTGGTCCAGCAAGCCGGGGGATAACCAAACCCCCCGCCCCCAAAATCCCCCCCTCCACACCCGTCTTGCTCCCCCCGCGCCCGTCGTGCCTCCCACCCCCCCTACCTGCCCTGCTCCCGCTGGACCCCCCCTCGAAGGCCTGCCCTCCCGTAACAGGCCTCCCCCCTACCCACGGTCCGCCCCGCCTCCCCCCAACCCGCCCCCCCTTCGCACCCGGCACAACAGCTCCCCGCCAGCCCCGCCCTCCCCCCCTTCCCCAGGCTCTCAACCTCTGCCCCCCCGTACCGCCCCGCCCTCCCCCCCTTATCGTCATTACCGATTACCAGATCCAGAGTGGTAACATATTCCCCCCCCCCCAGTGTTCCTCATTACAGCGCACTTAGGGAAGTGCAGATGCAAGCCCGGCTTTTAAGAGCCTGGTAGATTTGGGCTAGAAACGTGCCTGTCAGACAAGAAAACACTGTAAATCTAAGCGATAGCCCCGCTGTCGCTGCCTGTACCGACATGCCTGCTATCGGATCCTTAAAAGCACATGAAGCCTAATGCGCTGTCTACTGCACAAGGACAGACCCGACGTACCAGAGGTTGGTGCATGTGCAGAGCTACCTGCTGCTTAGGCTCAGCTGGCGCCACCCGCGATGAGCTCACCCCTTCGCACATGCCCTGCACCCCGGCTGCGTCCCTACCGCACCGCCCTCTCGCCAGGCCCTGCGATGCCCCTACCCACCCCCCTCCTACCTGGGGCATACACGCAGCGGCACCACCGCTAATCCGGCTGCCGCAGCATCGCCAGCGGCGCGCCACAGCGGCCTCACCACCGGCCCTCCAGGACCCGCGTTCGGAGTTGCCCACCGTCTGCCTCCGCTCCTCACACCACCGCCAACCACGACTCCCAGCACCAAACAGGCCCCGTGGACAACCAAAGGGTGACCCTGCCCCCCCACGCGACACGACCACCATTACAATTAAATTTATAAAACATTTTATCCGCCATCCCCCGCCCGGCTGCTGTGTCCCAAGTCACCGAAATGGTGGACTATTACCCAAAATGGCCGGTTTCAAAGGCAATCAGCCCACAAGCAGCCCAAATATAGCCCAACCCCAGCCCAAGGCTACCAGAACAGCTCAAAAACCAGCCCACGTACGGTGCTGGCTCTACCCCCCCTTCCCCGGCCCCAAACCCCCCCCCCGGGGGTGGCAGGCCTCCCGCTGGTCGGCCGCCCCCCCCAAAGCCCTATTGGAAAGGAGCGCCAGCACGTCGGAAACTGCCAGGAGTACTCGGGCAAGTTTCCGACCGTACTTATGGACATTTAAACCCTCTTTTCTGGGTTTCATATTTTATCACTTCACCTCCTTCAGTAATGGTGGCTGCCATTTCGCGCATTCCCGTTTTGGCACGTAATTAACCTCTATGCTGCTTCCATCAGCGTTCGTATGCTGAGCTTCTTGTCATTGCTCCTATATTGGTATTTGCTATGTTTATGATGACTTTCTTTCAGCATTTTAAAGAGCTGTTTTTTCTTGTTACTCAGCAATTGGAATTCGTTTTCTTCTTCTTTTCCTCTTCAACACAATGACAGCATTGCCTCTTTCCCTGCATTATTTTTTGTCAGTTGATGCATTTCTTCCTTACCATAGCAACATCGCTGAACATAATCCTTGTCTACTTGGATTCTTCACAGCAATGTATTGCCTTCACAGTTTAATCCCATTGTATTTTGTCGTCACCACTCATCTTCTTCTATATTGGTACTTACGGTCATTTGCACGTCTGCTGGCTGCTTCATCTTATCCTACCTGTCAAGCCGTATCACTTTTCTGATACAAAAAGGTTTTGAAATATTGCTTGGGCTGCTGGTTTCACACTCTCTTACCTTTGTTCTCCATTGCTTTCATCAGAAGTGACTCTGTTGCCTTCTTTTGGTGTTTCATAAGAGAAGTCTTGAATTCACCTCAATCGTCTGATTACCATGGATCATCCGCAATCTACTAAGCCTCATGGTGCTGCAAGGGTTTCTTCTGGAGGTCGTAAAAACTCAACAGTTAACACCGGCAAATGACTTAAGAAGGACCCTTGCTCACCAACTAAATTACCTCTTCCCCTCACGCTGGAAGACATTATGGACGAGTTATGACTCATTCAACCCTTTATGTCTGGTACCACGCTACCCTTCAGAGAATTGAGGGCAAATGGTCTAACCTTGGCTTAAGGCTTTCTGATGTTGAGCAGAGGATAAGTGACACACAAGACATCGTTGCTAGAGTTGACAACCTCACCAAAGAATTTACCCAACTTAAGAAGTCTACAGAGGATGTGAAAATCGCAACCGGCATAATAACCTACACATTTACGGAATTCTGGAAGGTTCCGAAGGTTCTGACATGATCTCTTTCCTGAAATCTCAAATTCTGCGGATCGTTGGCCTTCCAAAATCATGGAATTTAATATTCAAAGAGCGCACAGACTGGGGCCTAAGAATCTATCTTCTTCTACCATACCAAGAGGTCTCATCGCCTATTTTTTGCTGTATTCTGACCTCATGGTGATTCTCAATGCTGCCAAACAACATAAACAGATGCTATGGTCTGGTCATAAAATCTTCTTTAGTCAGGATGTTTCTAAACCAACAGCCAGCAGACCCAAAGAATTCCTTGATCTCAGACGAGCCTTGAAATCCATGAACGCTCATCATGGCCTTATACACCCCTGCTTTTTCAAGGTGATGTACAAAGACAGAACAATCTCCTTTGAGGATCCAACTGATCTCCGGAAGTTCATCCATACTCATCAAGCAAAACTTATGGAGTTCAGCAATCATTGATGGTCTTGTTATTTGTCACCTATGCTTGTTTTTCTTCCTTAGGTTTATTGTGTGTTGTATGTCTTATTCTTCAGCTTGATTGTCTCATTCATATCTTTTAGGTTCCTCCTGTGTTGATATGTTGCTGAAGACTCATCCCTGCATCACCTCTTTGTATATCATGTCTGATTTATCCCGTTGCTTTTTCCCTTACGTTTGGTAAGTTCCCTTCTTTTGTGTTTCATTTGTCTATCATTTTTATTTTTTGGAGTTTCTCTCCCTTCTCTCTTTATTGTCTTGGTATATTAGTTTTACTTACTCTTAGTGTTCTTCCCAGTGGAGTGGCCGTCCTGCTGCCTGCTGTTACCCCTCCTACATTATTGTTCTTTGTTCTTTGGTCTGTCATGGCTAAAGCCATCTCTTCTTTTCTAACTCTTCGAAGGCGACTGGTTTCCCCTCCTCTATCGCTTTTCTGGCAACAGTCTCCTTTTCCATCCCCTTTTAAATCTTCCTCTCTTCCATTTCAGCTCATGGTTCTTCACTATTCTCTCATTCTGCTCCTATGGTGGTTATTTGTTACAAATTCTTCTCCTTTTGATGTCCCTCACAAATTCCATCTTTTCTTCCGCTTTTCAAGTTTTTATTCTCTACTCTTTCCCTTCTTTGAATTCTCTCTCTATTTTCAAGTCTACTTTTATTCAAACCCCACAGACAAATGGTCTTTGTGTTATTTCATGGAATTTTAAAGGTATTTGCAATCCTGTCAAAAAACAACGTATCTTATCTCATTTAGCGAGATTGAAATGTCAGGTTGCACTGTTGTAAGAAACACACCTCAAATTGCAAGATCTATCCTCACTGCGTACGCAATGGGTAGGAGAAATGTTCTGCTCCCCGGTAGTGAATAATAAGAATGGCTTTGTTATTTTGTTTCATAAGTCGTTAAGTGGTCAGTTACAAAATGAGTTTCATGATAATAACGGTCGATGGTTGTTTTTAAATATTACTGTTAACAATACACAATTTTCCTTTTGTAATGTTTATGGCCCAAATGGCATTGATTAAGCTTTTTGGAACAAATGTTCCACTCTTCTTTCTTCGCATGCGGTTGAAGACATAATTGTATGTGGAGACTGTAACCAACTCATGGATCCCTTTCTGGACCGCAAATCACAAACCACACATGTTCCCAATAAGATGCAAAAAACCTTTTATAAAGCCATTTCTTCAAGAGGTCTAATAGACACCTGAAGAATCTCACATCCAGATACACAAGAATTTTCCTTCTTCTCCCCGTTCATAGATCCCATTCCCGAATTGATTACATTTTCCTCACTCAGCATGCCTTACAATTCATGACCAATTCAGAAATAGGCTCTATCCTCATCTCAGATCACGCTCCCGTCATTTTAGACATGGATTACCCTTCACATTCTCTCACCTCTCGTCGATGGCGCTTCAATAATTCTCTCCTCTAAGACTCCCAGTTTATCAAGGAATTTACGCCTTTTATGGAAGTATTCTTTCAAAATATTCTTCATTCTACTTCCCAATTTTACTTTATCTGGGATGCCTTCAAGGCTGCCGCCAGAGGTTTTATTATTGACTTTGTATCTCGGAAAAAGAAAAAATCTCTTTCACTGTCCTCTCTTATCCTTAAAGTCCACTGATACTTTGTCATCACTGATTAAAGCAAAAATGCAATACACAAATACTCTTGGGACTCCGCAAGTAACAATCTCCTTAAATTCAATGCAAAAAATATACGGTAGATGAAACAAAGAAGGCAAATGCCTTGCAAACTATCTTTAAATCAAGAAGCAAAAATCCAAAATTATAGCTATTTCTGACAACCATGGAGTCTGTCACTCCACTGATGATAATATTCTTGACTGTTTTGTGCAATATTACACCTCCCTATACACTCCAGAGTCCAGCCACTCTTCCACACAAATTCATTCCTTCTTTCAAACTATTCCTAAATCTCCAGACGATTCTACAAATCTTTTCTTTCTAGACACTCCTTGTCAGGAATGAAGGCAACAGATTAGCTCCTAGACAGGGTACACACTCATCTAGACCCTTACTCACATTTTCACACTATGGCATATTGCATAGAGTAATTTCCCTGACTCTGGTTCGCATTTTGATGAAGTTCCTTTCAGGTGCGGTGCGGTGGAAATTCAAGATGGCCGCCACCTCACTAAAGCGGAGGTTAGCGGTCTAGTGTTTTACTCGCGAGCGAACGCAGCTGTCAAGGCTCTCGCTCGTGTTCTCTACTACGCACTTCAAGTGATTTTCTGAAGAGATTGGAAGTGTACTGACCGGCGCTTCCATTTAGAGCGAAAACTTGACGAATTTGGAGCGTGAAGGCGTTTTGGAAGGACAGCTAAGTTGCCAGCAGCATTTGTATTTCAGAGCTATTTATATTTATGAACTGTCAATGCTAATGATTTGAAAAGAGATATTTGACAGCTTATGAGCAGCTAGTTATAGTTTAGAGACATCAAGTAGACTCAATAAGGACACTATTTACTTTGTGAATAGGATAAGACACCAGTTTAGAATAAGTAACAAGTTAACTCCTACGTGAAGTTAGTAATATTACTTACTTTGGAGACAGGAAGAGCCAGAAACAAGACAGTACAAGAAGAGCATGAAAATGAGATGTAAATATGAATTATATATATATATATATAATTATACTTACCAACTTAAGGTCTTGTCAGAAAAGCTGTAAGACAAGAAGTGAGAAGGATTAACAGAACCAATCTTCATTCAGCAATGCTAACTCAGTACTCATACTGTATAATTGGATAAAGCCCAACATATGGTTTTGGTGTGAAGAAGAGTCAACATCCTGCATAGACGCCAAACCAGATAGTTTAAAGCCAGATCAAGAAATACCGCTCTACATTATTAAGAGAGCCGCTAGACACTGTGGAAAGTCAGGTAAAACATGTATAGGTGAGAGGTTAGAGGGTCATTAGTGAGGTGCAGTATTTATATGTATATCATTTGTTGCAGGGTTCTACACCAGACAAAGTGAATCCGGCCAGAAGAACTTGAAGCAGTGCAGTCTCTCTTTCTCTTTCCAACTCACCTTTCCCCCTCTTTCTTATTTGTGAGCGTCAAAACTCGCAGTTAGGGAAGTCGGGAATTGAGGAATTTGCATCTGCTCTTGTGGAGGCTACTTGACAGATTGAAGTGCCATCATAAACTTCCACCTGAGCAAGATGGCTGAAGGTTTTGATGTAAAGGCTTTGACATCGGTTTTAGACGGCATACAGAAACAATTGGAGGATACAATGGAAGAAAATAAATCCCTCAGAGAAGAAGTAAGGAAGTCTCATCAGGAGGCCTTATTCTTGCGATAACGGTTTGTAGAATTCACGTTAGGTAACCCTGGTGAGATTAAGGGGAGTAAGACTCAGTCTTTTTCACCAGCCCTGGCTGCCACTGAACTGACAACCCAGTAAGCATGAGCGCAAAATCCGCTACGCTCGCGGATTTTGCGAATTTTCAGTAAATCCGCGATCCGCGAACTCTCGCGAATTTACCGAAAATTCGCAATTCGCAAGCGGCGGATTCCGAGGCCAAAAGTTCAAGCCTTCCTGGCCTGTTGTTGTAACTAATTTACGATGGCGCCGGCAAGCTGCCAGCGCCATCGTAAAATAGTTACTAAATTAGCTTCAACAGGAAGCACTAATAGATAAAATCAAGCAGGCGCTCGTGCATCTGCTTTATTTTATCTATTCGAGCTTCCTGTTGAAGCTAATTTAGTAACTATTTTAGGATGGCGCTGGCAGCTTGCCGGCGCCATCGTAAAATAGTTAACAGGCCAGGCAGCTGTGCCCTTTTCCCAAATATACCATCGAAAATCGGCTGTGATGCTGGACAGAGGCCTTTGCATCCTTGACTGTCACGAGCGCAATCCTCGTGCTTTTCCTGGGGGAGCTTTAATAGCTCACTCAAGGGACCCCTGCGCCCTTCGGCGCTATTGCATAGTAACACACACCTGGTCGCTGTAGACAACTCTCTGGCACTTTAGGCAGCTGTAGTGTAGTGTAGTGAAAGCACTATACATTTAGCCAACGAGGTATGGCACAAAACGGTGGCATCTTCTTGAATAAATATGAAGGGCAGGGTTCATTCTGGCACGATGGTCCTGGCACAAAAATTAAACCTCAACCGGGAGCACTTACAGATATCATTTAAGCATGTGCCCTAGTTGAAGCTTAAATTCAGTGACTCATTCATCGGCCCAAAAAACAATCGTGAGCGTTGTCAAGGCTGGGCAGCTGTGCCCTCTTCCCAAATATACCATCGAAAATCGACTGTGATGCTGGACAGAGGCCTTTGCATCCTTGACTGTCACGAGCGCAATCCTCGTGCTGTTCCTGTGGCCAGGAGCTTCTGTATCTTCTTCATCCGCTGCTCTGATCGGTCTCTGACCTTTTATACACACAAGAGGCATGTGCACTCGCATGGAAGCCCCGCCCCAAATCCGCAAATCCGCTAATCCGCAAATACGCGGATTTTGCGGATCCACGATCCGTGAATACGCAAATCCGTGAATCGTGGATCCGCAAAATCCGCCCATGCCTACAACCCAGGTTATACATGCTAACTCCCCCAATATTCCTTTGGCCACCCCGCAACGATTTAGTGGGGACCCTCATAAGGCCCAGATATTCTTCACCCAGTGTTTGTTACATTTCCCGTGTAGGCCCATAATATTCAAGGAAGATCTGTCTAAGGTGGCCTTCATATTGTCTTACCTGAGCGGTGATGCAGCGGCTTGGTCAATGCCTTTGGTGAATACCAATGACTCCATCTTATATGACTTTGATGCTTTTAAGAAAGAATTTCTTCACATTTTTGATAGCTGAGCAATATCTCAGACTACAGAGAACAAACTATTAGATCTAAAGCAGGGTAATCAAGAGTAGCATACTTGGCTCCACTTAATAAATTAATTGTTGAGACCAACTAGCCAGAAGCCAAGAAAGTAGCCATATTTTATAGAGGCTTGAAGGATGAATTAAAAGATGGACTGGCACAAATTCAAAAGAGACCTACTGCAGTTTCTGAATTAATTGACCTGGTATTGCAAATCGACCAGCGCCAATGTGAAAGAAAGAATGAGAGGCGCAAAGATTTGAAATTTCTTCCTCCAAGATTCGACAGGATGAAATCTGATGTTTCCAAACCATGAGAAGGTACAAATGAGGAAGAACCTGTGCAAATTGGGTCTGTGTGAGGACCTTTATCAAAAGTGGAAAGAGAGTAAAGAAGAGTGAGCAAGCCTTGTATGTTTTGTGGAAATTCAGGGCATTTTGTCAAAGATTGTCCAAAGAAGCCCAAGACTAACACTTGGGTAAAAGACAGGCTCCACCAGTAGGAGGAGTTGCTCTGGTGGAAGCTGTTGATAAGTCAACTCCGGACCCTCATTTTATTGCTAACACGTTGCAGTCATCTGCCCCGCATTTGATAATTTCTGTCCAGATCAAATTTGGAGATACAGAAATCGATAAGATTCTGGGGCAACAGAAAACTTTTGTGGTATTAGATTTGCTCAATCCATGAAGATTCCATTTTTGATGAAGAACAAACCTGAAGTCGTCTGGGCAGTGGATTGTACTAACATTTCCTCAGGTCCCATTGTATTTGATACTGAAGAAATTTCTTCGAGGGGCCCTGGCAGCCACCTTAGCACGTTGCAATTTAGTCTTATTGATGCCCCTCAGTTTCAATTGATATTGGGGCTACCCTGGCTGACAGAACACAACCCAGGGATAGATTGGGTCAAAAGATCCATTGACATGGATTCCGATTACTGTAAACAACATTGTTTTGGAAAAGCATGCAAGACTCAGATGACATCACCATCTTTGAGTTTGGCCAGTCTTACTTAGTCCATTTGTGCGGTGGCAACTCCCAGTATTCCACCTGAATACCAAGATTTGGTCTCAGTTTTTCATGAGCAAGAAGTAAAGAAACTACCGCTGCATCGTTGATATGACTGTCGAATTGAATTGGAACCAGGTGCATCATTGCCTTGTAGCAGGATTTATGTGCTTTCTGAAGCAGAAAATCAACATTTAAAAGAGTACGTGTAACAATATTTGGCAAACGGTTTTATCCGCCCTTCCCAATCTCCAGTGTCTTCGCCCCTCTTCTTCATTCCGAAGAAGGATGGCAAATTGAGGACGTGTATTGATTACCGGGCTTTAAATTTAGTCACAAAGAAAAATCGTTACCCTTTGCTGTTGATTTATGAACTGCTTGATCAAGTAAAAGAGGCTAAAGTGTACAGAAAGCTGGATTTGCGTGGAGCCTATCATTTAGTGCACATAGCCGAAGGAGATGAATGGAAGAGTGCATTCCGAACCCGGCTGGGTTTGTTTGAATATAAAGTGATGCCTGTCGGGTTATGCAACGCCCCGGCGGCATTCCAGCGCTTTGTGAATGATGTGTTGAGAGAGTTCCTAGATCGTTTTTCCGTAGTATACATCGACGACATCCTCATTTTTTCGGCCAACATGAAGGAACATGTTCAACATGTCCATGCAATTTTGAGTAGATTGCTGGAGAATCAACTTATTGTAAAGTTGGAGAAATTCGTGTTTGAGAAATTTGTGTTTCACCCCGATCAAGTGGAGTTTTTGGGGTTTGTTTTGTCTTCTGACATTGTTTCTATGGATCAGTCTAAAGTAACTGCTATCACAAATTGGCCTTCTCCATAAAGTGTGAAGGATGTGCAGAGTTTTATTGGGTTCGCCAATTTGTACAGACGATTCTTTCCAACATTTTCTGAAAAGGTTTGCCCTTGTTCAAGAAGGGCATCAAGTTTGAATGGAATGTTGAGACTAAAAAGGCTTTTGAGGAACTAAAGAAGATTTTTGTCTCATCTCCAGTTTTTCAGCATCCCAACCTGAGGAACCATTTTATGTGCAAGCCGATGCGTCAAATTTGGCCATTGGAGGAGTCTTGACACAAGGACACAAGGACACAAGGTTACCGGGCAACTTCATCCAGTAGCTTATCGATCACGAAAGCTAACTGCAGCAGAAATAAACTATTCTATCGCAGACAAGAAGTTGCGTGCTGTTAAGGAAGCATTTCAGGAATGGTGCCATTATTTGTTAGGAGCCAAGCATGAAGTGACGGTTTTTACGGATCATCGCAACCTGCAATGTTTAAGATCAGCTCCGACACTCACCCCCCGGCAATTGAGATGGTCCTTGTTTTTTGCTGACTATAATTTTGTGTTGAATTACCGTCCCGGCTCTGCAAATGGAAAAGCTGATGCTTTATCTCTTCTCTACTCTGATGAGGAAGAAGGCAAAAAGAAGGAAGGGTTGATAAGTCCTTCGGAGAATATAATTAATAAGTAATTTCGTACCCAGAATTTGAGGACAAGTCAAAGAATTCTCTGTCGCAGGAAGAGTTGAGTACTTGGGTCAATGAAGGAACCGGAAGAAAGATCAAGAATGGAAAACCCTATTATTTGGAAAATCTATTTGTACCTAATGATGAGCTTCGGATGGAAGTAATTCAACATTGTCATGACGACTTGTTAGTTGGTCACAAGGGAGTCAAGAAAACCGTTGCGTTAATTCAGCGTGAATTTTGGTGGCCGGTTATGGAGACTCAGGTAAGACAATATGTGGCATCCCGTGAGCAATGTGTGAAGGGGAACCCTATTAAAACAGCCCCCCAAGGGTTATTGCAACCTCTGTCGCCTGCTCCTTTTCCATGGCATACCATTTCCATGGATTTCATTCTGGATCTCCCCTCTAGTCAGGGTTATTCTACTATTTGAGTGGTGGTCGACCATTTCACCAAGATGAGTCACTTTATTCCACTGAAATCCATTCCAAATGCCACTCAATTATCTTCCATATTCACACAACATGTAGTCAGAGCCCATGGCATTCCCAAAGTGGTTATTTCTGACAGGGGCCCTCAGTTCGTTTCCCATTTTTGGAGGGCTTTTCATAAGAGATTGGAGATTGATTCTCGTCTGTCTACCAGTTTTCATCCTGAGACTGATGGGCAGACGGAAAGAGTGAATCAAGAACTGGAACAATATTTGCGCCTGTTTTTGATGGATCATGAGGGAGAATGGCCGAGTTTAATTTGGGCTGCAGAATTCGCTTACAACAATGCAACACATTCTCCCACAGGGTTTACTCCTTTCTATCTAAACTCTGGTAGACATCCAAACACTTTAGTGGGTAAACATGAGAGTGAGGTTCCAGCAGTAGAGCAGGTGGTACAGGAACTACAAAAGGCTAATGTTAGAACTGGGGGTCTCTAGTTGGTAGAGGTAGGTACCACTGTCCAAATAGGGACCCTAGTCAGGGTAAGGAGCAAACACTCTTTAAATAACCTCTGCTCACCCCCTTGGTAGCTTGGCACAAGCAGACGGGCTTATCCAAAAGCAATTTGTAAAGTATTTGTACCAACACTCACAGTAACACAGTGAAAACACCACAAACTGACTCCACAACAGTTTAGAAAAATAAAGGTATTTAATCTAAAGTACACAAGACCAAAATGAAAAAAAACAACATACACAGTTCAAGAATATGGTTGCAAAAAGAGTTCTTAAAGTTGTGATAAAATAATCCACAGTTGCGTGAAAAGTTCACAGTTGCGTCACGTTTTGCTCACAGTACCTTTTAAAAGCGACAAAGTTCCAAAGCAGAAGCTGGTGTGGTGGAAAACAAGCGATGCATTGCTCCTGAGACCCTGGGGAGGCGATGCGTCAACCCCGCTGCAGCAGCGGGCGTGTTGGGACGAATCCGTAGGAAGTTTTCTCTCACGAAGGCACGATGCAACGATATTTGTAGTTGCGACTATCTCCGGGGCGACGATGCGCGGACCAGCGGTGATCTCTCTCTCGCAGCTCCTCGATGCGATGGCTTCTGCGATGAAACTCGCAGCGACGTGATACGGTCCGCAAGCAAGCGGTGCGGCAATCTCACCCAGCGATGACAGGCTCTGCGATGACACTCACAGCGATGGTAATCTTCCCGCACCGGTGTGGTGCGTTCCGCAAATGAAGGATGCGAAGGCAACAGGCTCTGCAGCGATCTCGACCTTCGTAGCGGTGGGAATTTCCTCGCACTGTCGGGGATGCGCTCTGCAAGCGAGTGATGTGACAAAACTTGCAGAATGTCTTTAAAAGCTTGGTTTCCAGCTCCTCAACACATGTACAACTTCCAGAGGCACAGACATGGGCCACGCACTCCAGGAAGGACAGAACTCTCTCAGTAGAGTTCAGGGAAGCTGGGGGTGAAGTCCTTTTGTTCCTGGGACTCCAAAAACAGGAAGCCAGCTCTTCTCAGGCCCTTGGAGATTCCTTAAAGCAAAGGGACACAGCACAAAGCAAAGTCCTTCCCCTCTCCTTGGCAGCAAAGCAACAGCAGGTCAGTCCAGCAGAGCAACAGCAGGACAGTCTTCCTTCTTCAGTTTCAGATTCCTTTTTGGCAGAGGTTCCTTCTTGATTCCTGGATGATCTAATTTTCTGTAGTCAGGGGTCCTGTACTTATACCCCTAAAAGTCTAGGTTCCCTTCGTGCAGGAGGGTTCTCAGCCCGGTCTGAACCAGTTGTGGGTGTTCCTTGAGCACTTTGTTTTCCTGGCCTCTCCCTTCCTTTCAGAGAGAGGGGCAGGGTCGCCAGCCGCGCAGCAGGAGGTGGAGCCAGCATTGTGGAGGGAAAGCACAAACCTGGAGCACTTTGTTGACATGATTCCTTCTCTCCTTTCACAGTGCAGGGCAGAGACATCAGCCGCACCACAGGGGGGGCGGGCACAGTCCTATTTAGGTCCCAGGTGCAACTCCTCCCGCCCATCTGGTTGCAAATCTGTCTATTCACCACTGGGCGGACTCATTCGGTCTCCTGGAATCCCCCAGCCCTGTCACTCCCAAACCAGACAGTCAATTCAAACACCAGCCAAGGCACACAGAAAGGTCAAACAAGAGAACAGCTACTTTCTAAAAGTGCTGTTCTCAAACACAGGATTTAAAAAACACCTTTCCTAAAATATTTGTTTTTAAATTCTGAGTTCAGGGATACCAGACTTTTATGTCCTATCTTGCTCCTATGGGAAGATATGCTGGTAGCCACTATAGCCAGCATTCCCCATGATAGCCTATGGGCAAGATAGCCTTACAGTAGTGAACAACGAAAATGGCAGTAATTCACTGCCAGAGCATGTCACCTGCACCAGTACATGCTCTACCTTTCACATACACTGCACCCTGCCCAAGGGGGTACATTGGGCCTTCCATAGGGGTGACCAAAGTGCACAAAAAGGGAAAGGTTAGGCCTCGTCAGTGGGGACACTGACCAGGGGGACATGGCAGTTCACAGACTACACACAGGCAATGCGGTGGCAGGCCTGAGATACCATTTTAGGGCTACTCATGTGGGTGGCACAACCAGAGCTGCAAGCCCATTAGTAGCATTTGTATCACCAGCCCTGGCACACTCAGTGCACTTTACTAGTGACTTCTGGGGGATACAAATATGCCAATCATGGATAACCAATTACCATAACAATTTACACAGAGAGCATATGCACTTTAGCACTCAACAGCAGTGGTAACGCGCGCAGAGTCCTATTGCCAACAGCCACCGGTCAGGAAAAATAAGGGAGGAAGAAGCAAAAAGTTTGGGGCTAATCCTGCAAAAAGGGCCAGTTCCAATAGCATACAAGGTAGTGACTGACAATTTGATTCAGGCAAAGAGTTCCTATGAGAAACAAGCTGATAAAAAGAGACGTGCTAGTCCCATTTATGTACCTGGAGACAAGGTGTGGATTTCGACTCGAAATATGCGCTTTAAGGGAAATCAAAAATTTCAGCCTCGAATTGTGGGACCATTTTTAGTGGAGAAAATGGTGAATCCAGTGAGTGTAAAGATTAAACTTTCACCTAGATTAAGATTGCGTCCGGTTTTTCATGTTTCACTGCTGAAGAAAAATCCTATTAGGTTGAGAATTAAAAGTCCCCCAACTTCTGTTCAGATTCAATCTGCAGACGAGTTTGAGGTGAAAAGGATATGAGACTCTAAACTCAAGAGAGGTAAGTTGTTATATTTGGTTGACTGTAAGGGTTATGGCCCTGAGGAGAGAACTTGGGAACCAGTGGACAACTTGCACGCCCCTAGATTGTTAAAGGAGTTCCACCAGATTCATCCTAGTAAACCAAAAGGGGTTGAGGAAGGGGCCGTGGTGGGAGGTACTGTCAGGAATGAAGGCAACAGATTAGCTCCTAGACAGGGTACACACTCATCTAGATCCTTACTCCCCTTTTCACACCATGGCAGATTTCGTAGAGTAATTTCTCTGACTCTGGTTCTCATTTTGATGAAGTTCCTTTCAGGTGCGGTCCACGGAATTTCAAGATGGCCGCCACCTCACTAAAGCGGAGGTTAGCGGTCTAGTATTTTATTCGCGAGCGAACGCAGCTGTCAAGGCTCTCGCGAGCGAGCTATACTACGCACTGCAATTGAATTTCTGAAGAGATTGGAAGTGTACTGACTGGCGCTTCTATTTAGATGATGAATTTGAAGCGTGAAGGCATTTTGGAAGGACAGCTAAGTTGCCAGCATCATTTGTATTTCAGCGCTATTTGTATTTATGAACTGTCAATGCTAAAGATTTGAAAAGAGACATTTGACAGCTTATGAGCAGCTAGTTAAAGCTTAGAGACATCTCAATAAGGACAGTATTTCCTTTGTGAATAGGAAGACACCAGTTTATATTAAGTAACAAGTTAACTCCTATGTGAAGTGAGTAATAACCTTACTTTGGAGACAGGAAGAGCCAGGAACAAGACAATACAGTAAGAGCATGAAAAAGAGATGTAAATAGAATTATATATATAATTATACCTACAAACTTAAGGTCTTGTCGGCAAAGCTTCATTCAGCAACGCTAACTCAGTACTCATACTGAATAATTGGATAAAGCCCAACATATGGTTTTGGTGTGAATAAGAGTCAACATCCTGTACTGACACCAAACCAGATAGTTTAAAGCCAGATCAAGAAATACCGATCTACATTATCAAGAGAGCAGCTAGACACTGTGGAAAGTCAGGTAACACATGGGTATAGCTGAGAGGTTAGAGGGTCATTAGTGAGGTGCAGTGTTTATATGTATATCATTTGTTGCAGGGTTCTACACCACACAAAGTGAATCCGGCCAGAAGAACTCGAAGCAGTGCAGTCTCTCTTTGTCTTTCCAATTCACCTTTCCCCCTCTTTCTTATTTGTGAGCGTCAAAACTCGCAGTTAGGGAAGTCGGGAATTGAGGAGTTTGCATCTGCTCCTGTGGAGGCTACAGTTTGCGAAGGTACTTAACACTCCTATCTCAGAAAAGGAAATATATAATTCCATTACACTACTACCCAAAGATAAAACACCCGGTCGGGATGGTTTTACCGTTCAATGCTATATCCACTTTAAACATTTTTTACCTCATTTACTCTCATTGATCAATCATTTTCCTATTAAAGGAGAGTCCAGCAGATCTTTTACTCAGCAATGCTCTGCTTAATCCCTAAAAAAGAAAAATATCCCTCCCTTTGCAAAAATTATAGGCCCATCTCCCTAATCAATACGACTGTAAAATTTACGCCAAATTTTTAGCCATTCGTATTAATCAAGTTATACCTGACCTCATCAATATCTATCAATCTGGATTTGTCAAAGGTAGATCAATTGCTGACAATTCGAGAACTCCTCTCAACATCATCCACCTTGCCTCAAAGATGGATGCGCCAGTTACAGCCTCCACATAGATGCTGAAAAAGCGTTTGATAGGGTAAGCTGGGACTTTATGTTTGGAGCATTGGGATGGCATGGGTTTGGTCCCCCTATTATTCAAAACATTCAATTGCTAAACTCTGCCCCCTCTACTTCGATTTGGGTCAATGGCTCTCAATCTAAATACTTTTCTCTTCATAGAGGCATCAGACAAGGCTGTCCCTTCTTCTCTTTATTCTTGCTTTAGAACCTTTCCTAGAAAAAATTAGACGTTTACCATCCTATACAGGTTTCAAATTTCAGAGAATTGATATTAAATTTACTGCCTATGCTGATGCTATCCTACTCTTTATCTGAAACCCGCCTACCTCTTTACCTTCTCTCTTCTCTTTACTACAAGAATATTCCTTAGTCTCTGGTTATAAATTAAATATTGATAAATCTGAAGTTGTACCTCTAAACAAATTTTGCCTCTCCCATATGTTTCATGGTTCCGGCTTTGAATGGATTGAGAAACTAATAAAAGCAACCATGCAGACATACTTAAAAAATTCTCCGTACTTATTGAAAGTTGGTACCCTCTTTTCTTATCCTGGTGGGGGAGGCTAGCAACTATTAAGATAATGCTCCTCCTCATTGTCAATTTTTATCTTTCAATGCTCCCCATCTCTCTCCTGCTCTCTGTCTTCAGAACTATAAATCGCATCCTAACAACATTTTTATGGAACAAGCGCAGAGTTAGGATTTCTCTCTCCCGCCTACAACAACCCAAAGATTTGGGTGGAGTTAACTTTCCTAACCTCAGCGGTTATCACTTCGCTTTCATGTTAAAACAAATGTGGCCTTTCTTAACAGACTCTTCCTGTCCTCCTTTAACAGCTTAGAGTTCAATTGAGCTCGTGCAACTCTCGCCCTTTTCATTCCTTACAGCTACTTTTTTATCCCAGCCTCCAAAGCGATTTGCCACCCCCATTTTTAAACATTCCAAAGCACTTGCTCTTTCTTTGTTCCGTTCCTTTCCCTCACATGCTGAATATCACTCCCAAACTCCAATTTGGTATAATAAATTCTTTAAAAAATTAACAATAGAGCGCTATTCTGGAAGGAATGGATTGATAAAGGTATCATTGGGAAACAACCTTTACAACGCAATTTTTACAACGAACTACCATTACAACGAAATTTTTACAACGCAAAAACATTTACAACGCATACCATTACAACGCAGGATTTTACAACGCTAGTACTTTTACAACGCATACCATTACAACGTAAGTATTGGTAAGTATATACATTTTTTTTAAATATTATATGTTTGTGTTTTTGGGTATGGGGTATTTTTAGGGTTCAGGGTAAGTTTTGGGTTTTTGGGTAAAGGGGTATTTTTAGGGTTCAGGGTCAGTTTTCAGTTTTTGGGTAAAGGGGTATTTTTAGGGTTCAGGGTCAGTTTTCAGTTTTTGGGTAAAGGGGTATTTTTAGGGTTCAGGGTCAGTTTTCAGTTTTTGGGTAAAGGGGTATTTTTAGGGTTCAGGGTCAGTTTTCAGTTTTTGGGTAAAGGGGTATTTTTAGGGTTCCGGGTCAGTTTTCAGTTTTTGGGGTACAGGGTTAATTTGTAAAAATAAATTAAAGTTATTTTTAAATTAAATTAATTAAATAAAATTACATTACATTTAATTATATTTTAATAATGTAAATTAATTTATATAAACATTTTTTTTATATACTTACCAATATTTACGTTGTAATGGTATGCGTTGTAAAGGTACTTGCGTTGTAAAATCCTGTGTTGTAATTGTATGCGTTGTAAAAGTTTTTGCGTTGTAAAAAATGTGTTGTAATAGTAGTCGTTGTAAAAGTATGCGTTGTAACGTCATACATCCGTATCATTACTTATGAAAATTTACTTAAACATAACTCCCTGAGGGATTTCTCAGACATTTGTGACTCATTTGATATCTCCAACACATATTCCACCCAATAGCCTTTGCTGAAAAGCGTTCTAGCCTCTATTCTCTCTCAAAACAGCCCTCTGCTCTGACCCTCTCCCCTTCACCAGCCTTTTCTTTTCTTGTTAAAGCTGCTGCCATTTATAAACTATTATCCCATCCAGCTGTTGATAGGTCCAAATCTAAACTAGAACTCTTATGGGAAAAAGATTTAGCTCAGGAAATTTCCATCTAAGTCTGGGACTCTATATGGTTTAAAATACACACTGCCTCCCGTTCTGCCAGCACTACACAGACTTTATACTTTTTTTTATAACAGATTCTTTTTTACACCTTCTGATCTTCATAAATTCAGATTGCTTGATTCCAAGAAATGTTGGTCATGTTCATATGTTGTGATTTTCTTCATATGTTTTTTCACTGCCCATTCAATCAATCAATCAATCATGACATTTATAAAGCGCACTACATACCCGTGAGGGCCTCAAGGCACGGGGGGGGCGTGCTGCTAGTGATCGAAGAGCCTGGACTTGAGAGGTCTTCTGAAGGTCGGTAGGACTTGGGTCTGCCTTAGGTTGGTGGGGAGGGTGTTCCAGGTCTTGGCGGTGAGGTTGGAGTAGGATCTGCCACCGACGGTCATTCTTCGGATGCAGGGGACAGTGGCGAGGGCGAGGCTGGCAGGGCGGAGCTGGCGGGTGGGGGATTAGAAGTTGAGTTTTCTGTTGAGGTATGCTGGGCCGGTCTTGTGGAGAGCTTTGTGTGCGTGGATGAGGAGTTTGAAGGTTATCCTCTTGTTGACGGGGAGCAGGTGTAGGTCTCTCAGGTGGGGTGTGATGTGGCTGCGGCGAGGGATGTCGAGGATCAGATGTGCCGAGGCGTTCTGGATGCGTTGCAATCTTCCCAGGAGCTTGGCTGACGTTCCTGCGTAGAGGGCGTTTCCGTAGTCAAGCCTACTGATGACTAGGGCCTGGGTGACTGTCTTCTCGTCTCGGTGGGGATCCACTTGAAGATTCTGCGGAGCATACGGAGGGTATTCCAACAGGACGAGGAGACGGTGTTGGCCTGCTTAATCATGGAGAGGGGTGAGTAGATGATGACTCCCAGGTTGCGTGCGTGGTCGGTGGGTGTCAGGAATGATCCTAGGGTTGTCAGCCACCAGGAGTCAGCCCAGGCTGAAGGGGTGGAGCCGAGGATGAGGACCTCCGTCTTGTCCGAGTTCAACTTAAGCCGGCTGTTCCTCATCCATTTGGTGACGGCCTTCATTCCTTCGTGGAGGTTGGTTTTGGCAGTGTGAGGGTCTTTGGAGAGGGAGATGTACAGCTGGGTGTCATCGGCGTAGGAGATGATGTTGAGGTCGTGCTGTCGGGCGACGTGGGCGAGGGGTGCCATGTAGATGTTGAACAGCGTCGGGCTGTGGGAGGGGCCCTGGGTACGCCGCAGATGATTATTGTTGTGGCAATGGAGCGGAAGGGGGGAGGCGGATGCTCTGAGTTCTGTCGGAGAAGAAGGAGGTGGTCCAATCCAGGGCCTTCTCTTGGATCCCGGCGTCGTGTAGGCATGTTCATAGTGTGCGGTGGCAGACCGTGTCGAAGGCGGCTGACAGGTCCAGGAGGATGAGGGCTGCTGTTTCTCCATTGTCGAGCAGGGTCCTGATGTCATCGGTGGTGGCGAGTAGGGCGGTTTCGCTGCTGTGGTTGCTGCATAACCCGGACTGGGACGGGTCCAGGATGCTATATTCCTCGAGAAAGTGGGTCAGCTGTTTGTTCATGATTTTCTCAGTGACCTTTGCCGAGAACGGGAGCAGGGAAATGGGTCGGAAGTTCTTGAGGTCCTTGGGGTCCGCCTTGTGCTGGCTTTGTTGATGATGTGTTGGGGACATGGGTCTAGCGGTGATCCAGAGTGGATGCTGTTCATGATCTCGCTGGTGTCCTCGTCATTGACCCTTGTCCATGAGGGCAGGCTGTTGGTGCCAGAAGTGGTCGTGGGGGCGATGGTTGATGGGGCGGTCATGGCATGGAAGCTGTCTTGGATGTTGGGGATCTTTTGGTTGAAGAAGGTGGCCAGCATGTCGCACAGGTCTTGCGAAGGCGGGATGTTGTTGGTGTTGGAGCTGGGGTTCGAGAGTTCCTTCATGATGTTGAAGAGCTCTTTGCTGTTGTGTGCATTGTTATTCAGGCGGTCTTTGAAGGAAGTCCTCTTGGCGGCTCTGATGAGTTGATGGTGTCTGCGGGTGGCTTTCTTGTGGGCTGCGGAGCTGTCCGGTGTTCGTTCACGGAGCCAGTTCTTCTCCAGTTTACGGCATGTTCGTTTGGAGGCCTGGAGGTCTTCGGTGAACGAGGTGGCACTCTTGTTGGTGTGGCTGTTGAAGGGAGTCTTGAGCTGGGCAAGGGTGTTGGCGCAGTTGTTGATACATGCTCTGAGGTTGCGGGCGGCGGTGTCGGTGTCGATGGAGTCGGTGGGTGGGCTCTGGGCAAGGGTGGTGGTTAGCTGGTCTTCTGTGACCTTGCTCCAGCAGCGTTGAGGCATCTGTTCAATGCATTGGTGTGTGGTGGGTTTCCTGAAGGTGAAGTGGATGCAGTGGTGGTCGATCCAGTGGGATTCGGTGGTGTGGTTTAAGGAGATGTGGGGGCTTGCGATGAAGATGGGGTCTAGCGTGTGGCCAGAGGCGTGGGTTGATGTTGTCACGAGCTGTCTGAGTTTGAGGTTGGTGAGGTTGTCGATCAGGGTGGTGGAGTTGGTGTCGTTGTTGTTCTTGAGGTGGAAGTTCAGATCCCCGAGGAGGATGGAGTCCGTGGAGGTGAGGGCATGTGTACTGATGAAGGCTGCGAAGGAGTCGCTGAACTGTGGTCGGGATCCGGGGGCTCTGTAGAAGAGGGTTCCTCTGAGGGTGGTGTTGGGGTCGGTGTGAATCTGGAAGTGCATCTGTTCGGCAGTCCTCAGGTTGTTGTCGGTGTTGGTCGAGACTCTGATGGTGTTCCTGTGGATTCCTCCTCCTACGCCGTTGGTGCAGTTTATGCGTGTGATCTTGTAGCCTTCTGGGATGGCTTTGGCGATGTCGGGAGCTGAGGTGGGGTTCAGCCAGGTCTCTGTCAGGAAGGCAACTTCTGGGGAGATAGAGTCGAGAAGGTTCCATAGTTCGACGGCGTGTTTGCGGGTGGAGCAGGTGTTGATTTTGCGGGCCCAGTGCTGGTGAAGCTGCAATTCCTGGCAGGAGAAGGGTCCTTGGGTGTGCTTTAGGATGGCCTGGTCGCAAGTGTGTTCTCGTCCGGGATTGAGTGCATGGAGTGTGCTGGCATCGTAGCATTGTCTGGCATTGCGGGGGCCAGGGGTTCTGGTGCTGGGCGCGGTCCAGGCGCGGACGGGTGCAGATGGGTTTGCCTTAGGCGCACCTTCAGTGCGCCTGCGGTGCAACCTCCTAGCGGCCTCCATATATGGGTAGGTGGGTGGGGAGGAGCAGCTGGGAGGCAGGAACGGGCGGCCAATGGGCGAGCGGGGGGCGGGTCCTCAGGAAAGCAGCGGCGGGAACAGAGCAGAGAGGGGTGCGGGCAGAAAAGGGAGTCAGAGCCAGTGGCAAGTTGAAGACGCAAAATGCACAAAATACAAAAACAGGAATACGGAAGATAAGTGGGCAGGAAAGTAAAATTATACAGCAGGCACTATGTGGGGAGGAGGAGCGGCGAACGACAGCAGGAGCGGGAGAGGCACAGATCCAGCGGAGGTGCTGTGCGGCATGGCCAAATCCCTTTTGTCTCTCATCTGCCCAAAACTAAACGATATTTTACCCACAGATTTTCCTTTTGACATTGTACATATTTTTTGGGCGGTTCCTCATCCTTGTGGAATGTTAATTGTAATGTACGCAAGTTTATAGATTTGTATATAGCTATTTCTTTTCAGACCATCACAACCAATTGGAAGGATACTGCAAACATTTTGTACAGTGCCTGGTGGAACATGTTATGTCATCACCATAGACTTGACTGTGCTTTTGCCACCTCAGTAACTCTATTAATCAAAAAGGACTTGTTATGGTTACCTCTAACCGATTTTCTTTCTAGACATGTTCCTTGAATTCTCCTTTTTCTTCTTTCAATATCCCACTGTTATTACCTATTATCTTCTATACTTTTATTGGTTTATGAAATATTCATTATTAAAATTGTATTAAATGTTGCCTTCTTTCTCTCTCCTTCCTCCCTTCCTTTTCTTTCTCTTTTTCTTTCCCATCCTGCCCCAAAAATGTAAAAAAAAAAAAAAAATGCTTTTTTCATTGGTATAGTTTATAGTTTATATATTCCTTTTGGGTTTGATTTGTTCACATGTTTTTTTACTATTCCATTTTCTTTTCAATGCCATATTTTCTATACTGATGTTTTACTATGTTTATTACATTCAATAAAGCTCTTTAAACTAATAAAAACCCAGTAAATTGTCTGTAGGGTAGGTTGGAGCGGAACACTGTGGAATTCCACAGTTTTTATGCAACTCCGCGGAATTCTACATAGTGCTTCTTCACAAGCTCCTCCCTCCCTCAATATTTGCACCATATTAGACCTGGCATCTTTCACCGTGTTCCCCCTGTCTTTTGGCTTTATGGCCTCCTGTTTTTTTATTGTATGCTGGACTCCGTTTTACTGGTTTGGTGTCTCTGCTATCTTTTTCACTGCCATCCAGTGCTAAAACGCAAGTGCTCCTACTGTGAATTGTGTTATGATTGGTTCCCACAATTGATATATTGACTGGTAAGTCCCTAGTAAAGTGCACTGTGTGCGCCCAGGGCCTGTAAATTAAATGCTACTAGTGGGCCTGCAGCCCTGGTTGTGCCACTCACACAAGTTGCCTTTAAAATGTCTCTGACCTTCCACAGCAGTGTCTGCGTACTCAGTTTTTAACTGCCATGTCGACCTGGCAAGTGCATCCACTTGCCAGGCCCTAACCTTCCCTTTTCTTACATTTAAGTCACCCCTAAGGTAGGCTTAAGGTAGCCCCATGGGCAGAGTGCAGTGTATCTAAAAGATAGGACATCTAGTAGTGTGTTTGACATGTCCTGATAGAGAAATACTGCCAATTTTGTGTTTCACTATTGAAAGGCTGTTTCTCCCATAGGTTATCATTGGAGCTGCCTTGTAACATTTTACAAGTGTAACTTTCAATTGGGAAGAGAGAGAAATTTGGGTTCCCTAAACTCAGGATTTAAAAATACTTCTTTTGGTGAAGATAGTTTTTAATTTGTGTGCTTGAAAATACCACCTTTAAAAAGGAGGCATTTTCTTGCTTCACCATTCTGTGCCTGCTGGTGGAATGAACGTCTGGGTTTTAGATTGATGGGGCTGTTTGTGTATTCGCTCCAGACACTCACACAAAGGGAGCTGAGGTGTGCCCTGCAGATTCTGATGGGTCTTCCTGGGTTAGATTGGTGGGAGGAATTGGTCACCGAACACCTGATTTGGTTGTGCCTGCCTTGCGCAATACTGTCTCTGCCCCCTGGAGTGTGGTTGGACCAGAGAGGCAAGAACAGGTTTTTATTGAGCAAGAGAGACTTTCTTACAGAGACTTCAAATGGAAAAAGGGTATTAGTATTAGACCTGTAATCCCAAAACTATAGAACTAAGGGACCTGCCAAGAGGGAGAGACGGAAGAGCTGCCAAGAGGAGTACTACCCCTTTGCTGTGTGTTGATTTATGGGTTGGCCTGCAGTTGCTGCTTCTGTCATGGGCAGTTAAAGGGCTTGACCGAACTTTCTGCAACTTATTGCCTGAGTTTCTCCAAGGGCTTGAATTGGAGCTTGCATCCTGTTGGAAGTCTCAGAACATCAAAGCACAAACTGTACAGGCTGACTGGCAGGGTCAAGGTCAGCATAAATCAAGAAGTATCTAAGATGCTGGCATTATGGGTGACAGAGCCCTCCAACAGTCCTTGGGCTAGTCTAGTGGTCTTGGTCCTAAAGGCTGGTCTACCCAGTGCCACTCCTGAACATCGATGCTGTGTGGACTACTGTGGGCTCAATGCCAACACCAGGATTGTCGCACACCCCATCCCCAGAGCTGATGAGCTCATAGATTGGTCGGAGATGCCAAGTTCCTCAGTATGTTCAATTTAACATCTAGGTACTGGCAGATTGCCTGACTGATAGGGCCAAGAAGAGGTCTGTATACTCAACACCAGAGGTGCACTACCAGTTCTGGGTGATGCCATTTGGGTTGAAGAATGCTCCTGGCACCTTTCAGAGGTTGGTTAACCAGGTGTTGGCTGGACTAGAGGATTTCAGTGCCACCTACCTATATGACATCGCAGTGTTCAGGTCCAGCTTTTAATATCACTTGCGCCACCTCTGGGAAGTGTTGAACGCTCTGCAGAAGGCAGACCTCACTATCAAGGCCAGCATGTGCCAGATAGGCCTGAGCGGAGTTCTTGGAGTTCCTCGAGTGGTAAAAAAATTCCACGAGCAACACAGAGTGCTGTGAGTGGATGAAGTTGCTTGCTGCGCCTGTTCAAGTTATGTATTGCGTCAAATGTAACACGACGTGCGTTCTCACGGCACTAATCGCATGTGAACAGCACCATGCCATTTGAATGGGCGCAGCCATCTTGTTTTTTTTGCTCTGTTTATGGTACTGGGCCTATTTTTCAATTTTCCCTTAACCTTCTTCATCCTACCCCTCTGAAACCTATCTACCCCTCATTTTATATTATTACCTGTGTTTTTGTATTTTATGTTTATACAAATTTTTTGTGTGACTTTGGTACATTATTTTTCACTTTATTGTTTTGCCTTCCTTCCATCTTTTTCCTTTTTCTACTTTCTTCTCTTCCCCAGCCCTCACCCATGGCTAAGACAGAGCAGTGGTGAGTACTTATTATGTATTTGGGTTCCATCTATGCTATTATGTTTCCCCAAATAGCAAGCAGTCTGCTCACACTCAGGTGTGTTAAGGTTATGTTACAAATATTATGGGATCATCCTAGAGTAGACAGGTGCTCGGTGGCGCTACCTAATTTTACTCGTTGGACTATTTATTTAAGAAGTCATGCAGAGACTCTTCTGCCCTGTCACTGAGTTAGTGGTAGTTATTGGTATTAGTGAGCTAGCACATTCTTCTCTCACTTCTCAAAGCCTTTATATTTTGTAGCTCGTACAGTCTCAACTCTCAACCCAAAGCGATTTCCCAGTGATGTGTAGTAAGTAACTAATAAGTATGCATGCATCAGCAGCATGTATGGATTGAAAGTAAATGCCGACTGAAGTGACCCTTCAAAGGTTGAGAGATCAAGAATGAGATGAGAATCAAAGATCATTCGTTAAAATCTATTATTAGTTCCAAAATGTAGTTTAGGAAATTTGGAGTAGGGTTAGGTAATTAAGGAATAGGTTTACGATAGTAATAAGAAAGGAGGTCTGATTTATAAAGGTTAAATCAAATGTTTCTGCATTTGCCTCTCCCAGTCAAAATATTTTTGGGGAGATTTAGTGTACCACTAATCATTTAAAAAACAAAAATATTTCATTTCGTACATCAGAATTTTGGGGCAGGGGTGATATGGCATCGGCTAGTACCACCACCGAGGTGCCGGCAGGTGAGGGGCCTACAGGTGCCTCCACCAGTGCCAATGCATTTACTAGGCCCAGTAAGTCCTCCTGTTAATATTATTCTTATTTCCCTATCTCTGGATTCTTCTTTTACTGCTCCGCATTTAGAATTATTTTTCTTTCCTGTTTTCTGTGCCTGTCTCCTAACTGTTTTCCAACTCCACTTTGATCTGTTTCCTAAATCCTTCATGTTCCTACATTATTATTCTATTTATTACTTACTTTCACTATACTCAAGTTTCTGAAACTATCTATTCTAGTCTAAAGCTTCTTTTTTCTTTTGCTTTGTCAGTAAGATTTCTCTCTCCCCTTATAGACTGGTGGTATAATAAAACTCAGAGAATCAATTTTAGGTCAGGTACTGTGTAGATTGCATGTCCAGTTAAAGTATTCTACGCATGTTTGTTGAGAAGTATATCTTTTTCTTGCTCATGTTCAAACAGTACTGTAAAGCAAGTGAGTGGCCATGGTGGACCACCCCCAGTGCTGTGCATGTATTCTTATCATAATATACCAGGAGGTAATGACCATGCAGCATGGCTCGAAGTATGATAAGGAGGACGGCCCCATTGTATTTACCAACTAAGACCATATGTCCTTAATTGGCCAATTATTGCACCGCTTCATCGCACTTAATTATAGCTCTGCCCCTCCATTACAAAAAGTTTTTGTTTGGATTGACCACTTGGCTGTTCTTGGATTGCCAACCAACAAAATGCCCAATGTGATGTTTTCAATTCATGATACAGAACATTAGGATACTGTAACAGAACTGTACTATTGTTTGTTGTGTAGTTGTATTGTGTTTTAAAAACAAAAGTGGGCGAGGCTTTTCTGGATTCTCAAATTATAAATGTATAATATTTTATCTAGCCACACAGACTACCAGTGCCAGGGACGGTGCCAGCAGAGGGGACGCAGTGGCAGAGTTCACCAAGGAAGGAGGAGTACCAGCGGCAGCAGTGGCAGGCAGTGGTAAGTTACATTGCTTACTTATTGACAACTAGTAATATACTCACTTCAAGAGCTTTGACAAACTCGTGCGCAACATTCTGCTTTAGCAAAGACAGTGGGAGTTGAGTAGTTATGTCCTCTTCTACCTGCAATTCAGCAGTCAAAGGTTCTTAAATGAACTTTAAAAATTATGGGTTGATGGGAAAGGCAAAATAGGATGCAAGGAGAAAGGGTGGGTGATATGTTTGTAATATATGAGTGAAAGCATATGTGGGTATAAGGATGCATAAAGGTGGGTGATAATGATTGGAATCATTCTGCATGGCTGAGTGAAGGATGGTTAGAGGGTACATATGGGTGAAACTGGAAGTATGCCTGCCTGGGTGGGTGCTTAGTTAAATGGAATGCTTGGATGGGTGAAGGGAAAGCAGGATGGGTGAATGGAATGGGTAAAAGCAAAGATGCATGCAAGGGTTAATGGATGTTGGTGAAAGGTTTGTTCAGAGCTATGTTTGGAGAAATAGATTGATTGGATAATGATGACTAGTTTCTATGGCGATAGAGTAGTTGAGTGAATGTAAAGCTTAAATGGTGCATATAAGCCGTGGGTGGAGATTAATAATACTACAAGAACAATGCAACGCTGAATGAATAATGTAATTTGCTTGACTTCTTTGGATGGAATAGTCTGTGACGAACGTGCCAAAGCTATTTCCTGGTCCTTAATCCTTTCACTGACTGAACTGCAATACAGCGCTTTTCCCACCATCCACTTGCTCAAAGGGATGTATGTTATAGCTTAGTGAGTTAAAGGTTAAATATCAGACTAGAGTTGCGAAAAGAAAATTAAAGTTGTCTGTTCATACCAGCCGGAATCCTTATTGAAGCTAAAACTAGATCATTCACTAGTAAATTGCCCTAATTCCTGTTACCCCAAACCATCTAAGTACTTTACCAGGAAATCCTTCAAAAGAAAAGAAATAGCAGGCTTTTAAAGTTGGTGTGTTGCTCTATTTATTCTGCCTTAATTTCTTTCAGACAGTTAGAGCTTTTGACATTTGCCTTTAGTTATATGAGAGCAGTTAATGGTGGCTGTGACTCTAAGCATATCAAAGCAAATGGCCCTAGGTGACCCTCAATATACTACTACTGTGCCACCCACTTCATAATTTTAAAAAGGGTTTTGGCACAGAGTGACAAGGCATTTTTTACAACGTGTCTCTTTCTTGTTTCCAGCTGTTCCTGGTCACCAGGGACCATGTCAACATTTTCTTTTATTTGCTTACAGTGTCTAACAGCTATTAGGTATGTGCTATGTCTATGTGGTACCCTTGACCTACTACTCTCCTAGTCACTGCAGTTTGAAACTATATTGACCACTAATGGGTGGGAGTGTTGTCATTGCCTTGCATACAACAACTTAGTAGAAGAGCGAGCCAGAGGTCTCTTACCGAATAGAAGAAGCGAGGGTAGCAGGGTTTCCCGAGGTGCCATGGTGGTGGTAGTAGTAGCAGGGTAGCACACAGCAGTGCAGGAATCAGAAGTCAGGTCTCACCCTCACCTAGGTGAACTCCAACTGTAGGATTTTAATCTGAAGGATTAGTCATTGCAGGCGACTACATGGAAATAAAAAAAGCTGAGTTAGTGGGTTATAGATTATTATTATATCATAGCTTTACAAACAGTTAAGAACAAACTAGTACTCAACAAAGTATACCTGATGCAGAAAAACAAACTAGAAATAATACTAAATTAGTCAGGGCAATGGTGAGCTAGTATTTAGAGGAAACAGAAGTGACTCTTAGTCTTGAATTGTAATTCGTTAAGAGGATTTAAAGTCTGGAGTGGACATGGTATCATTGGTTAAGCAGTTAACGCAACATACAAAGCCTGAATGATGATACTGATGAATGATGTTGTTAGACTTGCCAACTTTTGGCGTGTTTCCCCTGTCTTTTTGCTCTCTGACCTCCTGTTGACTCTGTTTTTGCTGATTTAGTGTCTTTGCGCACTTTCTCACTGCTGTTCAGTGTTAAAGTGCAAGTGCTCCTGTTGTAAATTGTGTTAGGGATTGGTGTTTCCTTGATTGGCTTATTGGATTTACTGGTAAGTCTCTAGTAAAGTGCACTGAGAGTGCCAGGGGCAGTAAATACAATGCTACTAGTAGGCTTCCAGCACGGGTTGTGCCACACACAGAAGTAGTCAGCAAAAAGGAAACTCAGACCCGCCACCGCAGAGTCTGCACTCACTTTGTAACTGCCATGTTGACCTAGCAGGTGCACCCACTTACCACACCATAAATCTTCCTTTTCTACATGTTGGTCACCCCAAGGTAGGCCAAAGGGACCCCCGTGGGCAGGGTGTAGTGTATGTGAAAGGTAGGACATGGCCTGATGTGTGTGGCATGTCCTGATAGTGAATTACTGCCAATTTAGTTTTTCACTATTGCAAGGCTACCTGTTTTCATTGGACAGAGTGGGAAGTTTGTTTATAACATCTTATAAACATATATAGCCCTAGGAACTAGGTACAGAAATAAAATTGAGTATGCCTTAAGGGTGGTCGGAGTTCGCAGAGTGTTACTTCGCAGAATTGTGCAGAGTTGTAGAAGAACTCCGCCAAATTTCACGGAGTTCCCTGAGTCAGCAGAGTATTGCTAGACACCTCTAATTATTACCAGAATTAATATTTCAGTTGAAAATTAGTGGAAACCTGCACAGTGAAGAAGCAACTAGATGGAGCTGCATGCTCAAATACATCATGGCGAAACCAAATTGAAGAAAACACCAAAGGGCCTTGACTCGGACCCAGTAAGGCTGAGTCAATATAAAAAGGTACACAACAAATGCCAATACTGGACTGAACTTATCACTTTTTCAAATGGCCTTTATGAATGAAACCTAACGGTCTGTTGTTTAAATTACTCCACTAAATGGTTTATTCACTTTTTAGCAGTGATAAACTATTTTGCAAAAAACAACGATTTCTTTGTGCATAGAAATACATCGTGGCAGACATATTGAGGGAACTACAAGTCCCAGCGCTCCAGTGCTGCAGACGGGACTACAAAGGAAGGGAGCGCGTTTGCTCGCGAGATTCTATTCTCACCTGAGGCGGAAAGCCGGGTGATAGTTTGCTTGTTTGCTCTTTTAAAACAATTACATTTTTACTAATTTCCTTTGCGCCGCATTTGGAATTTTAGCTTTACTCCTACAATCTACAAAAACCTGCACTGACCCCTCAGTAAAACGCAGCCGATTAGGTGCTGTGGCCGGAGATGCCTGAATAGTGTTCGTGGCAGACATATTGGGGGAACTACAAGTCCCAGCACTCCAGCGCTGCAGAAGGGACTACAAAGGAAGGGAGCACGTTTGCTCGCGAGATTCTATGCTCACCTGAGGTGGAATGTCGGGTGATAGTTTGCTTGTTTGCTCTTTTAAAACAATTTAATTTTTACTGGTTTCCTTTGCGCCGCATTTGGAATTTTAGCTTTACTCCTACAATCTGCAATAACCTGCACTGACCCCTCAGTAAAACGCAGCCGATTAGGTGCTGTGGCCGGAGATGCCCGAATAGTGTTCGTGGCATACATATTGGGGGAACTACAAGTCCCAGCGCTCCAGCGCTGCAGACGGGACTACAAAGGAAGATGGCTACCTCTCCGTGCAGCGGACGCGAACAGCGGGCGCGCCAATGTCGCACCAAAGTCAAGCCAAAGTCCAGCCCGTCTGCGCCCGTCCGCGCTAAGGACGGGCTAGGGACCGGACAGAGTGCACAGATACCTACACACGATCAGCTATTATCTTTAATGATCCAATTTAAGTACGTCCATCCGGCTCTTAATGTAGACAAGTGGGTAGGCCCTATAAGCTGTCTCGGATATAAACAAGAACTAGTACCATTCCATAGACCGTTGATGAAAGAGACATGCAGAACCTTAACGGGGGGTCTTATTAATGCCCGCTCCATGTGCAAGAATGCACTTTATATATACGATCTTATTCTAGAAAAAGACTTAGACTGTCTATTAGTTACAGAAACATGGCTTAGAGATTGGTCTAATCCTGATATGGCTCAGGCTGTGCCTCCTGGTTTCCTAATACAGAGATTAGATAGACCACTTCAGCGAGGAGGGGGGCTGGCAATTATTCATCGAGACACCCTGAAATGTACTATCACTGAACTTTCAGATATTAAAGGAGCAGAACGTCTTGGCTTTAGCTTGCAGGCCCACGACTCATTCACCTATGCTGGGGCCCTAATATATCGACCCCCTGGTCAAGCGTCTCAGTTTTTAGAAAGTGCGGGTGAAACCCTGACTAATCTGACTCTTAGATTTGCCAATTTCACCCTACTGGGTTATCTAAACCTTCATCTGGATAGTAGCAGTGATCCCAACGTACAATGTTTTAAAGAAATCCTACACGTTTTGGGGCTGACGGTACTAACACTGGAACCTACACATAAAGCCGGGCATATTTTAGACTGCATTATTTCTAATCTGGACTCGATTAAGGTTGAATCTCCTTTGACTCAAACTTGGTCGGATCATAAATGTATTGAGTTCAGCTTGGAAATTGATGATAAAAAGCCGACAAAGAAGGTTACATCAGGAAATGAGATGTCTTTCCCACTTTGGGGAAAGATTATAGAGCATCCAGATCTTAACAGTTGGGTGATTGAGAGTAGGCCATTACTGTTAGGGAATGCGAATATTGACAATCAGAGCTATGAGGGGTGGATGAGATCCATCAGGGACAGGATGCAATCTCTGGGGACAAAGCCTAAATCTAGACAAAGAAAAAAATCTGCTCCTTGGTTTACTAGTTCATTAAAAGAAACACTAGGAGAAGTGAGACTATCTGAGCAGAGATGGCGTCGACATTACAATAGTAATGATCAGAAGGCTTACAAACTAGCTAGGAAGAGCTATCACGCATCAATCAAACGTGCTAAAGCCACTTATTATACTAATTTGATTGAAGCCACAAAAAATAAGCATAAGGAAATTTTCAAAATTGTTAATAGCTTCAGGAACATTAAAATATTCTCCCAGGAAATTCCGCCATCCCAGACCTTCTGTAACGAGATAGCAACCTTCTTTGAACAGAAAATAATCAATCTTACCAAAGACTTCCCTTTATCTATTCAGGAGGGTTTAGAGGCAATAAACAATATTCAAAATAAAGAGCCCCACTCAGCAGGCTGGGAAACCTTTGCCATAATTAGTCTGCAGGAATCCTCCCAAGCCATATCCACAATTAAGTCAGGATCACCGTTTGATCCTTGCCCCCCTATGCTGTTAAAAGCTATAAAAGAGGAAGTCAATCCTGTGATCAATTCAATTCTTAATTCATCTCTCCAAACAGGGGAGATCCCAGCATGCTGGAAAGTCGCAGCTGTTAGGCCTATACAAAAAAAAGCACTACGGGATCCCACAATCCTATCTAATATACGGCCTATCTCGCTTCTCCCGGCTGTATATAAATTGGCAGAAGCCTGTGTCAATAGGCAGTTTACGGCCTATTTGGAGGAGAGAAATATTCTTCATCCAAATCAAGCTGGTTTTAGAGCCCATCACTCCACAGAATCGGCACTTCTGTTCTCTACGGAGACCATAAGAGCTGCACTGGACCAGGGCAAGAGGGCAGTCATGATCCTATTGGATCTGTCTGCAGCGTTTGACAAGGTGTCCCATGCTATCTTATTACATCGCCTGGTTAGTGCAGGCATAGCGGGCACCGTGTTAAAGTGGTTTAAGAACTTTCTGATGCACAGACGGCAGATTACCATGTTGGGTCAGTACTGCTCTGAAGAGAAGATGGTTCGGTCAGGGGTACCTCAGGGCTCTAGTTTGAGCCCTATTCTATTCAATCTGTACATGGCCCCCCTGATAGATCTTATCGACGACACTCAATTAATTCTAGTCTTAGAGGAAGACTTGGGAAAAGCTGAACAGTCCCTGAATGAGTGTTTGACGGCGACCTTCGCCTGGATGAATAATAATCATCTCAAATGTAATACTGCCAAAACGGAAATTTTGCCGTTTGGTCAAAACAATTCTTTTTCTCCGCATACATGTTGGCCAAGGGAGGCAGAAGCCACGCCCAATACCATTGTGGCAGCTCGAAATCTAGGAATTAAATTTGATGAGACTCTTTCTTTTAAACTGTTGTGTTTCTATCTAGGACCCTAATTCGATATTCCCGATTTATGCCCTCATGTGGTTATAATAAATAATATCCTTATAAAGGCATAAGAATCATATCCATATTTAGTAATAGCCCATGCAGTCCAAATACGGCAAGGCTACTCCCCTAGACTCCTAGAAAGTACAACGCTTTCTTTAAACAAACCAAGCCTCCAGCAGACCGGGAATTCCCCCTGCTTTTGTTTTGATTTGCAAAAGAACTCCTGGAGTCCAGAAAGAACTATTAGTTCTTAGTGACGTCTTATGTCCAACCTTACGTCAAACCCGGCACCTTTCAGGTATAAATATACCAACGTTGCCTTAAGCAAACACACGGTGGTTTGGAGCTTAGCGGCTATCTACTTGCCCGACGCCCAGCTGATGCGAGAGCCAAAGGAAGCCGACCCTCCCTTGACGCACTGAGAGAGACGCTGTCTTTTCTCTTGCTGAGTAATCCAGCTCCAGTGTTTCCAGTCACCCTTGCGGGTTGCTGGGAGATCGAGTCCTGAGAGAGAGATACAAGACCTCCTGCATTCTAGAACCAAGGTACGGAGCTGACTAAACCCTTGAGAGATTTCTTGATTCAGATTCTTGGCAAAAACCAACTTAACTTAAACTGCAACTTACTTACTCCTTCCCACGTATTAGGCTTAGGTCAGGTACACCGGGGTAGGCGTATATTAGAAGCACCAGTTGAGTACGTTAGTCAATGTTTTTATGTATGTATATATTTTATCCATTTTAAAGTATCATATGGCTAAGATACCATATCAATGCTTTTACAGTATTATTTCATAATACTCCTTTTACTGTACGCACTTTACTTCATGATAAGTATTGCAATTGTGGCAACTCACTTCTCTTGCATGAGAAAGAAGACTGCTCAATAAATAACACCTTTTATTAAAAACGCCCGTCTCTCTATTTCTCTGCTCTCTGGTGAAACTAAGTAAGCACGATTGACTGAGTGAAATAGTTGTCTATTGTTTTCACATGACTCTAGAGATACACTTTTTATCCTGAGGGAGCAAAGTTGTCATGTTTATGCGGTTGTCAGAAGCTAATCCCTTCTTGTCTAAATCAGGAGAGTTAACTCTTTCCTGAACATTCTAGCTGGCAAAACTAATTAAGTCTAATATAGTCAGTAGAGACCTAGTCGACCTCAGTCCTACGTTTACACTGCTGAATATATTATTCCAATGCGCAGAGCCTATGGGGAATATAGGAACTACACTACAAAACAGCAGGCAAGGGAAGTCGCTGGCTCATGCTTCAATATCATAAAGGGCCTTAGGAAATGTTTTTATCTCCTGCCCTTAACAGCCAGACGTACTGTCGCAGTGGCACTGATAACATCCAAACTAGATTATTGTAACAGTCTATATACAGGGGCAAATAAATCTGCCCTGCTTAGACTGCAGATGTCCAGCACTCGGCAGCAAGATGGGTACTCAGATGGCCAAGAAAATCCTCGGCCTCGGCCGCGTTAGCAGCACTCTATTGGCTTCCTATCCAGAAGCGAATCCTGTTTAAGGTCCTAACAATCGTCTTTAGAGCCTTCCACAAGCAGGGCCCACGGTACTTGTATAAAAAATTTAATCAATACCATCCCACCCGAACACTTAGATCTGCTACAGCCAATCTGATGATTGTCCCAAAGTTCAGATTGGCAACAAAACGAGGAAAATCTTTGGCAGTAATAGGGGCAAAGGCGTGGAACAAACTGCCCCATCAACTTCGCGGTATCACCACTGAACAGGAGTTTAGGAAACCCCTCAAAACATGGATCTATAGCTTGGCAGACTCAGTCTGTAGAACACTTGTTTAATTCCCTACTTGATGATTGAGAACAGCAAATGCTACCACCTTCAGCATATGAATCTAGGCGCCAAGATGTTCCTTGGAGTGGTAGTGCGCTATATAAATTCCAAAAATCTATTAATCAATCAATTAAATACATATTACAACAAATTATATACAATCCATTCCACTATATACATATTCACCACACACCCACTCACATCTTTGGCCATCACATACAAAACTCACTTATCCTCATATCTCATATACACACATCACCCCTTAGGGGACAAACAAAAAGCCCAATGTCAAAATGTGTCAAACAAAGGATGAAAAAGCTCTTCTCAGTACGCTAAATTCCTTAGATTATATGTGTTTTTATCACACAATCTAAAATTCATCACAATATTTGTGCATATTTTATATATGACATGGGACCAGGTCGACGCGTTTCGAACTCGATGGTTATTGGGGTTCTCCTCAGGACCAATATACTTTACAAAAAGATAACAAATACACAAATTTAGACATCCTTATCTATCAGGTCAAAAAACACCATACTGTACGCCAACCGGCAACAACATCCCTACCTTTAATCGCCAGGGAATGGAGGCTCTTACTTATGTCTGGTGTGTAGTCTCAAAATACTGGACATAGGGGAGACACAACCGGAGAGAAGGACAAAAAGTGACTCCACTATTATACCTTCCTAGGTAGTCACCCTCTATTTATTGAGATTATATCTCCTATTCACTCTTACTTGCCGGAAGTGCTTTTAACTAGGCGCCAGTGTACCCTAAAAAAAAAAGGGGAGCGAGTGTGTCAGTGTTTCTACTAGCTGGACAAGACACAGTAACGTCATAGTCTTTCTACGAACTGCCATTACAAAGTGAAGCGGGCAGGGCACTTCTTACCATTTTTAGGTTTCGACCTGGCGAAAGGAGCACGAAGTGCTCCTCCCAGATCGAAAACTTTTGTCAACAGTATGGATGTTCGGACGGCCTCTGTTTGCCATTGGCTAGCTCCATAAATGGACGCTAGCCATTGGCAAACAGAGGCGTCCGTCAAATCCCGAGGCGACTGGTGGGCGTTCCGGCAATGTTTTTCCCTCTCCACCCTTTTCGCATCGTCATTGGGCGGTGGGCGGAGTTTTTTTTTTTTTTTGTCCCGTGATGTTTTCGTCATTTTGGAAAAGCCTTTGGCCGAAGTGGAGTGCTGCGCCCTCACTGCTCTTCTGTGGCTGTCCGTTCCCGCCCGCCCCTCCTGCTTCCGTGTCTTTCCCGCCCCCCCTCCCGCTTCCGTGTCTTTCCCGCCCCCCCTCCCGCTTCCGTGTCTTTCCCGCCCCCCTCCCGCTTCCGTGTCTTTCCCGCCCCCCCTCCCGCTTCCGTGTCTTTCCCGCCCCCCTCCCGCTTCTGTGTCTTTCCCGCCCCCCCCGCTTCCCCCCGCTTCCGTGCCTTTCCTTGTTGGCTTTTGGCTACGTCATGCTACGTCAGCCAAAAGCCGGGAACGCCCCCGAATCTAGTCCGGCCGGCCCGCAAGCAAGCCGGAAGTCCCGCCGCCGCTTGTTCTTTGCCAGGGGAAAAGTGCCCGGGAGAAAGGAGTGCGGCCGCCAGCGAGGCCCCGGTGCAGGAGAGCCCCGCCCTTAGTGAGTGCATTCAGGATTAGGTGGTAGCAATGGATCGACGGGAGGGGGCGGGGGTGGATGCTGCAGCTTGCACGCTGCGTGATGGCAGTCTCGAGATCCGCCTGTTCTGTCACACTTTCCAGTAGTTGAATTAAGCCAAGGCCCTGCACTGGGAGGCTTCCTGCTCGACTTCGTGCTTCGAAGGCAGGACGAGAACAGACTCCGTGAAAAGAGAAACTCTTCACTAGTGGGGCTTTCTTTGTGATCAAAGAGAGCACCCAGGGGTTCTGGGGCTTCCTGCACAGCACTTACCTCTGTGCCGCGCGCCTGGACCGGCCTTTGTGCTTGTGGCTGCAGGACCCAGCCGGAGGGTTTCCTGCTCAGCACTTCCCTCTGTCTCGCGGCACACAGAGCCACGCTACTGCTGGAGGCCCCGGGCCAAGCCCAACTGGAAGCATGTGTTAAACTCGTGCATCCCGCCTTCGCCCAGCCTGCTGCTCACCCCGCCGCCTCCATGGCCCAGCTGCGCTGTGTTTACTTCCGCCTCTTTTCCTCACCCCTCGCCTGTTTGTTTGTTGCTTTCCTATGGCCCGTTCTGCCACTTTCCGCCGCCTGCTTTCGTCATTTTCTTTTTACCCTACTGCATTTTCTAGAAACCCCCCTCCCTTTCTCCACCCTGCCCATCCCTTTCTCTGCCACTCGCACCCGTTCTCTGTCGCAGTCCCTCATTTTCTTTGCTCTGCCCCTCTCGGCTCACCAGCCCTCCTTTACCTCCCCTCCTCTTTCTTGGTTTGTGTGGTCCTTTTCCTCTTACGCTCTAAAATCCTCGCCACCTTTATATACCCATCTGCCCGTTACGTCACCAAGTTCTGTTTTGCTTGTTTTCTCTCCTCATGTTAGTCCCATTTTCTTTCTCTCTCATGCCTCTCACTGCCTTCCCTTTTTCGTCCACTTTCTCTCTCATCATTTCTAGCTTCTCTTGGTCCCTTCACTCTCTGCCCCCACAGCCTCATCTCTCTCCTCTCGCCCGTGATAGCCCCTGGCCTTGAATAAAGACTTCACACTTGTTCGGAGCTGTGAAGCAAACATTTCTCTGGGGTTTGTGTTGTGGGAGGCATGTCAGACAGCACGGGTGCTGGGCCTCTCTCCCGAGAGCGATGCTTTGTGCCAAGCCGCACGAGGTCTGTGCCACGAGAGCAGGGGAAGCCGCAGAACAGCGAGCCAGCCTGCCCCAGACAGACCCGAGCAGCATGAGCGATGTGCCCTCCTTCCCACAGCTAGGCCAAGCTGCACGGAGCTGTACCCACGTGGCTGGGAGCTGTGTTCGGCTGAACAAGACGTGTCTGTTTCACAAGCACCATGACTCAGACGGAGAATTGAGCCTTGATAGGGGGTACCAGAACGGCGCCAACTTCCTGAGAGTTTTCCCAAAATAGTTAAAAGTGTAGCCATGATATCCCAGAGGCAGCCTCGGATTGGGATCACAATTAGTCCCCGGAATTGCCCCAAAAAATGCGCCACCATCTGGTTAGTCTAATTAGCTTTATACAGTGTGAACACATCACAAAGGCACTGATTAGAGCAATGCCCTTAAGCACCAGTCACATTGAACATTTCAAATGTATTTTTATTTTAGGGAAACTAATTTTACTTTAGGGAAGATAAAATGATGTATCCATAATCACAGGATGTTGAGCTGATGCCAGGACTTGAACATAGTTCCAACGTTTGCAGCTCTGACCATAACGTGGAGTATGAGATTTTGTATGACTTTCAACATTCTCAGTTGATTTTAAAATGTTCTTTGGTTGGTCAATTGCCATCTGAAATGTGTTGTCAGTGGTGAGGTTTCTTGGATTTTTCATACTTCATTTATACATTTCGTACTGTTGCTGCTTGCCTACCAGATAGCTTTTAGCTGTCTGTAGGCCAAAGACTTATGTGTACCATGCCAGAAACCTACAGTGGGCTTACAGCTTTGCTATTGCGTACCATAGTTTGGCTTTGTTATTACTCTTGCTTGCTTCTTAATGGATGGCTTGTCTTCTTGTGTTTGTCCCTTCTCTGAAGCATTGCCTCTTTGCTCTTTTTACCACTCTTTTGATTGGCTACTTCTATTCTTCCGCTGCACACATTTAGGTAGCTAAATTGTTTCTTTAGCCCCTCCATGCTCTCTCCCTTATGTGCTTCTCCCCCCAAAGGCCTGCCACACATGCTTCGTGTTGGTCTCTACTCCCCCATCTTCTCTTTCCCTCATGTGCAACTGTTTCCATAATTCCAGCTTCATCATCCCTCTACTTGCTTTCACTCTGGTGTGCTATTCTTCGTGTCTATATATCACTACGTGTTCCTCTCTTCTTTCCAGCCCCACCATTTTATTTATTTTTTATTCCAACCCCCGCCCCCTGGCTGCGCTTGCTTCCCTGCCCCCTCGCTGTGCTTGCTCTCCTAGGTGTGTGTGTCTCTGGGTGTGTGTGTGTGTTAGTAATTGCTGTCTGCTGAGCTCGTCTAGTAGGGTACAATATGTCTTACATTTGCGAGAGATTAAGCTGTTGGCAATGTAAATGACAATGCCATTTATTTATGTTAAAAAAAACATAAATAAAAATAATGTCAAGAGCAATGCCAATAGCTCTAACTTTAACAAAGGCGAAACCATTGCATTGTAAATGCTTGTTTATCACTGCCGCCGAGGGAAGACGCCGCCTCTGTTGATGGTAGCTCCGAGTCACAGAGTCACAAGCAAAACCCTTACAAATTGAATAATTCATGTTTTACATGTTGTCTCTGTCTATGCGCTAACAAACAATAATGCTACATATGCCTGCGATCATCCCCAACGCCGGTCCCCTCTGAACGCTTGAGGTAGCTCACCCGCTTCCGTGCCCTCTCTTCAGTTTGGCTCTACCAGGACACAGGACTTCAGCCGCCTGTTTCTTAGGCATGCCGGTTCAGGACTTCAGGTAGGTTGTCGGCATCGCTGTCTTCCAGCCAGGCAGAGCGCACGGCTAGACGCATGACGCTGAGGTTCCCTCTCCAGGGCTGGAACGTGGAGCATGCCATGCCTTGTTGTTTTTTTGTGCTGCTCAGCTCAAGTTCGTCTTTTATCCTGCCACCTCGGAGACACTGAGAGCTCTTACCACTCTTGCGCTCACGGAGCCGCAGCCATAAAACAACACCGACCTTTGGAGAACGATGAAGCTTGATGCCACTGGTGTGCAGAAAGAAGGTTGAGGGTGAGTAAAAAACCCAAAGCATTTCCTCATCCGATACCATAGGATACATGGCAGCGGATGGACGTGGGGAGGGTAGATTGTTATGCAATGTGCATGTGCGTACATTTTTTTACATCCAAGGTGGGAAAGGAATCGGGTCATTTTATTATTTTGGGTAAAAATGATGTGCGATCTCGCTGATAACAGGAGAAAGCAGTGGCATTTTTATCATTCTAAAATAAAATTAAGAATGTGTCACCACTGCACAAATGTGAACAGCTGAGCTTCTGCAGTGAGCTGCTTCTCGCAGTCCGTTTGTTGTTTGACCAGAGTTCCTAACATAACGAGGTAGATAGATAGCATATAGTCTATGCTAGGGGTGACTGAAGCGCCGCCGCATGCCTGATAAACTCCGCTCTGCCGGCGAATGGCGGAGGTTGCTGAACTCCGTGCTATAAACGGATTCACAGAGTGCCAAAACTTCGCAAACTCCGCCGGCGGAGAGGAGTTTGCTGCCAAGACCTAGTATGCCTGTAGTCAGAATCTAATCCAAATACCACTTTTAGAAAGTAGGTATTTTCTTGCTCTGCCATCCAGTAGGCCTCTGTTGGGTTTGTGGATTGTCTGTCTGGATTCTGGATGACAGGGGTTAGAGAGGAGCAGTGGCGCCAGATATAGTCTAGTTAGGTCAGGAAAGGGCTGAATAGACCTGGCCTGCAATTAGAGTAGGGGGAGGAGATTTCCTTTCACCTGAATGGGTCTGGTCTGCCTCTCATAATGCCGTCTCCACCTCCTTAAAGGAAGCCACACCAAAGAGGGCAGAACTGGTTCTGGCTGGGCACAGACACTCTCTGCCTGAGAGGACAAAGGATTTTGGGCTATAAAAAGTGGGGCACAAACCACTGAACTTTAGAAATCTTTTGGACCAAGAAGATTCACAAGAAGAGCTGTGAGGAGGAACTAACACGTGGCTGAGTGCTTTTCTGTGTTGACCTGCTGTGGCTGCTTCTGTTTTGGGCAGTGAAAGGACTGGACTGAACTTTCTGCAATCTACTTTTGTGAGTTTCTCCAAGGGCTTGTAGTAGAGCTTGCTCCCTGTTCAAGACGTCTCTGGAACAGCAAATACTTCAAGTTCTTCTGCCCTCAGCACTGGGAACTGTGTTTTTTGTGCCTCAACAGAAGAAAAAGCAATCCGATGCCATCTATGATGCCGCTGCCGACTCCGTGTCCTGAAGGCACAGCCGCAACGCGGCACCATGACCCTGACCTCACCGACGACGCCATCTGATGCTGCCACCGAGCGACTGCTTGCACCGCGACCTGTGGGCACCGCACTCCGCACCGCCTCACTTCACAACAACGCATTGGTATCCCCAGCGACTACACTTCACGCCAACATCGACGTCGCTGCTTGCCCTGTGGTTCGAAGGCACTGCTTGTAAGTTACACGATGAACCGCCCTTATCCCGCACCTCAGCCTTGGCCCACTGACTCCGGTGCCATATACTCCAGTTCGTCAGCCAACACCAGCGCATCAGCAACGACGATGACGCTGCCTGCACTGTGACCTGCCAGCACCTCGACGAGCACCGCATCACTTTGAACTGCGACCCTGGCCTCACCGACGATGCCATCTGATGCTGCCACCGAGCCAATGCTCGCACCGCGACCTGAGGGCATCACACGCGGCACCGCTGCACTACACACCACAGCCCCTGATATCTGCCGATGCCAGTGCTCCTGACTTCAAGCGCAAGGAGTTCGATCTGCAACAAGTGTGACTTCAAGGGCCTGACAAGTCCTTCATCGACCTTCGGAACCGATGCCTGCGGACGCCGTCCTTTTGGAAGCTTAACGAGAGGTCGCCGATGCCCTGCATTTCTAAAGGCACTATTTTGTAGCTCTTCCCGACACCGTAACAGGCCTGCGATGCGGCGGTCAGCCAGAACCGTTTGGATTTGTTTGTTAACTACACTGTGATAGCCCCAAATGAGGTATCCCCATCAAGGAACTATATTTCAAGGTTATTTTGATAAGTAAAGATGTCTATGTACTGTATTGTGGATTTTTTAAAATCATTTTTGGTCTTGTCTTGAGTAGTTAAAAAATATTGGATATTTTTCTAAACTGGTGTGGTGTCCTTTTATCGTGCTTACACTGTATTACTGTTGGTTATGTGCAAATGATTTACATACTGCCTCTAAGATAAGCCTGACTGCTTGTGCCAAGCTACCAAGGGGGGACAAAAGTGGGTGGTGATGGACGGAGCATCTGAACCAATCAAACACTCACATCCAGTCAACAGATCTGGGTTTAATCCATCACCGTTCCTTAGCCCACTCTGTCACCCCAGTTCATACCAGATCATACCAGATCTGGTGGGTCATCAGGTCATCAAGGGATATTATAGGAGTGTAACTCCCATATCGTGGATAGGAAGAAGGGTCCCTATTTGGACAAAGGTACCTACCTCTGCCAACTAGAGACCCCCATTTCTAACAGATGTTCTTCTATTACAAACAAGTATTGATCACATTTATGCATGAGTGAGTAAATGGGGCCAGTGTGGACTATTGTTTCAGCAATAGAAGTACAAATGAAGATCCTGCACTGAGTTGGTGTTGCTTTCACCACATCCACCACACGAAGTGTGTGAACAGTTAATGGTGTAAATGATTGTCACAGATCAATAAATCACATAGCTCGGGGGAAGAGGGTTAGGGGTGTGATGAATAGAAGTGGAGAGGGGATTTTAGGAAAGTGTGGAAAATACACAAAGACAATATTCATATGGGCAGTGAGTCCAACCTTTATAAATCTGTTATGGGAAATGGTGAAATGGTGAAATGAGTACAGGTAACTTGAAGGCAATGCAAACCAAACAGTCTGTCTGCCCTCAGAGAGTCCCAAGTTACAATATATCTAAATGTTCTGTTACCTAGCTTTGAAGGAATGAAGAGAACAACATACACAGTTCTTATTATTATTAAAAGAAAAAATTAGACTATATTGCCAAATTTGGAGATGCATCCGCATTATACTTGGACAGTCTGTCAATCTTTGGTACCCTGCTGATGCGGTCCAGTATGGTAAACGTGAGTGTTATGGTGATTTTCCATTTTGGTGCAGGATAAGAGAAGGCCTGCTGATTGTAAAACAAAAATAATATTGTAAAATCAAGGAGAAGGACAGCAGGACAACTTCATAAGAAGTGCACAGAGAAGACTAGAGGCAGCACAAGAGAGGAGAGAATTGTCTTTTTTTCAAGCATTCATTTTATGACTAATGTGTGATCAATTTGGTGAGAGCAATTTTACAACAACCTACAATCACACAAAAGTGACTGCATGTAACTATCATTATCATCAATTCATAATCAATCATAATAATAATATGTAGCCCAACTGCACGTGCATATTGTGATGACCATTCATAACCACATCTTCCTCCAGTTACCTACAATAACAGGTCCCCACCTAACCGCCACATAGTTTCAAATTTGAGCCCAACAACACTGAGCACACACACACAGCAACACTGTATTTTCCAAATCAAGTAAAATAAACACACTGCTCTCACCATCACTTCACAGAGTTGGGTAGGCCACTTTAACCCCTTCCATGTGTTGAAGAGCCCCCGGCCGTCCGATGTCACAGTGGGCATGTGCTTCGGAAAGCCGGAGGCCGTCCAAACCGCGCATGCGTCATTTTTTTCAGCACCACGGCGGAATATCCGCTGTGGCGAAGGCGTTGAAGTCATCACGAAATTGTTTGGTTTCAGTGAAGTTGATAAATGGAAATGGAAATGGATGTAGATTTATAAAGCGCGAATTGCTGCCCAGGGGTGTCCAAGCGCTAGAAAATAACAAGGGAGCCCTCATAGAGAGGCTAGCTGAGACTTAGTGAGGCAGGTTGAAAAGGAATGTTTTTAACTGCTTGCGGAACGCGGAGAGATTGGAATTGGCTCTGAGGTGAAGGGGAAGGGTATTCCAGGTCCTGGAAGCATTGTAAGCGAACGTCCTGCCACCAGACCTGGTCTTTTTTATTCTTGGGGGCATAGCCAAAAAGGTCTGGCTGGAGCGGAGGTTTCTGCTGGGATGGTAGTGGGTGACTAAATCACGGGTCATCATGGGGCCTGTGTCCCAGAAGGCCTGATGGGCAATGCACATGGCCTTGAAGAGGATTCTCTGGCGCACTGGCAGCCAGTGAAGGCTGACCAGCCCGACCCTCACTGATTGTCTGTGAGGGAGCTCGAGCAGTAGGCGGGCAGCACAGTTCTGCACTGTCTGGAGTCTGCGCAGGGTGTACTCTGGGGCGCCGAGATAGAGCACGTTGTTAAAGTCTAGGCGCGACTGTATTAGACCCTGTATAGCTACCTGCTTGGCCTCCATGGGTAGAAGAGGAAGGATCTTCTTTAGCATCCTGAGGAGGCCAAAACAGGTAGCTGAAAGTTTTGTGGCTTGAGTGTTGAATGAGAGGGATCTATCCAACCAAACCCCAAGGCTCTTGATGTTGTCTTTAGAGGTTGGAGGAGGGCCTAGACAGGGGGGCCACAGAGAGTTAAAGAAACAGGGATCAGGGGGCCTAGGAGCATCAGCTCCGTTTTGTCCCCATTTAGTTTAAGGGATGATGAGGACATCCAGCTTTTTACTTCCTCTAGGCACTCTCTAAGTCCGCCTGATGCAGGCATGTTGGCCTCCTGCGCCAGTGAGACCACCAGCTGCGTGTCGTCCACGTAAGAAATAATCTTAACACCAAATGGGCGGACGACCTCAGCCAGTGGCCTCATATAGATGTTGAAAAGTGCAGGACTTAGAGAGGACCCCTGGGGTACTCCGCACTTTAACGGTCTGCTGGTGGACACAGACTCACCATCAAATACTCAAAACGATCTGTCCTCCAGGAAGGATTTGAACCAGAGCCAGGCTTTGTCCTTGATCCCGGCGCTAGACAGGCTGTACAGCAAGGTGTCGTGGCTGACCGTGTCAAAAGCCACGCTGAGGTGAAGGAGGATCACTGCCACTGATCCTCCTTGATCCAGGATTTTTCTGGATTCCTCAGTGACCATGAGGAGGGCGGTCTCGGTCCCGTGTTTGGGTCTGAAGCCCGTCTGGGTGGGGTCTAGCAATTGGTGATCTTCTAAGAAGTTTACCAGTTGGAGATTAATATATCTTTCCAGAATTTTGCTCACCCACGGGAGTGGGTGAGCAAAATTCCTTCTTCTGGTTCCTTCTTCCTTCTTCTGGTGGCAGTTCTTGAAGAAGTCACAGCCTGAGTTTTTCCATCGACCTCCTGACTCTGAGTATGGTGTCCAACTCCGTACCAACAGAGTCCAGACTCAAATGCGATAGATTGACCTGTAGTACATTGCTGTGTGTTCGTGACCTAACTTCGGGTCACTCCCCACGCCGCACGGCTCCTCCTGGGTGCCCGTGTCTCCCTGCTGCTGCCGAGGGTTCGCCGCCCCGGTGTCTGTTTGACCTGCTAATCTTTTTTTTTTCTCTTTCTCTCATACTTGTCTTTTTATGTTGTCTTTTGTAACTTGTCTTGTATTCTCATTTTGTCTCCCAGCCTTGGCGCCCCTTTTGTGCCACTGCCCACTGTGCCCCTCCGCCTCCCGCTTCCTGCCGTTGCTCCCCTGTGGCTCCGCCCCTTTTGCCTTCTGTGTCAGTCCCCTCGCCTCCCAGCTGCCCCTCCCTCCCACTTCGCCTCTGATGGAGGTCGCCGCGCGCAGCAAGCGCGCCGAAGGCGCACCAAAGGCAAGCCCGTCTGCGCCTGTCCGCACCTGGACCGCGCCTAGTGCCAGGACCCCAGGACCCCGTGCCCCACGCAACGCCAGACTGCACTACGACTCCAGCACCCTCCACGCACTCAACACCGGACGAGACCAACCCTGCTACCGGGCCACTCCGACGCGCACCCAAGGGCCCTTCGCCTGCCGGAACTGCAGATTCACTAGCATCCAGCCCTCCAAACCTCGAGCCAGAGTACCCAACCACCTCCGCTGCATCCTCCTCAACACCCGCTACGCCCGCAAGCCCGCTATCGAACTCTGGGACCTCCTAGACTCCACCGCTCCCGACGTCGCCTTCCTGACGGAGACCTGGCTGAACGCCACCTCAGCACCAGACATTGCCATAGCCATCCCACAGGGCTACAAGATCTCCCACAGAGACCGCACCAACAGAGTTGGAGGGGGATTCACCATCATCCACAAGGACACCCCCAGAGTCTCGACCAACACCGATGACACCCTCACCACCGCCGAGCACATGCACTTCCAGATCCACACCAACCCAAACACCACCCTCAGAGGAACACTCGTCTACAGACCACCCGGACCATGACCACAGTTCTGCAACACCATCGCCGACGAGCGTCAGCACCCACGCCCTCGCCTCCACGGACTACATCCTCCTCGGGGACCTGAACTTCCACCTCGAGAACAACAACGACGCCAACTCCACCGCCCTGATCGATAACCTCTCCAACCTCAGACTCAAACAGCTTGTGACGACACCCACCCACGCCTGCTTAACACCCCCCGAATGCTCTGCAGGATCTTCATATGGATCCCCCCGACACGAGAAAAACCGTCACCCATGCCCTCATCACCAACAGACTCGACTACGGGAACGCCATCTACTCAGGAACAACAACCAAGCTCCTGAGACGACTACAACGAATCCAGAACGCCTCGGTATGACTGATCCCCGATGTCCCCCGACGCAGCCACATCACATCCCACCTGAGAGGCCTGCACTGGCTCCCCGTCAACAAGAGGATCACCTTCAAACTCCTCATCCACGCACACAAAGCACTACACAACACCGGACCTACATACCTCTACAACCGACTCAGCTTCCACACCCCCACTCGAAGCCTCCGCTCAGTCAACCTCGCCCTCGCCACAGTTCCTCGTATCCGGAAAGCCACTATCGGGGGCAGATCCTTCTCCTACCTTGCCGCCAAGACCTGGAACGCTCTCCCTACCAGCCTATGACAGACTCAGGACCTGCTGGCCTCCAGAAGACTTCTCTAGACCTGGCTCTTCGATCAGTAGCAGCCCCCCCCCCCAGCACCTTGTTGAGACCCTCACAGGTATGTAGCACGCTTTAGAAATACAGTGATTGATTGATTGATTGATTGATTGATGCACAACAAGGAAACAATGAGTAATTTTTTGTGTAGACTAGATTTGTGTTTGTTAGCTAAAGCGACTGGTTGGGTCTTTGAGGAGTATGACGCAGAAAACAAAGCAGTGTGTAGTGGAACTGGTGAACAAATCTCATGAAATGTCAAAGGGGAAGGGAAAAATCATCTTCAGGAAAAAAAATGATCACCCGTCATTAGGCCGCCAGCATTGAAAATCACGACAAACACAATCAAACTTAATAATTACAGATAAACAAACACCGAGTGTCACTGCCTCAGTCTGCCTGCCGCCACATGAATCATATAAACACTCACCAACAACAATCTTTCAGCATGCATGCCATTTACCTGTTTAGGTGTGGTCACCATGGTACATTGCCAATCCATTGTTTTACGAAACAGTTGTTGGGCAGTCATGTAAATCATTTAATGTGAGGTAATCCAGCTAGGGGAATAAACTAGGAAAGGGCACAAATGTATATCTTCTATGTCCTTGAGCGAAATGGGTAGGGGGGCTTCTTCACTGTACACTGTACACACTCCAACCCGGCAATAAAATGTGTGTAAGACAGTGGGGCTGCATTAGTCAGCCAGACATAAACAAAAAAATAATAATGTTTCCCTAGAAACATCTTTTTTTTCTGTGAAAGCAGTTCAGTGATAGAAAGAGAAAGTTCAATGCTTGGTGGCCCAGGCCTAGTAGTCAGGGAAGTAGAGTTTGTCCTCAAACTCAGGTGGTTCACCCAAAGGTAGTCAGCTAACACACTACTTCCATGACCTGAGTATGACCAATCATCCTCATCTTCCTTCTGTCGTACTTCAGGTATGAAGGAATTCAGTGGTATAAATTGACGATTCATCTTGATCTTGGTTAATTTCTCCACATTTTGGGGCGAGAGACTGGTCTTTCTCACTGTGACAACTGCACCAGAAGCACTGAAAACACGCCCCGTGGAGACACTCGCTACTGGGCAAGACAGATAGTTTATTGCCAGCCTGCTGAGCACCGGCCATTGGCACCTCTTCCCATACCAATACACTGATTGAGTTGATCAAGAAAGACCTCTGTTGGGTCATCCAGATAGGCATGGACCATCCGCTCAATAGTCATTAGTGCTCCACCTTGCTTGATCTCTTTTACCTTCGCCTGTGCACTGGCATTAAGCCCTCCCAGTAGAAACCAATCATATGAAGATTTTGGGGAGAAGCTCCTGTTATTGTTGTTGCTGGTGTTCATATTGGTTTTGGCTGCTGTGAACTAACAGCGCTGCCCTCAGGTTGTGAAGTTGAAGGCTGCACGCAGTCCTTTTGCCCTGTAGGAATGGGCTTCTCATTCCCGGCTGTTCTTTTTCTAGCAATCCATGCTTTGTATTTTGCTACATCCCCATCTGAAAAAGGAATGAAAGTAGATAGTAATGGTTTGTACTGTGGATGAAGAATTGTGGCACAGATATAATGTTTGGATGTCATAATCTCTCTTTGCACCCTTGCATTACCAGGTAAGCAAAAGATTATGCTCTCCATCAACTCATACGCATATTTTTTCCTCCACACCTGCGTACATTTCAGATACTGCCTGTAGCTGTACCTATAGCATGCACTACAACTGGATAACTTGGCCCATAGTACTGTCCTACTTACTGGCTTCCTGTGTGAACAGAACAAAATGAAGCAGCATCTCTGTCAGGCCCCATTGGTCCATCTCAATGATCTCAATCTGAATGACCCTCAGCTACTTCTAGGCTTTAAATGAATGTCTGAAATGAATGCATATTCTTCTGCAGGTGGACAGTAAGTTGCTGATTCGGTCCTGTGATTTGAGAAAGTCCTGAACAATGATGTTGATGCAGTGCGCAAAAACTGAGGACACTGAAATATTCACCTTTTGCCATCGCCTTAATTGTATTACTGCCATTTTCCGTGGCAACAAATCAAATGTTAAGCCCTCTTGGTCACAGCCATTCAAAGACTTTGTTGTTAAAGTCTTCCAAAATGTTTGCAGCTGTATGGGATTTCTCAATTGCGAATATGGCAACTGTTGCATGCTATCGAGCGCCATTAAAAATCTCAACAGTGTCAACACCTGCAGATATCTTTTTTCTAACCCCCACAAAAGAGATGCCGTGTGAAGTGATCCACATGTAAATTGTAACTTGGCAACTGATCCACAAGTCTGTTGGCAGGTGAATTGTGTGAACAGCAGGAGGTCCAGTGCTTACATTTTAGCCTGCTTCGCTTTGTACAAATGTATTGTTGGGTAGCTACGTTCACACTGCCCCTCCTGCCTAATCATGCCATGAATAGTAGCCTGAATTGTTTTCTTTACTGGTGCCACTGATGCATGTGAAGTCTTCAGAGCATACAGAGCAGACAGTCACTGTACTCTCTTGCCTTGGTGTCTTCTTGAGCTGAATGCAATGTTGTTGATGTGGGCGATATTACTACATTTCGTGGGACAGGGCTGATTTCCATAACAAAATATCTTCCTCTTCTACACCTTCCACTGTGATTGGATTGGATTCCCTGCTCAACCCTTCACCCCTTTACCAACATCACTTGAAGTTCTCTGCCCACTTAGATGTGCCTCCCACTGGGTTGTGTGGTGTTTTCTCGAATGGGTTGGTTGGATACTGTTACCATAGTTTGTACCAAGCTTACCCCAACAAGCACTTGCTCCACATATTGAGCATATGGAAATGTTCAGCTACTTCTTGATAACTGTAAAGAAGTCCCAAACTGAGGAGGTCCACTTATTGACGCTGGTTCCACTGCCAATAGCAATAAGTGGGCATTTTGACATTTGCCTCTCTGCAGTACCTACTTTTACTGTGGTGGTTGTGGATGTAGGTCGCTGCCAGGACTTTGCAAATATGGCTAGTGGTGGTGGTGGTATTTGTGGTGCCACATATCTCACAGCAGGTTGGGATGGGGTAACATCGGTCTCCACTGGGGCTGGACTACCATCCTTGATGAGTGGCTCATCATCATCTTTAAGTTTAAGGCTTTTAGGAATCTTATTTTTTCCCTAGCCTCTTGTGGCATGTCTCCCTCTCAGAATGAGGTGGGATCCAAGTGGTGTCTAGATCATCAGAAGGGGGGCATGGAGAAGAAGATGGTGGCGTAACCTTCCATTTTTCTTTCTGGAGATTTGGACGACAATGGATCTTCTGAAAGAGCTGCTTTCTCTACTTCCTCAGCACGAACCTCAATATCCTAATCTGCTCCTACTTTAGGAGGAATTACTATTGCTGGCTGTGGCTGTTATTGTCCACTTATCTGAGGTTCCTGCAGCAATTGGATAATATTTTATGAAAGAGATATGTCAATTTTAATATCACTGTATGTCAGCATTGCGGTGATTAGACTGGCTGTTTCTGTGACTGATATGGGCTTAGGCCTAAATTGCTCTGAGGAAGCCGGTGTGGCAGGCATAGCTTTGTTTTCCCTGAAAAAGGTCTATGTCCACATACCAGTGGTGGTAAGCTCCTTCTTCTTATCACTGGTCAATTTCTTGGTAGCAATTTGTTTGGGGCCATCTTGAAACTGTCAGTTGGCAGTGGCACTTAGCTTCCCAAGTTGAAGAGATGTGATGTCTGGTCACACTCCATGTCATGCACAGGCTTTTTGTCTGGCAGTACTGTGGGTGATGTTATCTCTTGTGCACCTAAAAGCAAAAAAACAAGAAGAACATTAGTGAAACATGCATTGTTGCAGTTCAATTAGTAGTGCAAACAAACAATATCATTTAATGAGGTCACTAGTTACTTACGTTATTCTAAATAATTAACATACCGTGTATCCATTTGTAAAACCACACCAACATAAACTTTCATGGTGTATACTCAGGAAGCATAAGAAAGAAAAGCATCAGCAACATAGATATGTAACTGTTCACTTTATGTGTATCACGTGGGATGTGACGCTCAGGAAGGTGCAGCGGACAAATGACAATCAGAAAATCCCTAGACAATGAATGCTGTTGTGTACTTATAGCACACATGGAGTTGATTCATTGATGCCAAATGTTATGAAATTGGTTAAAAAAATAATTAAAAAACTATACAATTAAAATAAAATACAATTATAAAAATAAAACAAAAAAATTAAATAAAAAACAAACTAATATATATATTTTTTATAAATAAGTGAAATTATCCATAAGCATATCATTTATCAAACTGGTATCTCACTGCTCAAACATCCATGAAAGCCTATGGCAAAGGGCCACACTGGTAGCTACCAGCCAGTGCCAAATGGTCATCAACAACACCACTGAGCAAGAAGGCATTGGGAACAAAGAGTAGACATGCAGGCCTATGGGGAAAGCACACTGGCTGGCTTCACAAAATGGCTGCCAGCCACATTATCACTGTGAGAAGTTGGCCTGGCATATGCTGTCCACAATTCTAGAAATGCAGGGGCCACCAGGAATGACCCAAGGTAGTGACACAGGGGTATCTAAACACTATATTTTCCAGAAGGAACAGAGGTGGATACACCATTTGGCCACCGACAGCCATGGACTCAACGAGGACATTCCATGGAGTGCACTATGAATACACCACGCTGATACATTTTCCATAATGCTAGCCACTCCCTCTATGTACTAATCACTGCTAATCCAGTATCACGGGGGAAGGGGGGTCTTAGGCATATAGTGTGGATGGTTGACAAATCACAATAACCCTTCTCCATCTAGCTTCCTTAAGACTGTTACCTTCATACAACTACACAGTGTAGCAATCCACCACATAGTGTAAGTTGTCTGTGCCGTTTAGACCACCCCTCTATATACTGGACACCCAAGTGAACTAGTTAGTCACAAGGCTTATTCATTTTGCTGTTACAATAAACGCTCTTTTTCCCATGATTTAGAACTTGCGGGTCGTAATGGATGATTCCTTCACCTATAAACACCACGCATTACCCTATTCCAGGGATACTGACTCCAAGCTGTGCATGTGAGCACAGCAGGACCCACTCCATCTTTACAGATCCCCTGTACCATGAATGCAATCTATATACGGTATGACACTGTCCTATATACCATGGTACAGTAATACCTTGTGTTTACACAATATTGGCGATCTTAAGTCACAGTATCATGCCATGTATATAGACGAAAGGCTGGTACTCATGACCTTTCACAACAATACATCCTTTTCTATAATGATACTACTCGAGATATTCAACACAGGTGCTAACTTTTAATTTCTGCACCCGCTTTCTGCACCCTCTTTAAGCTGTACCTCCTACACTCCATCATGGCCGCCCCAGTTACCTCTATAGTCACATGACCTACCGGCATTAGACGTTTCCGGTTTGTGAACCCAGCTACGCCCACCGCGTTACTTATTCACAAACGCCATACCGGTTCTCCACTATCCGGAATCGGTAGTGATGGGTAGGCGTGATCCACGCTGACACAGGCAGTAGAAATTAAGTCTCCTTGAATGGTTGATACAAGCGTATGGCTGGCTTCGCAACCCTCGGTTTTTATATCTAATGCATGGGTTCCGTGTACTTTTTGATGTGCGGACCCGACATCCAAGACTTACTAAGTCCGCTTCAGGTTACCGGTAGATCATGCGTTTCTGGTGTAGTGCGGGCGGGCCCTGCTGTCAGCGTTAATTTACGTGCCGCTTCTGCTTTTCAGCTTATAATATGTATACAAAATAGGAACCACCTGCACATAGAAACGAGCACAATGTTAACCTATTTCCTGTCGACGATTCAGTCCTCTCCTACCAAAATATAGTCACAGCAATGGACACATGTATATAATAATGGACGCTATGTCCACCTATCTTCAGTCCGACACAGTCTTGCTGTTGGATAGACCATATGCTGCGTTTTATTTTGAGAGGTTGTTCATACCACACTGGGACTAAATTTAACTCTCATCCAAGCACAACACACTGAGTGTTTGGTTTGAGATAACCCCTATTTGCTCAGTTACTATATACAAGGTAATTGTCAGATTCATTGATGCCCGTAGACTGGAGCTAAGTGTAGGTTCTCTCAGTGATTGGGTACATTGTCTTCATGACTGGTAACCCATTTGGCCACCTGCTATTCTAGATGAAAGCCAAACACATCAACCTTTCTGGCGCGACCGTGGAGGCTCCCACATACCTTAACAGCCTTATACCCTTATACCCCCATCCCAGCCTCATTCTCAATGGCTTCTCCCCTGATGTCAGACCTGCCGGGTACTGTTGACACCTATTTACTCTAACTATTAGGTGAGTAATTTGCTCCCACTCCTTTGGATACTCTGCCAGATATGAATGCTGCTGCAATCAATTCTTTTTACTGTTTTAATACATCCAACTTTGGATTTGCCACTTTGGTTTTTAGCCACATACTAGCTACACCGATCACTAGTATGTCACAATGTCACTGTGTGCTCACGGTCACTACAGGGAACACAGATTGTCACTTACCTGTGGTAATGGTCTCTTTTGTCTCCCAATTTAGGCAAGAGCAGGTGTTGAACAGGTAGTACAACTTGTGTGCTTTTTGTAAACTGACACTCTTGTAGGTCATGTTTCTGTAGATAGTAGTTTTGATATATTAGGTCCTGAAGAATCGCAGTTAATGAACTTTAAGCGAGAAACATGTTGACCACACCCTTCACATCCTAGTACTGTATCGCTTCTGGAAACTTAAGTTCCAGCGGATACAGACTTTTCTTGATTTTACTTGCGGCAGAGGACCACCAGAATAAAATTGTTTTCCGGTACCTAGTGCTTCATTTTATCCTCACCCACACCATCTACTCTGTTCTGGCCCCTCACCCTCACTTCACCCATAGACAGTTGGATAAAAGATCTCCGATAAAGAGCCCCTCTTTGAGGTGTGCCCGTTGGGTATTGCACCGCCTTCCCAACGAGGAGCATTGCCTATGATGAAGCATGACACTCGCAAGGGTGTGTGAGGCCATTATATCCAACACAATGGATACCCAGGGTTAGCCCTCCTTTGAGCACTACCCCTTGCACCTTAGTGACCGTCCCTTTCTTCTTCTAGGAACAGCCCAGTCTCCTTTTTGTTGTCCACAGTGACACAGGAGACCCACGGGGGGATGCGTGCAGTGTGTGAACACAGCCGTGAATCATCATTTACTTCTATTGGGAAAGTCGCAATTGGAATTTTAAGGATAAAGGACACTTAGAGGAGGACTTTGAGCAAATCCCTTTAGACTTAAGGAGTTCTAGGGCCAACACCCACAGGAGCACTGGAGTACTCGAGTTACCCCACCCAGGGAAGCCAGGTACATAGGTGTCTTTTGGTGTCGGGTTTCGTCGTTGTTTTCAATGTCGATCTGCTGCAAAGTGCTGCTGCCATCGTAGAGGAAAGTGTCTGGAGTGATCCAAGCCTGGATCGAAGATGAGAAGAACCTGAAAGCAGAGTGGACAGAGTCTGGGTCACTAGCCAGTGACCAGGAGCACGATAGGCGGATACCCACCGATGTCGGGTGATTTCAGGTGAAGAAGGTGAAGGTAGACTCTTCATCCACGAGGACCAGGAGGCATTGATGATGACCAGGTTCTGAATTCGATCTGTCCCACAAAGGGTATGGAGTGCTGCGGCGTTGGCTTTTGGATTGGACCCAACAAGTCTTGGCAACAGCAACACACACAGAAAGCAGAGATAGGCTTCGTTGCTGACCAGCAAGGTCCAAGGGACTCACAACTTGGTAGGGAGTCAGGGCACATCTGGAGCAACCAGGGAAGCTCAAGAAAAATCAGAATGGCCTTTGTGGGGATCCACCAGTCAATAGACCAGGGATTGCAAAGGAGCCTCACGTGGAAATGCAAGAAGCAGGCTCACGGAACACTTGTGGAGTGTAGGCCCACAATCTTCATTGCAGATGTTGCTCAGGGTTTGGGATACAAGTAACCCAAAGCACAACTTCAGGAAAGTTCAGGAAGTGAATGCACTAGCAAATGTGCATGCTGTCCAGGGGTTCCGGTTCCACGCCACTCCTGCGGGTTGTGGGTCGTGATTTGCTGGGGACTTGGGTCGGCCTTCGAGAAGTCTGGAAATTCTCATCCTGGGCTACAAATACTTCGGAGTCCGGCGGGAGCTTTGGAGATGCAGACCGGCAAATGCTTTGCATGGTGCTTGCTTGAGCAGGGGAGGTACTCCTTGACCTCAAGGGAGATTCTTCCGTCCTCTAGTCTTGAGTGTGAAGTTCCGGGATTCAGTTTCAGAGTTTGGTCCAGGTGTAATCTAAAGTCCTGTTGCCAGGGGTTCCTTGCTTATACTAAAGAATGGGGTTGGGCATACTTTATGCACAGGGACACCAAATGTGCCCCCAGTGCAGACATCAAGGCACTCTCAGAGTGCGCCCACCTAGCCCCAATACACTAAAGCCCAATTGGAAGGTGGTCACACCTCCCTGTTTTGGAAACCTATTGTCCAGGCCTCCTCTGCCGGAGTTTCGTCCAGCAGCAGGAGGTCAGATGCGTGTCTGTAACTGCAGCATCCATTTTGTAATGCCACAGCTCGTTTAAACTATTACCGGGCAGACCAGTGTATACATGTCTCTCCATCTAGAAGGTATCCCACATGTCTGTCTATATGCTCCTCTAAGGATTCTGAAACCGACTGACCTGTGTATTGTTTCCGGTTCCGGCAGTCCGCTGTTGCTGCTGCTGTGTGCTGTGTGCGTATTGCAGGACCTAGTCTGCCTCGTACAGCCCTATGATCCCGCTGCCATTCCTGTTGCAGGCAGCCTGTGGAAGCCCGGAGAAGCCAGCTGGAATCCACGTAGCCTGAATTCGCTCCGCTTGCTGGGGGCCAAGTCCGGGGCTGCCTCGCAGCATCTGCCGGTACCTGACCTGACGAGCCGGCTCCGGTCCTCCGCTTCTGGCTTTTGCAGTGTTCACCCATTCCCGCCTGCTGTTGTCGATGTCCCCCTCCCACCTCCACTCTGGTAACTGTGTGGAGCGGGCCGAGTGTTCATCTGGGTGCACCTCGCGGGCTCAGGAACTGCGGAGCATCTGTCTTGCGGGAGACTGCTAGGCTGCTGGGCTGAGGTTGCAGCGAGGGTGCAGAGCAGGAGAGAGCAGCGAGCAACAGGGGGCATGTGACATGCGACATAGAGCTGGGAGCACTTGGCAGCTTCAACAGCATGATAGCAGGGGGCCGTGGGACTTGCTGTGACTAATCAAACTAACACCAGGCATCAGGCGTCAGATCAAGACCGAGGCGAACCCTTCCTTTGTGAACCCCTGTGAGCACTCCTGGCACGAGTTTGGGCACGAGTTTTGATCACGGAGTTCTAAGCTGGGCCCAGCTTTCTCCCTGCCTCTGCCTCATCGTCCATGGAAGGCTTGTGTCAAGTGAGTTACCAAAGCGATCAATTTGATGTTGACACCAACGAGATAGAACCAATTTACACCGTAACAACGATGGAAACAAGACGTTGCGCAGACACCAAGGTAATTGGGGGGCAACACCAGTAAACGCGCGTGATACCGGTGGTAACATGAGGTCTGTTAGTGTAAGAAAGACCCCAACCATCCTAAAGTCAAAGCAAAAAAACACAAAATCAATAAAAAGGAAAAAAGTGTTTGACAATAGGAGCAAGGACAAGGTCCCCCTTGGCTCTGATTCAGACTTCCAAAAAGCCAAATGCAGGATAGAAATATATCATTGCTTGAAAAGATTAGTAACCCCTCAATAAATCCCCCATCTGATAGTTTAGTATATAACAGCCCTCACAGAACCCCAATGACTCCTCTTCAAACCATAATATAAAAAGTTTGATGGACAAGTGCACAGCTGTAGGTCAACTCTTTATGAAATGAATGTTCAAATGGTAGGATAGGTGCTCCCAGGTAACGTCCTCTGCCCAGTGGACGAATAATATTCCAAATAATAGTGCTATCAATTGAGAACTAATAGCATCCCTTAGGGCACACTGTATGGCGATTCTTGCCTCCAAAGTTAAAAAGAACCAGGATTAATGAATTTCTTTTGAACAAAATCAGCTTTAATCCATAGTGCTTGATTTCAACATGTTAATCCACATGTATGTTCAACATTATTTGTCTTGTTTCAACATTATTTCACTTGCTCCAATGCATTTCGGACCCTAGTCCTTCATCGGGGAGCATCTAAAAAAGAACGACATGCAAAAAAATCTGTATATGTTCCTAACTGATTACAAATGAAATTAATGAGTGCTGAGAACGGGCTGGTGTGAAAACCAAGGTGAATAGGAGTGGAAAATAAATGACTCAGAAATTAAAATAATGAAAGTGTAGGCGTGAACGCGACTGCTAGAAACGAGTGAGAGTTGGGTGACACATACGTGAAGTCAAGGTTTTAGCGGAATTGAGGAAAAGTTCAGCGTGAAAAGTTTACCGGCTCAGTACAGAAGACTACGTCGTGACCAATTGCATGCAAACGTATCCAAGTTTTAACCCAGCGTACCAAAACGATAAAATGTTAAACTAACGCTAAACAGAAAACGGGTGCTCTGTCAACTTACATTAGTGAAAAAATCACGATGACTCCATGCGCGCATGTTCAAAACGCTCCGCCATGGATGGGTGACTAACACGGAAGTAGAAAAGTGATCGTGTCACGTGATCGGCAGATGGAACTAAACAAAAGACTATCGGAAAATGGGTACAGTGAAACGCAGAAACCGGTGTGTCTACATTAAAGGGAGCCAGACCAAAAAATAAATAAAGATAGAAAAGGATAAATGAGTCAGAGTTCAAATGTGGCATGATAACAAATTATGAAAAGCAAATTATGAAAAACATATGTTATAACAAAAAAACAAGGAAATATACTGAATGTGACAACAACAAGGAGAGATGTCCAGAACCTAATGTCCCACATAGGGATGTCTGCAAAAAGAGTTCATAAGGTAACAAGAAAATTCGATGCGTTCGTTAAGCCCATATGGCTTCATTGACTGAAGTCTGTATATCCAGTAATTTTCTCTTTGGAGCAATAGTTTATTATTATCTTTTCCCTCCTCTTTCTTGATGACTTCCAGAATGGTATATTTCAATTGGGAAACAGAATGTTTCAGTTCATTGAAGTGGGTTGCCAGTGTAGATTTTTGGTTCATGGTGCGAATGTTAGACTTATGTTCGTTTAAACGTGTTTTAATTTTACGCTCAGTTTTTCCAACATACGTTTTTCCGCTTGGGCATTTCAAGAGGTAAATGCAGTTGTTGGTGTCACACGTGGCAGTGACCTTTAAGGGAATTTTGTGTCCTTTCATGGGATGTGTTATTTCCGTGCCAGTTATTATGTTGTGGCAATTGTTGCAGTTGTTGCACGGCCTGATGCCTCGAGATTGGAAGTTCAATGTTTTGGTCTTTTTAAGGATTTCTCCTAAATTCTTTCCCCTGGTGTAGGCAAATAATGGTAAAGACTTAAAAATGTCATTGAAGTCAGTCTCTAATTGTAATAGTGGCCAGTATTTGAGTACTATGTTTTTGTAGGTAGTACTTACATTCGAAAATTTAGAAACTACAACCATCCGGTCGCTTTTAGATTTTTGTACAGTTTTTTTTAGAATCTCTTCACGCTTCATGGATTGAATGGACGTTTTTGCAGATTTCAAAACTTGACCTGGATATCCTCGTGAGCGAAATCTTTCCGTCATTTCATTGATGCGTACTTCTGCCATGATAGGATCCGATGTTATGCGTTTAACTCTGAGTAATTGTGATCTTGGTAAGTGTCTTTTTAAGGATGGTTGGTGAAAACTTGTATAATGTAATGTGTTATTGCGATCTGTTGGTTTTCTGAAAATATCTGTGATTATCTGGTTATCCTTGAGTGTGATTTTTACATCCAAAAAGGTAATCGAGTTGGGTTCAATGTTCCATGTGAATTTTATTCTGTCATTGATGTTGTTCAACGTGTCGAGGGCTGTTTCTAAGCTTTCTTTGGTGTTCTTCCACAAAATGAATAAGTCATCAATGTATCGTACATACATTTTTAGATTGTTGCTCCATTCTGGTTTTGACCATATGTTTGTGTGTTCGAATTCTCCCATATAGATATTCGCGTAGACTGGAGCTGCGCAATTACCCATGCTGGTGCCCACTAGTTGCAAATACCAGTTATCCTGGTGTTTAAAATAACTGTGGTATAACGTGAAAGTCATTAGTTCCATTAGGAAAATTTTGGTAGCTTCATCCAAATCCAGATTTAAGACGGCTTGTTCAACAGCCTCTATGCCTCCTGCATGTGGGATGGAAGTGTATAATGCACTGACATCGGCAGTGCATAGCCATAGTGTTTCATTAGAGTTCATTTCTAGCTCTTGTAGTTTGCACAAAAAGTCGGTTGTATCTCTGATGTAACTTGCCAATGATTGAACAGTAGGTTGTAATTTACGATCCAAATACTGTCCCACGGGCTCGTGGATGCTCCCACAGGTAGATACTATGGGTCGAATTGGTGGGTTTGTGAGCTCTTTATGTATCTTGGGCATGGCGTATATTGATGGACTTCTAGGATAAGATAGCAAGAGAAAGTTTTTAGTTCTCTGGTCAATAATTCCTTCGGAATGAGCTTTGTCGATAATGGTCTTCAAATCTGTAGCAAATTGCTGTGTGGGATTGCTTGGTAGTTTCATGTAAATCATTTCATCCGAAACATGAACGTGTAGTTTTTGGTGATACATAGAAGCGTTCATAATAACAATTGCGCCACCTTTGTCAGCTTTGGTGCAAACTATCTTGTCATTATGGGCTATAGATTTTAAACGATCTTGATCTTTTTGAGTCATATTCTTGTGTGAATTTTTCTTATAATTGATGCTTATCAAATCCTTTTTGATCAGTTGTTCAAAAAGATCAATAGTTTTGTGGCTTACTGGAGCCTGGAAAGTACTAGGTGCTTTTAGACCCATCAGTGGGTCCTCTTTTTTCTCTCCTTGATGATTCATGATGTTATCAAAAAAGTGTCTGAGCCTTAGTTTCCTGATCAATTTGAACGTAGCTATTTCCAATTCCAACAAATTAGATTTGCTAGCGGGTACAAACGAAGTGCCTTTCTGCAACAATTTCATGTCATGACTTGTAAACGTATAGTCAGATATGTTAATAACCAGTTGATCATCTCCCCTTATTTCTTTTTCTTCTCTTTCTCCTTTGGTAAAGTTACACTTCTTGTTTGTGGCATGTTTTTTTGTTTTGCCCCTCCGGGGTCGTCTTGTTCCACGACCTGTTCTAAAAAAGAACTTGTTGCAGTATCAATTGAGGTGCTAGGAATTGATTCTTGTGTTCTCTCAGTTTGACGAGGTCCAAATGGACGACCTTTCTGTTGTCCAGATTTCTGTTGACGTTCAGTGAAGTCACCTTCCGACGAAGACGTGTCTGTATTTTGAGTGTATGGGCGAGATCTTCTTCTCTGGGCGTAAACTTCCGCCCAGGTATATACCTCATCTAACTTATAATCTAGCGTATCACGCCTGAATTTCCTGATTTTTCGATCATTTATTTCATTTTGATGTTTATCCAGTTGTTGTTTGATATCAGCAATAAATTCATCCCATTCCTCTGTAGGTATGTTCTTTGTAAGCTCTTCCGTTGTTTCTGCGATTTCCTTTTCAATTTCAATTATGATTTTTGATAGTTCTTCCACTATTAGAAGGATCAGATCAAGGCTACATTTATTTAATATAGCATACCATTTGTCTTGAAATGGTTTAGAATTTTTACACAAAGACGGTTTGAGTGCAATTCGTAGGCCCCTAGGGATGCGAAGAGTTTTATGATATTTGATTAAGGTTGCAGCATGTAATGTCTGATTGATCTTGCGTTTAGACAGATATAACAGTTGTTTTGCGTTCTGTTCTTTACTCCTTGTTGTTGACGACTGAGTGATGTCGTCCTGAATTAAGGCATAGATTTTACTTGCTTCTTCAATGCCAAAAGCGAAAGTGTCTGCTCTAGCTTCCGTAGAGCGGGCTATATCTTCATAGTTCATTTTGAAATTTATAGCGTGCCACCTGGCCGTAGGGTAGACTCAAATGAAGATAATATAAAAAGTTTGATGGACAAGTGCACAGCTGTAGGTCAACTCTTTATGAAATGAATGTTCAAATGGTAGGATAGGTGCTCCCAGGTAACGTCCTCTGCCCAGTGGACGAATAATATTCCAAATAATAGTGCTATCAATTGAGAACTAATAGCATCCCTTAGGGCACACTGTATGGCGATTCTTGCCTCCAAAGTTAAAAAGAACCAGGATTAATGAATTTCTTTTGAACAAAATCAGCTTTAATCCATAGTGCTTGATTTCAACATGTTAATCCACTTGTATGTTCAACATTATTTGTCTTGTTTCAACATTATTTCACTTGCTCCAATGCATTTCGGACCCTAGTCCTTCATCGGGGAGCATCTAAAAAAGAACGACATGCAAAAAAATCTGTATATGTTCCTAACTGATTACAAATGAAATTAATGAGTGCTGAGAACGGGCTGGTGTGAAAACCAAGGTGAATAGGAGTGGAAAATAAGTGACTCAGAAATTAAAATAATGAAAGTGTAGGCGTGAACGCGACTGCTAGAAACGAGTGAGAGTTGGGTGACACATACGTGAAGTCAAGGTTTTAGCGGAATTGAGGAAAAGTTCAGCGTGAAAAGTTTACCGGCTCAGTACAGAAGACTACGTCGTGACCAATTGCATGCAAACGTATCCAAGTTTTAACCCAGCGTACCCAAACGATAAAATGTTAAACTAACGCTAAACAGAAAACGGGTGCTCTGTCAACTTACATTAGTGAAAAAATCACGATGACTCCATGCGCGCAGGTTCAAAACGCTCCGCCATGGATGGGTGACTAACACGGAAGTATAAAAGTGATCGTGTCACGTGATCGGCAGATGGAACTAAACAAAAGACTATCGGAAAATGGGTACAGTGAAACGCAGAAACCGGTGTGTCTACATTAAAGGGAGCCAGACCAAAAAATAAATAAAGATAGAAAAGGATAAATGAGTCAGAGTTCAAATGTGGCATGATAACAAATTATGAAAAGCAAATTATGAAAAACATATGTTATAACAAAAAAACAAGGAAATATACTGAATGTGACAACAACAAGGAGAGATGTCCAGAACCTAATGTCCCACATAGGGATGTCTGCAAAAAGAGTTCATAGGTAACAAGAAAATTCGATGCGTTCGTTAAGCCCAACTGGCCGACTTACTATATACTCCTCTTCAAACCAGACATCATCTAAAGAAACACCTAAAGACACTAAGGTAAACCCAGCGGACAACTAAAGGCCGGGCCCGGGAACGAAAAATGTAATTGAGGGCTCCTTCCAACGGAAGACTGCACATTACTTCCAACCCAAGATTTACACCAAATTTGCATTTCTGAAAGATCCAGGCACCGTAATATTTTCAAAAATGAGCCATATTAAAGGACTGCAAACAACTCTGCAACCAAGTAACTTCAATTTACTCCTTCAGTCCGACAACAACTTAAACTCAAAACAAACGGTAGTACAAATCCATTCAACGGACCCACAATAACAACTAGAATCAAAGGGAACAAGCAGTAGTAATTTATTCAATAACAGACCTACTCAAGCCCAAGAACCAAATGACAAACTAGAAGGGTTAAGAGGCCTAGAAAACGTAGCGGTACCCGGCACTACTAATCAAAAAGCAGAACTAGGGGATTCCACTAAAAATACTGACAAAGTGCAATATAAAATTTGATATATTTATACTCACAGGTGGGTACGGGGCCCACCAGGTCCCCCACCAACAAATCTGCCCAACTCACCCCGATTACGGCAAGAAGAGAACCTGAGATAGTTACGCTAATATCACGCCAGCAAGAAGAGCCTGAAAAAGGCTCAATTATCAACCTTAAACAGCACCTCCTAAAGACAGAGGAACCCTACCCTCCGGTTAACATTCAAAATTCGGATCCACAAGGACCAATTACCATAGCTGACTCAAGTGTCAACCAGGCGAGTCCAAATTAGGGGTGGGCGGACAAATCCATTCCGCCCACGGAATTTGCAGAAATTTGCACCTTCCGCAAAGAAGGTGGAAAAACGGGGCAAATTTCCGCACATTCGCGGGTGGAATGGAAGTTGGCTGCCCGCCCGCCTTCCGCCCGCCTCCCGCTTCCCTCCCGCCTGCCTTAATAAATTATATTTAAAGGCTAAAATACATCTTAAATAAAACTTACCTTATTGCGCCGCAAACTTCCCCATCGCGGCTTCATCTTGGAAACTGCACATGTGCAGTCCTGGCAAGGAATGCGTATGCGCAGGCTCCCGCGCATGCGCAGTTTCCAAGATGAAGCCGCGATGAGGAAGTTTGCGCGCAATAAGGTAAGTTTTATTTAAGTTGTATTTTAGCCTTTAAATATAATTTAATAAGGCGGGCGGGAAGCGGGCGGGCTCGCGTAACGGAAATATTGAGGCGAGGCACGGAGGTTGGTACAATCTCCGTGCCTCTCCGGGATATTCCCTTCTGCGACTTCTGCCCACCCCTAGTCCAAATAACACAGCCAAACAGTCAAACAAAAATCCAAGGCACCCAGTGTGCAAAGTACCAGCGCATCCCTTCAACAACGGCCAATCGTCTAGGAGAATGAAGCAATAATAATTGAAGAAATTACATCACTGGGGCATAGTCAGCCGACCGCCTATAACATGAATCACAACTCTAATTACAACATATCCTTTCTAGCTTCTCAAGAGTGGGAAGAACTAGTGGCTTCATTTAGCACTTATCAAAAAAAACACAACAAACAGTGTAAAGACAGAACCTAGTGACAAAAGCAAATCGACCAAAGACACATTTTGGGAAACAGTATTAAGCGCGATGCAATACTCAATTGCAGCACTGTAATATCAATCCCGTAAAATGGATTTACAACTGACAGTGCTTCAAACCTTAGCAGATTTCACTTCTGCAATTCATAGAAAGTTGACCGACTTAAACGGCTTGATGAAGAGAGGGCAAGAAGCAGCTTTCAATGGCAAATTACTCCAGCAAGAATGTACCTGTGCCCCAATTGTAGACAATTGTACCAGTGTATCCCCTCAACACCGGCCAATCGTCCAGAAGAACGAAGCAACGATAATTGAAGAAAACACGTTGCTAGGGCATAGTCAGGTGACCGCCTATAACATCCATCACAACTCTAATTGCGACATGTCCTTTCTAGCTTCTCAAGAGTGGGAAGAACTAGTGGCTTCATTTAGCACTGATCAAAAAAACACAACAAACAGTGTAAAGACAGAACCTAGTGACAAAAGCAAATCGACCAAAGACACATTTTGGGAAACAGTATTAAGCATGATGCAATACTCAATTGCAGCATTATAATATCAATCCCGTAAAATGGATTTACAACTGACAGTGCTTCAAACCTTAGCAGATTTCAAGAATGTACCGGTGCCCCAATTGTAGACAAACTATCCATTTTACCAACACAACTGGCCGACTTACTATCTACACCAGCAGCAACTGTAACTCCGATAGCGGCAAGCCCGGACTTGCCTACAAAGGGGGAAATAAAAACTGAACCCCAATACATTGAGAAGTTGTCCTTAAACAGGACTGACAAAACAGGTGAGTGTGGGACTTCGCAATATCTCAACACAGCTACCGCAGAAAAAGTAGTAATGGGATTATCAGAATCAACTAACAAAATTAAGCCAAAGAATACTCGCTGCAAGACCAAAAAGAAGAGGAGGAAAAAAAAACGACTGCTCAGGCTCAACACCTGATCAGTCGGTTACCATGACGACCACAAGTCACGAATATCAAAGCTACAAACAATCAACTTTCCCCAGCTTCATTACTGGAAGAAGGCACAAATGACAAATCTACACAACTGCAAAAAACACTGCGAGGGGACTTGCACCCCTTACCAAAAACCAAGCAAAAAGAGGTTAGTGCTCAAGCATAAAAAAAAACAACTCAGCAACCAACCAGAAATAACTCTAAAATCCAGTAGTAAAACCCAGGAGCGTACATACTTGATAAAAGCCCTAGGCAAGTCTCCCTGGGTCCACAATCTACATTTGGAAGAAGAGAGACTAATAATACCCGAGCCCACGAGCAGAGAGTTACATTACCCACTAACGGAAAATCCAGAGCTAACTATAGACACGCTAGAAAAAGCGTGGGATCCCCAAGGCCAATTTCCAACTATTGAGGACAGCACTATCAGTAAAACAAACGTCCCTGACATCTTTAGTTTACATCAGTTTACAACCGTTACTAGCCACTACCCTGACACCTCGACCCTGGAATCCACCCAAGAGGAGGAGTCTGACATGATCATCTTTGCCCCCAATACAAGTTGCGAGGCCTTGCAGACATCTTAAACAGAGGGAATATGCTACGGCTTCTGCAAGCTATCCCAAAGTCAGCCAATATTCATACTTTCGACCTATTGTTAGTTGAGTTTTTACCAAAGAAGGGCCTGCCAAATTCCGAAGCCTCCAAAACCAGATGGAAAACATCTGAGATAGCGAGTAGAATTATCTAAGAAAGCAAAAGATTTCAAAGCTGCGAGGTCACTCTAAAACCAGTGCCTAAACCACTGTACCCAGCTCCATTTCTACTCACAAACAGTGAATCTAGACCGTCGACTTCAGTCCTAAGGGGAGCAAGCGGTCGCTCCCCAATAGATGTCCAACTCCTCCCAATGGGATCCCTGTCAACGAACGGAAGGCAGGGGCTACCACAAACAATTCTCTTAGCACAATCAAATTGATATAAAATTCCCCTCCATCAAATCCTCGATTGGGCCCCAACGAAGTTAAAATATGCACCTGGCACATCAACGACTTAAACTCCAAACTAAGCGACAATGACTTTTTGAAATACCATAAACCTTTTGACATCATTTTACTCCAGGAGACCTGGAAAGATAAACCTTTCGATTTACAGGACTACATTTCCAGCTTCATTCCAGCCACTAAGGGATCCATTTTTGGAGACTGCTCGTGGGGTCTACTCCTCCTCTCGTCCATAACAAAAATTGGAGAAACCCACCCCATAAAAATTGGCATCACCCCTCCAAGTTGTATTCAGACCTCAATAGTGAAATTGACTCTTAACCAGACAGCACAGAAAGTAATACTGATAAATATCTACTTACACCCTAAACACAAACTACAAACATCCAAGGAACTGTTCAAAGAAGTCACAAGAGTAATGGAAGAAGAGGACACAGACAATGTTATCCTGGCCGGAGACTTTAATATGCACCTTTATGGGAATAGCCGGGAAGACGATCTCACGCATGACCTGACTGGTGCATGGGGAATTCCGACTCAAGGCCCCTCAAAGGAAACCAGACCAGCGAAGAGTTCAAACTATCTCCTCTTAGAATTAGAGCACCTGAACTTGAGGGCAGTAAACGGCTGCTTTTAGAAAGGACAATCCTCCGGTACCTACATACCACTCAGCCAAAACATCTTCCTATCTTGATTTCACATTCACTACGTTATCCATGTTTGACAGGATAGCCTCAGTTCAAATAGGCAACAACATGCTTAGCGACCATATGCCACAAGAAATGAAACTTCAAGTGGCCTCAACCCTATCCTTGGAGGCCGACAAACCCACCATTCCGGTAGGAACAATAAACCTCAAACGTATAAGGTGTAATTCAACTAATATAGAAACAGTAGCAGCTACAGCTAAAGAAGTTCTTACGCAAGTACAAGATAACTTAAGTCAACCGTTGGAAAGATGGAAAAATTGATCTGGTCCCTTGGGGACAAATTTTCTAACAAAACAGGGCCAAAATGAAAGAACGGAAACGACCCGCCGAAGATTATAGTAAATAGCCCAGTCTCTAAGAAACTGAAACTAACAATAACCCAATTATTACGACAACTCCGGAGAACACCGGGAAATCAGAGCTTGCAGCAGTCTCTTCGTGATACAAAGGCCCTTTTTAAGCGAAAAAGATGGACCAGGAAAACGACCATGAATGATGAATTTTTGGGCTAAACTTCTTTACGACGCAAAACAGAAAAACAGTACAAAATTTTGGCAATCTGTAAATAAATTACATCGGCCAAATTACCCAGGAATCAACTCTCATATTACTGAAGAAGCCTGGGTAGATTTCCTTTCTAACCATTTTTATGACACAGAACAAATAGCTGCACAACATAAACTTCCGGGATCCGAGAGCTTAAGCAGGATTGCAAAGGAGCAACCACAACATCGCCCACCTTCATTTGAGGATAGAGAAAGAGCAGTGCCATCCCAACAACAACGGGTCACAACCTCCGCACAAAAGGACATACAGAGATTAGAAGAGGGGCACTCCAGCCAACCAGGCCAAATGATAAGGAAACAAATATCAAGGGGCAGACTGGCTGGAGCGCCTGGCCCCAATGACATTCCGCTAATGTTGTTAAAAAACGACCTGGACTACTGTAGCACCGCACTTGAACCTGTCCTTAAGTATGTAGTCAGAAACTCCACAATACCTGAGTCATGGAGAGGCTCAATTATAATTCCAATTTATAAACAAGGTGCGAGGTCTGTGCCGAAAAACTACCGCCTGATAACCCTGATTGACATCAAGGCCAAATACTTTGCAGGGCTCCTCTTAAATGGTCTAGCCACTTGGGCCGAAGAGAATCACATAATACCCCCTACGCAAACAGGATTTCGGAAAGGGTAAGGTACAATACCCAACATAATGGTCCTGACCTTGCTCATGGATGCAGCTTAACAGGGAAAATACGCGCTTTTTCTTTGTTTCATAGACTTTGTTGCAGCATTCAATCACGTCGACCGAATAAAGCTTTGGCAAAAACTAGATGGCTGGGGGATCCCTTCAACTCTCATATTACAACTAAGGATCAGGGTGAAGTTTGGCGAAGGTTTACATGTATAAAAAAAAAATCTTACTACAAAAAGGCTAAAACAAGGGTGCGTTCTAGCCCCCTGTTGTTCAATCTTTTCCTAGCAGACATTCCGGGGGAGCTGAACAGCTGTACAGCCCACGCACCAAAATTAGGGAATTCCATTCTGTCAAACCTGTTATACGCGGACGACCTAGTCCTGATAAGTAGGACTCCAATTGGACTCCAGCACTTACTGTACGTAACCTATAGATTCTCGCAAGAAAATGCATTAAAAATAAACTTCAATAAAACAAAAATTATGGCAGTCAATTATTGCAAGAAGTACCTTATTTGGTTTCTTGACGGACATCATTTGGAACAAGCAGTAAGCTACAAATACCTAGGGGTAATACAGGATCAAAATAATTCATCGAAACCACAAATAGAATCCTTGCGGACAAAGGGGGTAATGACCTACCTAGCCATAAAACCTCTAAAGAAGCTTTTACCGGATATGTTGTTTGACCCTTTGCTAAGGGTCCTGCAGCCAACAATAACCTACGGGAGCAAAGCACTGTTATGTTATGTTATGTTATTTTATTTTTATATAGCACAAATCACCTCTGGTCTCTAAGCACTTCAGAGAAAGAGCAAGTCACTGCATAGCTGCAAGGGTGGAGCTTAGACAGATGTCAGTGTCTCTCTAAACAGGTGGGTCTTTAAAAGCTTTCTAAAGGGGAGCAGGGCTGATTCCTTGCGCAGGTTCTCCAGTAGATCATTCCAGATCCGTGGAAGGAGGACCGAGAACGCTCTGCCCCCTTTACTCTTGAAGTTGTACCTGGAGGAGGCTAGCCTGCAGGCACTGAAGGGGAAAGATGCAACAACCCTTGACAACATAATATCCAACTCCTATCAAGCGATCTTTCAACTCCCCAGAATGGTCTCCCCGGCCCAAATACGATTGGAATTTAGGCTACAAAAACAGTCTTTGGAACGCATTGGAGCATATGTGAAATGTTGGCATAAGATCAAAAGCGACGAAAAAGGTACCCTGAATGACCGACTTTGGATGGAACTTCCTCACTCTAGAATATCACCAGCAAGTCTATACTTCCAGGAATCTATTATAAACTTGGGACTAACAGACTTGTGGAACGTCCCGACAAATCATTTCATATTTTAAAAAAAGTGACAAAAGTAACCCACTTATTATCCGCAAAGAGGATAAAAAAACATTAGCCAAAGAATTGCACGGATGGACGGACCTAAACACATACAAAACGCTCAAACCCCAGCTTTACTTGAAAGTAGGAACCAAAATACCATCAAGGAAAAATGTCTAAAACTCCGGCTGGGGGTTGGGCCCTTTAATCAATTCATGCCACCGTGGGAGAGAAAGGGAGGAGTCCAGCCTTGCCGTTCATGCGGCAGCGGTGTCGAGGACGTAATTCACGTCATATGCACTTGTAATATGCTAAAAGATATAAGGATCACCCTGTGAAAGCCAGCGTTCAAACAGTATGGAGTTAGATTGTGCAGACAAGCGGTAATGTTGTGTTTCAACACTGAGCTGGTCCAGCTAAATTGCCAGCTAATTAAATACCTTGATATAACTACAAAAAGATTGAAACACTGGACCGTGTTGCCTAATGACTACTTACTAAACGAACTAACATAATATCTATAAGAACAGACAGTCGAAATAATACTTACAGTAACACGATTAATGTACAGAATGTTTTAATAATTTGTGCACTTTTTTTAACGTCTCGTAAAAATGTTATTAATCATTTTAATTACCGTTGCTGTCAAAAAGTTGGGGAATCCTTTTCTTTTTATTGTTTTTTCAAAAATTTTAAGATATTTTAATTTTTTGTATGCAATGGTTTTAATTAATCAGGCATAATAAATAAACTTCAAACCTCCTCAAGAAGGGTGGAATTATACCCCCACTGCCAGGACTGGTGGGGCGTAGGATTCCCAAGTGTTTGACACCAAACACGACATGTTTCCATGCAGCCATTCTAAAGTTAGCATTTACCGCAAGGTTATAATGCACTTAAGAGTATATGGTCTGGCTGCATCACAGAACATCCTCAGAGAATAGGCTCCGAAAGCTGGCGAGTGGTCCTGCCCCTGCATGGGCACCCTCTCACAAAAAACCAAGCACTCTGCCTTCAGGATTGATGAGGCCTGACATAGGAGTGACTGATAGGCTTATATGTGTCAGTGATTAAAGGTAGATATAGGTAACCTATATCTTAGTAAAAGGTGCATGCACTACCATACCCAGGCTACAGTAGCAGTCCTGTGGTGTCATTTTGGAAGGTTTCCCAGGGGTGGCATAATACATGCTACAGCACCTGGTATGTCTCTGGGGTACCTATGCCCTTGGTACCTGAGGTACCATATTCTAGGGACTCAAAAGGGTACCCCAATAACCAAACTGGAGTGTACCTAAAGTACATACAATCATTTTAGAGAGGAAGCAGCTAGGCTAGGGTCCTGGATGGCAGGGCCCCAGCCAGACTAAAGTTCAAAAACAGTGAAACCCCAGCAAAAACGGGGGGTAATCCTAGTAAGCAGATCCTACTCTCCTACAATCACAACAAGAAGTAGGAGACCTGGAAAATAAAGACCACATGCAGGCCTATGGACACTGACTATATAAAATGGTCCCTGCCACATGGCATGGGGAACAAAGGCAAATGGTGGCCTATGGCAAACATACATACACACACACAGGCCAGACAAAGGATGCATGGTAACACAGAAAACACAGCATTAATTCAACAGAGCCAAAAACGAATATTAACAGGGCTAAAAATACTTACAACTACACACATCCTCCAAAGGCATTGTCCCACCTATACACTGTTTGCAGGTATATAGAACCTGAAATTCCACCAAAAAACACATTTTCTATTTTAATTCAATGTCATTCATTGCCTAAATGATGTTTCAATTCAACAGACACCACATAATGAGTTGCACCCATGACCAGCACTGGGCCTACTGGCTGAAGGCCCATTGGGATACTATGCCAATTAATAAATTAAATCAATATTGTAAATGTATTTAAAAAATGGAGACAATTGAGTGAACTGTGCACGTTTTTCCTTTTTAAAAGAAGAAAAATTACATGCAAAACTGCAGGCCACCTACCACAATAAATTTTAAAAATTGATTAAAAGTAAAAATAAATCCAGGTGCATTGCCCCAATCAAATAAACAACACCTGTATACACCAGTTTTTTAACCTACTTGTGAAATCCCAAATACAAAGTCCTTAAATCCAATGGTATATATGCAACAGATAAGGAGAGTGATCCTTCCATTTCCAAAACCCCAAAAGTGACCAGCAGAGGGGTATAGCACTGGGATGTGCCTGCTGGATAGGAAAAGGAAGTTGAAGACTCTGAGTCACTTCCTTTTGGAAAAAAAGTTAAAAAAAAAAACGCACTCTTTGCACAAAAAAACCCAACACTTACCGTCCATTTGAGGAAGATTTTGACTCTATGGGCCATATGTATCAAGCCTTTTGCGAATCGCAAAGGCCAAAATTTGCAGAATGTCTGCCTTTGCGAATCGCAAAAGGCCTTTTTGCATGTTTTGGGATGTATGAAATATTCCCAAAATATGGAATTGCAAAGTTGTGCGATTCCTTATTTTGCCATAGCATTTAGGGAATCACAATTTTGCGATTCCTTAAATGCTATGTATGTAGCATTTTTGGCTAGCGAATTTTGGTTTAGAATTCGCAAATTAGCACCAACTTGTAGTTGATGGTAACTTGCGAATTCTTCAAAAAATTCACAATTTGGCATTTTTGAAAGTGCCATGTGATGCACACACATGCCCATGCACACACATGTACATTTCAGGGGTGCAGCAGGCTGTCTTTGAGACACCCCTGCACCCTTGAAATAATTCTCAAATTGCGATTAGCAAATTGCGAAGTCGCAATTTGAGAATTATTTTGCAATCTTTCCTATGGGCCTCCTGGCCCATAGGAATGCATTGGAAATAATTCCTTAATTGCGAATTCGCAAAATGTGAATTCGCAAATAAGGAAGATTAAGGAATCGCTAAAAAATAGCAATTTTCTTCATACATACCATTTTGCGATTCCTAAATAGCGATTCCTTAAAAATAGCTATTTAGGAATCGCAAACGAGTTTGTTGATACATATGGCCCTAAATCATCATTTCGGTGAGATTTTGATGCTTTTTGAGGAGAATTCAGTGGTGGTAGAGGATGCACAATCTGGATTGCGTACGTAACAAAACACGCGCAAGACGTACAACGCAGGGTTTCTTCATAAAAGAAGGATCCAAATCACTAAAACACTTACTAGGTTCCTGTCTGTACGCACAGTTTTTAACTGCCATGTTGACTTGGCTAGTGCACCCACTTGCCAGGCCCTACCCTTCCCTTTTCTTAAATGTAAGGCACCCTAAGCTAGGCCCATAGTACTCCCATGGGCATGATCCAGTGTACGTAAAAGGAAAGACATGTGTTTTATATGTTCTTTTTTTATTTTATTTTTTAGTTCAAAATATTTTATTGAAAATAAATTTTACATATACAAAAACAAACAATTGTCTTACTTTGGGCTGCTCTTACAATGTGTACTTTTGGCCTGGTGGAGCCAGAGAGAGAGAAAAGAAAGAGAAGAGAGAGAGGGGGGGGGGGGTTTGTGGGTCACTGCTTCAGATAGGCATCGAGGGCTTCCCACATGTCCTCTTTGGCTGTGTGGTTTGCCGCCTTGTGTTTGGCGGTAATGTTGTCTGCCCCTCGAAGGAATGTTACCCAGTTGAACCAGCGATTCAAGGTGGCTTTGCTGGTGGTCTTCCAGTTCCCCAGGATGGTTTTCACTGCAGCCGTCAGCAGAACGTCGACTAGATCACATACTTCTTTGGATTGAAGCTGTGTTTCTAGGAAGGCGGTGGCAATCTCTGCTAGACCTCGTTGTGTCTGGCAACCCGTGATTGTGTCTATGAGGTTATATACTTTGTTCCAGAATGCTTTAACTTTGGGGCATTCGTATATCATGTGGGCTAGATCTCCTCTTGCTTTATGGCAGTTCCAGCAGGTGCTACTACCGCTTGCCCCCACTGTTTCTAGTCTCGCAGGTGTCCAGTGTAGTCTGTGTAGTATCCAGTATTTTGTTTGTGCCAACTGCGGTGTGCTTTTGTTTTTGGACGCCGATTGTCCATAATCTGGCCCTCTCCTCTTCGTTTAGCGGTCTCTGTATGGTCTCTTCCCAGAAGGCTATTGTTTTGTTGTTAAGAGCTGTGGTGCGTGGTGTGATTAATTTGTAGATCTGCACTGTTTGGTAGCCTGTCTTGTTTAGGTTCTGTGCATGCTGTATGATGGTGGGTTTGAGTTTGGAGAGGTTTGCTTTGGTGATGGCTGCTTTGATTCTTAGGAATTCGTAGAATTCCTTGTCTGGTAGACTGGTTATCTGCTGCAGTGCCTTGTAGGTGAGTGGGTTGTTTCCTACTTCTAGTTGTGCCGGCGTTGTGATTCCTCTGCTGAACCATTCTCTGCTATCTAGCGCCTTACCTTTGTATGTGATTTTCGTGTTGTACCATGTTGACTCCCATTTGGTGCTTCTGATGCTTACTTCTAGTTCCCTGTCTACTCTCAGTAGCGCTGTTTTTGTGTTGCGTAGTATCGCGTTTTTGGCTTCTGGGTGTCTGTTTGCCGTGAGCGCCTTGATCTGGTCTGCTCCTGCTAGAATGCCCCTTTCCAGGTCCAGCTATACTGGCTTGTACTCTGGTATGGGGGCTACCCAGTGTGGTCCCTGCTTGGCAAGGCATGCCGTTTGGAAGGCCTTATAATTTGTGAGGTTCAGTCCACCCTGTTCTCTTTTAAGCCTGAGTTTCGCTAGGCTGATTCTTGGCTTCCCCCCCCCATAGGAACTTGTTAATGGCTTTGTCCATGTGTTTATGGAAGTCCGTTGTTAGAGTAAGTGGCAGCATGGACAGCAGGTAGTTTAGCATAGGGGTGATCATCATCTTTATTGTCTCAATTCTTGCCCACCAGCTAACGAATTTGGGTCCCCATGTGTCTAGCTTCAACTTAATCTTTTTCAGCATCGCCTCCTCGTTATGGTCTAAGGTTGATCTGAGGTCCCTCCCGAAGAGGAGGCCCAGATATTTTAGGGGTTTTGTTTGCCACGCCAAACCGGACGTGCCTAGGACTGTTCTGGTGGTGTGGCAGTTCATCGGTTTGCATTCAGATTTCTCCCTGTTAAGTTTGTACCCTGAGACTTGTGCATATTCCTCTATTGTTTGTTCGAGTGCCTCTATTGACTCTTGTGGGTTGCTTGTGGTGATCAGGATGTCGTCCGCGTATGCTGCAAGTGTGAAGGCTTGACCCTCTACTTGCACCCCTGTGATCTGCGGGTTTGTCCTGATCATATGGAGGAGTGGCTCTAGTGCCAGCAGGAAAAGCCCCGGTGATAGAGGGCATCCATGTCTTGTCCCTCTGCTTAGAGTGAGTTTTTCTGATGTGGCTGCGTTGACCACCACTCGAGCCCGTGGATTTTTGTACAGAGACATGATCATGCCTCTGTATCTTTCCCCAAGTCCGAATTTGCGCATACATTGGTTTAGGAATGGCCACGAGACTCTATCGAAGGCTTTTTCCGCGTCTAGTGCGATCATGACGGCCTTCTCCGTGCTGTTTGCAGTGCGGTTTATTAGGTGGCAGAGCAGTCTGGTGTTATCTTGTGAGAGTCTGTTTTTCAGGTAGCCCATTTGTGTTTTGTGTATGAGAAAGGGAAGATATGCATTTAATCTCGCTGCCATTACTTTTGCGTAGATTTTGCAATCAACGTTTATTAAGGAGATTGGCCTGTGGTTTTGTGGGAACTGAGGGCCCTTCCCTTCTTTGGGGATGACAATAATGTTTGCCTCCGCCATTGAGTCTGTCATGTTCCCCTTCTCCGCACATGTCTGGAAAACTCTAACCAGTGTGTCTTTGAGCAGCGGTTGGAATTGTTTGTAAAATGTTGCTGTGAAGCCGTCTGGCCCTGGGGCTTTGTTGGGTTTTAGCGAGTCTATGGCCATCCCTATTCTGCTCTGGTTATGTTTTGGTCTAGCGCCTCTCTTTGTTCGATGCTTAGTCTGGGTAGGTCTAGATTCTCTAGCAAGCTTGCCCCCCCGTCTGCCTCCAGTGATGTGTCTGCTGTGTATAGGTCCTTATAGAACCTCCTGAAAGTTTCGAGGATGTTTTTGTTTGCCGTGTGCGTTATGTTGTCTGTATCGGTGATTGCCGCAACTGAGTGTTGCCTCTGTTTGGCTTTTAAGTATCCTGCTAGGGCCCTTCCTGCTTTGTTTGCTGAGCATAAGTTTATGGATTTGTATTTGTTGATCCATGTGGAGGCCCTCTCGCTTAGTATTCTGTTGAGTTCGTACTTTTTCTTTGTGAGTGTTGTAAGTGTGTTTCTGTCCAGTAAGTTTGCAGTATGGTTACCTTCTAGCTCCTTTATCTGTTCCTCCAGCTCTCTAATTTTTTTGTTCCTCCCTCTGTTGATTCGTGCCTTACTGCTTAGGAGCTTCCCTCTTATTGTGGCTTTAAGTGCATCCCATAGTGTCATTACTTCTGTGTCTCCTGTGTCATTGTATTGGAGATATTCTTTGATTGCCTCTTCTATTTCGGTGATGTTAGCGGGGTGTTCTAGTATGTCACTATTGAGACGCCATCTTCTGCTTGGTGTTTCATTGTGTTTCCCGCTTAAGGAGAGGGTGATGTGGGCGTGATCTGAGACTGTTATGGGTCCTATCTCTGTTGTGTCAGTCAGGTGTGTGTGTGTGTGTTTGACATGAGTATATAGTCTATTCTACTGTACGAGTTATGAGGGTTTGAGTAGAAAGTGTATTCTCTGGCGCTGGGGTGTTGTAGTCTCCATGGGTCTGATAATGCAAGTTTGGTACATAAGTTTTTAAGTGTGTTCTGTTCTTGTGTGGCGTGGCTAGGCCTGTGCGGGTGCCTGTCTATGGCGTTGTCCATCGCCTGGTTCATGTCTCCCACAGTGATTAGTAGTTCTCCCAATGGGATCTTGCTGAGCTCGCTTTCTACCTCCTCCCAGAACTTTTTGTCTGTTGCGTTCGGTCCTAGATGTTTGCTATGTGCATGGTTTCCTCGCCTCTTTTGATGCATGTGAGTAGCTTACTACCTTTCGTGTCTGCTATGTTGTCGTGTACCCTGAACTTCCCTTTCTTGCTGATAATGGTGATCACCCCTCCCTTTTTGTTGACTGCTGGTGAGCATACGACCTCACTTATCCAGTTTGCCTTAAGCTTGTTTGCGTCCTCTATGGACACTCTGGTTTCTTGGAGGACGGATACATCTGCTCTGAGTCTGTTTAGGTAGTCTAATGTCTACCGTCGCTTGACGGGGTGGTTGAGGCCTTTGACGTTTAGTGATACGATCTTAATGTCTGCGGCTATCTGCGCTAGGCCCTGAATGTCGGGTGTGGTCATGGTGTCTTTGTTATCTCGCTGCTAACTGGGGTGGATCCTGTGTTAATCCTCTGTAGTCGGTGTATACCTGCTGCCCGCCACCAGTCTTTGGGCCCCCCCCGGGGTCTGGATAGGGATGGGGATGTGTGTGTGAGCAGAAGAAAGAGAGAAAAAAAGAGTAGATAGCTCCACCAAGCTGTGATTGTCCGTGCTGCATTGCCTCCCCCCAGCCCTCTCCTCCCCCCTCCCCCCTGTCAACGTACTGTAAATGTGCGACAGCAACGGTTCTCCGCCCTCCGCCCCCCCCCGGGTACATTAAAACTTCCCCTGCTCCCTTCCGTGCTGTGCATTCGATAAAAGGATATTTTGCCGATCACTGGGCCAGCCCATCAGTGATCACGTTCTGAGAGTTCTGTAATACTTGTCTGGTAGTCTTTTAGTTTCTTTATTCCGTTTTTCATGAGGTAGGTGTCGTTTTAGTAGTCTTTTAGTTCTTCGTTCCATTTATCGTGAGGTAGGTGTCGTTTTCATTTGAGGTAGATGTTGTTCATTTGAGGTAGGTGTTCCTCTGTTCCTCTGTGGTCACATGACAGAGTCTTTTATCGACGACCTGCTGCTTCCTTCTCTCCTGTCTCCGAGCCATCCGATGAGGCCCTTCTCTTTGCCGTTCCCGGGCTTTTTTGTTCCATCTCCTCCTGATCTGGCTCCTGAAGGTATTTACATAGCTCTGCCGGGTCTTCGAACAAGCGTGTGCCTTTCCTGTCTGATATCTTCATTTTTGCCGGTCCTACAAAACTGCACGTTATCTTGGCCTTCTTCAAAGTGTCTCTTAGCGCCAGGAATCCCTTCCTTGTTTCTACCATGCCCTTTGAGAAGTCCTGGGTGATGATTATCTTTTTGCCTTTCCAGTTGAGAGTTTGGCCTTTACGTGCGAAGGCGAAGTTGGCGTCGGTGTGGTTTGTTCTCAGGGGTTTGCAAATGATCGTTCTTGGGCCTTTCATGTGCTGTTGTCTTGTGGCCGGAACTCTGTACGCTTTGTCGATCTCGAAGGTTCTTTCAAAGTTTAGGCCAGTCAGCTTGGGTATCAGTGTTTCAAGTAGTGCAGCGCATGAGCCCGCCGCTTCTTCCTCATCTTCTGGTACTCCTAGGATCCTGATGTTCCCTTTCCTGTTTTTGTCTTCTTGTTCTGCGAGCATTCTCTGCATGTCGCTAGAGATCTTGGAAATGTAGCGTACATCTCTGTCCATGATGTCTGATTTGTCTTCTATTTCACTGATTCTTCTTTCCGCCTCCCCTACTCTGCTCGCTATTTTGTTCTGGTCTGCACGTATGGCTGTGAGCTCTAGCTGGACCTTGTCCATGGAGGTCTTTTGTGGCTTTGGCCAGGTCATTGGCTTCAGTTATTTTTTTGACGAGCAGGTCCATCGCTGTCTCCGTGTTTTGCATGCTTTTCAGTATGATTGGTGATTCCAGGTCTTTCCTAATTTTTTTGTTGTCACTGGTCGACATCCTACCAAAACCTCTTTTTTCTTGGTATATGGACAGCCTTTCCTTCTTCTGCTGGTCCGCCTGTTGGGCTCCTTGTGGTGGGCTGTTGTTTATGTTGTCCGTGTCTTTGTTGATCTTTGTAGTGCCCCCGAATGTGAACCTGTTAGGCCACCTAATCGTCCTTGTTCTGGTTTTCCCGGACGCCAGGGCTTCTGTCCCTGAGTGGGGAGTTCTTTGTTGAAGTGCCCGGTGCCCCTTTTCGCTCACTGTGTCACTTGGTTTTTGACGGCCTCCTTGGGCTTTCGTATTGCTGTCCCTCTCCTTATGCTGTCCCTCCTTATGCACTGTAGGCTACTCCCCTTGCCGCCACACTTCCTGCTTCATTGCTGGTAGTTCCCGCCTTCAGTTTGCCCCCATTAAGGTGTCTGCCACCTTCCGTTTTCGTGGGCGCGTCCCCAGTCTCTTTTGGCAGTCTGGTGGGGGCTGTTGGGGGAATTCGCTCTTTTCCAGGACCTTTCTGGTACTCGTTTTGTTTCGTTTCGCTCACTCTGCCGTCTCTCCGTGAGACTAGTGGCGTTCGATAGGTTTCTGCCGCCACAGGATGTTTCTATGACCGTTCAAAAATGGCCGCCGCTTTTTTTTTTGTGACCGTTCTGAGATGGCCGCCGCGTTTGTTTTGCAAGAGGTTCCTGGGCACTTGATCGCGTAGTAATTGGCACTTGCAAAAACCAGTTCACCGTTGTATAACCTGCGTTCCCTTGTGTGTTTCGGCTCTGCCTCTTGCCACCTTACTTAAGATGGCTGCCTCCGTCGCCTCGACCCGTTGTAGGATGGCCGCCGCCTGGGTCCGGTAGGGGATCCGGTCTTGTAGGGGAGATTGTTCTTCTTCAGGACCTTTCTGGTGCTTTGTTTGTTTCGCTTTCTCTGCCGTCCTGTCGGTGAGACTGCCCCAACTATGATGGCCGCCGCTGTTTTGTCCCTTCTAAGATGGCCGCCACTGTTTTTGTTTGCCCCGTTCTAAGATGGACGCCGTGTTCTGTTTTGCGGGCGGTTTTCTTGGTGCTTGATCGAGTAGAGATCGGCACTTGCACTTGCAGAAAAAACAGCGCTCCGTTTACACAGCCTGCATTGCCTGGTGCGCTCGGCTTGGCCTCTTTTGCATGGTTTTCGCCACTCTACTTAAGGTGGCTGTCCCGCTGCCTTGCCTTGCGCTTTGCCTTTGCGCTTTGCCTTGCCCGCGTTCCACTCCTTAATGTGTGGCTGTTGGCCTTTTGGGTTGCGGATGCTAGTCCACCAGGCTAGTGCTTAGCTTTACCACACTACGCTCCCGTGTATTTCCCCTCTCGGCTGCGCTCTGGTAGGTGTGTTCATGCAGTGAGGTGGTCAAGATGGCCGCCTCGGGTTTGGCTTCGGTTTCGTTTCCTTTTCTTTGCGTGATCTGACCTCTCGCCTGCTCGGGGGTTGCCCTCCGCGATCGCTGCAGGCTCCGTCCTACCTTCGCTCTTATCGTCAGCGTTTTTCCCTGGTTCCGGACGAGCCTGTTGTCTGTTTCAAAGTCGTGGCGGCCGTCCCTTGTCTTCCGTGTACTTTTTACTGCTCCGCCATCTTGGTTTGCCTTACTCCGCTGTCTCAGTCTCGGGGATCTCGGCCTTTTTCTGCCTTCTGTTTGGTGTTTCGCTCGCTCAGGCTTCCTTCCTCTGCTGCTCCATGTGTTCCCACACCCTGTGCTCTGCTTTGTGTGGGAGTTCGAGATCTTTTCGCCGTTTTTCTCGCCGTTCTTTCCCCGGGGTCACGGAGCTCTCGAACTTAGGCAACCGCCTGCGTTGCCATCCAAGCCACGCCCCCGTGTTTTACATGTTCTGATAGTGAAATACTGCTTATTCAGTTTTTCTCTATTGAAAGGTTGTCTCTTCCTTTGGGTATCAATTGAGCTGCCCTGTTACATTTTAAAAGTGTAACTTTCAGGTGGGAAGAGATAGAAATATGGAGTTTACTTTTCCTGAACTCAGGATTTAAAAATACATCTTTGGGTGAAGAAGGTTTTTAAATTTTGTGTTTGAAAATACCATTTTTAGAAAGTGGGCATTTTCTTGCTTTACCATTCAGTGTGCCTCTGCCTGCCTGTACACTGTAGCTCTGGGTTTACGTTGCCAGGGGCTGTTTGTGCATTCACTCCAGAGACACTCATGCAAAGAGAGCTGAGGTGTTCCCTGCATATCCTGATGGGTTTTCCTGGGGTAGAGTGGTGGGACGAGTTGTCACTGAACACCTGAATAGACTGTTGCTGGCTTGCACATGCTATCTTCACCCCTTGGAGTATGACTGGACAAGAGAGAACAGTACTGGTTTTTACTGAGTAAGAGAGTCTTTCTTATTTTACTTCAAAGGGAAAAAGGGGAATAAGTATTCAACCTAAAACCCCAGAATTTGAGCACTCTTTTGGGCTAAGGCACCTGCCAAGAAGAAGAGCTGGAAGAGCTGCCAGGAGGATTAGTGCCCCTTTACTGTGTGTCTCTTCGTGGGTAGGCCTGCAGTTGCTGCTTCATTCTTGGGCAGTGAAAGGAGTGGACTGAACCTCTGCAACTTTTTGCCTGAGTTTTTCCAAGGGCTTGAAGTAGAGCTTTCCTCATGTTGGAAGACTCAAGAACTTCAAATACTTCAAGTTCCTCAGCCAACAGCACTGCTTTGTGTTGCAACAGAAAACATATCACTATGATGCCATCAATGACTAGCTCCATGACCTAAAGGCACCACAGAGATCATCACCTCTCTTTGCACCTCATCCCTGGTCTCCCGGATGTTGTGGAGCCACTGCTTGCACCATGACCTGCCTGGCCTCACCGATAACAACGACTCACGCCGATATTGATCCCACTGCCTGCACAGTGGCCTGTGGAAACCACTGGTGAGGTACATGTAGCATTGCCCCGTCCCACATCTCAGCTCTGGTCCACCTACGTAAGCGCCATCGACTCCAGCATTGTCTACCGATGCCCCTGCTTGCACCGTAACCTGTGGGCACCTCGCAAAGCATCTACCCACTTCACATTGCAACCTTGCGTCTACTGACAACAGCGCTTCAGCAACAATGACACTGCTACATTCCACGTGACCTGTGGACACTGCACGTCGCATCACCCCACTTCAATCTGCAGCCCTGGTCTCACTGATGAGGTCGGACACCGTCATCGAGCAACTGCCTGCACTCTGACCTGCGGGCACCGTACTTTGCAGTCTGTCCACTTCGCATCGCAGCCCCAATGCCATCGATGCCAGCGCTCCTGACTTCAACCTTGTGGATTTCGATCTGCACCGCATGTGGCGTAAAAGGCCCAACAACTCTTGTACCGACCTCTGGAACTGACTCCAGCTCGTCGGGCTCATCCCCAGGTCCACAATGCCCTGCATTTCCAAGGTACCATTTGCGTGTCTTCCCGACAGCATAACTGGCCCGCGACCTTGCGGTCAGCCTGAACTGTTGGATTTGTTTGTTCATGACGCCGTGATAGCCCTGGGTGGAGTCAACGACTTTAAGGAACTGTATTTTGTCTATTCTTGCAATATTCATATCTTTATTATTGTATGATGGAATTTTATTGCTTTGGTCTCGTTCTACAAAGAAAAATATTGCCAATTTTTCTGATCTGCTGTGGTGTCCTTTTGTAAAGTTTTCACTGTAGTATTATGAAAATGCTTTACACACTGCCTCTGAGATAAGCCTGGCTGCTCATGCCAAGCTACCAAGGGGGTGAGCAGGGTTTATTTTAGAAGTGTTATTTTCTTACTCTCACTATAAGAAAATGTCCGTACTTAGACAGGGTACAAACCTGCAAACTAGAGACCCCCATTTCTAACACACCATGACCAGGAAGAGTGCTTGTTCCTTGTATAAACCTTCTCACAAAGGACAACACATTTAAGTCATTAGGGGCCAGATATAGCTCGCCAATTACCGGTCGGTAACGGCCGATTTCGGCCGTTACCAACCGGTATGTGGGAATCGACATGTAGGGGGCATTTTATTTACAGAATCGGTATATTTACCGATTCGGTAAATCAATATGTAGGTGGCACTGTAATCAGTGCCACAGGCCCTTACCGAATCGTTATTTACCATGGAATACTATTCCATGGTAAATAACGAATTCCAGTGTACATGCACATCTGTGCATGTACACCTGTGCCATGTGGCACACAGACATGCCCTAAGGGCATGTATGTGTGTCACATGGCACACAAGCCCGGAACAGGGTTGCAACAGGGTGTCAAAGTGACACCCTGTCCCCCTTGCAAAATCGGTAATTTTACCGATTCGGTAATTACCGAATCGGTATTTGCTATTGAATCCTATGGGCTATGGGTATTTTTACCGAATTATTTACCTATGTAGCAATTTCCGAATTGTAAATACCGAATCGGTAAAATTCGGTATTTACCATTCGGTAAATTGCTATTACCTACATCTGGGCCTAGATGTTGATGATGAGGTGGTTGGTTTGAAAGTGTGTATCCTGTTTATTTTCTAAACAAATAGGAAGTCCCTTGCCTGCTGACTCAAGTAAAAAGCAATAATTAAGCTGTACAACTGTTTGAGCAATACATTCTTACAAGCAGAAGTCTCTGCAGTGCCTCTTACATCATTCTCAAATCCGAGCCACGAGTTTTGGGAGCTGTGTTCTCTGTAAAAGACACTTTAGTGATATTTCTTTTCTGAAATCTCTCTCAGGTGGAGTATACCTCATTCTCTTTTATTTTTCAGAAACACTGAAACACTATATTGTTTTCTCCAATCTGTGACTTCATAGATACCAGACGTTCTACGTTTTAGAGCCACTGCCACATGAGTAATTTAATTTCAGGATTCTCAGCTCTGAGGTAAAGTGTTAACATAAAAACACCAGTTCCTTTCCCAGTTATCTGACTCGTCTGTGCCTTTCACATTAGCGCATTTTTAATATCCTATTCCGGGCAATCCTCCGGTGAGTATCTTTCACAAAGAAGCATAAAACGCATAAAAGTTTCATATTCCCATTGTATTCTCATTTTTCACCTGAACTGGAATGATCACTGTAATCACATCGCCCCCTCGGAGCACATCATCCCCCCACACAAAATAGTCAATCTCTAGATATGTTATTTGTATTCTTCTACGGGAATTACTTTTTCTTGCTCTATATTATACAGAGGAGTCGACATTATACTCTCTTAATTCTGATAATCCTGTTCATACTTTTATATCTGCTATTTAAAGTTCAACACGTTGGATGAACAGAAACCAGACATTTGCCTAAATGTTAATTTCATCACTGACACCAGCCTTGTATTCGCAGGCACCAGGGCTTCTTGATTTTCCCTTCTGTCGCCTTTTAAACATTTTTAATCATATAGATATGTTGCTATCAGGGTAAATGTTTCTCTACCTTTTGATTGGGAGATTATATAATATTCAGGACCTTCACACCTCTGTTTGTTTAATAATCTGAACCAAATTTGTGTGTTTCTTTAAGAAAATGTGTAAATGTTCCTCTTTTATGATACTTAAGCCTGTTTTTCTTTTTTATGGGTCTAGTGATCCACTCTATATTATATATAAAGCAGTTAACTGCATTTCCCCTGGAATACACTAAGTTTCTAATGAAACATATATTTCAAGGCAAGTTGTTATTTAGGCAGTATGTTGTAGAATTCACTTTCTTTATGTGTTTAATACTAATAACCATTAGATTAAATCAGTAGCGTGTTCTATTGTTTCCCCAACAAAGCAGAAAAAACGGAATTAAAAGCAAGAACCACGATTTTCCCGAGAGGCTTGTCGAACTAAATTCAAAGTTATAATAATGAAATGGGGACACAGGATAACATTCACATCGTTTTTCTCCCACTAAAAGGCATGTACAAACCCTGCGAAAACCCCGCAACAATATTATTATTTCCAAAACCCCAGAACGTACATTTCAGCTGGTCCGGTTGTGTGCAACAGGTCAGAGCAGACTTCATAGCGCCCGGTCTTACTCGTTGCTATACTCTGGCATTCTTCAGGAGCTATAAAGGAAACTATAAGAACGTGACCTATCCAGGGAAGTGAAGAACAGTCTGAGTGATGGATTACATAGCGGTAATCTACATTATAGTAATCTTTTTTGTCACAGCACTTACAGTAAGAGGATGTGTCAGGTTAGTGATGAATACAACTTTATAAGCACTGTAATGTTATCATTTTTGTAAATAAAACCAGATCTTTCACCTAAAAGTTCTGTTTGTAAAACCGAAGCAGGAGGATCCTACATTATTTTTAGGCTTCGGTTTATGTACCAGGGCTCTCATCAGGTGTTGACCTGCTGAGCAGCAGGTGTGTGAGCCTGCTTTTCGTGCACATGGGCCACTTTGGTATTAAAGACACTATAGATACTTGTGTGGCCCCTTCAATAATACTGATTGTGCCAGCACTACATGTGGGTTAATGCAATTACAAGGGGGCGTTCCTCTATTTCAAATCAAATCAAAAAGTCTTTATTTCGATTTTTTCAATCATAAAAGACAATACCTAATACAGTTTCAATGATTTAACACTTTAAAAGAAGAGCAAGATTTTTTTTTTTTAAATTACCATTCATTAGCAGCTACTAAAGTCCACAATTTGTCACTTCGTCTCTCAATTGACAGTTATTAATGGCAGGTGACCACGTATAAAATTCATAAGTTACAATCATTATATAAACTATGATTAAAAGCGACATCAACATTTTTTAAATTTTCAAAATTCATCACTAGGAACATTATTCACTATACACATTTTACAGTTGCAAGTATCGTTAATGCAAAATTACTGTAGGCTCATTTTACGGGCCCGAATTATCCACATCCAGTGAAGAAATTTAGCTATGGCTATAACTACGGCTTGGGAGTTGTCAGAACATAAGATCCTGACTGCCTCACAACCCGTTTTGAGACCTAACTGGACACAAATGGGTTTTAGCCAAGATCTCCTAGGAACCTTATATTCGGGACAGGCAAAGAGGACATGACCAATAACTTCCCGCTGGTCAGGACAAAAGGGACAGGCCGATCCTTGACCCCCTCGCCATTTTGCGGTAAAAGCATTTAGTGGTAATGTCCCCACCCTGAGCTGATGATATTTCTTCCTGTCCCCTGGGATGGCAATCCAATCCCAATATGCCTCAAAGGCCGGAGAATGCTTAAGTTCTAGGAAATCTGCCGTAAGAGATGGTTCAATACAACGGCCAAATTTCTTAGCCCCAAGCATACTCCAGTACAGGTCTCGAAAAGTTTTTCTTGGTGGAAAAAGATTCCCTACTGGGTCATCCCACAAAGGAGATAGCCCCATAGCCTTTAGAATAGCCTTTACCTCCCTCAGCCATACTATTTTGTGGGCTTTATCAAAGTCTCTTACATCGAGGAAGGCCCGTGCATACTGGGAGAGTTCTGGGGTGACCCATAATCTCCTCCAGTAGGCAACCGATCTGTATCTGGCCATATCCTCTAAGCTATGAGACCCTAGGTCATAATGGAGAGGCGTTAGTGGAGTGGAGGCCGGTAGGCCTGTGATGTTGCGCAAAAATGTATTTTTCGCTCCCGTCAGTTTTTTCAAATTACTAAGCCCCCACAGTTCCGCCCCATAGAGAACTGATGCTCCTACTTTGGCGTCATAGATCTTTAGCACCGGGGTGATTGGCCTAGTGTGAGATAAATAAAATTCCTTAGTGAGTGCTCCTATCAGTTGTGCATGTTTTGTGACCAGCTGGTTAGTGTGCTGCTTCCAATCTAATTTGGATGAGAGGGTTATGCCCAGGTAATTAAATACTTGGGTCTGCTCCACATGAACCCCATCCATAATAATCTTCCCTCTGACGAGTTTATTTTTTTTATGTAGGATCATGAACTTTGTCTTTGATGTGTTAATGACAAGACCATGGTCCTTGCAAAAAACTTCAAAGACTCCAACAGCCTTTTGAAGGCCCTCTTGTGTCCTCGAAATTAGTAGCGTGTCGTCAGCAAACATCAACAGGGGGATCAGCTTGCCATCCAACTTGGGGGCATCAGTTGGTTGCCTTTGAAATAGCCGACCACCCTGTTGATGTATAATGAGAAGAGTGTAGGGGCAAGTACACACCCTTGGCGGACCCCCCTAGCAATGGGGAGTTTATCTGTAACACTTCCATGTTGGTTCCAGTGGACCCGGGCATAATTATTTTCATGCAGTCTAATTAAAAGTGACACAATATCAAGTGGGATGCCCTGCTCATGTAGGGCTGCCCACAACTTAGTGTGAGGCACCAAGTCGAACGCTGATTTAAGATCAACGAAGACTGCAAAAAGCATACCCCCCCTAGAAGCACTACACGCCAATATATTAAAACAAATCTAAAAACTTGGTCAATGGTGCTGGTATGACTACGGAACCCTGCCTGTAGGGGCGACAGAATGTCCTTTTCCTCTATCCAGCCCTGAATGCACTGCAGTAAGAGCCTTGCCACTAACTTTTGTATGCAGGCGATCAAGCTAATTGGCCTGTAATTTCCTGGGTCCGAGCACTCCCCTTTTTTGAAGATAGGAATGATCTCGGCACCCTTCCAGGACTCAGGTATTAGTGAGCCCATCGCAATGCCATTGGCTAACAGATGGATATAGGAGGCCCAAAGGTCCTTATCATGCATAAAAAGGTCTGCTGGGATGGAGTCCAAGCCTAGTGCCCTAGCTCTCGGGATGTTGTTCAGAATTTTTATGGTATCAGCTTTGGTAAAGGAAAGGTGATTTGCGCCCTCTATTGCTTTTAAAAGAGCCTCGCTCTCTTCTCCCACCTCGTCCACAGCGGCAAACTGGGACGCATAGTGAGAGACCCAAGCATTTGGTGGAACATAGTTGGTTGGTTCACCGCTTTTAATCCCCCTACCCCATTCGACCATATCCTAAAATGAACACATAGATCTTTCTTTGCATGCACTTAGGAGCTCCCTCCAATATTCGTTATCCCAGTCACTTTTTGCCTTAAGTTGTGCTTTTTGTATGTGACTCGGGCAATCTTGATCTTGGCTATATCTTTAGTCTTTACTGCATCTGATAGAGCCCTGTATGCAACCCTACAGGATTTTCCATACCATTGATCCTCCTTTCTCGCCGGCCTGGTCTGTTTTTTGGTCACCTTTTTGACGAAAAAGGAACTTAATTGAGTAAAAAGACTGTCGTGAATCCGACTAGCATTTGACACCATAGCCTCCACAGTGGAATTGTTACTTAAATCTGTTATAGCCTGAACAGTCAAGTCCCTCATGGCAGCAATACCCTCTTCGTTCGTGACACAATTTGCCCATCTAATTCGTCTGTGGTTATTTGAGAGGGCTATTTCCACAGACTCACCAGGGCTCTCTCATTTTGATAAATCAAGTAACCTAAATGAGAGGACTAATGGGTTATGATAGCTCTCTACCCGTTCTTCTACCCGCATATCATCCATAGTAGACCAATTTTCTTTATTTGTCAGGATGTAATCTATGCGGCTATTAGATATACCGTTGTTAAAGGTAGAGGCATCCTGTTTGTCGGAATCCATTCTTCCATTTGTGGCACGTAGACCATGCTCCACACAAAGGACTTTGAGCTGTAGTGCTGCCTCTGACCATTTTTTAATCGGTGGTATTGTCAACTGAGGGATCTTCCAAATATAGTCCTCATCCACTGTAAGATCCATGTCATGATTGTCTAAGGGTTCAAAACAGCAGTTAAAATCTCCTGCCACGATTAGATTGCCATTTGAGCGATATCGCTCAAGGAGGCTGTCTAACTGTTCAACTGCTTCGGTAGATTTACCACCTGAGAGCCCCCTTGAGTAAATATTAAAAACCAGGAGGTCCTTAAATTCTAAGCTTTTTAGTTTAATTAGCAAAATATCTGGGCTGTTTGTGACCAGCTGAGTAACAGAATATATACTGTCCTGCTTAACCCATGTCAACAAACCTCCCTTCGATCTTCCCCGTAAGCTAGGGATGGCAGAGGTATAGAAATTTAGATATCCTTGCTTAAATACTGGGGTTACCTGCCATGTTTCTTGGAGGAGTATTATATCCTTATTATCCAGAAAAGCTAACCAGTCTAGAGATGTTACCTTACTTTTTAGCCCTGCCACATTCCATGACACCAGAGTTGATAGGGCGAGAGAGCTCGTACAGTCAGCTCTGGTGTGGGGATCTGCGCTAACCCTGCCTTCTTTGGATTTTAAATCCCCGCATGGACTAGAAACTAATACCTCCTGATTGAAGTCAATTATATTTTGAACAGCTAGGATATTATCCATTCCACAGGTCGGTGATGGACTAGTGCATGGCATGTTACGGTCCCCCTGTAGTCAGTCACAATCATTTAGGCCTGACAGGATATCAAACCTATTCCCTAGGCTAATCCCCCAGTCTGTAGATGGAGCACCCGCTCCCCACCTGTTGATCATAGTATCCCACCTTAGCCCTGGAGTCTTAGGATATTTTCCGCTCGCCGTAAAAGTACTTTAGGGTGAGGGGAACAATAGTGCCACTCCTGCGTTGACTGCGTTGAGGGGGGAGTATATTTAACAAAACATTAGGGAGCACAGCCGAATCGGAGAAGTTCACCACTACGCAGTCTCCTTTGAACTTTTTGGGTCTATTCCCTATCCAGGTTGCCCTTCTAGCTGACGTAATCTCCCCTGCTAACTGCTGTTTCCCTCCGGGGCCATCTGCATATTACCTGACAGCCAGTGCAGCGCCTTACTAGAGAGAGATGTTGGGGATTCTGGTTGTCCAGGTGCCAGTGGTGGAACGTTCGCCAGTACCAACACCAAAGGTGAGGCTTCTACTATAAATTGAGGAGAGTCTGTTTCATGGCTAAATGCAGGTTGAACAGTGGATGTCGGCACGACCTCCTCTCTTACTACCGGATGTGTATCTATATTTGCTGGTGCCTGACCAGGTGGGATGTTTTCTGTCATACTCCTCTCTACCTCTACCACAGTGGGTCCATTCGCCCCGGGTGTACCTGTTAGATTTGAGACCAGAGTTGCTATATTGCCAACCTCCCCATTTACCTTGTTCTGGATCCCACCCAGTTTTTTCACCTCGGCAGTGAGCTTATCAATCTTGGCCACCATTGGTTTTATAATAGCTTTAATTTTGCACTCGATCATATCTGCTATCCTAAGAAATAGGTCATCATCCATAATGTGCTTTGCGCTAACCTCCCCAGCATCCATATTCTTCTCCTTGGTTTTTCGTAGAGGTGAAGCCCTTTTCTTCCTTAACCCTGAGCGTAACCCGCCACGCTTAGGTTGGGTCTTTTTACGTTTTCTGTCTGATCTAGTTTCCTGTTCTAGAGAGGAAAGATCATCTTCTATGACATGAACATGTATCTCAGGGTCAGAATCATCATCACTTTCATGATTAGCTTATGGGGCAGTTTCTAGATCAACCGCTGGCAGTGAGCTTTGATCATGCTTGCCACTGGCAAGGAGATCCATCTCGGGAGCATCACTACCAGCAGCCTGTAAAAGTGTATCAACCATGGTGGATGATTGAGATGGGCTTATGGGAGGGAGAACTGGCGATTGACTTAGTCCTAATGACTGACGCCTTTCGCTATTAATTTTGGATACCACTTGGACCATGTAGTTATCCATCATGTTGGACGTGGTTGGAGCTAATTTTTTTGGCATGCTACACCGTTACAAGTTAGCGCCCACAGGAATATAAGAGATATTTGGCCCTCGAATAAACAGTACTTATCTGGGGCAAAATATGAGGACACAACGACAATCCTCTTATGCGATTTAGAGAGTACAAAAAATAGTCTTACTGCATGAGGATGCCTCGAACTTAATAGAGGCAGAGTGGCCGGCCCAGTCCAGTCGCGGCCAGTCTCGGACTGTCTCAGACTGTCCGCCCTTTGTCCGGGCTTCGTCCCGTGCCTCGTCCCGCACGCGTCCCGCTTCGCGGAGAGCCTGGACTGCTCTTGTAGCCCTCAGCAAGCAAGGGGGCGTGGCTGCTGCGGGAAGAGGCTACAGCTGTTTCTAATGCCTCGCAGTCCCGCAGCGATAGGGGAGCAATCAGCGGCACTCCGGTGGAGCGAGTGCAGCGCTTGTAGGCGTCCTCAAGCAGCCCCAGCAACAGTACCAGCAGGACTCCTAGTCCTCCGCAGGTCCCAGCAGCTACGTTCACGGACAAGTAAGCAAGTGAGTGGCATACGCGGAGCGGGTGCCGCGAAAAGTTATGGGCTCGGCAGGCAAGGGGGCGTGGCCGCTGCGGGAAGAGGCTACAGCTGTTTCTAATGCCTCGCAGTCCCGCAGCGGTAGGGGAGCAATCAGCGGCACTCCGGTGGAGCGAGTGCGGCGCTTGTAGGCGTCCCCCAGCAGCCCCAGCAACAGTACCAGCAGGACTCCTAATCCTCCGCAGGTCCCAGCAGCAACGTTCACAGACAAGTAAGCAAGTGAGTGGCACCCGCGGAGCGGGTGCCGCGAAAAGTTATGAGCTCGGCAGGCAAGGGGGCGTGGCTGCTGCGGGAAGAGGCTACAGCTGTTTCTAATGCCTCGCAGTCCCGCAGCGGTAGGGGAGCAATCAGCAGCACTCCGGTGGAGCGAGTGCGGCGCTTGTAGGCGTCCTCCAGCAGCCCCAGCAACAGTACCAGCAGGACTCCTAGTCCTCCGCAGGTCCCAGCAGCAACGTTCACGGACAAGTAAGCAAGTGAGTGGTTCCTCTATTTGCACTGGGGGTGTGACCACATTCAAATGAGCATCTGTTAAAAGTGCACCACGGAAAAGGACAGCGTGCCCTATGTATATTATACAGGCCAATGTCATTGACGAGTGAACGGTTGTGGCCAAGAACATATGCAAATGCCCAGTAGACCAAAAACAAAGCAGATTGCATTTCTGATAATTGTGCATTATTTCTAAGGTACTTGATCATTTAAGAGGACATGGGTGCACGTTTAGAGATGAACATTTGTTTTTTTATCTTATGGGGTGGAAATAAGGGGGGTTGGCAGATGGGGTGGGCATCTCCTTTTGTAAATGCCAAAGCATCGTTTTTGTCCCCATATCTAAGGTTTCCAAAATGCATGACTCTCATAGATTCCTTGAAGGTTTGTAGCTCTACTAGTGTTATTGTGAATGTATTGCCTTCGCAGTTAAGCTATTAGTGAACCATTTTACGGTCTGTTTATGGTCAGTTTATGCCTCTGATTTGAAATTCCCTTTGCCCAGCAAGCTTGGCTGATATAATATAGAGCAGGAGTGCCAAACTGAGTACAAGATTTTCAAGATATCCACATAAGATATATTTACTTACAAATAGTGTAAAAGAAAATTATATACATCATAGTTATCTTGTACTTTTGCGATCCATGGATCCTAATTTGGTCACCTGTGCTAGAGGGTAAAGAATGGCTAGAATTGCCAATCACTCTGTAGTTGGCAATCAAAGTAAAATATTTTAATCAATTATCCTGTATCCTGAATTGAACAAGTATTCATAATTGTTGAGACAGGGAATCAGTTGTTTTAAATCTTTTAGTATCTTTAGTATCATCAATGCAAACCAAGCAAAGCTGGAGACAAAGAAGCAATATCAGGAAAAATATCGACCTGCCCATTTAACATTCATACAGACTTAACAGAATCCTATTGTCGTGTAGTTCCTATAAATCTGTATAGGATCTGCGTGTTTAGACAACATGTACTGTTGGATTGATGTACAGACTGCTCCCAGACACCCCCAGATGGTAGGTTCACCTGTATACCTAGTTAGCTCATAGTGCCACTGTAAACTCCTCTTTCAAGGAGAGAATACTTCTTGGCAACTATCAAACACGACAAGTCTGTCCCATCAGTGATCATGGAAAACAGTACAGTAATTTGTGCTCAGTCACTCGTGCTCTTTTCGTTTCAGAGAGGTACAATGAGCATTTATTGAACCAGGTTCATTCTAGTGTAAAATACGTGTGCTGAAACAACCATAAGACAGAAACAGATATAAATGATATTAAGCACTAACAGAGTAAATAGATTTCTACCATAGTGCTAAAACAATGGATATATGTAAGCATATAAATACATGCCAATAAAAATGTGTACTCCTATGTTGCAATCCTAACTAAATGAATCTAAGTGTACCTAGCATGTATGAAGGTGTAGAGCCAAGAATCCCCCTAGGCCCAATCTAACCCCATTACCTGAAGTGAGAAACTGTGGGACCCCGTCTTGGGCTCATGGTGGACACCCCGCGAGGGATGTCACACCACTCCGAGCTGTAGTGTCTGTGTGCAGGAACCTCAGTGTCTCACGTCAGTGTGTCAGCATGGAAGTCTTTCTCTTCTACTTGCCTCAGCAAAGATATGGTGTATATATACCATAAAGGTACCCTCTGGGGATTCTACCTTGCTGTGTCATGTCGGTCGAGGATGACGGAAGGGTTGACCCTTATACATAGGTATTATGCAGAAGATGGGAATCCTGCTGTGATTCTGAGAATATTAATGCATAATTAATGAGGCTATTTTATACAGCGCTTAACTAGGTAAAGGGTCAATACCAAAACCCGTTATGTAGTGTAATGGTACAGTAAATGTAGGTGACCTTGCTTGCACGCAGGTCGCTCCCTACGTTGCAAGGATCTTTCAGTCTTGCCTGCCTCCCTGCCCGTACCCGCATTGTTGTACTTTTAACTTGTTGTTTCCATGCCTACCTTGTTGTCTCTTTGTTCCCTAACTTGTTTTTCTTTCCTTCTGTTCACAAATTGTTTCTCTTTGTGCCTAATCTCTGTCCCTCGCCCATTTTTCCCGCCACATGTTTTCCCGCTGCTGCGTCCCCGCGCCCCTGATCCCCTTCACCGCCCTGCGTCCCCTCCCAGCTGACCCTCCCTCCCACATCCCCTCATATGGAGGCCGCGCAGCAGTGAAAGGAGCAACCTTTGACCCTGCTCGCAGGCAGGTCGCTCCCCACGCTGCTGCACGGCTCTTCCAGTCTTGCCTACCTCGACGCCCGTACTCACATTGTTGTACTTTTAACTTGTTGTTTCCCTGCCTAACTTGTTGTCTCTTTGTGCCTTAACTTGTTTTTATTTCCTTCTGTTCCCAAATTGTTTCTCTTTGTGGCTAATCTCTGTCCCTCGCCCATTTTTCACGCTGCCCGTTTTCCCTCCCCTGCATCCCTGTGGCCCCCTAATCCCATTCCTCGCCCCGCTCCCGCCTCCCAGCTGCCCCTCCCTCCCACATCCTCTCATATGAAGGCTGCGTAATGGCCGCGCGCTGGGGTTGCTCCGCTGGCGCACCTAAGGCAAGCTTGTCTGCACCTGTCTGTGCTGGACCACGCCCAGCACCAGGACCCCTTGCCCCCGCAAGTGCCACGACACCTCAATCCGCTACGACTCCAGCACCCTCCACGCGCTCAACACCGGATGATCACACACCTGCTTCCTGGCCGCCACGAAGTGCACCCAAGGACCCTTCTCCTGCCGGAACAGCAGCTTCACCAGCATCCGACCCGCCAACCCACCTACCAAAGAATTCAACTACCTCAGATGCATCCTCCTCAACACCTGCTCGGCACGCAAACACGCCGTTGAACTCTGGGACCTTCTGGACTCCAAACCCAGACATTGCCTTCCTGACGGAGACCTGGCTGAACCCCCCACTCGGCACCAAACATCGCCATAGCAATCCGAGAAGGCTACAAGATCACCTGCAAGGACCACACCAACGGAGTAGGAGGAGGAATTGCCATAGTCCACAGGAACACTCTCAAAGTCTGGACATACACCGATGACACCCTCAGCACCACCGAACACCTACACTTCCCGATCCACACCTACCCCAACACCACCCTCAGAGGAACCCTCGTCTACAAACCCCCTGGACCCTGACCACAGTTCAGCGACTCCATCGCCGACTTTTTCAGCACACTCGCCCTCACCTCCACAGACTACATCCTCCTCGGAGACCTGAATTTCCACCTCAAGAACAACAACGACTCCAACTCTTCTGCCCTGATTGACAACCTTGCCAACCTCGGACTAAGACAACTCGTCACAACACCCACACACTCCGCCGGCCACACACTGGACCCCATCTTCTAAGCAAGCTCCCACGTCGTCTTTAACCACACCACCGAACTCCACTGGACCGACCACTGCTGCATCCACTTCACCTTCCGGAAACGCACCACCACACCCAGCAGATTTATTTAGGTGAGGAGTTGGCCTAACGGCTAAGGCGCTCGACCTCGGACCTCGGGATCTGGGTTCGAGCCTCGGTAACGACGCCAAAAAAAACAACTCCTGTGATTCTGGGCAAATCACTTAATCTCCCCGTGCCTAAAATGAAAGTGTGTCGTCATGTAACGTAACTGGTGCTATGTAAAGCGCTCTGATACCTGATTCGGTTCGGGTCTAGTTCGCGCTATATGTAACTCTGCAAAAAAAATATATATATATTTTTATTTATTTTAGTAGTTTTATATAGCACTAGCCTGACCCGAGGGTATCTGAGTGCTTTACAGATTAAACATTGCAAAGACAACAAACAAGACAAGAGAAAGAGATAAAAAAATAATGCATGGCGATGTTAAGGGGTCAGCTTCGTAGTCGAGGGAACATCTGTTTAGTAGTCTCGCTGACATGATGGTGGAGCTGTATTTAAGAGTCTGTTACCCCACTCTGAGTTCTCCTATCGACTCCCTGGGGCATGGTCGAGGAACAGGATTTTGAATTGGCTTTTGAATTTTACAAAGGAGGGAATGATTCTGATGTGGGGGGAATGGATTTCCACATTTAGGGTGCACTTTTGGAGTGAAGTCACCAAAGAACAGCTAACCCCCACCCTCGCCCAAAGCACTCCTACAGATCCGACCGACCCCGATGCCGCAGCCTGCAACCTCAGACAGTGGATTAACAACTGAGCCAACACCCTTCCCCCGCGCAAGAAGCCACACCAGAAAAAAAGCCAGCTTGTTCTCCGAAGACCTCCAGGCCTCCAAGCAAACCTGCCGAAAGATTGAGAAGAACTGAATCCGTGAACAAACACGGGAAAACTATGCAGCCCACAAGAACACCACCCGCAGACCCCACAACCTCATCCGATCCGACAAAAGGACCTCCTTCAAGGACCGCCTAGACAACAACGCACACAACAGCAAAGAGCTTTTCAACATCGTGAAGGAACTCTCCAACCCCAGCTCCAACACCAAAGACATCCCATCCTCACAAGACCTGTGCGACTCGCTGGCCACTTTCTTCCACCGCAAGATCGCTGCCATCCATGACAGATTCAACACCACGACCGCCCCAGCAACCACCAAGACCTCCACCCCCACGACCACAACTCGCACCAACCACCTGATCTCCTGGACCCACATCAATGACAAGGACACCATCAAGATCATGAACTCCGTCCACTGCGGATCCCCGTCAGACCCATGCCCACACCACATCTTCAACAAAGCCAGCACTACCATCGTACCCCATCTCCAGAAAGCCATCAACATCTCCTTTGAGACAGCCACCTTCCTGGAGAGCTGGAAGCACGCGGACCTCAAGAACCTCCGACCCATCTCCCTGATCCCTTTCCCGGTGAAGGTCATCGAGAAAGCCATCAACAAACAACTGACCAGATTCCTCAAGGAGAACTGCATCCTGGACCCGTCCCAGTCAGGGTTCCGCAGCAACCACAACACCGAAACTGCCCTCATCGCCACCACCAACGACATCAGGACCTTGCTTGACAATGGAGGCCCTCACCCTCCTGGACCTGTCAGCTGCCTTCGACATGGTCTGCCACCGCACACTACGAACACGCCTCCACGACGCCAGGATCCAAGAGAAGGCCCAGGACTGCACCACCTCCTTCCTCTCCGGTAGAACACAGGGCATCCCCCTCCACCCCTTCCGCTCCGAAGCCACCAAGATCATCTGCGGCGAACCCCAGGGCTCATCCCTCAGCCCAACGATGTTCATCATCTACATGGTACCGCTTGCCCAGGTCGCCCGACTGCACGACCTCAACATCATCTCTTACGCCAATGACACCCAGCTGATCCTCTCCCTCATCAAAGACCCCCGCACTGCCAAAACCAACCTCCATGAGGGTATGAAGGCCGTCGCCGACTGGATGAGAAACAGCTGGCTGAAGCTGAACTGAGACAAGACGGAGGTCCTCATCCTCAGATCGACCCCCTTGACCTGGGACGAATCCTGGTGGCCAATCGCACTCCATGACGAAGCAGGTCAATGCCCTCTCTTCCTCCTGCTTCCACACCCTCTTCATGCTCCGTAGGATCTACAAGTGGATCCCCACCGAAACAAGAAGGACAGTCACCTAGGCCCTCGTTAGCATCAGACTGGACTGCAGAAACCCCCTCTACGCAGGAGCCTCGTCCAAACTCCTAAACCGGCTCCAACGCATCCAGAACCCCTCCGTACGCCTGATCCTCGACATCCCTAACCACAACCACATCACACCCCACCTGAGAGACCTGCACTGGCTCCCCATCAACAAAAGGATAACCTTCAAGTTCCTCACCCACGCACACAAGGCACTCTACAACACCGAACTAGCATACCTCAACAGCCGACTCAGCTTCTACACCCCCCCTGCCAGCTCCGCTCTGCCGACCACGCCCTGGCCGCTGTCCCCCACATCCGAAGAGTGACCGCCAGCGGCAGATAATTCTCCCACCTCGCCACCAAGACATGGAACACCCTCCCCATCTGCCTACGGCAGACCCAAGACCTACTGACCTTCAGAAGACTCCTCAAGACCTGGCTCTTCGAACAGTAGCAGCATCTTCCCCAGCCCTTAGCGCCTTGAGACCCTTACGGGTATGTAGTGCGCTTTACAAATGCTTGATTGATTGAAGGGCCAGGATGCTACTCAGGCCTATATTGATGGACCCTATGAAACATAAAGCCCAATCCTCATCCGATTGATCGACATACTAAAAAAGGTAATGCCCTTCTAAACATGCATAAAACATTGTTAAAAATGCGTTAAAAGATCTTCTAAAAAATCTCTAAAAATATACTCTAAAAGTCCTTTAAAAAATGTTCATATATATAGTCCGAGCCACTGAGTACGTTTGAAAGCCAGTTTGCTCAGTAATACTATAGAAAAGAAAAATTGTGCTTAAAATTCAATTTCAGTTGTTTTGGCAAAAGGCCGAATTCTTTCGAGCACACGGAGAGCCAAATGTTTGTGTCCTGTGTGGGAGACGCAACATCACTGCTACTTGCTTTCGCAGACAACGGTCCCTGTAACACCGAACAGATCAGGTCAATTGAGCAAGGATGATCTTCCTCAGATCCCACAGCTATTCTGGAGCAGGATTTGAACTATGCAAAGCCTGTGTGCCTGTAGTAGAGCCAGTATCTGATCCAACAGAAGCTGAAGTGTCCTGTGGTGACTCCAAGAAAGCCAACATCAACATTGGAATACACTGGGGACACTGCAGTACGCGGGCTGTTAACGGGTCCAGCAATGTATCTATGTCTGGTGGCGTAACCGATGAAAGTGTTAGACAGAGGCCCAACACTCATTCATAACTGCAGAACAAGCAGTGGAGGACAGGGAAAACACAGTCAATTCAGACTGGTTGAAACAATAGGAACCAAAACTCGCTTAATAATAATAATAACATTAAAATAATAAGTCCATTTGTAAAGCGCAATGGTTACACTAATGCCAGTGTGTCCCCGCGCTGCGGTAGAGTCAGACAGAAATCAGAAGCCCAGAGCCCTCACCCAACTATACTAGGGGAAAGAGAAACGTTTTTAATTTTTTACTGAAACATCTCTCCTGAGTCTCCATCCGGAGCTCCGTCGGGAGGGCATTCCAATGTTTAGCCGCCAGTAGTCGGAAAGACCGACCACCCATCCTGGCCTTTTTAATAGTAGGAGCGCACAACAAGCCTATCCCACCTGACCCCAGCTGTAGTGTGGGAACATATGGGGACAGGAGTTCAGACAGATACAGAGGGGACTTTCCCTGCAAGATCCAGTGGCAAACGCAGAGTGCCTTGAAAGTGACTCTTTCTTTTATCGGGTGCCAGTGTAGCACAGCCCGAGATGACCTTCTCGGGCGCCTCATGATAAGGCGGGCTGCTAAATTCTGCACTCCCTGCAGACGGAGCAAGCATTTGGCTGGTGCACCTAGATAAAGAATGTTACCATAATCTAGGCGCGACATCACCAGCGCATGGACCAAAGTCTTCGTAGCCGCCACGGGTAATAGGTCCAAGGTTTTTTGCAGGACCTTCAGAACCCCGAAGCAGGCACCTGCCACCCGCCTAGTTTGATAGTCGAAAGAAAGGCTGGGATCCAACCAGACTCCCAGGTTTTTTGCCTGCACACAGGGCATAAGTGTCACCCCCAAGTCCTGGGGCCACCATGCCGATGACCACACAGTCGGGGCCTGACCCACCACCAGCACCTCCGTCTTGTCGCCGTTCAGCTTCAGGCAGTTCTTAGCCATCCACGGAGCCAATTCTTGCACGCATGCCCTGAAGCTGGAGGCAGCCGACTCCGGTGACTGGGTCAGGGAGACCACCAACTGCGTGTCATCGGCATAGGATACGATCCTGATTCCAAACCCCTCTGCAATCTCCGCCACGGGAGCTACATAGATATTAAACAGGGTTGGGCTCAGGGTCGAGCCCTGCGGCACTCCCTGGTTCAGCTTGATGACCCTGGAGTAGTGTTCGCCATGTCTCACCTGGAAGCACCGACCCGACAGGAAAGAATTTAACCAATCCAAGGCACTACCAGAAACTCTTCAAGTTATACCCACTGCATATACCACAATGCAGAGGGGAGATCAGGAGGAGAGGCTAGCAGTGTGCTCCCATCGTGGTTTTCCTGTAAAAGGGCTCCCATGAGCCCCTAAGCTGACGAGCTTTTGGAGACGCACCTGCGCGCCTAAGAGGCATCGAGGCCTGTGACGATTGTTTGGCGGCCTTCTCAACCACCCCAGAACTTTTCTCTACTGATGAGGGATACTATCCCGAAACACGAGCCATGTCTCGTGTCTAGAGATGCTGAAATTTAAGTACTTACTTGCACCAACTTTGGTGAATCACACACAAACTGTTTCCGAAACTCTTCAAGTTATACGCACTGCATATACCACAATGCAGAGGGGCGATCCGGAGGAGAGTCTAGCAGTGTGCTCCCATCATGGTTTTCCTGTTAAAGGCTCCCGTGAGCCCCTAAGCTGATGAGCTTTTGGAGACGCACCTGCGCGCCTAAGAGGCATCGAGGCCTGTGAAGGTTGTTTGGCGGCCTTCTCAACCACCCCAGAACTTTTCTCTACTGATGAGGGATACTATCCTGACACACGAGCCATGTCTCGTGTCTAGAGATTCTGAAATTTAAGTACTTACTTGCACCAACTTTGGTGAATCACACACAAACTTTTTCCGAAACTCTTCAAGTTATACGCACTGCATATACCACAATGCAGAGCGGCGATCCGGAGGAGAGGCTAGCAGTGTGCTCCCATTGTGGTTTTCCTGTTAAAGGGCTCCCGTGAGCCCCTAAGCTGACGAGCTTTTGGAGACGCACCTGCGCGCCTTAGAGGAACCGAGGCCTGTGACGGTTGTTTGGCGGCCTTCTCAACCACCCCAGAACTTTTCTCTACTGATGAGGGATACTATCCTGAAACACAAGCCATGTCTCATGTCACAAACTTTTTCCGAAACTCTTCAAGTTATACACACTGCATATACCACAATGCAGAGGGGCGATCCGGAGGAGGGGCTAGTAGTGTGCTCCCATCGTGGTTTTCACTACCAGACACCCCACCCTTCTTCAGACATTGCACCAGCGTGTGATTAGCTACGGTGTCAAAGGCGGCACTTAGATCCAGCAGGATCAAGACCACCGTTTGACCTGCATCCACAAGTTGCCTGATGGATTCGGTGGCAAAAAGCAAAGCTGATTTTGCCGAGTATCTGGCTCGAAAGCCGGACTGGGTGGGGTGAAGATCATATTCCTCAATGTAGGCCGTTAGCTGTGCATTCACCACTTTTTCAGCCACCTTTGCGAAGTATGGCAAAAGGGAGATAGGGCGTAGGTTGTCTAAATGATCTAACAGAAGGTGTGGTTTCTTAGGGAGCGGCAGAACCACGGCTATTTTCCAGCATCCGGGGACGCAGCATGTACCAAAAGAAGTTGCCACCAAATGTCTTATGAAGGGCTCCAGGCATTCCAAACTCCCTTTTAACCTTTTCGGAGGAGCCGGGTCCCTAGGGGATCCAAACTTAATGCCTCCACCACAGGTTCTCTATCTTCCAGCCCCACCTCTACACCCCTTGCCGCTTCCGGGAAGGTGGAATACATTTTTCCACCTTTTTGGAGAAAAATTCGGCTATCTGATTACAGAGCACCTCTGAGCCCACGACCGGTGCTGCTAAGCTAGTGATATAGGTTAACTCCTTATAAACCTTGAAGAGCTCCCGGGTTGAGCTGCTGGCTGAATCGATTCTCTCCAGAAAGTGATCAGCATTGGCCCTTCTGATTAGTTTATGGTAACTCCTTAGCTCCTCTTTATTAATCTCTCTTTCCTGCTCTGAGTAGTCTACCCTCCAGAGCCTCTCCCGACGTTTACACCCCGCTTTTGCTGCTCTCAGGCCTAATTTCTGAGTTCTGTACTGTTTTTTCTTAGCCCATGGGGCCGAACAGTCCAGAGCCTCCGTGATACATCTATCTAAGTTCTTATAAGCTGACTTGGCATCGCTGCCCCCTGGTGGGCCATCCTGCACCAAGGCCTTATTAAAAAGTCCCTGCGAGAAGACCCCCACCTCCTACAGACCGCTATCTTGCTGCTAGGTTCCGATTTCTTAGGCTCCGGGCATCTAATCACAAATGGTACTAAGTAGTGATCCGTCCATGTGACAGGGAGAGGGGTGTGGGCCACAATATCCTCCCAGTTCGTGAACAATGGATCCAGAAGATGTCCCTTTATGTGAGTAGGGGCAGTGGATCTAAGTCCTAATTGCAATGTGGCCATTTCCTGACAGAATTCAATGGCCGTGGTGCAGGTCCTATCCTCAAAGTGCAAATTCAGGTCCCGAAGCACCATGAATTCCTCATAGCGCAGAGGTGGTTGCGCCAGGTAATCCAGTATGCTGGACACAAACCCTTTGGCGTGACCCGGTGGTCTGTAAATTAGGACCCCCTTTAGAATGTTTCAGAAAAGGGGGTGGTGATGGACAGAGCATCTGAATTAAGCAGAACACTCATACCCAGTCAAAAGATCAGGGCTTGATCCATCACCGTTTTTTAGCTCACTGCACCATCCCAGTTCAGAACCTGGCTACATGCAAATTAGTCTGTCCCTGGCCCAGTGCATCATGGGAACAGGGCAGACCAAACTACCAAGCCAATTCTTTACTGGAAAGGAAACAAGCTTCCGGGGACCGGTTTCTGGCATTGCAGCCATCTTCGGCCCGGCTTGCTTGAATCCTGATGATGCAGTGAGCAAGGGACTCATGTCTGAGCATACCCTTCCACTCCTATAGTGGCCAAAACGAGTCAGAAAAGGGGGTGGTGATGGACAGAGCATCTGAATTAAGCACAACACTCATACCCAGTCAAAAGATTAGGGCTTGATCCATCACCGTTTTTTAGCTCACTGCACCATCCCAGTTCAGAACCTGGCTACATGCAAATTAGTCTGTCCCTGGCCCAGTGCATCATGGGAACAGGCAGACCAAACTACCAAGCCAATTCTTTACTGGAAAGGAAACAAGCTTCCGGGGACCGGTTTCTGGCATTGCAGCCGTCTTCGGCCCGGTTTGCTTGAATCCTGATGATGCAGTGAGCAAGGGACTCATGTCTGAGCATACCCTTCCACTCCTATAGTGGCCAAAACGAGTCAGAAATGGGGGTGGTGATGGACAGAGCATCTGAATTAAGCAGAACACTCATACCCAGTCAAAAGATCAGGGCTTGATCCATCACTGTTTTTTAGCTCACTGCACCATCCCAGTTCAGAACCTGGCTACATGCAAACTAGTCTGTCCCTGGCCCAGTGCATCATGGGAACAGGGCAGACCAAACTACCAAGCCAATTCTTTACTGGAAAGGAAACAAGCTTCGGGGAACGGTTTCTGGCATTGCAGCCGTCTTCGGCCCGGCTTGCTTGAATCCTGATGATGCAGTGAGCAAGGGACTCATGACTGAGCATACCCTTCCACTCCTATAGTGGCCAAAACGATTCAGAAAAGGGGGTGGTGATGGACAGAGCATCTGAATTAAGCAGAACACTCATACCCAGTCAAAAGATCAGGGCTTGATCCATCACCGTTTTTTAGCTAACTGCACCATCCCAGTTCAGAACCTGGCTACATGCAAATTAGTCAGTCCCTGGCCCAGTGCATCATAGGAACAGGGCAGACCAAACTACCAAGCCAATTCTTTACTGGAAAGGAAACAAGCTTCCGGGGACCGGTTTCTGGCATTGCAGCCGTCTTCGGCCCGGCTTGCTTGAGTCCTGATGATGCAGTGAGCAAGGGACTCATGTCTGAGCATACCCTTCCACTCCTATAGTGGCCAACACGATTCAGAAAAGGGGGTGGTGATGGACAGAGCATCTGAATTAAGCAGAACACTCATACCCAGTCAAAAGATCAGGGCTTGATCCATCACCGTTTTTTAGCTCACTGCACCATCCCAGTTCAGAACTTGGCTACATGCAAATTAGTCTGTCCCTGGCCCAGTGCATCATGGGAACAGGGCAGACCAAACTACCAAGCCAATTCTTTACTGGAAAGGAAACAAGCTTCCGGGGACCAGTTTCTGGCATTGCAGCCGTCTTCAGCCCGGCTTGCTTGAATCCTGATGATGCAGTGAGCAAGGGACTCATGTCTGAGCATACCCTTCCACTCCTATAGTGGCCAAAACGAGTCAGAAAAGGTGGTGGTGATGGACAGAGCATCTGAATTAAGCAGAACACTCATACCCAGTCAAAAGATCAGGGCTTGATCCATCACCGTTTTTTAGCTCACTGCACCATCCCAGTTCAGAACCTGGCTACATGCAAATGAGTCTGTCCCTGGCCCAGTGCATCATGGGAACAGGGCAGACCAAACTACCAAGCCAATTCTTTACTGGAAAGGAAACAAGCTTCTGGGGACCGGTTTCTGGCATTGCAGCCGTCTTCGGCCCGGCTTGCTTGAATCCTGATGATGCAGTGAGCAAGGGACTCAGGTCTGAGCATACCCTTCCACTCCTATATTGCCAAAACGATTCAGAAAAGGGGGTGGTGATGGACAGAGCATCTGAATTAAGCAGAACACTCCTACCCAGTCAAAAGATCAGGGCTTAATCAATCACCGTTTTTTAGCTCACTGCACCATCCCAGTTCAGAACCTGGCTACATGCAAATTAGTCTGTCCCTGGCCCAGTGCATCATGGGAACAGGGCAGACCAAACTACCAAGCCAATTCTTTACTGGAAAGGAAACAAGCTTCCGGGGACCGGTTTCTGGCATTGCAGCCGTCTTCGGCCCGGCTTGCTTGAATCCTGATGATGCAGTGAGCAAGGGACTCATGTCTGAGCATACCCTTCCACTCCTATAGTGGCCAAAACGATTCAGAAAAGGGGGTGGTGATGGACAGAGCATCTGAATTAAGCAGAACACTCATACCCAGTCAAAAGATCAGGGCTTGATCCATCACCGTTTTTTAGCTCACTGCACCATCCCAGTTCAGAACCTGGCTACATGCAAATTAGTCTGTCCCTGGCCCAGTGCATCATGGGAACAGGGCAGACCAAACTACCAAGCCAATTCTTTACTGGAAAGGAAACAAGCTTCCGGGGACCAGTTTCTGGCAATGCAGCCATCTTCGGCCCGGCTTGCTTGAATCCAGAGGATGCAGTGAGCAAGGGACTCATGTCTGATCATACCCTTCCACTCCTATAGTGGCCAAAACGATTCAGAAAAGGGGGTGGTGATGGACAGAGCATCTGAATTAAGCAGAACACTCATACCCAGTCAAAAGATCAGGGCTTGATCCATCACCGTTTTTTAGCTCTCTGCACCATCCCAGTTCAGAACCTGGCTACATGCAAATTAGTCTGTCCCTGGCCCAGTGCATCATGGGAACAGGGCAGACCAAACTACCAAGCCAATTCTTTACTGGAAAGGAAACAAGCTTCCGGGGACCGGTTTCTGGCATTGCAGCCGTCTTCGGCCCGGCTTGCTTGAATCCTGATGATGCAGTGAGCAAGGGACTCATGTCTGAGCATACCCTTCCACTCCTATAGTGGCCAAAACGAGTCAGAAAAGGGGGTGGTGATGGACAGAGCATCTGAATTAAGCACAACACTCATACCCAGTCAAAAGATCAGGGCTTGATCCATCACCGTTTTTTAGCTCACTGCACCATCCCAGTTCAGAACCTGGCTACATGCAAATTAGTCTGTCCCTGGCCCAGTGCATCATGGGAACAGGCAGACCAAACTACCTAGCCAATTCTTTACTGGAAAGGAAACAAGCTTCCGGGGACCGGTTTCTGGCATTGCAGCCGTCTTCGGCCCGGCTTGCTTGAATCCTGATGATGCAGTGAGCAAGGGACTCATGTCTGAGCATACCCTTCCACTCCTATAGTGGCCAAAACGATTCAGAAAAGGGGGTGGTGATGGACAGAGCATCTGAATTAAGCAGAACACTCATACCCAGTCAAAAGATCAGGGCTTGATCCATCACCGTTTTTTAGCTCACTGCACCATCCCAGTTCAGAACCTGGCTACATGCAAATTAGTCTGTCCCTGGCCCAGTGCATCATGGGAACAGGGCAGACCAAACTACCAAGCCAATTCTTTACTGGAAAGGAAACAAGCTTCCGGGGACCGGTTTCTGGCATTGCAGCCGTCTTCGGCCCGGCTTGCTTGAATCCTGATGATGCAGTGAGCAATGGACTCATGTCTGAGCATACCCTTCCACTCCTATAGTGGCCAACACGATTCAGAAAAGGGGGTGGTGATGGACAGAGCATCTGAATTAAGCAGAACACTCATACCCAGTCAAAAGATCAGGGCTTGATCCATCACCGTTTTTTAGCTCACTGCACCATCCCAGTTCAGAACCTGGCTACATGCAAATTAGTCTGTCCCTGGCCCAGTGCATCATGGGAACAGGGCAGACCAAACTACCAAGCCAATTCTTTACTGGAAAGGAAACAAGCTTCCGGGGACCAGTTTCTGGCATTGCAGCCGTCTTCAGCCCGGCTTGCTTGAATCCTGATGATGCCATGAGCAAGGGACTCATGTCTGAGCATACCCTTCCACTCCTATAGTGGCCAAAACGAGTCAGAAAAGGGGGTGGTGATGGACAGAGAATCTGAATTAAGCAGAACACTCATACCCAGTCAAAAGATCAGGGCTTGATCCATCACCGTTTTTTAGCTCACTGCACCATCCCAGTTCAGAACCTGGCTACATGCAAATTAGTCTGTCCCTGGCCCAGTGCATCATGGGAACAGGGCAGACCAAACTACCAAGCCAATTCTTTACTAGAAAGGAAACAAGCTTCCGGGGACCAGTTTCCGGCATTGCAGCCGTCTTCGGCCCGGCTTGCTTGAATCCTGATGATGCAGTGAGCAAGGGACTCATGTCTGAGCATACCCTTCCACTCCTATAGTGGCCAAAACGATTCAGAAAAGGGGGTGGTGATGGTGAGGAAAATTGAATTTTGCCCTGTCATGTGTCCCTACGTGTTCCCCATTATATGTTATATGTGCATGATCGATATGCATATTTACCCCCTTGACCGAATAAAGACGCAATTATAGTTGTGTCCAACGATAGTATGCCAGTTATCCAGTCCCCCGTGAAAGCAACGTGAATTAGGCTTCTAGGCCTATGTTGCCAACGTCTTTACATTGTGCACGTTAAATCTTCGAGTTGTCCCCGTTTCTAGGCCTCACAGGGCCCGGACACCAGACTCAAGCTTCAAGTCTCCTGAATTACTCTGAGGAGCGACGTAGCCCCTCTCGCATCCCTGACCCTTCGCTTACTTCCTGCCAAGCAGCGCGGTGCCCGGCCTGGCCTGCCTGCCTGTCTGCCAAGAATATGTTATGTTTTCAGTTACCAGTTCAGCTCCCCGGCTTCACATTCCTAGCTAACGAACCGCATAAACATCTTCATCTATAGTCTAGTCTTCCTGTCTCCATGCAAGAGAATTACTGAATTAGTATCCATAGAAGATTCATAGCACACGCAATACACTAAGAAATATATGCATGCACCAGCCTTAGTGACAAGTAGCCTTTGCCCTGATGACTTTTAGATTCAAGCAACATGTACTCCAAACACGAGATATCAGATATGCTATAGGTACATGTCGTCCTGACATCCCAGACTTTAGTCTCTTCTTCTAGTACTAGAAGTCAGAGCCCCCAGCTCTCCCCAGTTACACGTCATGACCCGTTTGCGCGCACCAGTAGGTTAAAGGTTCCAGCTGCCCAGGTAGCCCCCTCCATGTATCCACCCATTTATGACACTTTTGTGACGTATACATCACATGTCTCCGTGCACGCCCTGTGCACGCCTTCTTTGTACGCCCATGTGTTCTTATCTTCCGTTTGTCACTTGTTACGCCTACTGTATTCAATGCAATTGTACTGTTTTACTATATATACTGTATGATGTTAATGAGATGTTGCAGCTGCCATTCCCCATTTTCCTTGAGTCTGTCCCTTCCTGAACCCTAGCAGGTGATGGAACCCGATGGTCCATTGGCTCGAGCCATCTGATTAAAGCCCGTATGACTCAGATACCACGGATTCTGCCTCTTATTTATTGAGCTATCCTTTTCAGTTAATGCATAGAAAAATAGTACCGGTAATTATTTATTTATTTACCACATAAATGGCGCCCGAATAGGAACGAGCCCCTTCCCCACGCGCCGGCGATGTAACGCAGGCCCCCTGACCCTTCTACAGCCGTGACGGACCCCTACTGTGCACGTGCAGATATTTCTGCTTCAAGTCTCCCTCAGGCCCACGGAGGAGACGGAGACTGCGGTCCGGCATCAAGACGAGGCGGTGAGGAAGGCGGATCGTCCCGACCAGAGCCCAAGCCGAGAGAGCAAGGTCCGAGGTATCCGGAGGCCCACCTGTTTCCGAAGCCCGAGGCGCATGCGTAGTGCGTAGCAGTAACCAGACGTCGTAGCAGTCCAGTCCAGTCCGAGGCCTTCAGTTTTGCTTCCCGGTGAGTACCGTTGCTGGGACGTATCTAGACGGGTTCATTAATTTGTGCCCGGTCCGACGGGTTTGGGTACACAGATCCGGTCCGACGTGTTCACCTAGGTGGATACGGTATGACGTGTCTCTTTAGGAGACCGGTATGTTCTGTACTGTTTTAGCAGTGCATCCAGTAATTCTAGTAAGTCTGTTCTCGAGAAATTCAAGCCACGTTTTTCATGTTTTCAATGTATTAGGTAATTTCTGTTTGAACTGTTATTAATGTGTTCTTGATGTCGTGGTATGAGTGATTGTTTGCTATTTATTATTGTGTTCATTGTGTATTGTGTTCAAGTTCAAGTACGGTTCAAATATGCCTCTGTTTTTGAAGTTACGTCAGATAAAAACCAGAAAAGGGTTACTCGAAGAATCAGTTCCTGTTCCTCCTAGGGACAGTCCTGGACATTTCATGTATCATAAGCATGGCTTAGATGCCATACTGTATCTAGATTTATGGGTGGACTACACCAAAGATCTCGAGGAGAAATATAGATGGCCTGTTTCAGGAACATGGGATGCCGAGTGCATCATGAGAGTAGAAGAGGCATTATGGAAAAAGAAAGCCAGACAATCCCAGAAAGATGCCATAGAATTATGGCGTAAAGAATCCCATAAAAGAACAGAGAAGGAATTCAGAAAAGCAGAACTAAGTAGAGAATCCTCAGAAAAAGCCCAAGAAAGGGAATTACTAGAAGAAGGGGAACGAGTTAGAGCAGAACAATCAGACAGACAGAGAAATGCCCTTATTAAAGGTATGTATCCCCTTCTCGCCGAGGGTTTGTCGAAGGCGACCCCGGAAACACCCTGTAATTTACCGCCACCCTTGGTCCCGACTAAGCTACGTCATAAACCGACTGCAGCTGAAATTTTTCTTTCTTCCTATTTAGACGACACTGTCCCAGAATATGCTAATACGAATCCTACCCCGCCTGTTCAACTTCCACCTCCTGTTAATAACGTAATTACTGTGCTTCCAGTCGTTGGTCCCGGGAATCCTGTTAATGTGCCAGTATCCCAGGATCAACCTACATTACGTACTCCTGCTTTACCAGTCACATTACCAGCAGCCGCACATTCAGTATTGATTGGCGATTCTAGTCCAGGAGGAGCAGGGGGAGGTATTCCTATCACCCCGCCTCAAACAAAACGACTAACGCTGAGAGATGCAGCGTTACAGCGTACGCCAAAAGTGGCTACGTTCGAAGCCCTCAAAAAGTATCTTACTGATTGCAGATATGACCCAGTGCCAGGCGAAGATGACATGATATTGTATTCCGTACGTTTACGACGAGTTGCAAATTTTTTAGTTACCATACCAGGTATGGAAAAACATTTAGACAGTATATATCACTTCATTCGTACAGGGGAGAAACCAGAAAGTATTCACGAAGCTATGACACACAGGAAAGTCGAGACTCAAGGCATGATTTTGCAATTTTTAATAAACTGTTTAATAAGAGAACAGGATCATCCTGATAAAGGCAAAGAAGAGATGAAAGTCCTGACCAGATGGAGTGACAATATAGCTGAAGGAAAACACAGGACACAAAATTGTATAGAAACCATGTACAGAAAGATTCGTAAAGAAATTTTAGGCATACACGAGAGGGAGAAAGCAAGAATAATAGCCGAGAAAGAGAATGACTCTTCAGACGAAGAGGTAGACAATGAGAATCCCACCAGAATAGCGTATGTAGGTAGGACGAGACCGTTTGATAGACACACACGCACAGACTACAAGAAAGCTTTTCCTCCTACCGTACCAGAACAGTGTTCTCTTCAACAATTATTCCAGGCTACCGATAAAGTTCTGAAACTACGAATAGGTTACAGTGAGCTTAGTACCATGCATGAACAAGAACTAGCCCAATCAGCAGTCCGATGGATTAGTGATTCTACCACGTATTCAGACGAAGTAGTGGCTCAAATGTTTCTGAAACTGCCCCCAGGCGAACAGCGACTGGTGGGTATGTACATGATCCAGCACCTCATTACACTGTACGAGGATCAGCATTCTGATCCAGGTCCTTTATATAATGTATTGAACGAGTTACTCCTAAACAGATGGAAAGGTCTAGGTACCGATTTAATTAGCGTCGTTTTAGAACAGCGCCACAAATACAGAACGTTCCTGACTCCACATTTTGTCCCTGTTTCACCCCCATTCTACATAGATAGACAGAATCCGTTGCGAGAAGTGCATCCTGTTAAAGGAACGGGGGGTGCGCTCGAACGAGTATTTGTGTACACCCCTATAACGAAAATAGAACTACTAGAAATGAAAAAGTTAGTGCCCTGTCACGATAAAGATCCAGCAGGGTTCCACCGTGAATTAAAAGACATGCTCCGTATGGGAGAATACACGTATCCTGATATCATCACAATGCTAAAGGTCCTGTTGCCTGCGGGCATATATGAAAAACTCAAAGAAAAAGAATGGGAGGTGGGAGAGAAAAAGATTGATTGGACAGCGTTAGAGAACGAAGATAATACACGAGTCCCAGGTACTGGTCTTGGGGATAAAGCCAAAGAGTTGCCCGAACTGTTAATTCAAGTCTTGCCAAGATTACTAGCCACGAAAAAGGAAGATTGGGATGCCATCTCAGCCTGTAAACAGAAACAAGACGAAGACACTAGTGATTTTTATTCCAGATTTGAGAAATGTTTCATTATTAATAGCGGTCTGAAAACAAGTAGTGAATCGTATCCACATCTTTTTGTTACCAAACTAGTTGAGAATTCTTTACCACAAGTTAAAAATCGAGTATTAAAAGTCGAGAGTACATGGCAAGCTAATACCCCGTTCCAAATGCTCCAGATGTTACAGTATCACCAGAACCGAATTAGGGAAGAGCAAGAACACGAAAGGAGACGTATGAAAGACACGAAAATGAAAGTACTAGTTGCACAGTCTGTTCCAATAGATAGTCAGAAGAGGGGTACGAATCAGACTAGTCATTCTCCAGCTCCTGTTAAAAGGACATGCAATTGCTGTAAACAGCCAGGTCATTATATAAACGAATGTGCAGTTCTGAAACACAACATAGCTACAGGTAAGACGAAAGAGAGACCGCGTCCTCCTAGACAGGAACATGTTCCGCAGAATTCGCAGCAACCACCGCAGAACGCACAACAGTCAGTTACAGTACCGCAGCCTATAGCTGCCACACAACACGTTACACAACAGATGTACCAGTACGCACAGTCAGATTATCCAGAATATCAGCAGTATTCATGAAACAGCCTAGAGAGGGAGGTTGGCTTGCCTCTCATCGAGATTCCTGTAGATCAAGAGGGTCCCTATGTACACAGTCAAGTATTAGGGAAAGACAGAAAGTTTCTGATTGATACAGCGGCAAGTAGGACTACCATCAGTCATGACGAGGTTCCAGGGGCTCCACTCTCAGGCTCAAGAAATGTTTCCCTGGGATTTTCAGGAAAGCCGATTGTTAATGAAATATCGAAACCAGTTTCCCTAGAAGTTAGTCCATTGTCCCGAACTACAGACTTGTTACTTACGAAATCATGTCCTGAAAATGTACTTGGTATTAAAACATTGAAAGAGTTAGGTGCCGTTATATGCTGTTCTCCGGAAGGAGTGAGATTGTTTTTACGTGATTTTAAAGGTCATTATGTGTTACGTGATTTTGATCCAAGATTACTGAATGTACCACAGCATTTATGGGCGCAAGGTCCAACTGATGTAGGTTGTATGCACATTACACCATATCATGTCACTCTGAAACAAGGTGTTGTATTACCACGAATCCGACAGTACAAGTTGCCACCTGAGGCTGTAACAGCCTTATCGAAAATCATTGACGAGCTCATTGCTCAAGGAGTAGTTGTAGAAACTGACTCCAATGTATGTAATTCTCCTATCATTCCGATTCTTAAACGTACTGACCCAAATGCACCTCCAGTTTATCGATTAGTGATTGACCTTCGAGAACTTAATAAATGTATCATACCCCAGTACCCAGTGGTTCCAGATATTTCTTCCCTATTGACTGCCATTGATTCCGAAGCTACGTTCTTTACTGTTATTGATCTCAAGAACGCATTCTTTAGTGTCCCCATTCATCCAGACAGCCAGTTTCTTTTCGGATTCTGTTTAAATGGAAGAAGCTATAAATTCACACGTGCTCCTCAAGGTTTCACAGAAAGTCCTAGTATTAACAGTCAAGCACTTAAAAGACAACTAGACAGTATTCACATGCCAACTGACACTGCCCTGCTCCAGTATGTCGATGATCTATTGATCACAGCCCGAACAGAACGTGACTGCGAACGTGCGTCACTGACAGTCTTGTATTTTCTGGCAGAGATGGGGCACAAGGTGTCCCCTTCGAAACTGCAATTCTGTGTCCAGCAAGTGGTATACCTTGGACACTTGCTGTCCAAGAGGGGTAGACAGTTGACACCTGACCGTATCCAGTTAATAGCACATCTTCCACAGCCCAAGACACAGAAGGAGGTACGAGCTTTTATCGGCCTCACTTCTTACTGCAGACAATGGATTCCTCAGTACGCATATCTAGCCAAACCACTGATACAATTGACAACACAGGAGGCAGCCACATCGACTGTCCTCCCTTGGACCCAGGAACATACACTTGTTTTCAATGAGTTAAAGAAAGCTTTATGTAACGCACCTGTGTTAGCGACACCAAACTACAGTAAGCCTTTTACACTTTTTGTTACTGAACGTGATGGTACAGCATTATCTGTTCTCACGCAAGATCAAGCAGGACAACACAAGCCTTGTGCTTATTTTTCTAGCACATTAGATCCAGTAGCCCAGGCATTGCCTGCGTGCCTCAAGTCAGTTGCAGCCACAGCTCTAGCTATCAGACAAAGTGATTCCATAGTGTTAGGACGCTCCCTGACAGTACAAGTTCCACACTCCGTGGAAGTTCTTTTAAACCGAACACAGACTCAGCACTTGACAAATGCACGATTAACAGGATATGAACTGACACTGTTTCAGCCACACATAGAAATCAGACGCTGCAACATATTAAATCCTGCTACACTGTTACCCTCGATTACATCAAACCCTGCCACACATGACTGTGTGGAAGTTATTAAGACCATGACGAAGCCAAGACAAGACTTGACAGACATTGCATTACCTAATCCAGACCTGACACTTTACGTGGATGGTTCATGTATGAGAACAAGTACAGGAGAGTTAGTAGCCGCGTTTGCAGTGACTACTGAAACTGAAGTTATAGAAACACATCGTATTGACACCCTGTCTGCTCAAGCAGCAGAGCTCATCGCTCTGACTCAAGCCTGCATACGAGCTAAGAACCTGAAAGTAAACATATATACAGATTCACGTTATGCATTCGGAGTCGTTCACGACTTTGGAGTCTGGCAAGAAAGAGGTTTCATGACCTCTCATGGAGCCAAGATTCAGCATGGTCCCCTCATTCAAGCTCTGTTAGAAGCAATACATTTACCAACAGCCATTGCCATTATGAAGTGCAAAGCACATACGAAAGCCACTGACACCATTTCCCAGGGTAACGATCTAGCAGATCGAACAGCCAAGCTTACAGTTCAGACTCCAGACGTTCCAGTTAACACAACAAAGACAGATGTCCCAGATCAGACGACTTGTATGGCAGTTAAGGATCCTACACAAGATGTACTAGACATACAGACACATGCTACCCCAGACGAAATCAAGAAATGGTCTGAACAAGGAGGGGTCCAGACAGATCAGGGATGGTTGACGAAGGGAAAAGCCACATGGTTTCTCCCCGACTCTATGGTTCAAGTCATTATTAATACAGCACATAGTCCAGCACATTTAGGGGAAAAAGCCATGTTAGACAGTATCCAGAACCTTTGGTTTAACAAGCATTTACGAGCAGCAGCGAAGCAGAAAGTGCGTACCTGCATGATCTGTTGTCAGTTCAATCCAGGTAAAGGTGTTCCGGTGGAACAAGGTGGATTCCATCCTCCTGACCACCCTTTTGAAGTCCTCCAGATGGATTATATTCAGATGGATCGATGCCGAGGTTTCAAGTATGTCCTCGTAGTTGTATGCGCTTTGTCCAGATGGACAGAAGCATATCCAGTCCCAGATTACACTGCCGCGACCACTGCCAGGCAGTTGGTTCGTGAGTTTTTCCCCCGCTATGGTTTGCCCAGGGTCGTGTATTCAGACAACGGACAGCCATTCTCATCCGAACTCATGAAACAAGTATCACTTCTGTTAGGGTACCAGTGGAAGTTCCACTGTGTACGACATCCCGAGGCAGCTGGCCTCGTCGAGAGACATAACCAGACTCTGAAAATCCGTATTGCAAAGGTCTGTGCCGAGAAAGGTGTAGATTGGATGGTAGCCCTGCCAGTCGCCCTTTTTTACATGAGAATGGTCGCCCACTCCCGATCAGGTCTGTCACCGTTTGAGGTTGTATTTGGTCGTCCCCCAAACATGTGGGGTACACCTATGCCACGCAAAATTACCGATGTTGACAGTAATATGCTGACAGATTACCTAGCTTCCTTGATGTCTGCACTACTCTCTTGTCGTTCACAGGTCGCGGCTGCTTTTCCAGACAACACCCAGGTGAAACCGCACGAGGTCATCCCAGGCGACCTCGTCCTTGTTAGGAATTTTGATCGTTCAAGCCCTCTGGAGCCCCGCTGGAAAGAGCCGAAACTTGTTCTGATGACCACAAGGACCGCCGTGAAACTGGAGGGCCGGAAAGGCTGGCTACACTCCAGCCATATCAAGCGTTTCCATGGACTGCGTCCAAAGACTTTTCTCAAGGACTGCCCCGATACTGACTCTAAACTTCCCCTGTTAGAGAAAACTCCGCAGCAGGAGTATAAACTCAAATTAAGGTCTAGCAAGTCAGACAGTTTAATTGTTTAAGTCCCTCTCGGGTGAAGCGGTTAGACAGGTTCCTGACATGTATGAGATAGACCCCCATAGTGAGAGAGTTAGACGAAACTCCAAGAAAATACGTTATTGTAAGAATCTGCGCAGCAGATGTATTGTTACATTATTGTTTATGTTATTTCTGAGTCTTACGATCACATGTATAAGTTATGTTTTACATGTATTTTTTCCTCCTCTTGATTCACATGTACATTTTTCCTCTAATGATACAGTAGAGCACACTTTTAGTGAACTACCCCCTCACGAGTTATCCTATCGCCTTGCAATGCGCAACAATACTTTTATACGTATGTTACACTATTCACACCAGACTAGCAATGCCACTAATTGTTGGGTGTGTGGTCGACTCCCCCCTTTCCAGACACCGAAGGGAGTTCTGCCACTCTTTCCCTATCCGTTTTCACACAATGGTTCGTGTGGAGCATGGTTTACATTAACGTCATCTTTAGACGATAAGTCCCTTCTGAATAGAACATGTTTCCCAGACAAGGAAGGTCTTTCCCATAGGACAGGGTTAGATCTAGAAAATGAAGTATATGATCTAGGTAATTACTCCTCGAATTTCATGGTTTTGAATGTTCAGCCCGAGACTACTCCAGACTTGCCTGCTATTACAGTTCTACCAGTGAAAGGCGAATTATGTGTCATAAGGAATGGTTCAGTACATCTAGGACACAGTGATTGTACTACTGTGGTCGAGTATAGTGACAGTGGGAAATCTACTTTCAAAGCCTCACGTCATTCGTATTTTATATGTGGTCAGACCGCATATGTACGTCTGCCCCTAGATTGGGATGGAACATGTTACATTGCCTTCCTACTGCCACCAGTTTTCCTAGCCCCATCCGATTATCACAGAAATACACATCTAGTACACGTCAGACATAGAAGGGAGATCGAGTCCCCAATTGTCGATCAAACTGAAACTGCATTAGAACAGTATACAGACTTCAATAAAGGTTTCTTTTTCTTCATAGGACCTATCCAGAATAGTAAGCTAATACGTAGGTTAACCAGAACCCTTGAAGCAGTAGTGAATGAGACTACTTCCGCTCTAGGTAACTTAACAGAAGAGCAATCTGCTATGAGATTTGTCGTTCTTCAGAACCGCCTTGTTCTTGACGTCATACTGGCCGATAGGGGCGGAGCTTGTAGAGTCATCGGATCTAGTTGTTGCATTTTCATTCCTAATAACGCACCGTCTGTATATTCAGCTATAACAAGACTTCATAAAATAGCCCATCAGTTACACCAGAATCCAGGCACCTGGACATGGTCCGGTTGGCTCTGGAGTGTAATATCTGCCTGGGGATGGAAAGTACTGTCATTCCTGGGAGTAGTAGTAATGATCATATTCAGTTGTTGTCTCTGTTTACAATGTGGCCCTGCGATTTGCGGCTTGTGCGCTACCTCTTGTATTCCAAGTCCAAAGTCCCATTCCCAGAAGATTAAAGACGAGCAAATGATGCTGTATGAACAGATAGATGGTATCATGAATATTGATGTTTCCTGAAGGAAACGTAGGGAACAAGGAGGGAATGAGGAAAATTGAATTTTGCCCTGTCATGTGTCCCTACGTGTTCCCCATTATATGTTATATGTGCATGATCGATATGCATATTTACCCCCTTGACCGAATAAAGACGCAATTATAGTTGTGTCCAACGATAGTATGCCAGTTATCCAGTCCCCCGTGAAAGCAACGTGAATTAGGCTTCTAGGCCTATGTTGCCAACGTCTTTACATTGTGCACGTTAAATCATCGAGTTGTCCCCGTTTCTAGGCCTCACAGGGCCCGGACACCAGACTCAAGCTTCAAGTCTCCTGAATTACTCCGAGGAGCGACGCAGCCCCTCCCGCATCCCTGACCCTTCGCTTACTTCCTGCCAAGCAGCGCGGTGCCCGGCCTGGCCTGCCTGCCTGTCTGCCAAGAATATGTTATGTTTTCAGTTATCAGTTCAGCTCCCCGGCTTCACATTCCTAGCTAACGAACCGCATAAACATCTTCATCTATAGTCTAGTCTTCCTGTCTCCATGCAAGAGAATTACTGAATTAGTATCTATAGAAGATTCATAGCACACGCAATACACTAAGAAATATATGCATGCACCAGCCTTAGTGACAAGTAGCCTTTGCCCTGATGACTTTTAGATTCAAGCAACATGTACTCCAAACACGAGATATCAGATATGCTATAGGTACATGTCGTCCTGACATCCCAGACTTTAGTCTCCTCTTCTAGTACTAGAAGTCAGAGCCCCCAGCTCTCCCCAGTTACACGTCATGACCCGTTTGCGCGCACCAGTAGGTTAAAGGTTCCAGCTGCCCAGGTAGCCCCCTCCATGTATCCACCCATTTATGACACTTTTGTGACGTATACATCACATGTCTCAGTGCACGCCCTGTGCACGCCTTCTTTGTACGCCCATGTGTTCTTATCTTCCGTTTGTCACTTGTTACGCCTACTGTATTCAATGCAATTGTACTGTTTTACTATATATACTGTATGATGTTAATGAGATGTTGCAGCTGCCATTCCCCATTTTCCTTGTGTCTGTCCCTTCCTGAACCCTAGCAGGTGATGGAACCCGATGGTCCATTGGCTCGAGCCATCTGATTAAAGCCCGTATGACTCAGATACCACGGATTCTGCCTCTTATTTATTGAGCTATCCTTTTCAGTTAATGCATAGAAAAATAGTACCGGTAATTATTTATTTATTTACCACAATGGACAGAGCATCTGAATTAAGCAGAACACTCATACCCCGTCAAAAGATCAGGGCTTGATCCATCACGTTTTTTAGCTCACTGCACCATCCCAGTTCAGAACCTGGCTACATGCAAATTAGTCTGTCCCTGGCCCAGTGCATCATGGGAACAGGGCAGACCAAACTACCAAGCCAATTCTTTACTGGAAAGGAAACAAGCTTCCGGGGACCGGTTTCTGGCATTGCAGCCGTCTTCGGCCCGGCTTGCTTAAATCCTGATGATGCAGTGAGCAAGGGACTCATGTCTGAGCATACCCTTCCACTCCTATAGTGGCCAAAACGATTCAGAAAAGGGGGTGGTGATGGACAGAGCATCTGAATTAAGCAGAACACTCATACCCAGTCAAAAGATCAGGGCTTGATCCATCACCGTTTTTTAGCTCACTGCACCATCCCAGTTCAGAACCTGGCTACATACAAATTAGTCTGTCCCTGGCCCAGTGCATCATGGGAACAGGGCAGACCAAACTACCAAGCCAATTCTTTACTGGAAAGGAAACAAGCTTCCGGGGACCGGTTTCTGGCGTTGCAGCCGTCTTCGGCCCGGCTTGCTTGAATCCTGATGATGCAGTGAGCAAGGGACTCATGTCTGAGCATACCCTTCCACTCCTATAGTGGCCAAAACGATTCAGAAAAGGGGGTGGTGATGGACAGAGCATCTGAATTAAGCAGAACACTCATACCCAGTCAAAAGATCAGGGCTTGATCCATCACCGTTTTTTAGCTCACTGCACCATCCCAGTTCAGAACCTGGCTACATGCAAATTAGTCTGTCCCTGGCCCAGTGCATCATGGGAACAGGGCAGACCAAACTACCAAGCCAATTCTTTACTGGAAAGGAAACAAGCTTCCGGGGACCGGTTTCTGGCATTGCAGCCGTCTTCGGCCCGGCTTGCTTGAATCCTGATGATGCAGTGAGCAAGGGACTCATGTCTGAGCATACCCTTCCACTCCTATAGTGGCCAAAACGATTCAGAAAAGGGGGTGGTGATGGACAGAGCATCTGAATTAAGCAGAACACTCATACCCAGTCAAAAGATCAGGGCTTGATCCATCACCGTTTTTTAGCTCACTGCACCATCCCAGTTCATAACCTGGCTACATGCAAATTAGTCTGTCCCTGGCCCAGTGCATCATGAGAACAGGGCAGACCAAACTACCAAGCCAATTCTTTACTGGAAACGAAACAAGCTTCTGGGGACCGGTTTCTGGCATTGCAGCCGTCTTCGGCCCGGCTTGCTTGAATCCTGATGATGCAGTGAGCAAGGGACTCATGTCTGAGCATACCCTTCCACTCCTATAGAGGCCAAAACGATTCAGAAAAGGGGGTGGTGATGGACAGAGCATCTGAATTAAGCAGAACACTCATACCCAGTCAAAAGATCAGGGCTTGATCCATCACCGTTTTTTAGCTCACTGCACCATCCCAGTTCATAACCTGGCTACATGCAAATTAGTCTGTCCCTGGCCCAGTGCATCATGAGAACAGGGCAGACCAAACTACCAAGCCAATTCTTTACTGGAAAGGAAACAAGCTTCTGGGGACCGGTTTCTGGCATTGCAGCCGTCTTCGGCCCGGCTTGCTTGAATCCTGATGATGCAGTGAGCAAGGGACTCATGTCTGAGCATACCCTTCCACTCCTATAGAGGCCAAAACGATTCAGAAAAGGGGGTGGTGATGGACAGAGCATCTGAATTAAGCAGAACACTCATACCCAGTCAAAAGATCAGGGCATGATCCATCACCGTTTTTTAGCTCACTGCACCATCCCAGTTCAGAACCTGGCTACATGCAAATTAGTCTGTCCCTGGCCCAGTGCATCATGGGAACAGGGCAGACCAAACTACCAAGCCAATTCTTTACTGGAAAGGAAACAAGCTTCCGGGGACCAGTTTCTGGCAATGCAGCCGTCTTCGGCCCGGCTTGCTTGAATCCTGATGATGCAGTGAGCAAGGGACTCATGTCTGAGCATACCCTTCCCCTCCTATAGTGGCCAAAACGATTCAGAAAAGGGGGTGGTGATGGACAGAGCATCTGAATTAAGCAGAACACTCATACCCAGTCAAAAGATCAGGGCTTGATCCATCACCTTTTTTTAGCTCACTGCACCATCCCAGTTCAGAACCTGGCTACATGCAAATTAGTCTGTCCCTGGCCCAGTGCATCATGGGAACAGGGCAGACCAAACTACCAAGCCAATTCTTTACTGGAAAGGAAACAAGCTTCCGGGGACCGGTTTCTGGCATTGCAGCCGTCTTCGGCCCGGCTTGCTTGAATCCTGATGATGCAGTGAGCAAGGGACTCATGTCTGAGCATACCCTTCCACTCCTATAGTGGCCAAAACGATTCAGAAAAGGGGGTGGTGATGAACAGAGCATCTGAATTAAGCAGAACACTCATACCCAGTCAAAAGATCAGGGCTTGATCCATCACCGTTTTTTAGCTCACTGCACCATCCCAGTTCAGAACCTGGCTACATGCAAATTAGTCTGTCCCTGGCCCAGTGCATCATGGGAACAGGGCAGACCAAACTACCAAGCCAATTCTTTACTGGAAAGGAAACAAGCTTCCGGGGACCAGTTTCTGGCATTGCAGCCGTCTTCAGCCCGGCTTGCTTGAATCCTGATGATGCAGTGAGCATGGGACTCATGTCTGAGCATACCCTTCCACTCCTATAGTGGCCAAAACGATTCAGAAAAGGGGGTGGTGATGGACAGAGCATCTGAATTAAGCAGAACACTCATACCCAGTCAAAAGATCAGGGCTTGATCCATCACCATTTTTTAGCTCACTGCACCATCCCAGTTCAGAACCTGGCTACATGCAAATTAGTCTGTCCCTGGCCCAGTGCATCATAGGAACAGGGCAGACCAAACTACCAAGCCAATTCTTTACTGGAAAGGAAACAAGCTTCTGGGGACCGGTTTCTGGCATTGCAGCCGTCTTCGGCCCGGCTTGCTTGAATCCTGATGATGCAGTGAGCAAGGGACTCATGTCTGAGCATACCCTTCCACTCCTATAGTGGCCAAAACGATTCAGAAAAGGGGGTGATGATGGATAGAGCATCTGAATTAAGCAGAACACTCATACCCAGTCAAAAGATCAGGGCTTGATCCATCACCGTTTTTTAGCTCACTGCACCATCCCAGTTCAGAACCTGGCTACATGCAAATTAGTCTGTCCCTGGCCCAGTGCATCATGGGAACAGGGCAGACCAAACTACCAAGCCAATTCTTTACTGGAAAGGAAACAAGCTTCCGGGGAACGGTTTCTGGCATTGCAGCCGTCTTCGGCCCGGCTTGCTTGAATCCTGATGATGCAGTGAGCAAGGGACTCATGTCTGAGCATACCCTTCCACTCCTATAGTGGCCAAAACGATTCAGAAAAGGGGGTGGTGATGGACAGAGCATCTGAATTAAGCAGAACACTCCTACCCAGTCAAAAGATCAGGGCTTGATCCATCACCGTTTTTTAGCTCACTGCACTATCCCAGTTCAGAACCTGGCTAAATGCAAATTAGTCTGTCCCTGGCCCAGTGCATCATGGGAACAGGGCAGACCAAACTACCAAGCCAATTCTTTACTGGAAAGGAAACAAGCTTCCGGGGACCGGTTTCTGGCATTGCAGCCGTCTTCGGCCCGGCTTGCTTGAATCCTGATGATGCAGTGAGCAAGGGACTCATGTCTGAGCATACCCTTCCACTCCTATAGTGGCCAAAACGATTCAGAAAAGGGGGTGGTGATGGACAGAGCATCTGAATTAAGCAGAACACTCATACCCAGTCAAAAGATCAGGGCTTGATCCATCACCGTTTTTTAGCTCACTGCACCATCCCAGTTCAGAACCTGGCTACATGCAAATTAGTCTGTCCCTGGCCCAGTGCATCATGGGAACAGGTCAGACCAAACTACCAAGCCAATTCTTTACTGGAAAGGAAACAAGCTTCCGGGGACCGGTTTCTGGCATTGCAGCCGTCTTCGGCCCGGCTTGCTTGAATCCTGATGATGCAGTGAGCAAGGGACTCATGTCTGAGCATACCCTTCCACTCCTATAGTGGCCAAAACGATTCAGAAAAGGGGGTGGTGATGGACAGAGCATCTGAATTAAGCAGAACACTCCTACCCAGTCAAAAGATCAGGGCTTGATCCATCACCGTTTTTTAGCTCACTGCACCATCCCAGTTCAGAACCTGGCTACATGCAAATTAGTCTGTCCCTGGCCCAGTGCATCATGGGAACAGGGCAGACCAAACTACCAAGCCAATTCTTTACTGGAAAGGAAACAAGCTTCCGGGGACCGGTTTCTGGCATTGCAGCCGTCTTCGGCCCGGCTTGCTTGAATCCTGATGATGCAGTGAGCAAGGGACTCATGTCTGAGCATACCCATCCACTCCTATAGTGGCCAAAACGATTCAGAAAAGGGGGTGGTGATGGACAGAGCATCTGAATTAAGCAGAACACTCATACCCAGTCAAAAGATCAGGGCTTGATCCATCACCGTTTTTTAGCTCACTGCACCATCCCAGTTCAGAACCTGGCTACATGCAAATTAGTCTGTCCCTGGCCGAGTGCATCATGGGAACAGGGCAGATCAAACTATCAGGCCAATTCTTTACTGGAAAGGAAACAAGCTTCCGGGGACCGGTTTCTGGCATTGCAGCCGTCTTTGGCCCGGCTTGCTTGAATCCTGATGATGCAGTGAGCAAGGGACTCATGTCTGAGCATACCCTTCCACTCCTATAGTGGCCAAAACGATTCAGAAAAGGGGGTGGTGATGGACAGAGCATCTGAATTAAGCAGAACACTCCTACCCAGTCAAAAGATCAGGGCTTGATCCATCACCGTTTTTTAGCTCACTGCACCATCCCAGTTCAGAACCTGGCTACATGCAAATTAGTCTGTCCCTGGCCCAGTGCATAATGGGAACAGGGCAGACCAAACTACCAAGCCAATTCTTTACTGGAAAGGAAACAAGCTTCCGGGGACCGGTTTCTGGCATTGCAGCCGTCTAAGGCCCGGCTTGCTTGAATCCTGATGATGCAGTGAGCAAGGGACTCATGTCTGAGCATACCCTTCCACTCCTACAGTGGCCAAAACGAGTCAGAAAAGGGGGTGGTGATGGACAGAGCATCTGAATTAAGCACAACACTCATACCCAGTCAAAAGATCAGGGCTTGATCCATCACCGTTTTTTAGCTCACTGCACCATCCCAGTTCAGAACCTGGCTACATGCAAATTAGTCTGTCCCTGGCCCAGTGCATCATGGGAACAGGGCAGATCAAACTACCAAGCCAATTCTTTACTGGAAAGGAAACAAGCTTCCGGGGACCGGTTTCTGGCATTGCAGCCGTCTTCGGCCCGGCTTTCTTGAATCCTGATGATGCAGTGAGCAAGGGACTCATGTCTGAGCATACCCTTCCACTCCTATAGTGGCCAAAACGATTCAGAAAAGGGGGTGGTGATGGACAGAGCATCTGAATTAAGCAGAACACTCCTACCCAGTCAAAAGATCAGGGCTTGATCCATCACCGTTTTTTAGCTCACTGCACCATCCCAGTTCAGAACCTGGCTACATGCAAATTAGTCTGTCCCTGGCCCAGTGCATAATGGGAACAGGGCAGACCAAACTACCAAGCCAATTCTTTACTGGAAAGGAAACAAGCTTCCGGGGACCGGTTTCTGGCATTGCAGCCGTCTAAGGCCCGGCTTGCTTGAATCCTGATGATGCAGTGAGCAAGGGACTCATGTCTGAGCATACACTTCCACTCCTACAGTGGCCAAAACGAGTCAGAAAAGGGGGTGGTGATGGACAGAGCATCTGAATTAAGCACAACACTCATACCCAGTCAAAAGATCAGGGCTTGATCCATCACCGTTTTTTAGCTCACTGCACCATCCCAGTTCAGAACCTGGTTACATGCAAATTAGTCTGTCCCTGGCCCAGTGCATCATGGGAACAGGCAGACCAAACTACCAAGCCAATTCTTTACTGGAAAGGAAACAAGCTTCCGGGGAACGGTTTCTGGCATTGCAGCCGTCTTCGGCCCGGCTTGCTTGAATCCTGATGATGCAGTGAGCAAGGGACTCATGTCTGAGCATACCCTTCCACTCCTATAGTGGCCAAAACGATTCAGAAAAGGGGGTGGTGATGGACAGAGCATCTGAATTAAGCAGAACACTCATACCCAGTCAAAAGATCAGGGCTTGATCCATCACCGTTTTTTAGCTCACTGCACCATCCCAGTTCAGAACCTGGCTACATGCAAATTAGTCTGTCCCTGGCCCAGTGCATCATGGGAACAGGGCAGACCAAACTACCAAGCCAATTCTTTACTGGAAAGGAAACAAGCTTCCGGGGACCGGTTTCTGGCATTGCAGCCGTCTTCGGCCCGGCTTGCTTGAATCCTGATGATGCAGTGAGCAAGGGACTCATGTCTGAGCATACCCTTCCACTCCTATAGTGGCCAAAACGATTCAGAAAAGGGGGTGGTGATGGACAGAGCATCTGAATTAAGCAGAACACTCATACCCAGTCAAAATATCAGGGCTTGATCCATCACCGTTTTTTAGCTCACTGCACCATCCCAGTTCAGAACCTGGCTACATGCAAATTAGTCTGTCCCTGGCCCAGTGCATCATGGGAACAGGGCAGACCAAACTACCAAGCCAATTCTTTACTGGAAAGGAAACAAGCTTCCGGGGACCAGTTTCTGGCATTGCAGCCGACTTCAGCCCGGCTTGCTTGAATCCTGATGATGCAGTGAGCAAGGGACTCATGTCTGAGCATACCCTTCCACTCCTATAGTGGCCAAAACGAGTCAGAAAAGGGGGTGGTGATGGACAGAGCATCTGAATTAAGCAGAACACTCATACCCAGTCAAAAGATCAGGGCTTGATCCATCACCGTTTTTTAGCTCACTGCACCATCCCAGTTCAGAACCTGGCTACATGCAAATTAGTCTGTCCCTGGCCCAGTGCATCATGGGAACAGGGCAGACCAAACTACCAAGCCAATTCTTTACTGGAAAGGAAACAAGCTTCTGGGGACTGGTTTCTGGCATTGCAGCCGTCTTCGGCCCGGCTTGCTTGAATCCTGATGATGCAGTGAGCAAGGGACTCATGTCTGAGCATACCCTTCCACTCCTATAGTGGCCAAAACGATTCAGAAAAGGGGGTGGTGATGGACAGAGCATCTGAATTAAGCAGAACACTCCTACCCAGTCAAAAGATCAGGGCTTGATCCATCACCGTTTTTTAGCTCACTGCACCATCCCAGTTCAGAACCTGGCTACATGCAAATTAGTCTGTCCCTGGCCCAGTGCATCATGGGAACAGGGCAGACCAAACTACCAAGCCAATTCTTTACGGGAAAGGAAACAAGCTTCCGGGGACCGGTTTCTGGCATTGCAGCCGTCTTCGGCCCGGCTTGCTTGAATCCTGATGATGCAGTGAGCAAGGGACTCATGTCTGAGCATACCCTTCCACTCCTATAGTGGCCAAAACGAGTCAGAAAAGGGGGTGGTGATGGACAGAGAATCTGAATTAAGCAGAACACTCATACCCAGTCAAAAGATCAGGGCTTGATCCATCACCGTTTTTTAGCTCACTGCACCATCCCAGTTCAGAACCTGGCTACATGCAAATTAGTCTGTCCCTGGCCCAGTGCATCATGGGAACAGGGCAGACCAAACTACCAAGCCAATTCTTTACTGGAAAGGAAACAAGCTTCCGGGGACCGGTTTCTGGCATTGCAGCCATCTTCGGCCCGGCTTGCTTGAATCCTGATGATGCAGTGAGCAAGGGACTCATGTCTGAGCATACCCTTCCACTCCTATAGTGGCCAAAACGATTCAGAAAAGGGGGTGGTGATGGACAGAGCATCTGAATTAAGCAGAACACTCATACCCAGTCAAAAGATCAGGGCTTGATCCATCACCGTTTTTTAGCTCACTGCACCATCCCAGTTCAGAACCTGGCTACATGCACATTAGTCTGTCCCTGGCCCAGTGCATCATGGGAACAGGGCAGACCAAACTACCAAGCCAATTCTTTACTGGAAAGGAAATAAGCTTCCGGGGACCGGTTTCTGGCATTGCAGCCGTCTTCGGCCCGGCTTGCTTGAATCCTGATGATGCAGTGAGCAAGGGACTCATGTCTGAGCATACCCTTCCACTCCTATAGTGGGCAAAACGATTTAGAAAAGGGGGTGGTGATGGACAGAGCATCTGTATTAAGAAGAACACTCATACCCAGTCAAAAGATCAGGGCTTGATCCATCACCGTTTTTTAGCTCACTGCACCATCCCAGTTCAGAACCTGGCTACATACAAATTAGTCTGTCCCTGGCCCAGTGCATCATGGGAACAGGGCAGACCAAACTACCAAGCCAATTCTTTACTGGAAAGGAAACAAGCTTCCGGGGACCGGTTTCTGGCATTGCAGCCATCTTCGGCCCGGCTTGCTTGAATCCTGATGATGCAGTGAGCAAGGGACTCATGTCTGAGCATACCCTTCCACTCCTATAGTGGCCAAAACGATTCAGAAAAGGGGGTGGTGATGGACAGAGCATCTGAATTAAGCAGAACACTCATACCCAGTCAAAAGATCAGGGCTTGATCCATCACCGTTTTTTAGCTCACTGCACCATCCCAGTTCAGAACCTGGCTACATGCAAATTAGTCTGTCCCTGGCCCAGTGCATCATGGGAACAGGGCAGACCAAACTACCAAGCCAATTCTTTACTGGAAAGGAAACAAGCTTCCGGGGACCAGTTTCTGGCATTGCAGCCGTCTTCGGCCCGGCTTGCTTGAATCCTGATGATGCAGTGAGCAAGGGACTCATGTCTGAGCATACCCTTCCACTCCTATAGTGGCCAAAACGATTCAGAAAAGGGGGTGGTGATGGACAGAGCATCTGAATTAAGCAGAACACTCATACCCAGTCAAAAGATCAGGGCTTGATCCATCACCGTTTTTTAGCTCACTGCACCATCCCAGTTCAGAACCTGGCTACATGCAAATTAGTCTGTCCCTGGCCCAGTGCATCATGGGAACAGGGCAGACCAAACTACCAAGCCAATTCTTTACTGGAAAGGAAACAAGCTTCCGGGGACCGGTTTCTGGCATTGCAGCCGTCTTCGGCCCGGCTTGCTTGAATCCTGATGATGCAGTGAGCAAGGGACTCATGTCTGAGCATACCCTTCCACTCCTATAGTGGGCAAAACGATTTAGAAAAGGGGGTGGTGATGGACAGAGCATCTGTATTAAGAAGAACACTCATACCCAGTCAAAAGATCAGGGCTTGATCCATCACCGTTTTTTAGCTCACTGCACCATCCCAGTTCAGAACCTGGCTACATACAAATTAGTCTGTCCCTGGCCCAGTGCATCATGGGAACAGGGCAGACCAAACTACCAAGCCAATTCTTTACGGGAAAGGAAACAAGCTTCCGGGGACCGGTTTCTGGCATTGCAGCCGTCTTTGGCCCGGCTTGCTTGAATCCTGATGATGCAGTGAGCAAGGGACTCATGTCTGAGCATACCCTTCCACTCCTATAGTGGCCAAAACCAGTCAGAAAAGGGGGTGGTGATGGACAGAGAATCTGAATTAAGCAGAACACTCATACCCAGTCAAAAGATCAGGGCTTGATCCATCACCGTTTTTTAGCTCACTGCACCATCCCAGTTCAGAACCTGGCTACATGCAAATTAGTCTGTCCCTGGCCCAGTGCATCATGGGAACAGGGCAGACCAAACTACCAAGCCAATTCTTTACTGGAAAGGAAACAAGCTTCCGGGGACCGGTTTCTGGCATTGCAGCCGTCTTCGGCCCGGCTTGCTTGAATCCTGATGATGCAGTGAGCAAGGGACTCATGTCTGAGCATACCCTTCCACTCCTATAGTGGCCAAAACGATTCAGAAAAGGGGGTGGTGATGGACAGAGCATCTGAATTAAGCAGAACACTCATACCCAGTCAAAAGATCAGGGCTTGATCCATCACCGTTTTTTAGCTCACTGCACCATCCCAGTTCAGAACCTGGCTACATGCAAATTAGTCTGTCCCTGGCCCAGTGCATCATGGGAACAGGGCAGACCAAACTACCAAGCCAATTCTTTACTAGAAAGGAAACAAGCTTCCGGGGACCAGTTTCTGGCATTGCAGCCGTCTTCGGCCCGGCTTGCTTGAATCCTGATGATGCAGTGAGCAATGGACTCATGTCTGAGCATACCCTTCCACTCCTATAGTGGCCAAAACGATTCAGAAAAGGGGGTGGTGATGGACAGAGCATCTGAATTAAGCAGAACACTCATACCCAGTCAAAAGATCAGGGCTTGATCCATCACCGTTTTTTAGCTCACTGCACCATCCCAGTTCAGAACCTGGCTACATGCACATTAGTCTGTCCCTGGCCCAGTGCATCATGGGAACAGGGCAGACCAAACTACCAAGCCAATTCTTTACTGGAAAGGAAATAAGCTTCCGGGGACCGGTTTCTGGCATTGCAGCCGTCTTCGGCCCGGCTTGCTTGAATCCTGATGATGCAGTGAGCAAGGGACTCATGTCTGAGCATACCCTTCCACTCCTATAGTGGGCAAAACGATTTAGAAAAGGGGGTGGTGATGGACAGAGCATCTGTATTAAGAAGAACACTCATACCCAGTCAAAAGATCAGGGCTTGATCCATCACCGTTTTTTAGCTCACTGCACCATCCCAGTTCAGAACCTGGCTACATACAAATTAGTCTGTCCCTGGCCCAGTGCATCATGGGAACAGGGCAGACCAAACTACCAAGCCAATTCTTTACTGGAAAGGAAACAAGCTTCCGGGGACCGGTTTCTGGCATTGCAGCCATCTTCGGCCCGGCTTGCTTGAATCCTGATGATGCAGTGAGCAAGGGACTCATGTCTGAGCATACCCTTCCACTCCTATAGTGGCCAAAACGATTCAGAAAAGGGGGTGGTGATGGACAGAGCATCTGAATTAAGCAGAACACTCATACCCAGTCAAAAGATCAGGGCTTGATCCATCACCGTTTTTTAGCTCACTGCACCATCCCAGTTCAGAACCTGGCTACATGCAAATTAGTCTGTCCCTGGCCCAGAGCATCATGGGAACAGGGCAGACCAAACTACCAAGCCAATTCTTTACTGGAAAGGAAACAAGCTTCCGGGGACCAGTTTCTGGCATTGCAGCCGTCTTCGGCCCGGCTTGCTTGAATCCTGATGATGCAGTGAGCAAGGGACTCATGTCTGAGCATACCCTTCCACTCCTATAGTGGCCAAAAGGATTCAGAAAAGGGGGTGGTGATGGACAGAGCATCTGAATTAAGCAGAACACTCATACCCAGTCAAAAGATCAGGGCTTGATCCATCACCGTTTTTTAGCTCACTGCACCATCCCAGTTCAGAACCTGGCTACATGCAAATTAGTCTGTCCCTGGCCCAGTGCATCATGAGAACAGGGCAGACCAAACTACCAAGCCAATTCTTTACTGGAAAGGAAACAAGCTTCTGGGGACCGGTTTCTGGCATTGCAGCCGTCTTCGGCCCGGCTTGCTTGAATCCTGATGATGCAGTGAGCAAGGGACTCATGTCTGAGCATACCCTTCCACTCCTATAGTGGCCAAAACGATTCAGAAAAGGGGGTGGTGATGGACAGAGCATCTGAATTGAGCAGAACACTCATACCCAGTCAAAAGATCAGGGCTTGATCCATCACCGTTTTTTAGCTCACTGCACCATCCCAGTTCAGAACCTGGCTACATGCAAATTAGTCTGTCCCTGGCCCAGTGCATCATGGGAACAGGGCAGACCAAACTACCAAGCCAATTCTTTACTGGAAAGGAAACAAGCTTCCGGGGACTAGTTTCTGGCAATGCAGCCGTCTTCGGCCCGGCTTGCTTGAATCCTGATGATGCAGTGAGCAAGGGACTCATGTCTGAGCATACCCTTCCACTCCTATAGTGGCCAAAACGATTCAGAAAAGGGGGTGGTGATGGACAGAGCATCTGAATTAAGCAGAACACTCATACCCAGTCAAAAGATCAGGGCTTGATCCATCACCTTTTTTTAGCTCACTGCACCATTCCAGTTCAGAACCTGGCTACATGCAAATTAGTCTGTCCCTGGCCCAGTGCATCATGGGAACAGGGCAGACCAAACTACCAAGCCAATTCTTTACTGGAAAGGAAACAAGCTTCCGGGGACCGGTTTCTGGCATTGCAGCCGTCTTCGGCCAGGCTTGCTTGAATCCTGATGATGCAGTGAGCAAGGGACTCATGTCTGAGCATACCCTTCCACTCTTATAGTGGCCAAAACGATTCAGAAAAGGGGGTGGTGATGGACAGAGCATCTGAATTAAGCAGAACACTCATACCCAGTCAAAAGATCAGGGCTTGATCCATCACCGTTTTTTAGCTCACTGCACCATCCCAGTTCAGAACCTGGCTACATGCAAATTAGTCTGTCCCTGGCCCAGTGCATCATGGGAACAGGGCAGACCAAACTACCAAGCCAATTCTTTACTGGAAAGGAAACAAGCCTCCGGGGACCAGTTTCTGGCATTGCAGCCGTCTTCAGCCAGGCTTGCTTGAATCCTGATGATGCAGTGAGCAAGGGACTCATGTCTGAGCATACCCTTCCACTCCTATAGTGGCCAAAATGATTCAGAAAAGGGGGTGGTGATGGACAGAGCCTCTGAATTAAGCAGAACACTCATACCCAGTCAAAAGATCAGGGCTTGATCCATCACCGTTTTTTAGCTCACTGCACCATCCCAGTTCAGAACCTGGCTACATGCAAATTAGTCTGTCCCTGGCCCAGTGCATCATGGGAACAGGGCAGACCAAACTACCAAGCCAATTCTTTACTGGAAAGGAAACAAGCTTCTGGGGACCGGTTTCTGGCATTGCAGCCGTCTTTGGCCCGGCTTGCTTGAATCCTGATGATGCAGTGAGCAAGGGACTCATGTCTGAGCATACCCTTCCACTCCTATAGTGGCCAAAACGATTCAGAAAAGGGGGTGATGATGGATAGAGCATCTGAATTAAGCAGAACACTCATACCCAGTCAAAAGATCAGGGCTTGATCCATCACCGTTTTTTAGCTCACTGCACCATCCCAGTTCAGAACCTGGCTACATGCAAATTAGTCTGTCCCTGGCCCAGTGCATCATGGGAACAGGGCAGACCAAACTACCAAGCCAATTCTTTACTGGAAAGGAAACAAGCTTCCGGGGACCAGTTTCTGGCATTGCAGCCGTCTTCGGCCCGGCTTGCTTGAATCCTGATGATGCAGTGAGCAAGGGACTCATGTCTGAGCATACCCATCCACTCCTATAGTGGCCAAAACGATTCAGAAAAGGGGGTGGTGATGGACAGAGCATCTGAATTAAGCAGAACACTCATACCCAGTCAAAAGATCAGGGCTTGATCCATCACCGTTTTTTAGCTCACTGCACCATCCCAGTTCAGAACCTGGTTACATGCAAATTAGTCTGTCCCTGGCCCAGTGCATTATGGGAACAGGCAGACCAAACTACCAAGCCAATTCTTTACTGGAAAGGAAACAAGCTTCCGGGGACCGGTTTCTGTCATTGCAGCCGTCTTCGGCCCGGCTTGCTTGAATCCTGATGATGCAGTGAGCAAGGGACTCATGTCTGAGCATACCCTTCCACTCCTATAGTGGCCAAAACGATTCAGAAAAGGGGGTGGTGATGGACAGAGCATCTGAATTAAGCAGAACACTCATACCCAGTCAAAAGATCAGGGCTTGATCCATCACCGTTTTTTAGCTCACTGCACCATCCCAGTTCAGAACCTGGCTACATGCAAATTAGTCTGTCCCTGGCCCAGTGCATCATGGGAACAGGGCAGACCAAACTACCAAGCCAATTCTTTACTGGAAAGGAAACAAGCTTCCGGGGACCGGTTTCTGGCATTGCAGCCGTCTTCGGCCCGGCTTGCTTGAATCCTGATGCTGCAGTGAGCAAGGGACTCATGTCTGAGCATACCCTTCCACTCCTATAGTGGCCAAAACGATTCAGAAAAGGGGGTGGTGATGGACAGAGCATCTGAATTAAGCAGAACACTCATACCCAGTCAAAAGATCAGGACTTGATCCATCACCGTTTTTTAGCTCACTGCACCATCCCAGTTCAGAACCTGGCTACATGCAAATTAGTCTGTCCCTGGCCCAGTGCATCATGGGAACAGGGCAGACCAAACTACCAAGCCAATTCTTTACTGGAAAGGAAACAAGCTTCCAGGGACCAGTTTCTGGCATTGCAGCCGTCTTCAGCCCGGCTTGCTTGAATCCTGATGATGCAGTGAGCAAGGGACTCATGTCTGAGCATACCCTACCACTCCTATAGTGGCCAAAACGAGTCAGAAAAGGGGGTGGTGATGGACAGAGCATCTGAATTAAGCAGAACACTCATACCCAGTCAAAAGATCAGGGCTTGATCCATCACCGTTTTTTAGCTCACTGCACCATCCCAGTTCAGAACCTGGCTACATGCAAATTAGTCTGTCCCTGGCCCAGTGCATCATGGGAACAGGGCAGACCAAACTACCAAGCCAATTCTTTACTGGAAAGGAAACAAGCTTCTGGGGACTGGTTTCTGGCATTGCAGCCGTCTTCGGCCCGGCTTGCTTGAATCCTGATGATGCAGTGAGCAAGGGACTCATGTCTGAGCATACCCTTCCACTCCTATAGTGGCCAAAACGATTCAGAAAAGGGGGTGGTGATGGACAGAGCATCTGAATTAAGCAGAACACTCCTACCCAGTCAAAAGATCAGGGCTTGATCCATCACCGTTTTTTAGCTCACTGCACCATCCCAGTTCAGAACCTGGCTACATGCAAATTAGTCTGTCCCTGGCCCAGTGCATCATGGGAACAGGGCAGACCAAACTACCAAGCCAATTCTTTATGGGAAAGGAAACAAGCTTCCGGGGACCGGTTTCTGGCATTGCAGCCGTCTTCGGCCCGGCTTGCTTGAATCCTGATGATGCAGTGAGCAAGGGACTCATGTCTGAGCATACCCTTCCACTCCTATAGTGGCCAAAACGAGTCAGAAAAGGGGGTGGTGATGGACAGAGAATCTGAATTAAGCAGAACACTCATACCCAGTCAAAAGATCAGGGCTTGATCCATCACCGTTTTTTAGCTCACTGCACCATCCCAGTTCAGAACCTGGCTACATGCAAATTAGTCTGTCCCTGGCCCAGTGCATCATGGGAACAGGGCAGACCAAACTACCAAGCCAATTCTTTACTGGAAAGGAAACAAGCTTCCGGGGACCGGTTTCTGGCATTGCAGCCGTCTTCGGCCCGGCTTGCTTGAATCCTGATGATGCAGTGAGCAAGGGACTCATGTCTGAGCATACCCTTCCACTCCTATAGTGGCCAAAACGATTCAGAAAAGGGGGTGGTGATGGACAGAGCATCTGAATTAAGCAGAACACTCATACCCAGTCAAAAGATCAGGGCTTGATCCATCACCGTTTTTTAGCTCACTGCACCATCCCAGTTCAGAACCTGGTTACATGCAAATTAGTCTGTCCCTGGCCCAGTGCATCATGGGAACAGGGCAGACCAAACTACCAAGCCAATTCTTTACTAGAAAGGAAACAAGCTTCCGGGGACCAGTTTCTGGCATTGCAGCCGTCTTCGGCCCGGCTTGCTTGAAACCTGATGATGCAGTGAGCAATGGACTCATGTCTGAGCATACCCTTCCACTCCTATAGTGGCCAAAACGATTCAGAAAAGGGGGTGGTGATGGACAGAGCATCTGAATTAAGCAGAACACTCATACCCAGTCAAAAGATCAGGGCTTGATCCATCACCGTTTTTTAGCTCACTGCACCATCCCAGTTCAGAACCTGGCTACATGCACATTAGTCTGTCCCTGGCCCAGTGCATCATGGGAACAGGGCAGACCAAACTACCAAGCCAATTCTTTACTGGAAAGGAAATAAGCTTCCGGGGACCGGTTTCTGGCATTGCAGCCGTCTTCGGCCCGGCTTGCTTGAATCCTGATGATGCAGTGAGCAAGGGACTCATGTCTGAGCATACCCTTCCACTCCTATAGTGGGCAAAACGATTCAGAAAAGGGGGTGGTGATGGACAGAGCATCTGTATTAAGAAGAACACTCATACCCAGTCAAAAGATCAGGGCTTGATCCATCACCGTTTTTTAGCTCACTGCACCATCCCAGTTCAGAACCTGGCTACATACAAATTAGTCTGTCCCTGGCCCAGTGCATCATGGGAACAGGGCAGACCAAACTACCAAGCCAATTCTTTACTGGAAAGGAAACAAGCTTCCGGGGACCGGTTTCTGGCATTGCAGCCGTCTTCGGCCCGGCTTGCTTGAATCCTGATGATGCAGTGAGCAAGGGACTCATGTCTGAGCATACCCTTCCACTCCTATAGTGGCCAAAACGATTCAGAAAAGGGGGTGGTGATGGACAGAGCATCTGAATTAAGCAGAACACTCACACCCAGTCAAAAGATCAGGGCTTGATCCATCACCGTTTTTTAGCTCACTGCACCATCCCAGTTCAGAACCTGGCTACATGCAAATTAGACTGTCCCTGGCCCAGTGCATCATGGGAACAGGGCAGACCAAACTACCAAGCCAATTCTTTACTGGAAAGGAAACAAGCTTCCGGGGACCAGTTTCTGGCATTGCAGCCGTCTTCGGCCCGGCTTGCTTGAATCCTGATGATGCAGTGAGCAAGGGACTCATGTCTGAGCATACCCTTCCACTCCTATAGTGGCCAAAACGATTCAGAAAAGGGGGTGGTGATGGACAGAGCATCTGAATTAAGCAGAACACTCATACCCAGTCAAAAGATCAGGGCTTGATCCATCACCGTTTTTTAGCTCACTGCACCATCCCAGTTCAGAACCTGGCTACATGCAAATTAGTCTGTCCCTGGCCCAGTGCATCATGAGAACAGGGCAGACCAAACTACCAAGCCAATTCTTTACTGGAAAGGAAACAAGCTTCTGGGGACCGGTTTCTGGCATTGCAGCCGTCTTCGGCCCGGCTTGCTTGAATCCTGATGATGCAGTGAGCAAGGGACTCATGTCTGAGCATACCCTTCCACTCCTATAGTGGCCAAAACGATTCAGAAAAGGGGGTGGTGATGGACAGAGCATCTGAATTAAGCAGAACACTCATACCCAGTCAAAAGATCAGGGCTTGATCCATCACCGTTTTTTAGCTCACTGCACCATCCCAGTTCAGAACCTGGCTACATGCAAATTAGTCTGTCCCTGGCCCAGTGCATCATGGGAACAGGGCAGACCAAACTACCAAGCCAATTCTTTACTGGAAAGGAAACAAGCTTCCGGGGACCAGTTTCTGGCAATGCAGCCGTCTTCGGCCCGGCTTGCTTGAATCCTGATGATGCAGTGAGCAAGGGACTCATGTCTGAGCATACCCTTCCACTCCTATAGTGGCCAAAACGATTCAGAAAAGGGGGTGGTGATGGACAGAGCATCTGAATTAAGCAGAACACTCATACCCAGTCAAAAGATCAGGGCTTGATCCATCACCTTTTTTTAGCTCACTGCACCATCCCAGTTCAGAACCTGGCTACATGCAAATTAGTCTGTCCCTGGCCCAGTGCATCATGGGAACAGGGCAGACCAAACTACCAAGCCAATTCTTTACTGGAAAGGAAACAAGCTTCCGGGGACCGGTTTCTGGCATTGCAGCCGTCTTCGGCCCGGCTTGCTTGAATCCTGATGATGCAGTGAGCAAGGGACTCATGTCTGAGCATACCCTTCCACTCTTATAGTGGCCAAAACGATTCAGAAAAGGGGGTGGTGATGGACAGAGCATCTGAATTAAGCAGAACACTCATACCCAGTCAAAAGATCAGGGCTTGATCCATCACCGTTTTTTAGCTCACTGCACCATCCCAGTTCAGAACCTGGCTACATGCAAATTAGTCTGTCCCTGGCCCAGTGCATCATGGGAACAGGGCAGACCAAACTACCAAGCCAATTCTTTACTGGAAAGGAAACAAGCCTCCGGGGACCAGTTTCTGGCATTGCAGCCGTCTTCAGCCAGGCTTGCTTGAATCCTGATGATGCAGTGAGCAAGGGACTCATGTCTGAGCATACCCTTCCACTCCTATAGTGGCCAAAACGATTCAGAAAAGGGGGTGGTGATGGACAGAGCCTCTGAATTAAGCAGAACACTCATACCCAGTCAAAAGATCAGGGCTTGATCCATCACCGTTTTTTATCTCACTGCACCATCCCAGTTCAGAACCTGGCTACATGCAAATTAGTCTGTCCCTGGCCCAGTGCATCATGGGAACAGGGCAGACCAAACTACCAAGCCAATTCTTTACTAGAAAGGAAACAAGCTTCTGGGGACCGGTTTCTGGCATTGCAGCCGTCTTTGGCCCGGCTTGCTTGAATCCTGATGATGCAGTGAGCAAGGGACCCATGTCTGAGCATACCCTTCCACTCCTATAGTGGCCAAAACGATTCAGAAAAGGGGGTGATGATGGATAGAGCATCTGAATTAAGCAGAACACTCATACCCAGTCAAAAGATCAGGGCTTGATCCATCACCATTTTTTAGCTCACTGCACCATCCCAGTTCAGAACCTGGCTAAATGCAAATTAGTCTGTCCCTGGCCCAGTGCCTCATGGGAACAGGGCAGACCAAACTACCTAGCCAATTCTTTACTGGAAAGGAAACAAGCTTCCGGGGACCGGTTTCTGGCATTGCAGCCGTCTTCGGCCCGGCTTGCTTGAATCCTGATGATGCAGTGAGCAAGGGACTCATGTCTGAGCATACCCTTCCACTCCTATAGTGGCCAAAACGAGTCAGAAAAGGGGGTGGTGATGGACAGAGAATCTGAATTAAGCAGAACACTCATACCCAGTCAAAAGATCAGGGCTTGATCCATCACCGTTTTTTAGCTCACTGCACCATCCCAGTTCAGAACCTGGCTACATGCAAATTAGTCTGTCCCTGGCCCAGTGCATCATGGGAACAGGGCAGACCAAACTACCAAGCCAATTCTTTACTGGAAAGGAAACAAGCTTCCGGGGACCGGTTTCTGGCATTGCAGCCGTCTTCGGCCCGGCTTGCTTGAATCCTGATGATGCAGTGAGCAAGGGACTCATGTCTGAGCATACCCTTCCACTCCTATAGTGGCCAAAACGATTCAGAAAAGGGGGTGGTGATGGACAGAGCATCTGAATTAAGCAGAACACTCATACCCAGTCAAAAGATCAGGGCTTGATCCATCACCGTTTTTTAGCTCACTGCACCATCCCAGTTCAGAACCTGGTTACATGCAAATTAGTCTGTCCCTGGCCCAGTGCATCATGGGAACAGGGCAGACCAAACTACCAAGCCAATTCTTTACTAGAAAGGAAACAAGCTTCCGGGGACCAGTTTCTGGCATTGCAGCCGTCTTCGGCCCGGCTTGCTTGAAACCTGATGATGCAGTGAGCAATGGACTCATGTCTGAGCATACCCTTCCACTCCTATAGTGGCCAAAACGATTCAGAAAAGGGGGTGGTGATGGACAGAGCATCTGAATTAAGCAGAACACTCATACCCAGTCAAAAGATCAGGGCTTGATCCATCACCGTTTTTTAGCTCTCTGCACCATCCCAGTTCAGAACCTGGCTACATGCACATTAGTCTGTCCCTGGCCCAGTGCATCATGGGAACAGGGCAGACCAAACTACCAAGCCAATTCTTTACTGGAAAGGAAATAAGCTTCCGGGGACCGGTTTCTGGCATTGCAGCCGTCTTCGGCCCGGCTTGCTTGAATCCTGATGATGCAGTGAGCAAGGGACTCATGTCTGAGCATACCCTTCCACTCCTATAGTGGGCAAAACGATTCAGAAAAGGGGGTGGTGATGGACAGAGCATCTGTATTAAGAAGAACACTCATACCCAGTCAAAAGATCAGGGCTTGATCCATCACCGTTTTTTAGCTCACTGCACCATCCCAGTTCAGAACCTGGCTACATACAAATTAGTCTGTCCCTGGCCCAGTGCATCATGGGAACAGGGCAGACCAAACTACCAAGCCAATTCTTTACTGGAAAGGAAACAAGCTTCCGGGGACCGGTTTCTGGCATTGCAGCCGTCTTCGGCCCGGCTTGCTTGAATCCTGATGATGCAGTGAGCAAGGGACTCATGTCTGAGCATACCCTTCCACTCCTATAGTGGCCAAAACGATTCAGAAAAGGGGGTGGTGATGGACAGAGCATCTGAATTAAGCAGAACACTCATACCCAGTCAAAAGATCAGGGCTTGATCCATCACCGTTTTTTAGCTCACTGCACCATCCCAGTTCAGAACCTGGCTACATGCAAATTAGTCTGTCCCTGGCCCAGTGCATCATGAGAACAGGGCAGACCAAACTACCAAGCCAATTCTTTACTGGAAAGGAAACAAGCTTCTGGGGACCGGTTTCTGGCATTGCAGCCGTCTTCGGCCCGGCTTGCTTGAATCCTGATGATGCAGTGAGCAAGGGACTCATGTCTGAGCATACCCTTCCACTCCTATAGTGGCCAAAACGATTCAGAAAAGGGGGTGGTGATGGACAGAGCATCTGAATTAAGCAGAACACTCATACCCAGTCAAAAGATCAGGGCTTGATCCATCACCGTTTTTTAGCTCACTGCACCATCCCAGTTCAGAACCTGGCTACATGCAAATTAGTCTGTCCCTGGCCCAGTGCATCATGGGAACAGGGCAGACCAAACTACCAAGCCAATTCTTTACTGGAAAGGAAACAAGCTTCCGGGGACCAGTTTCTGGCAATGCAGCCGTCTTCGGCCCGGCTTGCTTGAATCCTGATGATGCAGTGAGCAAGGGACTCATGTCTGAGCATACCCTTCCACTCCTATAGTGGCCAAAACGATTCAGAAAAGGGGGTGGTGATGGACAGAGCATCTGAATTAAGCAGAACACTCATACCCAGTCAAAAGATCAGGGCTTGATCCATCACCTTTTTTTAGCTCACTGCACCATCCCAGTTCAGAACCTGGCTACATGCAAATTAGTCTGTCCCTGGCCCAGTGCATCATGGGAACAGGGCAGACCAAACTACCAAGCCAATTCTTTACTGGAAAGGAAACAAGCTTCCGGGGACCGGTTTCTGGCATTGCAGCCGTCTTCGGCCCGGCTTGCTTGAATCCTGATGATGCAGTGAGCAAGGGACTCATGTCTGAGCATACCCTTCCACTCTTATAGTGGCCAAAACGATTCAGAAAAGGGGGTGGTGATGGACAGAGCATCTGAATTAAGCAGAACACTCATACCCAGTCAAAAGATCAGGGCTTGATCCATCACCGTTTTTTAGCTCACTGCACTATCCCAGTTCAGAACCTGGCTACATGCAAATTAGTCTGTCCCTGGCCCAGTGCATCATGGGAACAGGGCAGACCAAACTACCAAGCCAATTCTTTACTGGAAAGGAAACAAGCCTCCGGGGACCAGTTTCTGGCATTGCAGCCGTCTTCAGCCAGGCTTGCTTGAATCCTGATGATGCAGTGAGCAAGGGACTCATGTCTGAGCATACCCTTCCACTCCTATAGTGGCCAAAACGATTCAGAAAAGGGGGTGGTGATGGACAGAGCCTCTGAATTAAGCAGAACACTCATACCCAGTCAAAAGATCAGGGCTTGATCCATCACCGTTTTTTATCTCACTGCACCATCCCAGTTCAGAACCTGGCTACATGCAAATTAGTCTGTCCCTGGCCCAGTGCATCATGGGAACAGGGCAGACCAAACTACCAAGCCAATTCTTTACTGGAAAGGAAACAAGCTTCTGGGGACCGGTTTCTGGCATTGCAGCCGTCTTTGGCCCGGCTTGCTTGAATCCTGATGATGCAGTGAGCAAGGGACTCATGTCTGAGCATACCCTTCCACTCCTATAGTGGCCAAAACGATTCAGAAAAGGGGGTGATGATGGATAGAGCATCTGAATTAAGCAGAACACTCATACCCAGTCAAAAGATCAGGGCTTGATCCATCACCGTTTTTTAGCTCACTGCACCATCCCAGTTCAGAACCTGGCTACATGAAAATTAGTCTGTCCCTGGCCCAGTGCATCATGGGAACAGGGCAGACCAAACTACCAAGCCAATTCTTTACTGGAAAGGAAACAAGCTTCCGGGGACCGGTTTCTGGCATTGCAGCCGTCTTCGGCCCGGCTTGCTTGAATCCTGATGATGCAGTGAGCAAGGGACTCATGTCTGAGCATACCCTTCCACTCCTATAGTGGCCAAAACGATTCAGAAAAGGGGGTGGTGATGGACAGAGCATCTGAATTAAGCAGAACACTCATACCCAGTCAAAAGATCAGAGCTTGATCCATCACCATTTTTTAGCTCACTGCACCATCCCAGTTCAGAACCTGGCTAAATGCAAATTAGTCTGTCCCTGGCCCAGTGCATCATGGGAACAGGGCAGACCAAACTACCTAGCCAATTCTTTACTGGAAAGGAAACAAGCTTCCGGGGACCGGTTTCTGGCATTGCAGCCGTCTTCGGCCCGGCTTGCTTGAATCCTGATGATGCAGTGAGCAAGGGACTCATGTCTGAGCATACCCTTCCACTCCTATAGTGGCCAAAACGATTCAGAAAAGGGGGTGGTGATGGACAGAGCATCTGAATTAAGCAGAACACTCATACCCAGTCAAAAGATCAGGGCTTGATCCATCACCGTTTTTTAGCTCACTGCACCATCCCAGTTCAGAACCTGGCTACATGCAAATTAGACTGTCCCTGGCCCAGTGCATCATGGGAACAGGGCAGACCAAACTACCAAGCCAATTCTTTACTGGAAAGGAAACAAGCTTCCGGGGACCGGTTTCTGGCATTGCAGCCGTCTTCGGCCTGGCTTGCTTGAATCCTGATGATGCAGTGAGCAAGGGACTCATGTCTGAGCATACCCTTCCACTCCTATAGTGGCCAAAACGATTCAGAAAAGGGGGTGGTGATGGACAGAGCATCTGAATTAAGCAGAACACTCATACCCAGTCAAAAGATCAGGGCTTGATCCATCACTGTTTTTTAGCTCACTGCACCATACCAGTTCAGAACCTGGCTACATGCAAATTAGTCTGTCCCTGGCCCAGTGCATCATGGGAACAGGGCAGACCAAACTACCAAGCCAATTCTTTACTGGAAAGGAAACAAGCTTCTGGAGACCGGTTTCTGGCATTGCAGCCGTCTTCGGCCCGGCTTGCTTGAATCCTGATGATGCAGTGAGCAAGGGACTCATGTCTGAGCATACACTTCCACTCCTATAGTGGCCAAAACGATTCAGAAAAGGGGGTGATGATGGATAGAGCATCTGAATTAAGCAGAACACTCATACCCAGTCAAAAGATCAGGGCTTGATCCATCACCATTTTTTAGCTCACTGCACCATCCCAGTTCAGAACCTGGCTACATGCAAATTAGTCTGTCCCTGGCCCAGTGCATCATGGGAACAGGGCAGACCAAACTACCAAGCCAATTCTTTACTGGAAAGGAAACAAGCTTCCGGGGACCGGTTTCTGGCATTGCAGCCGTCTTCGGCCCGGCTTGCTTGAATCCTGATGATGCAGTGAGCAAGGGACTCATGTCTGAGCATACCCTTCCACTCCTATAGTGGCCAAAACGATTCAGAAAAGGGGGTGGTGATGGACAGAGCATCTGAATTAAGCAGAACACTCCTACCCAGTCAAAAGATCAGGGCTTGATCCATCACCGTTTTTTAGCTCACTGCACCATCCCAGTTCAGAACCTGGCTAAATGCAAATTAGTCTGTCCCTGGCCCAGTGCATCATGGGAACAGGGCAGACCAAACTACCTAGCCAATTCTTTACTGGAAAGGAAACAAGCTTCCGGGGACCGGTTTCTGGCATTGCAGCCGTCTTCGGCCCGGCTTGCTTGAATCCTGATGATGCAGTGAGCAAGGGACTCATGTCTGAGCATACCCTTCCACTCCTATAGTGGCCAAAACGATTCAGAAAAGGGGGTGGTGATGGACAGAGCATCTGAATTAAGCAGAACAGTCATACCCAGTCAAAAGATCAGGGCTTGATCCATCACCGTTTTTTAGCTCACTGCACCATCCCAGTTCAGAATCTGGCTACATGCAAATTAGTCTGTCCCTGGCCCAGTGCATCATGGGAACAGGGCAGACCAAACTACCAAGCCAATTCTTTACTGGAAAGGAAACAAGCTTCCGGGGACCGGTTTCTGGCATTGCAGCCGTCTTCGGCCCGGCTTGCTTGAATCCTGATGATGCAGTGAGCAAGGGACTCATGTCTGAGCATACCCTTCCACTCCTATAGTGGCCAAAACGATTCAGAAAAAGGGGTGGTGATGGACAGAGCATCTGAATTAAGCAGAACACTCATACCCAGTCAAAAGATCAGGGCTTGATCCATCACAGTTTTTTAGCTCACTGCACCATCCCAGTTCAGAACCTGGCTACATGCAAATTAGTCTGTCCCTGGCCCAGTGCATCATGGGAACAGGGCAGACCAAACTACCAAGCCAATTCTTTACTGGAAAGGAAACAAGCTTCCGGGGACCGGTTTCTGGCATTGCAGCCGTCTTCGGCCCGGCTTGCTTGAATCCTGATGATGCAGTGAGCAAGGGACTCATGTCTGAGCATACCCTTCCACTCCTATAGTGGCCAAAACGATTCAGAAAAGGGGGTGGTGATGGACAGAGCATCTGAATTAAGCAGAACACTCATACCCAGTCAAAAGATCAGGGCTTGATCCATCACCGTTTTTTAGCTCACTGCACCATCCCAGTTCAGAACCTGGCTACATGCAAATTAGTCTGTCCCTGGCCCAGTGCATCATGGGAACAGGGCAGACCAAACTACCAAGCCAATTCTTTACTGGAAAGGAACCAAGCTTCCGGGGACCCTTTAGAATGTTACTTTGGTCCACCGCAAGCGTGAAAGACCCTGCCTCACAATCGGGCAGGCTAATATACACCAGCGTGCAGTGGACGTTGTGTTTATAAATAATTGCACTACCGCCCACCCTGCCGCCTCTCCTATCCAGATGGCTAATCGCATAGCCCTTGGGAGCAGCTTCTATAATATCCAGGGTCGACTCCTCATCCAGCCAGGTCTCTGTAAGAACAGAATGTCAATCTGGTCGTCAACCAGTTGGTCATAGACCTCCAGTCTATGTTTCCTCAGGGACCGGCAGTTCACTAAGCAGCACTTGAGTTCACTTGAGTTCACTGGTCATCCCCTCGTCCTCCCCACTTCCCCCGAGGGTGAATGAGCAAAATCTGCATCTTCCCCTTTTGCTGTCGCTCACCATACTATGTTTGCAACAGTCCATATTGTGGGTGCGCAACTCATGAAGTTCTTGGGAGCCATACTGAAATTTTATTTTGTTCCGAGCAGGGGTTCGGGCCCCTGGCCCCGTCCGGCCGCGTACGGGCGCAGACGGGCTTTCTCAATAAATAGCTGCCTGTAAGCAACTAGACCGCTAACCGGCCCCCTGGACGTGCCTGGCTCTCCCTACCCCGCCCTCCGTGCAACGACTTTTTGGATCCAGGCAGATCCAGGCAGGTCTTGCCATTACTGATTTCACTTCCCAATTGGCGGTGCCTTTTACTTGCACGTTGCTTTGTAGTGCCCGGAATTCATTAAGATCCTGTAAAACAGCCAAACGTATATCGATATTAAAAGATTTTTCATCCATCGCTGTGCTTTCATAATTGAGATCAGGTACCCACATTCTAGGTTCCAGATAGGACTTTGTAAGGGGTGACACTTCCCAGGAAACTTCTTGGCATATTATTTAGTGCCCTCTGGACCCCATTTAGGCGATTGAGCCAACTACCAAACAAACTTAATACCCTTGCTGTTAAAGATTTCTTTAAATCCAGTTTTTTCCTCTCAATGACCACATTTCCCTGAAAATGATATGGAGAGGACTACCACAATGCAACACCCAAACCTCCCATCCCTTGTAAGCCCTAGAGCTAAACTTAGGGCCACAGTCAGAATTTAATATGTCAACTGGGAATGTCCCTATAAAGTTTCACAATTCATTTATAACAGTTCAAGCGCTGAGGCCAAACCCACAGGAATCTAGAGCATGAAACCACTGCCACCAAGATGTACTTGTAAGCCCCATCAGATTGTAAGGCCCTGCAGAGGTCCAAACAGACACAAGCGAGAGGTCTGTCTGATATTAGTAATGGTGTTTGTGCCAGATGTGATACGGTGGAACCCTTCATCTGTTCACTGATGTTGCACTTAAGAACAAATGCTTTTGTTTGTTTTGTTATGCCACCAATAGCGTTGTTTCAGTAGAGAAACAGTTGCAGTAACTCCTGCGTGTGCAGAACCCAGATCTTGTGTGCAACTAGAATTAAACCTAACCAGTGATCCATGTTTGGTATTACTCTATCCCCACTCCTGAAATTTGAGCATACAGAATATATTTTCATCTAACTTGTTGGAGTACTTGTATAGTGTAGTTCCTATATTCTCAATAGGCTCTGCACATTGGAATAGTGTATCCTGTAGTTTAGACGTAGGATTGAAGTCAACTAGGTCTCTACCGAATATACTAAACTTAATTGTGTGTGTGCCAGGTAGCTCAGAGGTCACTAGAAACTTTCTCGAATAAACAAGAAGGGATTCGTTTCTGACAACCGCTTAAAACATGACAACTTTGTTCCCCAAGAATAAGAAATATATCTTTAATATATATCGTAAATTTACCGAATCTGTAAAATCTGACCCCCTACATCTCAAGATGCCAAATACCGGTCGGAAACGGACGAATTCGGCCGTTTCCGACCGGTATTTGCCACCTACATCGGGCCCCTAATTCTCTGAAAACTCCATGATTTGTTGAATAACTTAATATTCATGCAGGGGTAAGTCCCTGACTGCTGAAGGCGGGTTTTTCCAAGAAATCGTTGTAGATTTTTGGAACTGGTGGAAGTAGCCAAGCCGTATTGGGGCTACTTGAGTTATGTCTTAATATGGTTATGTTTTCTATGCCTATATAAGGATATGGTATTTTATATCTATATAAGGGCATGAATCGGGAAAATTACACTAGGGTCCTAAAACACTATACAACACTTGAGTAGAAAACCTTTCGGCAAGGCTGTGCTGTTTTTGCGTGACGCAATGACACCAACCATTGTGCTTCCGTCTATTCTTGTAGTAGAAAGAGTGATTGCCGCTACCACAGCTGTTTGTACTGCCCATTTTGCGGCTTCATCAGCCAATAAATTCCCTTTAACGTGAACTCTATCACGTTGATGACTCAGCGTGTGTATCACATGAGCTCTCAGCAAGTCTTTTTCAACTCTGTCACCTGTTCCTAAAGCATTTCGGCTTTATTGTGCAACCTTTTGAGTCTTTAAATCCATTCTGAACCCAATAGTGAAGAAATGTATTGTAAGACTGGACACAGTACAACGGATCGCACACTATAAGTGTGGGGAATTACCAATCTGTTTGTGTTTGTGCCACTGATAGGGCTTTTAATTCTGCGAGCTATGGTTTGCAATCTCCTAGAGACTGCGTCTTCATACTGCTAGGATGGAACTTGCCATCCTGCATATGACCTTTACAATCGCACAAGCTGTGCTGTATTGTTGTTTATTATTTGTGACAGGATGAGCAGAACCATCAGTGTAAAGAATGTATTCATACTGATCTAGAGGCATTATTTCATTTAGGAGAGTATAGTCTTCGTATTGCAGGAATGCTTGCGTTTTTAATGTAGAATCTACTTTGTGGTCTACATCTGTTGCTGTGAGATAATTAAACCCAGTGTATCCCTTGCAGATGTATCGCTTTTGCGTTCGGAGTGCTAGCTTATGTAACAGCCTCTATGGTCTAAGGCTGGTACCGGACTCACGGCGATTATTCGTTTCCCCTGAGCCAGTGCTCTTTCTCTCACTACCACAGTCAGAGTTTTCTCTGTTGAAGCAAAATGCATTTCAGCATTTGTGAACAAGTGTGATTTGTATGCTATGGGTACTGCTTTTGCCTTCATTGAATGTTAGGTAAGTGTACTCTCATTGACCTGCTATTACACTGATCACCAAATTTGTGGTATTTACACATATGTAGGTGTTTTCAAGCTATCACGTCAGCTTGTAAGGAACAAAGTGTATCTGTGTGTTCCTGTGACCAATGTCTAATTGAAAAAACAGCTCTGATTAAATTGTAGAAAGGTTTTACTTTTTCTGTGTAATCCAAAATGCATGTTCTTCTAAAATTTAGGAATCCCAATATGGATTGTAGGCTTTTCAAAGGTTTTGGAGGTTGGAGCAGAGCACGTTTTCCCAAAAAGTTAGCTGCTAGGCTTTTTGCTTAACTTAATAACTCATATCCCAAAAATATTGAGGTGGGCTATTTTTGATGTTTTGAATTTGTAAACCTCAGAGGTCAACCCCAAAATTATTTTGCTCACCCTGTTCAAATGATCATTTAAATCATCACCTACATAGGACAATGCCTCTTCATCTAAATTTTGAAGTAACTCTAGCTGAAAACAACCCAGGGCTATTTTATACCCTCGGGGGAATCTATAGAATTGACATCGAGAGCCTAGAGCAGAGAATGCTGTCAAATATCTACTTTCGGGTGCTATATTTTGTTTGGCAAAAAATCAATTCGAGATACCTAGTGTTGTTTTGCATTTTTTTCCTGCACAATTTTATTCATTAATGCAGCACTTTGTGTGTTCTTTACTGCAAATGTCTGTGTGCATGTGTTCAGATGCCTGTACTCCAAAGCTAGACAATCTGAATTATCAGGTTTCATTACAGGAAACAAAGGATTATTAATTGGAGAGGTGCAACTTTCTATTACCCCTTGGTATTCAAGTTAATATAATATCTCCCTGACCTGTTTCTTTGTTTCTTGTTTAATAGGATATTGTCTCTGTGGGGTTGGAGTAGTTTTTACTGGGATTATATGGTGATGTGACTCAGCATCCCACCCTAAATGGTTGCATTATAATGCTGGAGCAAGTGCTACCGCCCACTCTTGTGCATATGTATGTTTTAAGTATTTTGGAACGAGGTCAGAAAAAGCAGACAAATTACTGTATTTCCCTTTGGGCACGCCATAATGATTTCAGGTGGCCAATCTTTTTCAGCCAAAAAGATGTCATAGCGATAAATCAGGTCTTCCCAAAAAAGACCTTTACATTTTCTGAGTTTGTCCTCCATTTGGAGTGGTATTTTATATAACAGGTGTGAAGCCAACCCCATTACCTGAAGTGAGAAACTGTGCCGCACACTTCTTGGTCTCCAGATGGACACCCCGTGACGGATGTCAGACCACTGCGAGCGGGAGTGTCTGCATGCAGGAACGTCAGTGTCTTGCATTAGTGTGTCAGCTTGGAAGTATACCTCCTCTACTTACCTCAGAAAAGATATGGTGTATATATACCAAAAAGATACCCTCAGGGGATTCTACCTTGCTGTGTCATGTCGGTCAAGGATGATGGAAGGGATGACGCCTATACATAGTTATTACGCAGGAGATGGTAATCCTGCTGTGATTCTGAGAATCTTCATGCATAATTAATGAGGCTAGTTGTCAGGGAGAACTACACAACATTTTATGCAGCGCTTAACTAGGTAAAAGTTCAATACCAAAACCTGTTATGTAATGTATTGGCATGGTAAACGCAGGTGAAGGGTCAGGATACTACTCAGGCTTGTATTGGGGTACCCTATGAAATATAACACTATGAATCAGATTGGCTCACATAGGCATGAGTGCTAGGGAAAGGGGGCATGCCACTTAAGCTAAGTTCCATATAGGTTGTAGAAAGTAAGTTTTTCTAAGTTTCCAATATAATGCTTTACTTTTCCTGAGGACTGATTCTGGTGTGTACAATAGAATTGTTTTTGGTTCTCAAAGGCTTTGAATGGTGCCTTAACTATGAAGGACACAAAGCAAGTTATTTTGTCACTTCAGTTCTGGAGTGATATTACAAATCAGGAAAGTTATGGCTCACAGTACCCCGTGGTTACAGTAATAGGAATAGTTGAGGCACATGGATAACCCTTAATTCCTCCAAAAGAGACACAAACATCAGTAAATAAAAAAAAGAACAACACCAGGGCATCTGGATGACACCCATCTGTCTGTGGGTACAAGGGCCCCATGCAGCATGATGGTCTTCATATATTTACCGGGATTGTTGGCTATACATATAGTATTATAATTCTGTTAAGCAATAAAAGGAAAATAATGTGCAAACCAATGGATCACAGCTGCAAGGACTGTACCATCTCAACAAGCCTATACAATACCATGATACCAGCAGAGTAATACTTTGGGGGCAACCATTCAACCATATTTGTCTGGCCATTTTTTATTGGGCTGCTTCTGACATTCATACCTAGTCCAAACATTCTTTTTACTTTCTGGGTCTGATCATGTAAATCTATGAAATCCTGTCTTGTGTTCATTCAGGACACATACAATCAGAGTACAAGCTAGCATTTTCAGCTGCATGATCAGCAAAAGAATGACCTTAAGAGCATATTGTGATTCTGGCTAAATCTCTTAGGGCCCGATTGCAAGTTTGGCGGTCCTACAGCAGATGGTGCAAACCGCCATCCACTGAAGGACCGCCAAACCCGTGGAGTCACCGCCCACCAGTTTAGTTTATTCCTTGTCTGGCAGGCGGTCATGCAGTGGTCTGACATCGGCAGTCTAGTAGGCTCATAGAAGGGCCCACCTTGCAGACTACCACACTTAGAGCGCCACTTGCACCTTCCTGCATGGTGTGTTGCATACATGCCACACTGTGCAGGCACTGGGGGTGCAAATCCAGGGGGGCAGTACATGTGCACTCTGCATGCATCCAGTGGGCCCTGAGGCAGCAAGGGGACCTATTAGGGACCCCTTAGTTGCCTCACTGCCACCCTTTTCATGGCAGGCTCACTGCCACGAAAAGAGTGGTGGTGAGGCAACTAAAAATATGCTTGGCAGTGCAGCTGCAGCACCAGCAGTATATTTCTTCCTCGTAATACCTCAGGTGATTCCACAGTGTGGCAGTGGTCAGACTGCCACCACAGGTTAGCTGGGACGATGGAACACAAAACTCGTAATCAGGCCCGCAATCTTCCAATGTCTAAAAATAGGTAACGCAATCTGGTTCTCATGTAAAGCGCTCTAATGACTTTGGCTCATGTTTGCCCTGTATAAAACTGCAAAAAATTAAAATATATTTATGGAGTGAATAGTGCAAACTCCATGACCACTAACTATTGTTATCTATCATTTGTGAGGAATGAATAATCAACACAGAATAAAATATTACTGTCTGGCAAAAGTGAGTTGATGCAATAGACAAGGGGATTGGTCAGGTGAGCAATGCTGAGAATACATTGAGGGAAGTAGTGAACAGTGTAGGAGGATACAAAACCAGGATGATATGGGAAGCAGAGAGCAACACCAATTAATCACTGGTGTACCTAAGGTCCCTGCTGAGTGGGGTGGCCCGTTCAGAACAGTACCTTGGCCTGAGAGCTCCTGAGTGAGCCCAGAGGGGGGTCTCTATATGTACTTTGCAGGGGGGCCCGCTCAAGTTTCGTTACGCTGCTGCAGTTAATACTTTGACAACCTAGACTCAGAAAGATGTTGGGTTTTGGTGGTAACAATAATGTAGTCGCAGCATGCAGTACACCAATAGTGAAGAGTTAACAAGTACAGTATTTTCAGACATTTCAGCAGTGATGCTGCAATGACGCACAGACCTGGCACTAGAGCTTCCATGGTAAAACAAATAACAGGTAATACGTTTCATTCACCAACACTCCAGGGCAAACTTTCATCTGTTCTGCCTTCCTAGACTAGGGCAATTGTCCTGGGATAGGGCGGGGCTCGTTTAATGGAATCTTGCAAAGGTTTCCAATACTAGCATACCCTAAAATCCACTCTCTAAAATATTCAACCATCCTCAAAAGAGTACATACCTGAGAGACGATAATAATTTGGGGTAGCATACACACATCTTTAGTGTGGTCATTGGACATCTGTCTTTCTCCAGCTGAAATGCAGTACATTAGTATCAAACACATATTAAACACAATTGCAATTTCTCCTTAGAAGATTTTTGCCCTTGTTCTTTTGTATTGTTTCATAGAGTCAGGGATATTCAAGAAAACACCATTGTACTGAACCACTGCAGACCCTTCAGAAAGGCCTACAGTGTTCAAATCTTTGTTAAGTCATTGTGAAATTCCATTTGTTGAAACAATTGCAACAATTAGTAACAATTAGTTTTGATTGAGAGGATTATTTAAATTCTCTCTAAGCACTATATAATTATTCACCAGAGACCAATCCAGGCAGTTTTTTTGTTTATCCAACAATTGTTCCTATACCTCTGGTTACAACTCCTGAATGAAAGCAGCACCTACTGTTTGTGACATCATTCAAACTATCACAATAGTGATCAGCTATGTCCCACATATGATCAAAAAGATCATCAGAGGCTTTCCATTTGTTTTGTTTACACTTATGAATCTTGGTCAAACCAGTTGTAGTGGAACATATCTACTTAACAGCATTTGACAGGAATCTCCAGCAGCGATTAGAGCAGCATTATCTGTATGCATCTTATGCAGGAAATTAGCTTTACCCATAAGCCAGTATTGTGCCTCTAATGTCATCAACCCACCAACGAGGATTATACATTTCAAAAACAGTTTGCAGTTCTTCTTTGAATTGTTGGAGATTGTCTCATATATTGAGAAACTAACATATGTTGTACAAAAAGTGAGATCAATGCCAAAACACATAAATAGCGATGCAACCTCCTTCTCCGCTGCCAAGGTATGTGTGCAAGGGTAAGAGGACATCATGTTGGACATTGAAAAGGTTATTGCAGTCGTCAATGCCCTCATCAGTAGCTAAATAGCTCATTTTTCAATTAGATACACATGATCAATGTCTCTAACTCTTTGCAACACAGTCGGTCCCAGAATATCCTGACTAATAGAAATAGCTGGACTGCATTTTCTGACCTATCAGAACTTGTGTTTTGGATCACTGGGGTAGGGAATGACATCCTTTCATAGGTGGGTAGTGATGGATTGTTGTGATAGCCTCTTGTCTTACTGTAGCAGACTACTGTTATATGTGCTCGCACTCCCCATGCTGCTGTTTGCCGTGTTCTATGGTTTCACTTGCATGATAGATGCGTACATCCCACTCTCTTACATGTAGGCTAGCAATGTACTGTTATTGGTTGCAATCTGTGGTGCACTCCCAGCATCTACATCCAAAATGAACTAATTTCAGGAGAACTCTAACATGTTCTCTTGTATTTGTTCTATTGCTTGGGAATATCATCAGAACTTTGGGCAAATAAATATAAATTGCGTTGGTGCTGTGAGTGCACAGCTATCACTATCTTCCAATTGTTTTATTGTGATACGTCACTTTCTCATCAGTGTCTTTAAGAGCAAACATTTGAGATTGCTGCCGGTGCTTTATGGCCTTGTTGTGCCAGTTTAGGAAAGCCAATCACTACTGTGGGTTAGTTTTATTCTTCAGTTATTCTAATCTTTTTCTTAATGTTATTCAAGCAAGAAACTTGAAAGATGCTTTTTTCCAGAATGGACTGTTTACTTTCATTGCCATTGCATTTTATTCAGTACCCTATATATCTCAATCTGTGCTTACCATACTGGTAATACATGAGACCTTATTCATCTTAAATTCTTAGTCCCCCATTTTCCTAAGTACACCTTGGTTCACACATATGAAAATATTTATGTTGTCTGCTGTGGTGTTTGGACAAAATATTGCGTTATTTTTATAGTGGTACATAAATATTGTGTCAAAAATATTACTGCTACAGAAATATCATGTCACAGAATACAATTTTCAAGAATATTGTTTTTGGTATGTAATATCTTTTAAAATAATATTGTTTTATTTAATTTCATTTACTTATATACAGTTGTACAAATTATTATATTTTGTTTAATTTAATATATACAAATTAAATTATTAATTCTCAGTGTTAGTATTGTTAGCATAATTGTTATGCATTTTTTACATTATAGTTTCTAATGTAAAAAGTTTATTTTATTAAATTAAGTTAATCATTTATGGTTTATAATGTAGTGGGGGTTGTTGGATTTTCAAGGGAATTGGGTTGTAAATATGTTAAACTATAATTAATTAAATGTTATTTTTCAATAATTTGGTATTGGTAATTCAATATTAAATTGAATATTAATTAAACTTTTTAATTGTGTAATAGTTATTTTATATTGTTAATTTTAATTCTTTATTTTTTAATGTACATTTAAATTCTAAACAGTTGATTATTTTTATTGAAGCTGTTAGTTGTTGGTTTATGCTGGAGTAGAGGGTGGGCATTTTTCATATTACTATTATTATTTTACTTTAATGCCAATTTTACATTGGTTTCCGCTGGAATATATGTTAACAAGTTTTTTAAATTATTATTTTACAAAAATTTGGGGTTTAATTGATTCATAATTAAGTATTTTTTAATTGTTAGAATGATTTTGGTAAATTTGACAGTATATTTAAATAATTGTATTTTTGTAAATTTTATTTTTAGTAGCGGATTGTTGTTTTTGTAGAGAAATTTGAAAGGAATTTAAATGAATTTAATGAAGTACAAATAATATTATTTTAATGCTTATTTATTTTGCAAATGTTATTTAAATATGTACTTAAGATAAACGAAATTGATGTATTTTGTAATTGTTCTATTATATTATATATTTACACTATATTTAAATGTTCATGTTTTTGTTCGTAATGTATATTTTACTAGTGGGTTTTTTGTTTTATAGGAGAATGATAGTTGGTATTCAAATGATAGTATTTTGAATTAATTGTTACAACTATTTAGTTGATCATAATTTATGTCTTTCTGTTAATATTGGAAATATTACACGCATTTTTTATTTATTAACCCTAGCATTATGTACTTTAAATAATATTATTAAAAGGTATTTTTTCATGCATCATTTTTTGTTTTTGTAAAAGTATTATTTTAAATATTGTTGTTGTATTCTATAGAAGTAATATTTCTTTGGTATTTCCTGTTATTTTGTGCTAGGGATGTATATGTCATTCAAATGTATGCTATTTCTTCCATTTAATTATGTATTTCTTCATTATTATAGTACCAAATAAAATGTATGTTGAATTGAAAATATAATTCAATTCAATTCATCAATCTTTGTTCGGATACGAATATCCATAAAAGCACAATTCAATCAACACCAAATGAAAAACGATTCTTATTTAAAATTCTCATATAGATTTGTATTTAAAATCTTATTTAAGTCCGCGGTGCTTAAGGCTAGATAAAACACATAAATTTGATAAGAAAAATTGCAACAATACACAGTAGATGAAAAAGCACAAATATACAACAGCAATACCATATTAGTAGTTTGTAGATAAATTAACCAATAAAATTAACGCTAAAAAACAATTGGGCAGGCATGTAGAAGCAACATCAAATTATAAAAAAGTGCAATTTGATGTGAGCAACATTAACAACATAGTACAAATGTAATTGATTATGATTAAGCTTCCATGCCAGCGAAAATGTTAAAGACGTTGGACATGCATTTAGCAGCAGCATCATGTTAGAATAACGTGCAGTTAGTTGTAAACAGTATTAGCAGCATCTTACAAATAAAACTGCTTGTGTTTGGGCTTTTCTGCCTGCAAAGGTATAAAAAGGCAATAAAGTTGCAGAAACAGACGAGAGAGGTTCAGAAAGAGGGAACAGGGGCGCAGAAAGAGGCGAGAGGTACAGAAACAGGCAAGAGAGGTATAGAGAGAAAGAACAGGGATGCAGAAAGAGGCAAGAAAATTGCTGAAAGAAGTAACAGAGGTACAGAAAAAGGCAAGAGAGGGCTGAAAGAAGGAACAGAAATGCAGAAAGAGGGAACAGAAGTGCAGAAAGAAGCAACAGATATGCAGAAATAGGAAATAGAAGTGCAGAAAGTGGCAAAGAGGTACAGAAAGAGAAAAAGAGGTGTACAAAGAGACAGGAGAAGTGCAGAAAGATGTAAGACAAGTGCAGAAAGAAGCAACAGAGGTACATAAAGAAGCAAGGTGGTTGCAGAAAGAGGCAAGAGAAGTCCAGAAAGAAGCAGGAGAAATGTAGGAAGAGGCAAGAGAAGTGCAGAAAAAGGCAAGAGAAGTGCACGAAGAAGCAAGAGAAGCACAGAAAGAGGCAAGAGAAGTGCAGAAAGAGGCATTAGAAGTACAGAAAAAAGCAAACCAGGTACAGAAAGAGGCAAGAGCGGTGCAGACAGAGGGAACATGGATGCAGAAAGAGGCAAGAGAGGTGCAGAAAGAGGGACAAGGGTTCAGAAAGCAGCACAAGGGGTGCAGAAAGAAGCAACAGAGGTGCAGAAAGAAGAATGAAAAGTCATGAAAGAGACAAGAGTTGCAGACACAGGCAAAAGAGGGACAGAAAGAGGCAAGATAAGTGCTGAAAGATGCAACAGAGGTGCAGAAAGAAGCAAGAGACGTGATAAAACAGACAACAGAGTTCCAGAAAGAAACAAGAAAAGGTGCAGGGAAAATAGGAAGAGAAGTGCCGAAAGAGGTAAGACAGGTGCACAAAGAGGCCGGAGATGTGTAGAAAGAGGTAAGTGAGATGCAGACAGAGGCAGAGGGTTGCATAAAGAGAAGAGTACGGAAAGAGGGAAGAGATGTGTAAAAAGAGGGATTGGGTACAGAAAGAGACAAGAGGGGTGCAGAAAGAAGCAACAGAGGTACAAAAGAGGTAAGTCAAGTACAGAAAGAGGCAAGAGCGGTAGAAAAAGGGGGAACGAGGGATACAGAAAAATGGGTGCAGGAAGAAGAACGATGGGTGCAGGAAGAAATAACAGAGGTGCAGAAAGAGGCAAGAGTAGCGCAGAGAAAACAAAAAGTGTGCAGGTAGAGGCAAGAGAAGTACAGAAAGAGACAATAGAGGTGCAGAAAGAGGGAAGAGGGGTGCTGAAAAGAGTACCAGGAGTGCATAAAGAGGCACATGATGTACAGAAAGAAGCAAGAGAAGTGCAAAAAGAAGCAACAGAGGTGCAGACAGAGGATAGAAGGGTACAGAAACAAGCAAGAGAAGGGGAGAAAGAAACACCATAGGTGCAGAAAGAGGCAAGAGGGTTGCAGAAAGAGGCAAGAGAAGTGAAGAAGAACCAACAGAGGTACAGAAAGAGGCAATAGAAGTGCAGAAAGAGGTAAGAGAAGTGCTGAAATAGTCGAGAGGTACATAAAGAGGAAAGAAGGGTACCGAAAGAGAGAAGGGGGTTCAGCAATTGGCAAGGGGGTACAGAAAGAAGCAAGAGAGGTTCAGAAAAAAGCAAGAGAGGTTCAGAAAGAAGCAAGATAAGTGCAGAAAGAAGCTAAATCGGTGCAGAAAGAGGGGTACAGAAATAGGCAAGAAACGTGCACAAAAAAACAACAGAGGTGCTTAGCCACATCGCTGCTTGAGAGTTTCCCCTGCTGTGCTGGACAGCAACGAAAACGGGTATGGTAATGACGAGCTCAGCTCGTCATGAGCACCTGAGAGGTGCATGCCTTGACGAGCTGAGCTCGTCATGAGCATGGATGGGGTTAAGGATGCAAGAGAACTGCAGAAAGAGGCAAGAAAGTTGCGGAAACAGGCAAACAAGGTGCAGAAAGATGGAACAGGCTTGCAGACAGAGTCAAGAAATGTACAGAAATAGGGAAGAGGGGTACAGAAAGAGGCAAGAGGGGTGCAGGAATTTGCAAGAGAGTTACAGAAAGAAGCAAGCGGAGTGCAGAAAGAACCAACAGAGGTGTAGAAAGCGGCAAGAGGAATGCAGAAAGATGCAAGAGAATTGCAGAAAGAATTCAACAGAGGTGCAGAAAGAGGCAAGAGAACTGCAGAAAGAGGGAACGGGTGCAGAAAGAAGCAAGAGAAGTGTAGAAAGAGGAAAGAGGCGGTGCAGAAAGAGGCAAGAAGGGTGCAGAGAAAAGCAAGAGAGGTACGGAAAGGAGCAAGAGAAGTGCAGAAAGAACCACCAGGTGTACAGAAAGAGGCAAGAGGGGTGCATAAAGAGGCAAGAGAAGTACAGAAAAAACCAACAGATGGGTGCAGAAAGAAGCAACAGAGGTACATAAAGTAGCATGAGAAGTGATGAAAGAGACAATATAGTTGCAGTAACATGCAAAACAAGTGCAGAAAGAGGCAAGAGAAGTGCTGAAAGACACAACAGAGGTGCAGAAAGAAGGAAGAGAAGTGATAAAACAGACAACAGAGTTGCAGAAAGAAACGAGAAAGGTGCAGAAAATAGGAAGAGACGTGCAGAAAGAGGCAAAACATGTGCAGAAAGAGGCAGGGGAGGTGCAGAAAGTGAAAGGTGAGCTGCAGACAACAACAGGAGGTGTGCAGAAAGAGAAATGCAGAAAGAGGGAAGAGAAGTGCAGGAAGAGGCAAGAAAAGTGCAAAGAGGCAATGGAGGTACAGAACGAGGGAAGAGAAGTCCAGAAAGAAGCAGGAGAAATGTAGAAAGAGGCAAGAGAAGTGCAGAAAAAGGCAAGAGAAGTGCAGAAAGAAGCAAGAGCAGCACATAAACAGGCAATAGAAGTGCAGAAAGAGACATTAGAAGTACAGAAAGAAGCAGGAGAGGCGCAGAAAAAAGCAAAACAGGAGCAGAAAGAGGCAAGAGAACTGCAGAAAGAACCAACAGAGATGTAGACAGAGGCTGGAGGGGTGCTGAAAGAGGCAAGAGAAGTGCATAAAGAAGCAACAGAGATACAGAGATACAGAAAGAGGCAAGAGAACTGTAGAAAGAGGGAAGAGAGGTGAAGAAGAAGGCAAGAGAGGTACAGAACGAGGGAATAGGGGTGCAGAAAGACGCAAGAGGGCTGCAGAATGAAGCAGGAGAGGTACAGAAACAAGCAAGAGAGGTACAGAAACAAGCAAGAGAGGTACAGAAAGTACCACCAGAGGTGCAGAAAGAGGCTAGAGTGTTACAAAAAGAGGCAAAAGAAGTGCAGAAAGAATCAACAGAGGTGCAGAAAGAGGCAATAGAAATGCAGAAAGAGGCAAGAGAAGTGTAGAAAGAAGCAAGAGAAGCACAAAAAACAGCAAGAGAAGTGCAAAGAGAGGCATGAGGTGCAGAAAGAAGCAGGAGATGCACAGAAATAAGCAAAACCGGTGCAGAAAGAGGCAAGAGAACTGCATAAAGAACCAACAGAGGTATAGATAGAGGCTAGAGGGGTGCTGAAAGAGGCAAGATAAGTACAGAAAGAAGCAACAGAGGTACAGAAAGAGGCAAGAGAAAAGTAGAAAGAGGGAAGAGAGTTGCAGAAGGAGGCAAAAGAGCTACAGAAACAGTGAGAGGGGTACAGGAAGACGCAAGAGGGATGCACAATGAAGCAAGAGAGGTGTAGAAAGGAGCACAAAAAGTGTGCAAAGAACCATCAGAGGTGCAGAAAGATGCAAGAGGGTTGCAGAAAGAGGCATGAGAAGTGCAGAAAGAATCAACAGAGGTACAGAAAGAGGTAAGAGAGGTACAGAAAGAGTCAAGAGAGGTACAGAAAAAAGGCAAGAGAGGTACAGACAGAGGGAACAGGGATGCAGAAAGAGGCAAGAGAGGTGCAGAAAGAGGGACGAGGGTTCAGAAAGCGACACAAGGGGTGCAGAAAGAAGCAACAGTGGTGCAGAAAGAAGCATGAAAAGTCATGAAAGAGAGTTGCAGACACAGGCAAAAGAAGGGCAGAAGAAAGAGGCAAGATAAGTGCTGAAAGATGCAACAAAGGTGCAGAAAGAAGCAAGAGAAGTGATAAAAAAGACAACAGAGTTCAATAAAGAAACAAGAAAAGGTGGGGGGAAAATAGGAAGAGAAGTGCAGAAAGAGGTAAGACAGGTGCACAAAGAGGCAGGAGATGTGCAGAAAGAGGTAAGTGAGATGCAGACAGAGGCAGGAGGGGTGCATAAAGAGAGAAGAGAAATACAGAAAGCGGGAAGAGAAGTACGGAAAGAGGGAAGAGATGTATAAAAAGAGGGATTGGGGTACAGAAAGAGACAAAAGGGGTACAGAAAGAACCAACAGAGGTACAAAAGTGGCAAGTCAAGTACAGAAAGAGGCAAGAACGGGACAGAAAGAGGGAAGAGGGATGCAGAAAAAGGCACAAGGGGTACAGAAAGAGGAACGAGGGGTGCAGGAAGAAGTAACAGAGGTGCAGAAAGAGGCAAGAGAAGTGGAGAAAAACCAAAAATGGTGCAGGAAGAGGAAGAGAAGTACAGAAATAGGCAATAGAGGTGCAGAAAGAGGGAAGAGGGGTGCTGAAAAGAGTACCAAGGGTGCATAAAGAGGCACAAGGTATACAGAAAGAAGCAAGAGAAGTGCAGAAAGAAGCAACAGAGGTGCAGACAGAGGGAAGGAGTGTTCAGAAACAAGCAAATGAAGTGCAGAAAGAACCACCATAGGAGCAGAAAGAGGCAACAGGGTTGCAGGAAGAGGAAAGAGAAGTGAAGAAGAACCAACAGAGGTATAGAAAGCGGCAATAGAAGTGCAGAAAGTGGCCAGAGAAGTGCAGAAAGAAGCATGAGAGGAGCAGACAGAAATAAGAGAAGTGCTGAAAGAGTCAAGAGATGCATAAAGAGGAAAGAAGGGTACAGAAAGAGAAAAGAAGGGTGCAGCAATTGGCAAAGGAGTACAGAAAGAAGCAAGAGAGGTTCAGAAAGAGGCAAGAAACATGCACAAAGAAGCAACATAGGTGCTTAAGGATGCAAGAGAACTCAGAAAGAGGCACGAAAGTTGCAGAAACAGGCAGACAAGGTGCAGAAAGATGGAACTGGGGTGCAGACAGAGGCACGAGAGGTGCAGAAATAGGGAAGAGGGATACAGAAAGAGGCAAGATGGGTCCAGAAATTTGCAAGAGAGCTGCAGAAAGAAGCAAGCGGAGTGCAGAAAGATACAACAGAGGTGTAGAAAGCGGCAAAAGGAATGCGGAAAGATGCAAGAGAATTGCATAAAGAAGCAACAGAGGTGCAGAAAGAGGCAAGAGAACTGCAGAAAGAGGGAACGGGTGCAGAAAGAAGCAAGAGAAGTGCAGAAAGAGGAAAGAGGCGGTGCAGAAAGAGGCAAGAAGGGTGCAGAGAAAAGCTAGAGAGGTACAGAAAGAAGCAAGAGAAGTGCAGAAAGAACCACCAGCTGTACAGAAAGAAGGGTGCAGAAAGAGGCAAGAGAAGTACAGAAAGAACCAACAGAGGTGCAGAAAAAGGTAAGAGAGGTACAGAAATAAGCAAGAGAGGTAGAGAAACAGGCAAGAGAGGTACAGAATGAGAAAACAGGGGTGTAGAAAGAGGGAAGAAAGGTATAGAAAGAGGCAAGAGGGGTGCAGAAAGAAGCATTAGAGGTGCATAAAGTAGCATGAGAAGTGATGAAAGAGACAAGATAGTTGCAGTAACATGCAAAACAGATGCAGAAAGAGGCAAAAAGTGTGCTGAAAGACACAACAGAGGTGCAGAAAGAAGCAAGAGAAGTGATAAAACAGACAACAGAGTTGCAGAAAGAAACAAGAAAGGTGCAGAAAATAGGAGGAGACGTGCAGAAAGAGGTAAGATGTGCAGAAAGAGACAGGAGAGGTACAGAAAGAGGCAAGAGAGGTACAGAGAGAGGGTAGACGAGGCGCAGAACGAGGCACAAGTGGTGCAGAATGAAGCACAAGAGGTGTAGGAAGAAGTAACAGAAAAAGGCAAGAGAAGTGTAGATAAAACAACAGTGGTGCAGAAAGATGCAAGAGAAGTGCAGAATGCGGCAATAGAGGTGCAGAAAGAGGGAAGAGGGGTGCAGAACGAGGCACAAGGGGTACAGAAAGAGGTACTGGGGATGCAGAAAGAAGCAAGAGAAATGCAGAAAGAAGCAACAGTTGTGCAGAAAGAGGGAAGGAGTGTGGAGAAAGAGGTAAGAGAAGTACAGAAAGAAGCAACAGAGGTACAGAAAGAGGGAAAAGCGGTAGAGAAAGAGACAAGAGAAGTGCAGAAACAAACAACAGAGATCCAGAAAGGGGTAAGAGCGGGTAAAGAAAGAGGCAAGAGGGGTGCAGAAAGAAGCAAGAGTGGTAGAGAAAGAAACAGAAGAAGTGCAGAAAGAAGGATCAGAGGTGCAGAAAGAGGCAAGAAAGGTGCAGAAAGAGGGAAAAGGGGTACAGAAAGAAACACAAGGGGTGCAGAAAGAAGAAAGAGAAGTACAGAAAGAAGCAACAGAGTGGCAGAAATAGGGTAGGTGGGTGCAGAAAGAGACAATAATAGTGCAAAAAGAAGCAAGAGAGGTGCAGAAATAGGGAAGAGGGGTACAGAAAGAGGCAAGAGGGGTGCAGAAATTTGCAAGAGAGTTGCCGAGAGAAGCAAGAGGCGTGCAGAAAGAACCAACAGAGGTATAGAAAGCGGCAAGAGGAGTGCAGAAAGATGCAAGAGTAGAGCAGAAAGAAGCAACTGAGGTGCAGAAAAAGGCAAGAGAACTGCGGGAAGAGGGAACAGGGGTGCAGACAGAAGCAAGAGAGGTATAGAAAGAGGGAAGAGGCGATGAAGAAAGAGGCAAGAGAAGTGCAGAAAAAAGCAAGAGACGTTTAGAATGAAGCAAGAGAAGTGCAGAAATAACCACCAGGGGTGCAGAAAGAGGCAAAAGAAGTGAAGAAAGAACCAACAGAGGAGAAGTAAGAGGTAAGAGAGATACTGAAAGCGGCAAGAGAGTTACAGAAAGAAGCAACAGAGGTGCAGAAAATAGCATGATAAGTGCTGAAAGAGACAATATAGTTACAGTAACACACAAGAGAAGTGCAGAAAGAGGCAAGAGAAGTGCTGAAAGGCACAACAGAGGTGCAGAAAGAAGCAAGAGAAGTGATAAAACAGACAACAGAGTTGCAAAAAGAAACAAGAAGTGTGCAGGAAATAGGAAGAGAAGTGTAAAAAGAGGTAAGACGTGCAGAAAGAGGGAAGAGAAATGCAGAAAGAGGGAAGCAAGTAAGTATGGAGAGAGACAAGTGGGGTACTGAAAGAAGCAAGAGGTACACAAAGAGGCAAGAGAAGTGCAGAAAGAGGCAAGAGAGGTATAGTAAGAGGGAAGAGGAGATACAGAAAGAGGCACAAGTGGTGCAAAAAGAGGCACGAGGGGTGCAGGAAGAAGTAACAGATGTTCATGTTAATGTTAATGTTACTGAGACTTCTAAAGCACTGTGTTACCCTGAGGTGTCCTGGCGCTATGCACTACCAACCCGGAGAGAAACTAAGGTTGTTAACTGAGATGACCATTTAAATAAATAGCCATGTTTTTAATTCTTTCCTGAAGGGGAATAGCTCCGTTAGATTTCTAAGATGGAAAGGCAGGCTATTCCAAGCTTTAGTGGCACAGTGATCAAAGCTCCTCCCACCACAACTAGTATTGTTGTAGCGGGTATGATCACCTGTTTGGCTTGCGAAGAGCGTAGAGTTCTTCCAGGAACGTACCACTGTATCAAATGTTTCAGGGAGTCAGGACCAATGCCATTAAGGGCCTTAAATACTTTATACAAGGCCTTAAACTGTGCCCGTTGTTCAACTGGGAGCCAATGGAGAGTTCTGAGTCTAAGCCTCACCGAGACAAACCTGGGCTGTAAGCAGCCGGGCTGCCGCATTCTGCACGATCTGGAGTCTGACCAAGTGTCTCTTATGGATGTTGATATAGAGACTATTGCAGTAATCCAGCCGTGACAGAATGAGCACTGTGACTGCTATATTCAGGCTGTCATCTGAGAGGAGGAATTTAATTTTCCTCAAAATTCTAAGAATTAAGAAACAGGATGAGACAACCTTACTAATTTGGTTACCGAAGGAAAGTTTTGAATCGAGAATCACTCCCAGATTTTTCGTCCTGTCCACAGGGACTGGAGGCATGCCCATTGCATTTGGCCACCAATCCGGTGTCCAGAGGTTAGCGATGTTCCTGAATACAATCACCTCGGTTTTCCCTGCATTAAGTTTAAGGCAGTTAGATGCCATCCAGGCTGCAATCGCTCGCATACAGTCGTGGCATTTAGAACCAGTCTCAGCCTCTGACCTTTTCTGAATGGACAATACAATTTGTGTGTCATCGGCATAAGAGGTTAACTGGTACCCGAAGGATCTGATCAAATCTGCCAATGGTGCAACATATACATTAAATAATGTATGACTAAGCGAGGACCCTTGCGGCACTCCACAAGGGAGAGAGAAGGGCTTGGATGTATCTCTGACAAGGTCCACAGTTTGTAATCTACTGTTTAGGAACGATTTCAGAAGATCCCAGGCCTTGCCTTGGACCCCAACCGCAGATAGACAGTCCATCAAAACTTCATGATGGACCGTATCAAATGCGGCCGAAAGGTCTAGGATGATGAGTATTGCGGCACCACCCTGGTCCAAGGCCTCTCTAATTTCCTCCATAGATTTGATCAGTGCCAACCCAGTGCTATGTTCCACATAGAAACCAAACTGTGTGGTGTCTAGCAGAAAATCAGTCTGAAGGAAAAAGCTGAGTTGGCCATTCATAGCCTTCTCCATCATCTTTCCTGGGAAAGGGAGACGAGAGATAGGTCTATAATTGCTTGGATCCAGATTAGATTTTTTATGTAGGGGAAGAATAGATGCTGTTTTCTAAGGTCCCGGAAAATGACCGTGCTAAAAATTTTGCCAAACAATGGGGTAAGAACCTTCCCAATGACTTCTGGAACCAGTTTCAGTACCGTGACTGGACATGGGTCCAAAGGAGAGCCTGATCGAATCACTGATAGTAGATTGGTAACTCTATGTAAATCCAATGAAGTAAAATGGTCTAGTATAGGGGTAGGCCTGTTGTTCTCGGAGAGCCCTATTATAGCAGCCTCATTAGTGACAGTGGGTGTAAGAGTAAAGGATGATAAAATGTTTTTGACCTTTTGTAGAAAGAAGACAGCAAGACTTTCACATAGATCAGAGCTGTTTTCTGTCTTAGGGATGGAAGAGGTAGTACGAGCAGAAATTGTTTTAAACACAACTTTGGATGAATATCCAGCATTCTGATTTGTTCCCCTTAGTATATCTTTTTAGTTTCAGAGAGCAGGTTTTTTTTATAGTTGGAAAGGCATATTTTATAAGCCTCTCTATTAGAACTTTTGTACTCTTTCCTCCAGGCCCTCTCTAGCTTCTTACAGACTAGTTTATGTGTTTTTAAGTCTTCGGTATACCATGGGGCAGAAGGTGATGCCTGCTTAAGAACGCACTGTTTGACCGGCACTAATTTCCTACAATCAGAATCCACCCAATCCGTGTAGGTGGCCGTAGCTTCTACTACATTAGAGAATGGTGCGGGTAATGAGAGCCTTGTAGTTGTAACAGCCTTAGCAAGAGGTTTGTTTGTTTGAATTAATATAAAATTGCCACATGATCAGTCCAGGTAAGTGGTACTGTATTTGTGTAAATAGATTTAGGGTTATTGGAGAAAATACCATCTAATGTGTGTCCTGCAGAATGAGTGGTGAGGAAAATTGAATTTTGCCTTGTCATGTGTGCCTACGTGTTCCCCATCCTATGTTATATGTGCATGATTAATATGCATATATCCCCCTATGATCGATTAAAGACGCAATTATAGTTGTGTCCAACGTTAGTATGCCAGTTTCCAGTCCCCGTGAAAGCAACGAGTATTAGGCCTATGTTGCCAACGTTTTACATTATGTACGTTAATTCATCGAATTGTCCCCGTTTCTAGGCCTCAAAGGGCCTGAACACCAGATTCAAGCTCCAGTCTCCTGAAACCACTCTGAGGAGCGATGCAGCCCCTCCCGCATCCCTGACCCTTCGCTTACTTTCTGCCGCGCAGCGCGGTGCCCAGCCTGGCTCTGCCTGCCTGTCTGCCAAGAATATGTTATGCCTCTAGTTATCAGTTCAGCTCTCCGTCTTCACATTCCTAAGCTAACAAACCGCATAAACATCTTCAGCTATAGTCTAGTCTTCCTGTCTCCATCTAAGAGAACTACTGAATTAATATTCATAGAAGATTCATAGCACACGCAATACACGTAGAATATATGCATGCACCAGCCTTAGTGTCAAGTAGCTTTTGCTCTGATGACTTTTAGATTCTGTCAACATGTACTCCAAACACAAGATACCAGATATGCTATAGGTACATGTCGTCCTGACATCGCAGACTTTAGTCTCCTCTTCTAGTGCAGAAGTCAGAGCCCCCAGCTCTCCCCAGTTACACGTCATGGTCCGTTTGCGCGCACCACTAGGTTAAAGGATCCAGCTGCCCAGGTAGCCCCCTCCATGTATCCACCCATTTATGACACTTCTGTGACGTTCTCATCACATGTCTTCGTGCACGCCCTGTGGACGCCTTCTTTTTACACCCATGTGTTCTTATCTTCCGTTTGTCACTTGTTACGCCTACTGTATGCAATGCAATTGTAATGTTTTCCTATATATACTATGTACTGTTAATGAGACGTTGCAGCTGCCATTCCATGCCATTCTATTTCAGGCTGTTCCGATCCTGTCCCTTCCCTTGTGCCTGATTAAAGCCTGTTCAACTCAGATACCCCGGATCCTGCCTCTTATTTATTGAGCTATCTGTTTTAGTTAATGTATTGAAAAATAGTACCGGTAATTAATTATTTATTTACCACATAATGGCGCCCGAATAGGGACGAGCCCCTTCCCCACGCGCCGGCGATGTAACGCAGGCCCCCTGACCCTTCTACAGCCGTGACGGAACTCTACCGTGCACGTGCAGATATTTCTGCTTCATCAAGTCTCCCTCAGGCCCACGGAGGAGACGGAGACTGCGGTCCGGCATCCAGACGAGGTGGTGAGGAATGCGGTTCGTCCCGACCAGAGCCCAAGCCGAGAGAGCAAGGTCCGAGGTATCCGGAGGCCCACCTGTTTCCGAAGCCCGAAGTTCGAAGCGCATGCGTAGTAACCAGACGTCGTAGCAGTCCAGTCCAGTCCGAGGCCTTCAGTTTTGCTTCCCGGTGAGTACCGTTGCTGGGGGAGTATCTAGACGGGGTCATTAGTTTGTCTCCGGTCCGATGGGTTTGGGTACGCAGATCCAGTCCGACGTGTCCATCTAGGTGGATACGGTATGACGTGTCTCTTTATGAGACCGGTATGTTCTGTACTGTTTTAGCAGTGCATCCAGTAATTCTAGTACGTCCGTTCTCGAGAAATTCAAGCGATATGTTTTCAGTGGATCAGGTAGTATTCTGTTCGAACTGTTATTAATGTATTTTTATGTCGTGGTATGAGTGATTTGTTTGCCATTTCATTACTGTGATTATTGTGTATTGTGTTTAATTCAAGTACGACTCAAATATGCCTCTGTTTTCAAAGTTACGTCAGATAAAAACCAGAAAAGGGTTACTCGAAGAATCAGTTCCTGTCCCTACTAGGGACAGTCCTGGACATTTTATGTATCACAAGCATGGCTTAGATGCCATATTATATCAAGACTTATGGGTGGATTATACAAAGAATCTTGAAGAGAAATATAGATGGCCTGTATCAGGTACATGGGATGCCGAGTGCATCATGCGAATAGAAGAAGCATTATGGAAAAAGAAAGCCAGACAATCCCAGAAAGATGCCATAGAATTATGGCGTAAAGAATCTCATAGAAGAACCGAAAAAGAATTCAGAAAAGCAGAATTAAGTAGGGAATCCTCAGAAAAAGCCCAAGAAAGGGAACTTCTAGAAGAAGGTGAACGAGTTAGAGCAGAACAGTCAGACAGACAGAGAAATGCCCTTATTAAAGGTATGTATCCTCTTCTTGCCGAGGGCTTGCCGAAGGCAACCCCGGAAGTACCCTGTAATTTACCGCCACCATTGGTCCCGACTAAGCTACGTCATAAACCGAGTGCAGCTGAAATTTTCCTTTCGTCCTATTTGGACGATACAGTCCCAGAATATGCAAATCCTGTTCCGCCTGCTCACCCTCAGCACCCTGTTAACAATGTAATGCCTGTTCCTCCAGCCACTGGTCCCGGGGACCCTGTTAATGTGCCAGTACCCCCGGACCAGCCCACATTACGTGTGCCCGTTTTGCCAGTCACTTTACCAGCACGTTCAGTATTAACTGACGATTCTAGTTCAGGAGGAGCGGGGGGAGGCGCTCCTACCACCCCGCCTCCAGTAAAACGACTGACGCTGAGAGACGCAGCGTTACAGCGCCCGCCAAAGGTGTCTACACACGCAGCCCTCAAGCAATATCTTACAGACTGTATATATGATTCAGTACCAGGTGAAGATCACATGATATTATATTCCGTACGTTTAAGACGAGTTGCCAACTTTTTGGCCACCCTGCCCGAGATGAAGGAACATCTAGACAGAATATATCATTTTATCCGAACAGGGGAGAATCCAGGAAGTATTCACGAAGCTATGGCACACAGGAAAGTCGAGATTCAAGGCATGATTTTGCAATTTCTGATTAACTGTTTAATAAGAGAGCAGGACTATCCTGATAAAGACAAAGACGAGATGAAAGCCCTGACAAGGTGGAGTGACAATATAGCCGAGGGAAAACATAAGACACAGAATAGTATAGAAAGTATGATTATTGAATGTACCACAGCATTTATGGGCGCAAGGTCCAACTGATGTAGGTTGTATGCACATTACACCATATCATGTCACTCTGAAGCAAGGTGTTGTATTACCACGAATCCGACAGTACAAATTGCCACCTGAGGCTGTCGCAGCCTTATCCAAAATTATTGACGAGCTCATTGCTCAAGGAGTAGTTGTAGAAACTGACTCCAATGTATGTAATTCTCCTATCATTCCGATTCTTAAACGTACTGATCCCAATGCACCTCCAGTTTATCGATTAGTGATTGACCTTCGAGAGCTTAATAAATGTATCATACCCCAGTACCCAGTGGTTCCAGATATTTCTTCCCTATTGACTGCCATTGATTCCGAAGCTACGTTCTTTACTGTTATTGATCTCAAGAACGCATTCTTTAGTGTCCCCATTCATCCAGATAGCCAATTCCTTTTCGGTTTCTGTTTAAATGGAAGAAGCTATAAATTTACACGAGCTCCTCAAGGTTTCACAGAAAGTCCTAGCATCTACAGTCAAGCACTTAAAAGACAACTAGACAATATTCACATGCCAACTGACACTGCCCTGCTCCAGTATGTCGATGATCTATTGATCACAGCCCGTTCTGAACGTGACTGCGAACGTGCGTCACTTACAGTCTTGTATTTCCTGGCCGAGATGGGGCACAAGGTATCCCCTTCGAAACTGCAATTCTGTGTCCAGCAAGTGGTCTACCTTGGACACTTACTGTCCAAGAGGGGTAGGCAGTTGACACCAGACCGTATCCAGTTAATAGCACATCTTCCACAGCCCAAGACTCAGAAGGAGGTACGAGCTTTTATCGGCCTCACTTCTTACTGCAGACAATGGATCCCTCAGTATGCTTATCTAGCCAAACCACTGATACAGTTAACGACACAGGAGGCAGCGATATCGACTGTCCTCCCTTGGACCCAAGAACATACACTTGTTTTCAATGAGTTAAAGAAAGCTTTATGCCAAGCACCTGTTCTAGCGACACCAAACTACAGTAAGCCTTTTACACTTTTTGTCACTGAACGTGATGGTACTGCATTATCTGTTCTCACACAAGATCAAGCGGGACAATACAAGCCCTGTGCTTATTTCTCTAGCACATTAGATCCGGTGGCCCAGGCTTTGCCTGCGTGTCTCAAGTCAGTTGCAGCCACAGCACTAGCTATCAGACAAATCGATTCCATAGTGTTAGGCCACTCCCTGACAGTACAAGTTCCACACTCCGTGGAAGTTCTCTTGAACCGAACACAGACTCAGCACTTGACGATTGCACGTTTAACAGGTTATGAACTGACACTGTTTCAGCCACACATAGAAATCAGACGCTGCAACATTTTAAATCCTGCTACACTGTTACCCTCAGTTACTTCAAATCCTGCCACACATGACTGTGTGGAAGTTGTTAACACCATGACAAAGCCAAGACAAGACTTGACAGACATTGCATTACCTGATCCCGACCTGACGCTTTATGTGGATGGTTCATGTATGAGAACAAGTACAGGAGAACTAGTAGCCGCGTATGCAGTGACTACTGAAACTGAAGTTATAGAAACACATCGTATTGACACCCTGTCTGCTCAAGCAGCAGAGCTCGTCGCTCTGACCCAAGCCTGCATACGAGCTAAGAACCTGAAGGTAAATATATACACAGATTCACGTTATGCATTCGGAGTCGTACACGACTTTGGAGTACTCTGGCAAGAGAGAGGTTTCATGACTTCTCATGGAACCAAGATTCAGCATGGCCCCCTTATTCAAGCTCTGTTAGATGCAATACATTTACCGACAGCCATCGCTATCATGAAGTGCAAGGCACATACGAAAGTCACTGACATCATTTCCCAGGGTAACGACCTGGCAGATCGAACAGCTAAGCTTACAGCTTAGACTCCAGACATTCCAGTCAACACGACACAGACAGACGTCCCAGTTCAGACGACTTGTATGACAGTTAAGGACCCTACACAAGACGTACTAGATATACAGTCACATGCTACCCCAGACGAAATCAAGAAATGGTCTGAACAAGGAGGGGTCCAGACAGATCAGGGATGGTTGACTAAGGAAAAAGCCACATGGTTTCTCCCCGACTCTATGGTTCAAGTCATTATTAACACCGCACATAGTCCAGCACACTTAGGAGAAAAAGCCATGTTAGACAGTATTCAGAACCTCTGGTTTAACAAGCATTTACGAGCAGCAGCCAAGCAGAAAGTGCGTACCTGCATGATCTGTTGTCAGTTCAATCCAGGTAAAGGTGTCCCGGTGGAACAAGGTGGATTCCATCCTCCTGACCACCCTTTTGAAGTTCTCCAGATGGATTATATTCAGATGGATCGATGTCGAGGTTTCAAGTATGTCCTCGTAGTTGTATGCGCTTTGTCCAGATGGACAGAAGCATATCCAGTTCCAGATTACACTGCCGCGACCACTGCCAGGCAGTTGGTTCGTGAGTTTTTTCCCCGCTATGGATTACCGAGGGTCGTGTATTCAGACAACGGCCAGCCATTCTCCTCCGAACTCATGAAACAAGTATCCCTTCTGTTAGGGTACCAGTGGAAGTTCCACTGTGTACGACATCCCGAAGCAGCAGGTCTCGTCGAGAGACATAATCAGACCCTGAAAATCCGCATTGCAAAGGTATGCGCAGAGAAAAGCGTAGATTGGATGGTAGCACTGCCAGTCGCCCTTTTTTACATGAGAATGGTTGCTCACTCCCGTTCAGGTCTGTCCCCTTACGAGGTAGTTTTCGGTCGTCCCCCAAACATGTGGGGTACACCTAGGCCACGTACAATTACCGATGTTGACAGTAATATGCTGACAGATTACCTGGCATCCTTGATGTCTGCACTACTCTCTTGTCGTTCACAGGTCGCCGCTGCTTTTCCAGACAACACCCAAGTGAAACCGCACGAGGTCATTCCAGGCGACCTCGTTCTGATTAGAAATTTTGATCGTTCAAGTCCGCTGGAGCCCCGCTGGAAAGAACCAAAGCTCGTTCTGATGACAACAAGGACTGCGATCAAGGTGGAGGGTCGTAAGGGGTGGTTGCACTCCAGTCACGTTAAACGATTCCATGGACTCCGTCCAAAGACTTTTTTCAAGGACTGCCCCGTTCTCAAGGACTGCCCAGATACTGACTCTAAACTGACCCTGTTAGAGAAAACTCCGCAGCAGGAGTATAAAGAAAAATTAAGGTCTAGTAAGTCAGCCAGTTTAATTGTCTAAGTCCCTCTCGGGTGAAACGGTTAGACAGGTTCCTGACATGTATGAGATAGACCCACATAGTGAGAGAGTTAGTCGAAACTCTAAGAGAATACGTTATCGGAAAAATCTTCGAAGTCGATGTATTGTTACTCTATTAATTATGTTATTTCTGAGTCTTACAATTACAGGCATAAGTTATGTTTTACATATATATTTTCCTCCTATCGTTTCACATGTACATTTTTCCTCTAATGTTACAGTAGAGCACACATTTAGTGAACTGCCTCCTCACGAGTTATCCTATCGTCTTGCCATGCGCAATAATACTTTTATCCGTATGTTACACTATTCACACCAGACTAGCAATGCCACAAATTGTTGGGTGTGTGGTCGACTCCCCCCTTTTCAGACACCGAAGGGAGTTCTGCCACTCTTTCCCTATCCGTTTTCACACAATGGTTCGTGTGGAGCATGGTCCACGTTAACGTCATCCTCAAACGATATGTCCCTTCTGAATAGAACATGTTTCCCAGACAAGGAAGGTCTTTCCCATAGAACAGGGTTAGATCTAGAAAATGAAGTATATGATCTAGGTAATTATTCCTCGAATTTCATGGTTTTGAATGTTCAGTCTGAAACTACTCCAGATTTGCCTGCTATTACAGTTCTACCAGTGAAAGGCGAATTATGTGTCAGAAAGAATGGTTCAGTACATCTAGGACATAGTGATTGTACTACTGTGGTCGAGTATAGTGACAGTGGGAAATCTACTTTCAAAGCCTCACGTCATTCTTATTTTGTATGTGGTCAGACCGCATATGTACGTCTGCCCCTGGATTGGGATGGAACATGTTACATTGCCTTCCTACTGCCACCAGTTTTCCTAGCCCCATCCGATTATCACAGAAATACACATCTATTACACGTTAGACATAGAAGGGAGGTCGAGTCCCCAATTGTCGATCAAACTGAAACTGCCTTAGAACAGTATCAAGATTTCAATAAAGGTTTCTTTTTCTTCATAGGTCCTGTCCAGAATAGTAAGTTAATACGTAGGCTAACCAGAACCCTTGAAGCAGTAGTGAATGAGACTACTTCCGCTCTAGGTAACTTAACTGAAGAACAATCTGCTATGAGATTTGTCGTGCTCCAAAATCGTCTCGTCCTTGACGTCATACTGGCCGATAGGGGCGGAGCTTGTAGAGTCATCGGATCTAGTTGCTGCATTTTCATTCCTAATAACGCACCGTCTGTTTATTCAGCTATAACCAGACTTCATAAAATAGCCCATCAGTTACACCAGAATCCAGGCACCTGGACATGGTCCGGTTGGCTCTGGAGTATAATATCTGCCTGGGGATGGAAAGTATTGTCATTCCTGGGTATAGCAGTAATGATCATATTCAGTTGCTGTCTCTGTTTACAATGTGGCCCTGCGATTTGCGGCTTGTGCGCTACATCTTGTATTCCTAGTCCAAAGTCCCGTTCCAAGAAGATGCGAGACGAGCAAATGATGCTCTATGAACAGATAGATGGTATCATGAATATTGATGTTTCCTGATGGAAACGTAGGGCACAAGGAGGGAATGAGGAAAATTGAATTTTGCCTTGTCATGTGTGCCTACGTGTTCCCCATCCTATGTTATATGTGCATGATTAATATACATATATCCCCCTATGATCGATTAAAGACGCAATTATAGTTGTGTCCAACGTTAGTATGCCAGTTTCCAGTCCCCGTGAAAGCAACGAGTATTAGGCCTATGTTGCCAACGTTTTACATTATGTACGTTAATTCATCGAATTGTCCCCGTTTCTAGGCCTCAAAGGGCCTGAACACCAGATTCAAGCTCCAGTCTCCTGAAACCACTCTGGGGAGCGATGCAGCCCCTCCCGCATCCCTGACCCTTCGCTTACTTTCTGCCGCGCAGCGCGGTGCCCAGCCTGGCTCTGCCTGCCTGTCTGCCAAGAATATGTTATGCCTCTAGTTATCAGTTCAGCTCTCCGTCTTCACATTCCTAAGCTAACGAACCGCATAAACATCTTCAGCTATAGTCTAGTCTTCCTGTCTCCATCTAAGAGAACTACTGAATTAATATTCATAGAAGATTCATAGCACACGCAATACACGTAGAATATATGCATGCACCAGCCTTAGTGTCAAGTAGCTTTTGCTCTGATGACTTTTAGATTCTGTCAACATGTACTCCAAACACAAGATACTAGATATGCTATAGGTACATGTCGTCATGACATCGCAGACTTTTGTCTCCTCTTCTAGTGCAGAAGTCAGAGCCCCCAGCTCTCCCCAGTTACACGTCATGGTCCGTTTGCGCGCACCACTAGGTTAAAGGTTCCAGCTGCCCAGGTAGCCCCCTCCATGTATCCACCCATTTATGACACTTCTGTGACGTTCTCATCACATGTCTTCGTGCACGCCCTGTGCACGCCTTCTTTTTATGCCCATGTGTTCTTATCTTGCGTTTGTCATTTGTTACGCCTACTGTATGCAATGCAATTGTAATGTTTTCCTATATATACTATGTACTGTTAATGAGACGTTGCAGCTGCCATTCCATGCCATTCTATTTCAGGCTGTTCCGATCCTGTCCCTTCCCTTGTGCCTGATTAAAGCCTGTTCAACTCAGATACCCCGGATCCTGCCTCTTATTTATTGAGCTATCTGTTTTAGTTAATGTATTGAAAAATAGTACCGGTAATTAATTATTTATTTACCACAGTGGGATCTGTCACAAGCTGCTTGAGGTCACCTCCGATGAAAATTTGCTGCAGCCTTACATTGTCAATATCAGTAAAATCTTCCAGATGAAAGTTGAAATCTCCCATAACCGTAAAAAACGTATTACAGAGCCATTCCTCTAGAAGTATTCCAATGGAATCTACAAACGCACCCCTAGGACACGGAGGTCGATAGAGGAGAATAGCGTTGAATCTGTCATGATCTGATGTTTGAATGTTAATTGACAATGCCTCACATGCCTGATTAGAAGCTTTGACAAAAGAGGGTTTGAAAGAGTTATGATAAATAACTGCCAGCCCATCACCTCTCTTGACGGGTCTATCAAGCGTATAACAAAAAAAGCCATGTAGAGTTGCTTTGACAAGATCAGGTCCTGAGATTCTGTTGTAAGGGCTAATTTAATGTTGTGATCCTCAATAAACAAGGCACATTCCACACTGTGCTTCATCAAGGACCTGGCATTAAGAAGATTACATTTAAGTGGTGGCTGAACTATTTGATTGTTCCTGTCCTGGAATGTATTACACCGCTTATCAATAGAATTCTCCGTAATGTGAGGCAGAGCAAAATGGCACCTGGTACAGCACTCAGCCTGTGCTTCCATAGTTGATTTGTGGATAACCCTTGGGCAACAGGTCTTGCCCCCCTCAGTGTCCCAGCCTTTAAGCTGCTCCCTGGAGTAAGATCGAGAATCTGACATAAAGAGGCCAGGGGGACATGCCCTGAGCCCAGACCAAGGGGCTCATTAGGATGGCGGACGGAAGAGCGACCGCAGCCCTGGAGTAAGCGGAAAATGCCTTTTCCGTGTCCGCCTGCCGCGGACACTCCGTCCGCCATATCAGGATGGGAAAGAGTGTCAAAATTCCGTCCGCGACGGAAGAGCACGCACCGCCCCCCAACTACACCCGACCACGCGGCGGGCGTAACCAATCCAGAGACTCCGCCATACGTACTGACGTCTACAACCGTCCCCCAAATCAAGATGGCGGAAAATACACATGAAACCGCTGCGGAAAAACAACCTGTCTGAACACGGCGGATTCCCCACAGCGAAGATAACGTACATAGCAGAGATACCCACCGCAAGCTGCTCGCCTCCATGGACCCAGCGCTACACGCGTTCCCGATGCTCTTCGCGATCCACCACGTCCTAGTCTTGGCCCACTATCGACGACGACGCAGGTAAGGCACAAACCATTGGCTGTCTGAGGGGAATACCTGCAAGGGTCGTGACGTTGGGAGGGGGAGTGTCATGTTACCGAAACCACTGAATAGAAGCAAATACAAATACACAATTGTAGTACGCAAGCAGGAATGACTACGACAAACCACGACACATGATTGACTACCTTTATTACACATAATAGGGGTATAATCACAGTGTATGCGTGAGCATGGGCAAAGTGGGCACCAGAGCATGAACATCAGAGGCAGCACATCAGAGGGCAGAATGCAGTATCAGAGCATCAACAGGGCATTGTGGACAACAGAGCAGGTACATCATTGGCAGCATGTGAGAGGGCAGAATGCAGTATCAGAACAGCAACAGGGCATTGTGGACAACAGAGCAGGTACATCATTGGCAGCACGTGAGAGGGCAGAAAGCAGTATCAGAACAGCAACAGGGCATTGTGCCCAACAGAGCAGGTCCATCATTGGCAGCATGTGAGAGGGGCTAAGTGCATCAACAGTCCATTGCACTGAACAGGTCCATCAGAGGCAGCACATGAGAGGGCAGAATGCAGTATCAGAGCATCAACAGGGCATTGTGGACAACAGAGCAGGTACATCAGAGGCAGCACATCAGAGGGCAGAATGCAGTATCAGAGCATCAACAGGGCATTGTGCCCAACAGAGCAGGTACCTCAGAGGCAGCACATCAGAGGGCAGAATGCAGTATCAGAGCATCAACAGGGCATTGTGGACACCAGAGCAGGTACATCAGAGGCAGCACATCAGAGGGCAGAATGCAGTATCAGAGCATCAACAGGGCATTGTGCCCAACAGAGCACGTATATCATTGGCAGCATGTGAGAGGGCAGAATGCAGTATCAGAACAGCAACAGGGCATTGTGGACAACAGAGCAGGTACATCATTGGCAGCACGTGAGAGGGCAGAAAGCAGTATCAGAACAGAAACAGGGCATTGTGCCCAACAGAGCAGGTACATCAGAGGCAGCACATCAGAGGGCAGAATACAGTATCAGAACAGCAACAGGGCATTGTGGACAACAGAGCAGGTACATCATTGGCAGCACGTGAGAGGGCAGAAAGCAGTATCAGAACAGCAACAGGGCATTGTGCCCAACAGAGCAGGTACATCATTGGCAGCACGTGAGAGGGCAGAAAGCAGTATCAGAACAGCAACAGGGCATTGTGCCCAACAGAGCAGGTACATCATTGGCAGTACGTGAGAGGGCAGAAAGCAGTATCAGAACAGCAACAGGGCATTGTGCCCAACAGAGCAGGTCCATCATTGGCAGCATGTGAGAGGGGCTAAGTGCATCAGCAGTCCATTGCACTGAACATGTCCATCAGAGGCAGCACGTGAGAGGGGCTAAGTGCATCATCAGTCCATTGAACTGAACAGGTCCATCAGAGGCAGCACATGAGAGGGCAGAATGCAGTATCAGAGCATCAACAGGGCATTGTGGACAACAGAGCAGGTACATCAGAGGCAGCACATTAGAGGGCAGATTGCAGTATCAGAGCATCAACAGGGCATTGTGCCCAACAGAGCAGGTACATCAGAGGCAGCACATCAGAGGGCAGAATGCAGTATCGGAGCATCAACAGGGCATTGTGCCCAACAGAGCAGGTACATCAGAGGCAGCACATCAGAGGGAAGAATGCAGTATCGGAGCATCAACAGGGCATTGTGCCCAACAGAGCAGGTACATCAGAGGCAGCACATCAGAGGGCAGAATGCAGTATCAGAGCATCAACAGGGCATTGTGCCCAACAGAGCAGGTACATCAGAGGCAGCACATCAGAGGGCAGAATGCAGTATCAGAGCATCAACAGGGCATTGTGCCCAACAGAGCAGGTACATCAGAGGGAGCACATCAGAGGGCAGAATGCAGTATCAGAGCATCAACAGGGCATTGTGCCCAACAGAGCAGGTACATCAGAGGCAGCACATCAGAGGGCAGAATGCAGTATCAGAGCATCAACAGGGCATTGTGCCCAACAGAGCAGGTACATCAGAGGCAGCACATCAGAGGGCAGCATGCAGTATCAGAGCATCAACAGGGCATTGTGCCCAACAGAGCAGGTACATCAGAGGCAGCACATCAGAGGGCAGAATGCAGTATCAGAGCATCAACAGGGCATTGTGCCCAATAGAGCAGGTACATCATTGGCAGCATGTGAGAGGGCAGAATGCAGTATCAGAACAGCAACAGGGCATTGTGGACAACAGAGCAGGTACATCATTGGCAGCACGTGAGAGGGCAGAAAGCAGTATCAGAACAGCAACAGGGCATTGTGCCCAACAGAGCAGGTACATCATTGGCTAGCCAAGAACGTGTGTCAAGCGACCCGTCACAAGGAGATTAACAAAACATAGGAGTTTACATTCGTCAATCTACACACAAACTCACATGACATGTGACTGATGGCAACTAGACCTCACACCACAGAATGTGGTGGACTGCTTGAACAACTCGCCTCGGACACACCGCCAGCACCAGCAACAGGAGTGTGAGACACAGCCACCGATTTACTGACTGACACATGTGCCATCGACCCAGACACACCGCCAGCACCAGCAACAGTAGTGTGAGACACAGCCACCGATCTACTGACTGACACATGTGCCATAGACCCGGACACACCGCCAGCACCAGCAACAGGAGTGTGAGACACAGCCACCGATCTACTGACTGACACATGTGCCATAGACCCAGACACACCGCCAGCACCAGCAACAGGAGTGTGAGACACAGCCACAGCTGTGGTGACTGATACATGTGCCATAGACCCAGACACACCGCCAGCACCAGAAACAGGAGTGTGAGACACAGCCACCAATCTACTCACTGACACATGAGCCCTAGAACCAGACACACTTGCCGGACATGTTCCTGTACACTGACCAACAAATACCATGCCTGCACCTGACACATGTGAGTGAACAGCATCTGAGCCACTAGGACCACTGAAATGGTGAGCCACAGGGCTGTATGGGCCAGGAGGCAGGGTGGCTCTGGGAGCTGGTGACAGCTGTACTGAAGCGACATTGGGGTGTTCAGGTCTCACTGGTGTGTGTCTCCGTTTCTGTGTGAAACGTTGGGGTACCCCAGACATGCCTGGACTGGTAAGTTGAGTGGCATCACCAGACATCAAAGGTGTATCATGTGCTTGTGGTGGTCTGCTCTCTGGGGACGTGCTGGACCCTGCCTGCCGTTTGCTGTGGGCCTGCCTTCTGCCCTCTGCATCATGTGTAATGGGCGATGCAACAACAGTGTACTCCTTCCTCTGCTTTAGCGGGCCGTGGATGGGAGTAGAGGTATGGGGTGACTCGACCGCTGATACATGTGTTGTACATTCCTTAAACATCATCCTCAGTGCAGCCAGGGGTGAAATATGCCTGTCCTTGATGGTGCTCGTGTCCATGGGAGAACCCTTGGCCATGGGATGTGCCTTGGACGTCGGAGGTGTCCTGTCCCTGGAATGGCTCAGATCCCTTTCCTGTGCCCTGACCCTGAGTGCAGACATGTCCATTGTAGTGTCCCTCTCCTTTGAAGCTACCCTGCTCTTGGGAGGTGCCCTCACCTTGGTACTGAGCTTGTCCTTGGGAGTGTCCCTGCTCTTGGGAGGTGGCCTTTCCTTGTTACTGTCCTTGTCCCTGGGAGCGTCCCTGCTCTTGGGAGGTGGCCTTTCCTTGTTACTTTCCTTGTCCCTGGGAGTGTCCCTGCTCTTGGGAGGTGGCCTTTCCTTGTTACTGTCCTTGTCCCTGGGAGTGTCCCTGCTCTTGGGAGGTGGCCTTAGCTTGGGAGTCACGTTGGGGGGGGGATGGCTGTGTAGCATGTGAATCCATTTCCATACACACCCCTCCATGATCCTGTCTGTCAACTTCAGTGTTGGACACGTCGTCTTCGGATAAAGAGATCACATGCTTAGGGGATGGTGTCTGTGCCCTCCGTGCCCTGCCTTGCTGCCTGTGGCTGCTCCTAGTGTAATGACCAGAATAAGAGGCCCGGTCTGAAGACTCACTCTCCCCTGTAACATCAAGTGGTGTGGATGGTGGTACAGAAGTAGCACCCTGTCTATGCGACTGTACAATGGCTGAGGACACAGTGTTTGCCAATGACTGAACTGTTCTGTGGAGACCAGCAACATCGCCATGCATCCCCTCCATGAATGCCACCACCTGCCCCAACTTCCTATTGTGGTCTTGAAATGCATTGATCATGTTGGTCTGCCCTACACACAGCTGTCGCAGCAGATCAACAGCCTCTGCACAAAGTGCACTTTGTGTCACTGGGGCAGGGGCGGCGGTTCCTGCACCGAAGGCAACTCTGCTACCCCTTCTCTGGCGAGCACGAGCAGTACATGTTGCAGTGGGTGGCATTGTAGGCCCTGTGTGCTGTGTCCCTACTGAAGGTGTCGATTGCCCACTCCCTGTCTCTGCCAACAGTGCGGACTCACCAACACTTTCTGAGGATGAGGGCGATGGTGTTTCCATATGCGAGTCCTCAGGGACGGTCCTGTCCCCCTCTCCGGGGCTGCCCTCTTCAGTGTCAGTCTGCGTGTGGGCGACCTCTGATTCGGAAGCATTGCCACTACTCATCTCCGTCGTCTGCGGGTCAGTGCCCTCTGCCAAAGCTGAAATAGAGAGAAACGCGGTGCCTAGGACCGCCATGCCGGCCATGTCAGCCACCGACGGGTGTTCACTCGCCTGGCACGGCGGTGGCTGACATGGCCGGCACGGCGGTCCTAGGCCGGGCATGGCACGGCGGTTGTGGACATGGCCGGCACGGCGGTCCTGGGCCGGGCTGGTCCGGCCGGTGTACGGTGGATGATGCAATGTGACTGTAAGGGGGGTCATGAACTGCCATGTCCATTGACTACATCTAAAGGGTGTGTCGGCCTGCACCTCCCCCGCTGAATACGTGCATCGCCATGGTGGCGCCAGTGATAGAACATTGTTGCAAAAGAAGCATCCGTCCCGGAAGCTTGCACGTGCGGTTGCCGATGTGTGACCGTGACGGTCCGTGCACATGCAGCCAATGGGAAGAGGGAACGCTGGCCGCGTATGGCCAATCGAAAGTAGCGGAAGCAGTGCACCGCCATGGCGGCGCCAATGATAGAATATTTTCAGACGCTGCACCGTGGTGTATTGTCTGCAGTTGCGTCATGAGGGTTGTGAGCGTGATAGGGAAACTTCATATGTCATGCACTATTCCATGTGTCCATACTATGCCCATCAGTGTGCACACAATGTGCAACAGATGTGCATGTCGACGTGTTGACGTCGGGTGTGACCCTACAGACGTTTAAACTTCTTCACATCTACACAGTACATCACGGCTGTATCGCCACATTCAGAATCTGTTGTCAGTGTGTGGTTCATGTGAGGTCACTACAATGGTGGGGGTACACATGCATTCAGTGTATGTGTGTTGCCTGTTGTGTCATCATGCATGTAATGTCCGTATGCTCACCATTATTGGTGTTGGCATTGCTGCATGATGACATGGTGTGTGTGTATCATTATCGTTTGTGTGCATGCACTTGCATGTGTGTCTGTGATGTGGCTTCTACACATTATAGTCATGACACACGTCTTGTCAGTAATGTTGACATGTGACCAAGTTGCGTTGTACGTGTTAACACACTTCCTGTTGCAAGTGGCTGCACATTGTTAATGGGGCACTCCGTATTGTAGTTACTATCAGAGATGTCACACATATGACCATTGTCAAAAACATTTTTCTTCTTGCTAATGTTGGCTTACATATGATGGAGTTGCACACCTATGCGTCGTTTGTAAGTTGACTCAAGTTACATCTCTCTCCCACACAGGAGGGCTCCAAATGTGCATCGGCCATACACTGTGCTGGAGGATATGGTTGACGAGGAGGTGATCAGGAAATTCAGGCTAGATCGACGTCGATTGATGGAGCTAGTTGCCCAATTGTCTCCTCATCTGCAGCCACGAAGGACGTATCCTGGTTCCATTACACCCACAGCAAAGGTGATGGCGGCACTACACTTTTTTGCTACTGGCACCTTTCAGTACACAGTTGGACATGCCGGGGGGATGTCACAGTCCATGTTCAGCATGGTACTTCGGGATATTCTAAAAGCTATGATGCTGTACAAGGATGACTACATCCATTTCCCACGGTCGGAAGAGTTGCCAGCAGTCAAAGCAGACTTCTATGCACTGGGCCAGATACCACACGTAGTGGGTTCCATTGATGGCACACATATCGCTCTCATTCCACCACGGGCACGTGAGCAGGTTTATAGGAATCGGAAGCACTTCCATTCGCTGAACGTGCAGGTGGTGTGCCTGGCCGACAACATCATCTCCCATGTGTGTGCAAGATTTCCAGGCTCCGCACATGACGCCCACATCATGCGGAGCAGCATTGTTCCCAACTGATGGGAAATCTGCGTCCCGGTCAAGCGTGGCTTGTTGGTGAGTATGCTGTGGGGACTTTTGTGATTTCTGTGTGGCATGGGGTACCCATCAAATCTGGTTGTGATATTTCTGTCTGCCATCCCCCTACATAGGCGACTCGGCGTACCCAAACCGGCCCTGGCTCCTGAGTCCCATACGTAGTCCTACTACAGCGGGTGAAATGCGCTACAATGATGCACATGGAAGGACACGTAGAGTGGTGGAACGTACGTTTGGACTGCTAAAGTCTAGGTTTCGGTGCCTGGATAAGACCGGAGGGGCCCTGCCTTACTCACCAGGCAAAGTATGCAGGATCGTGATTGCCTGCTGCATGCTCCACAACCTGGCCGTGCCAATGACATTGAACTGCTCTTTGACCCTGAAGACCAACAAGTTCCTCGGCCTCCCATCCCACCCATGTCGACTGATGAGGATAGTGGTGAGGAGGAAGGTGTGGACCAGAGGCGCCAGCTCATTGATCGCTACTTCCCTTGAATGTGAGTAACTACCTCTTGTGCCGGTTGACAATGCCTTATGTATGTTTGCTGGTGTTGTGTGGATGTGGTGTGCATCAGCTGGGTGTTCTGCTATGTGATGGTTGCATATGTGTGTGTTCATTTATTTGGACATGCAAATCTCCATGATGTGTGTCCTCTCATCCAATGATTTTGTGATGAGTGTGGTTTGTGGAATGTTGCTGTGCAGTGTGTTGTGATGGGTGTGAATCTGTTTCCTGACGTGTGTTTGCTGTCTCTGAATTTCCCTAGGTCACTCCCGCAGCGGCATGATTATGTACGACTTGGATCCCTGCACCTGGTTACGTCTGTTTCTGAGGCAATCATGTGATTAAACATGGAGGCAACACATCATTGAGTGTGTAAGTGGCATTTATTTACAGGTTGTACATTGGTGCTGGTGAATATTTACAAGTAAGTGTGGGGTGGGGGAGTGGGAGTTGAAGGTAATGGCAGATGAAATGTCCGTGCTGACACCACATTGTGTGATGTCAGGCTAATCCAGCATACCTGTGCCAATGATTGGCTATGTAGGACAGGATAGTTGGCAGGGTGAATGGCTGGCTCAGGCAGTGTCAGAGTCATTGTCGGCCCCTCTTGGAGCGTGTGGATGGAGCACCCTCCCTGCTCTCACCCACTTCCAGCCTCAGACGGCATGGGGGCCTGTTGGGAGTTGTAGTGGTGACCTCTCACACACCCCACACACCACCACCGCCCTCCCTGTGGACATGGGGGCCTGTTGGGAGTTGTAGTGGTGACCTCTCACACACCCCACCCACCACCACCGCCCTCCCTGTGGACATGGGGGCCTGTTGGGAGTTGTAGTGGTGACCTCTCACACACCCACCCACCACCACCACCCTCCCTGTGGACATGGGGGCCTGTTGGGAGTTGTAGTGGTGACCTCTCACACACCCCACCCACCACCACCGCCCTCCCTGTGGACATGGGGGCCAGTTGGGAGTTGTAGTGGTGACCTCTCACACACCCTACCCACCACCACCGCCCTCCCTGTGGACATGAGGGCCTGTTGGGAGTTGTAGTAGTGACCTCTCACACACCCCACACACCACCACCGCCCTCCCTGTGGACATGGGGGCCTGTTGGGAGTTGTAGTGGTGACCTCTCACACACCCCACACACCACCACCGCCCTCCCTGTGGACATGGGGGCCTGTTGGTAGCCATTTACATTTTGGTGAGTATGTGGCCACGTGCATTGGTTGGGGCCTGGGAGATGTGTCTTCTCAGTTGTGTGAGGCTGACCATGTCGTTCTGATCGTGGTGCTTGGTTTGTACTTACCAGCCTCTTCCCCTTCCTCAAGTCCGTCCAGGCTCTCTGGGTGCAGTATGCCCAGCACCTTTTCCTCCCAATCAGTGTAGGGTATGGGCTCCGGGGGTGTGCCGCCGCCATTGTGATTTGCTCCCACAAGGTTTTTGGCAAGGATGCCTTTCACTCTGGTTTTCAGGTCATGCCACCGCCTCTGTATTTCGTGCTTTGTCCTTGGCACGGTCCCTGACGCATTCACCCGACTGACGATCCTGTCCCACATGTGATTTTTTTGCGCCACAGTAGTCTGCTGGACTTGGGCCCCGAATATGTGGGGCTCAACATGGATGATTTCATCCACCATTACCTTCAACTCGGTCTCCGTGAATTTAGGTTTTTTTTGGGTGCCATGGTGTGTGGTGCTCAGTGTGTGGGTTGCGTGAGTTAGGGGGTGCAGGTGTGTGTTGTGTAGGAATGGTGTGGTAGGTGTTTGTGTGGTGGGTGTGGTAGGGTGGTGGTTGTGTGTCTTCAATTGGTGTATGCTGTCGGTCGTATTGGGCCTCCTGCTAGCAGCTATGCTGTGATGCAAAGGATTGTGGTAGTGGGTGGGTGTCATTTTATAGTCGTGTCTCAATGGTTGTTGGCAGTCAGTTGGTAGGTGGGTGTGTTGACTAGTGTGCATTATTGGGTACTTGGGGGAGTGTCATTGTGGCTTGTGATTGGTGTTTCAGGTGGGGGGTTGTCCTTTTTCGTGTGTTTGCAATTTACCTCCGTCACACTTTTTGACATTGGTTTGACGGTAGGGATGTTGTTCGTGTTGGGCTTCCGCATTGATGCACTGTTTCTCGTTGCATTCTTTCCGCCGCGGACGTGGATGGCGGCACGTACCGGGGTACAGGCGGCGTTATCCTAATCGCGGACACGGAGCCTTCGCAGGTATGGCGGTAGATGTGGCTGTTCCCGCGGTCATGTCCGTCCACGGCGGTGGGTGTTCATTTGGTTCTGTCCGCCGCGGATGGTGTTAGATGTGTTCCGTGCACCGCGGATGGTGTTTGATGTGTTCCATCCGCCGCGGTCGGAGTTTCTTGACATGAATATCCTAATCGCAACCGTGGATTCTCCGCGGTGCGGGCGGGAGTACATTTTCCGCGACCATGGCGGACAGTACCCGTTTCCGTCCGCCATCCTTATTGACCTCCAAGCGCAGACGGGCGCAGACGGGCGCAGACGGGCGCAGACGGGCGCAGACGGGCTTGTCTTTGGCACGCCGGCGGCGTGAAGATTTATAGGTGTAGGCTAAAAAAGCTAGAACACTAACCACCAAGATGGCAGTGTCCTGCCCGTGATTCTCCCACTCCCCCAATCCAATCAACAGTCAGCGTGTTGCGCTAGGAACAAATTGCCCAGCGCACTTTAAAAAACAAATTATCCAAAGGAATCAGATAACACTTTGACAATACAAACAAAATTAAAATCGAGTAGGCTAAAAGAACTTAAAATATAGTGCAGGTAAATAGTTATATCACCATCATGGCGAGCATTGCACACAGCTTCGCATCAGGAGGTAGCACTGAACTGTGGCGTAAGCGTGCAGGTTTACAGGTGCAGGCTAAAAAAGCTACAACGCTAACCGTCAAGATGCGGTGTCCTGCCCGTGATTCCCCTGCTCCAAATCAACAGTCAGCGTGTTGTGCTAGGAACTAAGTGCCCAGCACGCTTTCAAAAACAAATTATCCAAAGGAATCAGGTAACACTTTGACAATATAAACAAAATTAAAATCGAGTAGGCTAAAAGAGCTTAAAATATAGTGAAGGTAAAATAGTTATATCACCAGCCTGACAAGCATTGCACACAGCTTCACATCAGGAGGTAGTGCTGCCCGGTCAGGTCAGCGTGATGATTTATAGGTGCAGGCTAAAAAAGCTACAACGCTAACCGCCAAGATGGCGGTGCCCTGCCCGTGATTCCCCCACTCCATTCAACAGTCAGTGTGTTGAGCTAGGAACTAAGTGCCGAGCGCGCTTCCAAAAACAAATTATCCAAAGGAATCAGGTAACACTTTGACAATATAAACAAAATTAAAATCGAGTTGGCTAAAAGAACCTAAAATATAGTGCAGGTAAAATAGTTATATTACCAGCCTGGCGAGCACTACACACAGCTTCGCATCAGGAGATAGCGCTGCGCGGTCGCATCAGCGTGAAGATTTATAGGTGCAGGCTAAAAAAGCTAGAACGCTTACCGCCAAGATGACGGTGTCCTGCCTGTGATTCCCCCAATCCCCACTCCAATCAACAGTCAGTGTGTTGCGCTAGGAACAAAGTGCCCAGCGTGCTTTTAAAAACAAAGTATCCAAAGGAATCAGGTAACACTTTGACAATATAAAAAAATTAAAATCGAGTAGGCTAAAAGAACCTACTGTGGTAAATAAATAATTAATTACCGGTACTATTTTTCTATGCATTAACTGAAGCAGATAGCTCAATAAATAAGAGGCAGGATCCGTGATATCTGAGTCAGAATGGGCTTTAATCAGATGGCTCGAGCCAAAAGACCATGGAATGGCATGCAATGGAATGGAATGGCATCTGCAACGTCTCATTAACATCATACAGTATATATAGTAAAACAGTATAATTGTATTGCATACAGTAGGCGTAACAAGTGACAAACGTAAGATAAGAACATATGGGCGTACAAAGAAGGCGTGCACAGGGCGTGCACGGAGACATGTGATGAAAACGTCACAGAAGTGTCATAAATGGGTGGATACATGGAGGGGGCTACCTGGGCAGCTGGAACCTTTAACCTACTGGCGCACGCAAACGGGCCATGACGTGTAACTGGGGAGAGCTGGGGCTCTGACTTCTGGCACTAGAAGAGGAGACTAAAGTCTGGGATGTCAAGACGACATGTACCTATAGCATATCTGGTATCTGGTGTTTGGAGTACATGTTGATAGAATCTAAATGTCATCAGGGCAAAGGCTACTTGACACTGAGGTTGGTGCATGCATGTATTGCGTGTGCTATGAATCTTCTATGGATACTGATTCAGTAATTCTCTTGCATGGAGACAGGAAGACTAGACTATAGCTGAAGATGTTTATGCGGTTCGTTAGCTTAGGAATGTGAAGCCGGGGAGCTGAACTGATAACTAGAGGCATAACATATTCTTGGCAGACAGGCAGGCAGGCCAGGCCGGGCACCGCGCTGCTTGGCAGAGAGTAAATGAAAGGTCAGGGATGCGGGAGGGGCTGCATCGCTCCTCGGAGTGGATTCAGGAGACTGGAGCTCGAATCTGGTGTCCGGGCCCTATGAGGCCTAGGAGCGGGGATAACTCGATGAATTAACGTGCACAATGTAAAACGTTGGCAACATAGGCCTAATACTCGTTGCTTTCACGAGGACTGGATAACTGGCATACTAACGGTGGACACAACTTATAATTGCGTCTTTATTCGGTCAAGGGGGAACATATGCATATCGATCATGCACATATAACATATAATGGGGAACACGTAGGGACACATGACAAGGCAAAATTCAATTTTCCTCATTCCCTCCTTGTTCCCTACGTTTCCTTCAGGAAACATCAATATTCATGATACCATCTATCTGTTCATATAGCATCATTTGCTCGTCTCGAATCTTCTTGGAACGGGACTTAGGACTTGGAATACAAGAGGTAGCACACAAGCCGCAAATCGCAGGGCCACATTGTAAACATAGACAACAACTGAATATGATCATTACTACTATTCCTAGGAATGACAATACTTTCCATCCCCAGGCAGATATTATACTCCAGAGCCAACCGGACCATGTCCAGGTGCCTGGATTCTGGTGTAACTGATGAGCTATTTTATGAAGTCTGGTTATAGCTGAATAAACAGACGGTGCGTTATTAGGAATGAAAATGCAACAACTAGATCCGATGACCCTACAAGCTCCGCCCCTATCGGCCAGTATGACGTCAAGGACAAGGCGGTTTTGAAGGACAACAAATCTCATAGCAGATTGTTCCTCTGTTAAATTACCTAGAGCGGAAGTAGTCTCATTCACTACTGCTTCAAGGGTTCTGGTTAGCCTACGTATTAGCTTACTATTCTGGACGGGTCCTATGAAGAAGAAGAAACCTTTATTGAAGTCTGTATACTGTTCTAAGGCAGTTTCAGTTTGATCGACAATTGGGGACTCGATCTCCCTTCTATGTCTGACGTGTACTAGATGTGTATTTCTGTGATAATCGGATGGGGCTAGGAAAACTGGTGGCAGTAGGAAGGCAATGTAACATGTTCCATCCCAATCTAGGGGCAGACGTACATATGCGGTCTGACCACACACAAAATACGAATGACGTGAGGCTTTGAAATTAGATTTCCCACTGTCACTATACTCGACCACAGTAGTACAATCACTGTGTCCTAGATGTACTGAACCATTCTTTCTGACACATAATTCGCCTTTTACTGGTAGGACTGTAATAGCAGGCAAGTCTGGAGTAGTCTCGGACTGAACATTCAAAACCATGAAATTCGAGGAATAATTACCTAGATCATATACTTCATTTTCTAGATCTAACCCTGTTCTATGAGAAAGACCTTCCTTGTCTGGGAAACATGTTCTATTCAGAAGGGACTTATCGTCTGAGGATGACGTTAACGTAAACCATGCTCCACACGAACCATTGTGTGAAAACGGATAGGGAAAGAGTGGCAGAACTCCCTTCGGTGTCTGGAAAGGGGGGAGTCGACCACACACCCAACAATTAGTGGCATTACTAGTCTGGTGTGAATAGTGTAACATTCGGACAAAAGAATTGTTGCGCATAGCAAGTCGATAGGATAACTCGTGAGGAGGTAGTTCACTAAAAGTGTGCTCTACTGTATCATTAGAGGAAAGATGTACATGTGAATCAATAGGAGGAAAATATACATGTAAAACATAACTTATGCATGTAATCGTAAGACTCAGAAATAACATAAACAATAACGTGATTATACATCTGCTGCGCAGATTTTTACAATAACGCATTTTCTTAGAGTTGCGACTAACTCTCTCACTATGGGGGTCTATCTCATACATGTCAGGAACCTGTCTAACCGCTTCACCCGAGAGGGACTTAGACAATTAAACTGTCTGACTTGCTAGACCGGAGCTTAAGTTTATACTCCTGCTGCGGAGTTTTCTCTAACAGGGGGAGTTTAGAGTCAGTATCTGGGCAGTCTTTGAAAAAAGTCTTTGGACGGAGTCCATGAAAACGCTTGACGTGACTGGAGTGGAGCCATCCTTTGCAGCCCTCCACTTTTACAGCTGTCCTTGTGGTCATCAGAACGAGTTTCGGCTCTTTCTAGCGGGGCTCCAACGGACTTGAACGATCAAAGTTTCTTACGAGTACGAGGTCGCCTGGTATGACCTTGTGCGGTTTCACTTGAGTGTTGTCTGGAAAGGCAGCCGCAACCTGTGAACGACAAGAGAGTAGTGCAGGCATCAAGGAAGCTAGGTAATCTGTCAGCATATTACTGTCTACATCGGTAATTTTACGTGGCATCGGTGTACCCCACATGTTCGGGGGACGACCGAAAACAACTTCATAAGGTGAGAGACCTGAACGGGAGTGAGCGACCATTCTCATATAGAAAAGGGCGACTGGCAGAGCTACCATCCAATCTACGCCTTTTTCGGCACAAACCTTTGCAATGCGGATTTTCAGAGTCTGATTATGTCTCTCGACGAGGCCAGCTGCCTCGGGGTGTCTTACACAATGGAACTTCCACTGGTACCCTAACAGAAGAGATACTTGTTTCATGAGTTCGGATGAGAATGGCTGGCCGTTGTCTGAATACACGACCCTGGGCAAACCATAGCGTGGGAAGTACTCACGAACCAACTGCCTGGCAGTGGTCGCGGCAGTGTAATCTGGGACTGGATATGCTTCTGTCCATCTGGACAAAGCGCATACAACTACGAGGACATACTTGAAACCTCGGCATCGATCCATCTGGATATAATCCATCTGGAGGACTTCAAAAGGGTGGTCAGGAGGATGGAATCCACCTTGTTCCACCGGAACACCTTTACCTGGATTGAACTGACAACAGATCATGCAGGTACGTACTTTCTGTTTGGCTGCTGCTCGTAAATGCGTGTTAAACCAAATATTCTGGATGCTGTCTAACATGGCTTTCTCTCCTAAATGTGCTGGACTATGTGCGGTATTAATAATGACTTGAACCATAGAGTCGGGGAGAAACCATGTGGCTTTTCCCTTCGTCAACCATCCCTGATCTGTCTGGACCCCTCCTTGTTCAGACCATTTCTTGATTTCGTCTGGGGTAGCATGTGACTGTATGTCTAGTACATCTCGTGTAGGGTCCTTAACTGTCATACAAGTAGTCTGATCTGGAACATCTGTCTTTGTCATGTTAACTGGAATGTCTGGAGTCTGGGCTGTAAGCTTGGCTGTTCGATCTGCTAGATCGTTACCTTGAGAAATGATGTCAGTGGCTTTCGTATGTGCTTTGCACTTCATAATGACAATGGTTTTCGGTAAATGTATTGCTTCTAACAGAGCTTGAATGAGGGGGCCATGCTGAATCTTGGCTCCATGAGAGGTCATAAAACCTCTTTCTTGCCAGAGTACTCCAAAGTCGTGAACGACTCCGAATGCATAACGTGAATCTGTATATATGTTTACTTTCAGGTTCTTGGCTCGTATGCAGGCTTGGGTCAGAGCAATGAGCTCTGCTGCTTGAGCAGACAGGATGTCAATACGATGTGTTTCTATAACTTTAGTTTCAGTAGTCACTGCATACGCGGCTACTAGTTCTCCTGTACTTGTTCTCATACATGAACCATCCACATAAAGTGTTAGGTTGTGATCAGGTAATGCAATGTCAGTCAGGTCTTGTCTTGGCTTTGTCATGATGTTAATAACTTCCACACAGTCATGTGTGGCAGGATTCGATGTAATCGAGGGTAACAGTGTAGCAGGATTTAAAACGTTGCAGCGTCTGATTTCTATGTGTGGCTGAAACAGTGTCAGTTCATATCCTGTTAAACGTGCAATTGTCAAGTGCTGAGTCTGTGTTCGGTTTAAAAGAACTTCCACAGAGTGTGGAACTTGTACTGTCAGGGAGTGTCCTAATACTATGGAATCACTTTGTCTGATAGCTAGAGCTGTGGCTGCAACTAACTTGAGGCACGCAGGCAGAGCCTGGGCTACTGGATCTAATGTGCTAGAAAAATAAGCACACGGCTTGTGTTGTCCTGCTTGATCTTGCGTGAGAACAGATAATGCTGTACCATTACGTTCAGTGACAAAAAGTGTAAAAGGCTTACTGTAGTTTGGTGTCGCTAATACAGGTGCATTACATAAAGCTTTCTTTAACTCATTAAAAACAAGTGTATGTTCCTGGGTCCAAGGGAGGACAGTCGATGTGGCTGCCTCCTGTGTCGTTAACTGTATCAGTGGTTTAGCTAGATATGCGTACTGAGGAATCCATTGTCTGCAGTAAGAAGTGAGGCCGATAAAAGCTCGTACCTCCTTCTGTGTCTTGGGCTGTGGAAGATGTGCTATTAACTGGATACGGTCAGGTGTCAACTGTCCACCCCTCTTGGACAGTAAGTGTCCAAGGTATACCACTTGCTGGACACAGAATTGCAATTTGGAAGGGGACACCTTGTGCCCCATCTCCGCCAGAAAATACAGGACTGTCAGTGACGCACATTCGCAGTCACGTTCTGTACGGGCAGTGATCAATAGATCATCGACATACTGGAGCAGGGCAGTGTCAGTTGGCATGTGAATGCTGTCTAGTTGTCTCTTAAGTGATTGACTGTAAATACTAGGACTTTCTGTGAAACCTTGAGGAGCTCGTGTGAATTTATAGCTTCTTCCATTTAAACAGAATCCGAAAAGAAACTGGCTGTCTGGATGAATGGGGACACTAAAGAATGCGTTCTTGAGATCAATAACTGTAAAGAACGTAGCTTCAGAATCAATGGCAGTCAATAGGGAAGAGATATCTGGAACCACAGGGTACTGGGGTATGATACACTTATTAAGTTCTCGAAGATCAATCACTAATCGATATACTGGAGGTGCATTTGGATCAGTACGTTTAAGAATCGGAATAATAGGAGAATTACATACATTGGAGTCAGTTTCTACAACTACTCCTTGAGCAATGAGCTCGTCAATAATTTTCGACAAGGCTGCTACAGCCTCAGGTGGCAATTTGTACTGTCGGATTCGTGGTAATACAACACCTTGTTTCAGAGTGACACGATATGGTGTAATGTGCATACAACCTACATCGGTTGGACCTTGCGCCCATAAATGCTGTGGTACATTCAGTAATCTTGGATCAAAATCACGTAACACATAATGACCTTTAAAATCACGTAAAAACAATCTCACTCCTTCCGGAGAGCAGCATATAACCGCTCCTAATTCTTTCAATGTTTTAATACCAAGTACATTTTCAGGACAGGATTTCGAAAGTAACAAGTCCGTAGTTCGGGACAATGGACCAACTTCTAGGGAAACTGGTTTCGATATTTCATTAACAATAGGCTTTCCTGAAAATCCCAGGGAAACGTTTCTTGAGCCTGAGAGTGGAGCCCCTGGAACCTCGTCATGACTGATGGTAGTCCTACTTGCCCCTGTATCAATCAGAAACTTTCTGTCTTTCCCTAACACTTGACTGTGTACATAGGGACCCTCTTGATCTACAGGAACCTCGATGAGAGGCAAGCCAACCTCCCTCTCTAGGCTGTTTCATGAATACTGCTGATATTCTGGATAATCTGACTGTGCGTACTGGTACATCTGTTGTGTAACGTGTTGTGTGGCAGCTATAGGCTGCGGTACTGTAACTGTCTGTTGTGAGTTCTGCGGTGGCTGGGAATTCTGCGGAACATGTTCTTGTCTAGGAGGACGTGGTCTCTCTTTCGTCTTACCTGTAGCTATGTTGTGTTTCAGAACTGCACATTCGTTTATGTAATGACCTGGCTGTTTATAGTAATTGCATGTCCCTTTAACGGGGGCTGCAGAATGACTAGTCTGATTCGGACCCCTCTTCTGACTATCTTGTGGAACGGACTGTGCAACTAGTACCTTCATTTTCGTGTCTTTCATACGTCTCCTTTCGTGTTCTTGCTCTTCCCTGATTCTATTCTGGTGATACTGTAACATCTGGAGCATTTGGGACGGGGTATTAGCTTGCCAAGTACTCTCGACTTTCAATACTCTATTTTTAACTTGCGGTGAAGAATTTTCAACTAGTTTAGTAACAAAAAGATGTGGATACGATTCACTACTTGTTTTCAGACCGCTATTAATAATGAAACATTTCTCAAATCTGGAATAAAAATCGCTAGTGTCTTCGTCTTGTTTCTGTTTACAGGCTGAGATGGCATCCCAATCTTCCTTTTTCGTGGCTAGTTATCTTGGCAAGACTTGTATTAACAGTTCGGGCAATTCTTTGGCTCTATCCCCAAGACCAGTACCTGGGACTCGTGCATTATCTTCGGTCTCTAACGCGGTCCAATCTATCTTTTTCTCTCCCACCTCCCATTCTTTTTCTTTAAGTTTTTCATATATGCCCGCAGGCAACAGAACCTTTAACATTTTGATGATATCAGGATACGTGTATTCTCCCATACGGAGCATGTCCTTTAACTCTCGATGGAACCCTGCTGGATCTTTATCGTGACAGGGTATTAACTTTTTCATTTCTAGTAGTTCTATTTTCGTGATAGGGGTGTAAACAAATACTCGTTCGAGATTACCCCCCGCTCCCTTAACTGGATGCACTTCTCGCAACGGATTCTGTCTGTCTATGTAGAACGGAGGTGAAACAGGAACAAAATGCGGAGTCAGAAACGTTTGGTATTTGTGGCGCTGTTCTAAAATGACACTAATTAGATCGGTACCTAGACCTTTCCATCTGTTTAGGAGTAACTCGTTCAATACATTGTATAAGGGACCTGGATCAGAATGCTGATCCTCATACAGTGTGATGCGGTGCTGGATCATGTACATACCCCCCAGTCGCTGCTCGGTTGGGGGCAGTTTCAGTAACATTTGAGCCACTACTTCGTCTGGAAACGTGGTAGAATCACTAGTCCATCGGACTGCTGATCGGGCTAGTTCTTGTTCATGCATGGTACTAAGCTCACTATAACCTATTCGTAATTTCAGAATTTTATCGGTAGCCTGGAATACTTGTTCAAGAGAACACTGTTCTGGTACGGGAGGAGGAAAAACTTTCTTGTAATCTAGGCGTGTGTGTCTATCGGAGGGTCTCGTTCTGCCTACATACGCTATTCTGGAGGTATTCTCGCTGTCTATCTCTTCGTCTGCAGAGTCATTCTCCTTCTCAGCTACTCTCTTTTCTTCCTCCTTTTGGTGTATACTTATAATTTCTTTACGAATCTTTTTGTACATGGATTCTATACAATTTTGTGTTCTGTGTTTTCCTTCTGTTATATTGTCACTCCATCTTGTCAGGACTTTCATATCTTCTTTGTTTTTGTCAGGATAATCCTGTTCTCTTATTAAACAATTTATCAGAAATTGCAAAATCATGCCTTGAATCTCGACTTTCCTATGTGCCATAGCTTCGTGAATACTTTCTGGATTCTCCCCTGTTTGAATAAAATGATATATTCTGTCTAGATGTTGTTCCATATTTGATATGGTAACCAAGAAGCTTGCAACTCGACGTAAACGTATGGAATATATTAACATGCTATCTTCGCCTGGTACTGGATCATATCTACAATCAGGTCCGCACTCAGTAAGATACTTCCTGAGGGCGTCATACGTAGCCAGTTTTGGCGTACGCTGTAACGCTACATCTCTCAGCGTCCGTCGCCTTGTTTGAGGCGGGGTGATAGGAGTACCTCCCCCTGCTCCTCCTGAACTGGAATCGTCAATTAATACTGAATGTGCGGCTGCTGGTAACGTGACTGGCAAAGTAGGAGTACGTAATGTGGGTTGATCCTGGGGAACTGGCGCATGGACAGGACCAACAACTGGAGGCACAGTAATTATATTATTAACAGGAGGCTGGACTTGAACTTGGACTGCCGGGGTAGGATCTGTATTAGCATATTCGGGGACAGTGTCGTCTAAATAGGAAGAAAGAAAAATTTCGGCTGCAGTCGGTTTATGACGCAGCTTAGTCAGAACCAATGGTGGCGGTAAATTACGGAGTGCTTCCGGGGTCGCTTTCGGCAAACCCTCGGCGAGAAGAGGATACATACCTTTAATAAGGGCATTTCTCTGTCTATCTGACTGTTCTGCTCTAACTCGTTCACCTTCTTCTATTAATTCCCTTTCTTGGGCTTTTTCTGAGGATTCCCTACTTAATTCTGCTTTTCTGAATTCTTTCTCTGTTCTTTTATGGGATTCTTTACACCATAACTCTATGGCATCTTTCTGGGACTGTCTGGCTTTCTTTTTCCATAATGCTTCTTCTACTCTCATGATGCACTCGGCATCCCATGTTCCTGATACAGGCCATCTATATTTCTCTTCGAGATGCTTGGTATAGTCAACCCATAAATCTAGATACAATATGGCATCTAAGCCATGCTTATGATAGATGAAATGTCCAGGACTGTCCCTGGGAGGGACAGGAACTGATTCTTCGAGTAACCCTTTTCTCGTTTTTATCTGACGTAACTTCGAAAACAGAGGCATATTTGAACCGTACTTGAACTTGAACACAATACACAATGAACACAGTAATGAATAGCAAAACAATCATTCATACCACGACATCAAGAACACATTAATAACAGTTCGAACAGATTACTACCTGATACATTGAGACACAATACTTGAATTTCTCGAGAACGGACTTACTATAATTACTGGATGCACTGCTAAAACAGTACAGAACATACCGGTCTCCTAAAGAGACACGTCATACCGTATCCACCTGGTGAACACGTCAGACCGGATCTGTGTACCCAAACCCGTCGGACCGGGCACAAATTAATGAACACCCGTCTAGATACCCCCAGCAACGGTACTCACCGGGAAGCAAAACTTGAAGGCCTCGGACTGGACTGGACTGCTACGACGTCTGATTACGGCTACGCACTACGCATGCGCTTCGGGCTTCGGTTACAGGTGGGCCTCCGGATACCTCGGACCTTGCTCTCTCGACTTGGGCTCTGGTCGGAACGACCCGCCTTCCTCACCGCCTCGTCTGGATGCCGGACCTCAGTCTCCGTCTCCTCCGTGGGCCTGAGGGAGACTTGAGCAGAAATATCTGCAGGTGCGCAGTAGAGGTCCGTCACGGCTTGTAGAAGGGTCAGGGGGCCTGCGTTACATCGCCGGCGCGTGGGGAAGGGGCTCGTCCCTATTCGGGCGCCATTTTTTGTGGTAAATAAATATTTAATTACCGGTACTATTTTTCTATGCATTAACTGAAACAGATAGCTCAATAAATAAGAGGCAGGATCCGTGATATCTGAGTCAGAATGGGCTTTAATCAGATGGCTCGAGCCAAAAGACCATGGAATGGCATGCAATGGAATGGAATGGCATCTGCAACGTCTCATTAACATCATACAGTATATATAGTAAAACAGTATAATTGTATTGCATACAGTAGGCGTAACAAGTGACAAACGTAAGATAAGAACATATGGGCGTACAAAGAAGGCGTGCACAGGGCCTGCACGGAGACATGTGATGAAAACGTCACAGAAGTGTCATAAATGGGTGGATACATGGAGGGGGCTACCTGGGCAGCTGGAACCTTTAACCTACTGGCGCGCGCAAACGGGCCATGACGTGTAACTGGGGAGAGCTGGGGCTCTGACTTCTGGCACTAGAAGAGGAGACTAAAGTCTGGGATGTCAAGACGACATGTACCTATAGCATATCTGGTATCTGGTGTTTGGAGTACATGTTGATAGAATCTAAATGTCATCAGGGCAAAGGCTACTTGACACTGAGGCTGGTGCATGCATGTATTGCGTGTGCTATGAATCTTCTATGGATACTGATTCAGTAATTCTCTTGCATGGAGACAGGAAGACTAGACTATAGCTGAAGATGTTTATGCGGTTCGTTAGCTTAGGAATGTGAAGCCGGGGAGCTGAACTGATAACTAGAGGCATAACATATTCTTGGCAGACAGGCAGGCAGGCCAGGCCGGGCACCACGCTGCTTGGCAGAGACTAAATGAAAGGTCAGGGATGCGGGAGGGGCTGCATCGCTCCTCGGAGTGGTTTCAGGAGACTGGAGCTCGAATCTGGTGTCCGGGCCCTATGAGGCCTAGGAGCGGGGATAACTCGATGAATTAACGTGCACAATGTAAAACGTTGGCAACATAGGCCTAATACTCGTTGCTTTCACGAGGACTGGATAACTGGCATACTAACGGTGAACACAACTTATAATTGCGTCTTTATTCGGTCAAGGGGGAACATATGCATATCGATCATGCACATATAACATATAATGGGGAACACGTAGGGACACATGACAAGGCAAAATTCAATTTTCCTCACTACAATATAGTGCAGGTAAAATAGTTATATCACCAGCCTGGCGAGTATTGCACACAGCTTCGCATCAGGAGGTAGAGGTGCAGAAAAACAACAGTGGTGCAGAAAGAGGCAAGAAAAGTCCAGAAAGGGGCAATAAAGGTGCAGAAAGATGGCAGAGTGGTAAAGAAAAAGGCACAAAGGGTACAGAAAGAGGCACAGGGGATGCAGAAAGAAGCAAGTGAAGTGCAGAAGGAAGCAACAGAGGTGCAGAAGGAGGGTGGAAAAAGAGGCAAGATAAGTGCAGAAAGAAGCAACAGAGTTAAGGAAAGAGGGAATAGGGGTGCACAAAGAGACAAGAGAAGTGCAGAAACAAACAACAGAGATGCAGTAAGGGGTCAGAGGGGTAGAGAAAGAGGCATGAGGGGTACAGAACGAAGCAAAAGAGCTACATAAAGAAACAAAAGAAGTGCAGAAAGAAGGAGCAAACGTGCAGAGAGAGACAAGAAAAGAGCAGAAAGAGGGAAAAGGGGTGCAGAAAGAAGCATGAGGGGTCAGAAAGAAGAGAGAGAAGTAAAGAACGAAGCAACGGAGGTACAGAAATAGGGTAGATGGGTGCAGAAAGAGACATGGGAAGTGCAAAAAGAAGAAACAGATGCAGATGGGGGAAGAGGGGTAGAGAAAGATGCAAGAGGGATGCATAAAGAGGGGACAGGTGTGCAGAAAGAGGCAAGAGATGTGCTGCAAGAAGTAACAGAGGTACAGAAAGAGGCAAGAGAAGTGCTGAAATGAGGAACAGAAATGTAGAATGAGGGAGGAGAAGTGCAGATTAAGAGACAGGGGTGCAGAAAGAGGCAAGAGAGGTGTAGAAAGAGGCAAAGAGGTACAGAAAGAGACAAAAGAAGTGCACAAACGGACAAGAGAGGTGCAGAAAGAGGGATGACGACTGCAGAAAGAGTCAACAGGGGTGAGAAATAAGCAAGAGAGGAGCAGAAAGAAGCAAGAAAAGTTCAAAAAGAAGCAACAGAGGTACAGAAAGAGGTAAGATGGTTGCAGACAGAGGCGGGAGAAGTCCCGAAAGAAGGAAGAGAAATGCAGAAAGAGGCTAGAGAAGTGCAGAAACAAGCAAGCGATGTGCAGAAAAAAGCAAAACAGGTACAGAAAGAGGAAAGAGAACTGCATAAATACCCAACAGAGGTGAGAGGGGTGCTAAAAGAGGCAGGAGAAGTGCAAAAAGAAACAACAGAGGTACAGAAATAGGCACGAGAACTGTAGAAAGAAGGAAGAGAGGTGCACAAGGAGGCAAGAGAGGTACAGAAAGAGGGAAGAGGGGTGCAGAAAGACATAAGAGGGATGCAGAAAGAAGCGAGAGAGATACAGAAAGAGGGAAGAGGGGTCTCAGAAAAGAATTCAATTGTGTTTGAAGATGGTTTATTAGTAGGTGCAGGTTGGTTCCTACAACTAGCAATAACATCACAATCACAAAACATTTCCAGTCAAGTCTTAATAAAATAATCCTTTCTCAACCCTTGGTAGATTGGTTAATGAGCAGTCAGGCTTAACTTACAGGTGTGTAAAGAATGTATTACTACTAAAATTGTAAATAAGTAAATGACACAATAAAAATCCAACACTAATTTATGACCAGATATTATGCCCAAACTACAAAAATCCAATGTAGGGGACCATATATTTGAATTCTTACAGTTTAAATAAAAAATTGCATTCTAGTGCCTAAAAGTGTAGAGTGCCTACAACTGCTATGTGGTTGTGCTATTATATGGAAGCCACTGATGGGATGGTGGCAGTCTGACTGCCAACAATGTTGTCGGGCGTGTGGTGACTTTTTCTGTCACTTTTTCAGAACTGTTTCTATCAACGGCGAGCAATCGAGTCCTTGGATTTGGTTTTGATTTGACAATGCTGGACTGCTGCAGCAACATGCCTCACTGAGTCCTGGAGTTCTTTATGTTTATCGTTGACAGCTAGGCGCTCTGGAGCTTTCAGCAGGGCAAACCGCATGGTCAGGGTGAGTCGCTGTGCGAAGACACTGACTTGACTCTCGTCATCGATGCTGGTCTTCTCATGGAGCTGTTTTCCACAGAAGTTGGCAAAAAGTTCCAAAACTTTCAGATTTTCTTTTGAAGGTTGCTTGAGGGTCAGAAAGGGTCCCCAGCACCAGCCTATGGTTCCGAAGCTCGGGTTTGCATCTTGGGGGCTGAGTCTCCTGCTCCCACAATGTGCCTCGTCAAACCTAGCAAAACCGTGGTGAAGCTGTTTAGCTGGAGTTCACCTTGAAGTGGCTTCTTACAACATTTTTCTACCTGTTGCTGCTCAGGGAGTCCACTGTTCATCTTTCAAGATAGTAAAAGTCAATCTGTTGTAGAGCTTTTAGAGTGCAGCAGGTGTAGTCCTTCTGAGCACAGTCCTTTCTTGTGAAGCCCAAGGGTCCTGCAGGGCAGTCCTTCTTCTCCAGATGCTTTCAGTCAGGGATCTAAGTTCCAGCCTTGCAGCTCCCATATTTATTTCTCATTCTGGACTAGCAAGAGAGGGAATACTCCTACCAATGGGGCTCAAGTTGCCACCCTCTGCCATGACATCTTCCTGGGAAGTGTGGCACTTTGTGTCCCCGATTTCACATCTCAGCAAAAATCAAAATGGAGAAAATCTCTCCTAGGATTACAGGACTTGATTGCTCAAACCACTGTTGTGTCTAGCTATTCTCCACACTCCACTTTTAGTCCCTCTCCTAATCTAACAAGAGGGGCTCCCATTTGGGTGGGGATCAAGCAAGTTGGGAATGTTCTAGGTCTTGTGACATCTGAGCTCCTCCCTTTGAGGACCAGCTTATCTGCTCAGCCCCCTTCCTCTCCCTTGCGTATCCAGGAACGATATCTCCTCCAACCAAAAGGCTGTATTGTTTTAGCCCCAGGCTTCTTCCCAACTAATCAGGGAGCAGCTTGGCTCAGGCTGCCAAAGCATGGTCAATCAGAGGAGACTGCTACAAGTTTGCTTTAGGTAGATTCAGAAAAGTACGTTCTAAAATAACTTTACTGCCATAATTATAATAACCCGACCTTGGCAAGTTGTTGGATTTATTGTAACTATTACATTGATACTTTGAATTAGTTTGCCTGCTCACTCCTGTCAAAAGTTAGACTTTATTACATTTTAATAAAGCCTGCCCATGTTAGCCTATGAACAGGCAGCACTACAATGGGGAACAATGACTTTGGCTGTGCTTCCTCACCAGGGAATATAAAACATCTTTTTATAATGTCAGTGCTTTTTATAACAAGGCACCCTACTCTTGAGGCACCTAGAGCTGACATTAGGGGTGACATATCTAATTTTATTTTATTTTAATTTTATTTAATGCATTTTTATAAAGCGCGGACTTTACCCGAAGGTGTCAGAGCACTGTACAATAGAACCAGTTACGTTACATGAGAGAACTGTTGCAGGAATAGAACAAAAAAAATGGCCTGAACACAGTGTACAAGCAAAAGCAAGAATAAATATGACACATTTTACAATGATGTGGTAAATAAATAAATAATACCTCTCTTTTTGAATGCATAAATGAATAACAGATAGCTCAATAAATAAGAGTCAAGATTCGAGGTAGTAGGAGTTTTGCAGGTTTAATACAGCATAAAGGACAGGAACAGGACAACCTGCACAGGACTAGGATGGCAGCGCTGCCGGGGGCAGGATCGGAATCGGCGGAAGGAAGGATAACTTTTTAATAACAGTACATGAGCATATATACATAACGCAAACACATAGCATTACATCGCAATAGGCGTAGCAGTGGGTGGAGCAATAGGCGTGACGCGTAGCAGTCGCGAAAGATAAGGGTGAAAAGAGGTGTAACCGGGCGTATACATAGACATGTGATGCAAACGTAACAGAATATGTCATGAATGGGGTGGAAACCATGGAGGGGGCTACCTAAGGAGCCGGGACCTCTAACCTGATGGTGCGCGCAAACTGGCAATGACGTGTTACTAGGAGAAGCTGGGGGCTATGAGCTCTGTGCTAGGAGCAGAGACTGAAGTCTGGAGAGTCAGGGCGACATGTACCTAAGCAGTATCTAGTATCTGATGTTTAGAGAACATGTTGATATAAACTAGAAGTCAGGAGGGGAAAAGCTAACAGACTCTAAGACTGGAGCATGCATTATTCTACATGTAGTGCGTGATGAAGAATATTAAATGATCATTAAATGCAGTATTTCTCTTACATGGAGACGTAAAGGCTAGACAATGACGGAAACTATTGATGCGATTCAGTAGCTTTAGGAATGCAGAGAAGGAGGGCTGTACTGATAACTCGAATCATAACATACTCTTGGCAGACTCAGAGGCAGAGCCAGGCTGAACCGGGCACTGCGAGGCAGGAAGTAAGTGAAGGGTCGAGGATACAGGCGGGGGCTGTATCGCTCCTCAGCGAGGCTTCAGGGGACAGGAGCTGAATCTGGTGTCCAGGCCCTTTTGAGGCCTAGAAACGGAGATTTTACAATGGAATAACGTGCACACTGAGAAATGTGGCAACGTAGCTTTACATAGGCCTGATATTCGTAGTATTCACGAGAACTGGAAACTGACATACTAAAGGTGGACACAACTATAATTGCGTCTTTAATCGAACATGGGGAATAACATATGCATATTAATCATGCACAGATAACATATGATGGATGACACGTAGGGACACAGAACATAGCAAAATTTACTTTTCCACATTCCCTCCTTGTCACTACGTTTCCATCAGGAAACATCAATATTCATGATACCATCTATCATTTCATACAGTATCATTTGCTCGTCTCGAATTTTCTTGGAACGGGTTTTAGAACGGGGCTTGGGACTAGGAATACAAGAGGTAGCACAAATGCCGCAAATCGCAGGGCCACATTGTATACAGAGGCAGCAGCTAAATATGATCGCTACTGCAATACCTAGAAAGGACAAGACTTTCCATCCCCAGGCGGAAATTATATTCCAGAACCAACCGGACCATGTCCAGGTGCCTGGATTTTGGTGTAACAGATGGGCAATTTTATGAAGTCTGGTTATAGCTGAATAAACAGACGGCGCGTTATTTGGAATGAAAATGCAGCAACTAGATCCGATGACTCTACAGGCCCCGCCCCTATCGGCCAATATGACGTCAAGGACGAGACGATTCTGGAGCACGACAATTCTCATAAAGGATTGTTCTTCGGTTAAATTACTTAGAGCAGAAGTAGTCTCAATTACTACTGCTTCAAGGGTTCTGGTTAACCTACGTATCAGTTTACTATTCACAACTGTACCTAAATAAGGGAAGACACCTTTATTGATATCTATATATTGTTCTAGAGCAGTTTCAGTATAATCGACAATCGGGAGGTTTCTCTTGTGTCTAGTATGTACTAGGTGGGAATTCCTATGGTAGTCGGGTGGGGCTAGAAAAACCGGTGGCAGTAGGAAGGCAATGTAACAGGTTCCCTCCCAATCGAGGGGCAGACGAACATATGCGGTCTGACCACAAATAAAATAAGAATGACGTGAAGCTTTGAAAATAGATTTCCCACTGTCACTATACTTGACAATAGTAGTACAATCACTATGTCCTACGTGTGTAGAACCATTATTTCGGACACATAATTCGCCTTTGACTGGTAGTACTGAAATTGCAGGTAAGTCTGGAGTAGTATCAGACTGAACATTCAGGACCATGAAATTCGAAGAATAATTACCTAAATTATACACTTCATTTTCTAGATCTAACCCGGTTCTGTGGGGGAGACCTTGCTTGTCTGGAAAACATGTACTGTTAAGAAAAGACATATCTGTTGAGGATGACGTTAACGTGGACCATGCTCCACACGAACCATTATGTGAAAAAGGATAAGGAAAGAGTGGCAGAACTCCCTTCGGTGTCTGAAAAGGGGGGAGTCGACCACACACCCAACAATTAGTGGCATTGCTGGTCTGGTGTGAATAATGTAACATGCGGATGAAAGAATTATTTCGCATAGCGAGGCGGTAAGAGAGTTCATGAGGAGGCAGATCACTAAACGTGTGTTCTACTGTAACATTAGAAGACTTATTTACATGAGAGACTGGAAAATACAGGTAAAATGCATAACTGGTGCAGGAAATCATAATGCTGAGAAATAATATGAAACTTAGAAAAACGATACATCGGATTGAGTTTTGACTAACTCTCTCACTATGGGGGTCTATTTTATACATGTCAGAAACAGTCTAACCGTTTCACCTAGGGGAGGACTTAGACAATCAAACTGGCTGACTTATTTTACTAGACCGGAGTTTCAACTTATACTCCTGCTGCGGAGTTTTCTCTAACGGGGAGGGTGCAGTATCATTGTTCTTTGCGGGACAGTCCTTAAGAATAGTACTTTGGTAATCCTTCGAATCCTGGGAAATGTTCTTTGAGACCGGTTTCAGTCCATAAAACTTCTTTATATGTGAAAGATGCACCCAGCCTTTGCGTCCCTCCAACTTCACGGCTGTACATGTGGCGAGGAGGACCTGTCGGGGCTCCTTCCAGCGAGGCTCCAGCGGACTTGAGCGGTCAAAATTTCGCACCAGGACCATGGATCCTGGAACGATTTCATGCGGTGCCACCTCGGTATTGTCTGGAAATGCGGCGGCGACCTGTGAACGACAAGAGTTGAGGGCAGACATCAAGGAAGCTAGGTAATCTGTCAGCATATTACTTGAAACATCGGTAATACTTCGGGGTCTGGGTGTACCCCACATGTTAGGGGGGCGGCCGAAAACGACCTCATACGGGGACAGACCTGATCTGGAATGTGCGACCATGCGCATATAGAACAAAGCGACTGGCAGAGCTACTAGCCAGTCCACACCTTTCTCTTTACATACTTTGGCGATGCGAATTTTCAGGGTCTGGTTATGTCTCTCTACGAGACCTGCTGCTTCAGGATGGCGTACACAATGGAACTTCCACTGGTACCCTAACAAAAGGGAAACATGCTTCATTAACTCTGAGGAGAATGGCTGGCCGTTATCACAATATACGACCCCAGGGAGTCCATAACGGGGGAAGAACTCACGAACCAACTGCTTGGCGGTGGTCGCGGCTGTGTAATCTGGGACTGGATATGCTTCTGTCCACCTGGACAAAGCGCATACAACTACAAGGACATACTTGAAACCTCGACATCGCTCCATCTGAATATAATCCATCTGGAGGACTTCAAAAGGGTGGTCAGGAGGTTGGAATCCACCTTGTTCCACCGGGACACTTTTACCTGGATTAAACTGACAACATATCATACAGGTACGGACTTTCTGCTTGGCTGCAGCTCGTAAATGCTTGTTGAACCAAATGTTCTGGATACTGTCTAACATAGCTTTTTCTCCTAAATGTGCTGGACTATGTGCGGTATTGATAATGACTTGAACCATAGAGTCGGGGAGAAACCAAGTGGCTTTTCCTTTCGTTAACCATCCTTGATCTGTCTGGACCCCTCCTTGTTCGGACCATTTCTTGATTTCTTCGGGAGTAGCATGTAACTGGATATCTATGACATCTTGAGTAGGGTCCTTAACTGTCATACATGTAGTCGGATCTGGAGTGTGTGTCATGTTAACTGGAATGTCTGGAGTCTGTGCTGTAAGCTTGGCTGTGCGATCTGCTAGATCGTTACCCTGGGAAATAAGGTCAGTAACTTTCGTGTGTGCCTTGCATTTCATGATAGCAATGGATGTCGGTAAATGTATGGCATCTAACAGAGCTTGAATAAGGAGACCATGCTGAATCTTGGTTCCATGAGAAGTCATGAAACCTCTCTCCTGCCAGAGCACTCCAAAGTCGTGTACGACTCCAAATGCGTAGCGTGAATCTGTGTAAACATTAACTTTCCGGTTCTTAGCGTGTATGCAGGCTTGTGTCAGAGCAACTAGCTCTGCTGCTTGAGCGGACAGGGTGTCAATACGGTGTGTCTTAATAACTTCGTTGTCGGTAGTCACTGCATACGCGGCGACTAGTTCTCCTGTACTTGTTCTCATACATGAACCATCCACATAAAGTGTCAGGTCGGGATCTGGTAACGGAATATCTGTCAGATCTTGTCTTGGCTTTGTCGTAATATTAACTACTTCCACACAGTCGTGTGTGTCCGGACTTAAAGTAACTGATGGTAACAGTGTAGCAGGGTTCAGGATGTTGCAGCGTCTGATTTCTATGTGTGGCTGGAACAGTGTCAATTCATAACCTGTTAAACGTGCAATTGTCAAGTGCTGAGTCTGTGTTCGGTTTAAAAGAACTTCCACGGAGTGTGGAACTTGTACTGTCAGGGAGTGTCCTAATACTATGGAATCACTTTGTCAGATAGCTAGTGCTGTGGCTGCAACTGACTTGAGGCACGCAGGGAGAGCCTGGGCTACAGGATCTAATGTGCTCGAAAAATAAGCACAAGGCTTGTATTGTCCTGCTTGATCTTGTGTGAGAACAGATAATGCTGTACCTTCGCGTTCTGTGACGAAAAGTGTAAAAGGCTTACTGTAGCTTGGTGTGGCTAGAACTGGAGCTTGACATAGGGCTTTCTTTAACTCATTGAAACTGAGTGTATGTTCAGATGTCCAAGGGAGGACAGTCGATACGGCTGCCTCCTGTGTCGTTAACTGTATCAGTGGCTTGGCTAGAAATGCATACTGAGGAATCCATTGTCGGCAGTAAGAAGTGAGGCCGATAAAAGCACGTACCTCCTTCTGGGTCTTGGGCTGAGGAAGACTCGCTATTAACTGGATACGGTCTGGTGTCAACTGCCTACCCCTCTTGGACAGTAAGTGTCCTAAGTATACCACTTGCTGGACACAGAATTGAAGCTTCGAAGGGGACACCTTGTGCCCCATCTCGGCTAGGAAATACAGAACTGTGAGGGATGCTTGCTCGCAAGCACGTTCAGAACGGGCTGTGACCAGTAGATCATCGACATACTGGAGCAGGGCAGTGTCAGTTGGCATGTGAATGTTGTCTAGTTGTCTCTTAAGTGCTTGACTGTAAATACTAGGACTTTCTGTGAAACCTTGAGGAGCTCGTGTGAACATATAGCTCCTTCCATTTAAACAAAATCCGAAAAGGAACTGGCTGTCTGGATGAATGGGGACACTAAAAAATGCATTCTTGAGGTCTATGACTGTAAAAAATGAGGCTTCTGAATCAATGGCTGTCAATAGGGAAGAGATATCTGGGACAACTGGGTACTGGGGAATAATACATTTATTAAGCTCTCGTAGGTCAATCACTAATCGATATACTGGGGGTGCATTTGGATCAGTACGTTTCATGACTGGAATGATCGGAGAATTGCATACATTGGAGTCAGTTTCTACAACCACTCCTTGAGCGATGAGTTCGTCAATAATTTTGGATAAGGCTGCTACAGCCTCCGGTGGTAATCTATACTGTCTGATTCGTGGTAACACTACACCTGGCTTGAGAGTCACACGATGGGGTGTGATTTGCATATAACCAACATCAGTTGGACCTTGCGCCCATAGATGCTGCGGAACATTGGACAATCTGGGATCAAAATCTCGTAATACATAGTGACCCTTAAAGTCACGCAGGAACAATCGTATTCCCTCTGGGGAACAGCATATAACTGCACCTAACTCTTTCAGTGTTTTAATACCTAATAGATTCTCTGGACATGACTTAGTAAGTAACAGATCAGTAGTACGGGACAATGGACCTACTTCTAGAGTAACTGGCTTTGATATTTCATTTACAATGGGTTTTCCTGAAAATCCAAGGGAAACATTTCTTGAGCCTGAGAGCGGAGCCCCTGGAACTTCGGCGTGGCTAATTGTGGTCCTACTTGCCCCTGTGTCAATCAAAAACTTTCTGTCTTTCCCTAATACTTGACTGTGAACATAGGGACCTTCTTGATCTACAGGTATCTCGATGAGAGGCAAGCCTACCTCCCTCTCTAGGCTGTTTCATGAATATGGCTGATACTCTAGATACTCAGACTGTGCATACTGGTACATCTGCTGTGTAACGTGCTGTGTTGCAGCGATGGGCTGCGGTGCTGTAACTGTCTGTGGTGCATTCTGTGGCTGAGGAATCTGTGAAACTTGTTCTTGTCTAGGCGGACGTGGTCTTTCTTTAGTCTTACCAGTAGCTATGTTGTGTTTCAGAACTGCACACTCGTTTATAAAATGACCTGGCTGTTTACAATAATTGCAGTTCCCTTTAACGGGAGCTGCAGGATGACTGGCTTGATTCGGACCCCTCTTCTGACTGTCTTGAGGAACAGATTGTGCAACTAGTACTTTCATTTTCGTGTCTTTCATACGTTTTCTCTCGTGTTCTTGCTCTTCTCTGATTCTATTCTGGTGGTATTGGAGCATCTGTAACATCTGGGACGGGGTATTAGCTTGCCAGGTACTTTCGACTTTCAAAACTCGATTCTTAATTTGTGGACTTGAATTCTCGACTAATTTAGTAACAAAAAGGTGAGGGTATGACTCACTACTTGTCTTGAGGCCACTGTTGATGCTAAAACATTTCTCAAATCTAGAATAAAAATCACTAATGTCTTCGTCTTGTTTCTGTTTACAGGCTGAGATTGCATCCCAGTCTTCCTTTTTTTTCGTTGTTAACAATCTGGGTAAAACTTGAATCAATAATTCAGGTAATTCTTTACATTTCGCTCCAAGACCGGTACCTGGTACTCGTGCCTTATCTTCAGCTTCTAGAACTGCCCAATCGATCTTTTTCTCTCCCACCTCCCATTCTTTTTCCTTGAGCTTTTCATACACCCCTGCGGGCAGCAGAACCTTTAACATTTTAATTATATCTGGATACGTGTATTCTCCCATACGGAGCATGTCTTTTAATTCTCGATGGAACCCTGCTGGATCTTTATCGTGACAGGGGATTAATTCTTTCATCTCTAAGAGTTCCATCTTTGTGATCGGGGTGTAAACAAACACTCGTTCTAGTTCGCCACCCGTTCCTCTAACTGGGTGGACTTCTCGTAACGGATTCTGTCTTTCCATGTAAAATGGTTTACTTTCTGGGGGTGAGACATGAACAAAATGCGGGTTCAAAAACGTTCTATATTTGTGACGCTGTTCTAGAATGACACTAATTAAATCGGTACCTAAACCTTTCCATCTATACTGGAGTAACTCGTTCAGGATATCATGTAACGGGCCTGGATCAGAGTGCTGACCCTCATACAATGTAATGAGGTGCTGAATCATATACATACCCGCCAGTCGTTGCTCGGCTGGGGGCATTTTCAGAAACATTTGTGCCACTATTTCGTCTGGAAAAGTGGTAGAATCAGTAGTCCATCGGACTGCTGATCGGGCTAGTTCTTGTTCATGCATAGTACTTAACTCACTGTAACCGATTCGTGATTTCAGAATGTGATCGGTAGCTTGAAACACTTGTTCTAGAGAACCTTGTTCTGGTGCTGGATGATGGAAAGTTGACTTGTGTTCTAGGCGTAAATGACGATCTGGAAATCTAGATTTTCCTACATACGCTATTCTGGCGGAATTCTCGTCGTCTACCAGTATCAGAGTTACTTTCTTTCTCGCTTACTTGTGCTGCTTTACGCTGTTCGTGTAACTTTATTATTTCTTTACGGATTTTCTTGTACATACTTTCCATAGCACTGATGGTCCTCGGCTATATTATCACTCCACTTTGTCAGGGTTCTCATTTCGGCTTGATCTTTGGACGGGTAATCTTGTTCTCTTATTAAACAATTAATCAAAAACTTCAGTATCATGAGCTGGATCTCGGCTTTCCTTTGAGACATGACTTCGCCAATGCTTTCTGGATCATCCCCTGTACGGATGAAACGATATATTCTGTCTAGATCTTCTTTCATATTCGGTAGGGTGACTAGATACTCCGCCACCTTTCTTACACGTAATGAATATAAAACCATATTATCCTCGCCTGGGACTGGATCATAGCCGCATTCATTAAGGGCTTTTCTTATTTCTGCTACAGACTGATGTCTGGGCGTACGCTGTGACGCTTGTGCATGTAATTCGGCTGACGTTAAACGCTTATGTGGCGGCGGGGTCTGAGGAGGACCTCCTCCTGCGGCCCCTAAACTAGAATCGTCGACTGATCCTCTTCGTACTAGTGTGGCAGGAAATTGAAATGCGGGCTGAACTGGTATGGCGGGCTGGAACGGGGGGACCGTAACAGGTACTGCAAGGGGTACCCCGGTGTCTGGAGAAACGGGGAGTGCCTGATTTACAGGGACTGGCGGAGCGCGAACAGGATTTGCATATTCTGGGACTGTGTCGTCCAAATAGGACGAAATGAAAATATCAGCTGCGGTCTGTTTGTGACGCAGCTTGGTCGGAACTAATGGTGGCGGAAAGTTACTGGATGCCTCCGGGGTCGCTTTTGGCAGGCCCTCGGCAAGAAGAGGATACATACCCTTAATAAGAGCATGCCTCTGTCTGTCTGACTGTTCGGTTTTAACTCGTTCACCAATCTCGATTAATTCCCTTTCTTGGGCTCGTTCCAAGGATTCTCTACTTAATTCTGACTTTCTGATTTCTTTTTCGGTTCTTTTATGAGATTCTTTGCGCCATAACTCGATGGCATCTTTCTGTGACTGTCTGGCTTTCTTTTTCCATAATGCTTCTTCTACTCTCATGATGCACTCGGCATCCCATGTGCCTGACAAAGGCCATCTATACTTTTCCTCTAACTGTTTGGTATACTCGACCCATAAATCTAGATACAATATGGCGCTTATGCCATGCTTCTGATACATAAAATGACCTGGACTGTCCCTAGGCGGGACAGGAACTGCTGCTTCTAGCAGACCTTTTCTAGTTCTCAACTGACGTAGTTTTGAAAAGAGCGGCATGACTGAACTATAATCTGGACACAATACGATACACAATAAACACGATAACTACTTCACACTCATTCCACGACATCAAGATACATAAAGAACATTCAGAATAACAGTTCGAACAGAATACTACCTGGAATACGGAAAACAGAATACATGAATTTTCTCGAGAACAGAACTGACTAGAACAGAAACTAGATGCACTGCTGAAACAGTACGAAACTTACCGGTCTCATACAGAGACACGTCAGGACCCGTATCCACCGGAGTGGACACTTCGTTTGTGGGCTTGTGTACCACCAACCCACGGACCAGAGTCAATTAAATTGACCCTGTCTAGATACTACCCCAGTAATGGTACTCACCGGGCAGTAAGAACGGAAGGCCTCAGACTGGACGGGACTGCTTGGACGCCGGACGGACGAACTTCGGACTTCTGTTACGGGTGGGCCTCCGGATACCTCGGACCTTGGACTCTCGGCTTGGGCTCTGGTCGGGACTCGCCGCGTTCCTCCACCGTCTCGTCTGGATGCTGGACCGCCTCCTCCGTCTCCTCCGTGGGCCTGAGGGATACTTGAAGCAGAAATATCTGCCGGTGCGCAGAAGAGTTCCGTCACGACTGCAGAGGGTCAGGGGGTCGGCGTGGCTTCACCGACGCGTGGGGAAAGGGCAAGTCCCTATTCGGGCGCCATTATGTGGTAAATAAATAAATAATACCTCTCTTTTTGAATGCATAAATGAATAACAGATAGCTCAATAAATAAGAGTCAAGATTCGAGGTAGTAGGAGTTTTGCAGGTTTAATACAGCATAAAGGACAGGAACAGGACAACCTGCACAGGACTAGGATGGCAGCGCTGCCGGGGGCAGGATCGGAATCGGCGGAAGGAAGGATAACTTTTTAATAACAGTACATGAGCATATATACATAACGCAAACACATAGCATTACATCGCAATAGGCGTAGCAGTGGGTGGAGCAATAGGCGTGACGCGTAGCAGTCGCGAAAGATAAGGGTGAAAAGAGGTGTAACAGGGCGTATACATAGACATGTGATGCAAACGTAACAGAATATGTCATGAATGGGGTGGAAACCATGGAGGGGGCTACCTAAGGAGCCGGGACCTCTAACCTGATGGTGCGCGCAAACTGGCAATGACGTGTTACTAGGAGAAGCTGGGGGCTATGAGCTCTGTGCTAGGAGCAGAGACTGAAGTCTGGAGAGTCAGGGCGACATGTACCTAAGCAGTATCTAGTATCTGATGTTTAGAGAACATGTTGATATAAACTAGAAGTCAGGAGGGGACAAGCTAACAGACTCTAAGACTGGAGCATGCATTATTCTACATGTAGTGCGTGATGAAGAATATTAAATGATCATTAAATGCAGTATTTCTCTTACATGGAGACGTAAAGGCTAGACAATGACGGAAACTATTGATGCGATTCAGTAGCTTTAGGAATGCAGAGAAGGAGGGCTGTACTGATTTATTTTATTTTTTTATTTTAGCGATTTGTATAGCGCCTGGTGACCCAAGGGCATCCCCGCGCTGTAAGGAGATTGTTTATCCTGTAAGGAGAGGGAGGGAGGAGGAACAGTTATTTCGGGAATAGGTGCGTTTTCAGTTTTTTGCGAAAGGTCAGGTAGATGGCTTCCAGTCTGAGGGTGCGTGGGAGGGAATTCCATCTCACGGCCGCTTGCACTGAGAATCGTCGGCCTCCGGTGCGGGTCCTTTTGAATTTGGGGACGTTGGCTAGGTGCTCACTGTCTGAACGGAGGGATATGGATGCTTTGTAAGGGGTGACCAGGCTGCTGAGGATAGTAGGGCCAGATCCGTTGATAAGTTTGTGTGTTGTACACATGGCTTTGAATTCAACCCTTTGGCGAACAGGGAGCCAGTGCAAGGCCTTGAGGGCTGGTTTTGCTGACACTCTCGACGGAAGGTTCGTGAGCAAACGGGCCGCAGCGTTCTGTGTCCGCTGTAGTCTAGTCAGGGTGGCCTCTGGGGCGCCCAGGTAGACCATATTGCTGTAGTCAAGACGGGACAAAACTAGCCCCTGGATGAGAAGTTTCCTAGAGGGAGGAGGAAGTAATGGGAGGATCTTACGGGTGGTGCGCATGAGCCCAAAACAGGTGCCAGCAGTTTTGGCCGCTTGCGTCTTCATGGTGAGCTCCGGTTCGAGCCATACTCCAAGGGTTTTGATTTCACGTTTCGGGGAGGGGATTTCTCCGAATACGTCGGGCCAGACTGTTGGGGGGATGGTTGCCCATTGTTTTCCCAGGAGCATCACTTCGGTCTTAGACCCGTTTAATTTTAGTGATGAATCACTCATCCAGCTGTGTATTTGGGTAAGGCAGTTCGCCAGTTTCTCTGATAACTCGAATCATAACATACTCTTGGCAGACTCAGAGGCAGAGCCAGGCTGAACCGGGCACTGCGAGGCAGGAAGTAAGTGAAGGGTCGAGGATACAGGCGGGGGCTGTATCGCTCCTCAGCGAGGCTTCAGGGGACAGGAGCTGAATCTGGTGTCCAGGCCCTTTTGAGGCCTAGAAACGGAGATTTTACAATGGAATAACGTGCACACTGAGAAATGTGGCAACGTAGCTTTACATAGGCCTGATATTCGTAGTATTCACGAGAACTGGAAACTGACATACTAAAGGTGGACACAACTATAATTGCGTCTTTAATCGAACATGGGGAATAACATATGCATATTAATCATGCACAGATAACATATGATGGATGACACGTAGGGACACAGAACATAGCAAAATTTACTTTTCCACAATGACTAAAGAACTTCCTGGCGAACAATAGCAGGCCATAGAATCAAAACAACGCAGGCAAAAGGAAAACAATTTCAAACACAGCAAGCACAGGATGTACATCAAAAATATAAACATATGTGACAAATTTACAAAGACTAAAGAACTTCCTGGCAGGGTCTGAGGAGGAGGGAATTAGTTCTGAAAGTGTCTTTGGAATAAAAGAGATTTGAGGTCCGCTTTGAAGATCTGGATGGAGGTGATGGCACGGAGTGAAGGAGGAAGCGAGTTCCAGGTTCTCACTGCATTCCCTGAGAACGATTGTGCCAACAGTTTTTATCTTTTGAAGGAGGGGGTTCAAGAAGGAACTTTTCTGCATTCCGAGAAGGTCTTGAGCCTCCAGACAGTTTGAGTTTATCCGCCAGATAGCGGGGGGAGGAAGAGTGCAAAGCTTTGTGGGTGATGCACGCTGTTTTGTAGATAGCTCTAGCCTCAATGGGAAGCCTTCGGAGAGAAGACATGATAGGAGTGATGTGGTCATTTCGTTTGGACCCTGAGATGAAGCGAGCTGCTGAATGGAGGACGGATTTGAGGGGTGAGAGGTGAGATTTGGGAAGGCCAGTCAGAAGAGAATTGCAATAGTCAAGTCTAGAGAGAACTAGCGATTGGACCAAGGTTTTTAGGTCATACTCCGGGAAGAATCGACGAATCCCCCATAAGAGTCGCAGTTGATAACGTGCTCTCTTGGCCATGGAGTTAATGTGTGAGACTAGGTTGAGTCTTTTGTTTGGTATGACACCTAGGGATTTAGCGCAGTCCACAATGATGGGTTTACTGTTGAGTAGATTTGATTGATCCATCCAGGCTTGAATAGGAGGCGGCGAGAGAGAGTTAGATATGAGGAGGAATTCCGTTTTGGAGGGATTGAGAATGAGTTGGTGAACTAGCATCCAGTTGTGAATAGTGTTGAGAGTAGAGCTGAGTAGTGAGAGATCATGAGGGGAAGACACCTTGAGGTAGATTTGGGTGTCATCAGCGTAGAGATGGTAGAGGATTCCAGATTTGCTTAGAAGGTTCCCTAATGGTTCGAGATAGAGATTGAACAGAGTGGGAGCAAGGATAGAACCTTGAGGGACGCCTTGACCAACCACCAGTGGAGACGAGAGACTATTTGCAATCTTGATCATTTGGGATCTGTCTGTGAGGAAAGAGACAAACCATTTGAGTACTGTGCCTTCCACGCCCATTCTCTGTTGAAGAATGTTAAGGAGGGTGGTGTGATTAACAGTGTCAAAAGCTGCAGAGAGGTCAAGAAGAATCAGAAGGCACGATTCCCCTGAATCAAGAATATGCAGCGCATCATCGATCACTTGCCGCAGGGTTGTTTCAGTGCTGCAGTTTTGAATAAAGCCCGATTGGAACATGTCGAGGAGATTATTGTCCATAATGTGCTGGGACAGTTGTTTTGCAACTCATTTTTCTGTGATCTTTGAAAGAAAAGGGAGATTGGTGATGGGGCGGAAGTTACTGAGGTCATTTGCATCTGCAGAGGTTTTTTTTAGAAGGGGGTAACCTGTCCTGTTTTGAGGACACTTGGGAGAGATCCTTGACTGAGGAAGATATTGACTAGTCTGGTCCAGTAGGAGAGAGTGTTAGTATAGAAATCAATGGCGATGCCACTGGGAATGGGGTCAGAGGAATGGTTGGAGGGTTTGGTTTCACAGATGCATTTGAGGAGATCAATCTCTGAGATGGCGGCAAAGTTCTGCCAAGTGACTAAGGATTTTCGCTCCTCGATAGGGGTGGGGTGGGTGACCTGTTCCACCAGAGATTTTACCTTTTGGTCGAAGAATATAGCGAACTCAGTTGCTTTCTTTGATAATAAAAAGGTTGCTTTAAACTTTACAAATACTTTTAATTCCAAAGTCAAATTTGGACACAGTTTTATTTTAAAACCAGCCTCAAGGCTGGGCAGGCTTTAAAATGACACCAGACACCACAGCTGTGAACATGTGAGTGCATTAAATCAACTTGGGTCTCTAAACCCACATGCCTGGGGACTAAAATCTAGGTTGTCTGACCCAGTTGTAATTATACCAAGTTCCATACACATTCTAAACAGAGAACTGGCTCTGGGCATGTTTAGCAGAGCCCAAGTCACATTCAGAGTCAGAACCCACCAGTATCAGTCAATAAATGGGGGTGATCCGGAAAAAAGGATAACTTTCCTACATGACACCCCCAGATGAAAGGTGATGGGTAGCTAACTTACACCCTAGTAATCCTCATCAGCTAAGTGCAATAGCCTGAAAAGTACATCTGCACTTGCATGGGCAGTCCCAGGTCTTTCATCCACTGTAACATCTATCCCCTATAGGGACATAGACCACCTCAACAGTTTTAGATTCTCCTCCCTCATCTGCTTGAGCCACCTGGGAAGTCTGTGGTCTGTTTAACACAGAATTGAGTACCAGACAGCTATGGTCTCAGCTTCTTCATCAAACAGACCACAGCAATGGCTTCCCTCTTAAGAGCACTCCATCTTTGTTCTCTGTGGAGTAGTCTCCTGCTAATTAATGCAACTGCCTGATCCTGGCCCTCTTCGTTCAATTGTGCCAACACTGCCCCCAAACCCTTGTTTAAAAGCAGCTGTTTGTACCACAAACTACTTTGTATAGGCAGGGTCCAGTAAGACTGGTGCTGAACACATGGCCTCCTTTTGAGTTAATAAAAGGCCTCCTGACACTCTGGGGTCCAAATTACCTTTTGGGTTGCTTTTTAGAGGTGAGCTCTGTCAGGGGAGCACAATGGTCCCATACTTGTTAACAAACCTGCTTTAGCACCCAGTCAGGCCAGAAAAGTCCTGACCTGTGCCTGGGTTTTAGGAGCCTCCCAATTCAGGATGGTCTGGATCTTGGGCTAGAGAGATTGTACATGGCTTCCACCAACAAGGTGGCCCAAGTACACCATTGAACTCTGCCCTAGCTGGCATTTGCTTGCCTTGATAGTCAGGTCTGTCTGCTGCAGGGCCTGAAGCACTTCCTTTCAGTGGACTAGGTGCTCCTCCCAGGTTGAACTAAATTCAGCTATATCATCAAGATAAGCGGCACTGACAGTTTTCAACCCAGACAGGACTCTGTTCACCAACCTTTGGAAGGCGGTATGAGCATTATTCAAACTCTGAACTCAAAGTGGCCCTCTAGAGTGGAAAATGCTGACCTTTCCTTTGCTCCTGAGGTCAGTTCAAATGTACTCAACCTGTCAATGAGTTCATAAGCTCTTGGTATGGGGGTAAATATCAGTCTTGGTGACTGCATTCATGTAGTCCACACACAACCTTAATTCTTTCTTCCCCCTTGGGGATTAGGTTTAGTCACCAGTACCACTGGACTGGCCCATGTACTGTCAGTGGGATCAATTGCTCCTAGCTCCAGCATCTTGGCTACTTTAGCCTTAATGCTGTCTCTGACATGGTCAGACAGCCTGCACAGATTGTTTTAGACCGATAGGCTGTCACCAGTGTCAACATCATAGACACGCCAAGTGGTGATCTAAGGGGTCAAGGAAAACAGCCCATCAAATGGCTCCAACACTTGTTTGCAGTCATTGTACTGCTGCTCTGTCAACTTGGGGAAAGTACAACTCCCTCCACTCACCCGTCTTGCACATTGGTGGATAGAAAGTCTGGCAGTGACTCACTCTACTCCTCCCTTCCTACATCTGTAACAGTTATCATGGTCATGTCTGCCCTGTCTTGGTGGTGTTTCAATCTGTCGACATGGAGTACCCTGTGGGACTCCTGGGAGTGCCAAGGTTCACCAAGTAGGTGACCTCAAAATTGGATAGGATCAAGTCCACTTGTCCTAGAGGGCCCTGGGAGCCACAGGCTCCAACACCCACACCAACTGTCGTGGATGGTACTCAGGCATAGTAGCATTCTAGTCATACCAGAGCTTCAAGAGCTCTTATCTAGCCTCCAGGTGTCTGCTTGCTCTACTTATTTACTCTATCATGCAGGCTCACAGGCCTTGAACGTATTGCAGCACATTCTGTTTGTGTTCCTTGAGAGGTTTCTCCCAAGCTTTTCTCACCAAACACAATGCCTTCTCGCAGGGTCCCCAAACAGTAACTCAAAGGAGCAAATACCAACCACTTTCTGTGGCATCTCTCTGTAAGTTGACAGCAGCCATGGAAGGAGAGCATCCCATTTCCTCATGAGTTGCCAAGACATGGAACACGCTCCCCATAGTCCTGCGGCAGAGTGAAGACCTCCTAACCTTCAGGAGACTTCTCAAGGTCTGGCTCTTCGAACAGTAGCAGCGTTCCCCCCCCTCCAGTGCCTTAAGACCCTCACGGGTAGGTAGTGCGCTTTATAAATACCATGATTGATTGATTGATTGATTGATTGATTGCCAGATAACTAGGGCCTTTACCATTTAGGTATTTGTGTACAATACAACATATCTTAAAACGTATCCTCTTGCACACTGGGAGCCAATGCAAGCTCTGCAAGAGGGGAAGGGAAGAGGTGCGGGAGGGAGAATTGGAAATCAGTCAGGCTGCAGTATTTCGGACCACTTGTAGTCTGTTTACTGACGCTTCATTCGCTGAAATCTGCAGAGTGTTGCAATAATCCAGACAACTTAATACTAGTGTCTTGATAAGGGTTTTCCGAGTGGACAGGGAAAGGAAGGGAAATACCCTTCGTAGAAGGCTTAAGACATGGAAGAAGGCACCAGTGGTGGTAGGGCCTGTTCCTTCAATAGCAATTTCGGGTCTAGGCATATTGCCACCTCAATACCGCTGCGCATAGATCCCTGGCGGTTGTGGTAGTCCCAGGGTGGCCTGACTGCCCTGGTCTGACTGCCCCAACTACGCCCCTACATGTCTGGCAGTCCATGGACCACCAGCCTTGTAATAGAGCCGTAAGTATTCTCTTTACAATTGTTTGTTTCAAGTCGACCACTCTACACACTGGTGGACCTCTTGGACAGTTTGCCTGGTGCATATGCACATATCCTCTCTATGTATACTGATGCTGGCATGCCGATCATTACAGTGCACTTTCGGCACTTCAGATGACTTTTGAAGATTTTCTCAGTAAGCACATTTGTGGTTGTTGACAGATTTTCTGTGCCCTCATTTATACCTTTGATTCTTATTTTAGATTCCTTTCATAGGTGATCAATTAATTTTCTGGGGCACTAACTGTAAAATGCCGTACAGTGACTCGAGCTCTTACTCAAATATCTCCTAAACATCTGTTGATACTGCTTGTTGATTGAAGCAGTTTTGATTATCTAAGTGCAGATAATGTCGGTAGTTGTATTGTTCCACAACATGCAGTGATTCAACTGTTGTTTCTCCAGTAATGTAAGCCTTTTTAGTTCACTAATTGATGGTTCATTTATTGCTTAATCCCCCCTGGATGCACTTTAAACTGACACAATGGAGAATATGTACAATAGAAGTGGCAGAGTGAGGCATTAACCATCATGGCTTAATGCCTCGCCCTCCCACCTTTGAAATGCAAGGCTGCACCATACTTTCAATGATATGTTGCAGCAGCCATGCGTTTCCCCCTGCAATGGCATTACACTTAGCAGTGTAGCACCAACGCAGGCACCCTTGCACCATACTGCAAGGGTGCCTGCGTGCTGGGGAGATTTGTCTATGTGCAAGTTTGGGCACATTCCTACACATAAACAATCCTGAAATGCCATTTTGTCACTTTCATGTGTGCTGCTTACTGTACGCCGCCCTTGTACATAGGGGGCAGCGTCACAATCAAAGGGTGTTGCGGTGGATTCCCCATCACAACACCCACTGCCCACCCATTTCATGCTAACCAAACCATGAAAGGGGGCCTTATTTACAGGGCTGTGTTAGGCCACATTAAGTGGCTTAACGCTGCCTTGTAAATAAGGCTAAGCCCCTATTAGCTCAACAAAAGTAGGGAACACCCAAGGCTGTGGATCGGATTAACCAGTTGGGCAATTTTTTCTATACAAAAATAATAGAGATCCAATCCTCGTTTGGTCTGCAGGACAGACCTGAAAATAAACAACGGTTTTAACAAATTAGCAAATGTCTCCCTTTCCTGCTTTCCCCTGGTCCCTTTGGAAGCCTCCTTATTGATAATGAAGGGGCTGACGTCGGGCTCCCCATCAGGCCCTTGCCCTGCTAAATTTCTGGCGGCGACGGCAGAGATACTGAATCCTACAGTCAACAGTATCCTGAATCTGTCCTTGTGTACTGGTCAAGTCCCGGAGAAGTGGAAAAGTGCTAAAGTGATTCCATTGCTGAAGAAACCCTAAGCAGACCAAGCAATACTTTCCAATTATAGACCTATCTCCCTTCTCCCGTTTTTTGCTAAAGCATTGGAAAAATATGTACACTTGGTTGTTTCCAACTTTTCTGAAACAAATAACCTCCTTCATTCAAGTCAATCAGGTTTCCATTCCAACTTTAGCACAGAGACGGCCCTACTTGAGGTCTCTGAGCAGTCTTGAAGTTAGGGGCCAGTTAATAGATGTCTCACTATCTGAAGAAATTACACTGGCTCCCGATCCGGTCCAGAATACTTTTCAAAGCCCTAAGTTTTGCCTTCAAAGCTCTTCATGGGATGGGAGCACATTACATCCAGAAAAGAATTTCCTTTCACACTCCCCGTAGATCGCTTAGATCAGCTCACCAACATCTGATCATGGTACAGAATTTCTGTAGAGCCCGCTGTGGAGGTCGGTCTTTCAATGTACAAGTGGCACGCGCTTGCAATAGCCTGCCTTTATTGCTGACACAGACCACAACCCTTCTGGAGTTTAGGAAGCAGTTAAAAACCTGGATGTTTCAGCAATCACCTTAAATCATTGACCCCTCCCCAATCCGTAGCTCTTGTTTTCATATCTCTACTGTCATAGCACCAGGACACTCTGTTGAGTAGCTGTGCGCTCTATAAATCCTTGATTAACATTAACATTAACTTTAACAACATCGATAAAAATGATGTTGTGGTGGCGATAGGAGCATGTACATATGCCCCAATGTTTTTTAATTGCATTTTATTTTGACACTCATTACTCCTCCTCCAATCCATGAGTAGTATCTCCTTATGAACATGGGAATTAATACATTGACCCTTACATATAGTTGAAAATATAAAATAATTTTTTCTCCTGTTTTTCCAATCACAGAAGATGGTGCTTGCTTCACAAGAATGATACAGAAAAGGGGGTGGTGATGAACAGAGTGTCTGAATTAAGCAGACCACTCTTACCCAGTCCAAAGATCAGGGCTTGATCCATCACCGTTATTTATCTCACTGCCCCATCCCAGCTCAGAACCTGGCTATATGCAAATTAGTCTGTCCCTGGCCCAGTGCATCATGGGAACAGGGCAGACCAAACTACCAAGCCAATTCTTCACCAGAAAGGAGACAAGCTACCGGGGACCGGTTTCTGGCATTTCAGCCTCTTCGGCCCGGCTTGCTTGAATCCTGATGGAGCAGTGAGAAAGGGACTCATGTCTGAGTATACCCTGCCACACCTATAGTGGCCAAAAACGATACAGAAAAGGGGGTGGTGATGAACAGACTGTCTGAATTAAGCAGACCACTCTTACCCAGTCCAAAGATCAGGGCTTTATCCATCACCGTTATTTATCTCACTGCCCCATCCCAGCTCAGAACCTGGCTATATGCAAATTAGTCTGTCCCTGGCCCAGTGCATCATGGGAACAGGGCAGACCAAACTACCAAGCCAATTCTTCACCAGAAAGGAGACAAGCTACCGGGGACCGGTTTCTGGCATTTCAGCCTCTTCGGCCTGGCTTGCTTGAATCCTGATGGAGCAGTGAGAAAGGGACTCATGTCTGAGTATACCCTGCCACACCTATAGTGGCCAAAAACGATCCAGAAAAGGGGGTGGTGATGAACAGAGTGTCTGAATTAAGCAGACCACTCTTACCCAGTCCAAAGATCAGGGCTTGATCCATCACCGTTATTTATCTCACTGCCCCATCCCAGCTCAGAACCTGGCTATATGCAAATTAGTCTGTCCCTGGCCCAGTGCATCATGGGAACAGGGCAGACCAAACTACCAAGCCAATTCTTCACCAGAAAGGAGACAAGCTACCGGGGACCGGTTTCTGGCATTTCAGCCTCTTCGGCCCGGCTTGCTTGAATCCTGATGAAGCAGTGAGAAAGGGACTCATGTCTGAGTATACCCTGCCACACCTATAGTGGCCAAAAACGATACAGAAAAGGGGGTGGTGATGAACAGAGTGTCTGAATTAAGCAGACCACTCTTACCCAGTCCAAAGATCAGGGCTTGATCTATCACCGTTATTTATCTCACTGCCCCATCCCAGCTCAGAACCTGGCTATATGCAAATTAGTCTGTCCCTGGCCCAGTGCATCATGGGAACAGGGCAGACCAAACTACCAAGCCAATTCTTCAACAGAAAGGAGACAAGCTACCGGGGACCGGTTTCTGGCATTTCAGCCTCTTCGGCCCGGCTTGCTTGAATCCTGATGGAGCAGTGAGAAAGGGACTCATGTCTGAGTATACCCTGCCGCACCTATAGTGGCCAAAAACGATACAGAAAAGGGGGTGGTGATGAACAGAGTGTCTGAATTAAGCAGACAACTCTTACCCAGTCCAAAGATCAGGGCTTGATCCATCACCGTTATTTATCTCACTGCCCCATCCCAGCTCAGAACCGGGCTATATGCAAATTAGTCTGTCCCTGGCCCAGTGCATCATGGGAACAGGGCAGACCAAACTACCAAGCTAATTCTTCACCAGAAAGGAGACAAGCTACCGGGGACCGGTTTCTGGCATTTCAGCCTCTTCGGCCCGGCTTGCTTGAATCCTGATGGAGCAGTGAGAAAGGGACTCATGTCTGAGTATACCCTGCCACACCTATAGTGGCCAAAAACGATACAGAAAAGGGGTGGTGATGAACAGAGTGTCTGAATTAAGCAGACCACTCTTACCCAGTCCAAAGATCAGGGCTTGATCCATCACCGTTATTTATCTCACTGCCCCATCCCAGCTCAGAATCTGGCTATATGCAAATTAGTCTGTCCCTGGCCCAGTGCATCATGGGAACAGGACAGACCAAACTACCAAGCCAATTCTTCACCAGAAAGGAGACAAGCTACCGGGGACCGGTTTCTGGCATTTCAGCCTCTTCGGCCCGGCTTGCTTGAATCCTGATGGAGCAGTGAGAAAGGGACTCATGTCTGAGTATACCCTGCCACACCTATAGTGGCCAAAAACGATACAGAAAAGGGGGTGGTGATGAACAGAGTGTCTGAATTAAGCAGACCACTCTTACCCAGTCCAAAGATCAGGGCTTGATCCATCACCGTTATTTATCTCACTGCCCCATCCCAGCTCAGAACCTGGCTATATGCAAATTAGTCTGTCCCTGGCCCAGTGCATCATGGGAACAGGGCAGACCAAACTACCAAGCCAATTCTTCACCAGAAAGGAGACAAGCTACCGGGGACCGGTTTCTGGCATTTCAGCCTCTTCGGCCCGGCTTGCTTGAATCCTGATGGAGCAGTGAGAAAGGGACTCATGTCTGAGTATACCCTGCCACACCTATAGTGGCCAAAAACGATACAGAAAAGGGGGTGGTGATGAACAGAGTGTCTGAATTAAGCAGACCACTCTTACCCAGTCCAAAGATCAGGGCTTGATCCATCACCGTTATTTATCTCACTTCCCCATCCCAGCTCAGAACCTGGCTATATGCAAATTAGTCTGTCCCTGGCCCAGTGCATCATGGGAACAGGGCAGGGCAGACCAAACTACCAAGCCAATTCTTCACTAGAAAGGAGACAAGCTACCGGGGACCGGTTTCTGGCATTTCAGCCTCTTCGGCCCGGCTTGCTTGAATCCTGATGGAGCAGTGAGAAAGGGACTCATGTCTGAGTATACCCTGCCACACCTATAGTGGCCAAAAATGATACAGAAAAGGGGGTGGTGATGAACAGAGTGTCTGAATTAAGCAGACCACTCTTACCCAGTCCAAAGATCAGGGCTTGATCCATCACCGTTATTTATCTCACTGCCCCATCCCAGCTCAGAATCTGGCTATATGCAAATTAGTCTGTCCCTGGCCCAGTGCATCATGGGAACAGGGCAGACCAAACTACCAAGCCAATTCTTCAACAGAAAGGAGACAAGCTACCGGGGACCGGTTTCTGGCATTTCAGCCTCTTCGGCCCGGCTTGCTTGAATCCTGATGGAGCAGTGAGAAAGGGACTCATGTCTGAGTATACCCTGCCACACCTATAGTGGCCAAAAACGATACAGAAAAGGGGGTGGTAATGAACAGAGTGTCTGAATTAAGCAGACCACTCTTACCCAGTCCAAAGATCAGGGCTTTATCCATCACCGTTATTTATCTCACTGCCCCATCCCAGCTCAGAACCTGGCTATATGCAAATTAGTCTGTCCCTGGCCCAGTGCATCATGGGAACAGGGCAGACCAAACTACCAAGCCAATTCTTCACCAGAAAGGAGACAAGCTACCGGGGACCGGTTTCTGGCATTTCAGCCTCTTCGGCCTGGCTTGCTTGAATCCTGATGGAGCAGTGAGAAAGGGACTCATGTCTGAGTATACCCTGCCACACCTATAGTGGCCAAAAACGATACAGAAAAGGGGGTGGTGATGAACAGAGTGTCTGAATTAAGCAGACCACTCTTACCCAGTCCAAAGATCAGGGCTTGATCCATCACCGTTATTTATCTCACTGCCCCATCCCAGCTCAGAACCTGGCTATATGCAAATTAGTCTGTCCCTGGCCCAGTGCATCATGGGAACAGGGCAGACCAAACTACCAAGCCAATTCGTCACCAGAAAGGAGACAAGCTACCGGGGACCGGTTTCTGGCATTTCAGCCTCTTCGGCCAGGCTTGCTTGAATCCTGATGAAGCAGTGAGAAAGGGACTCATGTCTGAGTATACCCTGCCACACCTATAGTGGCCAAAAACGATACAGAAAAGGGGGTGGTGATGAACAGAGTGTCTGAATTAAGCAGACCACTCTTACCCAGTCCAAAGATCAGGGCTTGATCTATCACCGTTATTTATCTCACTGCCCCATCCCAGCTCAGAACCTGGCTATATGCAAATTAGTCTGTCCCTGGCCCAGTGCATCATGGGAACAGGGCAGACCAAACTACCAAGCCAATTCTTCAACAGAAAGGAGACAAGCTACCGGGGACCGTTTCTGGCATTTCAGCCTCTTCGGCCCGGCTTGCTTGAATCCTGATGGAGCAGTGAGAAAGGGACTCATGTCTGAGTATACCCTGCCGCACCTATAGTGGCCAGAAACGATACAGAAAAGGGGGTGGTGATGAACAGAGTGTCTGAATTAAGCAGACAACTCTTACCCAGTCCAAAGATCAGGGCTTGATCCATCACCGTTATTTATCTCACTGCCCCATCCCAGCTCAGAACCGGGCTATATGCAAATTAGTCTGTCCCTGGCCCAGTGCATCATGGGAACAGGGCAGACCAAACTACCAAGCTAATTCTTCACCAGAAAGGAGACAAGCTACCGGGGACCGGTTTCTGGCATTTCAGCCTCTTCGGCCCGGCTTGCTTGAATCCTGATGGAGCAGTGAGAAAGGGACTCATGTCTGAGTATACCCTGCCACACCTATAGTGGCCAAAAACGATACAGAAAAGGGGGTGGTGATGAACAGAGTGTCTGAATTAAGCAGACCACTCTTACCCAGTCCAAAGATCAGGGCTTGATCCATCACCGTTATTTATCTCACTGCCCCATCCCAGCTCAGAACCTGGCTATATGCAAATTAGTCTGTCCCTGGCCCAGTGCATCATGGGAACAGGGCAGACCAAACTACCAAGCCAATTCTTCACCAGAAAGGAGACAAGCTACCGGGGACCGGTTTCTGGCATTTCAGCCTCTTCGGCCCGGCTTGCTTGAATCCTGATGGAGCAGTGAGAAAGGGACTCATGTCTGAGTATACCCTGCCACACCTATAGTGGCCAAAAATGATACAGAAAAGGGGGTGGTGATGAACAGAGTGTCTGAATTAAGCAGACCACTCTTACCCAGTCCAAAGATCAGGGCTTGATCCATCACCGTTATTTATCTCACTGCCCCATCCCAGCTCAGAACCTGGCTATATGCAAATTAGTCTGTCCCTGGCCCAGTGCATCATGGGAACAGGGCAGACCAAACTACCAAGCCAATTCTTCAACAGAAAGGAGACAAGCTACCGGGGACCGGTTTCTGGCATTTCAGCCTCTTCGGCCCGGCTTGCTTGAATCCTGATGGAGCAGTGAGAAAGGGACTCATGTCTGAGTATACCCTGCCACACCTATAGTGGCCAAAAACGATACAGAAAAGGGGGTGGTGATGAACAGAGTGTCTGAATTAAGCAGACCACTCTTACCCAGTCCAAAGATCAGGGCTTGATCCATCACCGTTATTTATCTCACTGTCCCATCCCAGCTCAGAACCTGGCTATATGCAAATTAGTCTGTCCCTGGCCCAGTGCATCATGGGAACAGGGCAGACCAAACTACCAAGCCAATTCTTCACCAGAAAGGAGACAAGCTACCGGGGACCGGTTTCTGGCATTTCAGCCTCTTCGGCCCGGCTTGCTTGAATCCTGATGGAGCAGTGAGAAAGGGACTCATGTCTGAGTATACCCTGCCACACCTATAGTGGCCAAAAACGATACAGAAAAGGGGGTGGTGATGAACAGAGTGTCTGAATTAAGCAGACCACTCTTACCCAGTCCAAAGATCAGGGCTTGATCCATCACCGTTATTTATCTCACTGCCCCATCCCAGCTCAGAACCTGGCTATATGCAAATTAGTCTGTCCCTGGCCCAGTGCATCATGGGAACAGGGCAGACCAAACTACCAAGCCAATTCTTCACCAGAAAGGAGACAAGCTACCGGGGACCGGTTTCTGGCATTTCAGCCTCTTCGGCCCGGCTTGCTTGAATCCTGATGGAGCAGTGAGAAAGGGACTCATGTCTGAGTATACCCTGCCACACCTATAGTGGCCAAAAACGATACAGAAAAGGGGGTGGTGATGAACAGAGTGTCTGAATTAAGCAGACCACTCTTACCCAGTCCAAAGATCAGGGCTTGATCCATCACCGTTATTTATCTCACTGCCCCATCCCAGCTCAGAACCTGGCTATATGCAAATTAGTCTGTCCCTGGCCCAGTGCATCATGGGAACAGGGCAGACCAAACTACCAAGCCAATTCTTCACCAGAAAAGAGACAAGCTACCGGGGACCGGTTTCTAGCATTTCAGCCTCTTCGGCCCGGCTTGCTTGAATCCTGATGGAGCAGTGAGAAAGGGACTCATGTCTGAGTATACCCTGCCACACCTATAGTGGCCAAAAACGATACAGAAAAGGGGGTGGTGATGAACAGAGTGTCTGAATTAAGCAGACCACTCTTACCCAGTCCAAAGATCAGGGCTTGATCCATCACCGTTATTTATCTCACTGCCCCATCCCAGCTCAGAACCTGGCTATATGCAAATTAGTCTGTCCCTGGCCCAGTGCATCATGGGAACAGGGCAGACCAAACTACCAAGCCAATTCTTCACCAGAAAGGAGACAAGCTACCGGGGACCGGTTTCTGGCATTTCATCCTCTTCGGCCCGGCTTGCTTGAATCCTGATGGAGCAGTGAGAAAGGGACTCATGTCTGAGTATACCCTGCCACACCTATAGTGGCCAAAAACGATACAGAAAAGGGGGTGGTGATGAACAGAGTGTCTGAATTAAGCAGACCACTCTTACCCAGTCCAAAGATCAGGGCTTGATCCATCACCGTTATTTATCTCACTGCCCCATCCCAGCTCAGAACCTGGCTATATGCAAATTAGTCTGTCCCTGGCCCAGTGCATCATGGGAACAGGGCAGACCAAACTACCAAGCCAATTCTTCACCAGAAAGGAGACAAGCTACCGGGGACCGGTTTCTGGCATTTCAGCCTCTTCGGCCCAGCTTGCTTGAATCCTGATGGAGCAGTGAGAAAGGGACTCATGTCTGAGTATACCCTGCCACACCTATAGTGGCCAAAAACGATACAGAAAAGGGGGTGGTGATGAACAGAGTGTCTGAATTAAGCAGACCAAAAAACGGTGTTGGATCTAGCCCTGATCTCTTGACTGGGTGAGAGTACTCTGCTTAATTCAGAGACTCTGTCCATCACCACCCCTTGTTGTAAATAATTTTGTCCACCCTAAGCGTGGAAGGGTTTACTCAGATGTGAGTCCCTTGCTCATTGCACCATCAGGATTCAAGCAAGCCGGGCCGAAGACGCCTGAAATGGCAGAAACCGGTCCCCGGAAGCTTGTTTCCTTCCCAGTGTACGAATTGGCTTTTGTAGTCTGGTCTGCCCTGTTCCCATGATGCACTGGGCCAGGGACAGACTAGTTTGCATACAGCCAGGTTCTGAAACTGGGATGGTGCAATGAGCTAAAAAACGGTGTTGGATCTAGCCCTGATCTCTTGACTGGGTGAGAGTACTCTGCTTAATTCAGAGACTCTGTCCATCACCACCCCTTGTTGTAAATAATTTTGTCCACCCTAAGCGTGGAAGGGTATACTCAGATGTGAGTCGCTTGCTCATTGCACCATCAGGATTCAAGCAAGCCGGGCCGAAGACGCCTGAAATGGCAGAAACCGGTCCCCGGAAGCTTGTTTCCTTCCCAGTGTAAGAATTGGCTTTTGTAGTCTGGTCTGCCCTGTTCCCATGATGCACTGGGCCAGGGACAGACTAGTTTGCATACAGCCAGGTTCTGAAACTGGGATGGTGCAATGAGCTAAAAAACGGTGTTGGATCTAGCCCTGATCTCTTGACTGGGTGAGAGTACTCTGCTTAATTCAGAGACTCTGTCCATCACCACCCCTTGTTGTAAATAATTTTGTCCACCCTAAGCGTGGAAGGGTATACTCAGATGTGAGTCCCTTGCTCATTGCACCATCAGGATTCAAGCAAGCCGGGCCGAAGACGCCTGAAATGGCAGAAACTGGTCCCCGGAAGCTTGTTTCCTTCCCAGTGTATGAATTGGCTTTTGTAGTCTGGTCTGCCCTGTTCCCATGATGCACTGGGCCAGGGACAGACTAGTTTGCATACAGCCAGGTTCTGAAACTGGGATGGTGCAATGAGCTAAAAAACGGTGTTGGATCTAGCCCTGATCTCTTGACTGGGTGAGAGTACTCTGCTTAATTCAGAGACTCTGTCCATCACCACCCTTTGTTGTAAATAATTTTGTCCACCCTAAGCGTGGAAGGGTATACTCAGATGTGAGTCCCTTGCTCATTGCACCATCAGGATTCAAGCAAGCCGGGCCGAAGACGCCTGAAATGGCAGAAACCGGTCCCCAGAAGCTTGTTTCCTTCCCAGTGTAAGAATTGGCTTTTGTAGTCTGGTCTGCCCTGTTCCCATGATGCACTGGGCCAGGGACAGACTAGTTTGCATACAGCCAGGTTCTGAAACTGGGATGGTGCAATGAGCTAAAAAACGGTGTTGGATCTAGCCCTGATCTCTTGACTGGGTGAGAGTACTCTGCTTAATTAAGAGACTCTGTCCATCACCACCCCTTGTTGTAAATATTTTGTCCACCCTAAGCGTGGAAGGGTATTCTCAGATGTGAGTCCCTTGCTCATTGCACCATCAGGATTCAAGCAAGCCGGGCCGAAGACGCCTGAAATGGCAGAAACCGGTCCCCGGAAGCTTGTTTCCTTCCCAGTGTATGAATTAGCTTTTGTAGTCTGGTCTGCCCTGTTCCCATGATGCACTGGGCCAGGGACAGACTAGTTTGCATACAGCCAGGTTCTGAAACTGGGATGGTGCAATGAGCTAAAACACGGTGTTGGATCTAGCCCTGATCTCTTGACTGGGTGAGAGTACTCTGCTTAATTCAGAGACTCTGTCCATCACCACCCCTTGTTGTAAATAATTTTGTCCACCCTAAGCGTGGAAGGGTATACTCAGATGTGAGTCGCTTGCTCATTGCACCATCAGGATTCAAGCAAGCCGGGCCGAAGACGCCTGAAATGGCAGAAACCGGTCCCCGGAAGCTTGTTTCCTTCCCAGTGTAAGAATTGGCTTTTGTAGTCTGGTCTGCCCTGTTCCCATGATGCACTGGGCCAGGGACAGACTAGTTTGCATACAGCCAGGTTCTGAAACTGGGATGGTGCAATGAGCTAAAAAACGGTGTTGGATCTAGCCCTGATCTCTTGACTGGGTGAGAGTACTCTGCTTAATTCAGAGACTCTGTCCATCACCACCCCTTATTGTAAATAATTTTGTCCACCCTAAGCGTGGAAGGGTATACTCAGATGTGAGTCCCTTGCTCATTGCACCATCAGGATTCAAGCAAGCCGGGCCGAAGACGCCTGAAATGGCAGAAACTGGTCCCCGGAAGCTTGTTTCCTTCCCAGTGTATGAATTGGCTTTTGTAGTCTGGTCTGCCCTGTTCCCATGATGCACTGGGCCAGGGACAGACTAGTTTGCATACAGCCAGGTTCTGAAACTGGGATGGTGCAATGAGCTAAAAAACGGTGTTGGATCTAGCCCTGATCTCTTGACTGGGTGAGAGTACTCTGCTTAATTCAGAGACTCTGTCCATCACCACCCTTTGTTGTAAATATTTTGTCCACCCTAAGCGTGGAAGGGTATACTCATATGTGAGTCCCTTGCTCATTGCACCATCAGGATTCAAGCAAGCCGGGCCGAAGACGCCTGAAATGGCAGAAACCGGTCCCCAGAAGCTTGTTTCCTTCCCAGTGTAAGAATTGGCTTTTGTAGTCTGGTCTGCCCTGTTCCCATGATGCACTGGGCCAGGGACAGACTAGTTTGCATACAGCCAGGTTCTGAAACTGGGATGGTGCAATGAGCTAAAAAACGGTGTTGGATCTAGCCCTGATCTCTTGACTGGGTGAGAGTACTCTGCTTAATTAAGAGACTCTGGCCATCACCACCCCTTGTTGTAAATATTTTGTCCACCCTAAGCGTGGAAGGGTATTCTCAGATGTGAGTCCCTTGCTCATTGCACCATCAGGATTCAAGCAAGCCGGGCCGAAGACGCCTGAAATGGCAGAAACCGGTCCCCGGAAGCTTGTTTCCTTCCCAGTGTATGAATTAGCTTTTGTAGTCTGGTCTGCCCTGTTCCCATGATGCACTGGGCCAGGGACAGACTAGTTTGCATACAGCCAGGTTCTGAAACTGGGATGGTGCAATGAGCTAAAACACGGTGTTGGATCTAGCCCTGATCTCTTGACTGGGTGAGAGTACTCTGCTTAATTCAGAGACTCTGTCCATCACCACCCCTTGTTGTAAATAATTTTGTCCACCCTAAGCGTGGAAGGGTATACTCAGATGTGAGTCCCTTGCTCATTGCACCATCAGGATTCAAGCAAGCCGGGCCGAAGACGCCTGAAATGGCAGAAACCGGTCCCCGGAAGCTTGTTTCCTTCCCAGTGTAAGAATTGGCTTTTGTAGTCTGGTCTGCCCTGTTCCCATGATGCACTGGGCCAGGGACAGACTAGTTTGCATACAGCCAGGTTCTGAAACTGGGATGGTGCAATGAGCTAAAAAACGGTGTTGGATCTAGCCCTGATCTCTTGACTGGGTGAGAGTACTCTGCTTAATTCAGAGACTCTGTCCATCACCACCCCTTGTTGTAAATAATTTTGTCCACCCTAAGCGTGGAAGGGTATACTCAGATGTGAGTCCCTTGCTCATTGCACCATCAGGATTCAAGCAAGCCGGGCCGAAGACGCCTGAAATGGCAGAAACCGGTCCCCGGAAGCTTGTTTCCTTCCCAGTGTAAGAATTGGCTTTTGTAGTCTGGTCTGCCCTGCCCTGTTCCCATGATGCACTGGGCCAGTGACAGACTAGTTTGCATACAGCCAGGTTCTGAAACTGGGATGGTGCAATGAGCTAAAAAACGGTGTTGGATCTAGCCCTGATCTCTTGACTGGGTGAGACTACTCTGCTTAATTCAGAGACTCTGTCCATCACCACCCCTTGTTGTAAATAATTTTGTCCACCCTAAGCGTGGAAGGGTATACTCAGATGTGAGTCCCTTGCTCATTGCACCATCAGGATTCAAGCAAGCCGGGCCGAAGACGCCTGAAATGGCAGAAACCGGTCCCCGGAAGCTTGTTTCCTTCCCAGTGTAAGAATTGGCTTTTGTAGTCTGGTCTGCCCTGTTCCCATGATGCACTGGGCCAGGGACAGACTAGTTTGCATACAGCCAGGTTCTGAAACTGGGATGGTGCAATGAGCTAAAAAACGGTGTTGGATCTAGCCCTGATCTCTTGACTGGGTGAGAGTACTCTGCTTAATTCAGAGACTCTGTCCATCACCACCCCTTGTTGTAAATAATTTTGTCCACCCTAAGCGTGGAGGGGTATACTCAGATGTGAGTCCCTTGCTCATTGCACCATCAGGATTCAAGCAAGCCGGGCCGAAGACGCCTGAAATGGCAGAAACCGGTCCCCGGAAGCTTGTTTCCTTCCCAGTGTAAGAATTGGCTTTTGTAGTCTGGTCTGCCCTGTTCCCATGATGCACTGGGCCAGGGACAGACTAGTTTGCATACAGCCAGGTTCTGAAACTGGGATGGTGCAATGAGCTAAAAAACGGTGTTGGATCTAGCCCTGATCTCTTGACTGGGTGAGACTACTCTGCTTAATTCAGAGACTCTGTCCATCACCACCCCTTGTTGTAAATAATTTTGTCCACCCTAAGCGTGGAAGGGTATACTCAGATGTGAGTCCCTTGCTCATTGCACCATCAGGATTCAAGCAAGCCGGGCCGAAGACGCCTGAAATGGCAGAAACCGGTCCCCGGAAGCTTGTTTCCTTCCCAGTGTAAGAATTGGCTTTTGTAGTCTGGTCTGCCCTGTTCCCATGATGCACTGGGCCAGGGACAGACTAGTTTGCATACAGCCAGGTTCTGAAACTGGGATGGTGCAATGAGCTAAAAAACGGTGTTGGATCTAGCCCTGATCTCTTGACTGGGTGAGAGTACTCTGCTTAATTCAGAGACTCTGTCCATCACCACCCGTTGTTGTAAATAATGCTTCACAAGAATAGCTTTGTCCTGATGATGGCCTTAAAAAAAATTGAATTGAAAATTCGTTGATGATTATGACATTTGGAGCAGACTGTTAATGAACTGATATGGTGTCTGAGGCCTCATGACAGAAATAGCATATTTTCATCAATCTTGTAGGAGATGTTTCGCTGGCTATGGAACTCTATGCACTTTCCCCTTCTAATTAGTGGTAAAGTGCCTCTTCAACTCCTTTCAACATGATGAACTTGGTATACCCCTCCCTGATATTATAGCTTACCTATAAGGCCCTTGTATATAGTACAAATTTAAGCTAGGCTCTGTAGATTAAATGTCACTAGTGGACAGAAGCACCATTCTCATCCACTACAGTGATAGTGTAGAAGATAGCTTCAGGCCTCTCATTGTAACCTGACTAAAGTAGCTTTTAAACTGCAATTACTCATGCGAAAAAAGACCATTTGCCTGGTCAAAACCTTCCTTTTAAATAATAATGCCACCTTTACGTAAACCTAAATACCTAAAAAGCACGGTGCATGGTATTTAAAAGTAAAAAATGTAGAATTGTAATGTTAAACATTTCCTTACAGTGAAAAAGCCCTAAAATCTGGATGTATGTTCCTTAAGAAAATAACTGGATGCAATATTAAATATGATAATGCTGTCGCTGGCTAGAAAACAAATAAAACTTTCATTCGCAGACTCCATTTAGTATTTAATAAAAGTCCAATTAACTAGAGAAGTTAGATGTTGAAGAAAGTATTTTTCTGCCTAAAGCCTATGGAGACAAATTTGTATTAACCTCCACAGGCAGCCCTGTGAATGCTTAACCCCTCATGAGGTGTGAGAACAGCTCCCAGAGCAGGAGACAAAGGCTTGGATGTGGGTTTGTGTTTCTGTGCCTCTGACAGGATGACCATTTGGTCACAGGCTCCAAAATAACTTCAAAGAGGCTTCCCCAGCGAAGGAAGATGTCTAATGACAGCTGAACAGGCCTCTTCCTTGTTCTCCCAGTCAGCCAGGTAGCAATCACGATGGGGTGGAAGTTGCACCCAGAACTGGTTTGAAGTGACCACAGAGGAGGGACTGCTCATTTCCCTGGCCTCACCTCTGTGGTGGGGACACCAGCTCTAAACAAGGGGCGAAGGATTTCACCATATCGGATTTAGACAGAGATGAATACTGAGAATTGTTTGCCGAGGGCATACGGGACTTTTCTCAAAAGTGGGTAGGGTTTCAATGGGAAATCATATCCTGTTGGTAAGAAAGGGGCGAGGATTCACCCCACTCACAGGCTAGTGACAGGCATAAATGTAGCATCCAGGGTCTTCTCCTCAGAACACCACTGGACCTGAGGAAGATTAGAAAAGGCCTGAACCTGCTGTCTCAGATCTGGGAAGAGTCCTGAAGGACTGGAAATTGTCTCCCTCTTGTACCCAGGACAAAAAAGTGGATTCTAAGAGTAATAAGGCTGACCTCCTCTTCAAGCTAGGGGCTCACAAAAAGCGCTAGTAGAGGTCTTTTCTGCAGCTGCCCAGTAAACTAATCCCACTGGACCTAGGCTAGACCATGCTGATAGCTTTTGTTGGAGCGATTCATCACAGGGCAAGGACACCAAAAGTATCCAGCAGGCAAGAGACCTTCCTTGGGCGTGAAATTCAAATTTCCCCCGCCTGAAACTTTCCAATAAAAGTCAACAGCTTCACCTGAGCCATGTCTAGGCTATCCGGCCTTGTGCAAGCTTCCCTTGCCTGCTGTCTTGCCCCAATGAAGATTTTGGACTTCCTTTTCAGTGAGTTGAATACAGGGCCGGTGGGGAGTGCGGCAGCGGTGTCAAGGTGGTTGTATGTTAGGATGATAGGAGAGCCTAACTAGCAGAAGGCCGACATAAGAGTGCCTACTGCATGTTCCTGCCCGGTGTGGCATGCACCATGTTATGCATGCCACACAGTGCAGTAACAAAGGTGCAAACATAGGGACACTACATGTGCCCTGTGTACACACCCCCATGGGCAAATTCATCCAGCGGCCCTGTTATGACCCCCTTACATGCATCTTTGTCACCTTTTTCATGGCGGGCTCACCACCATTAAATGGATGGTGGAAATGCAAATCTGAATATGGTCACTGGTGCTGGCATCAGCACTGCCAGCATATTCCTGCCACTTTCCACACCACCACCACTGCAGGATCCTGAATCCTAGCGGAGGTGGCAGTCCTGTGGCAGTCAGGCCGCCACAATCAGAATACAGTGAGTGGACCTGCAGTAGTGGCCGGACCACAATTACAAGTACAGCAATCCTAGGACCGCTGTACTCGTAATAGCCCGCTAAATATAAAAGTAAAACATTCAACTGGGGAGAACCTATATCTGGAATTGACCTGCACTCCATAGAAAGTGGTCTGAAATTATGCATTTATATTCAAACTCAAAAAAATTATATCTCCAGTTACCCTTATTGGATTTTTGTCATTTTGGTGTCATTTTATTTATTGAAAAGTACTCTATTGGTAAAAGGGAATTTTTCTTGTATTGAGTTAGAACTTTATGACTATTTGGTACTGCATAAATACTTTTGCCTCTAAGTTAAGCTTGTCTGTACTGTGCCAGGGGGTAGTACTCAAGTTTTGATTGTGACTTTATTGGTACGTCCTGACAAGGAAAGTGATTATTACTTGAGGGGCGTATTTACTCCCCTTCACTAACTCTCCATTTTATTAGAAACTACTATTGCCATCCCATTACTAATTGTTTCATGCAAATGTTGTACTTTTCAAACCTTCACTCATCATGGGCCTTATTATGATAGTGGGCAGTTGGACTGTCACCCCCTAGCGCAGAGGTCAGGAGACCCGCTGACAAGCAGGTGGCGGTCTGACTGCCCAGTTACCATATGATCATCAGGCTGCCAATTGCAAATTGCTCATTTTCATGGTGGCTTGTGCTGTGACCCAGGACAAGGGCAGCAGCACAATCAGCCGTGTAAAAGAGTTATTTGCGCACATCCATGCACTGTAAGCTATGCGCCATGAAGTGCATCGTATATGGTGTATGGATGTGTGTGGGGGTACTACATGTGACCCCACGGCCACTTTACAGTGGCCCATGAGGGGAGGGTGACCTTTTTGGGGCATCCAAAGTCCCTTTCGAACAGCCTTTTCATGGTGGTTGGACCGCCATGAAAAGGCACTCGGAAAGGGACATTGTATTCCTGATGGTGGTGCCTTCCTCAGTACTGCTTCCGTTCAGGATCACAATTCCAACCGCCACTCCATCAGGATCAATGATCCTGGCGTAGGCAGTGATCTGTTTCCTGACAGAAAACATTCAAACCACCAGCATTGTAATGCTGGGGTTGGACTGAAGGCTGTCTGTTGGTGGGACCGCCACTGACAGCCTGTGTATATCAGTCCCACCAACATCATAATGAGGCTCTAAGTGATCTCCAATGGGCTAACATGAGCAGGAAACATGCTTATTTATGCACGTCTATAAGGGACTATCTTGTGATTGATTATTCATAGTCTCATAATTAGCATTACCTTTTCCTAGAGATTAGTTATTTCTATATCTCTAAATAATCTCCTTACAAGGAACCTTTTGTTTCCCTTTATGTAATCCTTTGGACTGCGCACCTTTGCAGCTTAATACATGTAGCCCTTGGACCTACAGGCAAACTTGTCAAAATAACCTTTTTTGACAGAAAGAACCCTACGTTTAAATATTAAGTAAGCAATCTATAAGTAGGCCTTGTATCCAACAAGATGGTGTGTCCAGTATGTAAAAGTGGGACATGCAAGAATGTAAGTTGGCTTATACCCAATGTAATTAGCAACCCAAAAGCTATTTTCAGTGTTATTCTGTCCAATGAGAAATACTAACGTTCATCTAAAATTATAAGTCTAATTAAAAAAAATATTTAGGAAATGTGACCTTTAAAAAGTTATGCTTTTCCTGTCTAATCCTAAAAGTAGATTAATTAGCATTGCCCTGCACTCAGATGCCTTACCAGTGTAGGAAGGGCAACTTAGAAGGGTTCAGGAACTGTATTACCTTGAAAGAGATTAGGGGGACGCCTGCCCATTTATGTGAGTGTAAAGGGAGATCTGGGGAACCAAAACATTGTATTCTGTAGACGTCTGCAGAATATTTAGGTAACAGCCCAATGGGGTGGGGAGCTGGTTCCAGATCAGTTTAGTGTAAATGAAGAGGCGGGGACTGCTCATTTTCCTAAACAAACCCCGAGCTGGCGCACAAGCTCCTTTCAGGAGCAGTAATAGTCTGCTGTGTTGGAGTTTCATCTGAATAGTGCACTGTGGGATAACTTGCATTAAGGTAATAAGGATGTTCTGCAAAATTGGGAGAGGCTGTCTCTGGGAACTTTTTTCTCATTGGTTAGGAAATGTCCATGAGTCATCCTCATTAAATGGCCCAAAGAGATATATCACCCACGGCTCATCAGTACAATCTCTAGACCTGCAGAAGAACAGAAGACAATTAAATCTCACATTTGAGACCTGAAGGACTGGACCCTTCTTCGATGTGTACAAAGGACTAAGAGGTGGATCTCAAAGCTCAGTTGGCTAGCCTCCTAAGTGGCTACAGGGACTCAACAAGCTGGAAGAAACCTTTTTCCTGAACTATCATGCCGAGTAGTAGCAGCTGAAACTGGACAGAACCAAGCTGGAGGCCTCAGCTGGAGTAAGTCCTTGACCCTAAGTGCTATCCCTGAGGTCGTAGGATCTTTTGAAGTAACTGAGAGAAGCTACTCCAGAAACCCTGAAAAGTTGGGACTTCCAAGATGTCTGCAAAATCAAAGGGAGAGGAGTTGGCCTAACGGCTAACGGCTAAAGGCTAAAGGCGCGCGACCTCGGACCTGGGGAGCTGGGGATCTGGGTAACGACGCCAAAAAACCTCCTGTGATTCTGGGCAATTCACTTATTCTCCCCATGCCTAAAAAAATTAAAGTGTATGTCCGTCCTCATGTAAAAACGTAACTTGTGCTATGTAAAGCGCTCTGATACCTGATTCGGTTCGGGTCTAGTTCGCGCTATATAAAACTCTAAAAAAAAACAAAAAAAACGCGCTCTCGCAGCAAAGTTATCCAATTTTGTAGCAACTTTATTGGATAAAGCTTCAGGCTTACCTCACTGTAAAATGTGGAGCCTCATAAAAAGACTCATTGCCTGATTTAATTTTTGACGCATGGCCTACGGTTCTGGCATGGGGACGGACTAAGCGCTCACCTCTTCACTTGAAGCAATCTCCCATGGCTAAGGGAGCAATAATTGCTTTTTACTGTCCCTCACTACCAGGGTTTGCCTGGTAGTGTCAGATAGTAAAAAAAAATAGCGACCTGCCTGCCCATCTATGGCGGTGAGCTTTTTCTGCCAAATTCAGTGACTTCAGCTGGACCTCAGCCAGTGGAAATCCGGTTTCCAGAGGACTTTGGCAGATGCATCCTGCAAGCCTATAACCTTGCCCTGCTGAAGGATTTTTACTTCATTTCAGGGGCTAAGTCAGAAGGTAAACTCTTCGATCAGGGTAAAACCCCACCAGTGTGTTTTCTCTCCTTTCATTTGGCCTGAAATCATACCTAAGTTTCTCTTTGAACCACAAACAATGACTGCTGATTGGCACTTTACTTTTTCTGGGCACTGTTTACCTTAAATCATAAAAAAATAATATCTTTGGTTCCCCTATTGTATTTTGGTAATGTTTATAATTTTACTCATTCAGTTTTTCACTATTTTCTTCAAACTGGTTGTGGAATTTTTATTGCATTGTGCTTTTAACTGTTTTGTTGCTGCTAAATACTTTGCGCATATTCCTAAGGTAAGCCTGTCTTCTCTGTGCCATACCTATCAGGGGATTGAACTCAGGTTTAAATGATTGAAATTGGGTTTATCCTTACACCACTATATTCTTATTCTCTGTAGTGAGCTCACATCCACCCCAATTAATAATCAACTTTTTTACATTACTGTATCACCTTTATTAATACCACTACATGTATGTGTTTGTACTGTATCTATGTATAAATGTGTTTACTGTATGTATGCACACACACACATATGTTGCTTGCTTTATAATAGATTTTAGAGCTTCTATTTCATTCATGCCATGAGCATCTTCTCTGTTAAGCTTCGGTATGTGTGTTTTTTCACTTTTCTTTTTTTTATTACATAAGCACAGTTTTTATAGGTCTGTTAATTATTAAGACACTTTATGTGAGACACTGAACTTTATTTACCAGGCATGGAACTTTATTTACTGTGTGTTACATTAGGTTTACAATACTATGTACTTCTGGGAACGTTTGTACTTTGTGAGTATATTGTGCAATCTATATTTTTTATGTGCACATTAAATTATGCATTAAATCTGTTTTATTAAACGCTGCATCAGAGAAAACAAAAGAACCATGAAAGTCAAAGATGCTCTTTCATTAAACTTTCAAAAATAACTTCCCAATAGACTAATAGCATCCAGTCCCACGAAGAAATACAATCTATGCCCCTATAATGACAAAGCCCCAGTCCTGTTTCCTCCGCAGCTGATCTATGTCGGGTCGTCTGACCAGGCAAGGCCCTTGTGGGCCCAGCTTCTGCATCTGAGGTGCCAGACTCACTCCACTGCTATCCTTTCTCTAACTCTCTCGTCCTCTCACCTCTTCTCACTCTTGCTCTCTGTGGTGCCTCTTGCTGTGTCTCTACCCATTTATTTTCACTCTCTTTTGTCTCTTTGACTTTTTGGCTCTCTTCTCTGACTCTTATGTGTCTTGCCCATAGTTTTTTTTCCATGTTTGCATCCCTTCTTTAGGACTGTTTGTGCCTATAATTTTCTACGTTTTGCTCCTCAGCGCCACTTTTGTGACTGTTGTCATGTGTATGTTGATTATTGTTTCGGTCTTTTGCTCACTTTAAGCCCCCTATTTATGACTGTTATCATTTTATGTCCATTGTTTGCTTTCTTTTTTGCTCTTTTTGGTGCCTAACTGTTCTCATATTTTGGCCATTATTTTTTCTAACATGTGCTCTGTTGTATGGCTCTTGTTTTGCCTGCTTGTACCTCATTTGATCTGTTTGTGCCATTATTGTTGCCACTGCCAGTGCCACTATTTCTCGCTTCCACTGTGCTACAAACTGTGCTTGTTCTCTCTCCTTTAAACATAGTATAATTTGCTTACAACCCAATTGGCACATTTAATTTATTTGTGAGTCCCTAGTAAAGCAGTACTATATGTAGGCATGTGAAAAATCAGGTCTTGTTTGCAGTGTACCACCACGTTGTTCCCCTAGTTTGACTACTAGGTGCTGGTTTGTGCCCTGGGCTCAGTTAACCAGACCCTTGTTTTAAAAGGGAGAATGACAGTTTAGAACAGCACAGGTTCACACCTATTTCCTGCACCCTGAGCCACACAGGAGACGCTGTAATTAGATTAGGGTGAGGGCTAGAAGTGAAGTGTTAGGGAATCGTAGCCACACCAGTGGATTGGCTTAGCCTAGTCTAGCCTCCGAGGAGAGAATTTCTCCATGTTTGGAAGAATGGTGCTTTCTCGGGCAAGAATATGCCATACTTCGAGAACTGCTCATACACCTGGGTGGCACCCCACATTCTGTTGGTCAGAGGTATCCCCTGCTTGACGCCCAGGAACACTGCATAAATTTGAAAGAAGTGCATGGCAACTCAGATCTGCTGCCTGGAACTACAAAGAGAAGAAGGGCTGCCCTGCTGGAACCCTGATCTGCACCCCAAAGACCTGCACTCTGAATTATTTTTGTTCTTAAAAATATATCCTATTTTTTTATAAATTGGGTGTTGGAATTTTATTTTGTATTATTTCTTACTTATTAAATGTAGTGGTGTTTTTCAATGCGTTATACACTTGTCTCCAAAGTTAAGCGTGCCTGCTCGTCACCAGCTACCAAGGGTTGAGCAATGGAATCATTTCTTGAGACCCTACCTCAACCCTTTTTTGTGTTAGTGGGCTGATTACTAGTGGTAAGTCACTTCTTATCACTGCTAATAAACAACTTTACAACAAGGTTTACATGTGCGTCTGAAACACTTATTGTGTCACCCACTTCTGTAACCTTTTAAAACATGTCTGGGGTCTGTCATTGTAGCCTTTCTGGGCAGTTTTAAACTGCAATTTCAGTTGGCAAAATAAACCAAAATGAACCGAGGGCAAAGTGTGTTGCATTTAAAAAGTAGGATGTGCACTTTTAAGTCTTACATGTCCTGGCAGTGAAAAAGTCTCAAATTCATTTTTCAGTATTGCAATGCCTATCCCTCCCATCGGATATCATCGGGTTGGTAATATTATTACATTTTATAAGTGAAAACCTTTGCTTGCAAGCTGGTAGGAATCTGATGTTTGGTGTCTGAGGAATTATAATTTAAAGCTCTCTTTAATGGTAAAGTTGGATTTTAAGTCACAATTATGGAAAATAACACTTTAAAAAACTTGCCATTTTCTTGTCCATATGCCTGCAGCCAGTTTCCTGAGTCACATGACTAGATGTAGGGTATTTGGACAAAATATTGAGTTGTAAATATTGAACAAAATGTTTGGAATGCAGAAATAATTATTCATGTATTATTAATAGTTTAATTGATAATTAATTATGTACATTGTGTAACACTTTCTTTCACTTTTTAGTTATATTTTAGGTGTGAGCTGCTGGGTTTGTAGGGGTATAGAGTGGGTATAGAGTGGGTAGTTAATTAAGAAATATTTAATATTTAATAATTAGTTAACAATTAATGTATTAATAATAGTTTAACTGATTATTAATTATGGAAATTGTGTATTAAGTATATGTTTTAGTTATAATTTAGGTGTGAGCTGCTGGGTTGTAGTGGTACAGGGTGAGATGTTAATTAGGCAATCAACTAATTATTATAATTCATTATTTAATTGAATAATAATTATATAAATTGTAGACCATCTTTATATTTTAGGTATATTTTATGTGTGGACTGTAGGGTTAGTAGGGATATTGGGTGGGAGGTAATACACTAATAATGATAAACTATTTATTCATTAATAATGCATTAATTGATCATTATATCTGGACATTATGAAATACTGATTTATTTTATTTACATTTTAATTGCAGGTTGCTGGTTTTGTAGGGATGTAGAGTGCAATGTTAAGTAATAATTAAGTAATATTTATTTAACCCCTTCCATGCTGCAGCGATTTTCCCCCTGTGCTGCAAAATCGCGAGTGGATGGGTTTATGACGGCCCCCAGCCGTCATCAGCACACAAGCACCGTAGTGCATGACGGATGGGGGCCGTCATCAGCATGCAAGGGGTTAAGTAATAAATACATCTAAAAAATGAATTAATATATTAAATTGCTGAAAATCATGTTAATTGTTTAATTGTTAATTATTTTTTAAATATATATATATATTTGGAGTAATTAATAACGTTCATAGTAAGAGTTTTATATTTGTTTTAAATAATAAAGTTATTCAAATATGTTAGCTGAGCTAACTATAACTCGCACCCTGCTCTGCACTGCATGTGACCTCACATATTACATCATTCATGACATGGTGAGTGACATCACTGATGACATCACTTATGACATCATCTAGTGCCTGTAAGTGTTTATGAGTGTTAAATATGTATACTAAGGTGATCAGTGGGTGTTTGAGTGCCTGCATGGATTATTTAGTGGGTACGTGACTGAAGGTATAATTGAGTGATTAGGTGTCTCAGAGAATGTATGGGGCACTGACTAGTTTGTCTGAATTTCTGTACCAGTCTTCTAGATGGTGTCTAAGTGACGGTTTGGGTTGGTGAGCGGGTATGTGAGTGGCTGAATGGTTGACTGATTGGTTGTCTGAGTACCTTTATTGTTGTATGATCGTCTGTGTGTGGGGTGAGGGGGTATGTGACTGCCTGCATGGATGAGTGAGTCTGTGACTGTATGGTTTAGTGAGTGTGTAAGTGAAAGGCTGTATAAGTGACTGGTGTGTGTATGGCTGTGTTGGTGAGTGAATGGATGTGTCAATGGTACATGGGTGAGTAACAGCATATGTGATGGCAGTAAAGCTGAGTGCTGGAGTATATGAGTGACACTATGTGTGAGTGAGGGATTGTAATAGTAGCTATATGGGTTAGTGAGTGCGTGTGGGAGGGGCTGTATGGGTGAGTGAGTAAATGTTAGTATCTGTGTGAATAAGTGATTCGGTGTGTGTATAACGTTATAAGCAAGTAAATGGCTGCATGATTGACTCTATAAGTGACTGAGTATGTGTGTGAGTAGCTCTATGAGTGACTGACAGTGTGTGAGTGGATATATCGGGATAGGACTGGATATTTCAGTGGCTGTAGTATTGAGTGAGTTGGTGTATGAGTGGCTGTAAGGGTAACTGAGTAAATGTGTGTGTAGACCTATGAATCAGTGAGTGGATGTGTAAATCCTGGTATGGGTTTTTTTAATGGTTTTTAGAATTTTAGTGTGGAAGTTTGAGTGGGTGTATGAAAGATTATTTTGGGGCGTGAGTGGGTGTGTGATAGATTCTGTGGATGATATCATCAGTGATGCCACCATTGATGTCATTTGAGATGTCATCAGTGATGTCACTGACCATGTTATGAGTGATGTAATATGTGAGGTCATAAGCAGGGCATTGAAGGGGAGCTAGTTATGGTGAACTGAGCTTACTATAACTGCTGAATTTCTCTGGTTTTGTATGAGTGAAATATCAGCCTAACTATAATGTCCCAGTAACCTTTGCTTTTTTCAGTGAATTAATAAGGTTATTTTAATTTTATTTCCTAACTATACCCCCTGTGACCATGTTTTTGAGGACGCCTTTAACAGATATATAGAAAAGTACTCTTGTGGAAAAACTTCAATTTTCTACAATCTGAAAACTTTCCAAAACAGCCGATTAAAAGCTACAAAGAGACAATGAGAGGCAAAACGTCTATCTACAACTTAGGCAAGTTCATCAGCACCTGGACAAAGAATGCCTTCTGTAGTTCAACAACTATCTCAAGATATCGCACCTGAATGCAGCCAGATGGCCACTTATTGTATGGACTGTGAATTTGTGGTTAGTGCTGGTGAGCAGAGCATAACAGCTTTCCGTAACATCTGCAAGATTCACGAATGTTGATTTTGTCTTTGTGTCCTTGCAGTATTTCCATGTTTTTGAGAGCTACTTAAAGTTTTTCTACTGTCAGTCACAGATACTTTTTGCTTCAAAAAAGAAAAAAACAATTCGTTGAAAAATCACAAAAAATCCAAACATCCCAGACCCCCAAAACATTTTTATAGTTATAAAAGAAAAGTAAATGAATGAATGAGTCTATAAGTATGTCTATATTTGCAAAAGTGAATGACTGGCTGAGTGGTATGTTGAAAAATTAGTGAATGTAAGAGTGGTACATGGATAATGGAATGAGTGTGTGTGTAGTGCCTGAGTGAATGGGTGACTACAAGAGTAGTACTTGAGTGAATTGACACATGCATAGGTAGTGCCTGGTTGATTGAATGTGTAAATAGATGAGTGCCTGAGTGAATGGATGAATATAAGGGTAGTGCCTGAGTGATTGGGGTAAAGCATGGATAGTGCCTGGGTGATTGGATGGGTGCATGAGTAGTGCCTGTGTGATTGAATGAGAGCATGGGTACTACCTGGGTGACTGGTGAGTGCAGGAGTAGCACCTAGGTGATTGGATGAGTGCATGGGTAGTATCTCAGTGAATAGATGTGTGCAAGGGTAGTGCCTGGGTGATTGGATGAGTGCATGGGAAGGGCCTTGGTGATGGCATGGGTGCAGGGGTAGTGCTTGGGTCATTGGATCAGTGCATCGGTACTGCCTGAGTGAATGGATTAGTTCATGCATAGTGGCTGTGTGAATGGATGAGTGCATGGGTAGTGGTGAGTGAATGGGTGAATACAATAGTAGTACCTGAGAGAATGGATGAGTGCAAGGGTAATGCCTGAGTGATTGGATGAGTGCAATGTAGTGCCTGGGTTATTGAAAGAGTGCAAGGGTAGAACCTGGGTGACTGCGTGAGTTCATGGATAGTGATTGGGTGATTATATGAGTGCATGGGTAGTGTCAGTGTGAATGGGTGAATGCATGGATCATGATTGGGTGATTATATGAGTTCATGGGTGTTGCCTGGGTGACTGGATGAGTGCATGGGTAGTGCCAGCGTGATTGGATGAGTGCATGGGTTGTGCTAAAACTATTGGATGAATGCATAGATAGTACCTGGGTGATTGGATGAGTGCAAAGGTAGTGCCTCCCTGAATGGATGAGTGCAGAGGTGGTGCCTGGATGATTGTATGATTGCATGAGTATTTCTAGGTGCTTGGTGGAGTGCATGTTTAGTGAGAGGGTGATTGAATGAGTGCATGGCTAGTGCAAGGGTGATTAGATGAATGCATGAGTAATGTCTGAGTGAATGGATGAGTACAAGGGTAATGCCTGAGTGAATGGATGAGTACAAGGGTAGTGCCTGAGTGATTGGATGAGTGCTTGGGTACTGCTTGGTTGATTGGATGAGTGCAATAATAGTGCCTGCTTGATTGCGTGACTGCATGGGTAGTACCTGAGTGAATGTATGATTGCATGGATACTGCATGGGTAATTGGGTTAGTGCAAGTGTAGTGCCTGGTTGAATGTATGAGTGAGTGGTTATTGCGTGGGTGAATGGATGAGGACAAGAGTAGCAACTTAGTGATTGGATGAGTGCAAGGGTAGTGCGTGGGTGATCAGATGAGTGCAAGGATAGAGCCTGTGTGATTGTGTGAGTGCATCAATAGTGCCTGGGTTATTGGATGTGTGCATGCAGAGTGTCTGGGTGAATAGATGAGTGCATGCGTAGTGACTGAGTTAATGGAAGAGTGCATGTGTAGTGCCAAGTGAATTGATGAGTGCAAAGGTAGTACCTGCATTATTAATGAGAACATGGACAGGGCCTAAGTGATTGGATGGGTGATTTAGTAGTGCCTGGGTGATTGGATGAGTGCATGGGTAGTGCCTGGGTGGATGGATGAGTGCATGGGTAGTGCATGAGTGAATGGATGACTGCAAGGGTAGTGCATGGGTCATTGGATGACTGTATGGGTAGCGCTTGAGTGAATGGATGAGTGCAAGGGTAACACCTGAGTGATTGGATGAGTGCAATGGAAGTACCTGGGTGATTGGATGAGTGCAACGGTAGTGCCTGGGTGATTGGATGAGTGCATTGATAGTGCCTGGGTGATTGGATGAGTGCATTGATAGTGCCTGGGTGAGTGCATGAATAGTGCTTGGGTGATTGGATAAGTGCATGGGTAGTGCCTGCATGTATGGATGACTGCAAGGGTAGTGCTTAGGTGATTGGATGTGTCCATGGGTAGTGCCTGGCTGAATAGATGAGTGCATGGGTAGTACATGAATGAATGGATGAGCGCAATGGTAGTGCCTGGATAATTAGTTGACTGCTTGGGTAGTGCTTGAGTGAATGGATGAATGCATGGGAACTGCCTGACTAAATGTGTACTGCATAGGTCACTAGATGAGTGCAAGAGTAGCACCTGGGTAATTGGATCCATGCATGGATACCGCCTCATTGAATGGATGAGTACAAGGGTAGTGCCTGAGTAAATGGATGAGTGCAAGGGTAGTGACTGGGTGGGTGCATGGATAGTGCCTGTGTGATTGGATGAGTGCATGGGTAGTGCCTGAGTGATTGGATGAGTGCATGGGTACTGCCTGGGTGACTGGATGAGTGCAGGAGTAGTGTCTGGGTGATTGGATGAGTGCATGGGTAGTGCCTGGGTGATTGAATGAGTGCATGTGTACTGCTTGAGTGAATGGATAGTGCAAATGTATTGACAGGGTGACTGGATGTATGCATGGGTAGTGCCTGGGTGAATGGATGAGTCCATACATTGTGCCTGAGTCAATGGAGTAGTGCATGAGTATTGCCTTCAGTAAATGGATGAGTGCCACGGCAGTGCCTTAGTGAATAAATGACTCCATGAACAATGGCTGAATAACTGAATGTGTGCATGGGTAGTGTCTGGGTGAATGCATGGGTGTGTCGGTATTGCCTGGGTGATTGGATGTGTGCATGGGTAGTGCCTGGGTAATTAGATTAGGGCATGGGTAGTGCCTGAGTGATTGGATCACTGTATGGGTAGTGCCTGAGTGAATGGATGACTGTACCCAAAATATGGTAAAAGAAATTTGTAAATATTTTTCTTTTCTTTAGTTTTTGTGTATGTTCGAGACAACAACCAGATCTCTGTGGACATGGCACAAAAACAAGCATAAGCAAGCATTCAATAACCACCAACACTTCCAAAAATAATATGTAAAAAAATCAATTCTGAACGTTGCACTACACATATTACTACATACATGCTTCTTTCAAAGCATCTTTAAACTCGTTGATGTTGTTCACCGTAGAAATTGCGCCTTTTCCATAATGTCTGAAACACATATATCCACACATACTACAGTACTTTACATGCTAGGGGTTTCTTACAGCATTGTCTAAAGTCATGTTTTTCTAAAGAGTTTTTATAAAAACCCTCTATTAGCTTTTCACAGTAACTCAGGAGAGCACGATGACGTCGGTAATCATGATCCCCGCAGACACATCACAAAACAGAAAGCAAAAGCAGACATTCATTGACCACCAACACATCCAAAAATAATATGTAAATAAATCCCTTCTGAACATTGCCCTAAACATATTATCATTTATATACTTCTCTCAAAGCATGTGTCAACTAAAAAATTTCTGCTAAGAGTCTTTAAAATCCATCTTTCCGACTGATGTTCAGTCTTCAAGGTTATTTGAGTGATCTTGTTAACCGCAACGATCGTGCCAGTTCCATAAAGTCTAAAACACATATATCTACGTATACTACAGTATTTTATGCACTAGGGGTTTCATATAGTGTTCTCTAAAGTCATGCTTTTATAGAGAGTTTCTATAAAAACCATCTCTAAAACCTATTTTATCTTTTCGTAGTGACTTCGGAGACCGCGATGACCTCAGTAATCGTGATCCATGCAGACATGTCGCGATATTGTAAAACAAAAGCAGACATTCAATGACCACCAACACATCTAAAAATAATATTTAAAATAATCCATTCTGAACATTGGCCTGCACATATTACTATATACATACTTCTTTCAAAGCATGTTTAAACTCATATATTTCTATTAAGCTTCTTTTTAAGCCTCTTTCAGACCTATTTTCGGTTTTCCCCATTTTTCGAGATGTCACGATGACAGCGTTAACCGCGACGATCGCACCTTTTCCATGAAGTCTAAACCACTTATATCCACATACTGCCGCAGTCCGTGCAGGTAACAGTGGTGGGGCTTGTAAGGGGGGATTCCAAGGGTCGATGCAGAGGGAAAATGTATTAGTAATTTAATTTTGCCTCTGCATCGTCCCTCGGAATCCCCTTACATGGCCCCACCACCCCACCACTGTTACCTGCATGGACCGAGGCTATCCACATATACTAACTACAGTATTTTACACACTGGGGGTTTCTCATAGTATTCTGTAAAGTGATGTTTTTCTAGAGAGTTCCTATAAAAACCATCTCTAAAACCTATTTTAGCTTTTCACGGTGACTCCGGAGACCGCGATGACATCGGTAATCGCAATACCCATGGACACGTCGCGTAAATGGAAAAAAAAGCAGGAATTCACTAGCCACCACCACATTCAAACATTATCACTATATAATAATTCTAACCATCACAGTAGATAACTCACTATATAGATAACTCTATAAAAACATTTCTCAGAATCTCAATATCTCTATAACAATGCTTATTAATCATTCACTGATATATTTTTTATATATCCACCAATATTCACCATGTCGTCTCCATGGTCGAGATGTACACAAAATGGTAGATGGAGGTCTGCACTGGCAGTCACGTTGTCATCATGAATATCGCACGCGTTTAAGAAAATCAATTGCGGACACATAGCTCGTGTCAATAAAACCCCCAGTTTTCAAACAAGGTGCGCATAGATAAATTGTCTTAAGTAGATAGTAAGTATGACTTACTATCTAAATGAATAGATGAAGTGGTGTTTGTATAAGTGTTTGCTAAGTAAATATGTAAGTATGATCCATTGTTTGCATAAGTGAGTAGGATGACTTAATATGTGAATAGGATGTGTGCTGTTGTTTAATGTCGATATAGGTGTATAAGTATTTTTGATAGTGTTCTATTGTTCATTGACAGCATGTATGAGTGAATCAACAGGTAAGTGATTAGATGTGTGTATATATCTATGAATCACTGAGTGGATTTTTAGATACTTGTATTGCTGTGACAATGGATTCAAATATGATACTCTGTATTTTACAAAGAGTGATGAAAAATTTTAATAGTGTATGAAAAGGTGTATGTGATTGTCACGTGGATAATGTCATCAGTGATGTCATCAGTGATGTCATTTGAGATGTCATCAGTGATGTCACTGACCATGTCATGAATGATCTAATATGTGACATCATCAGCAGTGGATTGCGGGTGCGCAAAATATAGTTAGTACAACTAACTATATAGGAGCAATTTCAATGGTTTTGTATGAGTGAAATGTCCAGCTAACAATAACACCCCTAAAACATATAGTTTTTTCAGTGAATTTCAAAGGTTTTTTAAATGCTAATTCCTAACTATATAAGGCCTGAAACCTATGGTTTTTTCAGTGAATTTGCAAGGTTTTTTAAATGCTAATTCCTAACTATATAAGGCCTGAAATCTATGGGTTTTTTCAGTGAATTTACAAGGTTTTTTAAATGCTAATTTCTAACTATATAAGGCCTGAAACCTATGTTTTTTTAAGTGAATTTGCAAGGTTTTTTAAATGCTAATTCCTAACTATATAAGGCCTGAAACCTATGGTTTTTTCATTGAATTTCAAAGGTTTTTTAAATGACAATTTTTCAATGTATTAATTGGTTTTTTTTTTATACTGATTTACTACATTTTTGCAGGCAGGTGTTCAGAGGGCACGCCCCCTTTTTACAACCTTCTGCACGCAACCTCTGGTGCGTTTGCAGAGGAGGAACTAATTCCCCTTGCATACTGGGAGTCCCTGGGGGGCAACTAGCCCACCAGGAGCCTCCAGTATAAACCAGGGAGCTGCATTACAGAGAGGTGTAATGAGGCCACACCCTTTTTTACACCTCTCTGCAACGCAGCCCCCGGGCGTGTTTGCAGAGGGGGAACTAATTCCCCTTGCATACTGCGGGTCCCCGGGGGCCAACTAGCCCACCTGGAACCTGCAGTATGCGCCAGGGGGCTGCATTGCAGAGAGGTGTAATGAGGCCACACCCTTTTTTACACCTCCCTGCAGCGCAACCCCTGGCGTGTTTGCAGAATAGGAACTAATTCCCCTTGCATACTGGGGGTCCCTGGGGGCTAAGTAGCCCACCAGGAGCCTCCAGTATGCGCCAAGGGGCTGCGTTGCTTTGCCCCGGGCGTGTATCTACCCTGCCCCCTTTTTGTGTTCTTCACATTTGTTTTTCTGCTTTCTTGTGCCTTGGTCTATCTACACGCACACATATACACATATATATATGCATATATATGCATTTATATATATGTATGTGTGTATATATTACCTACTGGCGGTCGCCAGTAGGTATATATAGTTAGGATTTTTTCTCTATGGGATTTTTGAAAATTCTATGTCTAATAACGTTGGCGTTTGTGGACGGATTTGGCTGAAATTTGCAGGAAAATGGAACATTTTGTTTCTGAGCAGCCACTGAAAATTTGGGGGGGGTTTGTCAAGGGGGGCTGAGAAAAAAGGGGGGTCCCAAAATGTGTTTTTAACATTGAGTTTTCCATAGGGCGGTTGGCCTCACTTTTAGCCCGAACGGCTGAATGGATTTGCACAAAACTTGGCAAAATTGTAGGGACTGGTAGCCCGATGTGCCTTTGCTAGGTCTCAATATATGTGCTGCAGTGGATTTTGAGAAATTAACGTTCAAAAAAAGATATATATCTGTAACAGCGGACCGGGCAGCGCTCCAGTTCGCGTACTTTTCGCGTTACGGAGCTTTGTGAAGCGAAGCTGATTGGTTCTCCGGCGTCTGTAAACATTCCAAACAGTCCGTAGCGGCCGCCATCTTGTCTCTCGGTAGGATCGAGAGACAAGAGGAGGCCAAAGCGAAGGGGCAAATGACCATAAGGGGGCATAGTAGATCCTCCCTGACCCCCTAGGTTTGATGTGGAGGTTTTAAAAGGGCCCCGCGGGGCAAAAAAAATAAATAATAATAATCGAACGGCTGAATGGATTTGCACGAAACTTGGCAAAATATTAGGGACTGGTAGCCCGATGTGCCTTTGCTAGGTCTCAATATATGTGCTCCAGTGGATTTTGAGAAATTAACGTTCAAAAAAAGATATATATCTGTAACAGCGCTCCGCTTCGCGTACTTTTCGCGTTACGGAGCTTTGCGAAGCTGATTGGTTCTCCGGCGTCTGTAAACATTCCAAACAGTCCGTAGCGGCCGCCATCTTGTCTCTCGGTAGGATCGAGAGACAAGAGGAGGCCAAAGCGAAGGGGCAAATGACCATAAGGGAGCATAGTAGATCCTCCCTGACCTCTTAGGTTTCATGTACCATTTTGCCAAGTTTGGTGTAATTCCGTTCAGCCATTCAGGCTGTAGACGTATCTAAATGTCCTATGGAAAATTGCATGGGGAAAACACATTTGAAAGTGTTGAAATTTAGAACCAATTAAAATGTTACTTTGGTTTTGTATTTGTGTGTGATGAAAGTTAATTGGTTATGTATATATCTAAAATGAGAGGAAACCACAGCCATTTTGTGATACTACTGTCTGAGGTACATTTGTGAGGAATTTTTGGTGCTCAATTTCTGGTGTTTGATTTACACAGTACTAACACTTCTCCTACTTTTAAAAAGGTGAGTTGTTAATTTGTAAGGGGAACTATGTTGTACACTTTAAGATAATTTGAAAAATGTTTTCTGTTATTTATTTACAGTCCTTCTGTTATACTAAATACTTGATAAAGTTAGTTTTATATTATGTATTACTAAAAACGATAAATGAAAGTGATTATTTTTTTCTGCAAATTACAGCAAGCAATTTCAAAATAAAATGGCTCACAATGAAGAGACCGTGGCAATTTCTTTTGAATTATCCACTACATTTATTGAAATTGACAGCACCAATAATGAAATATTCTCACAAGGAGGAGATGACTTGAATGATTTTTTTGATCAATCTCTTGATGGCGAATTTATCGAATGTTTGGAGACCATAGAGTTACAAGAATCATCATTGCAGACTTTTCATGAGGAGATTCCTGATGAGTTGATTGACGAGGAAATTCCTGATGAGGACATGTTACTAGTTCTTTCAAATTTTGAAAATTCAGAAGAATAAATTTATATTTAGAAATCAAAAATTGTTTGAGACATTATTCATTTTTATTTTTAATTTATGAGGTTGTAGCGAAGTGATTGTAGTATAAAATGAGACTTATAGTATAGAGTGCAACATTTTTATGTTACATGGTAAGTTTACTCATATTTACTTTCCTTCTCCCACTATATTATCTCCAATGTGTATTTGACATCTCTTCTTCATCTCCGGCCTCCTTTCTCTCACTGTCTGTGTCTGATGCATCTTATCGCTGCCATTTTGTGTAATTACAGAAGAGAGTAAAATAAAATAGTTCGGAACGTGAAAAGGGGGCAAAGTAATGTACCCCTCACCCCCTAGGCCTTCTCAGGCGGTCCCAAAAGGATCAGTTTCTGTTTTCCTGAGAGATTATGGTATGAGTTCCATATACCACAATAATATGCATTACAACATGCAAGATATCTATCTCCTATTACCAACTTTTGGAGATATTCGCGCTAAGCGCGAATATCTCCAAAAACTAACACCTGCCCTGAGCAGTTCTTAGCCATGTTATCCAATGGGAGGTGGATAACATGGCTAAGAGCATTAGCTCGGTAATGCATGAATATCGCTGACTTTTTATCGATATTCATGCATTGCGGCCATTTTTTATCGCATTTGCGATAAACCTTGATAATAGCAAGGTTTATCTGCGATAATTTCTGACAATGCTTAGCGGTAAAAAATTTGTTGCTAAGCATCGTTAGCGATAAATATCGCTTAACTTTGGTAATATGCACCAACGTCTGTTAACGTTCGATTCGAAGGAAATGAGGAAGTGTTGAAAAACATTGTCTGCGCCATCTTGCCTTTTTTGAAATGCCACACTTTTGTCGTGCACGGCAGCCATTTTAGATGCCTTGACCAGACCCACTCTCTGCACGCTGTTGATCCGTAGCATGGCTCCCCACCCTCGCAAGCATCTTCCCCAGGCACTGGTCACCCCCGCTCTCTGTCTTATGCATCGGCAATAAACCTCCCCCCATCTGCGCTGCTCTTCCCTGAGAATCACACTCTGTGCCCGCCCGACACCTCCCTTTCGCCCTATTCACTACCGCACCCTCTGACACTCCTCTTCCTCTGTGTCCGATTGTCCAGGCTATCAGCTAGCCCTGCAGATGTAGTTTATGGCCCCAGCTGTAAAGAATCACCCCTCTTCAAAGGAGTTATAGTAGATCAAGGCCCACACCCGATGAGATCCGTCAAACCACACGCGTTCCTACTATCTGAAAACCATCCTGTATTGTGATTGGGGAGGGGACCGAGCCTGAAGCGGAAGATTCCAGGGATGACTCTTTGTACATCAAAGTTTTTACAATTATGTGTCACATTAAAAATATATAGCACTCCAACAAAGTAGTAGGAATATAAAACTTTAATAACTTATAAATATATACAACAAAACAAAAACAGTAAAAACATTTAAACAATGAAGAGACCGTGGCAATTTCTTCTGAATTATCCACTACATTTAATGAAATTGACAGCACCAATAATGAAATATTCTCACAAGGAGGAGATGACTTGAATGATTTTTTTGATCAATCTCTTGATGGCGAATTTATCGAATGTTTGGAGACCATAGAGTTACAAGAATCATCATTGCAGACTTTTCATGAGGAGATTCCTGATGAGATGATTGAAGAGGAAATTCCTGATGAGGACATGTTACTAGTTCTTTCAAATTATGAAAATTCAGAAGATGTTGCCTGGGTGCCGCACTGATTTGGGTATCCGGCGTGGGGCGTCCCGGGGGGGTGGGTTGTCAGTAGCGGTCTGTTGTGCGAATAGTTCCAAGGCAGCAGAACGCGCTGAAATCTGGATGGCACGAAGGTGATGTCTAGTAAGTTGCCGCCCAGCAAATAACGGCGTGGGGCGCCGCGGGGGGGGGGAGGCAGTCCAAAGTTCCGTTAAAAGGGCAAAGGAAAGGATCGGTGGTTTGAACCATCAGTCAAAAAGGGGAGGGGGTGCAACAATTTTTCCTACCGGGTCACACTGTGCTTTCACCGGAACTGAGGTCTGCAGGATTCTAGTCATTCAAACTGAGGCTGGCGCCAGCATGGGAGCACCGACGTCACGCGGCTACAGTTTCGTCACTCCACGGGCGATCATGGCAGTCATTCCCCATCGGGGGTGTCTGCGGGGGTCGGGGACTCCCGCGGCTCCTCTAGAATCTTCAAGGTCGTGGAGGACTACGGTGGTGGAGTCAACCAGTGACCGGGCCATTTCTTTATGCTGGGCCCGCTCTTGCCAGGTCGACCGCCATTTTGAGAGTTCGGTAGCTACTGGCGATCGCGGGGTCAAATGAGCGGACGGGCTCCACCCTGCCGGGCGAGACGTTGCAGCATCGCCACAGTGGAAGAACCCTTTTCCGGGCGCCTGGAGCGCTGAGGGTGCAGCTGGGAAGCCTCCACCTGGGGAGGCGGGAGAGGCTTGTTCGCACCGTCTCTCCCTCCCAGTGCACCCCACGGCGTCTCGCTTGACATTTGTTATGGCCGGACCAGGCGATGAGGACGAGGGGGGGGGGTCGGAGGCATGTGCAAGACATCCCCCCCCAGTGTTGTCGCAGCCATTATAAAAGAAAGAAGAAATGTCCCGTCCGTCTTTGGGCCGGACCTCCGGTGGATGGCGGCCGGACGCCCTTTGCTCTGACCCCATGAACGGGTTCCTTGGCTCATCCGGTGCGGCAGGCCTTGGCGTGTGGTGCCTCTCCTGGGACTTTCGTGCAGTGGCCTCTCCACTCCCAGGCCCTCCATGGATGCTGGCCCAGACTGGGAGAGAGAGGGTCTAACCTGCAATTCTCCAGGGTTACCGCCACCGCGGCCGGATCCCGTCGGCCTCTGGTTGATGGTGGCCGGACTGGGAGAGAGAGGGGAGGGTCGAGGACACGGACATTCCCCCCCCTGCAACTCTCCAGTGTTGTCAATCCCCCTGGCCGGGTCCCGCTGGCCTCAGCCTCTCCTCCGGCTACACCCTACGTGATGATCTCCTGGCCGACGGTTGGCAGCAGGACCCGCCTTATATGTGTTGCTTCCGGTTGGGCGTAGCCGCAAACCTGTTGCACTTTGGAAGTTTCCAGAATGGGGCGGATGTCTGCTGACTTGTATCTTTCCCAGTTTGCCGTTATTTGGGCGTGGCAGGCAGTGGGACAGACACGTTTTGGGGCAGTGAGGGGCGATGAAGCCTCGTTGCCTTGTGGCCGTTGCAATGTCACACTTGGTTTCTCTTACTGTTTTCAGGTTTCTTATTACGGGCTTACTTCTAACGTTTCTTGTTTCTAGGACAATAATAGGTTTTATCATTATGTATTGTTATCGTTTCTTTGTTTGTTATTTAATAAAAAGTTCATCAGTGGCCTACTGATTTTCGTTTTCCTATTCCTTTCTTTCCAGGTTGTTTCATGCTAAAGTTTTTGTTAACAGGATACAGTGATCACTTCGTTATTATTGCATATGTCCTTTTCACTAGAGGTGCTCTCTGGTCGGGCCAGATGACCTATCTCCAGTAAATGGTCCGGGTGAAACAGGTGCATCAATCAGTGGGGAGTAGATAGGCATGACAGATTACAACGGGGGACAAATGTCCGCATTACCTACCCTTTCACTACTTGCAAAGATTTTCCTACGTTTATTTGCAAACAGGGAATACCTCCAAAAAGAACCAATTCCCAAACAGTCAATGTTCGGGCAAACAATCAATCAATGAGGAACGAAATAGGCACGACGTGTTAAAGGTTTGCGTTACCTACCCTTCACTATCTGCAAAGGGAGAGAGAATATTCCTATTCTTCCTCGTTTGCAGGCAGAGAAGATCCTTAAGAGAACTAACTTCGAACAATTCAATGCTCGATTCAAACAATCAACAAGGGGTACTGTGAACACAAATGAACGCCGCTTATGTACATACACATTGCTATTTTCAACAGGTTGTTCCTAATGTTTCTATTTTAGCCAGGTCAAAAAGAGATCCCATTAGTGGCTTACTGATTTTGCTCGATTCCTTTTGTTTTTTTACACGATTTTTCGCTATCTGCAAAGACTAAACAGAGTATTGCGACTCTGTGCTTGTTTGTAAATAGAGAATGAACCAAAGAGAACAATCAATCAAATGGAGAGAGAAGCAGGCACGACGGATTACAACGGGGGCAAAGGCCTGCGTTAACTACCCTTCACTATCTGCAAAGAGAGAGTACTCCTAATTGAAATGAGGGGGGGGGGCAGCATTCAAAGCAGATCAGTGTGCATAAACACGAAAATGTTTTTACTTACCACGTACTTGACATTCGACAGCTTATGATATTTGCTATTAAAAAACCATTGAAATTCACTGAAAAAACCATAGGTTATAGACCATATATAGTTAGGAATTAGCATTTACAAAACCTTGAAAATTCACTGAAAAAACCATAGGTTATAGACCATATATAGTTAGGAATTAGCATTTAAAAAACCTTATTTTACTCACACAAAACCATTGAAATTCCATATATAGTTAGTTGTACTAACTATATATCGCGCACCCGCAATCCACTGCTGATCATGTCACATATTACATCATTCATGACATGGTCAGTGACATCACTGATGACATCACTGATGACATCTCAAATGACATCACTGATGACATCACTGATAACATCTCAAATGACATCACTGATGACATCACTGATGACATCTCAAATGACATCACTGATGACATCACTGATGACATCTCATTTGACATTACTGATCACATCACTGATGACATCATTCATGTGATAATACGATGAACCTCTTCAGACTCTAATATAACCTTAGATACACTCAGTGTAAACACAGACTCACAGATTGTCATTCATCCATGAAGTTACACACACACCTAGTCAGTCATGCAAACAATCAATCACACCTCCATTTTCCCAACTATACAGTTATACACACCTTACTTATTCAAACATATACTAAAACATATTTACTCTCTTATACAATCCTGGATACAAGTTCACAATGATGCATACAGCCACTCACACATTCACTGGCTCTTATGCACAGTTATTTATATATGTCAAGTCTCACATGTACTGTGTTTTACATATGTACTTACTTTGACATGTAGCACTGAGATATCCATTCACTCACCAATACACTGATGCACACAGTCAACCGCCCATACAGCTGTTTCCACATGCACTTTTGAACCCATACATCTAGTGAATCAACTGCTCACACATCTATGCACAGAGTCATACACCTCCCAGCCACCCACACACACACTCAGTCTCCCATACAAATACTTGGGCAACCAATCAATAACCCATATAGTTACTCATATAGCTACTGAACAACACATGCAGCAGTTTTCAGAACAACAGACATAATGATGCACAAATTAAGACAGTTTAGTCACTAACCCATGCACTCAGTGAGACACATTTAATCACTCACTCATACAGTCAGTCATGCACCTACTAAATCCTTCATCCAGACACTTATACATCCACTCAAGACATATTTTAACTTTACAGAAAAATACAGTCACTGGATGTTGTCATCAGTGATGTCATTTGAGATGTCATCAGTGATGTCATCAGTGATGTCATTTGAGATGTCATCAGTGATGTCATCAGTGATGTCACTGACCATGTCATGAATGATGTAATATGTGACGTGATCAGCAGTGGATTGCGGGTGCGCGATATATAGTTAGTACAACTAACTATATATGGAATTTCAATGGTTTTGTGTGAGTAAAATAAGGTTTTTTAAATGCTAATTCCTAACTATATATGGTCTATAACCTATGGTTTTTTCAGTGAATATATATATACATACATATATAAACATATATAATCTGCATATCTATATAAATACAAATATAAATGCATGCATACATATACATATATGCAAACATATGCATGTTATTTACATGAAAGTTTGAAAACCACTATTAAAAGGAAAGCTAAAAAGCCACCTCATTACAAACAGAATGGCTTTAACTTAAACGAGGGCGAGAGCTATTGCATTTTCAATGCTTGTTTACTTTAGTTCCATCAAGAAGGCATTCAGATGTGTCACACATTTGCCATAAATTCTGAATATTAGCACTCTAGTTGCTCATTATATCACTGTAGTAAAGCTGCTGCTCACCAGGGCAGTCTGCTTATGGTATTCAAAGTGCATGTTTCAGTCTGCATGTCAGAATTTTTTTAATGAAATAGAAGAGGATTTGAGAAGTCACTCAAAATGTGCCCTCATTTTTCTTTCTGAAGCACTAATCATAATTTCTATGGCAAAATGAACCTCCTCATTTTGTTCCTTTTTAAATTAAATGTTTTCAGACTTACCACTTCATTCCAATCAAGATGGCTTCTGGTGTGCCATACTTTTGTCATAAGTAAGACTGCTAGCGCTCTAGTTGTTCTTTAGAACACTCTGGGACATTCTGTCATTGGGCTATACTTGGGCTACATCTGGGTGCTATTTGGGCTACATTTGGGCTCTTTTGTCTCTGGTGGCCGTCTTGGGAGACTGCATGTCAGAAGTTTTTAATGAAATAGAAGTGGAGTTCAGAAGTCACTAAAAATGTGCCCCAATTTTTCTTTCTGAAGCACTAATCATACTTTCTATGGCAAAAAGAACCCCCTCATTTTGTTCCTTTTTAAATTACATGTTTTAAGAGTTACCACTTCATTCCAATCAAGATGGCTTCTGGTGTGTCATACTTTTGTCATAAGTAAGACTGTTAGCGCTCTAGTTGTTCTTTAGAACACTCTGGGACATTTTGTCATCGGGCTATACTTGGGCTACATCTGGGTGATATTTGGGCTACATTTGGGCTCTTTTGTCTCTGGTGGCCATCTTGAGAGACTGCATGTCAGAATTTTTTAATGAAATAGAAGAGGATTTGAGAAGTCACTCAAAATGTTCCCTAATTTTTCTTTCTGCAGCACTAATCATACTTTCTATGGCAAAATATACCCCCTCATTTTGTTACTTTTTAAAGTAAATGTTTTAAGAGTTACCACTTTATTCCAATCAAGATGGCTTCAGGTGTGCCATACCTTTGTAATAAGTAGGACTGTTAGCGCTCTAGTTGTTCTTTAGAACACTCTGGGAAGCTGCAGTAGAACACAAAGGAATCAACTGACAGTCTCTCTCCTTGTTGGATGTACATGTTATACTGAGAATGTCAGACTTCATTCTCACATGACTGAGAAAGATAATGTGAATTTACAGAAACTATGCTTTGAGTTTAGCTTATAGATCCCCTTCCAAACCACTGTGGGAAAAGCATGAGATAATAGTTTTCTTTCAAACATGATTCATGATATCACAGCAGAAGGCTTTTTCACATGGTAAAATCACCTTAGAACACACCACAATTCCTAAAATGAGTATGGTACCATCAACAAATGATTTATAATGTAACCAAAGTCCTAAAACCTTCTATTAACTGCAATGCTTTTTAATGAGGTGCTATCATGTATATTGTTCCCAAGATGGCTGCCAACACTTCTTGGATGAAGAATTAGAATTTTGAAAAAAAAAAAAATTTTTGCATTGGGGTCCTTGTGGGACCCACTGAGCAGGCCTAGGGGGCCAGGGTGCTTCTACCCTGCCCTCTTTTTAAGTTCTACACATCTGTTTTTCAGCTTTCCTGTGCCTCAGTCTACCGAGGTACAAGATGGCTGCCAACAATTTCTGTTTTGGAGTATTGACAGACATTGGCAGCCAATCAGAATGCAGCTCGTACTCGGGAAGGTACAGAGTACAGTAAGCTTACAGTAAGCTTACAGTAAGCCTAAAAAGATATATATGTGTTTTTGAAGTTAATTTTCATAAAAACCACTGGAGCAATTTTCACCACATATAGAAAAGGCACTTCTGCGTACCAGTCCCTACAATTTTGCAAAGTTTGGTGTAATTCCATTCAGCGGTTCGGGCTGTAGCCTTGTCTAATTGTCCTATGGAAATTAACATGGGGAAAACACGTTTTGGGACCCCCTTTTTTCTTGGCCCCCGCATGACGAATCCCCCCAAAACTTCCAGGGAAGAAGCGGAGCGGAGCTGGCCTAAATTTGGGAAAATTACACGCAAATTCCTCAACCGGCGCCAAAGTTATTCCCAATAGAATGTTGCGGATTTCCTATGGTAGCTAGGTCCTAACTATATATACCTACTGGCTAGGTAATATAATGTCAGACACTTCTGTAGGGGGAAGACTCCAGAACTTTCTTACACTTCAAAGTGGGCACCAGGTATAAACAGGGAATCCTCAGACTCACTCTTCATTACACTCCTGGACCTGTGGATACTTTAGAAGTATGGCTGCCCTGCTGCTATAAGACTGCCTTGCTATGTAATGTCTGTCCTGCTGTAGGAAGTCTGGACCTGCAGCCTTCATCCTAGGCTGAGGTGGCCCCAAGGATCAGTTAACTGGCCTCCTGTTCCGAGCTACAGGGTCACAACAAGCTCTGGCAGGTGCTCAACAACTACCCTGCAGACCTGCTGCACTGGACCTGCAACTACACCTGCCTATGTTCTGCTGGACTCTGCTGAGTGAGTTCCTGATCTAAAAAAGGTGCCTCCCAGGTGCAGTACCCTTGGTGTGGCATCGGTTTAGCTCCTTCTATAAGAAAGGAGAAATCGAGAATTTTTGAAATCTTCTAGAGCTTGAACAGGCCCGTTTGTCCCAAGATCTTGCCATCCATGCCGTCCAGCCAATGCACTGCTCCAGTGAATCCCATTGTTTCCACTGCAGCGACCACCATCAACAACTAGCAACGCAAGATCTGCACTTCACACTACAGCAACAACAGCGTGTGGTGACTTCCAACCTGAATCTCATACAGTGAACGTCCTAGATGCCTGACAGGACCTTCAGGCTACAGAGACAACTGTCTGCAACCCCTGGCATGCTCTTCATGCTACAGTGAAGACCATCTACGAAGCTCTTCCTTTTTTTTTTTTTTTTAAGAGTTATATATAGCGTGGATTAGATATAAGGTATCATAGCACTTTACATGAGTACCAGTTTTGTTACAGGTGGACGTGTTCTTTTATGCTAGGCACGGGGAGATTAAGTGATTTGACCAGAATCACTAGATGTTGAGCATCGTTGCTGGGACTCAAACCCGGTTCCCCAGCTTTGAGGTCAACCACTTTAGCCGTAAGGCTACATCCTCCCCCCTGCTCCTTGCGGCCTCCTCCAGTGCAAACTAGACTCTTCTCACTGGACTTTAAAAGGTAACTTTTTCAGCAGGTCTAATCTCGTTCCTAAATTTGACTTGTGCTCCATGAAGGTCAGCATGAACTTGTGGCTTTTACCTAGCATCGCAGGACCAGATAACTGCAAGTGACATTTTTTGCTTGTTCATGATATAATTATCCTAAATCTTTAAAACTGCATATCTCTGGATCTGCTGATTGAAAGTTTATCATTTTGGTGTCAAATAAATTATGAAATGTTACTCTATTTTGAAAAATTGATGTGGGAATTTTCAGCGTTATGTTTTCACTTTCATACTGGTTGTGTGCTGCATAAATAATGTACACATTGCCACTAAGTTGCACCTTACTGTTTATGTGCCAAACTAGCAGAGGCTTAAGCACAGGTAAAATTAGAAATTTCTTATGGTTCAACCTGACAAGAGTTTGAGTAGAGTTGGACCCTCACTCAATCAACCTCGCAATTTCTCACACTTACTTTTCCCACGTTCTGCTTTTCTACCTTCTGCTCTCCCACTGTCCTGTTTCCTGCACCCCTCTTTGACCCGGCCATTGCCCACTGCACTCTTCTCCCCTCCGAGGACCTACCTAATGGCTGATGCAGTGCAGACTAGCTGCTGGTGTACCAAAGGTGTCTTCAACCATTTGCACCTGGACTGTCACTCAGCACCAGAAATACTGGTCCTCCCCTCCCCTCACCTACCACTACCCTTCCACATTCTTCTGCATCATCAAACCCCTCTTCCCACATTGGTGCACCGCCACACCAAACAACACATAGGGAGCTTTCACATGCATGTCATCTGAAAATAAAATTCTAATGCACTCCCCTACCACCTAAACCATCAATCTTGCACCCACAGCACACCTCTCGATCACAAGCACACAAACCATCCACCAACCATGCCATTGAGATATGAGGACAGCTTCACAAACACACTCTGGATCTGCTCTTCTTCACAGATACATGGTTAAATCCAAACTCTGGACCAGATATCACTACGGCCACCCCCACAGTCTCCAAGATTTCCAGGCAGGACTGTCAGCATAAGCCTTGGAGGTGGAGTCACCATCATAATCAAAGACACGATCAGCTGCTCTACCTTGATAGACCCCTCCACCAGCTACAGGGAACACCCATGTTGAAGCTTTACTTCACAGCCAACATCTCCCTGCAGGAATCCTTTGTCTACAGGCCAACGGGATCGTGCACCAATTTTGCCAGTGATATTGCAGACTTCATCGCAACCACAATCACTGACTCCAGCAACTTCATCCTTTTCGGAAACCTCAACTTTCACCTATAAGACCACACTAACCCAAATTCCATCGCTCTGCTAGAAAACCTCAGAGACCCTGCCAAAACCCAGCACATAACTGGACTCACCCATGCCGCCAGACACCTATAGGATTCAAGTTTTATCTCCCTCAACAAAATTGAAGTCAAAAAGCCATCACCATTGTACTGGACACCACACATCCTCTTATGTTTCATTATCCCAATCCTGGACCACGACAGACTTACTACAACTAGACATGCCCACAGCAGCTGGAAAAACATAACTGAAAAGGATTGGGCTTCTTCCCTCTCAACACACCTGCCCATGCACATCAGTAGTTTGCCAAAAGCAACCAATAACTTCAACAAATGGATCATAGCATGCACCAATACCCTGATGCCTCCCAAACACACCCTGATGGCAAGACCCTACAACATCCCATATGTTATACAGAGGAACTCAGGGTGTCAAAACATCACTGAAGCAACTGGAGCACAAAGGGGAAAGTACAAAAACACACTGGGCAAATCCACCTTAAGATGCTATATCCAGCACTTCCAGAACATCAAGCATGTATCCCTTGCAGATCACATAGGCTCCAGCATGAAGAGGACATTTTCAACATCGGAGTTCACTGCGTCTCCAGCATCATCACCACCTCACAATACCTCTGCAACAAGCTCTCGTAATTCATTCTGTAAGAAAGTCACCTCTATTGACTGCAATGTTGACCGTCAACTGCACCGTCATCCTCACAACTCAACTTCTCATCAAGGCAGAAGAATGATCCCTGTCCTCTTGGCCTACCATCTCCACCATCCAAACCTCTGTTACCATGAAGTCCATCTACTCAGGGGCCCCCATATGACTCCGGCTCCTATCACACCTTCACTAAAGAACTCTTTAAGATCAGCAAAGCAGTAACACAAATCCTCAATACCTTTATTGACTCAGCCACATTACCGGACAACTGCAATCATGCCACCATCACTCCTATGCTCAAGAAAACATTCCCACCCAGCCACCCTCCCCAACTACAGACTGATCTTTCTTCTTCCATGCCTGACCAAAGTATTAGAAAAGCTCAACAGATGGACACCTCACTGACCAGCTCAAGAACCACAAGCTCCTCAATGCCCCACAGGGTGACTTCAGGCCCAACCGCAGTATAGAAACAGCCTCAGTGACGCTACAGATGACACCAGCATGATCCTAGAGAGAGGAAAATGGCAACCTCATTCTCCTGGACCTCTCTGCAGCTTTTGCCATGGTCTCTCACCCTATTCTCATCAAATGTCTGAATGAGATTGCTATCCCAAAAGCTGGCACTTTGCTGTACCTGCTCCTTCTTGACAGACAAAACACTAGCAGTCAGCCTGGCAATTTAACCCTCAGAAGCCTGCAAACTCAGCTGTGGCATACCATAAGGTTCATCCCAATCATCTAACCAATCATAGCATTTATAAAGCGCACTACTCACCCGTGAGGGTCTCAAGGCACTGGGGGGGTGGGGAGTGCTGCTCGAAGAGCCAGGTCCTGAGGAGTCTTCTGAAGGTCATTAGGTCTTGGGTCTTCCGTAGGTAGATGGGGAGGGTGTTCCAGGTCTTGGCGACGAGGTGGGAGAACGATCTGCCACCGGTGGTCACGCTTCAGATGCGGGGGACTGTGGCGAGGGCGGCGGAGCGGAGCTGGCGGGTGGGGGCATAGAAGCTGAGTCGTCTGTTGAGGTACGCTGGTCCTGTGTTGTGGAGTGCCTTGTGTGCATGGGTGAGAGGCTTGAAGGTTATCCTCTTGTTGACAGGGAGCCAGTGCAGGTCTTTCAGGTGGGTGTGATGTAGCTGCAGTGAGGGATGTCGAGGATCAGGCGTGCAGAGGCGTCCTCTATGCGTTGCAGCCGTTTGAGGAGTTTGGCCGAGGCTCTTGAGTAGACGGTGTTTCCGTAGTTCAGCCTGGTGCTGATGAGGGCCTGGGTGACAGTTTTTCTAGTTTCGGTGGGAGTCCACTTGTAGACCTTGTGGAGCATGCAGTGGGTGTTAAAGCAGGAGAAAGAGAGGGCGTTTACCTGCTTTTTCATGGAGAGGGTGGAGTCGAGGATGGGTTGCGTGCATGATAGGTGGCTGTTGGAGCTGTTCCCAGTGAGGTCGGACACCAGGAGTTGTCCCAGGCCGAGGGGTTGGATCTGAGGATGAGGACCTCCCTCTTGTCTGAGTTCAGTTTCAGCCGGCTGTTACTCATCCATTCGGTGGCGGCCTTCATTCCTTCGTGGAGGTTGGTTTTGGCGGTGTGGGGGTCCTTGGTGAGGGAGAGGATCAGCTGGGTGTCATTGGCGTAGGACATGATGTTGAGGTCATGCAGTCAGGCGACGTGGGTGAGCAGTGCCATGTAGACGTTAAACATTGTTGGGCTGAGGGATGAGCCCTGGGGAACGCTGGAGATGATTTTGTGGCTTCGGAGCAGAAGAGGGGGAGGCGGACGCTCTGTGTTCTGCCGGAGAGAAAGGAGGTAGTCCAGTCCAGGGCCTACTCTTGTGTGCAGTGGCAGATGGCGTCGGAGGCAGCTGACCGGTACAGGAGCATGAGGGCAGTGGTTTCTCCATTGTCTAGCAGGGTCCTGATGCTGTGGTTGCTGCTGTTGTCCTCGAGGAGCAGGTCAGTTGTTTGTTGATGGTCTTCGCGATGACCTTCACCTGGAACGGGAGCAGGAAGATTTACCAGAAGTTTTTGAAATCCTTGGGGTCCGGCTTGGGTTTCTTTAGTAAAGCGTTGATCTTAGTGTGCAGCCAGGTCTCCCGGAAGGTTGCTGTCTCGAAGGAAATGTGGTGCGGGCATGGGTCTGATGGAGAACCAGAGTGGACGGTGTTCATGATCTTGATGGTGTCCTCGTCGTTTATGTTGGTCCAGGAGAGCAGTACAAAAGGGGGTGGTGATGGACAGAGCATCTGAATCAATCAAACACTCACACACAGTCAAAAGATCTGGGTTTAATCCATCACCGTTCTTTAGCCCACTCTGCCACCACAGTTCAGACATGGCTATATGCAAATCAGTCTGACCCTGTGCCTCATGGGAACAGTCCAGCCCGAACTGCCAAGCCATGTCTTCCCTGGACCGGAAACAAGCTTCCGAGGACCGGTTTCTGGCATTCCAGCCGTCTTCAGCCCGGCTTGCTTGAATCCAGTGGCAAAGTGAGCAAGGGACTCATGTCTGAGCATACCCTGCCACACTTATGGCGGCCAAAAGCGGTACAAAAGGGGGTGGTGATGGGCGGAGCATCTGAATCAATCAAACACTCACACACAGTCAAAAGATCTGGGTTTAATCCATCACCGTTCTTTAGCCCACTCTGCCACCCCAGTTCAGACATGGCTATATGCAAATCAGTCTGACCCTGTGCCTCATGGGAACAGTCCAGCCCGAACTGCCAAGCCATGTCTTCCCTGGACCGGAAACAAGCTTCCGAGGACCGGTTTCTGGCATTCCAGCCGTCTTCAGCCTGGCTTGCTTGAATCCAGTGGCAAAGTGAGCAAGGGACTCACGTCTGAGCATACCCTGCCACACTTATGGCGGCCAAAAGCGGTACAAAAGGGGGTGGTGAGGGACGGAGCATCTGAATCAATCAAACACTCACACACAGTCAAAAGATCTGGGTTTAATCCATCACCGTTCTTTAGCCCACTCTGCCACCCCAGTTAAGACATGGCTGTATGCAAATCAGTCTGACCCTGTGCCTCATGGGAACAGTCCAGCCCGAACTGCCAAGCCATGTCTTCCCTGGACCGGAAACAAGCTTCCGAGGACCGGTTTCTGGCATTCCAGCCGTCTTCAGCCCGGCTTGCTTGAATCCAGTGGCAAAGTGAGCAAGGGACTCACGTCTGAGCATACCCTGCCACACTTATGGCGGCCAAAAGCGGTACAAAAGGGGGTGGTGATGGACGGAGCATCTGAATCAATAAAACACTCACACACAGTCAAAAGATCTGGGTTTAATCCATCACCGTTCTTTAGCCCACTCTGCCACCCCAGTTCAGACATGGCTATATGCAAATCAGTCTGACCCTGTGCCTCATGGGAACAGTCCAGTTCGGGCATGGTGGGTTTCCGAAAGGTGAAGTAGATGCAGCGATGGTCAGTTCAGTGGAGTTCGGTGGTGTGGTTGAAGGCGACATGGGGGCTTGCAGAGAAGATGGGGTCAAGCGTGTGGCCGGCGGAGTGGGTGGGCATTGAAACAAGTTGTCTGAGTCCGTGGTTGGCGATTAGGGTGGTGGAGTTGGTATTGTTATTGTTCTCGAGGTGGAAGTTCAGGTCCCCGAGAAAAATGTAGCCATTGGAGGCGAGGGTGTGTATTCTGACACAGTCGGCGATGGAGTCGCTGAACTGTGGTCGGAGTCCTGGGGGTCTGTTGATGAGGGTTCCTCTGAGTGTGGTATTGGGGTTGGTGAGGATCTGGAAGTGCAGGTGTTCGGCGGTGCTGAGGGTATCGTCGGTGTTGGTCGAGACTCTGAGAGTGTTCCTGTGGATGATGGTGATTCCTCCTCGTACTCCATTGGTGTGGTCCCTTCACGTGATCTTGTAGCCTTCCGGGATGGCTATGGCGATGTCGATCGCCGAGGAGGGGTTCAGTAGGTCTCCGCCAGGAAGTCGACAGGTCCCAAAGTTCTACACCGTGTTTGCGGGCGGAGTGGGTGTTGAGAAGGATGCATCTGAGGTAGGTACATTCTTTCCTGGGGGGTCACCAACGACCCAGCCACTGCCAGAACCAACCTACACGAAGGGATGAAAGACGTAGCCGAGTTGATGATGAACAGCCGCCTGAAACTGAACTCAGACAAGATGGAAGTCCTCATCCTTGTATCATCACCCTCTGCCTGGGACCACTCCTGGTGGCCCCCTGCCCTGGGCAGCGCACCCAAACAACGGACCACGCACGCAACCTGGGCTTCATCCTGGAATCCTCCCTCTCGATGACCAGACAAGTCAATGCCGTCTCATCATCATGCTTCAACATCCTACGCATGCTCCAAAAGATCTTCTGATGGATCCCCACCGAAACCAGGAAGACGGTCACCCAGGCACTCGTCACCAGCCGACTGGACTACGGAAACACCCTCTACACCGGAACCACAGCCAAACTACAGAAAAGACTCCAACGCATCCAGAATGCCTCCGCACGACTCATCCTGGACATCCCCCGACACAGAGACATCTCCGGACACCTGAGAGACCTGCACTGGCTCCCCGTCAGCAGAATCACGTTCTGACTCCTCACCCATGCACACAAGGCCCTCCAAGACCTGGACCCCAGGTACCTCAACAACCGCCTGACCTTCTACACTCCCACCCGCCAGCTACGATCAACCAGCCACGCCCTCGCCGCCGTTCCACGCATTCGAAGAGCCACCATGGGAGGAAGATCCTTCTCCTACCTGGCAGCCAAGACTTAGAACTCCCTCCCCATCCACCTCCATCTGACCCAAGACCACCTCTCCTTCAGGAGGCAACTCAAGACCTGGCTGTCCGAGCAGTAGCGGACCCCACCCCCCAAGCGCCTTGAGACCCTCCGGTTGAGTAGCGCGCTATATAAACATCTTGATTGATTGATTGATTGATTGGCGGGACGGGTGCTGGTGAAATTGCAGTTCCAACAGGAGAAGAGTCCTTGGGTACATTTCGGGGCGGCAAGAAGCAGGTGTGAGATTGTCTGGCATTAAGTGTATGGAGGGTACTGGGCAGCGTGGCGGAGGCGGGCATTATGGCATTCGTGGGGGCTAGGGGGTCTGGCGCTGGGCACGGTCCAGGCGCGGACAGGCGCAGATGGGCTTGCCTTAGGAGCGCCTTCGGCACACCTGCGGCATGCCCGCTGCATGCGTCCGCTGCGCGGCCTCCATATAAGGGGAGGTGGGAGGGAGGAGCAGCTAGGAGGGGGGAGGGAGGTAGCGAATGGGTGAGCAAGGTGAGCAAGGGGGTGGTCCACAGCGGTGCATCGGCGGGAAAAATTGGTAAAGTACGGCCGGGGGAACAGAAGGCAAAATAGGGCACAGACAAAATGGCAGGGGGGGGAAACAAGGAAATTAGGCAAAGCTGGAGGGAGACAAAAAGTAAATTTGGCAATGAGAAACACAACAGTACAACCAAAAGCGAGGCAGCAGTAATGCAAGAAGACAAGTGCAGCCAAAGCAGAACAGCAGTGTGGGGAGTGACCTGCCTGAGAGCAGGGTCAAAGGTCGCTTCCACAGCCCTACCCTCTTCAATGTTTCCATAATCCCTCTAGCCAATGTCAGCTGCACACATGACATCAAAAAGCTTTCCTATGCTGAATACATGCAACTCATATGTTCTTCCTCAGACAAGTCCCCAACACATGGAACAAGTTCACGGCCTCCATGACCAAAGCTGGTCCTCCCCTCCCCTCACCTACCACTACCCTTCCACATTCTTCTGCATCATCAAACCCCTCTTCCCACATTAGTGCACCGCCACACCAAACAACACATAGGGAGCTTTCACATGCATGTCATCTGAAAATAAAATTCTAATGCATTCCCCTACCACCTAAACCATCAGTCTTGCACCCACAGCACACCTCTCGATCACAAGCACACAAACCACCCACCAACCATGCCATTGAGATATGAGGACAACTTCACAAACACACTCTGGAACTACTCTTCTTCACAGATACATGGTTAAATCAAAACTCTGGACCAGACATCACTACGGCCACCCCCACAGTCTCCGAAATTTCCAGGCAGGACTGTCAGCACAAGCCTTGGAGGTGGAGTCACCATCATAATCGAAGACACGATCAGCTGCACTACCTTGATAGACCCCTCCACCAGCTACATGGAACACCCATGTTGAAGCTTTACTCCACAGCCAACATCTCCTTGCAGGAAACCTTTGTCTACAGGCCGGGATCGTGCACCAATTTTGGCAGTGATATTGCAGACTTCATCGCAACCACAATCACTGACTCCAGCACCTTCATCCTCTTCGGAAACCTCAACTTTCACCTATAAGACCACACTTACCCAAATTCCATCGCTCTGCTAGAAAACCTCAGAGACCCTGCCTAACCCAGCACATTACTTGACTCACCCATGCCGCCGGACACCTATAGGATTCAAGTTTTATCTCCCTCATCAAAATTGAAGTCAAAAAGCCATCACCATTGTACTGGACACCACACATCCTCTTATGTTTCATTATCCCAATCCTTGACCACAACAGACTTACTACAACTGGAGATGCCCAAACAGCTGGAAAAACATAACTGAAAAGGATTGGGCTTCTTCCCTCTCTACACACCTGCCCATGCACATCATTAGTTTGCCAAAATCAACCAATAACTTCAACAAATGGATCATAGCATGCACCAATACCATGATGCCTCCCAAACACACCCTGATGGCAAGACCCAACCACATCCCATATGTTATACAGAGGAACTCAGGGTGTCAAAACATCACTGAAGCAACTGGAGCACAAAAGGGAAAGGTCAAAAACACACTGGGCAAATTCACCTTAAGATGCTATATCCAGCACTTCCAGAACATCAAGCATATATCCCTTGCAGATCACATAGGCTCCAGCATGAAGAGGACATTTTCAACATCAGAGTTCACTGCGTCTCTAGCATCATCACCACCTCACAAGACCTTTGCAACAAACTGTCGTAATTCAGTCTGTAAGAAAGTCACCTCTATTGACTGCAATGTTAACCGTCAACTGCACCATCATCCTCGCAACTCAACTTCTCATCAAGGCAGAAGAATGATCCCTGACCTCTTGGCCCGCTGTCTCCACCATCCAAACCACTGTTACCATGAAGTCTATCTACTCAGGGGCCCCCATATGACTCCGGCTCCTATCACACCTTCACCAAAGAACTCTTTAAGATCAGCAAAGCACTAACACAAATCCTAAACACCTTTATTGACTCAGCCACATTACCGGACATCTGGAATCATAACACCATCACTCCTATGCTCAAGAAAACATACCCATCTAGCCACCCTCACCAACTACAGTACGATCTTTCTTCTTCCATGCCTGACCAAAGTATTAGAAAAGCTCAACAGATGGACACCTCACTGACCAGCTCAAGAACCACAAGCTCCTCAATGCCCCACAGGGTGATTTCAGGCCCAACCGCAGTATAGAAACAGCTTCAGTGATGCTACAGAGGACACCAGCATGATCCTAGAGAGAGGAAAATGGCAACCTCATTCTCCTGGACCTCTCTGCAGCTTTGGCCATGGTCTTTCACCCTACTCTCATCAAATGTCTGAATGAGATTGCTATCCCAAAAGCTGGCACTTTGCTGTACCTGCTCGTGGGTGAGAGGCTTGAAGGTTATTCTCTTGTTGACAGGGAGCCAGTGCAGGTCTTTCAGGTGGGTGTGATGTAGCTGCAGCGAGGGATGTCGAGGATCAGGTGTGCAGAGGCGTCCTCTATGCGTTGCAGCCGTTTGAGGAGTTTGGCCGAGGCTCTTGAGTAGACGGTGTTTCCGTAGTTCAGCCTTGTTCTGATGAGGGCCTGGGTGACAGTTCTTCTAGTCTTGGTGGGGATCCACTTGTAGACCTTGTGGAGCATGCGGTAGGCGTTGAAGCAGGAGGAAGAGAGAGTGTTGACCTGCTTTGTCATGGAGAGGGTGGAGTCGAGGATTACCCCTAGGTTGTGTGCGTGATAGGTGGCTGTTGGTGCTGTTCCCAGTGCCTTCGGATACCCGGAGTCGTCCTAGGCCGAGGGGGTGGATCTGAGGATGAGGACCTCCGTCTTGTCTGAGTTCAGCTTCAGCCGGCTGTTCCTCATCCATTCGGTGACGGCCTTCATTCCTTTGTGAAGGTTGTTTTTGGCGTTATGGGGGTCCTTGGTGAGGGAGAGGATCAGCTGGTTGTCATTGGTGTAGGAGATGATGTTCAGGTCATGCAGTCAGGTGACGTGGGTGAGCGGTGCCATGTAGACATTATACATTGTTGGGCTGAGGGATGAGCCCTAGGGAACGCTGCAGATGATTTTGTGGCTTCGGAGCAGAAGGGGGGAGGCGGACGCTCTGTGTTCTGCCGGAGAGAAAGGATGTAGTCCAGTCCAGGGCCTACTCTTGTGTGCAGTGGCAGATGGTGTCGAAGGCTGCTGACAGGTCCAGGAGCATGAGGGCAGTGGTTTCTCCATTGTCTAACAGAGTCCTGATGCTGTGATTGCTGCTGTTGTCCTCGAGGAGCAGGTCAGTTGTTTGTTGATGGTCTTCGCGATGACCTTCACCTAGAACGGGAGCAGGGAGATGGGCCGGGAGTTTTTGAGATCCTTGGGGTCCGGCTTGGGTTTCTTTAGTGAAGCGTTGATCTTGGTGTGCTTCCAGGTCTCCGGGAAGGTTGCTGTCTCGAAGGAAATGTTGATGGCTTTCTTGAGATGGAGTGCGATGGTGGTGTTGGCTTTGTTGAAGATGTGATGCGGGCATGGGTCTGATGGAGAACCAGAGTGGATGGTGTTCATGATCTTGATGGTGTCCTCGTCGTTTATGTTTGTAGTGTTTTATCTAGGACCCTGAATCAATATTCTTATTTTATGCCCTTGTCCGGTTATAATCAATACTATCCATACAACGGCATAATAATCATATCCATAATTCAGTCGTAGCACATGCTGTCACATTAAGCAGGGCTACTTCTCCGGCCCCCTAGTAAAGGACACCGAGTTCTCTAAACAAAACCAAGCCTCCAGCAACCTGGGAAATCCCCCTTGCTTTTGTTTTGATTTCGTCCTAGAACTCCTGTAAAGCACTGTAAGAACGGCCAGTTCTTAGTGACATCTTTATTGACGTCTTATGTCCAACCTTACGTCAAACCCAGGCACCTTTCAGGTATAAATATACCAACGTTGCCTTAAGTAGTAAACACACAGTGGTGATTCTGGAGCAGAGCAGCTATCTACTTGCCCGAGAGCCCAGCTGATGCGACAGCCCACGGAAGCTACCCCTCCTCCTTGACGCACTGAGAGAGACGCTGTCTTTTCCCCTGCCGAGAAATCCAGCTCCGGTGTTTCCAGATACCTTCGCGGGTTACTGGGATATCGAGTCCTGAGAAAGAGATACAAGACCTCCTGCTTTCTAATACCCAAGTACGAACTGACTAAAACCTTACAGAGAATTCTTGAGTCAGATTCTTGGCAAAACAAACTTAACTTAAACTGCTACTTACTTACTCCCTCCCACGTATTAGGCTTAGGTCAGGTACACCGGGGTAGGCGTATTTAGAAGCACCAGTTGAGTACGATTAGTCAATGTATATATGTATGTATATATTTTATCTATTTTAAAGTATCATATGGCTAAGAAACCATATCAATGCTTTTACAGTATTATTTTATAATCCTCCTTTTACTGTACGCACTTTACTTTACCATGAGCATTACAATCGTGGCAATTCATTTCTCTTGTATGAGGAAAAAGACTGCTCAATAAAAAACACCTTTTTATTGAAAACGCCCATCTCTCTTTTCTCTGCATTCTGGTGAAACTAAGTACGCACATTTGACTGAGTGAAATAGCTGTCTATTGTTTTCACACAACTCTAGAGATACACTCTTATTCAGGGAGAGCAAAGTTGTCATGTTTTATGGTTGTCAGAAGCTAATCCCTTCTTGTCTATCCAGGGAGGTTAAACTCCTCCTCGTTTATTCGAGAAAGTTTCTAGTGACCTCTGAGCTAGCTGGCAAACCTTAAGTCTAATATAGTCAGTAGAGACCTAGATAACCTCAGTCCTACGTCTACACTGCTGAATATATTATTCCAATGCGCAGAGCCTATTGGGAATATAGGAACTACACTACATAGCGCCCAATGTTTGGTAAGGCGATAAATCTAACGCAAGACGTTAAAGTAACTCAGTCGTGCTTTTTCACACAGACCCTTTTTCCCGTAAATACTCCAAAGATGTCTGGAGTGGGTAAAAGGTTAAAATCCGCCGGAACTTAGTAGGAAGATATTTCTGTGTATAGTTTTTGGTTTAGTCAACATTGAAGGATACAGTGTTCCAAAAATATTGTGCACCTAATCTTTGTTTCCTTGAAACCTGATCTGCAACAAAAACCTTTCTGCCAGTAAAATGACGGAAAGTGAAGAAGAAAGGGAGACAGCTAGAATAGCAGCTCAACTCCTAAGGATGACACTAGTCTCCTGCAGACCGACCCGAATGCTATACTCATTCCGGTCAACATAAGAAAAACTATAACTCTTAAACTTATAGAGAATGGACTAACATCGAGAGGTGGTATAGTCGTATTCGTAATTGAGGCACATGAATATCGGCAGACAGAGGTATTCTATTCATGGATAAACTTTCCAGCAGCAAATGCTGTCACACACGAGTTCCACTATTACAAAATAGAGGAACCTCCGGATGAATACACTGCTTTTGAGGAGGTGGAAATCCCATTAAAATACCAAGAGCACCTGCTCTGGTTTAAAGGCGCCCTAAAACACAATAATCACATCACCAGGCTTGGTCCACTAGGTAGACCAGGAGCAACGTGGCCGGTTCTAGCCAGCTACACACCACATCCAGACATTGAAAAAATGTCAATACCAGAACTTTTAGCACAGCTAAAACAACTGATTAAAATACATAGACAATTAGTCCAATATGTAATGCGGACTTCAACAGTCCAACCAGCTATTAACATTCCACAGCTGACCCCTCATCAGGGGAACACAAACAAAATTACACCACAGAACATACAATCATGTCTAGGTAAAGTACCCGCAAAACGGGAACAAATTCCATTCTGGTTAGCACAAAAAATCACTCAAATAGAGGCAGTATTTCCGGATACTACCCCTACTGAGAAACACAGAATTCTGACTATCTGTCTTCCAATGGGGATCGCACCACATGTAGAGGACTGTGACACTTGGGGCACAGTCTTTGCATCCATTTACACAAAAACACATGGTGTTCCGTCCATGGCGGTAATACCAGATGTGCTAAGACAGATTCAAAATGAATACGGTCCAGAACCTGCTTTAACTCTGGGTATGAAATTACTAAAAGACTTCAAGCAGGTCTCGGCTATATTATTAGCCAACATAAAAGGGGAAGCAGCATCTGTGACGATCCGCCAGAAATTGAAAGAGACAGATATAGCAGAACAGCCATTTGAACTTGCCAGAATCATAGAAAAATCCTATGAAGAACTAGGAAGAGATAGTTTGGGTGGGAAACCAGTAAAACCCCAACTAACTAAAAATCCTGAAAAAATATTCATTAAAAGTAATCTAAACACTCAAAAAAAGAGCTGGGATGGAAATAAACAATCCACTCCCAAAGAAAAAAGATTCCAGTCCAGAGGAAGGTCTCCTCGGCTGAGAGAAAGATCTCCGGACCAAGGACACAAGTCTCCCCAGAGGAAGCCCTCTGAGAAAAGATACAACCTTAGAAATAGGGATAATCTAAAGAAACCTGATAGATATCAAGATATTGATACACGTCCCTCTCGATCTTTTCAGACTTCCTCGCAGAAATCGGAAAGAAGAGGACGGTCAGAACAAAGGGAAGAGCACGTCAAGTCCAAAGACAAAGTACCTGCTCATCAGAGTAAAAAAATACAATTTCCAAGAAAGAAGGTAGCCAGCATTAAAATAGTAAAACATGCCGAGGATACTGAGGACACAGCTGAAAAACGGAGAGTGGGCCCAGACAGTGCTAGACAGCGCAGCAGAAGTGACCATAGCTAGCAAGATCCTGATGAATCATCTGGAGACAGTGGACACGAATGAATACATTCAAGTGGAAACTGCAGACAGCAGAGTTAGCAAACCTCATAAAATATACGAGATAACATTACGTATAGAGGGAGATAAGACTAGGAAAGTAAGGGGTCTATTTTGGGATAACCTTTCCAAAGGCTATGACATCCTTTTAGCTGAAAAGGACTGGCCACAAAAGTTTGTCAGGAAGTGCCCTCATGGCGAAGAAATGATTATGCCTGCCTTCTCAAATCACATTCCAATTCATAAAAAATATACACTTGCAAGAAAGTGGGCAGTAGCCCAAGCTCCTGTATTATATAAAAATCATGTAGGATGGGATGAGGACTCTCCTCCTCACAAAATCCAATTAAAATGTCAACCAACTGCACAAAGGCAGTACCCAATTAAGCAAGAAGCAAAAAAACAGGTCAGGGAGATCTTAGATCAATTTGAATACCAGGATGTGATTGAAACATGCACCTCACAAATGAACAATCCTTTGTTTCCTGTCTCCAAGCCAGACTATTCATATCGTCTAGTTTTGGACTACAGACACCTTAACTCATGTTGCAAGACATTTGCAGTACAAAACTCACACAGTGCAGCACTAATGAATAACATCGTGCGCAAAAAAATAAAAAAACAACATTAGACATCTCTAATGGATTCTTTTGTCAAAACATTGCACCTGAAAGCAGGTATTTGACCGCTTTCTCAATAATGGGCTCGCAGAAAAATTTCTGTCAACTCCCACAGGGGTTCAAGAATAGCCCAGGATTATTCTCAGCAAGAGTAACAGAGTTACTACAAATGTATGTTGATGAGGCATTATCTTATGTCGATGACATCTATCTGACAGATGATGACTTGGATACTCACTTGAAAAGAGTGAACACCATAATACTTGGGTTTGCAGCAGAGGGTTACAAATTCAACTTTAAAAAGTCCTGAATTGCCCATCTAACTGTCCTATTTTTAGGATATGAATTATCAAGTGAAGGCAAAAGTCTAGCAGACAATTTCTTAGAGAAGTGTGCTGTACTCCAAGCACCAAAAACGCTGAGGAACTTACAATCAATACTAGGTTTCCTGAATTTTGGAAGAACATACATTCTAAATTATGCAGAGAGGGTTAAACCTCTCTATGAATTAATAAAACCAGATTTTAAACCAATCAATTGGACTCAAAAACACACAGAAATTTTTAGATCATTGCAAACAGACATGTTAGCTAAAACAAAATTGCAAACTCGCGATAATACACGCAACCTTGTAATTCGAGTCATCCCAGGTAGATGAGGATTCACGTACCTGACCTCTAATGAGGGAGAAAAGGTACCGATAGCATACAAATCACACTTGTACTCACAAGCTGAAAAAACATTCAGTCTTGCGAAAAATGTTGTAAATGCGGTTCAAACAGCTGTAGCAAAAGAAAGAGCCCAGGCCCAGGGCAGACGGATTACTGTTTTAACAGCAGAATCAGCCTTCGAGGCATTAACAAGCCCATGTAATTTAACTACTGTGGCATTAGATCCAAAATGGATACAATGGGAAAATACTCTTGCTACAGAAAAAGTGAAATAATATTTTGACCCGGAAATGAAAAAATTGAAATATATAACATATGAAAAAGAATATCCTCTGCCTTACGACATTCTGCTCCTACAACAGTACGCCTGCGTAATATACACAAACAGTTATGCAGAACCCTCAGTGTGGGGAAAACAAGCTTATAACGCTACGTGCGAGGTTGTCAAATGCCGGTGGCGCGGAGGTAAATTGAGACCACTGGTAACAATGTCACAATCTGTAAAAAACAATTTAGGTCAACAGACTGAATTAATAGCTTTAAAAATGGCGCTCGACATAGCCAATCGCGAATTCCCGACACTAATAGTGTGCGATTTGCATTCCTGCGTCAAATCATACAATAAAGACTTGCAGAAATGGGTTCAAAACGGTTACAAAGATGACACAGGTGCCACAATAAAGCAAAAATCGCTTTGGGAACAAGTAGTTCTTGTAAAGAAAGAACTACAAAAGACTCACGTGATACATACACTGAGTCATCAGCGTGATGGCGTTCGCGCTGCAGGGAATTCATTGGCTGAGACAGCCACAGCGGTAACAACTAAACCGGCTTCCGTAGCCACAAAAAAGCGTTCAGAAAAATACATAGACGGGGAAACCATGCTGGCGGTAAAAACGTCTTCAAAAGGCGACTGTGCAGCATTACCCGTGAACTATCCACTCAATTATTCATACATAATCGATGCAAACTCCGTTCCTTTTGCTCGAATCCCTGGAGTGGGGGATAGAGCAATTCCAAACACGAACAGGAGAGTCTTGCTAATAGCAGACGAACACATGGGTGAAGGTCTAGGGCACCGAAGGATCAAGGAATCTCTGACAGAATTACAATCAGAATACTGATGTCCGGGAAAGAGCTTGGATAATCACAAATTTGCAAAAAATTGTGAAAACTGCAACAGAGATCGCAGTGGCGAACCGGCCGAAGTAGTGCCAGAACACCTAATAGAAAGCATAAGGCGATCTATACGCATGATTAAACAGGAAACATGCGTCCCTATGTATATTATTTAAGACTAGATTCACTTAAAATGTAGACACCGGCGCTCGGCTGACGCCAGAACTGTTATAAAAGATTTGCGAGTCTATATCGGCACATACGCAATTGGCATGTTACATTCTGACCAGGGTCCTGCTTTTAGCTCCCAAGCTTATAAGGAGGCCATGACCAGCATGGGCATTGCATTGCGGTACTCTTGTCCCTTCCATCCTGAGGGAAACGGGATTGTGGAAAGAAAAAACCGAGACACAAAGCAATCTATAACGGCGAGGGTATTAGGTACGGGTACTGGGTGGGTCCAACATTTAACAAGTGTCCAACGTAGTCTTAACAATCTGCCAAGAAATTCTCTAAAAGGTTTCAGTCCGTATGAACTATTGTTCGGGACTAGAATGCACATTCAGGACCTCGATAGTCAGACTTCAGTGGTAGAAGAAAAATGCTTTGATATCAAAGATCGGCTATTTTACAGGACTTAAATGAAACAAGAAAAGACCTGAGCAACGTCAAGCTAAAACAGCAGCCAACAGCCACTGAAGATAAACCACCTGTCCCAGCAAGGCCTGTCTGGATTCCAAAGATTGGGGATCCGGTCAGAGAGAAGATTGCGGTAAAGAAGGAATTTGGGCCTTCCTTCTTACAGAAAATCAGTACCTGTCTTAGCTGTCAACGGAACAAGATCAGTTGTACTACCGCCCCTTGCTGGTAAAAAGGAGAACCGAGTTGTATCAATCGACCTGGTAAAACCACAATCATGTGGCCAATAATAAGTAGTAGGCCCAGTGGACTCCCAAGAAATAGCAGAAGACCAAATCTTGCTATAATCCAAGAGGTTCAAACTGAGAGACTAATCACATTTGATAAACCTGCAGTGATTAAAAAGGGACTATGCAATAATGCCATGGAACTTGTGCCTCTTGAAGCCCAAATTGAAACAATTCATCAAGAAACACCTGTCTACAACGATGTAGCCACAGACTATGCTAATGAAACAAAGAAAATTCCAAAAGCAAATAAAAATCCGGAAGCGATTCCAACAATTGACAGAACTGCATCTGGCTACTTCATCAATTTTGATGACTTTTCTGAGGATCCAAGTGAGCCTGAGGAACAGCCAACAACTAAATCTTTTAAAAACAAAGTAACAGAACTCTTTCATCAACTCAAAGAAACCTATCTGATTTCTCCATGGATTGAATTTTGGATTGTGTTAGGTGTACTTTTTCTCCTGCTTTGGCTCATCATGGTTCTTTGTTTGGGAAAATTCATTGAGGGAAAATATAGTACAATGGACACAGCAAGTCAGAATATCAACTTGGTCCTAAAACCACACAAGTCATCTCACATCGAGAAAAGAGAACTATCATCCGTGAATGTCACAGCCAATCCAATACCCGGTGGGGTAGCTTGGGACAAAACAGATTACGATATTTATGGCCCGGTCGAGCTCTTGAAGTATCCACACCAGTTTAAGATTTCATTGAGTGATTTGTAAAACCGAGCACATTCTCTGATGATTGGGACTTTGAAAGCATTAATGATATGATGTCAGACTTAGTAATGTCAGCAAAATTTACAGAACATGATTACTTGCAGGGTTCATCTAATTATGAAGAAATGTACTGCTACAACCATTTTGCACATCACTACTTGCATAAATCTGCTGAACCTAGAAATGTTTTAAACTATAATCAATGGGAACATTGTGCAACTCCACCAAAAGGCAATTCAAATACATTTTATGAGAAATGTCCATACTTCTCAGGGTTTAACACAAGTGAAGCAGAAGCCTTTTATTTCAAAATGTTAAATAAGACAGGAATGAAAACAATGCCGACAAACACTAAATTAATCTATTCAGAAGCATTTTATGAAAAAATGACTACATTTGGTTTTTATTTTTCGAAAAACAATATTGAAACAAAAACCATCTGGGGTACCAAAGATTGGCAGGTCCAAGGTATAGAATCATTATTTAGAGCCTGCATGATCCCAGAACAAATTATATTCTTGAATGATACCATTCAACAGACAACCTGTCTTGGCCTAGCCAAAATTGAAGACTTAAACAAACCGTCTATTCCAAAGCCAACACCTGACAATAATAGCACTACAGATGTTGAGATAGACGTATCCCATATTTTGAACCAAAACAGAACACATCCTGATTGGAAAAAATGGTTGATCTGGCCCACAGACACAAATACCTGTCAAGATAGATTCCTGAACAAAATACAGGGGTTCAAATTGACCAGGCCAGATTCTAGATACTCCCAGAGACAACATCCAGGGATAGTTACAACATACAATGTAGGAAAACTCTGCCTCGAATGGCTACAGAAATCCACACTGGCAGAAATTAAGCAACACTTGACTTTACTTAAAGACGGTGCTGACTTGCGTGATTTCATAATGGGACCACGCAAACAGCGTCCAAAACGTTTCATAGCGGCCGGTATATATGCAGCTTACAACGAAGCTTGGAAAGAAACGCAAGTTGAAACAGCAGAAAAAATACGGGAAATTGACCGTATTAATTTGGAAAAATCACTTTCTGTTGTGGACAATGGGTTAATGACTCTGTCCTCCAGAATATATTCACTGGACAGTATTGTATCATCTGCTATAGATATAATAGAGCAGGACTTGCTTATGTTACAACACGGTCAGTCCCAATTACGTTCTATTGTACAGCTTGGCTGGACGTTACAAAATCTGCGTTCAGGCTACGTGCCTTGGCGTTTAATCAACACAACGTCATTATTCTCTATCTTTAAACTTACTGATACACAAATCAGCTTGGCACAGAAAGGAGCAGAATATACAATTCTGAGCATTGAAAAACTTGAGAGATTACCATTGACAATGTCAGAACGACCTGTCATTGAATGGATAATACACGGAATAATAACTATTCCGATAACAACTTTCAAATTTAAATTCTGTCAAGAATATATACCAGCAGGCCAGTATGAAAGGTTGGGTAAAGGATACATTAAGTCATCATGGAAATTACCTTACACACATTATAGTAAAAAGGAACAGAATGTATTTCTTAGTGGTAATAATTGTAAAAGGTCACTAAGTGGTATACTTCTGTGTCAAGGTATTAACCTGCATGGGGCCTGTGAGCGGACTTCAAATAACCTTTCATGTCACCAGCATGGCACACCTGCAAATCGGATAGAGCCATTCTTTAGACGGCTTTCTAACGGGAGCTATATTCTAATAGTGGACCACAGATGTTGTGGCATGGTGCCAGGAAAAGCTTATCTAGTTAGCGTTAGTTCCATGGTCACTTGCTGTATGCAAGTATTGTTTCCAAACAGCACTCCAGACAGGGAGGAAAACATTTGGCCATTTTTGAATATCTCTTCTATTCGAATTGATACTTTAAGCAGAATGAAGTCTGTCCTTTTGCAGACAACTGTGCCCTTGACGTCATCAAAAGAAACGTATGATCTGCAAGTCGCAAGGACAACGGCAGAGATACATAGCCTTTTATCAACAAATTGCCCCCTACATTTCGCAGAAATGTTAAGCCAAATCCTAAATATGTCTGATACTGGCGGTATCCCACATGTATTTAAGACAGTTTTTTCGGGACTGTTAACACCCTTCACAACAGTTCTGGGCATTTTTCCTAATTTTGTCCATTCTGTCTTTGGCGGCCTACCACTCCTGTTGGGACTCGTAGCAGGCATTTTATTTTTGATACTTCTGCTTCGTTATGGCAAGCCAAAATGCAGACAAGACTCCAGCAACAATGGAAGAAACGATCCTAGCTATACGCTATCGGGACCGCATAACTAAAGTCCTTGGATTAGCCTGGCTAAGAGATCTCAATATGACCTGGTTTCTTTCATTCAGACCCATCTGGCAGAATTTTATCTTACCTGTGCTTCGATGTATGCTATGCGGAGAAGAATGCGTGTTGGACGTCTGTCTTACACTACAAGCAGAAGTACCATTGGATACAGATACTTTGCTAAGTCCTGTAACGGCTCATGCATCGTGTTGTCCCCAGCGGTTACCAATCCTGATGACGGCATTCGTTGAGACTTCACCACTGCGATTAAAGGGTAGTGAAGTACGAGATGAGAGCAACATCACCCAGGTACGACCTTCTGTGAGCATTGCTGATCCTGACATCGATGATAGCAATCATTCTCACGACTGCACAGTTGCGGCATTTTCCAACTTGGTCGAACTTTCACCTGAAGCGATAAACCACTTTTTTGAAAGTCTGTCTGAAATGAGTTTTCCCCCGAACAAAAAGAATAACTTTTAAGCAAACTAGTACACAGCGTTCCCTGAACTCTGAATTCGGCCTTCGGCTTTGATAAACAAAAGCTACTGAACATATTTGGAACTATTTTTTTTTCTCTCTCTCCCCTGAAAGCGAATTTTTTTTTTCCCCGATTCCAAAATATTTACCTTTTTCTGGCACATGCACTCTGCTTGAAGTAGAACTATTCTTAGAGAACAGAGCTTCTATTTTAGGAACTCTAAAGACAATATATCACGTCAGCCTCTAGCACATTTACAGCAACTGTATTTTTATGTGATGGAATGGCCTCGACCCTTTTTTCTGTATTAAGAGCCATTTCATGTGTAAATTTCGCAAATCATTCATGCCGATATATATATGCATCCTTTTTAATGAATGATTACACTGCTTGAAAAACGTACAGTACCTATAATCATTTTCATGTATTTCGCATACACCATTTCAAATGCAAAAATGTATTTTGAGGTGGGTTGGTATACACATGCACCTTTTTATGTTTACTATTGATTAAGTTTTAGTAATGATGGACATTAATTCGTGGAGTGGGTGTAGTGTTTTATCTAGGACCCTGAATCGATATTCCTATTTTATGCCCTTGTCCGGTTATAATCAATACTATCCATACAACGGCATAATAATCATATCCATAATTCAGTCGTAGCACATGCTGTCACATTAAGCAGGGCTACTTCTCCAGCCCCCTAGTAAAGCACACCGAGTTCTATAAACAAAACCAAGCCTCCAGCAACCTGGAAATCCCCCTTGCTTTTGTTTTGATTTCGTCCTAGAACTCCTGTAAAGCACTGTAAGAACGGCCAGTTCTTAGTGACATCTTTATTGACGTCTTATGTCCAACCTTACGTCAAACCCAGGCACCTTTCAGGTATAAATATACCAACGTTGCCTTAAGTAAACACACAGTGGTGATTCTGGAGCAGAGCAGCTATCTACTTGCCCGAGAGCCCAGCTGATGCGAGAGCCCACGGAAGCTGCCCCTCCTCCTTGACGCACTGAGAGAGATGCTGTCTTTTCTCCTGCCGAGAAATCCAGCTCCGGTGTTTCCAGACTAAACCCTTACAGAGAATTCTTGAGTCAGAGTCTTGGCAAAACAAACTTAACTTAAACTGCTACTTACTTACTCCCTCCCACGTATTAGGCTTAGGTCAGGTACACCGGGGTAGGCGTATTTAGAAGCACCAGTTGAGTACGATTAGTCAATGTATATATGTATGTATATATTTTTTCTATTTTAAAGTATCATATGGCTAAGAAACCATAGTTCAAGTTCAAGTTCAAAAATTTGTATAGCGCACTACTCACCCAGAGGGTGTCAAGGTGCTTGGAGGAGGGCGTGTGCATTACTTATCGAATAGCCAGGTTTTTAGTTGCTTTCTGAAGGAAAAGTGGTTCTGTGTAAGGCAGAGGTGAGTGGGGAGAGAATTCCAGGTTTTGGCCGCTAAGTAGGAAAAGGATCTTCCTCCCATGGTGGATCCATGGATGCGCGGAATTGCGGCGAGGGCTTAATTGGAAGATCATAGTTGGCGGGTGGGTGTGTAGAAGGACAGTTGTGTGTTGAGGCATTCGGGTCCTAGGTCGTAGAGGGCTTTGTGTGCGTGGGTGAGGAGACGGAACGTTATTCTCTTGTTGACGGGGAGCCAGTGGAGGTCTTTCAGGTGGCCGGTAATGTGAGCTTGACGGGGGATGTCCAATATGAGTCTGGCTGAGGCGTTTTGGATGCGTTGGAGTTTTTTCTGTAGTTTGGCTGTGGTTCCGGCGTAGAGGGTGTTTCCATAGTCCAGTCGGCTAGTGACCAATGCGTGGGTGACAGTCTTTCTTGTTTCGGTGGGGATCCAACGGAAGATTTTTTTGAGCATACGAAGGACGTTGAAGCATGAGGATGAGACGGCGTTGACTTGTCTGGTCATCGAGAGGGAGGAGTCTAGGATGAAGCCCAGGTTACGTGCGTGGTCTGTAGGTATGGGTGCTGTACCCAGGGCCGGTGGCCACCATGAGTCGTCCCAGGCAGAGGGGGATGATCCTAGGATGAGGACTTCCGTTTTGTCCGAGTTTAGTTTTAAACGGCTGTTCTTCATCCATTCGGCTACTTCCTTCATTCCTTCGTGTAGATTGGTTTTGGCGGTGTTAGGGTCTTTGGTGAGGGAGAGGATCAGCTGGGTGTCGTCTGCGTAGGAGATGATGTTGAGGTTGTGTTGTCGCGCGATGGATGCGAGGGGACTCAAGTAAACGTTGAAGAGGGTGGGGCTGAGATATGAACCTTGTGGTACTCGGTGGCCTCTGATTTGAATGGGGGAGGCGGACTCTCTGGGTTCTCCCGGCGAGGAACGAGATGATCCAGTCCAAAGCATTTCCTTGTATTCCGACGTTGCTGAGGCATTGTATGAGGGTGCTATGACAGACTGTGTCGAAGGCGGCGGAGAGGTCAAGTAGGATGAGGGCAACTGTTTCTCCGTTGTCCAGTAGCGTTCGGATGTCGTCTGTAGCTGCGATGAGGGCGGTTTCGGTGCTGTGTTTGGCTCGGAAGCCGGACTGTGAGGTGTCGAGGGAATTGTTGGATTCAAGGAAGGCGGCGAGCTGACTATTGACGGCTTTCTCAATGACTTTGGCAGGGAATGGGAGGAGTGAGATGGGGCGGTAGTTCTTGAGTTCAGAGGGGTCTGCTGTGGGTTTCTTCAGAAGGGCGCAGAGTTTGGCATGTTTCCAGATTTCTGGGAAGGTGGCGGAGTTGAAGGAGCAGTTGATGTCATCGCGGAGATGGGGTGCGATGATGGAGTTTGCTTTGTTGAAAATGTGGTGGGGACATGGGTCGGTTGGCGATCCTGAGTGGATGGAGTTCATCAGGCGGATGGTGTCTGCAGTAGAGATTGGGTTCCAGGGGCAAAGGTTGTGAGAATTCTGAATTGGTTCGGAGGTGGGTGGAGTGGACTGTTCTTCGGACTGGTTTTCAAAGCTGTTATGTATGTCGGCGATTTTGTTGTGGAAGAAAGAGGATAAGGAGTCGCAGAGGTGTTGGGAGGGAGTTATGTCGTTTGTGCCGGCGGTGGGGTTGGTAAATTCTTTGACGATGTTGAATAGGTACTTGCTGTTGTGGGCGTTGTTGTCAAGTCGATCCTTGAATGCTGATTTCTTGGTGGATCGGATCAATTGGTGGTGTTTGCGGGTGGCGTCCTTGAAGGTGGTCAGATTGTCATTGGTTGGGTTTTTTCTCCAGGTTTTCTCGAGGGTACGACATAACTTCTTGGATTTCTTAAGGTTATCCTTGAACCAGGGGGCCTTTTTACAACCTTGTTTGACCTGGTGGTTTTTCAAGGGTGCTAGTTCGTCAGCGCAGTGGGTGATCCATTGTGTGAGATTGGTGGCAGCTTGGTTTAGGTCCGATGATATGGCAGGAGAGTTTTGGTTAAGCGATGTGAGGAGTTGGTCGGTGGTGATTTTGTTCCAGTTTCTTCGAGGAACAGGTTGTGGGGGGTTGTGGGTCGAGGTCTTTTTGTAGTTGACGTGAACGCAGTTGTGGTCCGTCCAATGGAGAGATGTGGTGTGATCGAAGGAGATGTGTTTGCTGGAGGTGAAGATAGGGTCGAGCGTGTGTCCGGCCAGGTGGGTGGGGGTGTCAACAAGTTGTTTGAGTCCGAGATTGGCCAGGTTTTCCAGAAGGGTGGTGGTGTTGCTGTCGTTTTTCTTTTTCAGGTGGAAGTTGAGGTCTCCCAGTAGGATGTAGTTCTCGGAGTTGAGGGCATGTGGGCTGATGAAGTCAGTGATGTCTTCGTTGAATTGTGTGCGGGTTCCTGGTGGTCTATAGATGAGGGTGCCTCTAAGTGTGGTCCTGGGGTCGGTGTGGATCTGGAAGTGGAGGTGTTCGGCGGTAGCGAGGTTGTCGTCGGAGCTGGTCGTGATTCGGATGGTGTTTTTGTGGACGATGGTGATGCCTCCTCCTGTTTGGTTGGTGCGGTCTTTTCGGATGATCTTGTAAGCGTCCGGGATGGCTATGGCGATGTCGGGTACTGATGAGGTGTTCATCCAGGTTTCTGTAAGGAAGGCGACGTCCGGTGATGCATTGTCGAGTAGGTCCCAGAGTTCAGTGGCGTGTCTGTGGACCGAGCGGGTGTTCAGCAGGATGCACTTCAGGTGGTTAGGGTCGGAACTGTGTTGGGAGTTAGCGGATTTGGTGTGGGTCCTGATGCAGTTGAACTTGCAGGCGTGGCAGGCGAAGGGTCCATGGGTGTGTCCTGGGGCAGCTTCGCAGCATTGTGGTGTGCGTCTGGAGTTAAGGGCAAGGAGGGTAGCGGCGTAATACGTTGTGCGGGTGGAGTGGGTTTTGCGGGGACCAAGGGGTCTGGCGCTGGGCGCGGTCCAGGCGCGGACGGGCGTAGACGGGCCTACCTTTGGCGCGCCTTCGGCGCGCATAGGGCGTGACCGCTGCGCGTGAATGTTGCGCGCAAACCCATCTGTCATAAGAGGATGGTGGGGGGGGCGGGGCGAGGGGGGATCAGCTGGGAGGCGGGAGCGGGGTGGAGAGCCGGGCTGGGAGGTGCAATAATAACAACAAAATGGATGCGAGGCAAAATGCAAAGCAGGACGACTTTGGGGCACAGCCTCAACAAACGACAACAAATGGCCAAGCAGTACTGACACAATCAGGCAGCAGCAGCGCAATTAGGTAAGCGAGCAGCACACAATGTAAATAAAATGAAAATTAAATGAAAAATCAATCAACAAGGTCAGCCAGTCTAGCGCTACGATACCAGCAGTAGGGAGCAGCGTGGGGAGCGACCGCTTCTGAAGCACTCAGGACGGTCACAGCGTTTACTAGCGAGGGAAGAGCCTAACCTTTCTGTGGGAGGGGGGGATCAGCTGGGAGGCGGGAGCGGGGTGGAGAGCCGGGCTGGGAGGCGCAATAATAACAACATAACACCAACAAAAATTAAAATTTTAACACCAACAAAAATTAATAACACCAACAAAAATTAGCAGTGAGTCAATCTTCAACTATGTATCGAAAATAGTGTATATCAAGTGGGACAGACTACCAAGGTAGATGAGTTCCCATCAGTCCTCTATCGAGACCGCCCTTCATCATCTGGGATCTCTCACTCCTTATAAGGTAGAACACCACATGAAACAGGCAGATTTAATAACCTGGTCATGGGTATCTCAAGGAAGGGTACTCCAGGTGTGAAAAAGGTATGCCTAGTGAGGAACTGAGTAGCAGTGCTTAGAAGTGAAAAAGTGGTAAAGTGAATAAAGAAAAATGTTCTAAAATTGGGTAATGATATGGAAAATAGAAATTTTTAATATGTACCCACACATTCCCAAAAGGATAAAAAACAGTGCAAGTAGTAGTATAACAAATGACTACTAGGATAGAGTGATAGGTCGACATGTTTCTGCAGTCACTGGAGCCTCTAGGTCTCCTGCTGCTTCCTCAGGACCATTAGAGCTACTGCTATTTTACAGAAAAGGTAAAAGATATCACCTGATGTTGAGAAGTCTATTCGTCCTCCCAACTGTGAGAAAGAATAATAAATAAATAAATGGATACATGAGTTGAAAAAGAGGGAACAGTCAAAATTATTACATTCTTCATTGACTGTACTATAGGTTATTTTCAATTAACCATTCATTATTTGTAATCCCTCTATTAAGATAAAACACTCAGTATTGTTTACAAATATTCACTCACCCATTTGTTGGGAAGGAACAGCCCCACCTCACCTGGCGCCAGCTCAGGTAGTGAGTGCACCGCGCTACAGTAAAATGAAGATGATTTATGTTAGGTAGAGATATTATATCTAATGTTTCACAGTCACACCAGATTCTCCCAAGCCACCTCCGATGCTCAAGCAATAATAACAACAAAATGGATACGAGGCAAAATGCGAAGCAGGACGGCTTTGGGGCACAGCCTCAACAAACGACAACAAATGGCCAAGCAGTACTGGCACAATCAGGCAGCAGCAGCGCAATTAGGTAAGCGAGCAGCACGCAATGTAAATTAAATGAAAATTAAATGAAAAATCAATCAACAAGGTCAGCCAGTCTAGCGCTACGATACCAGCAGCAGGGAGCAGCGTGGGGAGCGACCGCTTCTGAAGCACTCAGGACGGTCAACCATATCAATGCTTTTACAGTATTATTTTATAATCCTCCTTTTACTGTACGCACTTTACTTTACCATGAGCATTACAATCGTGGCAATTAATTTCTCTTGTATGAGGAAGAAGACTGCTCAATAAATAACACCTTTTATTGAAAACGCCCGTCTCTCTCTTCTCTGCATTCTGGTGAAACTAAGTAGGCACATTTGACTGAGTGAAATAGCGGTCTATTGTTTTCAGACGACTCTAGAGATACACTCTTATTCAGGGAGAGCAAAGTTGTCATGTTTTATGGTTGTCAGAAGCTAATCCCTTCTTGTCTATCCAGGGAGGTTAAACACCTCCTCGTTTATTCGAGAAAGTTTCTAGTGACCTCTGAGCTAGCTGGCAAACCTTAAGTCTAATATAGTCAGTAGAGACCTAGATAACCTCAGTCCTACGTCTACACTGTTTAATATATTATTCCAATGCGCAGAGCCTATTGGGAATATAGGAACTACACTACATGTTGGTCCAGGAGAGCAGGCGGTTGGTGCAGATGGTGGTCGTGGGGGCGGAGGTCTCAGTGGTTGTCGGGACGGTTGTGACGTTAAAGCTGTCGTGGATGTCTACGATCTTGGGATGGAGGAAGGTGGCCAGCGAGTCGCACAGGTCTTGTGAGGGTGGGATGTCGCTGGTGTTGGAGCTGTTGTTGTAGAGTTCCTTCACGATGTTGAGAGCTCTTTGCTGTTGTGTGCATTGTTGTCTAGGTTGTCTTTGAAGGAGGACCTTTTGGTGAGGTGGTGGTGTCTGCGGGTGGTGTCCTTGTGGGTTGCGTAGCTGTCCGGTGTTCGTACACAGTGCCAGTTGTTCTCTAGCTTTGGGCAAGTTTGCTTGTAGGCCTGGAGGTCTTCAGTAAACAACAATATGGTTGTTCCGTGTTGTCCGGTGGTACCGAATCCATCAGTGATACTGTTTCAGATTCCATGCAAAGCAGAGTGGTTCACGGTGATTAATTTGTGTCAAGCTTTCTTTTCGAGACCACTTCATGAAGAGAGACAATTTCTTTTTGCATTTAAGCTGGAAAACTGTGTGTTAACATGGTGTCGTATCACGCAAGGGTATACGGTGAGTCCATCAATCTTCAACCAGATCTTGAAGAAGAATCTTGAGAGTCTAGTGCTGCCGCAGAACTCAGTCCTTGTGCAGTATATAGATGATCTCCTTATCGCGTCTGAAACAGAGGATACTTGCAGGATTGACACTATCGCCATGCTGAATCATTTGGCAGAGAACGGACACAAGGTGACCCCAAACAAGTTACAGTATTGTCTGAATGTGGTGCAAAATCTGGGTCACCGTAAAGAGAAGGGCAAGAGAAAGGTGGTACCCGATCGAATTGAGGCCATTATGGGCATGGCTGTGCCTACCACACAGAGGGAAGTGAGAATGTTCATAGGTATGGATGGCTACTGACGCCAGTGGATAACCAACTTCCCTCTGAAAGCGAAGCCCTTTCAGAGGCTGACTCACAAAGATGTGAGTGATCCGATACCATGGGACAATGACTGCATGAAGGCGAGAGGACCTATGTCTTTCTCCGGCTCTAGGGATGCCCGATTACAATAAGCCTTTTTCATTATTCCGTTGTGAACGAGAAGGTTGCGCATTATCAGTTTTGACTCAGGATCATGGAGGTGTCCGTAGACCAGTTGCCTACTTTTCGGCTACTTTCGATCCATTAGCTTCAGCCCAGATGTCTCAAATCCGTTGCTGCAACAGGTGTCAGTATTGAAATGTGTGAAAGCATTGTAATGGGGCATTCTTTAATTGTTTATGTTACGCATTATGTCAAGTTGCTCATGACAAGGACAAAGACCCAGCACTTGATCAACAATAGACTCACATTCTATGAGAAATTCATACTTGCTGAGTTGGTGGGGCACTAGAGGGTGCACAGCAAGATGGCCGCACTGCTGTGAGGCTCTGCATGACCGAGACAATATCCGTCCAATATCCGCTACATCCTGTGCGCCTGGAGTCCATGAACACCTGATGTGACATCCTGACTGTCTCCTGTGCCGTTAGAGATACTGTGCGGCGCCCACCACCCGCTTTTTACAGTGTTTTGAGGTTGCTGGCCTGTATCGTGATGGGGCCTACCTGTGGCGACCGTTGGACGCTGGCGGGCCGCTGATCGGGGAGGCTGCGGGAGACCTGCGAGTGCCTGCACGGCCCCCTCGAGGTATCGGAGGGTGCTTTGCCCATAGGTCTCACGGCTGGCAATTAGATATCGACTGGGAGGAGTGCCTGGAGCCTTCCCAGCATCGGTGGGATCGAGCGTGGACTCGCAGGTCTGGGAGGACGCCACGTTCTCTGGCGTAGCTGCGGACCTGTGGCGGAGGAAGTGGGAAGCGTGCCTGGAGCCTCCCGGTCCTGATGGAGGTGTTCGCTGTCCCCCGGTGTGCTGGACGATGCAGCGATAGTGCGGTGCCCTCAGGAGAGGGGTGACTGATGCGGGAGATGTCCCCTGGACCCTCCCGGTCTCCCGGTGCCGTGTAGCAGTGCCTCTGGACTGAGCAGACGGAGTCGGAGTAGTGGCCTGCAGCGAGGAGCGGAGACGTGTGGCGGAGAAGTGGGGCCTCCAGTGCTTGCAGACAACGGTGCTCTTCGGTGCTGGACATGGTGAGGAGGTCAGCCTATCTCCCGGCTCGGACCGGGGGCTGGGTTGCGCCTGTCTTGCTGGGTCTGGTGCGGGGCTGCGGGTGGCGGCAGAGTAGAGGCTGCTGGGTTACAGCGTGGTCCGGCGGACATAGCGTGCTGGGACTGTGTTGATCCTTCAGTGTGCCACCCGGGATTTTCCCTGACCTGCTGGGGCCTAGACTATCTTGTTATTGGGTGCTGCTGTTCTGTTTGAGCCCGGCCCCGGAGGTGTGCGCTGCTTGTGTGGACTTATTAGTGTGGGCAATTGTCGTGCTGCTTCTGTGGATACCGTCTCAATTTCACCCTGCTGCTGCTTTGCCGACCTGTGGCTTTCCCCAGCGAAGACAGGCAGTACAAGAAACATTTGTGTACAGTGCCTGCGGGCCCTGTTCTGCGACCATCCTTGCACTTACCTGACCATCTGCGTCTGCACACAGCGGGAGGGGCACTACATTATACTGGACGGGAGGAGGGCTTTTCTCCACTGGTGCACCTACTACCCACCCCACCGACTAGTGCCAGGGGAATTCTTGACGTTGAGGGCAGCTGAGTTTTTATTCATAATCAGGTGTTGGGATTGCCGGAATCCACGAATGTGGGCAGAATGGAGACCTATATGGAAAGCCTAATCACAGACATTTTTGGCACGGAACAATTGTCTAATATGTTCATTGTGGAGTGTGCTCACCGTTCCCTGGTTGCCCGCCCTGTCCCTGGAGCCCCCCCCCCCCTCGTCCCATAATTGCCAGGGTTTTGAACTATAGGGGCAGGGATACAATTCTACGCCTGGCTAGGGAGAAGGGGAAGATAGAACATCAGGGGAACACGCTTGCTTTTTTCCCAGATTTCACAGTTGCTGTTCAAGCTGCGCGGAGGGAGTTCAGCACTGTGAACATTTTCTGCGTAATGAAGAGGTCCTCTATGCTATGCTATACCCTGCCCACCTCTGCATTGTTGCTGCGTCGGATAACAAGATCTTTTCCTCCCCTAAAGCTGCAATGGACTATGCCAAAAAACTGAAGCGCCAAAAGCGGGCCTCCACGGAGGCTATGGAGGGGGAGGAACAAAGGGATGTTAAGGACTGAAGGTTCTTCTTTCTGTGTATTGGGTCTGCTGCATTAGGGGATCCTAGGCATGCTTGACTCTATCTACAACTCTGAGGCCACAGATTTCCTTTTTTCACAGGGCCTATGCATATCTCTGATTATTTGAGGGAGGGTCTTCACATGTCTGGTAATGCTGCAACTGTTCAGGTTTCCCGGAGTCTTTTTCCATTTGTCTATTAATGGGGTATGTTTACATTTCTCCTTTCTGTTTTATAGTACCTTTTCTGATGCTTAATACCTGCATATGACACATGACTGCCTAGACATGTGGAATAGCCCTTGCTAGGTTTTCAGGTGGTTTATTCCACCCCACCGACACATACAGAGCTGGTCACAGTGAGCTGGGATGTTTCCATACTATTTGCTTGGTCAAATCCTGCTACGCGGGAGTTTTGCGCATCTGTGCCCCCTACTTATGGGTGTACCCAAACCTTGATAATTGTTGTGGGGGAGGGTTAGGTTGGGATTGGGGATGGCTTTGGCATAGTTGGGGTGCTGAAGTAGGTGGTGGGTGGGCAGGGCTGAGAATGGGGGTGGGTGTTTGTTCGCCGTTCTCTACCAGGCGTACGGCTAAGATGTGCGATGCTGGCTGTGATTTGAGTATATATAGCATTGCATATCACGTTTACTACTTGACTCCCCTGTCACCAGGTAATGGGTAGCATTATTAAATTTGCCACTTGGAATGTCCGTGGCCAGAATTCGCCACGGAAGATCAGGATGGTGTTTGCGGGCTTGGATAAAATGGGTGCGAGTGTCGCTTTCCTTCAGGAAACGCATTTGACTGCAGCTTCGGTACGGAATGTCGGGGCCCGATGGGCTGGTGTGAGGGCATCCTCTTCCTATTCTTCGTATGCTATAGGTGTGCTCATGTTGGTGAAGAAGGGTGTCCCCTTTACTGAGATCAAAACTGAAACAGATGATTGTGGTCAGTGTGTGATTATGCATGGTCAGCTGGGAGGTGAGAGTGTGCTACTGGTGAACATTTACGGGCCGAATGTGGATGAGCCAGCATTCTTTTCGGAAGTGTGGAGACGGATCATGCAGTTCCCTCTGGCTCAAATTATCTGGGGTGGGGATTTTAATGTGTACCTTGACATGTTTAAGGATCGATATGGCGCAGGTGAGCTCCGACAGAAGAGAGCATCGCAGGTGCAGTGGGATCTGAAAGATGCTGTGCTTGAGCAGGATGTTTGGCGCTCACGCTACCCGGAGGCTTGTGAGAGTACAAGTGTGTTTACGGGGCATGGCTCCTGGTCGCGCATTGATTACTGGTTGCTTTCAGGTGAGGTGTGTCACGTTACCAGAACACTCTCCAACCACTCTCCGGTACTCCTGGAGTTGACATTACCAGACTATAGGGCTCCGCAGTTTGCCTGGCGGCTTCAGCCATCCTAATTGAGCGATCCTGTGTTTAGAGGAGGCGATTGTAAACTACTTTCAGGAGAATGAGGGTACGGTGGATAGTGCAGTGGTCCTATGGGAGGCCTTCAAGATCACCATCAGAGGGGCTTGTATAGGAGCGCAGGTGGGAGTACTGCGAGATATTAGGCGTCGGATACAAAAGTTGACTGCAGATATCAGTGAACTAGAACGTGCCTTTGATGACGATCCAACGGCAGATAAACTTGCACTGATTCGTGAATTGGTCACTGAGCATAATGATACTGTCGACCAGGAGCTGCGGCATTGCTCTAGGCGCAGGATGGCACGGTATTATGGGGAGAGTGGGCGGCCTGGCCGTTCTCTTGCTCAGAAGCTGAGGGAGCCTCGAAGCCAAGAGCCCATAAATGAGCTTCTGGATGATTCTGGTACGCCCCGGCACTCGACGGAAGAGCTTTGTAATGTGGTATTGAAATTTTACGCCGATCTTTATGCAGCCAGGGAGTCCCCTTCAGATGACGAAATGCATGAATACCTGGATGATGTGGCACTGGGCTGGTTGTCCAATGCTCATCGCAAATACTTGGTGCAGCCATTCAGGGAGGACGAGGTGAATGAAGCTACAATGTCTTTATCTACGTGTAAGGCAGCTGGGCCCGACGGGTTACCAAGTACATTTTATAAGACATATGCTGCGCTCTTGGCCCCTCTGTTGTTGGAGGTCTATGCTGAGGCGTATTCAGTGGGTCTCTGCCTCCATCGCTTCGTGAGGCTTTACTGGTCACATTACTGAAGACTGACAAGCCCCCTAATCAGTGCGGGGCGTACAGACCGCTCTCCATCATTAATCTCGATACCAAAATATTGTCAAAAATGATAGCCATTAGACTTTAACCTCTGGTTCCTCTGCTTGTTTTGCCAGATCAGTTGGGTTTCGTAATGGAGAGATCCACCACACATAATTTACGTACACTGTTTTCCACACTGCACTATTTCGAGCCTGACTTTCAGGCCGTTACTGTGCTGCTCGACGTTGCTAAGGCCATTGATTCCGTGCATTAGTCTTATATGTTCACGGTACTGGGCAGAATGGGGTTCCCCCCCTTCTTTCTCCAATGGATTTAAGTTCTCTATAGCAGGCCTGTCACCAGACTGCGTGTCAATGTGAGGGTATCGTCCGTATTTTCTATAGAACGGGGCACTCAACAGGGTTGCCCCATGTCTCCCATTCTCTTCTCTTTGATAATTGAACCTCTGGCGTGTAAGCTTCGCGAAAAACATTCTGCCGTGGCTTTACGATTTTGACAACGCCCATTAATAGTCTCTCTATATGCGGTCGACATGCTACTCTATGTCCGGGTGCCATCAGTCTGTCTCTCCCCGCTTCTGAGGTAGTATGTCCAATTTGAGCGGTTTTCTGGTTTAGGCATCAATTGGTCCAAGTCCAAGGTCTTTCCAATCCCTGATCGCACGAAGGAAGTCGAGTTGGACTTCCCTTTGTCATGGACTTAGGAGCCAGTAAAGTACCTGGGGGGGATGATTCATAAAGAGCCAGCAGTGGTGATCGCAGAGAATTATGGGCGTGCCATTACGCGCATCACTGAGCAGACGGAGAGGTGGGCCCGTCTCCCCCTGTCACTAGCGGATAGGCTTGCTGTCATAAAAATGGTATTTCTGCCCATGATGCTGTACTTCTTTATTAATATTCTAATTAAATTGAATCTGGCCCTATTCCAAACACTGCAGTCGGCTCTCCTTACATTTGTTTGGGGGGTAAGTAATCACGTTGTCGGTGGGATCTTCTTGTGCAGCCCTCTGAGCGGGGGGGCTTTAAGGCTCCGGATCTTCGCCTTTATTATCTTTGTGCTCAAGCACACTTTGCTCATTATTGGCATTTTCCGCAGCGTTTTCAGCCGCATGTGGCTGTCGAGGCAGACGCTGTGCTTCCCATCCCTTTAAAAGCTATGGTTTTGTCGGGTGGCTCCAGCGGGCCTAGGCAGGAAATCAACCCCGCACTATGTACATCCTAGGCGTGGATGGCTCTGGCAGATGGAGCTCAGCTTCCATATTTGTATGCCCCCCTCTTGCCCATAGCGTCACATCCAGGTATTTTGGCTGCTAGGGAACCTGCTGCCCTGAGGGAGCTTTCGGCGGCTTGTATAGTCCGCTTGGGCGACCTGTATGTTGGGGGTCATTTTAAAACTCTTTGTGCGGTCCAGAAGGATGCCAATCGATCCTTTATGTTTAGATTCATGTATGTCCGTGTTCGGCAGGCTGTCCTAGATGTATACCCGAGTTTTCCGGAGGAGCCTACGGTTCTTAGGGCATTACAGGCAATGTTGGCGGGGGGAAGTCGTAAGGGGTTTATTACTAGACTCTACTCTGCCTCCTAGAGGGAACAAGAGTTTGAGGACCTTCAATCAAGTCAACGCTTACAAACTGCGATAGGCGATCAGATCTCGATGGAGGTATGGTCGGCGTGTTGTCAACTCACTGGTCGACTGACGGTCAATTGTAATCTCAGAATTATTAATTTTAAGTTCCTCCACCAACTATATTATTCGCCTCTCCAACTTCATAGGTACGGTCTACGAGAGTCAGCAAGGTGTGTGCGATGTGGGGTTGATGCTGCTGATTTTTTTCATGTGGCCTGGCTGTGTGGGAAAGTATTAGCGTTCTGGACGGAGGTGGCTCGCATACTGTCGGTAGTGGTGCTTGACCTGGTTGATTGTTCACCTGCGATATGTTGACTGGGATATGTAAGCCGCTTGTAGCCTGCTAACCGGTGCCTCGTAGCAATCTCCACACTGATAGCAAAGAGATGGGCTGCACGGTCTGCTCCAACTATAAAATTGTGGCTCACTGATCTGGCCTATTGTACAGACCAACTGCAGGCATATGAGGAAGAGTTGCCTGAAGTTTCCCTCCCTACAGACTTCTGAAGTCCCATGACACCATTTATGGTAGCGCATCTGGATATATTTGGGGCAGCGCGGCTCCATGCATAGGGTCGCTACAGTCCTTATTATTTATTTCTTTATTTCTTTATTTCTTTATTTTCTTTGTCACAGTCTAGCCAAATTCTACAGAGTTGGTTCCGAATGTTGTAATGTACTGTATTCTGCTATACTCATGGTCGTCATGCAGCACATGTTATAACACAGTCGTCTCGGAGAGAGGGTTCTATGATATCTGTATTGCCTGGTAGATGGGTTCGGGGAGGTGGGAGGCTGTAAGGGAGTTGGACTGTTTTTTTTGTTTACTGTAATGGATTGACCATACAATGAGATATGTTGCTGGAGCGTTTCTATCCTAATGATGTCTTTGGATGTGTTCTGATCGATATATGAATCTGATCCAAAGATACACGTTGTATGTTTTTCCTCTTGAAATGCTAATAAATAAATAAATAAATAAAAGTCATACTTGCTGCCGAGAATGTGACTCTAAGACGGTGCTCCATCTTGAACCCAGGTACTATGATGCCTCTACCAAACACACTTGATGAAGATTGTGGGGATCATGACTGTCTCGATGTAACTGAAATTTGCACCAAACTGAGACCGGACATTGTTGATGAACCTCTGTCCGACCCTGATGAGATAGTCTTTGTTGATGGTTCATGTTTAGGAAACAGTGTTGGTCAGCTGAAAGCAGTGTTTGCTGTATGTACCATTACGGGAGTGGTTGAAGCTGCTTGTCTAGAAGGAGTATAATCCGCACAGGTAGCTGAAATCATTGCCTTGACTTATGCCTACTGGCCGCTGATCAAATTCAAACTACCATTTACACTGACAGCCAGTATGGGTTCAGTGTGGTTCACGACTTCGGACAGTTATGGCAGAGAGGTTACATGACATCGTCTGGATCTCCTATTAGGAACAGGGAGTTTGTGAGGCTATTATTGGAGGCCATACAGTGCGCTAAGGAGATTACAGTGGTGAAGTGTACAGCCCATGGGAGGAGGACGGATTTTGACTCTCTTTGTAAGAGATATGCTGACGAAGTTGCAAGTTTTTGTGCTGAACACGGCTGTATTTTCACTGGAGATTACACAGGAGAGAGCTAAGATAGAACCAAGTGCAACATGATGTTGGCCATGGCAGACACATGGGGTGAGCTAAGGAGCCTGCAGGAACAGGTTTCAGAAAAAGAGAAAAGTGTGCTGATAAATCAGGATGTGAGACAGGGGACGTTGACATTTGGGTCTCAAGTGACGTGCGAGCAGTGTTACCTGATGATCCGTTGAACCCAATGGCAAGACAAATTCATGGTGCGGTACATTTGAGCAGGTATGCAATGGTGTGAGTGTTCAGACAAATGTGGTACAATCCAGGATTTTGTGCCAAGGCTGAAGCTGTGTGTCAGAGGTGTGTCACTTGTCAACAGATGAATGCTGAAAAGAAGGCTATGGTTACATTGAGTCACATTGGGAGGTCGGGGGGACCCTTCAATAGAATGCAGTTGGATTTCATTGAGATGCCTAGGTGCAATGGGTTGAGGTACATTCTGGTGGTGGTGTGTGTTTTTTCGAGATGGGTGGAGGCTTACCCAACACAAAGGTGTGACACACTCACTGTAGCTAAGTTGTTGTTGAGGGAACTCCCACGTAGATTTGGTTTTCTGACCTCTTTGAAATCGGATACAGGGACACACTTCCACAGTGAGGTCATGAAGATGCTTTGTACAGCTTTGAATGTGGACCAAAGACTTCATTGTAGCTATCGTCCAGAGGCTTCTGAAATAGTGGAGCAGATTAATGGGACTTTGAAAGCTTGAATAGCAAAGGTGTGTTCATCTACGTCTTTGAAGTGGCCTGATGCTTTGCCCCTAGTCCTGATGAGTGTTTGCAGTACGCCAGACAGGAGAGCAGGTCTTTCGCCTCATGAAGTGTTGATGGGGAGGGCAATGAGGTTACCAGCAGTGCCATCGATAGCCTTGATAAACTTCACAGATTATCTACTTCTTGATATTGCAAGGGACTCGCTGATGTTAATCAATCAATCAGTCAGTACACTTATAAAGAGCACTACATACCCGTAAGGGTCTCAAGGCTCTGGGGGGGCAGGGGTGCTGCTACTGATCAAAGAGCCAGGTCTTGAGGAGTCTTCGAAGGCCATGTTGTGAATCTATCTAGGACTCTAATTAGATATTCCCGATTCATGCCCTTATGTGGTTATAACAAAGCATATCCTTATAAAGGCATAAGAATCCTGTCCATATTTAGGCATAGCCAATGCAGTCCAAATACGGCAAGGCTACTCCCATAGACTCCTAGAAAGCACAACGTGTTCTTTAAACAAACCAAGCCTCCAGCAGCCCGGGAATTCCCCCTGCTTTTGTTTTGATTTGCACAAGAACTCCTGGAGTCCAGAAAGAACTGTTAGTTCTTAGTGATGTCTTATGTCCACCCTTACGTCAAACACGGCACCTTTCAAGTATAAATATACCAACGTTGCCTTAAGCAAACACACTGTGGTTTGGAGCAGAGCGGCTATCTACTTGCCCGAAGCCCAGCTGAGGCGAGAGCCGAAGGAAGCCGACCCTCCCATTTGACGCACTAAGAGAGACGCTGTCTTTTCTCTTGCCGAGAAATCGAGCTCCGGTTTTTCCAGTCACACTTGCGAGTTGCTGGGAGATCGAGTCCTGAGAGAGCGATACAATACCTTCTTCATTCTAGAACCAAGGTACGGAGCTGACTAAAACCTTAAGAGATTTCTTGATTCAGATTCTTGGCAAAAATCCAACTTAACTTAAACTGCAACTTACTTACTCCTACCCACATATTAGGCTTAGGTCAGGTACACCGGGGTAGGCGTATATTAGAAGCACCAGTTGAGTACGTTAGTCAATGTTTTTATGTATGTATATATTTTATCCGTTTTAAAGTATCATATGGCTAAGAAACCATATCATATCAATGCTTTTACAGTATTATTTCATAATACTACGTTTACTGGACGCACTTTACTTCATGATAAGTATTGCAATTGTGGCAACTCATTTCTCTTGCATGAGAAAGAAGACTGCTCAATAAATAACAACTTTTATTGAATACTCCCGTCTCTCTATTTCTCTGCACTCCTGGTGAAATTAAGCATGCACGATTGACTGAGTGAAATAGTTGTCTATTGTTTTCACACGACTCTGGAGATATACTCTTTATTCTGAGGGAGCAAAGTTGTCATATTTATGCGGTTGTCAGAAGCTAATCCCTTCTTCTCTATTCAGGGAAGTTAACACCTCCTTGTTTACTCGAGAAAGTTTCTAGTGACCTCTGAGCTAGCTGGCAAACCTAATTAAGTCTAATATAGTCAGTAGAGACCTAGATGACCTCAGTCATACTTCTAAACTGCTGTTTATATTATTCCAATGCGCAGAGCCTATTGGGAATATAGGAACTAAACTACATGGCGCCCAACTTTTGGTAAGGCGATAATCTAACACAAGCCGCTAGAGTAACTCAGTCGTGTTTTTCACACAGACCCCTTTTTCCCGTAAATACTCCAAAAGATGTCGGGAGTGGGTAAAAGGTTAATATCCGCCGGAACTTAGTTGGAAGAGATTCCTATGTATTAGTTTTTGGTTTAGTCAACGTTGAAGGATACAGTGTTCCAAAATATTGTGCACCTAATCTTTGTTTCCCTTGAAACTTGATCTGCAACAAAACCTTCTGTCAGTAAAATGTGAGAAAGTGAAGACGAAAGGGAGAGAACTAGAATAGCAGTTCAACTCCTAGCGGATGACACAAGTCTCCGAGAAGAAGACCCGAATGCTATAATCACTTCATCAGGGCAGCATATATATTTACGGAGCTGATGACGCCACTACCAATTCCAAGTGGCGTAATGAAGAAATAGATTCGGAGTTCAGAGTAGATTCAACGAAGAAGTAACACTCAATTTATAGAATTATCGATACCCTCGTCAGGGCAAAGTCCAGTCACAGCATCGAGTACATTTCTTATTTCAAGTACCGGTGGCAGCACGAGTACTGATGAAGTCTAAATGCATAAACTGCTAATAGACAAAACACGTGTTGGCTAGCAATCAAAAGGAAGCTGTTGTGAATATTAAGGAGTAAGATTGACACTTATTTTGGAACATGATGCTTTATTTGGATTGATAACTTATACTATGTTCAATTTTGCTCGGTATACACTGTGTTTTTCCTTGTTGATATCTGCATTATTTGGTGACGGTTAGATAGACGTCATCCCTATCCCTAGTAGCAGCCCTAATAAGCTTCAGTGATTACTATTGATAATAGAGCGCAAGCACACAACCTTCTATCTATTGCTTTTTCATTTTAGTGATATCTCAAATGGTTTCTTTTGTCAAAACATTGCACCTGAAAGCGGGTATTTGACCGTTTTCTCAACAATGGGAGTGCAAAAACAATTCTGTCGACTCCCACAGGGATTCAAGAATAGCCCAGGATTATTCTCAGCAAGGGTAACAGAGTTACTATAAATGTATGACGATGAGGCATTATCTTATGTCGATGACATCTATCTTACAGACGACGACCTGGAGACACACTTGAAAAGAGTGAACATCATAATACTTGGGTTCGCAGCTGAAGGGTATAAATTCAACTTTAAGAAGTCACAAATTGCCCATCTAACTGTCCTGTTTTTAGGATATGAATTATCAAGTGAAGGCAAAAGCCTAGCAGACAATTTCTTAGACAAATGTGCAGTACTCCAAGCACCAAAAACGCTGAAGAACTTACCACTAATACTAGGTTTCCTGAATTTCAGAAGAACATACATTCTAAATTATGCAGAGAGGGTTAAACCTCTCTATGAATTAATAAAACCTGATTTCAAACCAAGTAAGTGGACTCAGAAACACACAGAAATGTTAAGATCATTACAAACAGACATGATAACTAAAACAAAACTGCAAACATGCGCAAATGAACGCAACCTTGTAATCCGAGTCATCCCAGGAAGATGCGGATTCACGTACCTGACCTCTAATGAGGGAGAAATGGTACCAATAGCTTATAAATCACACTTGTACACACAAGCTGAAATGAAATTCAGTCCTACTGAAAAAATTCTAACTGCGGTTCAAACTGCTGTAGCAAAAGAAAGAGCCCAAGCCAAAGGCAAGAGCATATCTGTTTTAACAGCAGTATCAGCCCTTGAGGCAGTGACAAGACCACGCATTCCAAATGCTGTGGCATTAGATCCAAAATGGATACAATGGGAAAATTCTCTTGCTGCAGAAGAGGTGAAACACGCTTTTGATCCGAAAATGAAAAAACTAGAAGATCTAGAATACGAACATGAATATTCTCTGTCAATCGTAATTCTGCCTCTCGAACAATACAGCTACGTGATTTACACAGACAGATTCGCACAACACTACGTTGTGGGAAAACAAACTAACAGTGCAGCGTGCGCGATTGTTAAAGGTCGCTGGCGCTTAGGTAAATTCAGACCGATAATTCCAAAAACTGAATCACTCAGAAACTGTACAGCTCAGCAAGCTAAAATAAGATCTTTAAAGATGGCGCTTGAAAATGCCGATCACGAATTCCCCACACTAATAGTGTGCGATTCGCATTACTGCGTCCAGTCTTACAATAATGACATACAGACATGGATCAAAAATGGTTACAAAGATGAAAGTGGTGCCACAATAAAGTATAATAAGCTCTGGGAACAAGTAGTTCTTTTACAGAAAGAACTACAAAAGACTCACGTGATACATACACTGAGTCATCAACGTGATGGCTTTCACGTTGCAGGGAATTCATTGGCTAATAAAGCCACAGCGGCAGCGGTTCAACCGGCTTCCGTAGCCACTAAAAAGCGTTCTAAAAAACACATAGTTGGCGAAAACATGCTGGCAGTAAACGCCTCATTAAAAGGCGACTATGCAGCATTACCTCTCAACTATCCACTCAGTAATACATACATAATTGATGGAAACTCCGTTCCTTTTGCTCAAATCCCTGGAATGCGGAATAGAGTAATTCCAAACACGAACCGGAGGGCTTACTTGATTCAAGAAGCACAAATGGGACAGGGTCTAAGGCACCAAGAGATCGTGAAATCTCTAAAAGAATTACAATCAGAATACGGGTGGCCGGGGATGAGCCTGCAAAATTACAAATTTGCAATGGATTGTCCAGACTGCAACAGAGATCGCAGTTGTGAACCGTACCAGCCTACTGCCAGGACACCTTTATTAGAAAGCATCAGGATATCTATACGCAGAAATCCAGCCAGAGAAATGTGTTCCCATAATTATTAAGACTAGATTCACTTAAAATGTAGGGCCCAGCACTCGGCTGACGCCAGAACTGTTATAAAAGATTTGCGAGTCTTTATCGGCATATACGCAATTGGCCTGCTACATTCTGACCAGGGTCCTGCGTTTAGCTCTTGAGCTTACAAAGAGGCCATGACCAGCATGGGCCTTGCATTGCGGTACTCTTCTCCCTTCCATCCTGAGGGAAATGCGGTAGTGGAAAGAAAAAACCGTGACATAAAGCAATCTATAACGGCAAGGGTATTAGGTTCGGATGATGGGTGGGTCAAACATTTAACAAGTGTTCAACGTAGTCTTAACAATCTGCCAAGAAATTCCCTAAAAGGTATCACTCCTTATGAACTATTGTTCGGCACTAGAATGAAAATCCAGGACTTAGATTGTCAGACTTCAGTGGTAAAAGAAAAAGCCTTTGATATCAAAGATCGTTTGGCTGTTTTACAGGACTTAAATGAAACAAGAAGAAGTCTTAGTAACATAAAGTTAAAGCCAACAGCCACTGAAGAGAAGCCACCTGTCCCAGCAAGACCTGTCTGGATTCCAAAGATTGGGGATCTAGTCAGAGAAAAGATCGCGGTGAAGAAGGAATTTGGGCCTTCTTACAGAAAAGCAGTACCTGTCTTAGCTGTCAGCGGAACAAGATCAGTAGTACTACCGCCCCCTGCTGGTAAAAGAGTTGTATCCATCGACCTGGTAAAACCACAATCATGTGGCCAATAATAAGTAGTAGGCCCAGTAGCAGAAAACCAAATCTTGCTACAATCCAAGAGGTTCAAACTGAGAGACTAATCACTTTTGATAAACCTGCAGTGAATACAAAAGGACTATGCAACAAAGCCATGGAACTTGTGCCTCTTGAAACCCAAATTGCAACAGTTCGTCAAGAAATACCTGTCTACAATGATGTAGCCTCAGACTATACTAATAAAACAAAGAAAAATGCAAAGACTAATGAGAATCCGGAAGCAATTCCAACAATTGACAGAACTGCATCTGGCTACTTCATCAATTTCAATGACTTTTCTGATGATCCAAGTAAGCATGAAGAAAAGCCAGCAACAAAAACTTTCAAAGAAAAAATGACTGAACTCTTTCAACAACTAAAAGAAACATATCTGATTTCACCACGGATTGAATTTTGGGATTGTGTTAGGTATACTTTTCCTCCTGCTTTGGCTCATCATGGTTTTATGTTTGGGTAGATTTATTGATGGAAAATATAGTACAATGGACACAGCAAGTCAGAACATCAACTTGGTCCTAAAGCCTCACAGATCCTCTCACATCGAGAAAAGAGAACTGTCATCAGTGAACATCACAGCCAATCCAATACCCGGTGGGGTAGCATGGGACAAAACTGATAATGAAATCTATGGTCCGATTGAGCTCTTGAAATATCCACACCAATTTAAGGTTTCCTTAAGTGACTTTGTGACAGCAAGTACTTTCTCTGATAATTGGGACTTTAAAATTATTAATAATATGATGTCAGATTTAGTAATGTCAGCAAAATTTACAGAACATGATTATTTACAGGGTTCATCGAACTATGAAGAAATGTACTGTTTTAACGACTATGGTCATCACTATTTTCATAAATCTGCTCAACCTAGAAATGTTTTTAATTATAATCAATGGGAACATTGTCCAACACCGCCTAAAGGCAGCTCAAAAACATTTTATGAGAAATTCACATACTTCTCAGGGTTTAACATCAGTGATCCTGAAACGTTTTATTTTAGAATGTTAAATAAGACAGGAATGAAAACAATGTTGACAAATACTAAATTAATTTATTCTGAAAAATGTTATGATAAAATGTCTACATTTGGTTTTGAATTTTGGAAAAGCAACATTGAAACAAAAACCATCTGGGGTTCAAAAGACTGGCAGGTACAAGGTTTAGAAGCAATATTTAGAGCCTGCATGATCCCAGAACAGATAATATTCCTGAATGACACCATTCAACAGACAACCTCTCTTGGTTTAGCCAAGATAAAAGACTTAAACAAACCGTCTATTCCGAAGCCCATACCTGATAGTAATAGCACTACAGATGTGGAGATAAACGTATCCCATATTTTACACCAAAACAGAACAAATCCTTATTGGAAAATATGGTTGATCTGGCCCACAGACTCTAATAACTGTCAAGATAGATTCCTGAACAAAACACAGGGGTTCAAACAGAACAAGCTAGACCCAAGATATTCCCAGAGACAACATCCAGGGATAGTTACAACATATAGTGTAGGAAAACTCTGCCTCGAATGGCTACAGAAATCCACACTGCCAGAAATTAAGCAACACTTAACTTTACTTAAAGAAGGTGCTGACTTGCAAGATTTCATACTAGGACCTCGCAAACAGCGTCAAAAACTTTTCATATACCCCGTATATACGCTGCTTACAACGAAGCTTGGAAAGTAACGCAAATTGAAACTGCAGAAAAAATACGAGAAATTGATCGTATAAATTTGGAAAAATCCCTTTCTGTAGTGGACAATGGGTTAACGACTCTGTCCTCCAGAATTTATTCACTGGACAGCATTGTATCATCTGCTATTGATATAATAGAGCAGGACTTGCTAATGCTACAACATGGTCAGTCCCAATTACGTTCTATTGTACAGTTAGGCTGGACGTTGCAAAACCTGCGTTCAGGCTACGTGCCATGGCGTTTAATCAACACAACGTCATTATTTTCCATCTTTAACCTTACTGATAAACAAATCAGTTTGGCACAAAAAGGAGCTGACTATACAATTCTGAGCATTGAAAAACTTGAGAGATTACCATTGACAATGTCAGAGAGACCTGTCATTGAATGGATAATACATGGAACGATTACAATCCCAATAACAACTTTCCAGTTTAAATACTGCCAAAATTATATACCAGCAGGCCTGTATGAAAGGTTGGGTAAAGGATACATCAAATCAACCTGGAAATTACCTTATACACATAAATGTTATAGTGAAGGGAAAAAAGAGGTATTCCTTAGTGGTAACAATTGTAAAAAATCACTAAGCGGTACACTTCTGTGTCAAGGTATTAACTTGCATGGAGCCTGCGAAGGTTCATCAAATAACTTTTCATGTCACCTACATGACACTCCTGCAACACAGATAGAGCCTTTTTTCAGACAGCTTTCAAACGGCAGCTATGTTCTAATAAGTGACCACAGCTGTTGTGGCATGGTGCCAGGAAAAGCCTATCTCGTAACCGTCACTTCCAGGGTCATTTGCTGTATGCAAGTATTGTATCCAAACAGCAATCCAGACATGGAGGCAGCAATATGGCCTTCTTTGAATATCTCTTCTATTCGAATTGATACTTTAAGCAGAATGTAGTCTATTCCTTTACAGACAACTGTGCCTTTAACCTCGTCCAAAGAGACTTATGATCTGCAAGTTGCAAGGACAGCGGCAGAGATACATACCCTATTATCAACAAATTGCCCCGTACATTTCGTAGAAATGTTGAGTCAAATTTTAAACTTGTCTGATACCAGTGGCATCGCACATGTATTTAAGACAATTTTTTGGGACTGTTAGCACCCTTTGTAACAGTTCTGGGCATCTTCCCGAATTTTGTGCTTTCGTTATTTGGCGGCCTACCTCTTCTTTTGGGACTCGTAGCAGGAATTTTATTTTTGATCCTTCTGCTCCGATATGGCAAGCCAAGCCACAGATAAAACTCCAGGTACAATGGAAGAAACGATCCTAGCAATACGCTACCTTGACCGAATCACTAGAGTGCTCGGATTGGCCCGGCTAAGGGATCTGAGTACAACCTGCTTTCTTTCACTCAGACCAATCTGGCAAGATTGCATCTTACCTGTGCTTCGATGTCTGCTATGCGGAGAAGAATGCGTGTTGGACGTCTGTCTTACACTACCATCAGCAGTACCTATGGATGTCAATACTTTGCTTGGTTCGGTAATGGCTCATGCAACGTGTTGTCCCCAGCGGCTACCTATTCTGATGATGGCATTCGTTGAGACTTCGCCATTACGACTAGGTGGCGGTGATGTATGAGATGAAAGCAGCACCACAGCACAGCGCCGGGAAACCCTCTGTGGGTAGCTGTTGCGCGTTAGAAATGCAAAAACTAAACTAAACTAAACTAAACACAGGTACAACCTTCTGTGAGCATTGCTGATCCAGACATCGATGTTAGCAATGATTCTCACATTTGCACAATTTCAGCATTTTCGAACTTGGTCGAACTCTCACCTACTGTTGTAGACCAATTTTCGCAACTCTGTCTGATATGATGTTCTCCCCTTACAACGAGAATAACTTTTAAAACAAACGAGCACACAGCGTTCCCTGAACTCTGAATTCGGCCTTCAGTTTTTGATAAACAACACTACTAAAAACAATTGGAACTATTTTTTCCCCTGACAACAAAATTATTTTTTCCATTTCCAAAATATTTACCTTTTTCTTTGGCACATGGTACTCTGCTTAAAGTAGAACTATTCTTACAGAACAGAGCTTCTACTCTTAGAGACACTAGAGACAATATTTTGACTTAGCATCTAGCACATGTACAGTATTGTATAAATATGTGATGAAATGGTCTCGACCTTCTCTTCTGTATTAAGAGCCATTTCATAAATGCAATTTTTGCAATTCATTCAGCCGATATTTATATACGCATTATCTGAATGATACAACTGCTTGAAAGACGCACAGTATAATACTAATTTTCGTGTATACACCATACACCATTTCAAATGCAATCTATGTATTTTGGGGTGGGTTGGAAAACACATGCATCGTTATATGTTTAGTAGTGCTTAGTATTTAGTAATGATTGACATAATACGTGGAGTGGGTGTTGTGAATCTATCTAGGACCCTAATTAGATATTCCCGATTCATGCCCTTATGTGGTTTTAACAAAGCATATCCTTATAAAGGCATAAGAATCATGTCCATATTTAGGCATAGCCAATGCAGTCCAAATACGGCAAGGCCACTCCCATAGACTCCTAGAAAGCACAACGTGTTCTTTAAACAAACCAAGCCTCCAGCAGCCCGGGAATTCCCCCTGCTTTTGTTTTGATTTGCACAAGAACTCCTGGAGTCCAGAAAGAACTGTTAGTTCTTAGTGATGTCTTATGTCCACCCTTACGTCAAACACGGCACCTTTCAGGTATAAATATACCAACGTTGCCTTAAGCAAACACACAGTGGTATGGAGCAGAGCGGCTATCTACTTGCCCGAAGCCCAGCTGATGCGAGAGCCGAAGAAAGCCGACCCTCCCATTTGACGCACTGAGAGAGACGCTGTCTTTTCTCTAGCCGAGAAATCCAGCTCCGGTGTTTCCAGTCACCTTTGCGGGTTGCTGGGAGATCGAGTCCTGAGAGAGAGATACAAGACCTCCTTCATTCTAGAACCAAGGTACGGAGCTGACTAAAACCTTAAGAGATTTCTTGATTCAGATTCTTGGCAAAAAACCGACTTAACTTAAACTGCAACTTACTTACTCCTTCCCACGTATTTGGCTTAGGTCAGGTACACTGGGGTAGGCATATATTAGAAGCACCAGTTGAGTATGTTAGTCAATGTTTTTATGTATGTATATATTTTATCCGTTTTAAAGTATCATATGGCTAAGAAACCATATCAATGCTTTTACAGTATTAGTTCATAATACTACTTTTACTGTACGCACTTTACTTCATGATAAGTATTGCAATTGTGGCAACTCATTTCTCTTGCATGAGAAAGAAGATTGCTCAATAAATAACTTTTAGTGAAAACGCCCGTCTCTCTATTTCTCTGCACTCCTGGTTAAATTAGCATGCACGATTGACTGAGTGAAATAGTTGTCTATTGTTTTCACACGACCATGGAGATTTAGGGCCCAATGTAGGTAAATGTCATTTACCGATTCTTAAATACCGAATTTTACCGATTCGGTATTCATGAATCGGTAGTGAGATGTAGGGAAAAAATCGGTATTAATTACCGAATCGGTAAAATTCGGTATCTGACTTTCGAAATCTACCGAATCGGTATTTACCGAATCAGTATTTACCGAATCGGTATTTTCCATTCATTCCTTTGGCCAAAAGGCCCATAGGAATGAATGGGAAATACCAATTCGGTAAATACCGATACCGATTCGGTAAATACCGATTCTGTAAATTCCGAATCGCAAGCAAAAGTGAAACTTAAGAAAACAGCCAATCAGGTGTTACCACCCTCCACCCTCCCCCTCCCTACCAGGAAGTGGCTACACAGACAGCTGCAACTAATTAGAAGGTTCTGGAGAGGCAGTTGGAGCAGAGAGACTGGGAGCAGCAGCAGAAAGAGTTTGTGCAGTTTAAAAGCTGAAACATGGCAACCAGCAAGGACACAGAGCAGACAGAGAGAAAGAGAAAGCTGAAATTCAGCAGCATGGAGCTACAGGTCCTTGTGGAGGAGGTGGTAAAGGTGCACCACAAGCTTTTTGGAAGGCAGTCCCTCTCTGTGGCTGAATCTGCCAAAAGGAAGATTTGGCTAGATATACTCGACAAAGTCAATGCTGTGGGAGTGACCACCAGAGTCACAGAGGATTTAAAAAAGAGGTTGTATGACCTGAGGAGCCTCACAAAAAAAAATTAGCAGACCACCACAAGCAGGCATCGCAAACAGGTGGAGGAAAGAACACCTCATCCCCCCCTCACTGACCTGGAGGAGATGGTGGCCACTACCTGAAAGCGTCTGCGGACTGGGAGAAGTGGACAGCTCTGCCAAAGCTGCAAGTAGAAAAGGTAAGATGCATGCACAGCAATCCCCCCTCACCCTCAGCCTTCCCTCACCCCTTGAAGCTAAGTTACCCCAGTCCCAGTGTGGCAGCACCAAACAGTAGCAATGCATCATGGTACATGTAGTCAGTTAACGAAAAACCATGTCATACAGCACAGTAACCACCAAGTTAGGTAAATGATTGCAGACATAATGAAGGGCAGGCGACATGTAAATTGTGCAATTTCCAAAGTTTTAATTGTAAGTGGCTGTGAGACATTTGCGCTTAGCTGATATACGCTCATATGTCCACAGGTCACACATCCAGAAGGCAGTCACAGGAGACTGAAGACACGGCACCCGAGAGGGATGAAATTCAGGAGCCAGGTCCCAGTGCATCACAGGACACAGGTGTACCGAGTGGCCAGCCACCTTCACAAGACCCTAAAATCACTCAAGAATTGCAGGCATCCCCACGACGTTCACAGTCCCCTCTATTAATGTCTTCACCAGATATGCCAGCATCACTGGATGTTGAAACACCTGCAGCACAACCAAGCAGGAGGTATGTCGTTCCCCCACTGAAAGAAATGGAGACAGCTGCCGGTGAAATGGTTGTTTAAGACCCACACACCGTGCCTGGAGATGATATCTCTGCCACACTGCAGCCCAGCCCTGAGCCTGTCCCTAGTAGCACAAGACGCCGCACAGTCCCAGGAAGGAGTGTAGGTGCACGTGGGGAGGGGTCCAGTGTGTTCCAAGGCCTGGAGGGATCCATGGTCAAGATTCAGAGGATGCAGGGAAAGGGCATCATGTCCTGTCAACGACAAATGTGCAACCTCAATATCAATATGGAAGAAATTGGAAAGGGCATCAGGGAACTGGTGGAAGTAAACAAGAATATGGCTACAGGGATACATGAGATGACACAATCGGTGCAGCTACTGTGCACCAAACTGGACACAGAAATAGCATCAAGGCGCAGGGAGAAGCAGCGTGCACAGAAAACTGACAAAGCAATTCACCGCCTGGCCACAGCCACATCCCTGCTATGCAGGCGAAGCATGAACAGTCAGGAGGTCTTGACGCAAAACAGCAATCATCTGACAAGGGGCATAGCCGGAATGACCGGTGCTCTTGAGGCGCTAATAAATGCTCAAACAGCACAAACTGCTGCTATTGATGTGCCAGAGAGTGAAGGGAGCACAAGTAGGAGCAGCATGGCAAGTCTCCTTGTTGTAGAGACAAGGAGGAGCAGCAGGCGACAAAGTGAGGCTACAGGCCAAACGCCCAGCGAACACAGTGAGCCACATACATCTGGCAGTGCTAAGCGTGGACGCAAATGAACAGTTAATAGTATGGGGTAGTGACAATGGACATACCATTTTGAAAGTCAAAAGTTTGTGTTGCACATTTGTGCATTGGATACCTGCGTAGTGACAATATTAAACTACGGTGGGTGCTTACAACACCTGTCTGTCTGTTTACTCACTGTGAGCATTGCAGTGAAATGCTTTCTGGTGCACTTTTGTTAATTATAATAATACCGAGATCATTACAAAATTAAACTAGTTTTCTTGCATTCTACATATGTCTTTGTCTCATTACTTAGTCAGAAATAGTTGCGTGTGATATCCTCACGTCTGTATCTGCCATCACTTGGTGTTGACTCACCAGCAAGTTGTGTTTCAGGCACAGCAACCTCCTCGTCATGATCCTCAAAGTCGGACAACTCCACCTCTGTGCCCTTCTTCACAGCAAGGTTGTGCAACATGGCACAGGCAGCAATGATTTTACAGCAGGTGATGGGGGTATACTGCCGGGCACCTCCACTCTTATGCAGGCACCTGAACCTGCTCTTCCATATACCAAAGGTACGCTCCACAATATTTCTTGTGCTCTTGTGGGCCCTGTTATATCTCCTTTGGCTGGGTGTTGAGGGGTTGAGGATTGGGGGTGAGTATGAAGGAGCGGAGGGCATATGCACTGTCTCCTAAAAGGAAATGGGAGTACATTACTCACATGCATACATGTACTTCTTTTTACAATAGGTGTTAATGGGGTCGCACACTGTGCCTTACCTAGCAGGTATCCTTCACCAAATTCCCCTGCTGTCAGCCGTGCATAGATACCGCTGTTTTGAAATATGTAGGAGTCATGGGTACTCCCAGGAAATTTTGCCACAAGGTCAGTGATGGCGCACTAGGCATTGCAAATCACCTGCACATTGATGGTGAGGGTGGACTTTCTATTCCTATAAATGTATTCGGTGGCAGCAGGGGGACAAATGGGAATGTGGGTGCCATCAATGCAGCCAATGATATTGGGGAAACGCGCCATCAGATAAAAGTCAGATTTTGTTTGGAGCAGTTCAGCATGGGTTGCAGGGAATGATATATAATGGTCCATCCTCTGTAACATGGCATCAATGAAATTGTGGAAAAAGCGTGACAGGCTGCTCTGGGTCACCCCACCTACCGCAGCAACCACACTCTGGTAGCTCCCAGACGCAAGCAGGTGTAGTCTGCACAGCACCTGCACGTGGGGTGGAATAGCGTGTGCCCTTGGGGTAGTGTGCTCCAACAGTGGTTGGAGGTCCCTGATGAGGTCCAAGATGGTGTCTGGGTCCAACCTGTACCTCTGGAGTATCTCTGCGAGCATGAACAAGGTGATCCTCTGTCTGTAGACCTGCTCCTGTCTCTGCCATTCCCTCTCTCCTTCCTCCTGTAGTCGTAGCCGTCTCGCAATGACATAGAATGCCGCCATTGTGAAAAAAGTACAGCATTTTGGGTCCTTTTTTATAGGCTGAACCTGGTTACCACCTGATTTCAATCCATGGTAAATACCGACTCTTAAATACCGAATTTCAAGCAAATTCAGTATTTAAGAGCTTACCTACATCTCAATAATCAATTGTACAACTTCTTATTTACCGATTCGGTATTTTACCGATTCGGTAAATTTACCGAATCGCAAACCGTTGCGAATCGCTAAATGTACCGATTCTGTAAATTTTCCGATTCGGAATGTTTACCGATTCGGTAACTTTACCGATTCAGTACATTTACGGATTCGAACGATTTTCTGTCTCCTACATCCCAAGTGCTCAATACTGGTTGGAAATGGCCGAAAATCGGTATTTTCGGCCGTTACCGATCGGTATTGGGCTACCTCCATCTGGCCCATACTCTTTATTCTGAGGGAGCAAAGTTGTCATGTTTATGCGGTTGTCAGAAGCTAATCCCTTCTTGTCTATTCAGGGAAGTTAACACCTCCTTGTTTACTTGAGAAAGTTTCTAGTGACCTCTGAGCTAGCTGGCAAACCTAATTAAGTCTAATATAGTCAGTAGAGACCTAGATGACCTCAGTCCTACGTCTAAACTGCTGTTTATATTATTCCAATGTGCAGAGCCTATTGGGAATATAGGAACTACACTACAGCCAGTAGATCTTGGGTCTGCTGTAGTTTTGAGGGGAGGGTGTTTCAAGGTCTTGGCTGTGAGGTGGGAGAAGGATCTGCGTCCGGCGGTCATTCTTTGGATGCAAGGGACTGTGGCGAGGGCGAGGCCTGCAGACCGGAGCTGGTGGGTGGGGGTGTAGAAGCTGAGCCGTCTGTTGAGGTATGCTGGGCCGGTGTTGTGGAGAGCTTTGTGCGCGGGGAGGAGGACCTTGAAGGTGACCCTCTTGTTGACGGGGAGCCAGTGCAAGTCTCTCAGGTGTGGAGTGATGTGGCTGCGGCAAGGGATGTCGAGGATCAGGCATGCCGAGGCGTTCTGGATGCATTGCAGCCGTCTCAGGAGCTTGGCTGATGTTCCTGCGTAGAGGGTGTTTCCGTAGTCCAGCCTGCTGGTGATGAGGGCATGGGTGACTGTTTTTTTCATTTCAGTGGGGATCCACTTGAAGATCCTGCAGAGCATTCGGAGGGTGTTGAAGCAGGATGAGGAGACGGCGTTGACCTGCTTAGTCATGGAGAGGGTGGCATCAAGGATGACCCTAGGTTGCGTGCGTGGTCGGTGGGTGTCGGTGCTGTTCCCAGTGTTGTCGGCCACCAGGAGTCTTCCCAGGCTGAGGGGGTAGGGCCGAGGATGAGGAGCTCCGTCTTGTCTGAGTTCAGCTTCAGTTGGCTGTTCTTCATCCATTCAGGGTCGTCTTTCATTCCTTCATGAAGGTTGGTTTTGGCGGTGTGAGGGTCTTTAGTGAGGGAGATGATTAGCTGGGTGTCGTCAGCGTAGGAGTTGATGTTGAGGTTATGCTGTCGGGCGATGTGGACGAGGGGTGCAATGTAGATGTTGTACAGCGTTGGGCTGGGGGAAGAGCCCTGGGGTAAGCAGCAGATGATCTCGGTGGCTTTGGAGCAGAAGGGGGAGGAGAACGCTCTGTGTTCTGCCGGAGAGGAACGATGTGGTCCAGTCCAGGGCCTTCTCTTGGATTCCGGCATCGGGTAGGCGTGTTCCTAGTGTGTTGTGGCAGACCGTGTCGCAGGCGGCTGACAGGTCCAGGAGGATGAGGGCCGCTGTTTCTCCGTTGTCAAGCAGGGTCCTGATGTCATTGGTGGCAGCGATGAGGGCGGTTTGGGTGCTGTGGTTGCTGCGGAAACCGGACTGGGATGGGTCCAAGATGTTGTTCTCCTCGAGGTAGCGGGTTAGTTGTTTGTTGACGATTTTCTACGTGTCCTTCGCCGGGAATGGAAGCAGGGAGATGGGTCGAAAGTTCTTGAGGTCTTTGGGGTCCCCCTAGGGTTTCTTGAGTAAGGCGTTGATCTCGGCGTGCTTTCAGCTCTCTGGGAAGGTTGCTGTCTCGAAGGAGATGTTGATACCCTCCGGAGATGGGGGCGATGGCTGTGCTGGCTTTGTTGAATAATGGTGATCCGGAGTGAATGGTGTTCATGATTTTGCTGGTGTCCTCATCGTTGACGCTGGTCCAGGATAGCAGGCGGTTGGTGTGGGTGGTGGTCATGGGGGTGATGGTTGTCGGGGTGGTCGCGGCGCTGACGTAGATGTCGGTGATCTTGCGGTGGAAGAAGGTGGCCAGTAAGTCGCACCGGTCTTGCGAAGGCGGGATGTCGTTGGTGTTGGAGCTGGGGTTGGAGAGTTCCTTCACGATGTTGAAGAGCTCTTTGCTGTTGTGCGGTTTGTTATCTAGGCGGTCCTTGAAGGAGGCCCTCTTGGCGGCTCTGATGAGTTGATAGTGTCTGAGGGTGGCGTTCTTGTGGGCTGTGTAGCTGTCCTGTGATTTTACGCGGAGCCAGTTCTTTTCCAATTTTCGACATGTTCGTTTGGAGGCCTGGAGGTCTTCGGTGAACCAGTTGGCTTTCTTGTTGGTGCGGTTGCTGGAGGGTGACTTGAGTGAGGCGAGGGTGTTGGTGCAGTCGTTGCTCCATTGTATGAGGTTGCGGGTGGTGGTGGTGGGATCGGTGGAGTCGGCGGGCGGGTTCTGGGCGAGGGTGGAGGTTAGCTGGTCTCTGATGACTTTGCTCCAGCAGCGTCAAGGCCTTGTCGAGGGCAGTGGTGCTTGGTGGGCTACCTTTAGGTGAAGTGGATGCAGTGGTGGTCTGTCCAGTGGGGATCGGTGGTGTGGTTGAAGGAGACGTGGGGGCTTGCGAAGGGGTTTTTGTTACGAGCTGTCTGAGTCCGAGGTTGGCGAGGTTGTCGATCGGGGTGGTGGAGGTGGCATTGTTGTTGTTCTCGAGGTGGAAGTTCAGGTCTCCTAGGAAGATGTAGTCTGTGGAGGCAAGGGCGTGTGTGCTGATGAAGTCTGCGATGGAGTCGCTGAACTGCGGTCAGGGTCCGGAGGGTCTGTAGATAAGGGTTCCTCTGAGGGTGGTGTTGGTGTGGTTCTGGAAGTGCATGTGTTTGGCGGTGCTGAGGGTGTCATCAGTGTTGGTCGAGACTCTGAGGGTGTTCCTGTGGACGATGGCGATTCCTCCTCCTACTCTGTTGGAACGGTCTCTTGTAGCCTCCTGGAATGGCTATGGCGATGTCGGGTGCTGAGACGGGGTTCAACCAGGTCTCTGTCAGGAAGGCGACGTCCGGGGTGGTGGAGTCGAGAAGGTCCCAGAGTTCGACGGCGTATTTGCGGGCGGAGCGGGTGTTGAGGAGGATTCAGTTGAGGTCGTTGGGTATCCTGGTTGGTGGTTTGGCTGGCCGGAAACGGGTGAAGTGGCAGCTCTGGCATGTGAAGGATCCTTGGGGGCACTTCGGGGTGGCCTGGTAGCAGGTGGGTTCTCAGTCGGTGTTGAGTGTGTAGAGGGTGCTGGTGACGAACGCTGCAGTGAAGTGTGGGAGATTGCCGAACTGAGTGCACGCTTCTCGGTGCTGGCATCGTTGCTCAGTTGGGCTTTGTTGCATCCGCGGGGGCCAGGGGTTTTGGCGCTGGGCGCGGTCCAGGCGCAGACAGGTGCAGACTGGCTTGCACCACCATAAATGGGGTTGTGGGAGTGAGGTGCAGCTGGGAGGTGGGAGCGGGGAGGCCAATGGGGGATGAGGTGGGCAGGCCGCAGGGGACGCAGTGGTGGGAACCGGCTAGGGAGAGCGGAAGGCAGACGAAGGGGGGACAGTGGGGGTAACAGAAAGGAAAGCTACAAGAGGGAGCAGGCGGGAAAAAAAAGAAGAACCAAGCCAGGCCAAGAATGGGACCAAGCAGGGAGGAGTCTCGAACCCTGCCTTGTCTGCACCAAGCTGAGTGCTTTCAGGCTGAGATGCGGGAGGAGAGCTGATCTCTGACCGAGGGGTCTAGCTCGCGCTGCCCCCAGCTGTTGCCATATAAGTTGGGATGGGGAGGGGCTAGTGGCTGGGAGGTGGGAGGTAGGAGGTGGGAGCGGGGCTGGAAGTGACAGGAAAAATTCACATAGGAAGAGTGTTAGAGGAAGCAGACAAGAAAAAAGAAGAAAAAACAAGCCAGGCCAAGAATGGGACCTAGCAGGGAAGAGGCTCCAACCCTGCCTTGTCTGGACCAAGCCGAGTGCTGTCAGGCGGAGATGCGGGAGGAGAGATTTTCTCTGACCGAGGGTCTCATTAGATGCTGCCTACTGCCGTTCCGGCCCCAAGTGATCTCTGTCACGACCTGAGTCCAGGGGATTGGGTGCTTGTCCGAAAGCACGTGAGAAAGTGCTGTTTGGACGTTTGCTGGAGAGGCCCTTACCAAGTGATACTGGTGACGAACGCTGCAGTGAAGTGTGGAGGATTGCCGAACTGAGTGCACACTTCTCACACCTGTAGAGTTTTCAGCACCCTTTGGAGAAATAACTCCTCTCCTGAATGAAAATCCAGCTGTGGTGGCAGAGCCACTGGATGGGACAAGCCAAGCTGTGAGGGTCACTGATGAATTTGGTTGCTCACCAGGCCAAGCTGAAGAGGGTCGCAACAACAGAGGCACCGTTACTGCCTCAGAAGGAGGAAGTTGCTGTGAGAGTGGCCAAGAATCAGACTCAGCAGAATGAAGTGGCGCACAGGGTGAACACGAGAAAAGAAGAATGGCTCAGAACATCGAAGAAGTGAGGCCTGAAAGGCTGAGGCGACTGAATCTCTGACTGGTCTCCGAGAGAGATCTTGCTCCTGTATCTGAAGATTCTGAATCAGGAGACAGCAAAGAAGGGCAAGATCGTGGAGGTCTGAGAAATTCAAGACAAACAAGAGTGCCTTGTCAGAGATACCCAACTCTGGAGTGGTCTTACTTTGTGACTGATGCCAGGAGTGTTGAGTTCTGGAGGCTGAGGGGAGTGAAAGTGGTCAGCAATAGTCCCACCATGAAGATAGACATAGTGTTGTTGGTTCCAGGACTTGAAATCGAGGGAATACTGAGCATCACAGTTCCGAATCCTCCAGTTTTAAGCAGAATTCGTAACCTGATTTTGAACAGATTGGTATTTCCAATGTTTTGTTTTGAAGCCCCATCTCATGAAGTGATTGTTCTTCGTCTTGAACTTTTGCAGCGTGTTTTGGAGATAATTGGAACAAATCTTATTTTGGACTAAAAGTTAACTGTTGTAAATAAGTCAAAGAAGATAACCTAGGTCCGAGTGGAAGAAGAAGAAACTTAGGGACTTTCCGTAGACGAAGGAGAAGGGTTAAGGAAATATTTTGGACTCTGTAAATAAAGAACTGAAATTGTAGGGGACTTCCAGCCTTTTCAGATTGTCGTGGAACTGGTTTACAAACAACAGAGGAGTAAGAGTCTCTTGAGTGTTCATTGCTGGACTGAGAATGTGAGTACTTTTCTGAGACCATGGAGGCTGGATATCCAAATCGTAGATCTAGATGCATAATAGGTACAGTTGTGGGTGGAGGGATAGTTTTCATAATCCTATTAGTTGTAGTCTCATATTTAGCCCCACATGAGCATGCAGTGGGGGTTCAGGGAACACCTACACCTACCACTCCTAGCCAGAAAGAGGTCACCCTAGGAGCTGACAGAGCTTTGCTACTAGAAGAGAATCGTAGATGTCATGTAGATTTGTCTAGAGGTGATTTCAAGCTTAATGCCTATGCTAAGCTGTTCTACGAGTATATTGATGTCATGGATGCGGAGGATTGTTATGTGTGTATGCAGTTACCTTCCTCAGTGGACAAGGGTATTCAATACCACCACCTTCCACTGTCGTATGGTATTTCATGTAGTTTGTTGCTTAGTATCTTTTATGGAAGAGGTCAATTTGAGTACTTCTTTTCCAATTATGATGTAGTGCTTCCTGAAGTTCCGGCTTATAAGCATTTGAATAAGTATGATTATTATAAATCAGAGGATAGGCTTAGGAAGTATTTCATTCCGTCTTTGGACTTAGATACAGCATATGCCCACCAACATAACTTGTTCATCAAAAGAGGTAGAGAAAAAGTTTGTAGATCAGGTAGAAGATAGATATAGGAAACTAACACAGTTACCAGATTCAGGAGAGTGTAAGATGGATAGAACCGATGAAGAGAGATTGCATAGGTCAACAGGGAGTTATGGTCCTATAGCGTTGGATAAGGAGCAGAGAGGGAATTTGTGTATAAAACGTCACCAGACTTATTATGAGAATGTTCCAGTGGGATAGACTACATATGATCATGTTTTTACTTCGGAAGAATCTGCAAAGGACTTTTTGAAAGGTCCTTTAAAATGATAGCGACTGTGTATTATATGTGGGGAACGAATGCTTATTTGAGATTGCCTGCGAAATGGTGTGGTATGTGTTATTTGGCTATGATTTTCCCAAAGATATATCATGCAGAAGATTTGGAGCTTTTAGAAGGAGGGAAGCATTCAAGAGTGAAAAGAGGTGAAAGTCCGGGAGCAATAGTGGGAGATATTTTTGGAGCAATGAGACAAAGTTTGGGAGTGATTTTGAATGATCTATAAATGCAAAGGTCGGCGACTTTGGTTGATGAGTTATCCATGAACACAACCAAGTCACTGGTGCTGGTGGAAGGAGAGATGTTGTCGATAAGGACTATGGTTTTGCAGAATAGACTTGCTTTAGATGTCCTTTTAGCAAAGGAGGGCGGAGTCTGTAAAATGTTGAAAGTTCAGAAATGCTGTACTTATATTCTAGATAATAGCAAGGATCTGGAGAAATATATAAGTAACATCACCACGATTCATCACGAGATTGAGGACCTGACTGAAGAAGGAGTTTGGGAGAAAGTTGGCAAAGGGTTTAGTCAGGTGGGAAGTTGGTTTGCAAATTTGGGAAAGGGTTTCCTTGGCTATGTTTTGAAACCCCTCATTATAGTTGTGGCTTGTGTGATCGGTTTGTGGGATCTTGTGAGAGCTTGCAAGTTTTATAAGGCCAATATAGTTGAGAGATAATTTAGAGAGCAAGAGAGAAGGATGGAAAGACTGCAGGACAGTCATTATCAGACTCTTAAGAATATGGAGAGGCGCAAACGAGAAAGGATGGCAACAAGTTCTGTTTAGGTCTTTTCTTTCTCCAAGGAAGTTGTGATTTTGGTGATGACTAGTCATCAAAGGGGGGAACTGATAGAGTACCACTTTTTTCTGAAATTTGTAGGGGTGCATCATAATCACCGATAATCAGCACCCACATATTTAGAAGACTGTATTAACATGTGATCATTAGAATTGTAGTATTAAAGCAGCATATATTAGTGCGAATAGAAATGTAATCATGTCATGTAGAAAGTTCAATGTAGTGTTTAATCGAAAATGTACTTTAGTTGATGTTTAGTGAATTAGTACGCTTATAAAGTGATGCATTAGAAATAAACGTGCACCATATTAAAGTTGCACATGTAGTTTGTTTATTCTTGTATGCAGCGTAAGAAAAGTAATACTTATAATGTGTCTTAGGAAATGTATGCTGAAATGTGTAAAAGCCTATAATTATTTTCTATGCTTTGCTCGTAAGGTCTTTTCGTGATTTCTTATCTAAGCTGACTCTTGCAGGCCTGAAATGTATTTTTCCTTGAGAAGGCTCTTGGTCGAATTAATTCAGTATATTTTGTGTGTGTGCAAGGTTGTTTCTGTTGCAGGTGCATGGACACACGTCTTGTTAGGGAGAAAAACTCTTTGTTTTAGGAGTTAGGATGGTAGGAGAAGCCGCCATGGGAGTGTACAGGAATGCAGATATGTTACTTTCAGCGTAGAAGGTGCCTGGGACCCAAGGACACTTCAATGGTTTTTGGATGGAGTCAGTCTGCCATACAACCGAACTCCACTGGACTGACCACCACTGCATCCATTTCTCATTCAGAAACACCACACATAACCAACCTCAACGGATCACACACCGCAGCTGGAAAAAAGTCACCGAAGACCAGCTCATCACCACTCTTGCCAAAAACCTTCCCACCAAGACCTCCGAGACCGACGCAGCAGCCCACAATTTCAGACAATTTATCGACAACTGCGTCAACACCCTCACCCCGATCAGGAAACCCTCCAACAAGCGCAGCAACATGAGAGCCATCTGGTTCAATGCTGACCTCCAGACCTCCAAGCCCACCTGCTTAAGACTCATGAAGCAACGGCACAACAACCAGACACCAGACAACCACACCACCCTCACAAACGTCAGACGCAAAGACTACCGACTCATCCGATCCGCCAAAAGAACCTCCTTCAAAGAACGCATCGCCAACAAAGGTCACAATAGCAAAGAGCTTTTCATCATCGTGAGAGAACACACCTACCCCAGCTCCAGCTCCAACGACATCCCACCGCCGCAAGAACTCTGCGATCCTGGCCACCTTCTTCCACTGAAAGATCGCAGACTTCGACAGCAGCTTCGACACCCAGACGCCAACAACAGATGCCGACACCTCTGACCCAACACCCACCGAACACACCGACCTCCTGCTATCCTGGAACCTGCTATCCTGGAACCCCATCAACGATGAAGACACCATCAAAATCATGAACACCATCCACTCCGGCTCACCCTCCGAACCCTGCCCCCACCACATCTTCAACAAGGCAAGCTCCATCATCGCACCCCAACTCTGAAAAATCATCAACAGCTCCTCCGAGACCGCCACCTTCCCGGAAAGCTGGTAGCACGCCGAGATCAATGCCCTACTCAAGAAACCCAAGGCAGACCCAAAGGATCTCAAGAACTTCCGACCCATCTCCCTGCTCCCGTTCCCTTTGAAAGTCATTGAAAACATGGCCTACAGACAACTGGCCCAATTCCTGGAGGAGAATAACTTCTTGGACCACTCACAATCCAGATTCCGCAGCAACCACAGCACCGAAACCACCCTCATCGCCGCCACTGACGAAATCAGAACCATCCTGGAAAATGGCAAAACCGCGACCTTCATGATCTTTGACCTCTCGCCCACCTTCGATACCGTCTGCCACCACACCCTCCACACATGCCTCTGTGATACAGGAATCCAAGACAAAACCCTGGACTAGATCACCTTCTTCCTCACTGGCAGAACTCAGAAAGTACTCCAAGGATCATCCCTCAGCCCGACCCTTTTTAACATCTACATGGCACCACTCGCCAACATCGTCCGAGCACACCACCTCAGCATCGTCTCCTACGCTGACGACACACAGCTGATCCTCTCCCTCACCAAGGACCCGACCACCACCAAATCCAACCTCCACGAGGGAATGAAGGCCGTTGCAGACTGGATGAAGACTAGCCAGCTGAAGCTGAACTCGGACAAGACATTGATCTTTATCCCTGGATCCACCCCCTCCGCATGGGACGACTCCTGGTGGCCGGCCATGCTGTGAGCGGCCCCTACACCAACCAGTCATGCACACAACCTGGGTTTCATCCTGGACTCCACGCTTTCTATGACCCAGCAAGTTAATGCCGTCTCCTTCTCCTGCTTCAACACTCTCTGCATGCTCCGAAAGATCTATAGATGGATCCCTACCGAAACCAGAAGGACAGTCACCCAAGCACTCGTCAGCAGCAGACTGGATTACGGCAACGCTCTCTACGCAGGAACCATGGCCACACTCCAGAAGAGACTCCAATGCATACAAAACGCCTCATCCTCAGACTCCCACACCACAGCCACATCACCACCCACCTGAGAGACCTGCACTGGCTCCAGGACAACAAGAGGATCACCTTCCAGCTCCTCACCGACGCCCACATAGCACTCCTCAATGACGGACCATCATACCTTAACGAAAGACTATCTCTCTACAGCCAGAACAGCCAGTTTCGCACTGCCAACTTTGTCCTCGTCTCCGTCCCACGCATTCGCCAAACAACCATCGGCAGCAGATCATTCTCCCACCTTGCCGCCAAGACATGGAACTCCCTCCCTGCCCACCTACGGCAGACCCAGGACCTGCCGAACTACAGGAGACTCCTCAAGACCTGGCTGTTCGACTAGAAGCTGCCCCCCACCCCTCAGCACCTTGAGACACCATCATGGGTGAGTAGCGTGCTCTACAAATGTCTTGATTGAAATGTCTTGATTGATTGAAAGTTTCGATGGAAAAGTACGAGAAGGAAGACCTGACCGAAGGGGCGTGTAAAGGCTAAGTTTTACTGTTTTGTGATTTTGCATTGGGGTCAGTGACCTGGAGGGTGGAAGAGTCTAGGAGCAGTCGAGGATTGGAGGGGAAGCTGGAAGGAGCATCTTAGAATGAGCTCTGTAGCCTTTTCTACTTACCTATGAAAAGTGAGTGTACTTCTAAGGAAGCCTTCACTGCTGACACCTTTTTTTCTTGCCTGGGAATGATGCTAAGTAGGGATGTCACTTCAGTGATAGGGTAGGCACAGATTAATGGTTTTTAATTTCTAGGTTAATGAATACCAGAATAGAGACTGGAGCAGTCATCATGTGCCTAATGCTTCTATCAATCAATCAATCAATCATGCCATTTGTATAGCGCACTACTCACCCGGGAGGGTCTCAAGGCGCTTGGGGGGAGGGGTATGCTACTGCTCAAACAGCCAGGTCTTGAGTTGTTTCCTGAAGGCGAGATGGTCCTGGGTCAGCCGAAGGTGGATGGGGAGGGAGTTCCAAGTCTTGGCAGCCAGGTAAGAGAAGGATATTCCTCCGGCGGTGGCTCTTCGGATGCATGGTACGGCTGCGTGGGCGAGGCTGGTGGACCGTAGCTGGCGGGTGGGCGTGTAGAAGGTCAGGCGGTCGTTGAGGTACTTGGGGCCCAGGTCGTGGAGAGACTTGTGTGCGTGGGTGAGGAGCCGGAACGTGATCCTCTTGTCGACGGGGAGCCAGTGCAGGTTCCTCAGGTGGCTGGAGATGTGGCTGCGTCGGGGGACATCCAGGATGAGTCGGGCGGAGGCGTTCTGGATGCGCTGGAGTCTTTTCTGTAGCTTGGCTGTGGTTCCGGCGTAGAGGGCGTTTCCGTAGTCCAGTCGGCTGGTGACGAGTGCCTGGGTGACAGTCTTCCTGGTCTCGGTCGGGATCCAGCAGAAGATCTTGCGAAGCATACGCAGGGTGTTGAAGCACGATGAGGAGACGGCGTTGACATGTCTGGTCATCGAGAGGGAGGGGTCCAGGATGAAGCCCAGGTTGCGTGCGTGGTCGGTTGGCTTGGGTGCGGTGCCCAGGGCTGGGGGCCACCAGGAGTCGTCCCAGGCAGAGGGCGAAGATCCCAGGATGAGGACTTCCGTCTTGTCCGAGTTCAGTTTCAGGCGGTTGTTCTTCATCCACTCGGCGACGTCTTTCATCCCTTTGTGTAGGCAGGTTCTGGCGGTGTCGGGGTCTCTGGTGAGAAAGAGGATCAGCTGGGTGTCGTCGGCGTAAGAGATGATGTTGAGGTTGTCCTGGCGTGCGATGGCTGCGAGAGGTTTCATGTAGATGTTGAAGAGGGTGGGGCTGAGTGAAGATCCTTGCGGGACGCCGCAGATGACTTCGGTGGCCTCGGAGCGAAACGGGGGGAGGCGGACTCTTTGTGTTCTTCTGAGCAACTGTTCTTCTTATTCTGAGTCGGATGAGACTCTTGCGCAGGATTATGTTTGTATTAGTGCCTGTACATGGTCTGTGCCCGTTCTCCCCCTCTGTTCCCCTTGCTGCCCCCATGTCTCTCTGCCCCGTTTCTCTTCTGCTCCCCTCGCTGCCTCTGTGTCTCTCTGACCGGTTTTTCCTTCTGCTCCCCTCGTGGCCCCCGTGTCTCTCTGCCCGTTTTTGTCTTCTGTTGCTTAGCTGCCCTTGCATTTCTGTGACCTTTCTGCCCTTTCTTGTGACCTCTGTGCCACTCATTTCCCCCTGTTTTTTTTGTGACCTTTCTGCCCTTTCCTGTGACCTTTCTGCCTCTGTGCCACTCATTTCCCCCCGTTTTTTGTGACCTTTCTGCCCTTTCTTGAGACCTTTCTGCCTTCTGTGCCACTAGTTTCCCCCAATTTTTTGTGACCTTTTTACCCTTCTTGTGACCATTTTGCCTTCTGTGCCACTCATTTCCCCTGTATTCTTGTGACCTTATTGCAGAAGAAATAGCACAGTGAACAAACTCCGGACAGCCACGCAGCACACAAGGATGCCGTCCGCAACCACCACTACCTCATCAGGGCTGCCAAGAAAACCTCCTTCAAAGACCGCCTTGACAACAACGCACACAACAGCAAGGAGCTCTTCAACATCGTGAAGGAGCTCTCCAACCCCAGCTCCAACACCAACTTCATCCCGCCGTCACAAGCCCTGTGCGAATCCCTCGCCACCTTCTTCCACCTCAAGATAGCAGACATCCACACCAGCTTCAACACTCAGACAGCCCCAACAGACAGCAACACACACCATTGACCACGTCCCCTTGCTAGCCTGGACCAGCGTGAGCGTCGATGACACCATCAAGACCATGAGCACAATCCACTCCAGCTCTCCGTCAGACCCATTCCCGCACCACGTCTTCAACAAAGCAAGCAGCTCCATAGCACCTCACCTATGCAATGTCATCAATCTCTCCCTTGGGAGTGCGACCTTCCAAGAGTGCTGAAAACATGGCGAGATCAACGCCCTACTCAAAAAACCCAAGGCAGACCCAAGAGACCTCAAGAACTTCCGACCCATCTCTCTGCTCCCTTTCCTGGACAAGGTCATCTAGAGGTTGAACTGATCTAATGAGAACAGAAAGTACAATTACTTTTTTATCCTCATGGACCCAGTCATTTGACTCCCCACGTGAGTGGCTGCCGGCCAATCACAGGGCTCGTAGATGCCTCTTTGCACCATGACCAGGAAGAGTGTTTGTTCCTTGTGTTAACCTGGATCTTCTCACAACGGACAACACATTTACCTTACTAAGGGGCATATTATCAACGGCCAGCGATAATTATTGCTGACCGCTCTTAGCGTTAAAATGTTCAATGCCAGCTATCGCAGATAATTATCGCCATGCTAGCACTGTATTAACAACGCTTAGCGCAATGGCGATAATTATCCTAGAAATAGCAATATTTTCCATGGAACATCGCTGGTTTTGCAGTGATGTTCCATGGAAAACGGCGATATACTTGATGATAGGGCCTGTGGTCTTAGCCACACTCTTGTTAGGTATGCCTTAGTCAGGAATTTAACAGACGTTAAATTCCTGCATTAAGGCATACTTAACGCGACTTCAAATATTGCTACCCTTCCTTGATAATATCGCGAAGCTGCCTTTGCGATATTTTCCCTGGTTGGTTTCACAGCCACGCCTACTGTCATCTCATTAGCGATGCAAAGTTAGGCGCACTGGAAACGGGGGCTAAGTCAGCAAAACACGCGCTAGCGTGTCCTTTTGGATTAAGCGATAAAGTTATCACCGCTTTACGCCCGAAAACGGACGCTAAAGCGGCGATAAGTTTATCGCCTGGCCGTGATAATATGCCCTTAAATGTTGATGATGAGGTGGTGGGTTTGGAAGTGTGTATCCCATGTATTTTCTTCGAAAATGAGCAGTCCCATGCTTGCTGAATCAAGTTAAATGCAATAATTAAGCTGTACAGCTGTGTGAGCAATGCATTCTTAAAAGTGAAAGTCTCTGCGTTGCTTCTTCCATTGCTCTAAAATCTGAGCCACGAGTTGTGGGAGCTGTGCTCTCTGTTAAAGGCACTTTAGTGATACATATTTCTTTTCTGAAATCTCTCTCAGGTGGAGTATACCTCATTCTCTTTTATTTTTCATAAACACTGGTACACTATATTGTTTTCTCCAAACTGCGACTTCAGTAGAAACCAGACGCTCTGTTTATTAGAGGCACTGCCACATGAGTAATTTAATTTCAGGATTCCCAGTTCTGAAGTAAAGTGTTAACATAAAAACACCCAGTTCCGTTCCTAGAAACAATAAATGCCTTTCATATTTGTTTGCTCAGATAGCACATTTTTAATATTGTATTCCGTGGAATCCTCCCGTGAGTATCTTCCATAAATAAGCATAAAACACATAAAAGTTTCATATTCTCATTTTATTCTCATTTTTCACTTGAACGGAAATGATCACTGTAATCACATCTCCCCCTCTTAGCCCATGATCCCCCCACACAAAATAGTCAATCTCTAGATATGTTATTTGTTTTCTCCTACATGAATGGCTTTTGCTTGCTCTAAATTATACAGAGGAGTCAACATTATACTCCCTTCATTCTGATAATCCTGTTCATACTTTTATGGCTGCTATTTAAAGTTCAACACGTGGGATGAACAGAAACCAGATGTTTAGGAATGGCATGAATTATTTTCATTACATCCCTGATACCAGCCTTGTATTCACAGGTCCCAGGGCTTCCTGCTTTTCCCTTCTGCCGCCTTCTAAACATCTTTAATCAAATAGATATGTTGCTATCAGGGTACATTTTTCTCTATCTTTGATTGAGAGATGTTATACTATTCAGGCCCTTCACACCTCAGTATGTTTAATAATCTGACCCAAATGTGTGTGTTTCTTTAACTATATGTGTAAATGTAAATGTTCCTCTTTTATGATACTTAAGCCTGTTTTTCTTTTTTATCGGTCTAGTGATTCACTATACGTTATATATAAAGCAGTTAACTGCCTGTCCCCGGGAATACACCAAGTTTCTAATGAAACATATATTTCAAGGCAAGTTGTAACTTAGGCTGAATGTTGTAGAATACACTTTCTTTATGTGTTTAATACTACTAACCATTATATTGAATCAGTAGCGTGTTCTATTGCTACCCTTTCAAAGTAGAACAAGCATTTGCAATGCAATAGGACTTGTATTTACATTTACACTAGACATTTTGCCTTGCAAACGGGAGTGCTGGCGGACGGGTGGGGCAGGGGGCTGAAAAGGCATGGATAGCGGGAGTGCGGGGGGGGGGGGCAGGGTTGCGAGAAGTCACGGACAACGGGAGAAGGGAAGCGAGAAAAATTAGTGCTTCTAAATAACATGTACTGTACAGTGAGCACACGAACTAAAGGGGCCAATAGCCATGGGAGGGTACAAATGACGACATGGCATAATAAGGCGGGACTAAGAAGCCTCATATTCAATCAGAAGACAGAAATTATGAATGACAAAGACAGAAGCCAATGAAAAATATGGGTGGAGAGTGAGGGCAGCTTGTCTCGCATACTCTACTACTGCATGCCTCGCAGAGCGAGCAGCGCATGCGAGCTGCCGCTAAAGCTCGACCTAAAAAAGGAATTAAAAGCAAGAACCACGCTTTTCTCTGAGAGAATTATCCAACTAAATTCAGAGTTATATTAATGAAATGGTGACACACAATAACAATTACATTGTTTTTGTCCCACAAAAAGGCACATAAAAACCCTGTGAAAAAGCCCACAACAATGTTACTATTTCCAAAACTCCATAACGTACATTTCAGTTGTGTGCAACAACAGATTTGTGTCAGCACTACACATGGGTTGATGTGATTCTAAGGAGCCATTCCCCTGTTTGCATTGGGGGCGTGACCACATGCAAATGAATAAACACTTTGCTTCTGTGCCCATGCCTTATTCTAGCTATGGGTGCAGAGGCTGTGTGTCACATTGAGATGATGAACTGAGGGCCCTCCATGGAAGTGCAACTCTCCTACACTTCTGTCTGCAGATGAGTGCAGTCACTCACTTCACTGGCCTGCAGGGGGTCTCGGGCCCACTTTAAAAGCAGGGCTTGTTGCCACCTGCACAGTGAAAGGCAGATTGATAGCTTAAGACAGGTGTTCCACCATTCACTAATCTTCAGCTCTAAGTCAGGTACAAGTTTGAGGCAGGTCTGTCTGCACCACAAAAAAGGATAGCATGCCATTATATGGGTCGATGTCATTAACGAGTGAACAGTCATGCCCAATAACCTTTATGAACGCACAGGAGACCAAAAAAAAGCTGATTGCATTCAAGGTGTTTGACATTTCAGATGCCATGGATCCACATTTCTACCTTATGCAGTAGAAATCAGGGGGGAGCTGGAGGGGGCTGGCAGATAAGTAGGGCATCCCGTATATGTAAATGCAAAGCATCCTTTTTGCCCCCATCAAATTGATTGAGGCTCCAGTCTCTTTGGAGGCGTGGGTTTGAATCCCACAGCTGCCACCAATGTTAGAACTGGGGGTCTCTAGTTGGCAGAGGTAGGTACATTTGTCCAAATAGGGACCCTTGCTCTATTCAGAGTAAGGGGGATACACACTTTAGATAACCCCTGCTCACCCCCTTTGTAGCTTGGCATGAGCAGACAGGCTTATACCAAAAGAAATGTGTAAAGTATTTATACGAGCACTCGCAGTAACACAGTGACAATACCACAAATGGACACCACACCAGGTTAGAAAAATAAAATATCTTTATCTAAACTAAACAAGACCGAAATGACAAAAATCCAACAACAGATACTCAGTAGAAGATGGCGCCTCGATGTGTTGCGACTATCCGGTGCGATGCGATAAAATGGTGTCTTTGGTGCAATGCGCCAACGTGGATGCGATGCGTGCACGCCCGACGGCCGTGCGGCAAAATCTGTGGTTTCTTGAGCCGTGACAGGCCGTGCAACACCCTTCTCTGGTGATGCAATGGCAATCAGCGGCAGCAGCGACATGCTTCCTTAGCGTTGAAATGGCAGCTGCTGAGGCGGCATCACGATTCTACCTCGTTGCGTCACACTTCCAGCTACCAGCAGCACGGGCCTCACAGACAGTTACAGGCACCTCAGGGCAGGTCAGAACTTCCAGCAAGGAAGTCAGGCAGGCTGGGGGTGAAGTCCTTGTGTGCATGGGACTTCAGAAACAGGAGGCTAGCTCTTCTCAGGCCCTTGGAGACTTTTCCTCAGATGGACACAGCCCACAGCAAAGTCATTCTTCAAGTAGGGGACACAGCACACAGCAAAGTCCCTTTTGTCCTCGCCTCAGTATAAATAGCAAACTGCAGGCCAGCCCTAGACACACAGCAAGGGTAGTATTTCTCCTCAGTCTCTTCAGCTGTCCTCTTCGGCAATAGGTTCCTCTTGATCACAAAGTAGTCTTGGAAACTTTTATATCCCGGTGTTTCCACAACAGGAGGCCCGCTCTTCTCAGGCCCTTGGAGACTTTCTTTTCAGGATACAGCACACAGCAAATTCCTTATCAAGCAGGGGGACACAGCACACAGCGAAGTCCCTTGTCCTTCCTTTGGCAGAAATAGCAACTGAAGGCCAACCCCAGACACACAGCAAGGGCAGTACTTCTCCTTCAGCTCTTCAGCTTTTCCCCTCAGCAAAGGTTCCTGCTTGGTTCCAAAGTAGTCTAACGTTCAAGGTTTTCAGCTCTCATATTTATATCCTAAAAGTCTTTGTTCTCTATGTGTGAGGGGTCCTGGACCCAGTCCAAACCAGTTCTGGGTGCACTCTGCCAGTGCACAACTTCTTCCTTTGTCAGTGTGGGCCAGGGTCATCAGACGTACTACAGGAGCTGGTGCCAGCATTGTGGAAGGCAGGCACAGCCCTTTTCAGGCCCGGTTGCTACTCCTCCCACCACTCTAAATGCAGATAGGTCTATTCAGCCTAGTGCTGACTCACTCAGACTCCTGGAGCCACCCCAGTCCCTGTCACTCTCAAACCAGACAATCAATCCACAAACAGGCAGAGGCACTCAGAAAGGTTGAACAAGAAAATAGCTAATTTCTAAAAGTGCTATTTTCAAACACAGAATTTAAAAACCATCCTTCCTAAAAGATGTGTTATTAAATTCTGAGTTCTGGGATACCAGACTCCAGTTTTCTATTTCACTCCTATGGGAAGATATGTAGGTAAACATGTTACACAGCATTTACCATTCTGGCCTAAGGGCAAGATAGCCTTTCAATAGTGAAAAACCAAATTGGCAGTATTTCACTATCAGGATATGTTACACACACTAGTACATGTCCTACCTTTCACATACACTGCATCCTGCCCAGGGGGGTACCTTGGGCCTACCATAGGGGTGTCCTATGTGTAAGAAAAGAGAAGGGTCAGGCCTGGCAAGTGGGCACACTTGTCAGGTCAACATGGCAATTAACAAACTGCGCACATGCACTGCAGTGGCAGGCCTGAGACCTTCTTTTCAGGGCTACTTGTGTGGGTGGCACAATCAGTGCTGCAAGCCCACTAGTAGTATTTGAATTACCAGCCCTGGCACACTTAGTGCACTTTACTAGCGACCTACTGGCAAAACAAATATGCCAATCATGGATAACCAATCACAATAACAATTTACACAGAGAGCATATACCCTTTAGCACTGATCAGCGGTGGTAAAGTACCCAGAGTCCTATAATCAACAACCACAGGTCAGGAAAAGCAAAGGAGGAAGAAGCAAAATGTTTGGGGATAACCCTGCAAAAAGGGTAATTTCCAACACTATCGCATCCAAAATGCATGACCCTTATAGATTTCTTGAAGGTTTGTAGCTATTCTAGAATTATTGTAAATCTATCGCCTTCCCATTGATAAATGATGAAATGCCTGTAGGCTGTTGGTGAACCGTTTAAATAATCTTGTCTTGCATTGTATACTTTTCAGTTCAGCTTATGGTACGTTTATGCTTCTGATATGAAATTCCCTTTGTTCATCCAAATTAGCTGAGAGAACAGGACTGCCAAACAGAGCACTAGATTTCCAAGATTTCCACATAAGATATTTAACATACAAATGGTGTAAATGAAAATTATTTACATAATGGTTATCTTTTACTTTTGCCATTCATGGATTCTATTTTAACTGCCCGTGGTAGAGGATAAAGCATGGCAAGGTTGTCAGACCAATCACTCTGTAGCTGGCAATCAATTAAACATATTATGAGCAATTATCCTGTATCCTAAATAGAACATGTATTCATTACTGTTGAGAAAGTGAGTCAATTGTTTTCAATATTCTAGTATCATCTTATCAATGCAAACTGAGCAAAGCTAGAGACAAAGAAGGCAGAGCAGGAAAAATATAGGGCTACCTATTAAGATTTGATACAGACTGAACTGAGCCCTATGAATCCGAGTGGCTCACACAGACATGAGTGCTAGGGTAAGGTGTCATGCCACTTAAGCTACATTCCTCACATATCTTTGACATTTTGTTTTTCTAAAGTTCCAATATATTGCTTTACCTTTCATGAGGATTTATTGTGGTATGTACAATGGAATTTGTGTTGGAAGCCTTAGGCTTTGCATAACTCCTTAACTGTGGAGGACACAAAGCAAGTTTCTTTGTCACCTCAGGTTCAGAGTGGTATCACACATAGGAAAAGTTATGTCCCACAAGAGCCCATTGGCTAAAGTAACAGCAGAAGCCCAGGCACATGGAAAAGTCTAAATTCTCTAAACACATACACACACATGCCAGTGAGTAAACAAAAGAAAAGTACCAGGGCATCTGGATGACATCCATCTGTATGTGGGTACAAGGTCCCCATGCCACATGTTGTGCGCCAGTGATGGTCTGGATATATTTACCAACATTATAGGCTTCACATATAGCAAAATGTTGAAAAGCAGATTGTTAGTAGTGATAATTCGGAACGTAACACTCGTAATAAGGCCACAAAAATTGAAAAAGGGTCAGTCAAGTTCTCAACAAATGATTCTCTGCCAACCCTTGGTAACTGGCAATGAGCAGGCAGGCTTAACTTAGGTGACAGGTGTGTAAAGCATTTAAAAACACCAATACCTAAAATCAGTAAGACACAATACACAATAAGGGAAACATCCTTTACAATGCCACTCTCACTACGCAGTACCTTTATAACGCAGGTTTTACAACGAAAGACATGTCAACGAATTGCGCTGGGGCGCTGAAGGATAGGGAATAGTTTAATTTACTATCCAAAACCTTCCCTACTATCCACGGGGACTGGAGTTGGAATAGTAAATTAAACTATTCCACTATCCAGCACCCCCCCAACGCAAGTCGTTGTAACGACTTGCGTTGTAAAACCTGCATTGTAAAGGCATGCGTAGTAAAAGCATGCGTTATGATGACATACATCCCAGAAAAAACACCCTACACCAATCTATAAAATACAATATATATATATTTTCAAATAAACATCAAAATGACAAAAATTCAATGCAGGGAAACGTAGATATGAATTAAAAAAAATAAACACTTTGTAGTGCTTAAAAACCAATAGCGCCAAATCGGGACATCTGGTCATGCTTGACCTGGACAAAGTCAAAGTTTGAGGCCAACCGTGATGGAAACTTTTCTTGCAGGATTTTCTCTCGATGTCGAGCGGGCTTCTCCAGCAGGCCAGATTTGCAGCGGCTATGTCGGCTTGGTCCAGCAGGAGCCCCAGTCAAGGTAGTCTTGAGCTGAGACCTTTCAGCTGGTCGGACCTGAAATACAGGCCAGGTTGCAATGTTGCGATTTGACGTAGTCGGCTTGGCTCTCAACATTGGGTTGGTCACCTTATGGAGGATTTTCCAAACGTTGCTCAAAAGTTGCTCCAAGCTTCTGAAACTTCCTTTTGAAATTCCCTTTGAGGGTTTGCAGTGTCAAAAAAACTAAGGCAAGGGTCTAGAAGCCTGAGGTGGTCCTTGTGATGTGGGGGCTATAATTCCCACAATGCATCTGGCCAAACCCATAAAAGTCCACTGGACACACTCCAGGATGGGAACTTCTTGGAGGAGATGATGCAGGTGGACTCTATTAACCTGTAGCTTGCAGGGAGTCCACTCTCTAATCCTTGTGAAGCCAGGCAAAGTCCTTAGGGCTGTAGTACCAGATTGTGCAGCAGGTGCAATCCTTCAGAGTGCAGTCCTTTAGGTGTAAATCAGGGTTCGAACAGGGTAGTACTACTTCTCCTTGTTGTTTCAGGCAGCAGATTTGAGTTGGTGGCAACTCTTTCATATTTATTCAGTGGATGCAGGGTGCGACACTGAGGTATGATAACTTTCTCCAAAGTATGGCATATCATTGTCCCAGAAAGCACTATTCTTCCAAAATCCAAGACGGAGAAAGTCTCTCCTGGAGGGTTAGATCTGGCTAGGATTCCCTAACAGCCAGTTCACTGATCTAATTACAGAGGCTTCTGTGTGGCTCAAGGTGCTGCATGTGGGGGTGAGCCTGTGCTATCCTAAAGTGTAATTTCAAGACCAGTCTGGGTACTCCACCCCCATCTTCCCTTTTGCTTCTGCAGCTTCAGTGTGCCAACCACCGGCAATCCTTTGTCTCTCTCAGGTCACTACACACCTCGTTAAGATAGCTTGGCTCGGGGGGAGGAGCCAAGATGGCGACCGAGATGGCTGCATAGAGGCCCGGCTCCGTGAGCCTTCTCACCCCGCGCATACATCCTGGCATTCATCCTGAGCCGTAACAGCAGATTTCAGTAGGCGAAGGACACCTTGCACTTACCGTTTGCTCCGGAGGCTTCTACGTGCGGTGGACCCCTGGGAATGTCCCCGACCGTATTGCGGCCTTCACAGTGCTGGGGCCGGGGTGTCGAGTGAGGAGAGTATCCGGCCGCGACTGAGACAACGGCGGCCCCTGGTTGTGGTGAGGAGTCGTCCGGAGGGAGCTGGAGATCTGCTGGACCGCTGGAGACAATGCCGACCCGGTCCGCCTACCGGAGTGTCTGGTGGGCTGTACGGTGAAGCTGAGTCGAGGGCAGTGCACGGTACTTGGCCCTTTTCCGGCACTGTGTCCGGGCATAACCGATGTCTTCCCCCGGACTCGCCGGGCGACTCCCGGGGAGCGGCGAGGATTTTGTTTAGCCCTTTGGTGGCCCTTCGCTGGGAAGCCTGCCTTGCCTTTCGGGGTCCCTGTTGTGAATCCTGTTGTGTCCTGGGTGGGACCCGGTCCCGAGGTGTGGTGGAGACGGATGAGGCCGGATCAGCTAAGATGGCGGCTAACACCCTCATACGCAGACCACCTCCAGGCAGAGAGACCGCTGTGCGAGAGAGTCCTGTGGTCTGGCGACACGAGAGAGAGCCCACGTTTAGAGATATCCTGGCTGAGCTAACAACCCTGCATTCGTCCCTGGCCCGAGACGCCCTGGATCTGGGAAGAAGGATGGCCGCCATTGTTGTCCCGCCGTTCCACATGGGCATGATTCGGTCTCAAGGAAGCACCGATGTGCCCGCCGCTGCGTCAATGATGTGTGCCCCTGCTACGCCTACGTTCGTGGAGACGCTGGAAGACCCGGTTCATGAGATCGCTTTGGCCAGTTCTATGGTACATGTGAGTGACTTGTCGGGGTACGTATCTATTCGACGGCTGGGGAGATGACATCGCTCTGCGGATTGGGCTGCCCTGGCGGCGTCTCGGCGCTTACCGGATGGTGTGACTTCTTTGCCCTGGCTGGTGAGACTGTGTTTGGACTGGAAGCTGTTTTTGGGGTCGGCATTGACACGGACGGATTTCCGTCATGCATATTCGCCTGGGTTTTGGTGGCTGCAATCCCATGGAGTAACAACGCTGCCCGGTCCGCCAGGATCCCTTGGACCCTCCACGCTTCTCTGTAGGCCTACTGATAAGCGGACTTCTGTCGCTACTACTGACAGAAAAGGCCAGGGGTGAGGCCGTTTGAGACATGGTGGGACTTGCTGTAGGATCACGGTGATTTGGGGGACACTCGGCGGGGATGTTATCGATTGTCCTATTGGTGATTACTGTTTTCCGTGGTTATTCTGATCTTGCCTTTCGATTGTTGATTGTGCGCGGTGGTGGGGTGGGGGGGCCGGGTGGCCAGATCGATGGCCCTTTCCCCCTCATTTTTTCTCTTTTTCTTCCTTTTTCTCTTTTCCTGTATTTCGGGTCTCTTATTTAGGGCGATAGGCACGCTGCTGGGGGGGGGGATAGGCCGTAGCCTTCTGCAGGGGTGCAGGGTGGGGGGTAGGGGGGTGGGGTCTGTTATTTTGTCCTTCCTTGGTTTCTATGGCCCTTTCTCTCCCCCTTTTTCTCGGTGTCGTCGTTTTCCGTGTTTCCTGCAGTATGTTTTGTTTGCAGGGGTGGGGCGCAGCTTTGCATCGAAACGTGTTGGCTATTACATTTCTCCTGACTTGTATGCCTTGCCCCCACTACTTCAGACGCATTTCCACTTTTTGTGAATTCCTGTTTCATACTTGCTATTGTGGGACCATGTATAAATGTATGACATCGATTTCGCTTTTCTTTATTGTAAAAAACACCTTCTCAAATCCTGACTTTTACACTGTAAGTTTAATACAAGTTATATCCTGTACGCTTCTTGGAACCTGATTTTCGGGCTGCTGTATTTTTCTACATTGAATTGCAGTACTTATGACTCTTCTAGCGGCCGGCCAGAGTGGTTGTAGGCCCATACTTGTATTTACTTGTGTATCAATAAAGGTTTTGAAAAAAAAAAAAAAAAGATAGCTTGGCTCAGCAAGGCAGAGGCTGGCCAATCACAAGAGGGCAGCCGGAAGTGCTGTTTTTTGACTTAAAGAAAATAAAGTTCTATAATTTTTTATTGTAATAGTTATTACAAATCTAGCAGTGATAAGCTATTAGATTCATTCTAACAATTAATGTAAGTCTTTGTATGACATTTCTAGCTCACTCCTGTCAATATTTAAACTTGAATAGATTTTTTCCATGTTAGCCCATGGAGATAGTTTTCTACAATGGGGAAAAATGAAATTGGCAGTTTTTCCCCACCAGTGCTTGTAAAACGTCCCCTATTTATAGTTACACCATACCTTACCCATGGGGCACCTAGGGGAGAACTTAGGGGTAGCGTATTTGCAAACATAAGGTAGTTTGAGTCTTTGGAAGTACCTTTAATTCCAAAGACATATTTGCATTTACATTTAGTGCCATATTTACAAGGAGATTGAGCCACAACTGTGTCAGTTTTTTTGATGCAGTGATGGCACTTTCTTTGCTCCTTATTTACAAAGTGAAAAATGTAGGCAGATGTGTCACTTGTCATCAGGTGGCATTCATTTTCTTTCTTTATCAGTATCAGCTGTGTCAAATTTGAGTTAATATATGCAAGGTAGGCATTCCTTTGAAAATCCCCCGTTAAACTGGCGCAGTGGTATTTGAGTTTTTTCCAAAAGTCACATTTTATGGGGTAGTGGCTTGCTGCGCTTGAGTTTCATCAAAGTTCCTATGCCTCTAAAAACCAGGTGTTGGAATGATGCATTGGTTGTTGTAGAGGAATCTGACAAGCTGAAGTGACTTGAAACAGGGTCGTCTGAAAACACATAATGCAAGTAACACAGTAAATTACACATTAAACACCATGAGTGACTTATGTACATAGGCATATTTGTACACATAAGTACACTATGCCCACTTGTATGCATGAAATCCAAAACCAGTGTAAGAGAGTGCAAGGTGAGTTTTTCATCTTTTGACACTCTACTACATTGGTCACCTTACTGTAAGATACTTGCATCAGTCAAAACTGATGCGTTGTCTCTATTTTCTGACACATATCTGTAGTTGTGTCAGTTTTATGACCAACTACAGCAATGCACTAATTTGAGGCTGGATTCCTTGCGGCATCCTTCTCAAGGCTACGTCAGCTTTTCTGATGTATCCTTGGGACCTTGCGTCATGGAGTCCCATAATCTAAATATGGCACCTCCATTGCATCATAAGGATTTTTCAAGCAATTGTAAGAAATTTTGATCCTTTGCAGCCTAGGGCAGCAATGCGTCATTTCCTTTAACTAAGGTCTTTAATGTAAAGGTAACTTGAAAAACAGTGCTACCTTTAAAATTACATCAGGCAAACATTTGTGCACACTGAAGTGCATTAGGTCTACTGGGCTTCTAAACCTACATGCCCTATTATATACAAGGGACTTACAGCAAGACTCAGTACCAATTGTAATTAACCCTATTTACAATATAACTTAAAATCAGAGCACTGGCCCCTGGGACTGTTAGGTGGAACCAAGGGCACAATCAGAGTCAGTTACCATCAGTATCCAGCAAAAAATAGCATTGATCAGGGCAAAAAGTATGACTTTCCACACACAAGTTTTGCAAGTTTGTTAAGTAATGAAAGGAAAATTAGTTGGAAACCAAAGGATGACAGCTGCAAGAATTGTACCATCTCAACAAGCGTATTTAATAACATGATACCAGCAGAGTAATATTTTGGGGCCACTCAACCAAAATTATCTGGATATTATGTATCTAGTTGCTCTAACATTCAAAGCTAGTCCAAACATGCTTTTTACGTTCTGGACCTGATCATGTTAATCTTTGAAATCCTGTCTTGCGATCATAGGGGCCTCGATAGTTCAGGACACATACAAAGTCATTTCAGTATCAGAGAACAAGGTAGCATTTTTGGCTGCATGATCAACAAAATATTTACCTTTGAAAACCTTATCTTGTGTGAATTGGTGAGCAGAACACTGAACATTGGGTTAGCCTTTAACCTAGGAGCACATTATAATCGGGCCCCGGCTGTAGTGAGGAACCCTCAATGCATCCAAAGGAACCCAAATTCTATGTCAGGACCGGAGGCTTCAGATTATGCTTTTGTACCTTCTTCGCTGTATTTATTACAAAAGTCACAGCAGCCAAAAACAATCAAATAACAACAGCCCTACCTTAGAACAAAGGATATGGGCAAACAGAAACAAAGTCCATAAACCACAACTCCCATGAGTATTAGTAGGCAGTCCATAACATAGTCCTTTCTCAGTCTCCAGTGTAGCTATACAGGACGTCCCCTTCATGACCACTTCCTCTTTCTTCGCTGCTTCGCAGCCAGTTAAGTGGTTTTTTGCCTCTCTCCTCACATTTGGTTATGTTGGGGTTTGCTGGGCTCGCTATTGCTTCCATTTAATTTGTTAATGTGTGCGGGGCTTTGCGGTGCGCTCCGTTTTGCCTTACAGAGCCCCCTTAGGTCGCGGGAGCCTTTTCTGCTCCTACGCGACTTTGCCATTGTCTCGGCCGTCTCCGGCCGCTAGAGGGTGCTGTTCCGTCTCGTTCTCCTCGGCGCGGTTTCCGCTGGTGGAATCGCGCTGAGGAGAGCGTTTCTGGCGCGGTGCCCTGTCACCTCACCTTGACGCTCGAATTGAGCCTGTATTGCCCCGCATTTCTTGTACTTCCAAGCTTACGCCCCGGCGGGGGTCTGTATTGCGGCGTGACCGCGTTGCCGCCTACGGGCGTTTTCAGGCACTCTGTGTCCTTTGCTTCCTCTGCTTCCTGAGTCTAGCGCGCTGGGAGGTGACTGTGGCCCGGTCCTGTCAGGAGGGCCTGCGCGCTAGTGGGGTGGGTGTCCCCCTGATTCCCGGTTCCACTGGGCCCATGATTTAGGCAGCAGTGCTCTGCCCCTGTAATTCTCCTGGTTTTAACCAGTGATTCCCCAGATTGCCCCGGCTCATTTTTTCTCTATTCAGTCCTTAGGGGTACTGGTCAGCTAGGGGTGATGGGTGATGAATATTACGAGGAGGAGGAGTCGCAGGGCTACCTCAACGACGATGAGTTCTACCAAGCTGTAGACAGCTCGATTTATAGGTGTGTCACTGAAATTGTGGGGCCTATGGAAGACCGCCTCTCTGCCCGTATTACCCAGGAATGTGAGAGGGTCGCTCAGGCGCACCTTGGGGTGGCTACTGGGTCTTCCGCCCCGTCGGGGTCTACACCCCCGGCCCCTAAGAAACCCTGTCGGGAGGCGGTGCCGGGCGGTTCGCATGGTGTGGACAAGGACGCCTTTGAGAGGTTGCGTGACGCATTCCTAGCTAAGGCACTGGATCCCGCGCCTGCGCCTTCACCGGCCCCGGGCCCTTCGGGCTCTGCTGGCACTGCTCCTCTGTCTCCTGCGCCTACCTCCCCGGTGGACACTGATGATGAGGATGGGTCGGAGCGTTCTTGGCGCCCTTCGGGCTCTGCCGCCGAGCTCCCCCGGGATACCTCTGGGATGTTGGACCCGGACGAAATTATGCATCCGCGGTCCGCTGCCTGGGCTCCAGGGGAGAAAGTGGCGAAGTTCGTAGCTGGTCGCCTCCGCAAGCCCCTGGAGAAGGAGGCGAGGAGTTGCTTGCGCGGGGAGTGTCCTAGGCCTACATTGGAGGGTAAGGTAGCCTTGACCCCGGAGTTGGACCCGAAGATGGCCACATTTTTGGCTAAATTCGTTAAGGATCCCCGCAAAGGTATTGACCGCTCCTGGCGTGCTTGCCAAGACAAGCTCTTGGATGCCATTGGTCCCATTACTAAGATTTTGGACATGGCGGAGGAGGCCAAGGAGTCCGGGGCGGCCATCTCCCCTGAAGTCCTCTCTAACTGGGCGCAGAGGGTGGTAGTTTTCCTAGGAAACGCGAATTGCGCGTTGTCTACCGAGCGTAGACGGTCCCTCCTAATCAAGCTGGACCCTAAGCTGGGCGATTTAGCCTCTTCGGAAGCCGGAGCTGTCGCCCAGGGTGGTCTCTTTGGGGAACCATTTATTAAGGAACTGGGGAAGTTTGTTAATACTTTCACGTCCCTGGATAGGGCCCAGTCCAGTATCAAGAAGGTGTTCCACCAACGTTTCTCTAGAGGGGCCGGTCGCGGAGGGGGCCGCGCGACCGGCCGTGGTGGTCCGCAAGCGACCAACAGGAATCAAGGCTCCGGACGAGGGCAGTTTAACTCCTCTCAGAACTACAACACCTTCTATCCCACCAGAGGACAGCGCTTCCGTGGCCGTGGTGGATTCAACAATGGTGCCGGCAACTCCTCTAAAGGTAGGTCTCATTTCGGCGGACGAGGTCCGCGTGGGGGGACGGTTGGCTTTGTTTCCAGACGCTTGGGCCGCTCTCACGACGGACGCTTGGGTCTTGCAAACAATACGGGGTTTCCATGTGGAATTCTACGACCAACCCCGCCAGGACAGGCCTCCCCTCCCTATCGTTTTCTCTCGTGCGGACGCACTTCTGGTGGACGAGGAGGTGTCGGATCTGTTACGCAAGGGCGCCATTTGCTCTTCGGTTCGACACCCTGCAGGTTTCTTGAGCAATTTGTTCCTTGTGGACAAACCGGACGGGGGGAAGCGTCCGGTGATCAACCTCAAAGAGTTCAACGGTTGGTTGATCTACCGGCATTTCAAGATGGAGGGTATCCATCTTCTGAGGGACGTCTTGCTTCCCTACGATTGGATGGTACGGTTGGATCTCAAGGATGCGTACCTGGTGGTGCCCATTCATCCCCCGCACCGGCGCTTTCTGCAGTTCCGGTGGGGAGGTCAGGTGTTCGAGTTTACCGCCCTTCCTTTCGGACTTTCTTCAGCGCCTTGGTGTTTCACCAAGCTCCTCAGGCCGGCGGTGGAGTTTTTGCGAAGCCAAGGTGTCCGGATGATAGTCTATTTGGACGACATCCTGTTGATGGCGCAGTGCCCGGTACAGTTAGACCTTCAGCTCCGCCGGACGGTGTCCCTACTCCAGAGTCTGGGGTTTGTTATCAACAGCGAGAAGTCTGTTCTGGTGCCGTCCCAGACGGTGGTATTCCTCGGGTTTACTGTGGATTCCGTGCGGTGTACCTTGAGTCTCCCGCCCACGAAGTTGGGAAAAATCCGGCACATCCTCCGCCAGACGATCTTGCGATCGCACACCTCTCTCCGTCAGATTGCCCGGGTGGTGGGCCTACTATCGTCCTCCATCCAGGCAATCTTTCCGGGGCCCCTGCATTATCGCGCCCTTCAGCGCCTCAAGGCGCATCATCTCAGGAGAGGTCTGACGTACGATCAGGTGGTTCTCCTGTCGGACGAAGTGAAGGAGGAGATGCGCTGGTGGCTTGCTCACATGGAGGCCTGGAATGGCCGGGCAATTTTCGGGCCTGTCCCCGACTTGGTGATAGAGTCCGACGCCAGCCGGGACGGTTGGGGCGCCCGTTGTGGGGAGTTTTCCACAGGCGGCGCCTGGTCTTTCGAGGAGCAGGAGCTCCATATCAATTGCCTGGAACTGCTGGCCGGGTCCTTTGCGGTTCGTTGCTGGACCAAGGACACGGTCCGTTCCTGCGTCTTGTTGCGCATGGACAATGTCTCGGCGGTCCGCTACGTCAATCGCCTGGGGGGTCCTCGTTCCAAGGCCCTTTCGGACTTGGCGAAGGACTTTTGGAATTACTGCCTGGCACATCAGGTGTCAGTGACGGCCGAATACCTACCGGGTCGGGACAATCAGGTTGCGGATTGGCATTCCCGTTACCTGCGGGACTCCAGTCAGTGGAAACTGGATCCTCGGGTGTTCGGCTGCCTGAATGCCGCCTGGGGCCCGTTCTCGGTGGACCTCTTTGCATCTCGTCTGGATTTCCAGCTCCCGCGTTTCTTCAGTTGGAGGCCGGATCCTCTTGCGGAGGCCACGGATGCTTTCCTCCAGAACTGGAGCGTGGAGAAGTCTTACGGTTTCCCTCCGTTCTCAATGATACTGAGGGCGGCGGCCCACCTTCGCCGCCAACGGGCGGACGTAGTCCTGGTGACTCCGTGGTGGAGGTCTCAAGTTTGGTTTCCGGTTCTACTGGAACTTTCTTGGGATTTTCCCATCCTACTCCCCCGGTTTCCGCGGCTTCTTCTCAACGCGGACGGGGATCCCCATCATCTGCTCACTCAGAGCTCCCTTCACCTCATGGCATGGAGGCTTTCGGGCGACGTTGGTCGCTCCCGGGCCTTTCGAGACCGGCTGAGAGTTTCCTCTCAAAGGCCTGGGCGGGCAGCACCACGAAACGTTATCGGTCTGCCTGGAATAAATGGTCACGTTGGTGTCTTCGACGGGACTTGGATCCCGTGGTCGCGGGTGTTGTTCCAGTGCTGAACTACTTGGCAGAATCGGCTTCGGCCGGGTTAGCTTATCGTACTATCAATGCGATGCGATCGGCGATTTCGGCGGGCCACCAACCAATTGCTGGTGTGCCGCTGGGTGAACATCCTTTCGTGTGTCGCCTATTACGGGGAATTCGCCTTTCCCTGCCCCCAGAACCGCGTTATTCGGTTCTTTGGGATGTTAATCTCGTTCTGAACCTTTTTTTGTCATGGTCTCAGAATAGGTATCTGTCGTTGAAGGAGCTTTCAGCGAAGTTGGCGATGCTCCTGTGTCTGGTGTCGTGCAGGCGGGTGTCCGATGTTCGCGCCCTGGATGTCACGGCGAGAGTTTTTTCCCCTGATGGGGTGGTCTTCACGCTGGGGCGTCGCACGAAGTGTGGCTCGCGCACGATTTCCTACCCATGCTTCGTGGATTCTCCCAAGTTGTGTGTGGTCCAGTGTTTGAAGGCCTATGAGGATCTGACCTTGGAACTTCGTCCTCCGGGCGAAAGACAGTTGCTAATCGCGCTGCGAAAGCCGCACAAGGCTGTCTCTTCTCCCACCATCGCCAGATGGGTGCGGTGGGTAATGCAGGAAGCAGGCATTGACACTCAGCAGTTTGGTGCTCATTCAGCTAGAGGAGCCATGGCTTCGAAGGCGTTCTCGTTAGGAGCTCGCTTGGAGGATTTGATGCGAGCTGCGGATTGGTCCTCGGACTCCACGTTTAAGAGGTTTTACTTTAAACCGGTGGTTGACATTGCTCATTTAGTGGTGAGTAAGCTTTAAACTAGCATAATCTGAAGCCTCCGGTCCTGACATAGAATCGAAATTTGCCTAGCAGTGTAACGGTAAGTTTCAATTCTATTAAGGACACGGAGGCGAGGATTATCCCGCCCGGTCTCCTGCGGTGATTCCCACCCGTACTGCAGTAAGTACTCAGGTTTTCCAGTCTTATGCTGTTGGGACTTGACTGTGTTGCTTTGTTTGTACTTTGGATGCCCTTTCACTGCTGACGCTGTGGTAATTTTCTTGATAGGAAATGATGGTGCCAAGCAGGATCAGTGATGAGTTTGCGTGCCTCGCGCGAAGAAAGAGGAAGTGGTCATGAAGGGGACGTCCTGTATAGCTACACTGGAGACTGAGAAAGGACTATGTTATGGACTGCCTACTAATACTCATGGGAGTTGTGGTTTATGGACTTTGTTTCTGTTTGCCCATATCCTTTGTTCTAAGGTAGGGCTGTTGTTATTTGATTGTTTTTGGCTGCTGTGACTTTTGTAATAAATACAGCGAAGAAGGTACAAAAGCATAATCCTCGCCTCCGTGTCCTTAATAGAATTGAAACTTACCGTTACACTGCTAGGCAAATTTCGATTCCTGGCTACAGCGAAGACGTACTTTTGATCATTAAAGTTTATTACAGTTTTCTAATTGGCTGGAATACAAGCATACGTAAAGGCAATTAGTTCAGCTGGTTGATCAGAATACACTTAGGGTAAGTTCTAACAGCCAGGACAGGTGGAAACAGATTTGAAATCCGCCCCCCACTCAGCAGCTTGTGATTCTGGGTACATCACTTAAGGGCTGATTTACATCTTGGCATTCCCGCCACCGGGAAGGACCAAAGTACTCCATCGAGCCTATGGCGTTCCAACCAATGTACTTAGATGTTGCGGGTATAGCCAGCTTCCAGCGTCGACACCGGCCTTCTCTGCTGGCCGACAGTACTCTGCCACTGACGAATCCTGCAAAGCCTATTTTGATGTACATCTTGTGATGATGGTTTCCTGGCAGGGATTCATGATGTAGTGAGGGCCGGCTGGTTTAAGGACAGGTAGGTAATACGTATCATTATTGTAAAACAATATAATTGTGCACTGTCCATTTTGTTGCATGTCAAAAAACACGAGGCAAAAGTAAATGTTACCATACTTTGCATAGAGCAATTGTCACAGAGGCCTTCCTTCGATTCCGGCCACAACAGAGTCACTGGTCATCATGGTCAGTGAGCAGCAGCACAGGAGGGATCTGGAAAATGGCATCTAGGATGATTTCCAAAGTGGGACCTCGAAAAAAGTTGTGTTCACCCCTTTTCCTTTAATTTTGATGACTTACACATGGTGGTGAATCTGCCAGAAAAGGCTCGACGGAAAGGCACATTGTAATTGGGATGGCGGGAAGGTGGGTGTGACTCACTCCGACAGCTGCTTCTGGCATGGATGCTGTCGACACAGGAGCAGGAGTCACAGCAGAGGTGGCAGGACTGCTGTGGTCTTTTCTCCAACAACCCACCAACATCTGTATCCGATGGGCAGAACCCAATGCTGGCAGACAGAAAGACCGCCAAAATAGCAACGATGGGACCCGATACGCCGATCTCTATTTCAGGTCCTTCATTTCCCTATACCTAAATATATGAAAAATAATCTGGTTCCCACATAAAGCACTTTAATGCCCTTGCCCAAGTTGGCTGTATATAAAACTTAAAAAAATATGTCATGTGGCTCACTTAGGCCCGGTGAGAAACACTGCCATTTTACATGAACAGATTTTCCTAAGTTGCATTCATCTTCACACAATGACTTTTGACACACATTTCTATGTGTGACAGTACAGGATTAGTTTCCATGAAACTATGCTTGCTTGAGGGGGCGCTAGGTGGCGCCGGACCAAGATGTCCGCACTGCAGTGAGGCTCCCGCCTGGCCGAGCCTAAAAACCATCCTCCAAACCATCCTGACCAGCTCAACTACCCTGCAAATAGCGGGATCAGACTCACCCGGCTGAGAGACACGCTCCGGTGTCATCGCCTCCCGTGTGGCGCTCCCGGAGCTGGAGAAAACTGCCCTGCTTCCCGCGTGCGGCGCCTCACGCTCTTCTGCCGCTCCATCTCCCGGGGTGCGCCAGCTAGGAAAGGCCACGGCTTCGGGGCCTAGACGGAGGTGCCCCGCCTCCTCCACCATCACGCTACTGCCCAGGACGGATCGCTGCAGAGGTGAGAACCCCCCCTGGCCTACAGTGCGTGCTCGCCTGCCATCCCCGGCCTGCTGACCTGCGTTGCTGGAGCCCCCGCTCGCTGGAGCCCGCCAAGCGACACCTGCTCAAACCGGACACTGAGCGCACCCTGGCGAGCACGTAGGGCATGGATATCGGGCTGCCACCGACGGGACTCGCTATCTCACTGCTCCTGGAGGTCCCATTTGGCATCGTGGGGGAGACTGCCTGCCTCGTTGATCAGAACGCACGCTGCGGCATAGCGCCTGGATCTTCCTAGCCCAGTGGTGCGTTGCTGCGGCGGCGGTGATACAACGCACAGCCGCAATTCTCTGTTGGAGACGGGGCTGTTGTCGGACACCCCCCCCCCTCGCCTCGGCAGCGTTCGGCCTCAACTCCGGCCACATCCACAGCCGCCATCGCGGCCATCTTGTCGTGAGGCCTGGCCCGCTGCTTGGCGCCTTGGCTGTAATTTAGGCGGCAGATAACGCGACTCGTCTACTGCGCGCCTACTCCTTCTTTGCCCACCTGTGCCCCCTTCCCACGACGTACAGTGAGGACTTCATACCAATACCTGCGCACCTAGCTTATCTACGACTGGGTCACACCGTCATTCCTCGGGCTACGGGCGTAAGGTCTTTGCTCGTGGACTTGCTCACAACTCCGGCATCGGAACCACCTGTGGCACGTAGACTTTTGCTCCTTGGGTGCTGGGGGAGACTCGGTACGCTGGAACGCGCCTTCGCCCCCTGTCAGGTCTAGGCGCCCATCCCGCCCTGCTATTCACGCATCACAGGTGGCACACCTACGGCACGCTATCGACAGACTTTGGCCCTGTCCCCCCCGCCGCCCGGCTGGAACTAGAAGGAACGCGTTCCCTACCTTTCCCGCCCAGCTTTCACCAGCCCCCCCCCCTTCCGCCTGTACCCTCCTGAGCACTGGTGGCCACCTCCTCTGCAGTGTCGCGGACGCCGGGGCGAGACATGGGCCCCAATGATGCCAGACAGTCGAAAATTACATTTGAATCTAAGAAAACTTCCAAAACGGCGCCGGAGGGGGGGGCAGCCCTACGGCCTCGACCCCTCAGGAGGAGGACTGAAAAGCACTTTTGCTGGGCATGAAACAAAGCCTGTCAACAATAGACTCCAAAATTGACACCATAAACACGCGCATGGACAGTGTGGTGGCCAAGCTGGAACATCACGACACCTGTATAAAGGAGGCTGAAGATAGAATTTCGGGTTTAGAGGATGGAGCTACCTCTTCCCACAGACAACTCACTCAAATGGACAAGCTGCTCAAAATCATAGCGGACAAGAATGAGGATTTGGAGGCGAGGTCTCGCCGTAACAACGTCCGAATTTGGGCCTTGCGGAGTCCACCCACATGGGGAAGATGGAGATATTTGTTGAAAACCTTGTAGTGGAACTGTTTGGAAAGGAATCGTTCTCCCCACACCTCATCGTTGAGAGAGCTCATAGGTCCTTGGCCGCTCCCCCTCCTCCTGGGGCCCCACCAAGGCCCATCATAGCGCGTTTTCTTAACTATAGAGACTGAGATGCGGTGTTGAGACGCGCGAGGGAGCTGGGGAATGTGCACTATGAAAACACAACGCTATCCTTTTTCCCTGACTTCACCCCCTCGGTCCAAAAAGCCAGACGCAACTTTGCGGGGGTGAAAAAGAAACTACAAACCCAGGAGATCCCGTATGCCATGCTGTACCCGGCAAAACTAAAAATCTCCCATCAGGGCAAGCATCACTTTTTTCAAAATCCGCAGCAGGTGGAGGACTTCCTCAGTCAGTGTAGGAAGGAACAACACAGGGAGGAATCAACCCGCCGACGCTCCAGGTCGCATTCGCCATTGTCACAGCAACTAACCTGATGCACTATTGTGTGGACCCTTGGAGTCAATTGACCCCTGATCGCATGTATTGCGTAAACTGATTCCTGTGTATGCCGGTGAGGTATTTGCTCTGTTTTAAATCTTGCTGGTCTAAACGTTTAATAAGTGCTCGATCGCCCACCTCCGTCCCGCAGAACCGACCGGGGTAAACCTGGTTAAATGTGGGGGTAAGTAGGGAGGTGGTTGGCAGGTCTGGTGCCCCTTTTTCAGACCCCCAATGGGTATACCCCTGAATTCCTCTCCCCCTCTGTGGGCAGGGGCTTATGCAGTAAACTTTTTGGGTTTGGTTTTTGTTTTATTTTGGTTTTGGGTGGGTGGGTGGGGAACTTATGCACGGCTAGTTGGGGTTGCCGATGTGATTGGGATGACACTTCGACTCCATGCTGTCTTGACTGATGGGATGATAAAGCAAATTCGGGGTTGGTCTACTGGGAGGATGTCGGGAGGGACTTGTTGTTTCTGTGAATTTGATTCTGCTATGATCTGTACTGAGTTACTACTATGCTACACATGTTTTCACTTGGTTGAATGGGTGACTTAGCGACTTCACAATCGGCACAGCAGTTTCGGCTGGTGTCATGGAATATTCGAGGGCTGAACGACCCACGAAAAAAGCGGCACATTTTGGGATATCTGGACAGGCAGGGGGTATCTATCGCTATGCTTCAGGAAACACACTTAAGAACTGATGGATCCCCTCTGTTTGCATCTCGGTGGGCCTCCTGCAAGGTGTTCTCCTCTTATTCCAATTATGCTAGGGGAGTAACAATAGTGGTCCGAAGAGGGGTGCGGTTTACACCGGCGGGGACCGAGACTGACTCAGAAGGAAGGTATTGCATTGTATGGGGGACGTTACACTCACATACAGTCCTCTTTGCCTGCTATTATGGCCCCAATACAGATGACACGTCTACAATCCTTACGATGTGGGGTAAGATCCAAACACTGGGCATAAACCACGTCATATTGGGAGGTGACTTCAACACGGCATTGGAACCGGGCCGAGATAGATCCCACCCCCAGGCGCTACACTACACACATACCCAACGTACATTGTCCACTCTTGTCAAGGAACACCATTACATTGATGCATGGAGGCACCTACACCCCTCTCTCAAACAGGGCACTCATCACTCTGCTGTTTATTCTACATGGACGCGGCTTGACTACGTGTTCCTATCGGCTGGCCTTCTTCCCTGGCTGGTAGGCACTCTTCACCTTGCTAGAACATTCTCAGATCACTCGCCAGTCCTCCTCACATTACGCATACCCATTGATGTTTCCCCGTATTTGAGTTGGCGCCTCAATCCCGCACACCTCACTGACTCGGCCTTCAGGGTAGAACTTGAACATGACATACAGGACTTCTTTGAACATAACGCCGGGTCCGTGTCCACTTTCACAACGATATGGGAGGCCTTTAAGGTCACTGTCAGAGGGTGGTGTATTGCGAAAGGGGGGGCGTCCTCAAGTCGCTCCGTGGTGAGCTGTGCAAGCTAGAAACTGAGCTCCGGGACCTTGAACAGGGCATGACTCGCGACACACATGGGCATACATCTGAGGCACTCCTCAGGGAAAAGCTTAATGAATATGCGGAAGCGGCGGAAAAAGAATGCAGGTTCCTTGTGAAACCATACACGGCGCGCCTGTATGGCGAGGGTGATAGGCCCGGTAGGGCACTGGCCTTCGCTATCAGGCCCCCGAAGTATCACAACTATGTTGCGACCTTACTGGACGACCACCAGGTCCTGCAGAGAGACCTCCCGGAACAACTTCGCATTCTTACTAACCACTACTCCACACTTTATACCTCCCAAAGATTGACGCCCATTGACTTGCAGTCGTATCTTGACGACACTGCCGTTGCGTGGATAGGCCCCTCAGCCGAAATTTTTGCATCATGAACTCGAGCTAGACGAAATAAAAGACGCCATCATGTCTATGAAGTCAGGCAAATCACCTGGATAAGATGGGCTGCCAATTGACATTTACAAGGCCTATATTCATCTACTTGCTCCTATACTGAAACAAGTTTACTATTCTGCCCTTGAGGAGGGGACGTTGCCGACCACCATGCGGGAAGCCCTGATAGCATCTCTGCTGAAACCGGGCAAACCTCCAGAGCACTGCGACTCTTATAGGCCTCTGTCATTGCTCAATACTGATGTGAAAATCTTGGCGAAAGTGCTAGCGACGCGCCTTAATTTACTGATGGAGCGTCTGGTCTTGCCTGACCAAGCTGGGTTTGTCCCCAACAGGGCGACGTCGCACAACCTGCGCACCCTTCAGGCTGTCCTGCAGGACATTAACCCTCGCTGTGAGGCAGCTGGCGTTTTCCTAGACGCAACAAAAGCTTTCGACTCCCTCGAGTGGGACTACCTTCTGGCCCTTCTGGAACGGATGGGGATCCCCTTTAACTTTCTCGATTGGATCCGACTGCTATATTGCAGGCCGCAAGCGTCTGTTCTGTTGAACGGCTCCCGATCAGCCCCATTTGAGATCCACAGAGGTACCCGGCAGGGCTGCCCGCTCTCCCCGGTTCTCTTTGCGATCGCCATTGATCCCCTGGCGGCCAAACTCAGGCAACATCACAATCACCGCTCTTTAATATACCTGAAACGGCAGCTGCTCATCGCATTGTATGCTGACGACATCACCTTCTATGTAGACAAACCGCAGGAGAACCTTAACCCTCTGTTGCGCGAGATAACCAAATTTGGAGCCATATCCGGGATACAGATCAACTGGTCGAAGTCAGCTTTATTCCCCTTGACGGACAAGACCGTCTCCTTCCCTCTGGATTACCCTCTGATGTGGGAGGCTGATGAAATAAAGTACCTGGGCATAATAGTGACTAGGAACCAGGAAGCTCTCATTCGAGCTAACTATGGCACAGTCCTGGACAAGCTGACCGACACCATCACTAAGTGGATCCATCTCCCACTATCAATGGCGGGGCGTGTTTCCCTGATTAAGATGGTGGTCCTCCCCAAGCTCCTGTATTTATTTACTAATATACCGTACAACCCAGGCTCCTACTTCTTCCGCGCCCTCCATTCCCAGTTGTCTAGACTTATCTGGGGTGGCAAGCAGGCTAGGCTTAGCCTCAAGACGCTCATGTTGCCTTATCACCAAGGTGGGTTTGATGTCCCGAATTTTCAACGTTACTATGACTGTGCCCAAGGACACTTTGCTGTGTACTGGCTACTTCCCCCTCCCTTCATGGCTCACTTGGCGGTGGAGGACGGATATATGAGACCCGCCCAACCATCGGGAAATGTATATGCCCCGACCCGTGTTGCGGAACGAGACCCTACCACGGTGGATTGTACGGTGCAAGCCTGGAATCGCATAGCTGATCAGATGGGGGTCGAGTTCTTATACTCGCCACGTATGCCCCTATCGCATGATCCCAGGTTAAGTGTCCCCTGCGAGGAGATGGGCCGTAAAATGCTTGCGAATCATGCGGTCCGTACTTGGGGCGATCTATATCTCCAGGGGCAGTTTCGCACGTCGGCTCAATTCTTTGGGGACTCCACCCCTTCAGTAATGGATACTTTCCTTTATACCTGGTTGCGGCAGAACGTCAAGGTGGTCACACCCAATTTTCCTGGTGAACCGGATATTGTGGCACCTCTACATGTTCTCCTCCAATCTGATTCCCCGAAACATGTGGTATCTATGCTATACAAACATGCGCAGGCTGCTCCATCCCCCCCGCCACTCAGGGCGCGTAGTGACTGGGACAAGGATCTCGGCACGCCATTGTCGGACGAGCAATGGGAAGAAAGCTGCTCGCACACCAACGCGGTAACGGGCAACGCGCGTCTCAGACTGGTTCATTTTTAATTTTTGCACCAACTCTACTATACCCCTGCCAAACTGTTCCGCTTTGGTCTCCGGGACACTGACAAATGTGCAGGGGCGAGGGGGCACATTTTTTCCACTTAGCTTGGTCGTGCCCGGCAGTAGCAACATATTGGGAAGAGATATTTAAGGCGTTGTCTGACATGATCGGGGTGGACACTGCACCTTGTCCTAGGATTGCTCTACTAGGTCAGTCGAATCCAGCGATCAAAACGCATAGGAATTTTTTGGCGCTAGGCCTTCTATTAGCCAAGCGACATGTCGCGTGCCGCTGGGGCCGGGGCCGCAAGCCCAAATTCAAGATATGGCTGTCCACGATGTCTTCATGGCAGGAGCATTTACACACATATGCCGAACTTCTACCACAAAAAAAACGCCCTAAAGACCTATGGGGCCCCCTCACCACTTATCTTCTTACCTTGCAGAACGAAGATTCATCAGCAGCGGGAAATGGCAGTGACATGGGCTAGGCTAGCCTGTTCCCTTTATGTGCACCGGGACCTTGCGCCATGTCGGCGGGGGACAGTGGAGTCAACTCCACCCCCCCCCCCACCTCCCTTGGGCACCATCCAATTTGACGACAGCCTGAGTGATGGACGCATGAGTGGGGGGCTTGAGACACCGGGCTGTTCAGAACACCATAAGAGATTTGATCACAGGCCGAACCTGCCACTACCCCCTTGCGGATAGCTTGGATGCCGTTCGTCCCCGTCACCAGATAACTTTATGTATCACAATCGCATGTCACATGTAGCGCTACATTCAATACGTCATGTACTGTTGTACTCTCAGATCGGATCATAGACTATCTCTCTTCTCCCCTCCCCCGCACGCCAGGAGAGACATGCAACTCTGCACCTCAAGACACTTCTTGCAATACCCTGGTATGTTAGGAATCATGGGTGGGGAAGGTTTCTGTTGATTTATTTAGTTTGTTATAACAGATAAACAAAACCTCAAGTAGATAGAGTTTGTTTGTACCCTGCTAACTTGCTTGCTAGATGATGCATCTGTAAACAGCTTACATTGACTTTACATCGCGGCCGGCCCAATGGGTTGTAGGCGGCATGCTGTATTTAAATTGTTGCTACTCTACCTGGCATGAAGTGCCTGCACGCATATTTTGACTGCGAACGCTGCCGACCTGTGGTGACAGGTTGTAGGCAAGTGGCTGTTTACCCTTTATTTGTCACCAATAAAGGTTTTTCAAAAAAAAAAAAAAAACTATGCTTGCTTACAAATTCCACTTTGTATGAACACTATCACAACAGCTTGAACATCCCATACAAGGTCTGACCATACATTGTGCAAATGGGACTGTTGTTATTCGTCCATAGTGCGATGCAGCTATCGATGGAACATAAACAATGGCGGCCGGACTAAGGTCTCGGATCAGTGCAAGGATGCTTTTTATTTTAAATAAACAAGTATTTCCTGGTTGTGCAGAGGAGCACTTACTGTATTGCAAGGTCATTACACGCTGAAACCTCAGCCCAGCTTCATGCTGATACCTCTGCGAGGATGGATGGACAATCTGTGACCAAGATAGGAATCGACATACTTTCCCTTTAGGTAATGGGGGTTCATTCATCAAATAGGGGGTTCTTGGCAGAACACATACACACACACCATAGATACTTAGGCTAAATAACCCATTGTAGGAGTACGCTATCTAAATATTGTTTTATATGCTCACAAATATCCTTCATTAAGGGATTATCCATTCTGTTCTCTTTCTTATTCTGCTAAATACTTTTATCTGCTTCTGTTTGTTAAACATTGCAGTACATATATTCAATACTAGAATCATGATTGGTTCAATAAATATTGAAAACACTACTCCGTGTATTTGTTGTATATTTATCTGAGAGAGAGAACATGTGTGACTAAGCAAAAGGTTTCTAGATCTGTTACCACAATTCCTGGGGGTGTGGTTCAGGCTTGTCATGTTCTTTGGTTGCTTAAGCCATTTGCTACCTGTCCAGGCTTAGGGGTGCTTATGATGGCACTGTGTGCTGGGTTGCCAATAGGACAACATATCTTGAGGGGGGGTACATAGAATCAGCATACCACCATCCCAAAGTGTATTTTGCCCAACAAACATGCAGTTCCTACTGCAAACTACATGGCATGACACTGCCAACATTGGTAGAATAGGTTCTTATTTAATGGATTGGCTGAATAGCTCTCTCAAGCATTCTCAGAGACCTCTACTCACCTCTTAATTGGAGATGTCTGTGATGGTAGGGACTATCCTCCTCAGCTGAGTAGGTAACTCCTATGTATTAGCTCTAGGTAGTTCAAGCTTGAACTCTTCATAGGAATTTAATTCCCAGTATGTTGCCCTCTCTGTAATTAATTTAGAATAATTTCTGATGCTAGCATTTCTGCAGCAGCACTAAGCATTATTGAGAACTTCAGATATGCGGTTCTCAGAAACTATTCCAACATTATCTCACACTTGCAGGTGGAGATGTCATCTTAATGGTTGAGGCTCGCAAAGCATATAAGACAGAAGTGTACTATTCATGGCTTACATTTTCAGATGCAGACAACACAACACGGTTATTTCACACCCATAAACAGGATGACATACCGGAAAACTATATAGTATATGAAGTAATAGAGATACCACTAACATACCAAGAACACATAAATTGGTTTGATGGCACCCTACTGCACACAACAGAAAATGCAAGACTTGGTCCCCTTAGTAAAGAAGGAGCGACATGGCCAGTGTTAACTGGATACGCACTGCCTCCTAATGTTGCTAATTTATCAGCAGCACAAGTGCAGACACTATACAAAGATATTGTGACCATATACATATGGTTGACCCAGTTTGTTGTGTGAATACTAACACTTAATTCTATGCGAACTGCTCAAGGTGCACAACCGCAGTTAGCTACCCCATGCGTAAGCCCACAAAAACTGAATGCAGTCATGGAAAAGGTTCCAATCATACAGGAACAGATTCCATTCTAGATTGCCCCCCAAAAAAACAGCTTTAAGTGGTATTTCCCCATATGGGTCTGCAGGAAAAACACAGTATATTGACAATTTGTTTGCCAACAGAGTACAACCCCACAACCTCAAAGACAATATCCAATTAAACATGAAACTAAAAAACAAGGTAGGGAAATCCTCCAATAATTTGAATAGCAAGGTGTAATAGAAAGCTGCACCTCATCAATGAATGATCTCTTGTTTCTTGTGATGAAACCTGATCATTCATATTATCTAGTCTTAGACTATAGACTGCACTAATGAACAAAATAGTGCTGGAGAAGTCCAAAACTACACTGAATACCTCAAATTTATTCTTCTTCTAAAATATAGCATCTGGAAACAGATATCTGACAGCATTCAAGGTGCTAGGTTCACAGAAGCAATTCTGTCCATTGTAACAGGGGTTCAAGAATATCCCTGGGCTTTTTTTAGCCAAACTATCAGAGCTACTTCAAAATTATGATGACCAGACATTGTCCTATGTTGACGACAATGATGGATGATGACCTCTTGAAATACTTGACAAGAGAAGACCGCATAATTCTGGGGTTTGCTCACATGAGCTATAAATTTAATTTTAAGAAATAAAAGAATTGCCAACTTCAATGTCCTTTTTTGGGATATGAGTTGTCAAGTGAAGGCAAAAGCCTTTGATCACACTTCTTAGATAAGTGTGCACTACTTCAATCTTCAACTACATTGAAAGGGATACAAGCCATTTCAGGATTTCAAAATTTTGGCAGACGTACATTCCAAATTACGCATAACAGGTTAAACTGTTCTACGACTTGATACGGCCAAACTTTTCCAGTACACATCGGACTGAAGAAGACACAAATATTTTACGTTCCGTACAAACTGACATGATGCCTTCAAAATATTTGCACACATGTGTAAACACAGCAATCCTAGTGATCAGCGTCATCACAGGAACATCTGGATACACCTATGTTACGTTTAATGAAGGTAACACTGTACAAATTGCGTATGAATTGCATTTATGCACCAGTTCTGAAATGCATGTTGCACCTACAAAAAAATGCTGACAGAAGTACAGACTACTGTGGGGAGAGAGCACGTCCTGGCTCAAGGTAAACACATCATTGTCATGACCCCTGTGCCAACCTTAAAGGTTGTCACCAGAGTAAGTGTTCTAAATGCTAAAGCATTACATAGGTCAATAAAGTTGGCTAACTCACTCACCGCAACAGATGTAAGTTAAAGATTTGACTCTACACTACAGACACAGGCTTTTCTGCAGTACGTACATGAATATCCTCTGCCCATTGCTCGAGAATGATATGATTATATCATATGTACTGATGGTTCTGCCCAACCTACCGTAGGGACTAAGCACTAATACTCAACAGTAAACTCAATTGTGAAAGGGCACATGCATAATGGAGATTTCCATTATCAGAAAACCTACACGCAGTCACTCGGTGACTGCACAACACAGTTGGTAGAGCTAAAGGCTCTCATTCTGGCACTGGAGAATATGGATCAAGGATTCCCCACACTTATTTTGTGTGATTTGTATTATTGTGTGCAGTTTTATAAAAAATGTCAACATTATTGGAGCCAGAATTAATTCAGAGATTAATAAGGGTTGCACAAGAAAGCACAAGATGCTTTGGGAACAAGTGGCAAAGTGGAAAGATTGCTTACCCCAGACTCATGAAATACACACATTGAGTCATCAATGTGCTGGCGTTTAAATTGCAGGGAACTCCATGGATGATGAAGCAGCAAAAGCAACAGTTTGCACCGCTGCGGTTGCTGCAATTACTCATACAAGTACGAGGATAGATAGAGACATCATGGTGGATGTCACTGCTGCTCGTAATGACACCCACCTGCTGAAAGGCTTTTTTACTACCTGCAAGTTAGATACACAAAATATTCCATATGCTCACATTTCTGGAGTGGGGGATAGAGTAATACCAAACACTGATCACAGGATGGGATTAATCCTAGCTGCTTGTGCATGGGTGGCTGCTACAGTTTCACTATTGCAGCAATGCTACTGATGGCAAGGGCTTTACAAACAGACCGAGAACTTTGGGGCATATTATCAAGAAACAACGTTAAAATTATCGCCGCTTTAGCGGCAGTTTTCTGCGGCTAAAGTGGCGATAATGGGCTTGATAATAGGCCCTTGAGAATTCCAATAGAAACCCATGTTCTGGTGTCAACATGGGCTTCTATTGGAATTCTCAAGGGCATATTATCAAGCCCATTATCGCTGTTTTAACTGCAGTTTTCTGCCGCTAAAGTGGCGATAATTTTAATGCAGTGCTTGATAATATTCCCCTTTGTCCTTAAATGGGACATATACCACTAGATGAAGGGTTCCACCGCAGCGCGTCCATCTGAGACACCTCTACTATTTTGAAACATGCCTTTGGTTTGTGTTTATTCAAACTATTGTGGCCCCTTTTCCATCAGATGAACTTACAAGTATATCTTGATTTCAGTGGATTCCTACTCTCGATTCCTGTGGGTATAATATTAACGGTCGGCTGATGCCTGAACTGTTATAAAGGATTTGCGAGTTTTCATGGGGACATATGCAGTAGGAACAATACATTCCAACCAGAGTCCAGTGTTTAGCTCGTGGGCTTACAAAGAGACCATGGGAAATTTGGGAGTGACCCTGAGTTTCTCTTCGTCCTACCATCCTGAGGGATATTCGGTAGTGGAGAGACAAAACCATGACTTAAAGTTGTATTTAAGAGCTAGGGTATTAGCCTCAGGCCGCAGTTAGGTCTGTCACTTATATAGGGTCCAGAGGGCACTTAACAAATTGCCTAGAAAATCCTTGGGTGTTCGCCCTCCCTATGAAATCCTGTTTGGGGTAAAGATGTGGGTCCCAAACCTTGACAGTCCGAGGACAGTGGTAGCGGAAACACCATTTGACATCAATGAGTATTTGCCTGTTTTACAGGAGTTGAACAACTATTGGGACAAACAATGAAATGTTCAAGTAAAAACACACCACCACTGGGGAAGTGAAGGAAGTACTGGCAACACCTGCTTCTGTTCCGAAGGTTGAAGAACTAGTCAAGGAGAAAATTGTGGACAAGAGAGAATTTGATCCAGCCTGTCCTAGCTGTTGGAGGTACTAGAACTGTACTTCTTTTGCCTCTTGCTGGCTGCAAAGACATGTGATTTGTCTTACCACACTATGTGACCGATTCTCAAGAGTAAGCCAAATGTGCTCCTGGGTAGCTACCTGCCTCCTCTTGCTACTGTACAAGAAGTCCAGATTGTTTTTTTGAAATTCTCTTTCCTATTTCTGAATGGATACTGTCACACAGATTGCTCTTCAGTGTAACTGGTGAACGCTGTTCATAAAGAACATTTGTCATCACACCGAAACCAAAGAGATCTTACCTTAGTGAACATTTCAGGTGTTCCAGTTCCTGACGGAATTGTTTGGTATAGGGTATTGTAAGAAGGGTATGGCCCCACTGAACATTTACCCATTCTATACCTATTGAAAATATAATTGAATGATGTTATTTCCCCTAGAACTGTTTCTGATGATGAAGAAACATCCAATCAGTAGAACCGGAATTATGATTTTTTAAAGATTTTATTGAAAATAGTGCAAAAAAGCACAAAGTGCAGACTATGGATATATCGCATTGCACTAGACTGGATTAAAGTCACAAGTTCAGGCCAACTGGAATGGAAAGTAGTTCAGCTACAATCACCAGATTAGGCCCCCAAAAGTTTATCTTCTCGAGTCAGTGGTAGGAGACCCATTCACAATGGAGGGGTCCACAAGGTGCAGGGTGTGTGTCACAGGAGGCTTCCCGATAAGAACAAAGAGAAGGACAGAAATCCTGGATGGGCATTGATGGAGCTTTAGGTTGGTGGTCCCAACAACCAGTCGATGCTGCTCTCTCAGGTCAAACCAAGGATCCAAGGCCTGATGGGTACCACTTGGGGGTCAGAAACCCACTTCAGCTTGGTTCATGTGCTGATGAAGGATTTTGGTACCTTTTATGTACTTGAGGCTCAGATCAGGAGGCTGGTATACTAGTCCTTGTATCACTCCAGTAGCCCTGGGTTCAAGATGAATTTGCAGGTCTAGTTCTTCTTCCCCAGGCAAGACGGTAGCAAGGCAGAAAGACAGCAATTCAGTAAGGCAGCAGCAGGTCAGCAGTCCAGCAGAGTGGCAGTCCTTTCAGCAGCGCTGCAGTCCTTCTTCTTTGAAGAGAATCCACAGGTCTAGAATTGTACTGAAATGTTGGTGTCTGAGGTCCCATTTGTATACCCTTGTGTCCTCCTTCTGAAAGGTGGGAGAAGCTTCTAGACAGTGGCTTTGAAGTGCATGAAATTTTGTGACTCCTCTGTGCTGTTTCCAAACGTGCTGCAGTGAAAATATGGAGGTGATATGTACTCTGTGTGAGGGCAAAGCACTCCCTAATCAATTGGAAGTGAAGCTGTGCTCTGCCTGCAACCTGATCCTGCCTGCAGATGGCCCATTAAGGCACATCTAATCCCTCTATTGTATGACTGACTGGGAGGTATTCACCAATCCTGACAGCTACACCCAGTTATATGACCCAGACAGACTACAGACACAAAAGAGCAAGGGACAGATAAATGTAAACTTTCTAAAACGTGGCTTTTTCAAAATTGTAATAAGAAACCTGACTTTACCATTTATTAGGACTGGCTAGCCATAGCACTGGCTAGCAGTGGGAAAGTGCACAGATCCTAAGGCCAATGGAAATAAGTTCTGCAAAATGTAGGAAGAAAGTCAACCCATTTGTGGGAAGATCACTCTAAGGCTGACAGGTCTTTAGGCCGATATATTAAATATATGATGGGTTCTTTGATCATGAATTAAGATTTCCATTTAAATTGCATCATTGGATAAAAAAAAAAACATGCCTGCATTATTCAACAGCTCTGCATGCAAACATCTGCTAGGGAGTTCATTCCTCTGCTAATTCATAACTCTACATAAAGCTTGTACCCCTTTGATGTAATACTTTGCCTGCAGATTGATGGCATCATCTGATCCATTCATTCCTTATTATAACACACTCAAAAGAAATTGTTCTTCTTTAATCTGGACAAATGATAGCTGTAGTGGTATGATCCAAGGGCTCACCTTTGTGTGAGCTACTCAAAAAAACTGTGAACTATTGTGGAATGAAACTGTATCCTCAACAAAAAATGTTTTGCCTGACCAAACATTAATATGATAAATATGTACTTTGATATGCTATGTACGCTTGTTATAGTATTAATGTAGTAGAACTGTCTTTAAACTATGCAACATAAACCTTTGCCTTGCAACCAGCCCATTCTGCATCTGAAATTCAGGAACTGCTACAGCCACAGTTCCCAACCCATTGTGCTTGCTTTGCTAATAAAACAATAGCAGGCATTGCTATTTTATTAGATACAAGCTCAAACGGGGATGTGAGTGTAAACCATCACTGAAACTTGAAATAGGTTTTTATTTTCTTCTGTGCTTGATTTAGCTAAGAGCTTAGTAGCAGCAGAAAGGGGGTAGAATTGGTATAGATATATAACAGTAACCAGGTTGAAGCATTAACTTTCATTGATGCTTTTAGCAAATGCTGCCACCATCCTGTTTAGTCTTTATTCTAGTCCCTCTTCATATTGTGTTCACTAGAAATGGGTTATACTATTAAAATACATCTTTAAGATATATCCTTCGTAGTCTAGTGTTCTTAAGTGTGTTATTCCACATGAAAAATGTTTTGGGGTTCCACTATCACTGTAATGTCCCAGGAGACTGTTCTGAACTTTGCTCAGTGGGTTGTGAAGTGGTTGTAAAACAATTGGTGTTCTGTCTTGGTTTTGCCTCTTGACTGAATCCTCTGTGCTAGAAGGTATAGAAATTTTTTTAACTATCATGAAAACATATCATTACAATATGGTCTGTTTGAAGTGTTTCATATAGCCGAGAGGACGCGTACTTCAACCAAATAATATTGTGTCATCAGAATGAAGGTGGTAATGGAACTCAAATTAGGTGATGATTATATGGGGGAACAGAATAGGGCAATCAATACTGATAGGCCTCCTCATTTTGTAATTTTGTTCGAATAATGAGTAATATGAATTTCTGTTTGACACACCCAAAATGTCATATCAAAAGTAGTGAATCAGAAACATGGGCCCATGAAATTTAAGCTACTTAATTACCTACTGTTGGATTTGGCCCTTTTTGCAGGGTCATCCCTGAACTTTTTGCCTTTCTCCTAGCCTTTTTTATGACATGGTGTTGGTGGTTTTAGGACTTTATGCACTTTCGCACTGCTGTTCAGTGTAAAGTGTGTGTGCTCTCTGTGGTAAACATGGTAAGTTTGGTCTACACATGTTTGGCATATTTAATTTACCTGTCAGTCCCTTGTAAAGTGGTATCTCAGATACCCGGGGGCCGGTAAATTAAATGCTACTGCTGGGCTTGCAGCACTGATTGTGCCACCCAACAAAGTAGCCTTTCAAACCTGTCTCAGGCCTCTGCCATTGCAGGGCCTGTGTGCGTAGTGATACTGCTGCTGTAATGGGGCACCTAAAGTGAGTGCCATGTCTGTGACCCACCTTTTACTACATGTCAGTCACCCCTAAGCTAGGCCTTAGCTAGCCCTATGGGCAGGGTGTATTGTAGGTAAAAGGTAGGAAATGTACCTCAAGTGTGGCACATGTCCAGGTAGTGACAAACCACCATTTTGGGTTTCTTACTGCTGTGAGGCTGCCCTCTCATTGGAATGAAATCCGGATTCCCTGATACGTATTTCAGTAGTAATTCCTGATATGGGAGGAGCAGCGTGGTCAAGTTTGGTATGGTTGGAATAGTAATAATAAATGCTGCACCATGGTGCGCGCAGATTTATTATCACTATTTTAGAAATGCCACTTCTAGAAGTTGCCATTTCTATGTGCTATGTGTCTTCTGCCTGATGTGGAATGCATGTCTGGCTTTGGAGTGACAGGGGCTGGTGAGGTGTGTGTGCCTCCATGAGGGGCAGGGTGGGTCAGCGCTAGGCTAAATAGGGCATCTCGATTTGGAGTAGTGGCTGGAGTAGTCCTCTGACCCTGAATAGTTCTCTGCTTGCCTATGTGAATTCTGGCTCCGCCCCCCTGTGGTGTGTCTGATGACAGAGCCCCAACCTGCAAAGGGGAAGAGGAGCCCTGTAAACAAAGTGCTCAACACTCCCCAGGACCAGTTATGACTGGTTCCCCCAAGCCCTGTGCCAGGGCAGACAAAGAAGAAATATAATATAAATATAGGGGCTGTGACCCCATGTGTTGTGCTGTTCCTATGCTTCCCTGTGACGTGGGGGCTTGCTGCTGCTGGGCCCCAGGAGGGATTGCCTCCCTGCTGGAGGGCCTAGTGTGCTGGCATGCCTGGGCCCAGCTCTGCCCCTTTAACTTTGAGGGCCCTAGTACCTCGTGAGTGCTGTGTGTGGACTGCCAGGTGCAGAGGGAGCGCGGGTGTCTGCAGCCCTGAACTGCGACAGGCTGTGAGGGAACCCTGGCATGTTGGATTCCCTCTGCTCTTATTATTGGAGCAGGAGTCCACCCGGCTTTTTACCAATCGAGCCGGAGCCCACCCAGCATTGTGTTGTGCCTTTGCAGGAGCCCACCCTGCATTGTGCACTGCTTGGTTTATTTTTGCGATGGTAGCTTACACCGCACTTGCAGCTGCATTGGAGTTTATTTTATAGGTGGGAGCCCACCCCACCCCACATTGCTGTGAGGAACGGGAGCCCAACCGCGTTTCTGCTCCTGTTGGCAGGAGCCCACCCCACACTTGTATTCAGGTAACCGTGGGAGCTCACCCCGCTTCTGCCCGGAGAGAGAGGAGCCGCCGAGAATCAGCAAATGTGGAAGTCAGGGACCCGGGTCTGACTGTGGGTGGGGCCTGCAGCAACTACGGAGCCTCGCAGGCTTCTTCTCCGCCTCCTTTGCTCTCGAAAAGGAAGCGCAGCAGTTGCGGTCAGAGAAGGGGCCAGCGTGAAGCCTGGAGGAGGACAGGACTCTACCCCGCCTCCGTGACTGGGAGCAAAGTCTGGCGGTGGGTGGGAACCTACCCCGCAGAGAGGAGCACCCATGAAGTCGCCGGAAGTCAGGTGGGCCATCCCTGGAGGAAGGTGGGTCCCCGTGTGCTGTGTGAGCCCGGCACGTCTGCCCCAGAAGAGGAGACCCCGGTGAGTGGGGCTGCTGAGGCAAGTTATCAGTGCCTGCCCTGCCACAGAGACGGAGCCCGGAGGAGTCCAGGAGCAGCCTCGGTGAGTGGAGCTCAACTTGGGAACGGTTGTTGTCAGCGCGGAATTCCCTTGATTTCTTTTTGGGGGCAGATTCTGGTTCCCTGAGGCACCGTGCTGCCTGTGCCTATTTTCCTTTGGGGGCAATTTGTTGTTGATACAATCCCATTGGGGCTCTTAGGGCACAGTGAGTGCCAGTGCTGATCCCAGCTGCACCACGAGAGCGCGTGCAGCTGCAAAATTTGGGCGCCATTTCTTTTAATGAGGAAGGGGTGAGTTGCTCCCTCGCCCCAGCACATCTGCACACCGTGGTTCTTGCTGCATTGGCAGCCAGAGGGCTGATTGGAAAGCCATGGAATAAGCCCTGACATTATGGACAGAGGGCATTTTGAGGCCCAGTGAAAGGCCAGTTGACCTGTGGTTAGTTTGTAAGGTGATGTATGCACCTGGTAGTAGGGTTACTGTGGTGCACTGCTGATTTAGGCATAATATGTTTATGCCTAATGTGATGTTGCATAATGCATTTATGCTGATGCCTAATGTCATGCTATGATGTTTTAGGACAATGCATATTGCGTAATGTGTTTATGCTGATGAGGTCTACGCATAATGAGTTTATGCTCAAAGTGATACAGACATAATGTTTTTAAGTTACAGGTGATCATGCTGAGTTCATTATTGTGCCCATAGTTACTGGTTCTATTTTACAATTGCTACTTGTGCTTTCTAAAGGTTCTGACAGTGGCCCGATTGGCCCTGTCTTGTACATAATCCCCTGTGAATATTGCCTAGTGCCAGTTGACACAGTGTGCATTGTGTGATAATGATTCTAATGTGTTTTGGATAATACAAAGGCTATTTACATATAACCTTATGTGGAGTTTCTTTTGTGGTGTGCCTAATGTGTTGCTGCTGTATCTGTGTGTTGCGCAAACGCTTTACACATAGCCTCTGGGATAAGCCTCACTGCCCATGCCAAGCTACCAAGGGGTGAGCAGGGGTTATCGTCAGCGTGTAATTCCCTTGCCCTGACAAGAGTGGTGGTTTCTGCCTGGCTTAGGCACAAGCCCTAGCCAACCAGAAATCCCATTTCTAACTTTTACCAAAGCTAGCATCCATATGATATTCAGCTCTAATAGGATAGTCAAAAGATGAAGGTCAGTGTAATGCATGGCCTGAGTTTGTTTCCATATGGACAAACACCAGCTCTCTCCTTAGTAAAGATGGAAGACATGTGTTGAGATTTTGTGGGATGCCTAGACATCTGTGACCCTAGGATGACTCAGGATACAACTCTTGTGACTTCAACCGGTGCTTCTTATCTCAAATCTGAGCTATATCTCAAAAGGTGATGAGCTATTCATGGGGTACGTCATCTTAAACATTAGCCCCCCCTCTTCCATGATTTTACAATTAATCTCAACATATGCAAGTTACAAAGATTGCTTAGATAAAGATTGCCTCAGATATTTTTGCTCAGAACAGCCTGTCTAATAGCAGAATTATAAAATGGACAATGAGTTACATCCCTTTCACTCTTATGTCTAGCATGTGAAGTCTCATCCTCAGGGTGTAAGAACTAGAGTGAGACTATGCTTTTACCATTTTGGGAGTGTTTGCGGTTATTAGATTCAACACTTTCAGAATATGAATTGCATAGCAATACAATTATCAAAAACTAAATATTCCAACTGTGATTGTCTTTAGCATCATACTTTACAGTGTGCTACACAGTCCTGTTGAGTTTGCACTATCTTTTGAATAATACATATAAACAATAATGGACACACAATGTTAATATAAGTAGCTGTGGGAGCACAGTGCCTCGAATCCCAGCACTCAATTTGCCCCAGCCATCAATTGTGAGGCCAAACGGAAGGTGTTGGGTAATTAGCAGCTGTAAACACCCGCCAGAATGGGGGCAAATAAGGTTACTAGAGTCTGTATTCTCAACACATGCTGTTTCATATTGTAAATGAAGTTAGAACATGTTCAATAAAGAATAGAGTCAGTATTCCAATCTGATTGGATGCGAAGAATGTTTGTAGGTTGTTTTGCACACTCATTTGTGGTTACAATGAGACTAGTCAAATTGACACGTAATTTTAAAAGGACGTACTAAATTATGACACACATAAAAGGTTTTTTTTCAAAACATGGCGGCTGCAGAGCAAAAGGCACTCATTATGGAGCTAAGTATCGGACCGGGTGTGCAACAGGTTATAATACCGTGAACCTTGACACGAAATATCTGACGGTAGAACAACCCTGTAATGTCACAGGAACACCGCGACCAGCAGGCTTTGGACGACAATATGTGCAATCTAGTTGCCAGATAACTAAAAGCATTTTAGGTTGGCGAGTTGTGATCTTCACAATAATCCAATGTGCTTCAACACATTTTCCTCGCGCTTGCCCGGGCTCTTCTTACCGCATCCCGGCTCGGTTCGCAATTGATTAGTTGGGTTCAAAATAGAAACTGCTAAGAGTGTGGGATATCAGAGCAATACTTCTGTAACCAAGCAAGGGTCAGCGCTCTTGTGACATTTTCAGTAATCTGCCAGGTACGCTGTGGGTTTAGAGCTTTTAGTATTGCAGCCTCTTGGAAGTGTTTAGAAAAATGCACGCACTTTTATATTGAAACTACAGACCACCTCTCTCATGTTTGAAAAGGTTATCGGGTTGGGGTTTTTGCGGCTTTCTCAATTACCCCCTTACCTACTTCAAATTATGAAAGAATGGGTGTCTATTGTATACGTATTAGTCAACGCTAACTGACATGCAGAGAGTAGGGAAATACCAATTACGTCGTTGTCAACCCCATTTGTGGCTAGATTTTTCTGCTGGTTTTTGGACTTTGCATGCTGGGACACTGCTTTCCAGGGGCCCAGTGCATGCGCTGTGAGCAGTGGCAGCTTGCAGAGGGGGTGCAGCAGGGATGTGGGGCGGGGTGCGCCAGGGTGGAGGGGTAGTGGAGCCGAGTTGGTGATGCAGCGAGCTCAAGGTAAATAGTTGTATTTATTTATTTATTTACTTTACTCCTTGTCGTCGTATGTCCGACTCCACTACCCCAACCCTGCCCCTCATCCCAACCCTGCCCCTCCCACACCCCACCGCCCTGATTAACGATTCAGACAGCTGTTCCGGTTCTGTCTGCCTGACACTGAAACTGCTGTCAGAATCTGTCTTTGGGGGCCCATTGCGGGCCCCACTTCACCCAGGCACACATGAATGGGGCCATGGGGGTACCCAAGGGACCCCTTATCCCAACCATGCACAATGCGGCAGGCACCATGGGGTATCCACCTCAGACTGCAAGGTTTTCCCCACGCACCCCTTTTTTCAATGGGAGCCTGTGTTCTTGTTCCTGAAGTCAATAGGAATCCGACTAAACGATGTTGAGAAGCATCGTAATCGGTCGGTTAGAGTCTCAGAACCCAATTAGTTCGGAAACCATTCCGAAACCCTTTCAGTTGGAAGAGTTCCCTAACAAGACCTAATCAGCCCCATAGAGTGCAAAATAGGGGTCAAGGAAAACCTATGTATTTCTGAAATGGGAACAACATATGGAGTTTAGAAGCAGTGGTTATGTGCACATCTCCTAATTTGTGGGGAACCATACCAGCATGTCAATGTAAGGGCATGTTTCAAAATGACTTCTTTTTTACACACTGTGTTACATTTGGAAGGCAGAAATGCATAGAACTTTAATGGTTAATAACACGACTATTCTGTGTTTTCCGAAGTCTCCTGATAAAAATGGTACCTCACTTGTGTGGGTTGTACATTTTTGAAAACTAAACATCCAGGAGATTCCAGGATTAGGTTGACTTGTGTGGGCCTCACTGGCTTCTGTTAACCAGAATCCCTTGCAAACCTCAAACTTTGCTAAAAAAAACACATTGTCTTCATATTTCTGTGATGGAAAGCTATGGAATCTGTGGGGAGCCACAAACCTTCACCCACACAGCATTCCCCAAGTCTCCCAATAAAAATGATACCTCACTTGTGTGGGTAGGCCTAGTGCCTGCAGCAGGAAATGGCCTAAAACCTACTGACGAAACTTCAAAATTATCGTTCACAAAAAAGACTTGGTTTTGCATATCTGGCCCAGGCTCAGCAGGCATCTAGGGAACCCTAACAAATCCAGAAATTTCTGAAAACTAGACACACTGGGAAGTCCATGGAGGTGTGGTGTGCATGGATCTCCCAACATTTTCCTACCCAGATTCCTCAGTTTGAATTATAACAATAAAAAGACATTTATGTATATTTTGATTATAAAGAAAATAAATGGGACAGTTAAAAGTATTTATAAAAAATATATTTTTATTAAAAAAATATAAACATCTGACAGAATTTTTTATAAGAAACATATAAATGTGTAAAATTATATATTCCTTTAAAAAAATACAAACTTTAATAAAGTAACAATTTTTAAACATATATATTTTTTAAATTCCCACATTTTGCTATTGGATTCAATGGGTGAAATTGTGCTTTTTTCCTATTCACTATTATAGATGACGTACGTTGTTGAGCGTTTCTTTCTACAGTCGGTGGAGTGTCACAGACAAGATCTGCAGCAAGGAAGAGCTGCGGTCAGGTAAGACAAACTTTATTTATTTAATAGAGATTGTGGGTGGCAGACTTTATCGTAAGGTGAGAGGAGGGAGGTAGTTAGATAGATGTTAGTTTTTTGAAGTATGTATTTACATATTTAACAACAATTTAATTCCTATACAGGTAGCAGTTGTAGGCCCACGTAGGGGTGATTATTTTTTTTTTACACAATTGGTTGAAAAAAAAGTAAGGGGCTGATTAGGATGGCAGGCGGATTGATGTCCTCCTGCCACCCTATTGGCGGTTCCGACATAAGCATTACAATGCGACTTCAACCACGATGGTCACAATGCCTATAATTTGCATTGCAGTGGGTGCTGCTGACTGCAGCACCCACCGCAATACAAAATAGAAACACTGCACACATCCCTGTACTACGTGGTAGACACCATGCGGTGCCTGCCACATGGTGCAGGGATATATAGGGGGGAACTATAGGTGACACCCAGTGCCTACATCGGAAGGCCATGGGGGAAGGGAGGCCTGCTACAGGACCCCAAGTCAATTTCTGACAGTCTTTTCATGGTGGGTTAACCGGCATGAAAAATTGAGCAGAACGGAACATTGTAATCCCTAAGGCGGTTCCTGGCAGGCACTTCCACCATGGTATGGACTTTAACCCCCTCCACTACACTGGCAGGATTAAGGAGCCCATCAGATGCATGGCGGTCGTTCTTTCTGACTGCCAACACACCGCCTGCCAATTTGGCGGATGGGAAACTTGCTTAGGGTTGCGGTCTCACCTCCATCCTAATTAGCCCCTAAGTCTTTGAACATAAGTATTGATCGCAATGTGTAAACGAAGCAATTTTTTTTTTTTACTATTTAGGGTGTGTAGTGTTTTTACTTCATGGATGCTCGAGCACGTGGAATTTTGGAGTACACTGATGGCATGGATGGCCAAACGGTTCTTTTGGACGATTTGGAGTTTTTTCATTAATGCATGTTTTTTCAGAATTTGTAAGTTTGGACTTTGGATTTCTGACACACCTTGGACAGAAAATTGAAGGAAAGAGGATTGCAACAATGGATTTCTGGATTCGTTTTTTGGCCCAAATTTGTATTTTTTGGGTATGCGTTTTTTAAAGTTTACACAGTTTATTTTGCAGCAGTTGTGTTGCTGTCAAAAATGGCTAGACCAATCAGTGACTTTTTTGATAGGTATGCACGGGCTTTAGATTGGATATTAGATTATGGTTTGAGAGTTTGGATATTTGTTATGTTATGTTATGTTATTTTATACCACACACAGCTACTCCTTGGAGTGTCCCAGCGCGAACCAAGAGGGGTAAAATAGGTTGAACTAAATAAAGAGAAAAAAAGTTTTCAGTTTTTTCTTGAAAGCCATGAGGTCGTGGGTGTTGCGTAACGCAAGTGGCAGTGCGTTCCAGGCCAAGGAGGCTTTCAGGGCAAGAGAGATGCCACCCAACCTTTGATGTTTAAAGAGGGGAACCTGGGCTAGAAGTTGAGATGTAGAGCGCAGATGTCTCATTGGGGCATAAAAGTAGAACCGCTTCTGAAGGTAGGTGGGGCCTAGGCCATGGAGGGCGCGATGAGCAGTGACTAGATATTTAAATTTAACCCGTTCTGCCACGGGAAGCCAGTGCAGTGAGCGCAGGTGTTGTTACACGCTGCTTCTAATAGGGATGTCAAGAAGAAGCCTGGCTGGTGTAATTTGGACCACCTGTAACTTATTTAGCAGGCAGCCAGGGATGCCAACATACAGAGCATTAGCATAGTCTAATTGGGGTAAAATAGGAGCACGGATGACCGTTTATTTTGCAGCCCTAGGAAGGAGAGAGAGACATTTCCTGAGGCTTTTCAATAGGCCAAAGCAGTTACTGACAAGCTTCTTGACCTGAGTGGAAAATGATAGGTTCTCCTCTAACCAAACCTCCAGGTTCTTAGCGGGTTTCCCTGTCGATGAAGGCATGGAGAACTTGGGTGGCCAGATCGTTTCTCTAAAAAGAGGTGGAATTTTCCACAGAGGAGTATCTCAGAATTCTCTTTGTTGCATTTAAGTTGAGCAGCAGCTAGCCACTTAAATACAGAAGTGAAAAAATAATTGTGAAGGAGACGGAGGACACATTTTTACCTCATGTAAATAGGAGGTGGGTATCATCAGTGTAGGCAATGATTTTAGCCCCCAAGTGCTTGGCAAATTGAAATAGTGGTGTAACATAGATATTAAAACGAAGGGGGCTAAGGGAAGACCCCTGGATGACACTGTGGCCAATGTCTGAGGGTTTGAAGAGAACGACAGAAGCCAGACCTGTTGCATCCGCCCCTCCAGAAAGGACTTAAGCCAGCCCCAAGCAGTGCCAGACACACCAATCTCGGCAAGTCGAGAGAGCAGCAGTGAGTGTGGAACTGTGTCAAACGCTGCCGACAGGTCAAGCAGAATCCGCGCTGCCCTCCCGTCAGCATCCAGACACTCCCAGATGGCTTCTGAAATATCCACCAAGGCAGACTCTGTGCTATAAGAAGCCCTAAACCATGACTGGGCCAGGTGCAAGAGGCCCGAGCTTTCGATAAACTCATGTGAGTTGTTTGGTCACCACCTTTTTGCACACCTTAGCCACACTAGGCAAGAGGGAGATGGAACAGGGGAAACATGGCGGCTGCTGGTTAGAGCGGCGCGCGCATCTCGGCGGACCGCTCCTCGCCCCTGTCGGGATGCACTAACCCGTAGCTGATTTAGCTGACCATCGCGCTGGTGACCCCTCCAAGGTGAGGTGTTCCCTCTAATCCACCTTTTCGGTTGTTTCCCGAGGCTTCCTCCCGGACCTGCAGCGAGTCGGGGGATTTCCGACTTTTGTTAAACAAAGTTCTGCTCGGCGCCGCTGATGTGTGTTTGCCTTCCGCCACGCCTGCCTTCCGCCTCGCTCCTACGGTGGTCGGAAGCAGCCGTGGAGCTTCGGCGGGGCCGCAGGGCGGCGGCTCGTGGACTCCTCCGAGGGAGAGTGGAGGCAAAACCTGGGAGAGGGCTGCCACCCGGGAGGTCAATCCCGGTTGAGTCCATGCTGGTATCAACCTCAGAGCCTGACTCTGGCTCAGACTCCGATTTGTGGTGCGCTGCAGCTGGGACAAGGAGGAGCAAAGCGCTGGTCAACTGTGAGCCCACGGCAAAAGGGAGGCAAGCATCCTAAGGAAGTCATCGGACACGGTAAAACTCTGGGAAAGCGAGGGGGGGGGGAGGGCAGGAGACGGGGGAAAGCCTCTGGGCTCCAGGCCCTGCTTGAAAAGCACTCAGAGAGTAAGGAAGCACTAAGTAAAAGCGCTCCTGCAACAGAGTGTAAAGGGCAACAGAGTGTACTCGAGCTAGAGGCTGCGGGTGAGGGCAATTTACAACCATCCACCCCATCTCAAGAGAGCATAGCAGAAAGGGGACCTGCCCGATCGAAGCGCATTATAACCACCAACACGCAGTCGGTTGGCAAAGAGAAACCTAAAGGGGTGCGAAAAAACGCAACACAGGTAACGCCATCACTGAATTCTTATTTTAAAGCTCTACCGCAGGTCCTTGATATAGCACAAAGCTTTGAGGAGGGAAAAGCTACCCAGATTAAGGCTATGAACATTGCTAATACCCCCATGGCTGTTGCCTCCCAGGAGGACTTCGCGGGCACGAGAGAGGCAGATACAGATGTGCCTCCAGGAAACTCTGAGGGTGAGCCAATATTAGTGGAGGACACCACAGAAAGCCGCAAAACCGGTGAGGCTTCTGATTTAATTTCAGGGGGTAGCACGGGGGGCTCCCTGGAGGCGCTGCAATCAGCTATGCGGAAAGAGATTAAAATCGTTTTTTTGGAATCCAAGCAAAATCAAAATGAGATCCGAGATATGTGCGAAACCCCGGAAAAAAGGTGGACGGGCTCTATGAGAGGACTGAGTCCCTGGAAGGTACAGTAGGGGTACTTAAAATCAAGCTGGAAACTGCAGAGGGTAAGATTCAGGCTTTGAGAAGAGATGGGGAAGCTACAAAGGACAGGGTCCAATCCCTGGAAAATTATTCCAGAAGAAATAACCTCAGACTCTTAAAAATTCCTGAGGGGAAAGAGGGTGGGGACATTAAGGAGTTTGTGGTTTCATTACTAAAGGACACCCTCAATCTGGATGAGTCTACTGCAGAGTTGCTAAAAGACATTCAGAGGATACACCGGGACCCCTTTCGCTTGAACCCAGCAAGGACGAAGCCTAGGAAAATACTGGTGAACTTTCTGACATACTCCATTAAAGAGAACATCTTGAATCTTGCCCTTAAGGCAAAATCATTGAAGGCACCTGATTTTTCTTTCCAAGTACGATCTGATCTGTCGAAAACTACACTAGACAGACAGTGGGAGCTCGGGCAAAAAATGGATAAGTTCCGAGCCCTAGGGGCGACTGTGCAGATGAGGTTCCCTGCTTTCCTGAGGGTTATGTTCAATAATAAAATGTATAACATCCGTTCGCCCCTTGATGCGGATGATCTTTTAGCTACCATTACTGACTATACACAGGGGGGTAAATAGACCACCTCCATGAAGACATAACCTCCTCTGAACTATCAACTATCTCCACTATTTTCTGCCACTCATACTACAAATAGAATAGAACAGAATAGAGAATGAGATAGGGGATATAAGGCGGAACAAGGGATAAGGAATCAGGAATGAAATAAAAACAAATAAAGAAAAATATTCAATATAAAGAAAAAAAAAAGGGAAAAAATAGGAAGATTCTCAATAAATAAACAATTAAAAAAAAAGAAGAAATTTATATTGGACAAAATAAAAATAAAAAATAAAAAGTGGAACACTTCACTATGTTACGTACCTCCTAATCCCCTCTCTGATACAATAGGGGGATGCACCTTACTTATTATTAAGTCATATGTCTTATGGGGTCGAACATCTAATGTAATGTTTTGGCCAGTCCAAATTCTTTGACTTAATTAGACAGGGCCGGGTTAGGGTCACGCCAGAGACGCAATCTGGCAATCCATCTAGCCAGGTCAAGTATGGGGGGGGGGTTTCCAGGGTGGAGGGTGGGAGGTGGGGTAAAGTATTAAAAAGTCCTCAAAAGTCGCTTCTCTGTTCCTTTGTTTATTTATATATTAGTTTCCACATACATCGCCGTAAGCACTATTCCACTCAAGTTAAGGGCAGTACTCCCTGGCATCCCATAACCACAATGGGTAGGCGTGAGGTATGGGATCTGAATAATAAATGATGGGGTTACAGGTCCTATCCTGGATTGTCAATGGACTGCGTGTGAGAGGTAGGAGACAAAAAATCTTGCAATATCTAAGAGACTCCCCCGCGCAGGTCATCGTCATCCAGGAGACACATTTATCAAAACAAGAGGTTAAGGAAATGTTAAAAAACCTGAAATGGGTAGATAAATACTTATGCACAGATCATGATGCCAACATCCGAGGGATCCTTATTGTTTTCAAGAAACAGGCCAAGGCCCAGGTTATAGACTATAAAGAGGATTCTAGTGGTAGATGGTTACTAGCCAATATTTTGCTAGACGATAAGGCTTATACTCTGGTTGGAAACTACGGCCCCAATCAAGACGATCCCTCCTACCTAAACACAATCCAGGGCTTTTTGACCACATCTCTTGCTCCCGTGATATGGATGGGAGACTTTAATTTAGTTCTAAATCCCAAATTGGATAAGTCTCCTAATTCTAGAGCACAGGCCCATATTAAATCGAGGTCAACTCTTATAGCATGTCTGGCAAACTTGGGGCTGGCAGATCTTTGGAGGGAGAGAGCTGGTAACACCTTGGGGGTATCCTTCCATAACCTCAAATACAAACACAAATCCCGAATCGATTATGCTCTTTTTAGTTACTCCCTTAAAGATGCTCTAAAGGATTTGGTCTATCTCCCATCCCACTTGTCCGACCACTCAGCCATTTTCTTCTCACTCACCCAGGATCAGCAGTCTATATACACCTCCTGGTCCTTTGACCGGACTATCCTGCTTGAGGATGAAGAAACTGACTTCCTCATACAAGAGTCTACGTGCTTCTTAGAATCCAACCTAAACTCTGCCTCCCTGGCTTATGTCTGGGTGGCGTTTGAGGCCTATATAAGAGGTTGTATTACCAATCGAGCCTCATATAGAAGGAAGCAATACAGGGAAGCGATATTAAATAGAGAGAGAGAGCTGACCCTTCTAGACCAGAAATTAAGTTCTGAGACTATTCCTCCGGTAGATTTAGAGAGACGGAAGGTACTAAAAACACAACTAGATAATATATTACAGGAAAGGGTGGCAAAGAGATGGGACGCCAGCAAGCGATCCCACTTTGAATGTGGAGAGGCAGCAGGCAAAATTTTAGCCTGGAAAAATAAATCAGACCAGGCTAAAAACTATATCAGGGAAGTGAAAGATGAGGGGGAAGCAACGCCTAGGACCTCGAATATTGAGATAGGGAAAGCTTTTCAAAAGTTCTTCCAGAATATCTATAAAGAAGACACTACTGTAGATCTACTGGCTAGTGATGCGTGGTTAGAAAATGTAGATCTCCCTGTCCTAGCGTCGGAACAGAGCGATCGCCTGGATAAAGTTATAACCGAGGAAGAAGTTAGCAATACCATCAAGGGAAGGCCGCAGGGCAAGATGGTATTCCGGGCAAGCTCTATCGTGCTCTGGGCTCAGCTATTGTTCCATTCTTGACTGGCCTCTTCAATGATATTCTTTTGAATGGAGCAATGCCACCCGAGTCGTGAGGCGAGGCCAACATCGCTCTGATCTTAAAAACAGGCAAAGACCCGACTGAATGTGGGTCTTATCGGCCCATCTCGCTCCTAAATAATGATTATAAGATCTTTGCCGCTATACTGTCATCGCGGCTTGGGAGCGAGATCGATACGATTATCCACCATGACCAAAAGTGATTTATACGGGGGCGTCAATTGGCAGATTTAACCCATGACCTGATAGGCGCAATAGATATAGCCTCAACTTTCACCCTTCCCCTGGCCATTATGACCCTCAATGCTACCTAAGCATTCGATAGGGTCAATTGGCCCTATCTGACTGCAGTCATGAGGAAGTTTCAAATTGGGGTAAATTTTTCTCGAACTATCAATCTCTTATATTATTATTATTATTATTGGGTTTTGTAAAGCGCGTAGTCACCCATAAGTATCCCAGCGCTAGGATCCGATCTGACCAGAGGGAGGCTCAGGAGGGTGGGGGAAGATTAGGGGAACAAGTGTGTCTTGAGCCGTTTCCTGAAACGGAGGTAGTCAGGTTCCATCCTAAGGTCCCGGGGGAGGGAGTTCCATAGACGGCCCGTGTTGACGGAGAAACGCCGTCCGCCCGTGCACACCTTCTTCACTCTAGGGATAGAGACTAGGTTTTCATGGTCCGAGCGAAGGGCTCTCAAGGCTTTATAGGGTCTGATGAATTTTTTTAGAATAGGGGGTCCTTTGTCCTGTAAGATTTTATGTGACAGGCAAAGAGCCTTGAAGGCCACTCTCTCTCTCACTGGGAGCCAGTGGAGCTGCTTCAAGGCTGGTTTAGCGGAGGATCTCATCGGGGTGTTAGTGAGAATCCTTGCTGCAGCGTTCTGGATTCTCTGCAGTTTGTTGAAGGTTGCCTCGGAAGCGCCAAGATAAATGGCGTTACTGAAATCCAGCCTTGATATGATAAGGCCTTGGATTATTAGTTTCTGGGAGATGGGAGGAAGCAGGGGCAGAATCTTTCTAATAGCTTTAAGGAGCCCAAAGCAGGTCCCGGCGATTTTTGTGGCTTGTGTCGCAAAGGTCAGATCTTTATCAATACATATTCCCAGACTTTTAACCTCAGACTTGGGAGTAGGGGGTACGCCCAAAACCGGGGGCCAGATGTTCTGCGGGAAAGAGAGCCCTTACTGGCCAAGGAGGAGAATGTCCGTCTTTGAACCGTTAAGTTTCAAAGATGACCTATTCATCCAGCCTTGAATTTCTACCAGACAGTTGTAAAGGTCTGATGGCTCCTGGTTCGGGTGAGACAGGGACACCACTAATTGTGTGTCATCAGCATAGCTCCTCCAACGGCGACATGTAGATATTAAATAATGTTGGGCTTAATGATGAGCCCTGGGGCACACCACATTGGAGGAGGGTTTCGGGGGAGCGGGCGTCATTCTCCCAGACCTGAAAGGAACGGTGGTCGAGGAATGATCTGTACCAGTTCAGAGCCATGCCCTCAACACCGATGTTCTTAAGTCGCTCGATCAGCACCTGGTGGTTGACAGTATCAAAGGCCGCGCTGAGGTCCAGGAGGATCACTGCCACTGATCCTCCCGCATCTAACAGGGCTCTGGCCTCCTCCACTGCTGCTAGCAGGGCGATGTCGGTGCCCTGCCCTGGGCGGAATCCAGTTTGTGAACATCTGAGCAAGTTGTTGGTTTCCAGAAAATTGTGACAGTTTTTTATTCACTAGCTTTTCCGCAATGTTGCTGGTGCCGGGGAGAAGAGAGATTGGCCTGTAATTGGCCAACTCCGAAGGGTCCAAGGAAGGTTTTTTCATTAATGCCTTTACAACTGCCGCTTTCCAGCCTGGAGGGACTTTCCCTTGAAGCAGTGAGGCATTAATGAGATGGGTGAGGGGGGGGCAATGGTAAGGGCCACTTCTTTCAGAATGCGTAGAGGGACCGGGTCCCTAGGAGAGCCGCTTTTGATGGAATCCAAAGTGGCTAACACCTCTTTAATGCTGACTGGCCCAAGGGAGCTTAAGTGGGGAGTGGTGTGGTTTAAGCTCATACCGAATTCTTCAGCCGTACTGTAATCAACGGCCGGGAGGGAAACAAGGATGTTCTGAATTTTCTCCTCGAAAAATTTGGCCAGTTTGGTACATTTCACTTCGTCTGCCTTGGGGTCAGGTGGATGCTTTGGAGCCGAATCTGGGACTTTCAAAAGTTCTTTTAGAATGGTGAAGGTTTATTTGGCCGAACAGACGGAGTTGGCTATTCTTTCCTGGAAGAAACTACTCTTAGTGTTGTGCAGAGCAATTTTATAGTTTTTTAGGCAGGTCCGAAAAGCGACTTTTTTACCCATTACTTTATCTTTTCTCCAAGAACGTTCAGCTCTCTTGCAATCCTTCCGGAGGAGATTAAGCTCGGGAGTGTACCAGGGAGCCGGGGTCACTCTTTTAATTCGTTTAAGGGTTGTGACTTTAGGAAGGAGTTCGTCCAATGACGAAGTGATCCACGAGTTGTACTGATCGTCAGAGGTGGCTGGGTCAGAGGTCTGGGCAGGGATGGACGCCTTAAGAGCAGATGCCCATGTGTCCGGTGAAAGTTTGTGCCATCGTCTATCTGAGATCCGAGTTTTGATTTGTTGTCTGGGTGGAGTGGGCAGGTGCCAAAAGATGGGTATTAGGAAGTGGTCAGTCCAGGGAAGGGGAAGAGGGGGACCGGTGGTAAGGGATGCTATGGTAGTGAATACGGGGTCCAGGAGGTGTCCTTTGTCATGAGTGGGTTCAGAGTTGACCAAGCGTATCTCAAATGACATGAGATCAGCCAAAAGTTCGGAAACGGTCAAGTCACTGGGGTCTAGAAAATGAAGATTGAGGTCTCCCACAACGAGAAAGTTGGGGGCGATAATAGCTGTTTGAGTAATAGTATCCATAAAGCTACAGGGGAATTTACCTGGGGTTCCCGGCGGGCGGTAAATCAGTAGCCCCGAAAAGGAGTGCAGAGGGGATATTTGTAACATGAAATACAGCTTTCGCAATCGGTGATGTTGGCGTCCCTTATTCTGCACAGATAAGAATCTTTATGGATTATAGCCAGGCCACCTCCTCTGCCGAGGGGTCTGTTTTGATATTGAATTTGATATCCTGGAGGCAAGGTGTCAATGATGTCAGACTCGGACCAGGCGGTAAGCCATGTTTCCGTGAGGAACAAAACGTCGAATCCATGGTCACTGATCAGAAGATTAATTTCATGAGAGTGTTTGGGTAGGGACCGGCAGTTGAGAAGGCCCAGCCGTGTGCTGTTCTCTCCTGCCGTGTTGGTGGGGGCGGGCTTACATATATCACACTTGGTGAAAGGTAATCCACCCGGGTGGAGATAATTACATGCAGGGTTTTTGGAGGAGTTGAGTGCGAGCAGACTATCGCTAGTATAGACTAATCGTCCATCTGGGGATTTGGGCAGAGTGGCTGGGCCTGGGTCCGGCCGGGCCCGGATGGGCCCAGACGGGCTTGCCTTAGGCGCGCCTTCGGCGCGCAAACGGTGCGCCCGCTGCGCCCGTCCGCTGCGCGTACGTGTGGTGCACATGTTTTATAGGCGGAATGTGGAGGGGGGCGTGGCCTCATCGGAGGTGGGCGTGTCTGCAAGACAGGCTCTCACGCTGATGGCGGCAAGCACCGAAATACAACCCCGCCGCAGCCTTAAGATCGGCTGCGCGGGTGTCACTAGTTCAAGTGAGCTGTCCCACCAGAGTCTAAGCAAGTGGGTACAGGTAGGATAATTTTAAAATAGCACACAATACGTTTTTTAAAAAGTACAATTTTGCACAGAGCTCCCGGCTGCGCCTCAGGAGTCGAAGGATCTGATGTGAGCTAGTGATCAGCTCGTTAAGTAGGGTGGGGGGGTGTGGCCTCGTCGGAGGTGGGCGTGTCTGCAAGACAGGCTCTCACGCTGATGGCGGCAAGCACCGAAATACAACCCCGCCGCAGCCTTAAGATCGGCTGCGCGGGTGTCACTAGTTCAAGTGAGCTGTCCCACCAGAGTGTAAGCAAGTGGGTACAGGTAGGATAATTTTAAAATAGCACACAATACGTTTTTTAAAAAGTACAATTTTGCACAGAGCTCCCGGCTGCGCCTCAGGAGTCGAAGGATCTGATGTGAGCTAGTGATCAGCTCGTTAAGTAGGGTGGGGGGCGTGGCCTCGTCGGAGGTGGGCGTGTCTGCAAGACAGGCTCTCAAGCTGATGGCGGCAAGCACCGAAATACAACCCCGCCGCAGCCTTAAGATCGGCTGCGCGGGTGTCACTAGTTCAAGTGAGCTGTCCCACCAGAGTGTAAGCAAGTGGGTACAGGTAGGATCATTTTAAAATAGCACACAATACGTTTTTTAAAAAGTACAATTTTGCACAGAGCTCCCGTCTGCGCCTCAGGAGTCGAAGGATCTGATGTGAGCTAGTGATCAGCTCATTAAGTAGGGTGGGGGGGCGTGGCCTCGTCGGAGGTGGGCGTGTCTGCAAGACAGGCTCTCACGCTGATGGCGGCAAGCACCGAAATACAACCCCGCCGCAGCCTTAAGATCGGCTGCGCGGGTGTCACTAGTTCAAGTGAGCTGTCCCACCAGAGTGTAAGCAAGTGGGTATAGGTAGGATAATTTTAAAATAGCACACAATACGTTTTTTAAAAAGTTCAATTTTGCACAGAGCTCCCGGCTGCGCCTCAGGAGTCGAAGGATCTGATGTGAGCTAGTGATCAGCTTGTTAAGTAGGGTGGGGGGGCGTGGCCTCGTCGGAGGTGGGCGTGTCTGCAAGACAGGCTCTCACGCTGATGGCGGCAAGCCCCGAAATACAACCCCGCCGCAGCCTTAAGATCGGCTGCGCGGGTGTCACTAGTTCAAGTGAGCTGTCCCACCAGAGTGTAAGCAAGTGGGTACAGGTAGGATAATTTTAAAATAGCACACAATACGTTTTTTAAAAAGTACAATTTTGCACAGAGCTCCCGGCTGCGCCTCAGGAGTCGAAGGATCTGAGGATTATATAGAGATCCCAAGGCCAGCCTACTGGTTAATGGCACTCGCACCGAGCCCTTCTTAATTATGAGGGGCACTATTATTACCGACTTGTAAAGCGCCTGGTGACCCGAGGGCATCCCCGCACTAGACAAGGCTGTCCGCTCTCCCCACTTTTATTTAATATGTACGTGGAACCATTTGTGCAGATCTTGAGAGACGATTGCTCTATTCCATCTTTTAAATTTTGTGGTTGGGAGAAGAAGGTGGGTCTTTATGCCGATGACATCCTCATATATACCATTGACCCCGTTCAGGCCTTCCCATCGGTTATAAAGAGGGCGAAGGAATTTGGGCAGATTTCCGGATATGAAATCAATGCCGGAAAAACAGAACTTATGACCTGGAATATTGATAATCTTCATCTTCCAGTGACCCCCTCAATCCGGTACCTGGGAGTTAAGATAACACATGACATCGGTATTTTGGCTCAGACCAATTTAGATCGGATCCTCCGTGAGTCCAAGATATTACTGAAAGCCTGGTCCTTACTCCCATTAACTATATACGGCAAAACAAATCTAGTAAAAATGTCTATCTTCCCCAAATTCACGTTTATTTTCAATTCTATCCCACTAGCATTTGACCCTAAGCAGCTCCGTAAATGCCCGCAACATATTAATTCTTTTATTTGGAGCTGCAAAATGGTAAGGCTGGCATGGAAAAAATTGAGGGGGAGAAGGGAGGGCTTGCCGCACCAGACCTAGAATACTACGCCTGGGCATTCCAGCTGTCATACTGAAAATGTTTAGGGCCATGTTAACTGGGGCAAACCTTCCACTTGATTGTTTTTTGTTTAAGTTCGGGCATCAGAGGTTTTTTAAAAAGGTGAGACTGAAGATCTTACAATCGCTTCTGAGAGAATGGACACAAATAAAAGCTAGAGTTGGGTTGGCATACTTCTCTAATTTTCCCCAATTTGGGACTCCCCAGGACTCCCCCCCTGTTTAAGGGATAGCCTTGCACTCCCCCTACTAGAGGCAGGCCTTCTAAGGTGGGGAGAGTTGATGCCAGGGGGCTCTTTGGTAGAATGGGAGGTACTCTCTGAGAGGGTAGGCCCAGACCTAACTCGGTTTAAATACCTACAACTGCTTAGCTGGTCCCGGGAACAGTTAAGGAAAAAGATCCAGGTGGGGAGATACTGCCTTCTAAAAAAACATCTGCTAGAATGACAATTCGTGGGCAGAGAGGTTGCCTTCTGGTATTGGTCCATCACGGAGGAGGCAGACGGGGATTTCAATCTCCCGTCGGAGTTGTGGGAATGTGATATGGGGCCACAGGGTGAGAACTTATGGGTTAGATCTTTCACCCTCCTATACAAAGCCGTCAAGCCAGTATGGCTAAGACGTAACCACGTGTTCACCGTGCACCGTGCATATCTCTCCCCCCAAAGACTTTCTAAGTTTCAGACAGGAAAGTGCTGCAATAAATGCCTCCTTCCAGCAGCCTCTGATATTCATATGTTTTGGGATTGCCCTTGCATTACCACATATTGGAAAGAAATAAAAGCTACCTTGGAGTCAATCCTTAATACACAGATCTCTTTTAGCCTGTCATTAGTTATATTTGGCCTGGAGGAAAACATTATGGGGCTAGCAAGGACCTTTTTGTTCTATTCAATCCTCTTGGCAAGACGGCAAATCTGCAAACACTGGGTAGACTCCAAACCACCAACTCTTGCAGACTGGTTGTCATCCCTCTACGAAACATCAAGGGTGGATACAGCCAGATCCAGTAGCTCTCGGAGCCTCGCCTTTTGGAATTTCTTAGTCAAGTGGAGATGAAAAGTCATTCGGATTTCCGTTTTTTTTTTCCCCGGGTCCGATGATTATGCCTCTACACTCCATGGTCCAGATGGGAGGTTTGCTGCCCACGACAACGAGCAATCCAGGACTTACATGCCGAAATAGGCCTTGATGGAGTAAGATCTTCCTGAAAGTACCTCCCGCCAATTTGATACTATGTCCGGGACTTGGACGGGATCCCTTTGTGGTCCCTTCCTTATTGGACAATATGGTGGTTGGATATTTCTTGGAACGAGGATGTGGTAAATGAGGAAAAAAAAAAAAGAGGGAGATTGAACGGTAGTTCCCAGGGCTAAGAGGATCAAGAGAAGTGTTTTTTAGTAAGGGGAGAATCTTGGCCTGCTTCCAGACTTCCGGGACACAGGTCTCCTGGAGGGACATGTTAATGATATTAATGAATTCCAATTTGATAGTCTCTGTCGCTGCTGCCAGCAATCTAGCTGCGCATGGGTCAGATGGAGAGCCTGATTTCAGGCTCTTCAGAATTTTAAGAGAGCTGGGAAGATCAATGGGAGTAAAGGCAGGCAGGGAGTACATAGGATTAGCAAGTGGAGACACAAGGGGCAGGGAACCAACTGTGCCCCCCACTGCAGGACTTAAAAGCCACCTGAATAGTGCATATTTTATCCATGAAGAAGCTAGAGAGAGTATTGCACCAGGCCTCTGTGGATGGAGACATGCTTGATTGGGCTGTGGGGTGCCATTAAGATCTGGACAATGGTGAAAATGTCTTGTTGTTGTTGTTTTTGGCAAGGTTTTGCAGGTCGAATTGTATTGGCTTTTATCCTGAGCTGTGACAGAGTAGTAAATTGTTTGTTTTAGCCTAAGCTTATGTTTAACCAAGTGGCAGAAATATTTGTGCCACCAATCCCGCTCTAGTTTCGTACACTCATGTTTTAACTCTTTCAAGTCGGGCGTGAACCATGGTTTGGAAGGTGACTCCCTAGAAAGCCTAAGGGGGGCCAAGGATAACGTATCCATTGTGTTAGAAACCCAACTCGTAAACTCAGCAAGTCCCCCTCAAGATCCCCAGGAAGAATGGGCCTAGCAACCACCAAGGCCTGGCTTAAGACATTCATATTCGTTTTGCAGAAGACTGGTTTGCAATTGCATCGGACAGGGGGGTCAGCTATTGGTTAAGAGGTTAAAAAGTGGTCAGATCAGGAAACCGGGAAGAGGTTGTTCACCAGAAGGGTTGGATACACCTGAATTGGGTAAGTGACACTGCTCCATTCAACCTGTTAGCAGACCACTTGATGGTTACCCATTTCTGATTAGTGATTCTTCACTTTCAGATTAAGAACCATAGCCGTATACATGGACCTTGACACATGACTTTCCTGTGGGACCACATAGGATGTACAACTTGGATTATTAAGTACCCTGACTACCCTGACCTCCATACGGGTGGGTCTTTGTGAATGCGGTACTAGCATAGTCCGCTAAACTGTATGTTATATATCTTATGCACAACCCTTACATCTTCCAATTTATACTTAGGTAATTGATAGAAGTCTGGTACAGAGGTTTCCCCCACGTCCTGAAGAAGACCCGCAAGCTGAGGTTTCCAATTATCCCCCAAGCACTAAACCGGGTCGAAACGTCGACGCCCCTCTTATACCATCTTGGACCACACATAACCCTAATCAAAGACGTGCATAAAATACAAATTCCTATTGTAATTTTATTATGTGTTAATAGTATTTGTGGCCAGGACCTAGTAGACTGGAATCAGTGAACCAGTCCATGTTTTTTCCATGTTTTTAAAATTGTCACTTATTATTGCTTCTGTCTATTCACTTTCCATCTCTTGAGTACCCTCTTTTCTGCACGTTCTATTGAGCATCCTCTTTATGTACCGAAAATAATTAGAACCTTTGAAAAAATAAGATTTTTGGAAGATGGTAGAATAAAAATGTTTATTCTCCACTATGATTTTTTGGGTTGTTGCATTTTTTAATCTTGGGTATTGAATACTTTGAGCAAATGAGGCTAGCTCATACTTAGGAAATTATAATTACAAGATTGATTGATCCTAAAATCTACCTTTGGTCAGGGACCATTGTTTTTGATACTGTACCATACCCAGGTCCAGGACCACAATGGGTCACCCCATTCTTGATAATGGCTACCTTGTGCAGGGATTCCTGCGAGGGTGTTTAATGTTAAATGTTTGTTTGTTTAGTACTGTTTGAATAACTTAACTCAATATATCAATCAATCAATCAACAAGATTTGTAAAGCGCGCTACTCACCCGCAAGGGTCTCAAGGCGCTGAGCGGGGGGGGGGGTCGTTACTGTTCGAACAGCCAGGTCTTGAGTTGTTTCCTGAAGGAGAGATGGTCCTGGGTCAGCCGAAGTTGAGTGGGGAGGGAGTTCCATGTCTTGGCCGCCAGGTAGGAAAAGGATCTTCCTCCGACGTGGATTTGCGAGTACGTGGGACGGAGGCGAGGGCGAGGCTGGCGGATCGGAGCTGGCGGGTGGGTGTATAGAATGTGAGGCGGCTGTTGAGGTACTTCGGGCCCATGTCGTGGAGAGCCTTGTGTGTGTGGGTGAGGAGTCTGAACGTGATCCTCTTGCTGACGGGGATCCAGTGCAGGTCTTTCAGATGGGCAGAGATGTGGCTGTGGCGAGGGATGTCCAGGATGAGTCGTGCTGAGGCGTTCTGTATGTGCTGGAGTCCAGACGGCTGGTGACGAGGGCCTGGGTGACCGTCTTCCTGATTTCGTTGGGGATCCATCGGAAGATCTTTCGGAGCATGCGCAGGGTGTTGAAGCAGGAGAACGAGACGGCATTAACTTGCTTGGTCATCGTCAGGGAGAAGTCCAGGATGAAGCCCAGGTTGCGTGCGTGGTCCGTAGGCTTGGGTGCGGCGCCCAGGGCAGGGGGCCACCAGGAGTCGTCCCAGGCAGAAGGGGAAGGTCCGAGGATGAGGACTTCCGTCTTGTCTGAGTTCACTTTCAGACGGCTGATCTTCATCCATTCCGCGACTTCTTTCATTCCTTCCTGGAGGCTGGCTTTGCCGGTGGCGGGGTCTTTGGTGAGGGAGAGGATCAACTGGGTGTCGTCGGCGTAGGAGATGATGTTGAGGTTGTGTTGGCTTACGTACTGAGGTTGATACAGTTGTCTCTCATAATTCCTTGAACATGTCCAGTAAGGAAACACTGTCATACAGTGAAGAATACATAGATTAACTCCTTCGAGCTCAGGGTGGGTCCAACCCTTTAGGGGCAGTTACTGTGAGCACGGATATCACACTTAATGAAAAAATCTCAAAACTGGAACGACTTGAAAAGAAGTTGATCAGAACGACATTACATGAACACACCCTTGCCAAATACTAACAGTCAAACGTAATACCTGTGGGACTAAGAGTGAGAAACGAACCGGCAATATTTGTTGATAATCCGAAGTTCAAGGAAGGATTCAGTTTTGTATCCAAAAATTGTTCCAGGCGCTGGATGGTGCTTGGAATTGAGACAGCTGTAGAGGAAGTCCAGCGTTTGACAAAAGAAATAGGGGACCTCAGGAAAGAAATTATTGAGGATACAGCTTTGATCAATGCGAAAGAGGCCTTAGAGCGTTTACAGAGGACAATACGTGAGTTTGATATCTACACACAAACCACAAAACTTGATAAAGTAGCAAGAGACATAAACACCTATGATGAGAATATGACCTACCCCTACCTGAAGGAAGGAAACTACCAAAGAGAACAGCCAGGCATATACACTAGCCGAGGCAGAGGAGGTTACCGGAGGTACACCACCTTTTCGGGGTCCTCAGTAGACAGTAAGTACTCATACACCAACCCACAACCTTTTTTAGAGGAAGGCCCATGGTGGGGCCAACGACGCAGGGGACGACCCTGGGGTCGACCCAGGGGAGCAAGAACACAGGCATGGAACAGGGGCTGGGGACGAGCCAGGGGGCAGACTCAGCTCCAACAGGAGGTACACGGGGACATACGAACCAGGAGACAAGACTACAGATGGTAGAATACACACCGCAAAACCCTGTTATCAACTTATCGGAGTACACCATGACCAAAAATGAACAGAGTATCTTAAGTAAAGGCCTCTCTTTCGTCCCTACCTCTATGCCCAGCAAGTTTAACCTAAAGGTGGAACTGCAACAATTCTTTCGAAAGGTCAGACTAAAACACTATTTTCAAAAAATCCCTTATAACCCCAAATTTACAGGGAGCTGCCTAGGACCCCCATCAAAATTTAACACCCCGACACACCTCATGCCGGCCAGAATCTCGGCCTATGAACAAGTTGTAATACGGGATGTAGAAAGAACCCTATCGGAAAGACACTATGTGAAATATAACACCACTAAAGCAGAACGGCAAGCCTTGACATCCCTTAGGGAGAATACGTCTATAGTAATAAAACCAGCAGACAAGGGGGGAGCCATCGTGGTACAAAACCGCGAAGACTATAAAAATGAGATACTCTCCCAACAAGGAGTGCATGGGAATTACGAAAGATTGAGTTCAGATCCCACCAAAAGACTCACCAAATTAATTGAGACCACGACACGTAAGGGATTAGAGAATGGATTCCTTAGTAAAAATGAATTTGAATACTTGAACAACAAACACCCGAGAATGCCTACTATATACACCCTCCCAAAGGTCCATAAGAGGATGAGGGATCCACCGGGTAGACCGATAATTTCTGGCTGTTGTTCACTTTTGGAACCGATCAGTAAATATATTGACACCTTCCTCAGACCCTTAGCGGAGAACACCACTACTTACATTAGGGATACCACGCAAACCATACAATTGGTGGACGAGCGTCCACATGACCCTACAAATCATTTACTGGCCACTATGGACAAACGCGGCGATTTAGGCTGCGGGTGTGTGTTAGTCTCGCTGCGCATTTTAATAAGCTGATTTTAAAGCTGTGTGGAATTTATTTTGTTTGTGCAAACTCGCACTGTGTACTGTGTACTGCTTTTGTGGGAACCTGATCTGGGCAAAAACCTTCTTACCTGTTTGTCCATCGCTCTTGACCCCGTTCCGCCCCGGCTTTGTGCCGTTTGTGCGGAGGGTCGTGTAGCCGAGCGCCACTTCCTGTTCCTGGCACCACTTCCGCCCTGCCTCTTCACCTTGCAGGTTAGCGGTCTAGTGGCTGCTGAAATTCCCCTATTTTAGGCGTGACAGCTGGAGCTCTCCCTTGACAAACGCGGCGATTTAGGCTGCGGGTGTGTGCTAGTCTCGCTGCGCATTTTAATAAGCTGATTTTAAAGCTGTGTGGAATTTATTTTGTTTGTGCAAACTCGCACTGTGTACTGTGTACTGCTTTTGTGGGAACCTGATTTGGGCAAAAACTTTCTTACCTGTTTGTCCATCGCTCTTGACCCTGTTCCGCCCCGGCTTTGTGCCGTTTGTGCGGAGGGTCGTGTAGCTGAGCGCCACTTCCTGTTCCTGGCACCACTTCCGCCCTGCCTCTCCACCTTGCAGGTTAGCGGTCTAGTGGCTCACTCCCTGGGTTGCATATAATGGCAGCCTGGCGGAAGCGCAGCGGACGAGCACAGCAGGAGCGCCGACTCCGCGCCGAAGTTGCGCCTAAGTTAAGCCCGTCTGCGCCCGTCCGTGGCCGATCGGGGCTTGGGGCCAGTTATATTGTCCAACTCATTACCTATTCTTCCGCCGACCTTTTAATGCTCTGCCGCACAGTCCCCTTACAGGCCCACGTCGTAAAGACTGCTCTGGATTGTGGCATTTTTGTTTCTCCAGGTACTGTTAGCTCAGAGATTCCTATCCCTGTCCTGAGCCGATATCCTCTTGCCTCAAATCGTCATCGCTTGGGGCCACTCCATTGACCGTGATATACCTCAATACACGGTCAATGGTGAAACATCAGCTTGAAATCTTCCAGCTGCTAGATGACAGAGCTGTGGATATCCTCCTCTTATCAGAGACTTGGCTGACTGAGGACTCTGTCCCTGACATTCTCGCCGCCATCCCCGCCGGCTATTATATCCTGCAATCTAACCGACCAGCGGGGCAAGCCGGTGGGGGGGGGTGGCAGCCATCATCCGCTCCCAGTATATTTTTACTACTTTAGCCTGTGCGGCGATCCCCAGAACGGAAAGTCTCACTATTAAATTCACTTCTCCCAGGTCCTCTTTCACTGTGTCCTTGTGTAAGACCCCCCGGCCTTATGCCTTCCTTCCCTCAACAGTTTGGTGACTTTATCTCTCAACTTATCATTAACCATGCCAAGGTTATGATTATTGGAGACTTCAATTACTGGCCCTCTGATCCCCGGGAAAGTCACCTCTCGGAGGAATTTTCTGATCTTTTATTAGGCCTGAACTGTCACCAACACATTACAATACCCACTCACTGCAAAGGCTGCATTTTAGATCAAGTGTGGACGGCCAATCTTGAAATTTCGTCCCCTATAGTGACCCCTTGCTCTTGGTCAGATCATTGTTTTATTTCTTTTTCCCTCAATTTGACTACCCCCAGTCGTCCTTCCCCTACGACCAATTTCACTGCTCGGAACTGGAAGAGAGCCAATCTGGTGGAATTCCATTCTATACTGGCCGCTACAGTCCCTCCGTCCTCCGCCCTGGTGACTCATAGGCCTCCCTCTTAGAACAATGGCCGCTGTCTGCCTGTAATACTGTTGCCCCTCTGAAAACTATAAAAACTAGGCGCCCCCATGACGCCCAGCGGTGGTTTACGGACCAACTAAAGCTGGACAAATTGGCCCTACGCCGGGCTGAGCGCCGTTGGAGGCGTAACTATGACCATCAACTAAAAGTCGAGTTTATGGACCGTTTGAAAGCCTATAAAAAATCCATCTTATTGGCTAAAACAATTTATTTTTCGCAAAAAATTACGGAGTCTGCTTCCAAGGCAAAGGATATATTTTCCATTGTGAATGAGCTCTCTCTGCCAGACCGTGTCACTCCCCAACCCCAACCTTCACAGTCCTTGTGTGATTCACTTAATGCTTTTTTTATTGACAAAATCACCACAATCAAGAACAATATCCCCCCGCCCTCATACTTCTTTTCTCCTTCTTTACCTCCCAGAAATCCTTGCTGCCTGGATGTTTTTCCCCCGATCTCCCTCTCGGAGTTCTATTCACTACTGCATAAAGTGAGCTCTGGCTCCCCCAACGACTGCTGTCCTCCCCATGTTCTTAGGGAAATCTTCTTGGCCTGCCCCGACCCTCCCCTGGCATTACTTAATAACTCGCTGGCGACGGGGGTGGTCCCGGACTCCTTTAAACAGGCAGTTGTGATACCGATCCTAAAAAAGACCAATGCCGACCCTACGGTCTTGAGCAATTATAGGCCCATCTCCCTTCTCCCCTATCTGGGGAAAATCTAGGAGACACATGTCACTCGCTGCCTGAGTGCTTTTATTGAGAGCTCGTCCTTTCTGGAGGCCCAGCAAGCCGGTTTCCACCCTCTCCATTCCACCGAGGTGGTCATCGTGGCTGTTATGGATACCCTAAGAAAGGGCGCCGATAATAACATCTCCCAAGCACTTGTCTTGCTGGACTTATCGGCGGCCTTTGACATGGTCGATCATGCAATATTGATCGACCGTGTCAAAAATGCCGGCATTCAGGGCATAGCCCTTGAATGGGTTAGATCCTTTCTGGACAGGCGTTTTCAGGCAGTGCACCTGTCTACTTTCTCCGCCTCTTATTCCTCCCTATCCTGCGGAGTCCCACAGGGCTCCGCCTTATCCCCTTTGTTATTTAATTTGTACATGCAGCCCTTGATTGTTTCCCTTAAATCCGCAGCCACTATCTTCAATTACGCGGACGATTTGCAGTTAATTTTTCCCATTGACATCTCCCTTTCCTCCCGCATCAGTTTCCAATTCACCATGCTTGAGATATCGGAATGGATGTACCATAGCCAGCCCAAATTAAACCCCATCAAGACCGAGCTTGTGCTCGTGGGTGGAGCAGCCAACCCATGGAGCGACAGCTTTTGGCGTCGCTCACTAGGGCCCCCTCCCTGCCCTGTCAATTCTGTGAAGAGCCTTGGCGTAGTCATCTCCAGCGACCTATCTATGAGGCCCAAGATTAGTGCTGTTACGTCATCCTGCTTCTTCCATCTGCGCAGGATACGTAAAATCTGTAGATTTCTTACCACAGATGCACTTATCCTTGTCATCATGGCCCTCGTTACAGCGAGAATTGACTACGCCAACACTTTGTATGCGGGAATTCCTGCATACCATCTCCACAGGTTGCAGCTGGTGCAAAATCAGGCAGCACGCCTGGTCTACCATCAACCTAAGTACCAGCATGTTTCGCCGCTACTGCGGAGCCTGCATTGGCTCCCGGTGGCTAAGCGCTGCACCTTCAAACTGGGTTGTACTGTATTCAAAGCTCTGTCCGATCTGGCCCCTGTTTTCACTTCTTCGAGTCTGAAGCGATATGTCCCCTCCAGAGATCTCCATTCCTCTTCTCACAACCTTTTAGTCATCCCCAAAATCAAACGCAAAAAACACGGCGGTTCTTGCTTTTCTTTTTTGGCCCCTAAGACCTGGAACTCCCTCCCGTTTGCTTTCCGACACTGCCCTTCCTACGATTGTTTTTGTAGGATGATGAAAACGCATCTCTTCCAGTCAGCCTTCGAGTAATACCCGTTTCTGAAACCGTTTGGTGACCGAGCGCGGTATAAAATTTTTTAACATAAAATATGGACATCTCCTCCCTCTATACCAACATCCCTCAGGCGGAGGCCTTGAAATGTATGGAAATAGTACTGAACCAACGTGCGGCACCACATAATGTCCCCACTGAATTTATCATCAAGCTTTTAACAATTGCTATGACGGACAACTACTTCAGCTTTCAGGGCCAACACTACATCCAGACTAAAGGAGTAGCGATGGGGGCTAGTTTTGCCCCCAATCTAGCTATCCTTTTCATGGACTGTTTTGAACAGACATATGTGCTGAGCCACTCTAATCCATACTATGAACACGTGGAACTATGGCGTCGCTACATCGACGAAGTTCTTATCATATGGAAGGGTGATGATGTAACATTAAACAAATTTCATGCCTGGCTAAACACTTGCTCAACGGATATTCAGTTCACGCTTGAGTACAGCCGATCTAGGATAAATTTCTTAGATATCACCATAAATACAGAGGAAGGTAACCTATGCACAAGTTTGTATAGAAAACCAAGTGAGTGTAACACCCTACTGCGGTATTCAAGTCATCATCCACGCAACCTCAGGGACAATTTACCCTTTGGTCAGTTCCTGAGGTTGCAGAGAAACTGCTCCAAGAAAGAGGACTACTTCCTTGAATCAGCAGGACTGTTGTCTCGCCTAGTTGAAAGGGGATATCCTATTCGACTACTAAAACAGGCACGCAAAAGGGCCTGGCACAATCATAGAGAACACCTTTTAGAGCCCAAAACCAAAGAGAAAGACAGTGAGGACAGACTAGTCTGCGTTACTACTTTTTCTACTAAAAGCAATGCAGTGAAGAAAATTGTCAATGAACATTGGCACCTGGTGGCAGATGTACTCGACAAGGCATCCCCACCGCTACATGCTTTTAATAAAGTGAAAAATGTTAGAGACCATGTAGTGAAGTCATTACTACCCTCCAACCCTAAGTTGACTCAAACCACCTTATGGGGTGCCCCACCTGTCAAAGGACATACAAAATGTGGGCAATGCAAAGCATGTCCGTTGGTTCAAGACACCACACGCTTTACACACAACAATTGCACACATGACCTACAGGAACACACCAACTGCAATAGTGCAGGGGTCATATATGCTATAGTCTGTCCATGCAACTTTTTGTATATAGGCCAAACCATCCAGAAAGTCAAATGCCGCATCCTGCAGCACTGCAGTCGCATCAGATGCCAGACACCAGGGGCATCATTGGTTGACCATTTCACCCGTTTTGGACATAAACCAGAAAGTATCAAGTGGTGGGTGGTAGAGAAGGTTAAACCCAACCCTAGGGGTGGTGATTTAGCGAATGTCTTGTACATACGTGAATGTCGCTACATACATCTGTTCGATACCATCACACATGGCCTTAAGGAGTATGAGGAGCTGAGTAAACAGGTCCCCACCCTGAACAATGGCTAGACACTGCGTCTGGTTCACTGTATGTGAGTACCCACTTATACAGGGGGATCCATCATCCTTGACATATCCAGACTTGAGATATAGGAAGATTAGGGACATTTTACAACACCTCTAAGTTACCTAAATGTATACTTCAATCAATCAATCAATCAATCATGCATTTTTGTATAGCGCACTACTCACCCGGGAGGGTCTCAAGGAGCTTGGGGGGAGGGGTATGCTACTGCTCGAACAGCCAGGTCTTGAGTTGTTTCCTGAAGGCGAGATGGTCCTGGGTCAGCCGAAGGTGGATGGGGAGGGAGTTCCAAGTCTTGACAGCCAGGTAAGAGAAGGATCTTCCTCCGGCGTTGGCTCTTCGGATGCGTGGTACGGCTGCGAGGGCGAGGCTGGTGGACCGTAGCTGGCGGGTGGGTGTGTAGAAGGTCAGGCGGTCGTTGAGGTACTTGGGGCCCAGGTCGTGGAGAGACTTGTGTGCGTGGGTGAGGAGCCGGAACGTGATCCTCTTGTCGACGGGGAGCCAGTGCAGGTTCCTCAGGTGGCTGGAGATGTGGCTGCGTCGGGGGACATCCAGGATGAGTCGGGCGGAGGCGTTCTGGATGCGCTGGAGTCTTTTCTGTAGCTTGGCTGTGGTTCCGGCGTAGAGGGCGTTTCCGTAGTCCAGTCGGCTGGTGACAAGTGCCTGGGTGACAGTCTTCCTGGTCTCGGTCGGGATCCAGCGGAAGATCTTGCGAAGCATACGCAGGATGTTGAAGCATGATGAGGAGACGGCGTTGACTTGTCTGGTCATCAAGAGGGAGGGGTCCAGGATGAAGCCCAGGTTGCGTGCGTGGTCGGCTGGCTTGGGTGCGGTGCCCAGTGCTGGGGGCCACCAGGAGTCGTCCCAGGCGGAGGGCGAAGATCCTAGGATGAGGACTTCCATCTTGTCCGAGTTCAGTTTCAGGCGGCTGTCCTTCATCCACTCGGCGACGTCTTTCATCCCTTCGTGTAGGCAGGTTCTGGCGGTGTCGGGGTCTCTGGTGAGGGAGAGGATCAGCTGGGTCTCGTCGGCGTAAGAGATGATGTTGAGGTTGTGCTGGCGTGCGATGGCTGCGAGAGGTTTCATGTAGATGTTGAAGAGGGTGGGGCTGAGTGAAGATCCTTGCGGGACGCCGCAGATGACTTCGGTGGCCTCGGAGCGAAACGGGGGGAGGCGGACTCTTTGTGTTCTTCCGGCGAGGAACGAGATGATCCACTCCAGTGCCTTCTCTTGGATACCGATGTTGCTGAGGCGCTGGACTAGGGTGTGGTGGCAGACCGTGTCGAACGCAGCGGAGAGGTCCAGGAGGATGAGGGCCACTGTTTCCCCCTTGTCGAGCAGGGTCCGGATGTCGTCGGTGGCTGCGATGAGGGCGGTCTCGGTGCTCTGGTTGGCTCTGAAGCCGGACTGCGAGGGGTCGAGGGATCCGTTCGTCTCGAGGAAGGCGGTCAGCTGTCTGTTGACGATCTTCTCGATGACTTTAGCAGGAAAAGGGAGGAGCGAGATGGGGCGGAAGTTTTTGAGATCGGTGGGGTCCGCTGTAGCTTTCTTCAGGAGGGCGCTGATCTCGGCGTGCTTCCAGCTCTCCGGGAAGGTGGCGGTGTTGAAGGAGGCGTTGATGATGTTCCGGAGTTGGGGTGCGATGGTGGAGTCGGCCTTGTTGAAGACGTGGTGTGGGCAGGGGTCGGTCGGTGATCCGGAGTGGATGGTGTTCATCGTGCGGGCTGTGTCTTCGGTGGTCACCGTGGTCCAGGTGCGAAGGGTGGCGGTGGGGGGCGTCGGTTCGACGGTTGGGTGCGTGGGTGGGGCACCGAAGCTGTTGTGGATGGCGGCGATCTTGCGGTGGAAGAACGAGGCGAGGGAGTCGCAGAGGTCTTGTGACGGAGTGATGTCGTTGGTGCCGGTGCTGGGGTTGGAGAACTCCTTGACGATAGTGAAGAGCTCTTTGCTGTCGTGGGCGTTGTTGTCCAGTCGTTCCTTCAGGGATTTCTTCTTGGTGGTGCGGATGAGCTGGTGGTGCTTGCGGGTAGCGTGTTTGAGGGCGGTCATGTTGTCGGTGGTCTGGTCGAGGAGCCAGGCTTTCTCGAGGGTGCGGCAGGTCTTCTTGGAGTCCTTGAAGTCGTCGGTGAACCAGGATGCCTTCTTGCTTCTGGGTCTGCTGGGAGGGTTCTTTAGTGGCGCGAGGTCGTCGGCCCAGGCGGTCAGCCACTGTGTGAAGTTGCGGGCTGCTTCATTGGGGTCCGTTGTGTTGGCGGATGGGCTCTGGCTGAGGGAGGTGGTGAGCTGGTCTGCGGTGATCTTGCTCCTTGGTTCCTGTGAGGTACCTGTTGCGGGTGGTGGTGGGTCGTGGATCTTTTGAAGCTGAAGTGGACGCAGCTGTGGTCGGTCCAGTGGAGTCCGGAGGCGTGGCTGAAGGTGATGTACTTGCTGGAAGAGAAGACGGGATCAAGCGTGTGGCCGGCGTAGTGGGTGGGGGTGTTGACCAGTTGCTTGAGTCCGAGGTTGGCGAGGTTTTCCAGCAGGGCGGTGGTGTTGCAGTCCTTGTTGTTCTCCAGGTGGAAGTTGAGGTCCCCGAGGAGGATGTAGTCAGTGGAGGGGAGGGCGTGCGGGCTGATGAAGTCTGTGATGTCTTCGCTGAATTGTGTGCGTGGTCCCGGGGGTCTGTAGACGAGGGTGCCTCTGAGGGTCGTATTAGGGTCGGTGTGAATCTGGAAGTGGAGATGTTCGGCTGCGGCGAAGGAGTCGTTGGCGTCGGTCGTGATGCGGATGGTGTTTTTGTGGACGATGGCGATGCCACCTCCGGTCTGGTTGATGCGGTCCCTTCTGATGATCTTTTACCCGTCCGGGATGGCGATGGCGATGTCGGGTGCAGAGGAGGCGTTCATTCAGGTTTCCGTGAGGAAGGCGACGTCCGGGTATGTAGCGTCGAGGAGGTTCCAGAGTTCCACGGCGTGTCTGTGGACGGAGCGGGTGTTGATCAGGATGCACTTGAGGTGGTAAGCTAGAGTTCATGTTTCTGCACGTAAGCCATATTTGATGTTAGGACACTCTGCATCATCGCTAAATATCATACGTGACAGAACCTGCGGCTATGTAACAACTGTGCATGAACCAATATGTATATGCTGCTTTATTGTGTTACTTAGTCATGATCTATAATGATACATTAAGTCAGGAATATTTGTGTTTTCTTTACTATATTGAGCATGATTCACTATATATAACTTTGTTTTGTGACCTATGCTTTTATAAAAAGTCCACCACATGATCTCGATATTGAGTATATGGCACTCGTATTACTTGCTTCAAGAAATTTACTTAGTAGAATTACCGATATAAGCTGATGGATGGGTAAATCAGTCACAATACACTATCGTAATAGGGTCAGATAATAACACCACATATGCCACATTAGGCATGTACCCTTAGCCGTTAAGGGACCATCGCAGACACTAAGTATTGCCACTTGTATCTAGGAATGCGATTGACAATTGTGGATGCCTTTCACTTAGTCTTCCTTCCATGTCTGTCAGGCACACGCCAACACTGACATGCGCATTCGTGTTGTCCGACGTACACGTCGGAGAGACGTCTTAAACGTCCTTGCTGATCAGCACCCGCTGTATCCCTAATTTTGCCTACAGAGTGGAGACATCATCCCGAATAGGTAAGCAGACCACGCCAGAGGAATTCCTCTTTCCTTTTTGCAGGCCCGACCACTTGTACGGATCAACCATATTTACTGATCCCTATGCTTCCTCCACAGTGACCACACCCGGCACTCACAACGAGGAGGAAGCCATCACCTCTTCATATTGGGGTAAGTGCAGATCATGCACTGATCTAGTTAACTGGCGACTCAGGTCAATTTGTTTGTTTTTACTGACGCTAGCCCCCTTTCACCATAGGTGAGGATTCCGCCCCGCGCCCCTCCCCATTAATTTTTGGGAACGAATGATTATTGCTGAAAACGTATCGCATACCCAAACAAGAAGGGTTGTCTTCACCTGAATTGGGTAAGTGACACTGCTCCATTCAACCTGTTAGCAGACGACTTGATGGTTACCCATTTCTGATTAGTGATTCTGCACTTTCAGATTAAGAACCATAGCAGTATACATGGACCTTGACACATGACTTTCCTGTGAGACCACATAGGATGTACAACTTGGATTATTAAGTACCCTGACTACCCTGACCTCCATATTGGTGAGTCTTTGTGAATGCGGTACCAGCATAGTCCGCTAAACTGTATGTTATATATCTTATGCACAACCCTTACACCTTCCAATTTATACTTAGGTAATTGATAGAAGTCTGGTACAGAGGTTCCCCCCACGTCCTGAAGAAGACCCACAAGCTGAGGTTGCCAATTATCCCCCAAGCACTAAGGGCCAGATGTAGGTAGGCTTTTACCGGTCGGTAACGGCCGAATTCGGCCGTTACCGACCGGTAAAAGGCATTTGAGATGTAGGGGGCAGAATCGGTAAATTTACCGTTCTGTAAATTTACCGATAGGTAATTTTACAGAATCTGTAAATATACCGGTCGGTAAATTTACTGACCGGTATATTTACAGAATCTGTAAAATCGATATGTAGGTGGGACTCTTATGAGTCCCACAAGGCCTTAGAAATCGGTATTTTACCATCAAATTCAATTTGATGGTGAAATACCGATTCAGGTGTGCATGCAAATGTGCGCATGCACACCTGTGCCATATGACAGGCAGACCTGCCCTTAGGGCAGGTATGCCTGCCATATGGCCCCCGAACCTTTTTTGGGGGTGCTAGAGGGTGTCAAAGTGACACCCCCTGCACCCTTGCCAAAAATCTGTATTTACCGATCGGTAAATACCGACCTGTAATGCCCCATTCATTCCTATGGGCTTCATAGCCCATAGGAATGAATGGAGCATTACAGGTCGGTATTTACCGATCGGTAAATACCGACTTTTACCGATTCGGTAAATAAACATCTGGATTTCCCTACATCTCCCCCCTTCATATTGACCGACTTTTAAATACCGAATCGGTAAAATTCGGTATTTAAGGGTCGGTAAATATGCTTTACCTACATCTAGCCCTAAGCCGGTTCGAAACGTCGACGCCCCTCTTATACCATCTTGGACCACACATAACCCTAATCAAAGACGTGCATAAAATACAAATTCCTATTGTAATTGTATTATGTGTTAATAGTATTTGTGGCCAGGACCTAGTAGACTGGAATCAGAAGAACCAGTCCATGTTTTTTCCATGTTTTTAAAATTGTCACTTATTATTGCTTCTGTCTATTCACTTTCCATCTCTTGAGCACCCTCTTTTCTGCACATTCTATTGAGCATCCTCTTTATGTACCAAAAATAATTAGAACCTTTGAAAAAATAAGATTGCTGGAAGATGGTAGAATAAAAATGTTTATTCTCAGCTATGACTTTTTGGGTTGTTGCATTTTTTAATCTTGGGTATTGAATACTTTGAGCAAATGAGGCTAGCTCATACTTAGGAAATTATAAATACAAGTTTGATTGAATCTAAAATCTAACTTTGGTCAGGTACCATTGTTTTTGATACTGTACTATACCCAGGTCCAGGGCCACATGGGGACCCCCTATTCTTGATAATGGCTACATGCCTAAAGGGCAGGGTGCATTGCATTTAAAATGTAGTGTATGTGTGCTTACTTTTTACATGTTGTGGCAGTGAAAAATATCCAAATTTGTTTTTTACTCTGGTAAGCCTTTCCTTTCCATATGAAATCACTGGGTTACTTTACACCACCTTCTAAAGCTTAACCACAGTTTGAAAATAGATTTAAAATTATTCAAGCACTCACTTTTATGGTGATTTAAAATCCATGTTATTGGTTAGTTCTGATTTTAGATTACTATTTTGAAAATTACACTTTTAGAAAGTTATAATTTTCCTGCTTTATCGATGTGTGCCATTCTGCTAGTGTTCAGTGTCCGCTGACTGTTGATGCCACCCCTTTGTAAAATGTCTATTGCTATCAGACACTGGACCAAGGGTTTGGTTGTGGGGCGATACCTTTCTCTCTGACAGGTTGGCCATCTGGGCTGCGCCCAGGAACTTAACTTAAAAGAGTGCTTCCCCTATTGCAGCCAGATGTAGCTCTCATCTTGGTCTACTCCCCATATTGTCCTGCTAACCAGCCAGGTGATGGGCTGCTCCCAAAACTGGTTTTGAGTGCCCACTAGGAAGGGTTTTCCCATTATGTAGCAATATATCTGGGTGGGAAGAGGGGGCTATACACAAGGGAAAAAGGTTCTGCATTGTTAGTTTTAGGGGGCCTTGTAGGACAGCTTACAGTACAAGACACACAAAGTGCTGCATAAGTAGGGTCACCCCTTTGAACTTTTTCCCCATTGGTTAGGAATACAATTCTGTGCTGTGTCTTGTTTGCATGCTTTCTATACATATAGTGACTGATCTTTGGAAGGGTGGATGTGGTTGATACAATATATTGATGTAAATGGAAGGTTGATAGGTGTGTCTGAGTACGTCTGCTGGTACTAGTCCTGGCAAATACAGTAGGAGGATAGATCCCTTACCATGCACTAATATAGTTGAGGCTGTAACTAGGAACTAGCCTGAACAAGGGCATTTGAACCTCTTACCCTTGTGCTAATATTTAAGATGTTACTCCCTCTAGGCTCAACATTTTGGCAACAGGTATTGAAGAAACCTACAAGAAAACAGAAGGGGGTTCAGAAAACATTGCATGGCTGTCCCAGTTTGGACAGGTGACCTTCTCAGAACTGAAGAAAAGCCCTCAGACCAGGATGGCATAGTCATCAACCACTCCTGGGCAGGAGGAGCCCAGATATGAAGGTAAACAGTGAACACAATTGGGTGGAACTGCTGAAAATTGTGCCTTTCTGGTTGAGACTGTGTGGGACAAGCTGTGATGTGGCCTGTCAAAGTTAATGTTTGAGCTTTATTTTTTAGGCTGTTCAATGCTACATTTGGTATAAACTGACTCAGCCTCTTTCGGCTGTGTAATGTGTCATTCTTTAATTTAATACATGGTTGTGGTTATAATCTAAGGCTATGGCACAAGAGAGCTGTGCTGCGTCAAAACCTTTGTTTGCATGTTATGCAATGTGTATTTCAAGAGCAGCAGATTGTAACTTCAAATCTAGAGGTACAGCTCAAGCAACCTGTTGTCACAGGTGTTCTTCACCTTGGCAGCATCATTTGAATCACTTATATGAGTAACACATGTGTAGCTCTATTCAGCCAGATCCAACACATAGGCTCCGGTGAGGCACCTAAAGCTGTTAAGACTTCGAGAACTGCTGATCTTATAGTAGTTAATTGTGCCTGTTGGTGGTGTTTGTGTATAAGTGTGTGAGCCAGCTATATGCGTTCAGTGGTTCTGGGGATGTTGCATACACTCTAGCCTTGCTATGACATTTGAACAGAAAGGACTGTAAGTTGCAAAATATGCATCTCCGTCAAGCGCAAAGGGTTTGTAAGACGACTGGAGAGGCCATCAGGCACGGGAATCCAGGGAATCCAGGGTCTATGGTGCTTATAGATGGTAGGAGGAAAGAGGTTTTTTTTCTCCTTTTGCAATGGTTTACAGCATGAAGCAATGCACTACTCGCATCCAGTGGGTAATTATCCAGAAAATGTCATTTAGACTAGAATTCATTACAAGACCAGAGGTTACCATTATACAATACATTTTTATTGCTGCCCCAACATGTAGCCCTCTAAAGTACCTAAAATACATCATAAACAAAACATTCCAGTTTTAGAACTTTCAAGACAGTATATAACTCCATGTCACTATCTAGTCCACTTTTATTTGCTGCTCCTTAACAAGATAAGTACTTGCCATTAACCTATATTTTCTATGTCTTTTTATGGCTTGACTAATACACATTTGAACGTGGTTCACCTTTACTTAGCTGCAGGTAGGTTGTTGTTTCATTTCACCCCAATCTGGTATACGCAGTTGAACCATAAGCTCCCTGTAATAGATCTGTGTGCAGTTTGTTGACCCCACACAACTGTAGACTACTAGCAGCAGAATGTGGTGTAGTATGAGCAACAGTATGCCTAACATCTACTGACTTTTGTGTACCTGGATATAACTTGATTAGCACAATGATGAACATGACAACTACAGCTATTAGTGTCACTGCTATAGTGTATCTATGCCCTTTATAGTAGTAGAATTGGCTTCCATTTATTCATTAGAATTTAAACCGTTGGGTGGAACTAAGCAGCTGCAGAGTCTTCTCTGTGGGTTTCCATCTGTGCAAGCAGAAAACCAAGTTTAAATGATGTGCAATTAAATTATGTACAAAGTCTTCATGACTCTTCTCTACAAAGTCTATTTAAATGTCTCTAATATAAATACATCAAGTATACTGATAATGTGCTCCAGAATGCAGTGTTTCAGTTCATCAACTAGCACTAGAAATGAATTTGCATCCAAGAAAGGAAACTTGTCCACATCCATAATAAGATGTCTCAAGCCAGCAAATTTCACTAGCATAGGAAATCCAAAAGCATGATCAAACTGGAAATCATGTTACGGAAGTTTCACTTTAATTCTCATAATGATTCCACAATTCCCAGAACTTATTCTCTCTGTTAATATTCTCTCTGTTATTTGCAAGGAAGTAAGTCCCTTAGGGGGAACAGTACCTTCAACAAGGCACTCTTGCTTGCATTGACCTTCTGGGTGAATTCCTCTTTCCTTCTCTGTCACTCTTATTGGAATCCTCAGTAAACTCTGGGATTACTGAGCTGCCACCTTCTCCCTGTGGGAGCAGTCTCCCCCTCTTATGCCGTATTGGCCAAAATATTCCTGCAGACACTTGCGGTTCCACAGCACTAGGCTCTTCGTCGGTGTACGAGCTTGGCTCAGTCCCAACCATAGGACTAGCTTCTTTGTTTTCAGTTTTGACAACCTACCCTCCAAGACCATCTTCAGGCCAAACAAGTGCTGTTTCAGATTCTTAATGGTCCCAAACAGCTTGACCAGCCTGCTCCCATGGTCTCTTAACCACCACTGGTGCTTCTGGGAGAGGCGCAGTTCTATTTTCAAGAAGACACAGAATTCAGTGAGTGTCGCCTGCACGCCCCCAGTTGGTAAGACCTCCACACTTGACAACAGTTGTAGTGACAAAGATCACTTGAAATGGCCCACCCCAATGAGGCTCCAGACAGCTCTTTCGCACATGTTTTTCCCGAGGACTCAGTCACTTGAACTAGGTTCATGGCACTGCTCCTGGTTAGATGGACGCAACACAGAACACACCACATCAGCCAGTTCTTTGCAGTAATCATTTAGGAGAGCATCAGTAATGTTCACAAGCACATTTGCAGGCATGGCTGGCAACCTCATTGCCATGCCCATGATGAACTCATTGGGGGACAATCTTGTACTTTGATCAGGTATGCTGCAGATACTCACCAACACAAGCGGCAAAGCATCAGGCCATTCAAAGATATAAAAGGACATACTTTTCAAGCCTCGATTTCAAAGTCTCAATTTACCTGCTCCACCAAACCTGAAGCTTCTCGTCTATAGCTACAGTGCAGTCTCTATTCAACTTACAGAGCAGTGCACATGATCCTCAGGATTTTGGTATTGAAGTACGTGCCTCATCAGATTCCAAAGAAGTCTGGAAGCCAAATCTGGGTATTTCCTCCCTCAACAGAAGCTTTGCTATTGTGAGACTATCATTCCTTTGTGTGGGATATATCTTAACCCATTGTGGAAAGATACACACAACAACCAGCATGTACCGCCATCTATTGCACATAGGCATCTCAATAAAATCTAACTACAGCCTGTTGAAAGGACCTTTTGACCTCCCTATGTGACTAAGTGTTTTTTCTCACATTATTCTGTTGACACAAAACACATATGTGGCACAATGCTTCAGCCATCAGCCTTAACCTGGAATTGGACTACCTCTACCTAAACATGCAGACCATTGCATCTCTTACCACATGAGTGGGACAATGATAATGCCTGGTGATCGGGGGTGTAAGGCGGTTAGGCAACACTGGTCTTCCATCTCCTAAAAACCCAAATCTATTCCTCACCTCTCTTGACACAACCTGCTTTGACCCAACTCCGCTGCTCTGCCTCTGACACCTGTTCATGCAGCCTCTTGACTTCCTCCCAAGTATCAGCTGTAGTTAACAAATGTTTGTATTTGGTCTCATCTTTAGCCTCATTTGTATACTCTCCATCAAAGGTAGAAGCATTGTAAGCATAGTATCTGACAACTTCATCAACATATCTTTTACTAACATTAAAATGATCAGCTCCCTTACAATATGCTGCACACTTAACAGCAGCAACTTGTGCAGGTATCTACAATGCTTCACTGAGTTTTCAGACTTGTTCCCCATTCTGAATGGGCAAGCCTTAGGAGGTCATGAACCCCCCTCTGGGACAATATTTATCCTAAATCATAAACAACACCAAAGTAGTACTGACTATCCTTAAAATGGTGATTCACTGCTGATCTGAGACACAAGAGAGAGCAGTAAGAGCAGTCGTCCCAGCCACTGCTTCTGAGAACATGCTCTGGAGCCGAGAAGCTTCTACTACTCCTGAAACTGTATGAACTGCATAAGCGGTTCGTAAATTTCCTTCATGTTCTCGCAAACACAAGCCGTTCACAACAATGCAAAATAAGATTCGGGTAGCAGCTCATCTTGTATATCTGGTCTAGGGGCTGCACAGTTTAGTAACATGAGGACAATCATTCTCCACTTAATTTTCATCATTTTCAGTCTCGGGAAGAGGCTGTAGGGTGGCAGTATTCAAAACAAAACCCCTCTTCAGAGTTACGTTCTCAGCTGGGCATGCTAGAGACCTCCAACTTGTAAAAGGCGGCTGTCTGTAAACATGCAGTGCAGGCCCAGCAACACAATACTCTTCTGCCTCAGTGCCAGAGGCTTCTTTTTGATCAGGGCAGCGGCATCAGGCTCATGTGGCCCAATGAAAGGCCGCAGAGTAGACCAGGAGCACCTCTGAAGGAGCGCAGGATGGTCTCCCCATCACCAGGGATGTCAGCGCTGATCCTGGGGAAGCTTATTTCCGGAAGGCTGGTGGGCCTCTGTAGCATTCCCCGTGTCTCTGGTTTGTAGTTCTCCTGGCGGGATCCACATAACATGTTTACGGGAGGTGATGCAGAGGCCTCACTTGCAGGGATAGTATGCTTGCAAGGGAACGGGTGCCTCGACACAGCACTCCCATCTCAAATGCTGCTCTGCCTTATCTAAGGTGAAACACAGCGGTCCTAACCGGATTTAGGTAAGATATGAATCATTAATCCTTCCAGTTTATGATTTATTAGTCGGTAGTAGAGCTAAAAATATAAATAAATTGTAGAGCTCATGATTCTTAGTTGATTGTTCATAAATCAAATGTACAAAATGCAACAAACCAAAACTTGATTTACCATGCAATTTAATATACTTTGTTTTAGCTGGTGATAGGTCGAATACAATTATTCTCAGACAGAGAAGGTTGCTCAAAGGGGGGAACGTGCATAGGAGAGTAGTGCTCAGTGTGAATCATTGAGAAGGGAGAATAGATGTGAAATGAAAGGCACTGTACATAATTTATCACAATGGGACTGGTTGTAAATCACCGTGCTAGTAGGCCTAGCCACATTTATGGTACATATGGTTGTGTTTGTCTAATTCCTACAGATACAGAATTAAATTCCTTTGGGTCACAACATGAGGGGTCTAGGCCTTTCCACGGGCATCAATGTTTTGACCCGGCTTAGGACTCAGGGGTAATTTCAAGCCTCGGCCTTGCGGGGCTTCATCAGGACAGGGCCGGGGTGTGGGAGTACAACCTGGTTCAGACGGGCTAGGTCACCCTCAGCGTGGTGCGTGATGGGGAGGCCTTAGTGAAGTATAGGCTCGCTACACCCTAAGGGTGTGACCGTCGGGACAATCCCAGCCGGTGATTGCGCAGGGTAACTCTAAGTGATTATATCATGTTCTGATAAGGGATGCCATTGTGTTCAAACTTAACTGAATCAAGGTGGATGGATCGGCATCTTCGTTTCTCTCATTTCAGCGCACGCATTCAATTCCAGTGCAGGCGTTTCGATCCCTTCTCACTGATTCACACTGAGCACTACTCTCCTATGCACGTTCCCCCCTGGGAGCAACCTTCTTTGTCTGAGAATACTGCATTATTATAATTGTAATCGACCTATCACCAGCTAAAAAAAAATATAATAAATTGCATGGTGAATCAGGTTTTGGTTTGTTGCATTTTGTACATTTGAGGCGCCAGGACGCCCCTTTGCTGGGGCATCTGTGCGCGTAATAAATCCGGATAACATAACATAACATAACATAACATTTATGAACAATCAACTAAGGATCGTGAGCTCTACAATTAATTTTTCTTTTGAGCTCTACTACAGATTAATATATTGAAAACTTGAAGGATTACTGATTCATATCTTATCAAAATCCGGTTAGGACTGCTGATTTTGTATCACGTTGCACCCAGGTCCAGGACCTTAACTGGGTAAACCCCATTTTTTTAAATGGCTGCCTTATCTAAGGAGCTGAAGGCAAAATATGAAGTGCTAAACCCGTGGTAACTTTCACAAAAAAACTGCAAAAATGAGTTTTGATGGCAAGAAAACCAGGAGCATGAAACAGCACCCACCATGCGCTGGGCTCCTGACCAACCACCCAGTCCCTGTATAAAACTGGGTCACAAGAGCAGGGCAGGAGGCCAGCACATAAGGCTTGTTAGCCCAAATGACGGTACCTCCCAGCAGTCCAACAATCCTCTTGGCAAAGCAGAGTCAGGGAGCAGCTGGTAGTATGGCAACAGCAGAAAAGCAATCTAGGGAGTCCTATAGGCCACCCAGCCAGTAGCAGACAGCAGGGAAACAACTGCGTTTTTTAAACAGCACAGCAGTCAGTCAGTCAATCAAGCCACTTTATTCGATTATTTAAAATCATAAAAGTACAATACTCAATATACAATAAACAGAATCATATTGACAATAAATACATATGAGCGTTTAAAAAGAAATAAAAACAGCGGCGTCAATTATGTAATTCATCAAGGCTATAAACATTGTCAGATAAAATTTGATTTTCATGAGGTATAAGGTAGGGCCTTTCATACATTGTTTAGCATAAGGTATCTTCTTTTCCTAATTCGTACAGCTGCAATAAGAAAACTAGCAATGTTAAAAATGTCCCAGGTATTACTAAGCATTTGAAGTTAAAATAATGCTGGTCTAGCCTGTTAAAAAGCCCTTTCCCCTCATTAGAGGGACTAAAAACCTCCTACGAATTTCATTGTAATGGTCACAAAACATCATAATGTGCAATGTATCCTGTGGTGAAAAGTTATCGCACTGACACAGGCCTATATCCTCTGGTTTACACCACCCCGGCAGGTTACCCAGCGAGAAATGAATTAAATTGAAACGTAACCTGATCAGAAGCCAGCGATGAAAAGGCTTGCTCACTATTCTCAGAGAGGGCTCAATTAATGGAGAAGATTTGATCAAATAATGAGCCCTCACATAGGGTTTCTTCATCTCCAGCTCTTCCCGTTCTATCATCGATATATTAAAAAATTGAGACTCAACCCATTTCATATCTTCTCTTTTAATTCCTTCCGGAACATTAAAAAGTTCAGGGTGCCCCAGTTTGAGAAACATAAGCTTGACGTAGGACAACCATGGAATGCTACTGGCTTTATCCAGGGCAACACAATCCAGCAAAATCTGATGGTTCAGGGATATCTCTGGATTAAGCCAGGTTTTAAGCCAGCAGACCAACCGGGCTATTCTCAGCGAGTCAGACACATATCCCAGCCCCAATTCCTGATGGATAGCAATAGTTGGGGTTGATTGAGGTACGGACAGGATAGTTTGTAAAAATCTATTTTCTGCTGTCTGCACCCCTTCTTACTGTTTATAGCCCCAAATCGCTGAGCCATACATAGCAAAAGCCTAGCATTTAGATCTATAAATATTAAGCATGGCTTCAAGTGGACAAGCCCCCAAGCACTGTGCAAACCCTAATAGGTTTGTCGTTGATCTAACTACCGCATTTGTTTTAGCTTTCTGTTGAGGGACCCAGGAGCATCTTTCACCGAATAACACCCCCAGATATGTGAAAGAGTTCACCCATGTCACCTCTGCCCTGTTACAGAAAAAAGATTTAACTTTTCTGTTTCTTTTTCCTATTGTCATGACTAGATCTTTGCGTTCATCAGGGCAAAGATTGGTAAGAGTGCCACTGGTGAAGAAGGCTCGGTGGGGGGGTAAGAGATTTATGGTTGGGGCAGCAAAACTTTGGAACCAGCTCCCCGTTCATCTGAGATGCTGTACCGAACTACTACATATTGTAGGTTGGATAAAACCTTATTGTTGTTCTCCCAATCCATGACTAGCTAGCTAGGATCACTTTACCTCGTATTTTGACTGCCGAATCAAACAATGATATTGGTCTATAACACCGAGGATCCCCTCTTGGACCCTTTTTTAAAACTGGAATAATTATCAACAGGGACCAAGATGCAGGAAACCCCGGAGCACCTGAGGCATTAAAAACATTTGTTAATATCTTCACCTAAAATTTAGGTTCACATTTACACAGGTCTGCAGGGACACAGTCAGGACCAGGTGCTTTATTACTAGATGTCTCTGTTATTGCCCTTTCGGTATCTTCCTCCTTAAAAACAAACGGGAATGAGACCCAATAAGTTTCTAAGCTAGGAAAGGGGTCCAGAACGACATTAGAACCATAGATTGCCTCAAAGTGAGAAAGCCACTGCGCCTCTGTGATATTACTTTCCAGAGCATCATTCTTTACGCCGGAAAAATACGGTGTATTAACAATAACCCAGAATCTTGAGCTGTCCTTTAAGACTTCAAAAGATAAAAGAGCGTTCCAGGCCTCTTCTTTAATCTAATTTTTCCATGTATGGACTGCTGACTGCTTCCTTAAACTGGCTATACGTTCCCTATCTCGAGGTGTATTTTTCAAAGCTTGAACTAGGTTTCGATGGGCCTGTGAACAGTTATTATCAAATCATCTTTCACCCATTTTTGATCTGGGTTTGGTTATGACATTCAGGTCAGATGCTATCTGATCACAAATACCTTCATAGGCTCCAAGAACCTCAAACCTTGTGGTGGTATGATCTACACATTTAGCAATGTTTTCTTTGGCCTTCTCACAAAAATCCACAAAAAAGGATTCAGGGATTACCTTGGACCATTTGAGTCTCCTCCCCTGTTCACTTATTGCCACACAGTTAGCTCCCACTTTCTTTCCCTTCGATCCCAAAATACCACAATCTTTTTCTAGCACTGAAATACAGGGTTGTGATCACTAAAGGGAGACAACCTAGCGTTATAGAACTCTACCTTAGCTGACAAAAATATATAATCAATAATTGTGTCCCTCTCCTTGGCTTTAAACGTGGGAAACTGATCAGTTCGGTCATTAAAGCTAGGTTCGAAAAGATCAGCTCCAGCCATAAGGTCCTCCAGGGCTTCCCCCTGTTGCGTATGCTCAAAGTATGGTGTCACTGAGTGGGCAGGCCCTACATGATCATCAACATGACAATTCAAATCACACAAATAAACATTTAAATCACCCATAAGTATAATATAATAAAAAGTGGATTGCTTCAACCTATAATCTTCTATTAAAAACTTTTCAGGTAACATAAATGTTGGTTCATAAAATCACATTCCCCAGAGTTATAAAAATTAACGAATAATATTTTGGGGTAATTAGGAGTAGTGAGTTCTACTATCAAGCAATTATGGGAGCCCGCCTCCATCCTCTTTGGAGATACTTTTAGCTTTAGTGAAAAAAAGAGCAGTTGGGCCCCCTTAGCTCTTCCTTCCAGGGCAGGATGTGCAGGTAAACAATAAGTTTGAAACCCATGCAACCAAACGTTATTCGTCCTGTCCCACATTTCCTGGAGAGCGATTATGTCATATGGTTTTTATAAAATTCAACCAGCTTGGATCGTCTCTTTTAGTTCTAAGACCCGCAATGTTCCAGCTGATGATTTTACATTTGGGGGCGATTTCTACATCTATAGCCTGATCGTTTTAACTGGGTACAGGTGAAGAATCATAGAGCAGCTCCAGTCAATCATTCACATCAAGCTGGGACAGTGGGAGCAATCTATTTGTTAGTGCTGAACCACCTCCTTCGTGCCCTATTGGCCAGGATAATAAATGTGGGGCTGTTACCTCTCTCCAGCAAGACCCTTTCTAGGCGGGACTCAGGCACTCGGGGGGGGGGGGCAATTAAAGGTCTGATGAGACCTCTTAGGGTAAGCCTCAATATGAAGTCTTGGAGGTACTTTTGATTGTCTTGCTAGGGGATAGAAAAAACCCAGCGGCAGGGCCTCCAGCTCAGAAGCATCCCAGAACAGCCTATCAGCTATATCCCGTTTTTTAAAATTGACAATAATACAATCGCCGTCTACCTGTTTAGGACAATTTCCAACCCGCCCCACCCGACTAGACATTAATATGTTAGATGAAATCTCAGCGTTTCCAATGCAATGTCGATCACACCAATTTTTGGTTTTTCAGTAGCAGAGCCAGGGTAGATTCATTAACATTGTCTCCAAATGGAGGAACCCCTACAAGAACAGCTACCAAAGGGGTAGCTTGTGGGGGAGATTAAGTCTACAGCAGTTTGGACTCTCTTGTAGGGCTGGGGGCCCATTAGTAGTCAGAGTCATGCCATTAAGTGGCAATTTTAGGTAACTCTGGACAGCATGGGTGGGAATCCCCCCCTGCGTGGTGGCCCTGGACTATCTCGGATCTATCCAAGGATCTAGATTTTGACCTAGCCCGTGATTGCCATTATGAGGCCTAGTCTCTGATTGGGCCTTAGGTAACATAATAAGGCTGGGAGTGTAGTGCGGAATTCTTGGTTCCCTAAGGTAGAAATTGATTCGCTCACATTTATTCAAAATGCCCACAACACAGGTATTCATAGTGTCAATTATATCTTTAGCAATGCTGGTAAGAATAGATTTTAACCGTGAGCTAAATAGGTCCTCCACCAGATTACACAGTGTTAGTTGAATGTTCTCATCCACAGCATTCCATTGCATAGATGTACTCTTTTTTTCAGCCTTTGTCCCTTCTATTAGCTTTTCTCGTGACCTCCTTTTTCCCGGAAGGCCCCAGAGTCGGCCCTTTGATAGCCTTTCCAAATCCAATGGGGTTTCCATGGTTACGGGATCTGCACCCCCAGTCACAGCAACATCGTATTTCAGTACTTCTCTCCCTGCTCTCGGGCTATTTATCAACACCTTTGGTTCCAGAGGTACAGGTATTTTAGTCAAAGTTTCAGCTGCCACATTCCCCTCTCCAGTTCTTTTTTTGCGTTAGCTGTCTCCTTGTTTAACGCTTCCGCCGCCGAGGTCAAATGTGAGATAATGGACGCAGACTCTCTTGGGATTTTTTCGCTTACCCATAGTGGATGTTAGATGGGTGGCCCAACCCAACCCCTTCCGGACACTGACGGGCTCATACTGGCCCACCCGTTGCCCGGGCTTCGCCCGTGCACATCCCGTGAAGCGGGTGCCGCAAGTTGATATTTACGACCCCTGGGTGCTCAGCTACGGCGTTGGTGCCTCCAGGCGCAATGGGCAAGGCTTTCTGGGGCTTTGAGTCCCCCTCCGGGTCCAGCAGTTAGGTGTGTGGCTGGCGAAGCCGCTCCCACGAAGCGGGTACAGCGAGTTGTTAAATACGCCTCCTTGGCGCTCAGCAACGACGTCGGTCCCTCCAGGCGCAAAGGGCAAGGCTTTCTGGGGCTTTGAGTCCCCCTCCGGGTCCCGCAGATAGGTGTGTGGCTGGCGAAGCAGCTCCAGTGAAGCGGGTGCTGCGAGATGTTAAATACGCCCCCTGTGTGCTCTACAACGGCGTTGGTGCCTCCAGGCGCAAAGGGCAAGGCTTTCTGGGGCTTTGAGCCCCCCTCCGGAGTCCCGCAGTTAGGTGTGTGGCTGGCGAAGCGGCTCCCACGAAGTGGGTGCCCCGAGTTGTTAAATACACCCCCTGGGTGCTCAGCAATGGCATTGGCGCCTCCAGGCGCAATGGGCAAGGCTTTCTGGGGCTTGAGTCCCCCTCCGGGTCCCGCAGTTAGGTGTGTGGCTGTCCTTCTGACAGAGGTACCATCCTAGTTTGTACTTATACTCCAAATGTTCTTAATCTAGGGGGCACTTCAAAAGAAACATTATACGGCACAGCACTCCCTTCCAATCTCAGCCCTGGCTCCAGATGTACTGTAGTGGGTAAATCAGCCCTCTGTGTGAGGGCAATACACAGTCTAGGCAAATGTAAGTGCTGCCCACCTCCCTCACTCTCAGCCTAGGAAGACTATCAGTATGCAGATGGATGCAGATGCCTCTCTGGTCACACCCAGCTATTTGTGTGTTGTAGCTAGCTGAAAAGAATGCACAAAGCGCAACGGTCACTTTGCCCTAGACATGGATTAGAATATGACTGCAAAGCTCTAAAGTTATAAGCACAGAGAAATGTCCACTTTCCAAAAGTTTGATTTCTAAAATAGTAACGTAGGCTCCACCTAAACCAGTAAGCAGGATTTCTCATTACCATTCTAAATATACCATGCATAGCAACACTACTCCTTTCAGATCAGGAATTACTACTTAAACGCATATAAGGGAATTCCCATTGCTAGTCAATAGGAGGAGTATGCCTCACAGTAGTGAGAAACCAAACAGGGTGCGTGTGACTACCAGAACATGCCACCCAGTAAAGACACATTTCCTGCCTTTTACTTACACAGCAACTTACCCATAGGGCTACTTAGGACCTACCTTAGGGGTGACCTATATGTAGCATATTTGGAGTTTAAGGCTTGGAAAGTAGTTTTAAATACCAAGTCAGTGTAGCAGTGAACTGTGTATGTAAGCACTGCAGTGGCAGGCCTGAGCCAGGTTTGAAAGTAGGCGTGTGTGGTAAACTCTGCTCCGTTTGTGGAGTTTTCTGCACTCCATGCTCCTCAGAGCTTGTGTAGTGCACAAAACACCGCTTCGCGTAATGCAGCGGAGATTTTTCCCCACTTTTACTCGTGAACGGTAAGTCAGTGAGCACATGCTGCCCCTTGGGTAGAATTTCTTTCTGAGCGGCAGGAAGACCAGCGCGGACAGCAGTTTGCACTAAACACGTCCCTCCTTAATGGCCAGGTCCCAGCATGCTGGAAGAGTGCAAAAATAATCCCTCTATTAAAAAAAACCACGGCGGATCCCACAGTTTTTACTAGCTATAGACCCATTTCTCTTTGCCTTTCTTTGCAAAAACAGTTGAAAAATATGTCCACACAGTGATCAGCAGTTTTGCAGAGGCTAAAAACCTGTTTCATCCTAGTCAGTCTGGTTTCAGGTGGAATCTCAGTACAGAGATGGCTTTATTGGAGGTATCTGAATCCATCAAAGAGACCCCGGACTCAGGTGACAAAGCGGTCCTGGTTCTCTTAGACCTGTCTGCGGCTTTTGACACCGTGCGCCACGGCCACCTCCTGCAGAGATTGAGGGTGTGTGGGTTTGAGGGCACGTTGTTGAAGTGGTTCGCTTCCTTCTTAGATGTAGAAATCATGAGGTCTGGTCACCTCCCTTTTCGGCCAGGAGGCCACCTCTGAGTGTGAGTATGCCACAGGGCTCTATCCTGAGCCCTGTACTTTTTAATCTGTACATGGCCCCCCTAGCTACCCTGGCTGAAGAGAATGAGGTTACAATAATATCGTATGCCGATGACACTCAACTGCTGTTCACCTGCAGGAAGGGAGAGGAGTTCAACGGGGAGAAGATCAACAAGTGCATGAAAGAAACTTTTGCCTGGTTCAAACATAACCATCTGATATGTGACACAGACAAATCTGAAATCATTTTCTTCGGCTCCCCCCCGTTGGACATCAGGAAACAATGGTGGCCCCAAGACATGTCTCCTCCCCAGGCCGCGGTCAGGACTGTGAAGAACTTGGGATCAAAAATGGATGATGCCCTTTCTATGGCACCTCAGGTTCAGTTGGCAACCGGGACCTGTTTCAGTCTCCTGAAGATGATCCGGAGGTGTTTATTTCTATTACAGACCGATCATAGAAAAATGGTCATTCAGGCCCTTATCATCTCAAGGTCGGACTATGCCAACGTTCTCTATTTAACAGATTGCAGGTAGTGAAGAACGTGGCAGCCAGGGCTGTTCTGAGTCTTGGACCTAGAGATCGGACCTCCCGCCACCTGAAGAATCTGCACTGGTTACCGGTTTGCAGCGGAAATCGCTCCAAAACTCTGGTCCTGGCTTTCGAAGCTCTGCATGGTATGGGAGCAAAATACATCTGTAGAAGAGTCTCTTTTTATGTCCCTGGCAGATCTCTTAGATCTGCCCATCAACATCTGATACTCAGCCCTAAATATCTCAGAGCCCGCAAAGGCGGCCGCTCCTTTCAAGTGCAAGTGGCTGGACTTTGAAATAAGCTGCCTCTTTCACTTAGGCAAGACACTAACCTGCTAGCCTTCAGGAAACAACTGAAAACCTGGTTGTTTCAACAAACAATATAACCGTTTCGTCTTCTTTGGGCTCTCTCCTCTCTTTTGCCTCCCCCTGAATTGGTCCTACTCTGTCTTAGCGCCGGGATACTCTACTGAGTAGCTGTGCACTCTATAAATCTATTCTAACATAACATAACATTACTCCGCCACATGTGGAACATCGTAGAATACTTTTGTCACTTCGCAGAGTTCCGTGCATCAAAAGTCCAGGAACTACACCCAGGCCTGGTTGAAAGTGTACTTCTGTTGGTGGTGTAAGAAACCCTGTAATCCCACTGTAGCATTTAAATTAAATATGACAAATAGGTGTCAACCAATCATACCATGTTGTAGAGGAAATAGCACATGCACTTTATCAATAATTAGCAGTGGTAAAGTGCCCTGAGTCCTCAAGCCAACAAAATGAAGGTCAGAAAAATAGGAGGATGAAGGCATAAAGTTTGGGGATAACGCTACAAAAAGGGCCCGGTCTAACACCAACCCCTACCTTTTGACTGAATACCACCTCCACTTTGCATAGCAAGAGCGCCCTGTGGGTACACTCCTTCCATAAGGGGTGCATTCCCAGCAAAAGGAGAACTGTGACTTTTCTGGAATGAGGTGATTCCCCCATTGACCTTTTGGGACATTTCATTTTTGACTATTTAACTTCCCACTTAACAATCATAAGTCCTGATTGCAAAAGCAGAACTGATGGCTCTTCTATAAAGCTTCTGTTCGCTCCTAATCTTCTTCTTATTTTTGAGCTATTTCAGATACTTTATGATGAGCTTGTCAAGATCTCCTAGTAACATCCTTGCTCATATAATGAAGCGATTTTTTTGACAAGTGTCTATTTGAGCCAGTTCAAGACTTCCACTTATCATTTTATCTAATTCAAGTTTTAATCTAGCGACATCCAACAAATTCACATTTAATCATGACTTGATCGTTCCTTGACTTATTTGTGAGCTGTCACTTTCATTTGGAGTGGCATTGAGAACTTTCAGCCATTCGTCTAGCTCTTGGGCATCAAGTCTATGTGGCCCTTCAGACGTTTTTGGTACAGGTGCTTCTTTGGAGGGTGCTACTATACACATTTATGGTGGCTACCAAGTGAGTGAATCCAAATTTGGCAACCTCCATAATGACCTCAAAGGTCTAAATTCTGTGCCATTCGCTTATGGGTCTGTACTTGCACCACAAGGGGTACTCACATTCTTTGGAACCAAGGGAAGATACTTAAATTTTAACTTGTACTAACCTTTTCTGGGGCTCTTGACTCAGTTGGAACAGCCAAACTTTGTGTAACACACCATGTGGAGCTGGGATTATATATTAGGTGTTGGACTTGGCCCTTCTGGCAGGTTCACCCCTAAACTTTTGCTTGAAATGGTGACCTGGTGATAGTGATTTTTGGGTTCTGCGCACTTTCACTGTGTCCCAGTGGAAAGTGCGTGCGCACTTTGAGTGCATGTGGTGAGATAGGCCTGCCCTCCAATAGGAATGAATGGGGAATGTCTGTGTCCCTGGTAGTTCCTGATGCGTGAGGTGTGCATGCTCGAGTTTGGTATGTGTGAACTCATGTGATTAAAGGCTTCGCAATGATGTATGTGGCATGATTGTGTCTTGTGCAGAAGTACCACTTCTAGACATGACTATGTGTGTGCTGTGAAGGTGCTGGCGTGTGATTGGCGAGAGCTAGCTGGGATGCCAGGCTCCATGAGTCATGATGGGTCTGCCCGGTGGTGAGAGTGGAGCTTAGCATGCTGATGGCTGGGGAGGAGTGCACCTGGTTCCTGATGGGGCTGGGCTTTCCCCACACCCTGCGGGATGCCTGGGAGCGCTTTGGACTTTCCCTGGAGCGCCTGGAAGCGCTTTATTTACCTTTAGTGCTGGAGAGCGCTTTATTTTTGGTCCTAGCGCTGGGGAGCGCTTTTGTGCACAGCCGGTGCCCACCCGGCATTTGCCCGCTTTAATTGCCGATTTTAAAGCCCCCTGGCAGGTGCCCACCCCGCCAGGGACCTTACCGCTATTTTTGGGGCCCGATCGAGTGCCCACCTCGATCTACCTATTTACAAAGAAAGCCGGTGCCCACCCGGCGTTTGATACTGTGTCCACCGCCGCGCTGCCTGCGACGACCCGGAAGTGGTTGTCAGGCCGGCCAATCAGAGCGCGGCCCGACCGGAAGTCCCGCCCCCGCAGCCCGAGAAGAAGGAAGGAACCGGCTGCATCGGGCCGGCGAGGCTCTCAAGAGGGAGAGCCCGGCCGCCGGCGAAAAGAGGCAAAGTCCGGCCAGAGCCCAGCGGAGAAGAGCCGCCGGGCAGAGGAGACGCGCTACTCCCCAGACCGAGGGAGCATCCACAGAAGCCCGGTGAGTGCCTGTAAAAGGATTGGGGCAGTCGGGGCACATTGCCGGTGCCCGCCCCTCCCCTCCAGTACGAGTCCCCGAGTGGTTGTGAGCCCGTGAGGCTCAAGGCGGCACTTGTGCAGAGCCCCGAGAGGCTCAAGGGGCACTTGCGGAATCTCGAGTCCCCCAGAGGGGGAACTCCCAACAAAGGCACCCCACGTGTTCGCGGGTCCCCCGTGAGGGACCCCACCGCCCCAGAGAGGCGGCACCTGTTATTGAGAGCCCTAGTGAAAGGCTCGTGGGGGCCTTACCTGTTGTTGAGCCTTTCGAGGCTCCAGTATCCTGGGGCATTCTTTTAGAGTCCATGAGGGACTCCAACGTACTGGGCATTGTGTGTTGAGCCCCTTGAGGCTCAGCAGGGCCGCAGTTGTGTTCACGAGCCTGCGAGGCTCAGGGGCATTTTTTGCTACAAGCCCAGCAAGCTCTTTGTCCAGAGCCCCGAGGCTCCCAAGCGGTGTTTCGCAGCCCACATCTGTTTAAGAGCCAGAGAGGTTCTTGAGGGCCACATTAATTTCTTGGAGCCCACGAGGGGCTCAGGCGCATTATTGTTGGTTGAGCCAGAGAGGCTCAGGAGACAGTCAGTTGGGCAGAGCCTGCGAGGCTCCAGCGTTGGCCCCAGCCTTGTCTCACACAGCTGCCCAGCACTTCGTGGGCAGCTGCCACGTTTAGGCCCCTGACACTGGGACACAGGGCGTCCTAGCCCCAACAAGCCCAGTTGGCCTATGGACAGTCACAGGTGGTGACTTATGTGAGTTTGGCGCAATTGTTCTTTTGCTGCACCTCTGAATGTGTTTTTATGCATCATGTGCCTTGTTCTTACACCTCTGAATGTATTGTTGATGCATCATGTGTTTTCCTTCCTTACACCGCTGAATGTATGTTATGCATCATGTGTTATGTGCTTACACCCCTACAGGTATTGTGATACTTAGGTGGTTGTTCTCCTAGTGCAGGTGGTGCTAGTGAGGTCCTGGTTACCAGTGATTCCTGGTTGTGTACTTTATGTTCTAATTTGTGCTACAGTGATTTTACATTCTAAGTTCTAAAACTGCTGATTCCTGACAGTGGTCCAGGTGGCCCTGTCTTGTACATATCCCCTGTAAATTCATACAAAGGCTATTTTTATATAACCTTGTGTGGAGTTTCCTTTGTGGTGGGTCTTGGGTGTTGTTGCTGGGATGCGTGCGCAAATACTTAACTCACATCGCCTCCAAGTTTAGCCTTGCTGCTCGCGCCACGTTACCTAGAGGGTGAGCAGGGGTTATCTTGTCATGTAACTCCCGTGCCCTGACTTGGGAGTGGTGGTCTCTGACTGACTTTGGCGCAAGCCCTGGCCAGCCAGGGATCCCATTTCTAACATTAGGACTAAAGGGCCAAAGGCAACCAGAACAGTGAGAGCATCAGGACTATTCAAACTACGGTAATATTTGAAACTGTTGAGGGGCCAGGGGCACAAATCCCCAAACTCCCTCCCACAGAGGTTTGATTCATATTCACAGGGGTGGTCCTCATTATATTAGGGCTCACAATTACTGGTGCTATAACAATTATAGCACAAGTCCTATCCCTGAGCTCCCTCACACCCCACAAAAGTATCGCTCATCTCCTATACCTGTGCCACACATCACCACTAGCCGTAATGCCCTCTACGCCACCTCTCAGGCTGGCGAGTGGCCTCCCCCTACAGCTAAGCCGGGCCCGCTAACGCAGAGCCCTTTACCTATATTGGGACCACACCCCGCCTCCATTCCATCAGACACTAACATCATGAATTCACCTATCACACAGGCAGTTATCTACGCCCAAGCTAGGTAGAAAGAACACCCCGTATTTACACCAACTATGGCCACAAGCAATATCGCCACCGCCGCCTTAACCAACATTCACCCGTCCCCACCACCCGAAACAGACATTCTGAGTAAGCAAGTCCCCTCCTCCTCTTCCCCTCCCCGCTCAAGACACCACAGGCCACCCCCCGCCTACCTCGTACTCCCCCCAGGTCACAAACCGGACCAGGCAACAAGGTTCACAGTCACACCTAGACCTAAGACCCCATCACACACACTCAGGCTTCACACACTACACTCGTGGAGATAAAGATGTCAATTCATCAAATTAAAAGGGAACTGCAATCACTCAATGATTTTAAAAAGGAAGTGCAATCACTCAATAAGCTTTTATTGAGACACCCAGGGCTCACTAGAGCTAGAACACAGTCTAGGCAAACGGGGCCCCTGAACCACCTTACACCTACTAGCGGGAATACAGCCCCTTCCCACAACAATGCCTCCCGACCAGCTAGATATGTTAACTCTTTATCTGAGCAGGAGCTACTCTCTCTGGTACTTTCCTACGAGTCCTCACTTGGGACCCCGTTCCGGCCCGCTCCAATGATGAATCCTACCATCCTAGAGAGCCTATAGGGGTTATTCCCATTAACCCCTATAGGCTCTCTAAACCCAACAACAGAGGCGTCATCGACCATAATATAAAAAGAATCCCTCTCACCAGGGAACCCACCTTATCGACCACCTCTCCACAGCTCAAATGCATATTACTAAACTGCGGTTCAGCCGTGAGACATGCAGCAGACATAGCTGACCTCATTCTCTCACAGTAACCTGACCTAATACTACTAACCGAAACCTGGCTAAATGAAGCCTCCTCCCCAATCCTTGACATACTGGTACCTCCTAATTATGGCATCATCACAATGGATAGACCCGGTCCCAAATCGGGCGGAGGGATCGCTTGCATACACCGCAGCAACATATCAATCAACAGATCCTAAGACCCGGTTTCCCCCTCCTATGAATATCTAGGCCACGACATCACCAGCAAGGGCAAACCCCTATGCTCTCTACACACCATCTACCACTCACCGGGCGATAATCTAAGATTCACCGAACACTTTATGGAAATGGTATCCATGTTCACTGGGCGTCAGGTCACACAAATATTCCTAGGAGACTTTAATCTTCACTGGGACGACCACAACGACACAGTGGTCAATAGCCTCAAAAACTTCCTCAATAATCTAGACCTAACCCAGATCTGTCACAACCCCACACATGACAAGGGATCAACCCTGGACCTGATTATCTCCAAGGCAGATTCCATTCAGCTAGACTCTATCCAACCATGCGATTGGTCAGACCACCATATCGTCTCCTTCATCATCAACGAAAAGGTGAAACTCAACCCGGTCCAAGTAATGAGAACGAAAACATGGAAAAGAGATCTGAAAAGAATCAACCCTGTCTCCGTGCCTTCCTCTAGCTACAATCTTCTCCAGCCCCCCGAAGAATCAGTCAAAGTACAGGACCTCACGAGTCATTATTTCGAGGCCATGACCTCAATCCTAAATGAAGTCGCTCCTCTCCAACTAAAGAACGTCTCGACAAAGGTCTTGAAGCCTTGGTTCAATGGTTCACTCAATGAGGACAGGCGTGCGCTCAGAGCTGCTGAACGTACCTGGAGATCAGTCCCATCGGCCAATCACCTCAAGATACTACGGAGAAAGAGAAATGCGTACCACAGGAAGATCAAGCGCTCCAAAACCAACTTCTTCAGCTTCCAACTGGACCGTACAAGAAACCGCCCAAAAAAGCTTTTTAAACTAATCAAAACACAAACTAAGGAGGCACCACAGCATTCACAGCTCAAACATAGTTCACAGCCGGGCTACGAAGACTTCTTTACCTTCTTCACGCAGAAAACCGATAACATCAAGAAGGACCTTCTAATAGATCTAACATCTCTACAGGTTCAGAACTCTACTACGTTCTCAGCAGCTCTTGCTGGTCCTCACTTTACCCAACCTCACCCATGCCTGAAAAACGGCGCAGCTTGGTCAACCTTCTTGAACTACACTGAAGACTCCATTGGCAGATTGATCAATACCCCGAACCCTGTCAATCACTTCACGGACCCCCCCTCCCTGCAAATGCGGTCAAAGACCTCTCAACCCTGCTGTTACCCCTCTGGTCCAAGATTATCAATAGCTCACTGGACCAAGGCCACATTCCAGATACCCTCAAAATCGGACAGGTTTCACCTATCCTAAAGAAACCCACGGCTGATCCCTCGGACCTAAATAACTATCGCTCTATTTCCAACAACCCTAGAGTGGCCAAACTTTGGAAAAATGTGTACAACTTCAATTGACAAGGCACATCGAGAACTTCGACCTCCTGAATACACACCAGTCAGGTTTCCGAGCAGGGCACAGCACCGAATCAGCCATGACCCACATAATTGATGGTGCACTGCATATCCTCGATCAAAACGGCTCCTGCCTATTCATCTTACTGGACCTCTCCTCAGCGTTTAACACGGTCAAGCATGAGCTCCTGCTAGACCTTCTGGAACACATAATGGGGCTCTCATGAACAGTGTTAAAGTGGTTCACATCATTTCTCCAGAACAGGACTCAGCAATTCAAGGTAAATAACTCTCTATCCAAACCGGTCCCAGTAACCCTAGGTGTTCCACAAGGCTCCGCACTCTCCCCAACACTATTTAACTTCTTCATGGAGCCTCTCACTCAAATTTTGCAAGCATCCAACGTTCAATTTCACATGTACGCAGACGATACACAACTATACCTCAAGATTCACTCGGTAGACGACATCAACTTGCTTAACGTAACCCTCAGGAACACTCAAACATGGCTGGCAGAAAACCATCTGAAACTGAATGCCCTAAAAACAGAATTCTTGCTAATAGCCCCTCCCACCTAATTACCCATGATACAAGAATGGATTGAACATCTTTCGGCACTCAATGTCCAACCCACAATCTTGGATTCAGCAAAATCATTAGGAATAACCCTGGACAGCAACCTCACCATGCAGAAACACATCAGTAATGCGACAAAGGGAGAAAACTTCCACATTAACATACTGAGGAAACTGAAACCCTTCCTACCAGCCAACGACATCAAACAGGCTGTTCAAGCCCTAGTCTTACCAAGACTGGACTATGGATACATCTCTCTCTGTGGCCTCCCCAAGATATCAACCGCCCCACTAAGAGCGTCAATCAACGCCGCAGCGAGACTCATCACCGGTGCCAATAGAAGATCACACATATCCCCGGAGCTACACTCACTGAACTGGCTACCCTTGGAAGCCAGAATACATCTGAAAATTGTGTGTATGAATCATAAAGCCTTGCATCTAAATGCACCCATCTATTTAGCGCAGAAACTAACCCTCTCGGGCGGGGCTAGAGCCTTAAGAAGCACGCAAAACCTATTACTGAAGCCACAAAAATTCCACAAGAAGAAAACATACAACCGATCCTTCTCCAGGATGGCACCCAGAATCTGGAATGCTCTTCCCCCAGAAGTCAGACTGAACCCTTCCACAGCCTCCTTGAAAAAACAAGTGAAGTCAATCCTCATGGCCAAATTCTGCCGAGCGTGATGTTCAGACACAGCAAGACTATTTCAGCTCGGTCCTTGTTCCTATACCGGAGACAGGCTCCATTAAGAGCCCTCTATTTCACCTCAACTTACCTACGTCGCCCATACCGAGACAAAGATGACGACACACCATACACACCATTAACCAGCTACGCCAAGATGGCACGATCATGTACTTTGTTCTCAACTTGACCATTCCCAAGTTTCTATGATTTATCATGTATTTATGTACTTTACGTAACCTAACTGGTTTTGGACCGGTCTGTACTCTATTAACTTTACTGACTGTATAGCGCTCTGATATCCGCCTAGGATCTTGTTCGCGCTCTATAAAACTTTCAAATAAAAATCCACTAGTATTAGCAATTCCACCTCCTCTTGTTTGAGACTTAGTGCATGGAGGCGGATGGACCAACAACACATCTAAAGGACTATCACTACTGTCCCTGTCACAGTTTTTACCACCCTCAGCTGATTCATTTGCCTCCCCCTCCCCCGCTCTCTTTCTCCATCTCTCTCTCTCTTTTTTTCTTCTCTTGTCAATGCTGCTCAACCTACACACCTGTCAACGCTGGATACAATTTAACTCCCTCTACATGTCCGTTCTCTACTTCTTCTGTTCTTCATCCTGCATTGCATCAATATAAGTATGCACTTCCTTGTTAGCTTTCCTTGATATCTTTCTTTCTCTCTGGCATAAGCTGCACGCTCTCAGGCATTGAGTGCTTCAAACCTTCGCAGGTCTAGCCTGTGGGTCTAGCCTGTGGTTTGGATTGGATTGGATTGGATGTGTACTTGTAGAGCGCGAATTGCTGCCCGGGGGCGTCCAAGCGCTGAGAATACCGTGGACCCGCACTATGGCCCAAGAGGGCTTCACCACATGTTCAATGATTCTATCATTAAATGTGCCATAGCATGGAAAAGTCAGGGCACCTTCTTTCTCAGTGATCTTGTGCTATTGTTTAAGCCATATACAAGTGTTTGTCTCTACATTTATCACCATATATTGACTTTCAGTATCTTCAGGTTGGGCTTGTACTCCCTTCCTAGAAGGTATCATCACATCTCCACTAATCAAATATCATATGATCTTAAAATATTTAATTTTTCCTCTCAAAATATCAATAATCACAGTTAGAATTGTTTATTTGAAAACAGGACCCCATAATTAACTCACAATTCCCATTGCAAATCAACAACCAATATCAGAGTAGCACTTGGTGATGTAGACAACTAATAGCAGCGTGGCTTTACACCAACCAACCAATCCCAGTGTGGCACAATGTGATGTCAGTCTCACTCCTTGCAGTGGTTCACCCTACTTTCATGAACACACTCTCCTCAACAATATACATACAAACAAATGCAATGGAGATAGCAACAAATGATTATTGTTTTACCTAGGAAATCGTCAAAATTCAATCACACAAGAAATAATTTGACACACATCTGATTGAAACGGTGCCCTACGGGAAATGACCCTGATTAGAACAGTTTCCCTCTGTTCAAAAGGTCCAGCACACTAATCATAGCCTACTCCCACACATAAACATAAATGTCCATATCTCAATTGGACTGTCGACGAAGTCACTCGATAGACCCCAGAAAAACCTTAGCAGACAAGTATAATACAGTGTCTCTTACACCTTTAATGGCATCCCAGGATCTTAGGCCAAGTATGACCCGCTAACAGCTTGACTTCTTCAAAAGAAACACCCCATTCACACAACATTAAAATACCACCGCAAAACATGACACAACTATTATAACACGACAAGCATAGCATAAGCCATACATACACAACCCTATTAATACTCACTCCTCCGATGTTATCGGTCTGCCATAAACCACTGGAATACTGCTGATCTTCCAAATCGAACCATAGGCTCTGGAACTGGGACTGGGATTTTTAACTATTCTCATGTAAAATCTCCCTACTTGCTATCTCAGGACCTAACAATCCTCTGATACCATCTGAGAATGCATAGAACATGGACACCTTCTTTATGGCCTCTTGCAACGGACGGTTATAGGAGCTTGAGAAATAAAAGAAGTTAGGATCAACTACAATTTACGAATTACAGTATAACCCATTTGGCCACACTGTAAAGCTCAGAGTCGATTGTTGGGGTTTAGTATGGGGTTAAGTATGGCTTTGTTACAAATTCAAAGTTAAGCAGAAACATACCATAAAAATACAGAATCACTAAGGGATTTCCAAAACGATGTACACAATTTATCTTCTGAAATAGAAAGCAAACGAGGACTTTGGTAGCTGCAATGCAAAGTATGAGAAATAAAGTCTGGTGAGTAGATTGAAAGTTTCAATCCTCTTGCCTACAAATGAGGTTGTCTACGAGGATCAAATAAACCCTATTCTAAACTAGATATCAGGAAAACCCTATTAAGTCAGCAAAGCAGAGAAAGGTGTCAGCACAGCAGAACCTCTGTAGAAGAGAAGGAACATTGCATGGCATAAAGCCACACAACAGAGATATTGCAAAGAGGTTTGTATCCTCTCAGAGTCTAAAGGTAATCTGAACAAAGCTAAAGTGTAATCCTCAATTATACCTACAACAGAACCTTCGAGAATCATATGTCACATGTCTCATTGATTTTCATCTACAAATACTAAAACTTGGCAACTACGTTCTTTCATTTGGTCCACACATTAGAATGTCCTTGGATTCCTCCCATCTCCCTATTGCGCTCCTTTTGTTCATTAAATATTTATTTATTTATTTATTTAGCTTATATAGCGCAAACTGCTACCCAACAAAGGGTTTCCCGGCGCTGTGATTCAGTAATAGCTGACAGGACAACTGACTTAGATGTTGAATAGCCAGGTTTTCAAGGCTTTTCTGAATTTCATGAAATTCAGCTCGGAGCGCAAAGCCTGTGGCATGGCATTCCACAGTGAATGTCCAAGGAAGGCGAAAGATTTGCCACCCATCCGTGCAAGTTTTATTTTAGGGATGACAAAATTGTTGGCTGTTGCAGATCTTAGAGTCCTAGCTGGATGGTAACGGTGAGTCAGATTTTGTAAGTACTTGGGGGCTTTTTTTGTAAAGATTTTGTGCATAAAGCATAGGGACTTAAATTTAATCCTATTCTCTATTTTCAGCCAATGCAGTTCACGGATAAATTTGGTGGTGGATGAGAAAATAGGAATTTTACCTAACAGTCTGGCAGCTGCGTTCTGCACAGTTTGCAATCGGCGGATTGTAGCTTTATTTGCCCCCATATATAACACATTAGCGTAATCTAGTCTTGATGTTATTAAGGCATTGATGACCGCTTTTTTGTGTGTTCTGGTAGCATCCAGCAAATTTTCTTTAGCCAAAGCAGGTGGCCGATGTTTTAACCGCTTGCTGGTGCATATTCAACGAGTCATCCACAATAAAACCTAGATTACGGGCCTGTGTAGTTGGAGTTGGGGGAGTACCCATTTCTGATGGCCAATGTTGGGGTCCCCAAAGTTCTTTATTTTTCCCCAAGACAATTAACTCGGTTTTTTCACCGTTTAATTTCAGGAATTTTTTTTGCATCCACCCTGCAATTTTTTTCAGTCCTAGATTTAATATGGAGGGGTTATTACTTCCTGATGATGAAAGGGAGAAGAGAAGCTGCGAATCGTCAGCGTAGGAAAACATCAGCAAACCAGTCTCTTCAACTATTTTTGCAAGCGGACTCATGTACAAATTAAAAAGTAACGGGCTTAAAATCGAGCCTTGTGGGACTCCGTGTTTAAAGGTAAGGGTTTCGGAACAAGCAGATTGAGAAAAGACTTGAAACGTTCTATTCTCAAGTAGAGATGTAATCCAATTTAAGGCAGCGCCACAAATGCCTAAAGAGTGTAGAGTCCGTATTAGTACCGCATGTGACACAGTGTCAAATGCGGCACTGAGGTCAAGAAGCACTAGTGCCACCGTTTCTCCTCTGTCTATCATAGCGCGAATATTCTCTGTCACACCTAATAAAGTAGTCTCAGTTGAGAAGCCAGCCCGAAAGCCTGACTGATGGGAAGGCAACAAGTCATGTGTGGTTATAAAATCTGTGAGACAGCGATGGACATGTTTCTCCAAAATTTTAGCAAAAATGGGGAGAAGAGAAATTGGTCGGAAGTTAGAGGGTATATTTGGATCAGCATCAGCTTTTTTTAGTAATGGGTGGATCATTGCTTGTTTCCATTCATCTGGCACGTGTTCTTCCTGTAAGTATATGTTTAAGAGATCGGTAATAATGGACATAGATTTCCTACTAAGTAATTTTAAAATGGAGCATGGTAGAGGGTCTCTTGGTGAACCTGATTTGATTGTATTAATTAGGTCTATGACGGTGTCAATATTAAGCATAGGCCAGTTGTCTAGTATGACGGTATGAGTATCACAGACATTGGGAACTAGAATGTCATCTTGATTGCGAGGTCTATCCAGGAAGGAATTTCGAGCATCTATAAGAGCTTCATTTTGTTCATTCTGTTCTTGTTCAATGCTCTGATAAATTTTATCTACTTTATTTACAAAAAAGGTAGCTAGTTGGTCACATTGTGTTTTATTAAGGTCAGGTGGAGTTTGTGAAGTATTTGAGCCAGCCAGCTCTTTAACGATTTTAAAGAGAGTCTTGGATTGATTTAAGGCTGTAGTGATTTTGATGCAAACAAATTCGGCTTTAGCTTTACTACACATCTTTTGATAGTGTGTTAATTGTGTTTTATATTCCTTCTTAGTTTCTATGGAGTAAGACTTTCTCCACTGACGCTCAGCATTTTTACATTTAGTTTCTTCTAGCTTTAGAGAGTCATTGAACCAGGGGGCAGGTGGGCGCTGATTTTTACCCTTTAGCTTTGTTTTAGGCAGACACGAGTCGATGGCTGTCAACAGCCATGTCTGAACAGAAGCCGAGAGATTTTGCACTCTTAATTTAGTGCAAGGTGTCGTGTCTTCTAGAAAAGTATTCAGAGTGTTAATATCTAATCTTTTCCATTTCCTAACAGCAGAAGTTGAAGCCAACGATGTGTCTTTATTTATCAGTTGTGCTCGAAATGAGAATTTAATAGAAAAATGGTCTGATCAGGGAATAGGCAAAGCGGGGAAAGTGTCCAAATTAGCAATGTTGGAAAAGATTGGGTCTAATAAATGCCCAGCGGTATGCGTGGGGCCAGAGTTCTTCAAACTTAAATTAAGAGACGCAAGATCGGCAATGAGTTGAGTGGCATTTATACAGTGATCATTGTCCAGATGTAGGTTCAGATCGCCAATGATTGTGAAGTTAGCAGCGTTCATGGACAAGGGGCCAATAAGTTCTGATAAATTAGTTAACCAGTTTGATGCCGCACCCGGCGGTCGATAAATGAGTGCTCCAGAAAATGTAAAATTAGGGGAAAGTATAATTTTAAAAATGGCGCCTTCGCACCCAGGGCATGGAAATTTTTTAAAATCGCAAGGATTTTTTTTTTTAAAGATTATGGCAATGCCTCCTCCTACTTTGTTTATCCTATCAAGGCGTATGATCGCGTATGAATCAGGGAGGGCCATGGCAACATCAGGCCCAGAGCTTGCATGAAGCCATGTTTCCGTTACAAACAAAGCGTCAGGAGCCTCATCTATTAATAGGTTGAATATTTCTGTTTTATGCTTGGGTAGGGAGCGGCAATTCAAGCTGAGAAAAGTAAACAGCCTAGAATCAGGGTTAGAGAGTTTCATATTGATTCTATCCTTCGTTTGTTTTGTCCCAACAGAGTTTATTGCAAGAGTGCAGTTATGACATACATTATTCTTTCTGTCTAAATCAAAATGACAGCAACGAGGTTGTCTAAGGGATTTCAGAGCTAATAGTTGCTCAGAACTATATTTTATGGAGTAAGTAATATTGTTAGCATTAGTTGTAGAACCACTAAGAAATACCTGGGAAGAATATATAGGAGGCTGAGGGATAAGAGCCATGGCCGTCGGGCTCGTCCAAGGCGCGGACGGGCGCAGACGGGCTGACTCTGGCGTGACTCCGGCGCTGATGCTGGCGCGTCCACAATTCGCGTCCGCTATCGCGGAGGATTGCTGTTTCCTTATGTAGGGATGGCTAGAGCGCTGTTGAAGCTCACGCCTCCCACCTAAGTTGTCTGCCGTTTACGAGTAAATTCCCATTGAATTCGGTATTCAGCCCGCAAATCGGCTGTTACAGTCAATGTACAGGGTCTAGATCTAGTGATGGCAGAGTTCGACAAGGTGCAGTAAATAAATGAAAAGTTTTAAAATTCGCCGTTTAAAAATGCTCGCATTCAGCAAATAAACATGAAAGTACAATTCAATACGCAGTCTACCTCCAGGCTAGTCGCCTCAGGAGAGGTCCAATGATTAGTCAAATACACGAATCTTCTGATACTACTAGTCAAATATTCTGATACTACCAAAAACTATTCCTTTTGAGTCTCACTATTTATTTCATCCAATGTGCCTTTCTTTAGCCATGAGCTAATGCAACTTCACCTGCAGAAGAGAGAAAAAACATTGCATCCAAACAAACATTCCAATTAAAATTAAAAATTAAAAAATCCCAATGCTTAAGGCCTTTGGTCAAATTAGTGCGGCAAGCATTTCATTACACCTTTTAAATGCATGATTACAGATACATATACGGCTATAACGTAGATGTAGAGAACTATTCAAATGGATACCTTTTCAGCTATAAAATAAATGAAAAGTGTTATTAAATGAATACATGAGCAAATAAGAATTAGAAATTCATTCACACCGCACACATGTAGATATGTGAGAACTGCAATTCCTTGTTAAGGTAAAGAAAACTATAATATACACACTCATATAAATGCCAAGATTACACAGCAGATGCACTTTCTTCAACTGTTCAGGTGCATTACATTCAATTTTTAATGTTACAGCATACAAGTACATGAGGTCACACTTAAACATACATGTGGCCTATTTAAGCATGAAAAGGGTGGAGCCAAAATTACTTTGCTCCAGGACCCAATAAAATGAGACACAAACACTTTAAGGGCTACAGCTCGTGCCATATCTAACATTCAAGTTGACTTGGAAATGGTTTGGAAAGAGATGGGTTTTCTTTTCAACAAGATCAATCAGTTGGTATTGCGTCCATCACCAATTGAAGCCAGGTGTTTCAAGTCCTCAGCCCGTGGTTAATACTAGTCTGGATTTCATGCAGGAAATATTGATATGCCTTTTGGAGGAAATCTTCCTATACAATAGCCGTGGTAACACTCCATTAGTTTCCCCTGACAAATATGGAGATACACCACATACTTTCCAGGCTCTTCTCATACAATAAAGTCTTCATTTCTTGGAACGCCCACCATATTTTCAATTGGGGAAGGCGATGGTGGCCTTCATTCTTTCTTATTTGAACAAGCATGCTATGCTGTGGGTTAAGCTCTTGATATTGAATACAAGCCTGTGAGTGAAAAATGATAATGTCTTTAACAACAATGCCATGCAATCGCTGTTAAACTTCAGAGGATAGAACCAGTACACACCAGACTGCTGACTCTACACCAAGGATTCAGGGATCTCGTGGACTGATGAGGCAGTGGCTGCCACTTTTTGTCAAGAGTTGAAGAATGTCTCAGAAATGCCCTCTCATTGGTGGGTGAACTGACCTACTAACTCTACAACTTTATTCAATTTAACTTTACAGATAGATGCTCAACTTTGGAACCATGGAGATTAATGGTGAGGTCCTATGCATAAACCTCCTGTTCTGTTAAAAAATGAGAACTCACTAGTGAAAGGTATATTGGAAGAAACTATGCACTGGGCAAACATCTAACAAGGGATTTGCAAAAGTTACCTAATTTTTTCTAGTGTAATTACGTGAAATTACAGCAAAATGTTATGAAATTAGGTATAATTACTCAAACTGCCAAATCCATCATTTCGAGCAATATTTTAGTGCAACATGTATCCTTGAATCAGTTTTTGGCACAAGGGTGCAATTCAGCAAAAGCATTGCAAACAACAGGGTAACAGCATAATTTTGGGAATTTCACATAGCAACTTTAATTCAAAACTCCCAAAATTATGCAAATTACACTGGTGTGATTTAAATTTTGCCCATGTCGACTTTTGACGCAAGCTGAAAATGAGAGGAAACAAGGTGAAGGCTTGATTTTATATGGTGAACAATCAGGCCATTTTTTTGCAATTAGTGTGTGTTAGTGCAGTGGTGGCTCCTTCACTAAGATGGAGCAGCATCCCCCCACTCACTGCTTTGCAGCAGTGAAAGAAAGGAACAATAAAATGATAATAATTTGATGTTATTTTCATTATATTTGTTCCTGCAGGGGCAGCATAGGGGTGGGGCGGTGCTGCAGCACAGGGAAGGAGTGGTAGGCATGAGGCTTTGGCTGGCCGTCTTTGGTCTTCCAAACAGTCATGCTCCCTTAGTATGTTCTCCACCCCGGCTGTGTTACAGCCTGGGTGGAGAGCATGTCCAAGCCCCCAACCTCCATCTGAGCGCCGAACTACGGCACACAGATCAATCACAACGCTGCATTGCAGTGCTGTGATTAGCTCAGGGAAGCCTGTCTACTTCCTGTTCCGCAGACGTGTAGGAGAGACGATAGAAACAGAGCAGCAAGGAAGTAGGTGTCTTTTTTAAAACCCCTTACCCCTTCGCCTCTACTCGCCACCCCAGATCCGTGCCGGCTGCCACTGTGTTAGTGCCCTATCGGAGGATGCAACCGGAGATCATGTCAGATTCAATGCCGGGCTGTCTGCAGTGGCTGACTGGTTGACAGCCAATTGCTTACAGCTTAACGCGGCCAAGACTGAGGTTCTACTGGTTGGTAGGAACACCTATTTATGGGGAGACCATTGGTGGCCAGCTACTTTGGGGAAGGCTCCGGAACCGAAGACAGAAGTGAAAAATCTCGGAGTCTGGCTAGATCCGACTCTAAGCTTTTCCACCCATACAAAGAAAGTTGCCGCCACTTGTTTTGGCATCCTGCGTAGTCTGAAACCTGTCTTAAAATTTTTTTACTCTGAGACCAGACAGATGATAATCCAGGCCACAGTGATGTCTAGGCTTGACTACGCCTGCTCATTACTGCTGGGTGTAAATCAGGCAGAAATCTTCCGAATGCAACGCATTCAAAATGCAGCAGCTAGAGTTCTAGTAGGGTTGCCTAAATTCAGCCCGATTTCTGCGACCATCCGAAGGCTCCACTGGCTACCTGTAGCCCAACGAATACAGTTGAAGACTCTCTGTATTTCGTTTAAAATCTTAAGACTGACAACTCCCAGCATGCTCTGCCCGCTTTTGAACTTGTATGCTCCTTTGCGCATATTACGTTCTGCTGGCCAAAATTTGGTCGAAGTGCCTCGGGTCATGCGTAGTAGAGTGGGAGGATGTTGTTGCCACTTCTTGGCAGCTAAAGCTTTGAACGCTCTTCCCTCCTACATCAGAGAAATTCAAAGTCTATCTGTTTTTAGGAAAGCTATAAAAACTCATCTATTTCGGTAAATTTTTTGCTGGAGATGCTCATTCACTACTTCGCTCATGGTTCTTTTTCTGCTCTGGAGTTTAGCGCCGGGACGCCCCTTCGCTGGGGCAGCTGCGCGCTCTATAAAATTTTATAACATAACACTTTATAACATAACATAGTGCAAATAAGTAAGTTTCACCTTCTGGAGAGATCTGTTTCCAAGAAAGCGATATTTTTGTTTTCAAGTATTTGTGGCCACTAAACAATGTTTGATGGAATAAACTTTTTAACAACAGCACAGCCCAGCCATTTGAAGGAAGGCGATACCTCAACCTAGTTTTGGGGTTTATAAGAAATACTCTAATCTCAGGAAATGTAATCTATAAAATTGATCCCTGGTCACAGGAACACAATTAGGACACTTGCAACAGCAATATTTTAGAATCTCTTGAGTTTACATCTTCACTGTCATGACCTCACATTCAAGTTGTCATGCAGAATTCTCCACTTTGTTGTTGCTCTTGTTACTCTTAAAATATGCAGGAACCAATGATATATTTACCACAATGGAAGCCTGTTGCAAAGTGATTTCCAAATGCATAGAAATACTTTCTGGACATACTGTGATTCAACCAATTCAATCAATTAGCATTTGTATAATGCGGCACCATCATCACTAGGGGTATCTGGGCACTGTGATTGCCATGTCTCTGTCGAAAAGCCAGGTCTTGAGATTCCTTCTGAAGTCTGCAATGGAGGGGGCTGGACCGAGATGGAGGGGCAGGTAGTCCAAGGTCCTGGCAGTGATGTAAGAGAAAGAGAATGTGCTTGTACTGTTGATTTAATTCCTGTGGCCAAGGCATCATCTGGTAGAATCTATCAACTTACAGTTAAAGTCGATACTGTTTTGAAAAAATATCTAAAATAAAATTTAGACAAGTGTTTCATTTGACACTTCATGTCCCCTGTGGGGCCTCCTGTCTTTGTTCCAAAACCTGGAGAAGATTATCAGCCATCTAGAGATTCTAGGAAATTAAATTAAATCAAAATGCTCAGCTGTTATCCTCGAACCATTACTATCTGTACTGCTGCATAAGATGAAGACTGCTAAAGTCTTTAACCGATTGGATCACAGAGCTGCCTGTTGGAGCCTGCATTTAATACCAAATATGGGCATTTTCACTATTTAGTCTTGTCATTTAGGTTATGTTGTGCCGTCGGCCTTCTAGTATCATGCAAATTACATTGTTTGAGAAATATTATATGCTTATATTAATATATACTTGGATGACAGAGACATTTATTTGAGGTACAACTCCTGTACAGTCAATGTGCCACATACTCAAGACTCACAGTAAAAAACAGTCACCATTTCAGAGTTTGGATGATACCTGAGTGCGTCAATCTGCTTTTCAGTGTACTCGTGAAATGAAAAATTTCCTAGCTTACGTAACGGAAAGTTTCGATTCTATTAAGGACTAGGAGGCGAGGATTATGCAGTCCTTTCTTCTCTTTATTAAAATCAGCAATTCAAAGAAAAACCAATCAACACAAACTTCTTAAACCACAACTCCCATGAGCACATGGGGCATAGTGTCCATAGTAACTGTCATCCAATCATGGAGCCGTCCGCCGTAATATTAGCCATGACGTCCTATCCTCTTCCTCTTCTTCTCTGTGAGGAAGAACTCCAGGAAAAAACCTTCAATCCTTCTGGTCGTGTCCTAAATCAAACAAGAACAACGTTATCCAGCTCTTCTTACAAGAGGGAAGGCAAGAAGGCAGTATACAGTCTATACAATAATCGGTATAACATGAGCTTTAGCACAGTCCAAGAGGAAAACATGTATACAAGCAATGACCTGGCACAATTCAATTCAGTGCATCCACAAACACATTGTAGAATCGTAAAATCAATACTTACTGAAATACGTAGGTATATGGGTGGGGAGAGACCACCAGTCTCGGGAGGGATAATCCTCGCCTCCTAGTCCTTAATAGAATCGAAACTTTCCGTTACGTAAGCTAGGAAATTTTTCATTCTATGTCAGGACGGAGGCGAGGATTATGCAGTTTCAAAGCTTATCCACCACCAGTTCTGCCGCGCCATAGATAGGCTTGAAGTAGAACTTTTTAAACGTGGACTCCGAGGACCAATCAGCTGCTGCCATGATGTCCTCTAACCTACCGCCCAGCTGAATGGCCTTAGAAGCCATTGCTCCTCTCGTGGAATGAGCACCGAATCTAGTCACATCTATCCCCGCTTCGGTCATGATCCAACGGACCCACCTAGCGATGGACGGAGCAGAAACCGCCTTAAAGGGCTTCAGCAGTGCAATGAGAAGCTGTCGCTCCCCAGGAGGACGACACTCCTCTGTCATATCCTCGTAGGCCTTGAGGCAACGCACCACACACAACTTTGGTTGATCCGGGAATGCCGGGTACGACACTGATCTAATACTGGTCTTGGTCCGTCTAGCGACCGTGAAAGTCACTCCCTCCGGAGTGAACGTACGTGCCGTGACGTCCAAAGCTCTGACATCTGAGACACGCTTGCACGACACTAGACAAAGCAAAATAGCAAGCTTAGCCGACAACTCCTTCCTACTCAGATACTGGTTATCACGCCATGAGCAGAGGAACCGGAGAATGATGTTGACATCCCAGAGGTTGCAATATCTGGGTTCTGGGGGTTTGGATAGCCTGACACCTTTCATGAGCTTGCAAACCCAAGGGTGTTCCCCCGCCGGTTTACCGTCGATGAGGGAATGTCCCGCCGAAATGGCGGATCTGAAAGAGTTGACTGAGCGATATGCTAAACCCGATTGGGCCAGTTCGGCCAGAAAGTTCAAGATGAGGGTAACGTCAGCCCCCACGGGATCGGCGTGTCTTCCCAGACACCAACGACGCCATCGCTGCCAAGCCGATCGGTACCTCTTGACGGTACCTGGGGCCCAGGCGTTGCAAATGAGCTCCTTAGCGCCCGCCGAAAGGCGTCCGTCCTGCCAGCGTCCCCTGAAATCCTCCAAGCCATGAGGTGTAAGGTTTCCTGCAGCACCATCGGATGCCCCTCTCCCAGGGGCCCCGACAGTAGCGACGGGAACAAGGGCAGCCGAATCGGACGATCCCACGAGAGCTCGAGCAGAGGGGGAAACCAGGCCTGAGCCCGCCAGAAGGGGGTCACTAGGACCAGCGAAGCCCGCTGACGGCGAGCTTGCGCCGCTACTCGCGGAATCATGAGAAACGGAGGGAAGGCATAAGCCTGTTCCAGCGACCAATCTTGTAAGAATGCATCGACCGCCAACGCTTCCGGGTCCGGTCTCCAACTCACAAACCTCGGAAGTTGGCGGTTGAGCCGGGAAGCAAACAGATCCACTGAGAACGGTCCCCAAACATCCGTCAAAGCCTGGAAGACCGCAGGGTGCAGCCGCCAGTCGCTGAAATCCAGGAAGTTCCTGGAATGCCAGTCCGCGATCGAGTTCTGCGTGCCCGGGAGATACTCCGCCGACACCGAAATTCGCTTCTCCAGGCAATAGTGCCAGAAGTCCTTTGCCAAGTTCGCCAGTGCCTTGGACCGAGGCCCGCCCAGGCGATTGATGTATTGCACCGCCGATACGTTGTCCATTCGTAGCAGGATGCAACACGAAACCTGGTTCTGTGTCAAGGACTTCACCGCGAAAGAGCCCGCCAGTAGCTCCAGGCAGTTGATGTGGAGCTGTAGCTCCGTCTCCGACCAACGGCCCCCCATCGTGACATCGCCGCACCGGGCTCCCCAACCCGCTCTGCTGGCATCTGATTCGATAATCAGATCCGGGCTTGAGCCGAAGATCGCTCTCCCGTTCCACGCACTCATGTGCTCTATCCACCATCGCAACTCCGTCCTCGTCTCCTCCGTAAGGGAGATGATTTCGGAGTAAGTTAGACCTTTCCGAAGGTGTTGCGCCTTCAGACGTTGAAGGGCCCTGTAGTGTAACGGACCCGGAAAGATCGCCTGAATCGAGGATGAGAGAAGACCCACGATTCGCGCCAGCTGACGAAGGGAGATTCTGTCTCTCCGCAGTGTGTGGGAGAGTTCCTTGCGAATCTTGTTCACCTTCTGCTGCGGGAGACTGAGGCAGGCCGCCTCCGAATCTATAAGGAATCCCAGAAAGGTCATCTGTCTCCCCGGAAGGAGCTCCGACTTCTGAGCATTCACTACAAACCCCAGATCCTGGAGCAGGGCAATAGTCATGGTCAAGTTGGAACGAAGACGGTCCTGCGACTGATCCATAATCAGGATGTCGTCGAGGTAGATGATCATCCGAACACCCCTCTCGCGTAGCGTTTCCACCACTGGCCGTAGGAGCTTCGTAAAGCACCATGGGGCCGACGAGAGGCCAAAGGGGAGAGCTTGGAATTCGAAGACCTCCCCGTTCCATAGGAACTGCAAGAAGCGCCTGTGAGGGGGAAAGATCGGTACCGTGAGGTACGCATCCTTCAGGTCCAGACGAACCATCCAATCCCCTTGCAGAAGAATATCGCGTAGGAGATGGATTCCCTCCATCTTGAAATGGCGGTACACCAGCCATTCGTTGAACTCCCGTAAGTTGATCACCGGTCGGAATCCCTTGTCCTTCTTCTGGACTAGGAAAATATTGCTCAAGAACCCCGCAGGGTGAAGGTTTGTTCTGCGAATCGCACCTTTCCTGAGGAGGTCTGAAACCTCGCGTTCGATCAGAAGACTGTCTTCTACCGAAAAAACCAATGGACGAGGGCGAACCCTCTGACAAGGGGTGCCGTAAAACTCTATCCGGAAGCCCCTGGCCGTCTGTAACACCCAAGGGTCTGATGAGATTTTGCACCAGTTGGGGAGGTGATCCCTTAACCTCCCTCCCAGCACGGATGGGGAAAAAAGGGTAACACTCACCGGATGGACCTCCCGGCGCATTGGCACCGCCGTGGTAGCCTCTGCCGCGCCCTTTGCCGGCGCCTCGGCTAGGGTAGAAGTTCCCCTGACGGCCGTCGTTCCAGCCGTTATTCCGGCGCTGCTGGTTTTTGTTGTTAGGGCCTTGCTGCTGTTGTTGGCGGCCGGAGGAGCGACCCCGTCCTCTTCCGGCCCCTGCAAAAACCCGACCCGGAAAAATTTTCTTGATGGACGATTGTGCTCTGTCCAGGGCAGAGAAGGTTGTGACAAATTTATTTAACTCCTTAATAAAAGGTTCTCCAAAAAGTTTGCCTTGTGCGATAGGCCCCGCCTCCGAGGTGGCCAGATCTCCAAGTTTAGGATCAATTTTAATGAGGAGAGACCTCCTCCGCTCTGCCGCCAACGCGCAGTTTGCGTTACCTAGAAAGCATAGGGCCCTCTGCGCCCAACCTGCCACGACCTCCGTGGAAATCGCCGTCCCTGACTCCTTCGCCCTCTCGGCTAGCTGGATAATCTGTGTCACAGGACCGACGACGTCCAGGAGTTTGTCCTGACAGCTGCGCCAGGAGCGGTCTATGCCCCTCCTAGGGTCCTTCATAAACTTTGCGAAGAACGCGTAGAGCTTGTCGTCGATGTCAGGAGTGGCCGACACTCTGCCTTCCAGCTTTGGGCGTGGGCATTCACCCCGCATGCGGGTTCTAACCTCCTTCTCTAGAGGCTGGCGCACTTTACCAGCCACGTACGCTGCAACTTTGGGATCCGGGGTCCACTCCGAAGATCTTGGGTGGTAGATCTTTGTCGGGTCAAACATATCTGGGATCTTAACATCGCCTTCGCCCGTCCCCGAGGAATGAGGTGCCGGTCGCCAAGGGCGCCCCGAATACCCATCCTCATCGTCCGAGGAGGCATCATCATCATCAGTAACGCCCTCTCCCTCCAAGGGGAAACCATACTCTTGGTCCGAGTCCGGGGCGACCTCGTCGCCATCCTCTCCGGGGTAGAATCCCTCCCGGCAGGGTAAAGTCCTCAGCGTACGCGCACTTTTACGAAAGGAGTCTCTCAAGCGATCAAACTCCTCCAAGTGCCCCGCGTGACGCTTCGCAGACCGCTTACCCCCACCCTGCGCGCCTTTGGGTTCGCGATCCGCAGGCCCCGCGCCACCGAACACCCCGGGGATACTCTGGGTAAGGGCATCCACTCGCTCCCTCAAAGGTGCCAGTACCGTGTCAAGTGCCTGCGAGAAAACGCGACTCACCTCAGGTGGCAAGAGTGAGGTGCCAGTCACTTCCACCGCCTCCTGAGAAAGGGGGTCAATTTGAGCCGAAGACTGCATGCTAGATGCGAGGGCGTGAGCACAAAACACCTTGTAAAAATCCCCAAAGGTAGCCCCCTCGCCAGTGCTCGTTCAGTGCTGCTGACTGAAAATTTAAGGGTGCGGTGACCTGAAACCGCCACTAGATGGCGCTGTGCGCAGTGCACAAATCCACCGATACCGGCGTCGGGCGAGGGTTGGTGAGTCAGTGAAAGCTCTGACTCAGCGCGCCGTCGCAGGGAGCAGAGCACCGCGAGCGCAGCCTGACTCCCAGCGGTGGCGCCCCACGGAGCAAGGGAAAGCGGGGCCGCTTGCCACAAAGCCCGCGTTCAACCGGCAGGGACGGCGCAAGCAGAGCCTGACGCGCGTCGAGCTGCCGAGCCTGAAAAAAATGCCTAATAAGCGAGAAAAGCGCACCACAAGCAAGCGCTATCGCACAGGCAACTATATATTAAGTAAAAGTCACAACAAACACAATGCGTCAGGAAGGATAAAGAAGTTGACTTAACTGACGAGCAGAGAAGAAAGAGGAAGAGGATAGGACGTCATGGCTAATATTACGGCGGACGGCTCCATGATTGGATGACAGTTACTATGGACACTATGCCCCATGTGCTCATGGGAGTTGTGGTTTAAGAAGTTTGTGTTGATTGGTTTTTCTTTGAATTGCTGATTTTAATAAAGAGAAGAAAGGACTGCATAATCCTCGCCTCCGTCCTGACATAGAATCTACACATAAAAGATAGGATGTGTGGAGTTCTCTCTCTGCTCCGGCTGTGGAGTCTCTGCAGTTGTAAACATGCATTTGTCAGATTGGACCAACATGAGTTTGTTCTTGCACTTGGTAGCGGATGGGAGTTATGTGCCAGCTGGTGTGCTAAATAGTAAGACCTTATTCATCAAAATCACTACAAAAACAAGTCTTACAATGGTGTCACGCAAAACCGTTAGCTGGACATCCAGGAATAGCAAAAACCCAAGAGCTTGTCCAAAGACATTTCTGGGGGCCTACCTCGAGACAATATGTTATCCAATATGTAACTCAATATGACAATTGTGCTCTAACTAAAGGGGATCATAGCACAAGAAAAGGATAATTGCAGCCCCTTCCTACTCGATCGCGGCTCTGGGAAGATATATCCATGAACTCTATTACAGACTTACCCAAGGATCAAGGGAAAACCACCATTTTAGTGGTGGTCGACAGACTATCAAAGATGGCTCTCTTTATTGCTTGTGAGAAAATGCCAACAGCAACTCAGTTAGTAACCTTGCTGGTTCAAAACATAGTAAGATTACATGGCTTGCCTCACACTTTTACATCCGATTGAGAGGTGCAATTTACGTCGCAAATGGTATGGAAAGCTTGGTGCAACACTTTACAGACAAAAAGAAACTTGTCCACAAGTTTCCATCCGGAATCGGATGGCCGAACAGAGCGAGTGAACCAGGTAGTAAAACAATATCAACAATGCTATTTATTTAAACAACAAGGCTCATGGGTGAATCGCCTCTGGGAAGCTGAATTCGCCTACAATAATTTAAACCACGTTTTTACAAACATGTCACTATTTTTTGCAAATCATGGCTGTCATCCACATTACGGTTCATTTCTGTTAGCAAAACCTCACACTAATATACCATCTTTGGACTCTAGATTACAAGGAATGACTGCTATTATAAAGCATTTACGAAGAAACGTACTGAAAGCAAAAACAAACTATAAAAAAATAGCTGATAGAAAAAGAAAAATAGGACCAAAGTACAAGACTGGTGAATTTGTCTGGCTCTCTACAAGAAATTTTCATTTAAAAAAGAAATGTAATTCCTTCCACGATTTATTGGACAATTTGAGATCGAGCAATGTGTAAATCCAGTGGCATTTAAATTAAAATCACCAAGTTCCATGAAAATCTATGCTGTGTTTCACACTTCGTTGTTAAAACCAGCAAAGACCAAATGACAAGCTGGTCCACCACCTCTCCTAGTTGGAGATCATGAAGAATATGAAGTACACAGTATAAAGGGTAGTAAACGCATAAACAAAATTGTGGTATTTGATTTCTTGGAAAGGTTATGGTCCAGACAAAGACTCATAGGAACCAAGTGATGCTATTTGTGCACCACAATTGATAAGTTCATTTCACAGACAGCATCCAGAGGCTCCCACGTGACTGGTGGTGTGAGCAATTTTGATGGGGTGGACTGTCTTGATTCTGCCACGTCAGTTGTCTGGCACCTGTTTACTGTGTTCTATTGTTTTTGCAAATGCTTGTTGTGACTTTGCCACTTGTCTGTGCCAATGCTTGTTGCAGACTATGATGTTATCAAGGCCTATTGTCCCTTCTCAACTTCTGTAGTTTACCAGTAAGCTGGAATCTGGACGCTAATAGAGACCACACCCTGTTTTGGAAGTTTCTTCCTGAGCCCTTTAAATAGGAGCCACACCCTGTTTTCATTGCTGGTTATTGAGAACCCTGAGCTTGAGCAGCAGCTGTTCCTGTTCTCTGGTAGCTGAAAGAAGATTCTGGTTTCAGCAAGAAGACTTCTGTTTTCTTTTCCTAGGTTTTAGATCCTCTCTCAGCTACAATCAATCAATCAGAACATTTATAGAGCGCGCTACTCACCCTTGAGGGTCTCAAGGTGCTGGGGGGGGTCGAGGCAGCTACTGATCGAACCGCCAGGTCTTGAGGAGTCTCCTGAAGGTCAACAGGTCCTGGGTCTGTTGCAGGTGGATGGGGAGGGTGTTCCAGGTCTTGGCATCCAGGTGGGAGAATGATCTGCCATCGGATGTTGTTCGGCAGATGCGTGGGATGATGGTTAGGGCGATGTCTGCAGAGCGAAGCTGGTGGTTTGGGGTGCAGAAGGTGAGTCATTTGTTGAGGTATGCCGACGTTATGGAGTGGTTTGTGGGTGAGGAACTTGAAGGTGATCCTCTTGTTGATCAGGAGCCAGTGCAGGTCTCTCAGGTGGACGGTGATGTGGCTGTGGTGGGGGATTCTGAGGATGAGGCATGTGGAGGCATTTTGTATGCATTGGAGTTTTTTCTGGAGTTTGGCTGTGGTTCCCGCGTAGAGGGCGTTGCCATAGTCCAGCCTGCTGGTGACGAGGGCTTGGGTGACCGTCCTCCTGATGTCGGTGGGGATCCATTTGTAGATCTTGCGGAGCATCCAGAGGGTGTTGAAGCAGGAGGAGGCGATATTGTTGACTTGTTGGGTCGTAGAGTGTTGAGTCCACGATGAAACCCAGGTTGCGTTCGTGGTTGGTGGGAGTCGGGACAGCTCCCAACGCAGCCGGCCACCAGGAGTCATCCCATGCGGAGGGGTGGAGGTAAGGACGAGGAATTCCATCTTGTCAGAGTTCAGTTTCAGACGGCTGGTCTTAATCAACTCTGCGACAGCCTTCCTTCCCTTGTGGAGGTTGGATTTGGCGGTGGTCGGCTCCTTGGTGAGTGAGAGGATTAGCTGGGAGTCGTCAGCGTATGAGATGTTGTTGAGGTGGTGTGCTCGGATAATGTTGGCGAGCGGTGCCATGTACATGTTGAAAAGGGTCGGGCAGGGGGATGATCCTTGGGGTACAACGCAGGTGATTGTGGTGGCTTCGGATCTGAATGGGGGGAGACGGACTCCCTGGGTTCTGCCGGATAGGAAGGTGGTGATCCAGTTCAGAGTTTTGTCATGGATCCCTGCGTCGTGGAGTCGTGTGCATAGGGTGTGATGGCAGACGGTGCCGAAGGCGGCCAAGAGGTCTAGGAGGATGTGGGCTGCAGTTTCGCTCTTGTCCAGTAGGGTCCTGATGTCGTCGGTGGCGGTGATGAGGGCAGTTTCTGTGCTGTGGTTGCTGTGGTAGCCAGATTGGGTGGAGTCCAGGATGTTGTTCTCCTCCAGGAAGTAGGTTAGTTGCCTGTTGACAATTTTCACTGTGACTTTCGCTGGGAATGGGAGCAAGGAGATGGGTTAGAAGTTCTTGAGGTCCTTTTGATCCGCCTTAGGTTTCTTGAGCAGGGCATTGATATCAGTGTGTTTCCAGTTCTCTGGAAAGGTGGCGGTCTCGTAGGAGCTGTTGATGATCTATCAAGTTGTGGTGCGATGATGGAGCTTGCTTTGTTGAAGATATGGTGGGGGGAGGGGTCGGAGGAAGAACCGGAGTGGATGGTATTCATGATTTTGATGGTGTCTTTGTCATAGACGTGGTTCCTTGAGAGCAGGAGGTTGGTGTGTTCGGTTGGTGTTGGGTCGGGGTTGTCGGCATCTGACATCGGTGTCTGGGTGTTGAAGCTGTTGTGGATGTCGGCGATCTTGCAGTGGAAGAAGGGGGCCAGGGAGTCGTAGAGTTCTTGCGATGGTAGGATGTCATTTGTGCTGGAGCTGGGGGAGGAGAGTTCTTTCACGAAGTTGAAGAGATCTTTTCTGTTGTTGCATTGTTGTCGATGCAATCCTACAAGGAGGTCCTTTTGGTGGATCAGATGAGTTGGTGGTGCTTGATCAGGTAGGATTGTTCCTTTCTTAACCAACAGCATCATGAAAGGAACTGCGTGCTGTTTTTGTTATTTTGCATTTTGAAAGAAAGTTGCATATTGCGCTGAAGTGCTTTTCGAGCATTTACATGTTTGGTCATTTTGACACTGTTGTACATCGGCTGAAGCAGCTCTCTTTAGTCATTTACATGTTGGGTCATTTTGGCACTATTTTACATGTTTGGTGATTTTGGCATTTTTGTACATCGTGCTGAAGTGCTCTTTGGTCATTTACATGCTTGGTGATGTTGGCAACGTGGCCCAACTCGCTGAAGTGCTTTTTAGACATTTACATATTGATGACTCTGGCATTTTGGGTTCATCGCGCTAAAGCGCTCTTGGGGGCATTTACATACCTTATGACTTTGGCATTGTACCACATCGCGCTGAAGGGCTTCCTGGACATTTGCACATTTTGAACTCTGATACATAGCGCTGAAGCGCTCCCTTGTGCGTTTGAATATTAATCTGCCTCATTAACATAGGTAACGCGTTGTGTATTGTGAAAATGTTTTTGCAAGTACCACTGCAGTAATTAACAGTGGTTAAAACACATCATTATGGAGACATTGTTTCTAACGGCCAAGTGGCTCATTATATGAATGTCTGCTTCATTTTGAAACATGGATGATTAGACATAACACTCTATCCTTGAGAATTATAGGATCAGAAATTGCCAGTGAAGCCTGAGAAGACGTACACAATGACTGTTCTATGCATAACCTGCTTTTCTTTTACAGGCATGTTGTCATTGGTTAACCCACGTTAAATATAGTCAAAGAGTTTACGAAGCACGAAAGAAAAGTTAATCAAGGACAATGTATCATTCCAGGTCTCCTTCCCTGCAGTACCCAACCTAATTCCCTTCCCCCCATCTAACCACTTTGATACTCAGTGCAGTTAAGCCTGAGTCAAGGATGCTGGAAGGTGGGCTTCTTGAGGGTACTGCTCCTGAGAAAACCAATGGAATGTTACCAGTTCTGACAATTGAACTCTGGCTTTACGCTCTGCATCTTGGATTGTCTTGCGTAGTTACTGCAAGATATTGGTCTAGTTAAGATTGCAGTACTTTCTTTGGAAACCATTATGTCAGATGCCTTCCTAGTACACATATAATCTATTGTTTTCCTAATATCTTATTTCAAAATGCTACAGTTGAAAGACGCCGAATGTTCCGTGCCAAGCCATGCCAATTAGACATTGGCCAGGAACATGTCCTCCAAGTGTGAGGTAGGATCATGCTTAGAATCATGAAGTTCTACAAAGAAATTGGAGAACTCACAAACTATGTCTCTCAAATGTGTCAGACCCCATGAGAGAAGCATGTAACTAATATGGAAGACATCCCCTCTTTCTGTTGTAGTTGACGTGCAAGAGTTTAATTTTATCCTGTGTTCATAATCTTCCTTTTCAGGTAATTGAAGGTGCTTAGCCTGTATCATTGAAGTCTCAAACGTTTCTCTAGTCAGAGCTCAGCCATTGGTTGGTTGGCAAGTCATTATAGCAACTAATCAAGACTCTTTTGGAGGACTCAGTCACCTCCTGACACGTCTGACTCTTTCATTTCCAAAGTACCAAATCTGTTTACATGAACCCCCTAATCTAACTCGTTGCCTACACTGTTTGGTCGGGCATGATAGAGTGCTCAATTATATGAATAGAACTCTCTAAAGTGTGAATATAGATTGGTCCCAAACACCAGGGTTGTGATGGAGCTGTCACAAAACAAAGATTAATTTGCAGCTGTAATGAATTTTGATCCAGTATCCTACACTCAAGAACAGCGCACAAAAAGGGATGGGTAAAACAGAGGATGAGGTGAGGAAACATCAATGTGGTGCAAGTGCAATACCAACATATAAACTCTCTCCCACAGACAGAAAAGTCTCTATATATCGTTGAGTGATTTGTCCTCCAATGTGTCAAGCAGCAAGCTGCAGTATCTCAATTGGCCTATATCAGGTTTGACCAATCGATGTAGAACTGGGTCATTGGTCATATTCCAGTAACCCCCTATTATTGTCTTGCTCCTGCCAAACTCTGAACGGGCCCTGGACATCAAAGACAAATCGTTTTGTGGAAAGATAAAACCCAGATATTAGGCCCTCCCTGTCTCTACGGATTCACAGGACTGTTACATGTCGTGATATTATGAGGAAGACTGCCACCCAAACCATCTTGTAAGCAACAGATATTGATGACTTTAGTCCAGTAGTGAATTGTTGCAAGCATCGAGTGTCCGTTTCAGACATCGCCTTCTATACAGGGTCACCCCTAGATTGTTTGTCACCATCACCCTTCCTGTGTCTGAATCGATTTTAGTTGGGTTTAGGAGTTTGTGCACTTTGCCACTGCTAACCAGTGCTAAATTGCTTGTGCTACCTCCTTTCAACATGGTAAAACTGGCTTACACAAATTTGGCACATTTAATTCACTTGTAAGTTCCTAGTAAAATGGTACTACATGAACCCAGGGCCTGTAAATGAAATACTACTAGTGGGCGTGCAACAATTATTATGCTACCCAATAAAGCAGCACATCAAACATATTTCAAGCTTTCCATTGCAGCCTGTAGTGCAGTTTCAAACTGCTAACTTTACATGGCAAAATAATCCTTTTGCCAGGCCTAAACCATCCTTTTTAATACATATATGTCACGCCTAGGGTAGGCCCTAAACACCCACAGGGTAGGGTGAATTGTAGCTGAAAAGTGGAACATGCATTTTTAGGATTTGCATGCCCTGGTAGTGAAATATCTCTAAATTCGTTTTTCATTATTGTAAGGCCTACCTCTCCAATAGGATAACATTTGTATAACTTATTTCATTTGTACTACCTTGTGATTGGTAACAGGTAAAAATGTCTTGTTTGTCCTCAAATGAATAGTAATTTAAAATCCCTTATTAATGGTTATGTCAGATTTTAAGTCACAATTCTGAAAATAACAGTTTTAAAAGTTTGTATTTTCTGGTGGTAACCATTTGGTGCCTGCTGCCAGCGTCCTGGATCACATGACCCTGCTGTTAGACTTTCTGTCTTCCTCCTAGACAATGAGAAAAGGATCTTTGGTTAGGAACGCTGAGCCATCCTGATTGGATTGGTGGAAGAAGTGCTGTTCCCTGTCCCAATTGCACCTCAGTAGGGGATGCCTCTGTCGTACACAAAGGAACCTAATATTAGTCTTTTGTGACCCTAACCTTCTTGGAATCTTGGCAGGTGAAGGATTGAGAACGTCCCAGAAACAGATGTGGGACTAGCTTAGAAGTGTCCCGTACTTCAAAGACTAACACCAGGTATAATTATTGGACCATCAGACCAATTTTTGAGTACTTGTGAAGGACTGCCTTGTACTCCAGAGGCTTCCATGCTGCTTAAGGCCTGTTGTGTACCCCAGAGGACAGCCCTGTTGCTACCAGAGGACTGCCCTGCGGCCTAGCAAAGTGAATCCAAGGGTTAACTGGCTGACTTTCTTTGTGAGTTGCAGAGATCTCAAGCCCTGCACTTGACCCCTGCTGGAGTAAGTCCTAACCCCACCAAGTGGTGCCCATGCAATCCCGGACTCTTGGAAGTGGTGCTAACCTTCCTCCTAACCCTAAAAGTTGGGACTTAGAAAAATGTTCACCAAAAAGTGCCAGGAAAAATGACAGAAGGCCCAAGTCTACCTACCACCCAATTCACCCAAGGTGCACCGTCGGTCATCCTTACTTTACCGTTGTTCCTTTACTGCAGCTCGCACTACGTACTTCTGAGCAGAAAATGCTGTTAAATGGGACATCTCAGTGACAGTATCTGACCTTGTAGATCGCTCTTCAGCTACAGCTTGCAACTTCGTACCGTTGGAGGTTTTTTACTTCCAAAAATGTGTCTAAGTCTGAAGGAAAAAAATCTTTACCGGGCCAATGGCAACAGGATCCCCATCGATGACATCCTTGTTCTGAGAATGCATCTACTCCCGCTTTGAGCTTTTTCATGCCATTATTGTTGGCTTCACCAAGACTTTGTCAAGTATTCCCTGGCAACGACAACTACTCCTCTATCACACCCTACTGCCTTGCTCCACTGAACTCTACCTTCTCCTGGACATTTGTGCAGAATTTCTTCTAAGTCCAATGGTAATTTGAGTCCGGAACCAATCCATCTCATATATCTGGCCTCCGATCAATTGTGGTTTGCCCTGGACTCCTGCGACCAGATACCTGCAGTCAGAAGTTTGATCTTTTACGCACAATTTTTTACTTTAAACTATAAAAACTCATAACTCAAGTTCTACTGATTGGATGAAATGTGTTATGTTGTCAATTTCTAACTTAAAATGTACTATATTCTTTCTAAATTGGTGTGGGAGTTTTTCTTGTGTTCTATTTTCACTTTATTACCGTGTGTGTGCTGCATAACTACTTAATGCTGTGCCTCAATTTAAGCCTGACTTCTTTTGTGCCAAGCTACTAGAATGTTAAGCACAGATTAATTTAGTGACTTTTTGTGGTTCACCCTGACAAGGATTGTGGTTGTTGCTAGAGAAGGGTTCATACCTTCCTCAACCATTGACCCAATTTCTTATATCCATATGAGCCTCATGTATAGTGCTGTGCTGGCATCAACACTCCAATGATCATGTGAAGGGACTACTACTGTTGCAGTACAAGTGACAAACTTACTATTGTTTCTTTTTTGGCAGTAGTAATTTACACTTATAAATTTGGATCCTCCCCATTTTTCTGGAGTGGAGATGTGAAAGTCTAAACTTCTGAGTAAATTTACACTCAGATTTTGTGAACTGAAAAGTATATTAGTACTGCATATACTGTGGGCTTGCCCCAGGATTCAAAGATATTGGGAAAACCTGTCCCGGGTGATGTCAATGGTTGTTGGGTCCATGGTCCCGGTACATGCAGGGTGGCTTATCCTAGGAGTGACAGGGGATATAGTCTGGCCCAAAGGGCCACAATCTGGCTCACACTGGTGGGTGTGGTGGCAAAAAGGAACATTTCTCGATTATGGGGTGCCAGGGAAGTACCAACTGTAGAGTGCTGGAAAAATGACTTGGATTGGTGCCAACGGGCAGAACAGACTGTATATCAGAGCAGAGGGTGCCCACACAAGTGGTAAAAGATATGGGAGGCCCGGATGATCTACAGGGGACCACTGACTAGCTATATGTGGGGGGCCCATGGCCAGGGAGCAGGTGGGTTGTGACATCTCCGATCACCGTGGGGGTAACGGCAGGCTAGTGGGAATGTGCAATGTGAATGCTGCTACGTATTTGTATAGGCTGAACCACCACTGTGTATATTGTACTGTTTTCTATGGAAGCATTTGTTTCATGGTTAATACAAAGATTTTTTTTTTATTATTAGTACATTACATGTGTTAATTGTTCACAAGTGTAAGTTACCTTTGTGAATAGCCCAAATAATTTCCATATTCAGTAAGGGCAGGCGGTGTACTCTGCTCTGCCAGTGGAGTTTGCAGAGTTTTACCAACCCCGCGCTCTGCTGGGAACATGGAGTTGATGCAAAACTCCAACTCCGTGGTGGAGCGGAGTACGCCGCTCAGCCTCTGCCCCAAAAAAAGATAAAACCCACTTACTTACTCTCTAGTGGTGTCTGCGGGCCGTCCTACACCTCACAGTTGTGTCTCTCCTCCTCGCCACTGCCTCCTCGTTCCCGTCACTGCAAACCCCTATATTTTACGTCATTTTATGTCTTGCGTGGACTACACATTCGCAGTCCATGCAAGACATAAATGTCGGGAGTTACGATCAGCAATGATGAGGACGGGAGCCGCAAGGAGGAGTAACACCACGGTGAGGTGAAAGACGGCCCGCAGACACCACTAGAGAGCAGGTAAGTGTTTTTTAATTTTTTTGTATTGTAGGTGGGACTGGGGCAGAGCGGAGTACCACAGAGTTTTTTTAAACTCTGTGAAACTCCACGGAGTGCCAGTCTGCATACTCTGCCCAGGGTTAATATTCAGTCTCTTTTGAGTCCAGACACCTCTGTCATGTTAGAGAAGTGTAAAGTTATATATTGGTCATTGCGGTGCAATATAATTATAGTGGAATCATTGTACATCCATATTCTCGAGCAGTCACAAAGGTAGACTATGCAGCTGCTACACTCGTCTATCCCTAATCATCTTTGATGAGGTGCAAATATAGCTGATTAGCAGCATCTGACAGTGGGAGAATTGTATTGGTCAATGTTGGGAATTAACAATTACAATTTCTTTCTGGCACGATATGTATTCAACATGCAATATAGCTCATTTCATTATTGTAATTATAGTTCACAACCACCAAGGGGTATACCAGTTAATAAAGTCTCTACACCTGAGTAATAGGTCCTAACCACAGACTATGTGGATTGAAATGTAATGGCCTGTGGTAGAAGGAGTCTAATGCAAAAAGAAAATGAGTTACTGAGTTTAAAATGCTATATTTGTTTCTAAATTAAACCAGCAGAGACAGAGTTTAAAACACTAGAATGCTGAGTGGTCCATTCGAATTACTATTGAGACAGCACACTATACATTCTAGACCTGTGGCAGTCAAAAATACAACTTTGTAATCCATAATCTTTGTCCTTTCCTGTTATCTTCCTTTTCCTGGGAAGAAAAACATTTCTACATCTTTGCTGTCTCTCAGAAATACCAAGTGATGTGTAGACATGTGACAGCCTTAAGAGAGAGAGACTATGATGCTGGAACAGACCTTTAATGGCCAATATTGCTTACAGCATCTGTTCTAAAGCTCATGGCAAATATACCAATGTTTTTTTAGGGTTTAAAGTTCATTCCAGTCACTGTAAATCAAACATCAGTACACTACCAAAAATGTTGATAGGTTCCTAGCTAGCCGATACCTACCCAGGAGATTCATACTTTGCACCTGAAACATGTGTCAATACAGTTTCAACCAACATATCACTAGGACCCTGTTTTCTGTAGCAGCTGCCTGTTAACAAGACTGATAATAAAGACCTTGATTTATTTTTAACCTAGTTCACAGAACGTACCTACCCTGGGAGATCTGCTTCTGAAGAAGCTTTAGAAACATTCACTTTCCTGGGAAGAAGACTGCATATGTATAGGTAGAAAACAAGATCAACAAGTCTCTGCTCCGCAAACTCCAGACCATACAGAAAACCGCAGAGAGACTCGACTTCAGCATCCCTCGACATGAACACATCACCCAGCACCTGCGTAACCTCCACCGGCTCCCCGTCAAGAAAAGAGTAACTTTCAAACTACTCTCCCATGCCTACAAATGACTCCATAATACCGGACTCCAATACCTCAACAACAGAATCTCCTTCCACATACCCAAGAGGAACCTCCAATCTGCCGACCTAGCGCTAGCCGAACCCTCACGCGTCCACAGAACAAGAACGGGTGGAAGAACTTTCTCCTACATCACTGCCAAAACCTGGAACGAGCTTCCGGTCAACAGCAGATGCACTCCCACACTGCAGATCTTAAAGAAGACCCTCAACACCTGGCTCTTTGACCAGAGCTGCGCACCCTCCCCCCAGCGCCTTGATACCCTCATGGGTGAGTAGCGCTCCTAAATACTCCCTAATTGATTGATTTAAATGTATCATTAATAAAACTTGGGATGCATATTAAAATGTTACCATTGTAACATTATTGTGGTATTAAGTGAATGATAAGATGGGTAGCTTGAGTAAAAAGATACAAAAAGCAATACCGGACTGAAATAGTGAGCTCTATCTTTAACTAGTTTAGTCCCTTGACGGGTGTATTAATGATAATGACTTAAGAAAAATATTTCCCCTTACATGTATATTAAATTGCTGGTTTAATCAAATTTACTTCAGCTTGCTTCACAAGAAAGGCTTTAAATTTAACGGGTCCTATTCTAACAAAATGGCATTCAGGAATGCCTCACTTTAGCACTGAATACAGAATTGATAGATTGAGTTGGTCATTAGAGCACTGTGGCGATGCTACAGTAGAACACTGAGGAAGTCACCTGACAGACTGCTGCTTGTGCTGGAGGTGCATATTTCTCTCAGCATGCCATACTTTTTCTGACATGGATAAGGAAGATAATTTAAAATGTATAGATAATGTGTCACCCTTTTAGCTATCTATTATATTGATAATATTTTCTACGACAAAATGTAACCCCTCATGTTGTTCATTTACTGCAGCATCCTCAGTAGGACATGTTTTCAATTATACAATTCCTATTCTAACAACATGGAGTCCAAGAGTGCCTCACATTTGTAATTAATTATTTATTCAAACCGTGTGGTGAAGATGCAATTGAACACTGGGGAATCAACTGACAGCCTGCTGCTATTGCTGTTGGAAATGGATGTTTCACTTATCATGTCAGACTTTCTTTTCACTTGGCCAAGGGAGAAAACTGTTTTCTCGCAAACATGGTTCATCAAATCCCAGCAGAGCGTCAGCATTTTTACTGGTTAAAATCATACTTAAAGTTCAGTTCAATTCCTGAAATCTGTATGATACCATATGCAACTGTTTTCTCGCACACATGGTTCATCAAATCCCAGCAGAGCATCAGCATTTTTACTGGTTAAAATCATACTTAAAGTTCAGTGCACTTCCTGAAATCTGTATGATACCATATGCAACTGAATTTAATTGTGATGAAAATCTGCTGCACCCTTTCAAATGATCATTTATGTGCCATGAAATCCAGGCATTCACCATACTACATTTCAATAGTTCAATGGGACAATAGTAGCCGAGCCATACCAATAAAAAAAGTCAACAGGCATGCTTTTTGTAACCTTTCACTCCAATGAAAAACACAACAAGCATTTACAATGCAATGGTCTCAGCATTGTTAAAGTTAGAGCTATTGGCATTGCTCATGACATTATTTTTATTTATGTTTCTGTTTTTAAAACATGTAAATAAATGGCATTGTCATTTACAATGCCAATGGCTTAATCTCTCACAAATGCAAGACCTATTGCATTTGCACCCACACACAGAGCCCCACACACACGGAGTGCCCCACACACACACACACACAGAGAGCCACACACACACACACACACAGAGCCACACACACACACACACACAGAGAGACACACACACACACACACACACACACACACATACACACACACACAGAGCCACACACACACACACAGCCACACACACACAGAGAGCCACACACACACACACAGAGCCACACACACACACACACACACAGTCACACACACACACACACACACAGAGAGCCACACACACACAGAGAGCCACACACACACACAAATAGCCCCCCCCACACACACAGCCCCCAACACACAGAGAGCCACACCCACACACACGGTGCCACACACACACATATAGCCACAAACACACACAGAGAGCCACACACACACACAGAGAGCCACACACACACAGAGCCACACACACACACACACACACAGAGCCACACAGACACAGAGAGCCCCACACACAGACACAGAGAGCCCCACACACAGACGCAGAGAGCCCCACACACAGACACAGAGAGCCCCCCCCACACACACAGAGCCCCCCGCACACACACACAGAGCCCCCCCCACACACACACACAGCCCCACACACACAGACACAGAGAGCCCTACATACACACACAGAGAGCCCCCCACACACACAGAGCCCCACACACACAGACACAGGGAGCCCCACACACACAGACACAGAGATCCCCACACACACAGACACAGAGAGGCCCACACACACACAGAGAGCCCCACACACACACAGACACGGATAGCCCCACACACAAGAGAGCCCCACACTCACACACACACAGAGCCTCCCCCACCAACACACACACAGAGCCCACCAACATACACACAGAGCCCCTCCACACACAGAGAGCCCCCCACACACAGAGCCCCACACACAGAGAGCCCCCCACACACACACACACAGAGCCCCATACACACAGAGCCCCCCCCACACACAGAGCCCCCACACACACAGAGCCCCCCCACACACACAGAGCCCCACACACACAGAGCCACACACACACACACACACACACACAGAGCCACACACACACACACACCCACACACAGAGCCACACACACACACACACACACACACACACACAGAGCCACACACACACAGAGCCACACACAGGGAACAAAGGCCAGAAAAAACGATCACAACGCGGGAACAGAGGCCAGAAACAACTATCACAACGCGGGAACAGGGGGCAGGAAAGCAAGCACAACGAGGGAACAGGGGGCAGAAAAGCAAGCACAATGAGGGAACAGGGGGCAGGAAAGCAAGCACAACGAGGGAACAGGAGGAAGGAGAGCAAGCACAACGAGGGAACAGGGGCATTTGTGTGTGCGGGTCATGGTATGTGCAGGTAACGGCTGTGGTCCGGATGCGTCCTCGTGAGTGTGGGTCATGATATGTGCAGGTGATGGCTGTGGTCCGGATGCGCCCTCGTGTGTGCGGGTCATGATATGTGATGGTTGTGGGCAGGGTGCCCTCTGGTTCGGGGTCCTTGTGAGAGCAGTGCTTGTACCTGGTGGTGAAGGGCGTCTCCAGACGTTGGGTGCTGACTCTGAGTGATTTGTGGTGACACACAGGGAGCCCCACACACACACACACAGAGCCCCCCCACACACACAGAGCCCCCCAAACACACAAACACAGCCCCACACACACACACACACACAGAGTCACATACATGCACACACACACACACACACACAGAGCAACACACACTCACAGAGCACACACACACACACACACACACACACAGACACACACACACACACAGAGCCGCAGCCAGGGAACAGAGGCCAGAAAAAACGATCACAACGAGGGAACAGAGGCCAGAAAAAACGATCACAACGCAGGAACAAAGGCCAGAAAAAACGATCACAACGAAGGAACAGGGGGCAGGAAAGCAAGCACAATGAGGGGACAAGGGGCAGGAAAGCAAGCACAACGAGGGAACAGGGGGCAGGAAAGCAAGCACAACGAGGGAACATGGGCATTCATGTGTGCGGGTCATGGTATGTGCAGGTAACGGCTGTGGTCCAGATGCGCCCTCATCTGTGCGGGTCATGGTATGTGCAGGTGATGGCTGTGGTCCAGATGCACCCTCATGTGTAAGGGTCATAGTATGTGCAGGTGATGACTGTGGTCCGGATGCGCCCTCGTGTGTGCGGGTCATGGTATGTGCAGGTGATGGCTGTGGGACGGATGCGCCCTTGTGTGCGGGTTATATATGCAGGTAATGGTTGTGGGACGGATGCGCCCTCGTGTGTGCGGGTCATGATATGTGATGGCTGTGGGCAGGGTGCCCTCTGGTTCGGGGTCCTTGTGCTTGCACCTGGTGGTGGAGGGAGTCTCCAGACGTTGGGTGCTGACTCTGAGTGATTTGTGGTGAGAGTGTGTGTGCTGTAGCGCTGGACTGCACGCATAGGTCTGGCCGGCATCAGCAAGATGCACGCACAGTACTCACGAGCAGCGGGTGCGGCTTGACTCTCCTCGCCTGGCGGTCAGTCGTTGGTGCAGCCACGCTGCTGCAGGCAGGCCTCGACGGAGGCGCAGCAGTAGCGCAGGACACAGGAACCGCAGCAGACGGTGGCATCGGCGGTGTCCAAGGCCTCAGGGCACTGGAAGCCCTTGTGGTAGCAGGCACCGCTGTTCATCCAGCCGTGGCAGTACTCGCCCTGGGTGGCCACCACCCACCAGCGCAGGAGCAGCAGGAACAATCAGCGGCGGCGCCTGCCTGGCCTCAGCGGGTCCCTCTAGCGCCTCGGGCTGCCGTCAAGCGGGGCATGGGACGGAGGGATGCACTGGAGCCCCCGCAGAGGCGATCCTCCCAGCCGCTGCAGTTCCGAGTTTTCCAGTCACTGCCTTGGGTCGGTGTGAGATTAGTCAGTCAGGAGAACCATCCTCCGTGGAGTGAAACGCAGCCTGTTTCCGCCAAAATCCTTAAATTCAGCTCTGATACCGTGGGCACCCGAGCCCAGCAGTGTATTGATACGGAGTATGCTCAAAGTGCGGTTGACTTCCGTCCTCTGCAGCCACCATCTTAACTCGCACGCTGCACAATAAGACATAATCCCGGATTGTATTTACGGAGCAAGCACTCGTCAATTGTTCTTTGTAATGACGCAGTCACGAGTAAAATCACATTTTAGTTTGTTAGGAGTTGGACAACGCTGGCTGGGCCCGGGTGCACGTCTGACTGACTGCAGCTTGAGAAAACGTGCGAGTCTCTTATTGAAAGCAGAGTCAGACTATTGATTTTAGAAGCTTTTTTTTGTTTTTAGATGTCTGCATGACTCAGAGCATTGGAAGCTCGACTCGGTGTCTCTTTGTCTAGGGCGTTTTCACATTAGAAAACAAAACAGACGGGCACCAGGAGTCTGTAAGCCCGTCGGATTGGGGGGCGTGTTTTTCTTTAGAGAAAGAAACGAAAAAAACACGCCCCTCAATCCGAAAAGGACGGGGCTTACAGCGAAAAGAGATTGTCACAGAGACCTCTCCTCCAATGGCTACGCTACTCTGAGACATAAGATCTCGCCAGCGAGACTGCGCATGCGCAGCTTACGCTAGCGGAGACCTAAAAACGCAACATCAAACAAATGATTTTGTGAATTGTATTCCACATTTTAAGGTCTTGATTTTTCAATAGCCGTATTGTCCAAGACAGAGGGCACTCCGTGTGATTAGGCCAGGTAGTTAATGACTAGGGCCATCTAACTCCAACCAGTCAATAACTACATCGGAGTGCGCACCCTCTTGGAAAGTATTGCTAATAAATTAGTGTTCGGGCACTCTACTGACTTTAATAGAGCACCCAACATTCCAATGTTCTGTTATTGTTTTTCCACTTTTACAGTTCAGTTTTTTTTCTCCAAAATGATAACTGCAACTGTAAATGAATAATAACAATAGTCTTAACAACTCAGATTAGTTGTTCGTCCATAGACACTCAATATTTTGTAATTCATGTTTATACATTACCTACTCCTTGACTCTCGAGGAGTCCTCCCACCACACATCATGTAATGGTCTGCACACTTCTCCTGAAGCCAACTCCAAGGCAGGAAACAAGACTCTGATACCCTTTAAAAGTCTATTTTTGCCCCCCCCCCGCAATGGTGAAAGTGTAAAGAATTAAAAAAGGGGAGCGATCCTTGTAATTTGAACTCAAATATTGTTTTTCTCCATTAAGCCTATAGCTCATAGATGTATTAAACATATTTCAATATTCTTCACTCGACTGGTCTCCAATTAAATGTTTCCACTCACCTTACTGCCAACTACATAAAAGGAAGTTGGCTAAAGATCCTCTTCTGACATGTCAGGGGTGGGATACAGCAGTGATTATAGTGAAGTTTACAATTTCTTATAAAATCGCCTGACGAGTTGCTCAGCTGCAGACAAATTGCCAGTGAGGATTTTAAAAATTCAAAGATAACTGGAATATTGATGGTTTTTCATGCCTGCACAATAATTACTGAATATACAGTAAAATCCCATGAAACCATTTGCTGTGATATATTTCACCATATAAAGCCATTAGATTCCCACAATTGCCCTTAGAATAAGGACTTTGAACATTAACAAGCAGCTGGTGACAATTTATGCTCCCCAATACATAAAAATGTCTCTTTTTCCGTAATCGGTGCAAAGGTCAACATGCATTTAAGACTTTGATCTTCCCCCTCAGTAAAGTATGGCTTATCAAAATGCGATAAAAACTAATTCAAAATCATATTTTTTTAGATAATAACGCTTTTTCTTCTATCCTTTAGATAAAAGGAGGAATGGCTACACAACACTTTGTATTTCAGCTTTAGCTTCCATGTGAAAGATAAAATAAACTGCTTTCACTCACGCTGCTGTGATTACATATGTCTTTTTAAATGGCCAGGTCAAGTTTTATTATCGTATAATACTCTATTTTGTACAAAGTCTTGCACAATCTTTATCTTGTGTTGAAAGAAGTGAGTGTAAATCCTGAAAAGCCTTATAAACAGTCATAATTAATTTATTGCTTTAACGCTTTGAAGGCCAATATGTTTTTCCGTTTGCTTCCTTCATATGTCTGAAGAGTGTGTAGTGTTTCAAAACTGTATCAATTAATATTTGTTGGACACTTTGTTATCAATGCTATGAATTAAATGCATTAATTAATGAATGGCGTGGTCAGTGTGCCTGCTCTTTCCCCGTGCAGCTCCACCAGTAACTGCTGAGCTCAGAGACTTGTGCTCTCCATTTTGGTAAGTGTTCTTTCACACGCAGGCTATTACCTGCATATCTTCCCTTGTGATCCAGTGGGGGAGCTCTTCTGCTGTTTCGCTTTTTTCTGTCCCCATTTTCTCTCTTTTGCCTTCTATTTTTCACTTCTTGCTCCCATTTTCTTATATACTACCTCCTTCTCTCTTTGCTCCTTTTCCATTTTTGCGCCCCCGTGCTCCCTGCCGCTTCTGTACTGATGCCCCCTCCCCCTCCAGCATGTCCTTCCAGCTCCCGCCTCCCAGGTAGTCACCCTCCCCCTACCCCTGCTTAATTGTGGCCATGTCACTGGTGCACAATCAGGCGCAGCAAAGGGAAGCCCGTCTGCGTCTGTCTTTGATCTGACCGCGACCAGCACCAGGTACCTTGGTTTCCCGACCCGCCTCTGCTACAATGGCAGCACCCTCCAAGCTCTCAAACCCGGATGCAGCAACAACTGCCAGTTTTTGACTCCGAACAACACAAAAAGCCCGATCCCCATCTACACTGCCACTTCACCTTCACCCACCTCCGGACTCCAGCACAAGCCCACAGCCTACCTGACACCACTGCACACAAACCACTGAACTGCATCCTCCTCAATGTGCGCTCCCAACACAGGAATGCCATAGAAATTCATGACCTCTCCACCATCTTCATGCCTGATGTTGACTTCCTCACAGAAACCTGGACCAACTACAACTCTGCGCCCGACATCGCAACTACCATCCTAATGGATACAACATTCAGAGAAAAGACTGTCACACCCGCCCAGGAGGAGGCATCACCATCGTCCCCCAGAGCTCCCTCTGCACGACACCACTAATCCAAACGATGCCACAACACCCATGGAACATCTTCACTTCCAGATCCACACAAACCCCAAAACGACCACCCCAATAAAACCCTCATCTACAGATTGCCTGGCCCCCATGCTCCTTTTGCAACCAAGGTCATCAAAAAGGCCATCAACACTCACATAGAAAACTTCATTGAAGCCAACCATGTGCTTGACATCTCCCAATCCGGATTCCACTGCAACCACAGCACTGAGACCACCCTACTAACCACCACCGATGACATCCACGCCCTCCTCGACCAGGGCCAATCGGCAGCCCTCATCCTCCTGGTCCTCTTAGCTGCCTTCAACACCGTCTCTCACTGCACACTAGCCACCAGACTCCATAATGCCAGCATCTGAGGTAAGGACCTTGACTGGACAATCTTTTTTTACACAGGCCGAACTCAGTGAGTTAGACTCCAGCCATCCCTCTCAGGACCGACATAGACCAGATGTGGAGTACCCCAGGGATCCTCCCTCAGCCCCACCCTCTTCAACATCTACATGGCCCGCCTCGCAACCATCATCAGAACCCACAGGCTCAACATCATCTCCTACACCAACAATACCCAGCTCTTCCTCTCTCTCACCGAGGAACCCAACATCACCAGGCACAACTTCATAAAAGTGATGAAACCACTGGATAAGGAGAAGCTGCCTCAAACTCAACTCAGAGAACACTGAAGGCCTCATCCTGGGTTTCACCCCCTCAGCATGGCGTAACACCTGGTGGCCCCCTGACCTTGGAAACCTGCCCACCCGACAGACCATTCACAAAACCTCAGCATCATACTGAACTCATCACTCACTATGAACCACCAGATCAATAGCGTATCCTCGGCCTGCTTCAACACCCTCTGCATACCCCAAAAAACGTTAAGAGGGATCTTCACAGAATCCATAAAAATGGTCAAGTACGCCCTCATCATTAGCAGACTGTACTATGGCAACGCCTTCTATGCCAGAATCAACAACAAACTCATTTGCAAGTTCCAGACCGTCCAGAACACCGCAGCCAGACTGATCCTAAACAACTCATGTCACAGCCACATCACACAACACAGGACCAGCATACCTAAACACGCACCAAAGAGAAACCTCATATCAGCTGACTTCTCTCTGGCCACCATCCTACACATCTACAAGACTAGAACATGTGGGAATTCCTTCTCCTACCTCGCAGCCAAGATCTGGGGCGACCCCCCTCTTCACCTCCCACAAAGCCCTACACTGCCCCAGTTCAGGAAGGACCTCAAGACCTGGCTCTTCAGATCACCCCAGCACCCTACGGAGCTGCCCCCCAGTGCCTAGAGACCCACACGGGTGAGTAGTTGCATTTTACAAACCTCTGATTGATTGATTGATTGAATGTAGCATTGTGAGGAAACAGGTTTTTGCAGGCCCCCCATTTTACTCCCATTTGGACTACTAGCCGCTAGTTTTTTTACTCTGAGAGTGCTCTGAGGTGTCCTAACCAGACCTCAATGCCAGAGTTCTAACCCCTTACAAAATGGTTGTTGAATTAGCTACCCCAATTAATATATGCTGACTTACTTATGAATTTCTAGTATATGGTATCACGAGTAACCAGGGCATGTAAGTTAAAGTGTCCACTCAAGGCTGCAGCACTGATTGTGCCACACTGCATGTGACAAAGAACAAAATGGCTTCCATTCTGCTACTGCTGCCTGGGAGAGAAGTCTTAAAACTGCTAGTTCGACCTTGCCATTTAAAAAAAGATGGCAAAGCCCCCACCACCTGAATAATATATGAGAGTCTAAGGCAGATAGCTCTATTTTGTTAAGTAAGGACATATACTTTAATAAGTTCTAAAAGTAAAACCCCATGATCATTGTTTTTGCTGTGAAAGAGTTAGTAATCCCATTGGCTAATACAAAGTTACTGGCTGACTACACATTCTGGCTTACTTTTGAATGGGGCTACTATAATGAAATATATGCATTTACTACGCATGATTTACATCGCATGCTATTATAACGCAGTCGTTACAACGACTGCGTTGTTACAACGCAAACCATTATATTGCAAGTCATTTCAACAACTTGCTGCAGGGGGCTTGCTGGACTTAGGAATAGTATAATTTACTATTCTTACTACAGTTTGTGCAACAGCAGGGAAGGTGATGGATTGTGAATCCAACACCTTCTGCCCCCTACAGCAAGTCGTTGTAACAACTTGCGATGGAATGGTTTGCATTGTAATAGCATGCGATGTACAGCATGCAATCTAAAGGCTGTTTCCCCTAAAGGGGTACTTCGAGGTATTAAATTATTCACAGCTTTAAAACCAAGGTGAGGCCCTAGTCAAATATAATGTGACATTTACGGAAAGGCAACTTTTAGAAAGTTCCCTCTCTGTTACCCAGTCTGTCCTTCTATCTTTCTAAGGAGCAGTGTGAATGGCTCCAAGGCACAGTAACAATAGAAGCTTGCTAAATATGGAGGTGCTCCCTCCCGCTTGCAGGAATCCCTACACGGGGTGTTGATCCAAAAGGTGAGCTTCAAAGGGGAAAGCTGCCTCATGTTGGAAGAAAGCTTCTTGGTTCACACACAACCTCAAGGACTCCAAGAAATCCTGCCGCTCCCTCGCGAAAGCCTGGCGCCACGACCAATCAACAGAAAACATGACAGCCCTCAAGAACGCCATCCTCAAACACCACCAGCTGATACAACTGTACAACAACACCCACTACAGCAAGGAACTCTTCAGCATCGTCAAAGAGCTCCCCAACCCCAGCGCCAGCAACAACGACATCACGCCCTCGCAAGACCTCTGCGATTCACTCGCCTTGTACTTCCACCACAAGATCGCCGACATACACAACAGCTTCGGCACCCAGACCATGCACCCAACCCCAGAACCAACGCCCCACACCACCATCCTCTATGCCTGGAACCCTATCAGCACTGAAGACACCACCCACGTAATGAACACCATCCACTCCGGCTCCCCAGCAGCCCCTTGTCCTCACCACATCTTCAACAAAGCCGACTCCATCATCGCCCCCCAACTCCGGAACATCATTAACAACTCCTTCGCATCTGCCACCTTTCCAGAGAGCTGGAAGCATGCAGAGATCAGCGCCCTCCTGAAGAAACCCACCGCGGACCCCACGGACCTGAAGAACTTCCGCCCCCTCTCGCTCCTCCCTTTCCCCGCTAAGGTCATCGAGAAGACCGTCAACAAACAACTGACCGCCTTCCTCGAGACAAATGGCACCCTCGACCCATCGCAGTCCGGCTTCCGAGCCAACCACAGCACTGAGACCGCCCTCATCGGAGCAACCGAGGACATCAGGTCCCTGCTCGACAACGGGGAAACTGCTGCCCTCATCCTCCTCGACTTATCGGCCTCATTCAACACAGTCTGCCATCGCACCCTAGCAACCCGCCTCCACCACGCCGGGATCCAAGGAAAAGCTCTGGAGTGGATCACTTCCTTCCTCTCCTCTCCGGCAGAACTCAGAGAGTCCGCCTCCCTCCTTTCCGCTCAGCAGCCACCAAGATCATCTGCGGCGTTCCCCAAGGCTCCTCGCTCAGCCCCACCCTCTTCAACGTCTACATGAGCCCCCTCGCAGCCATCACACGCCAACACAACCTAAACATCATCTCCTACGCTGACGACAACCAGCTGATCCTCTCCCTCACCAACGATCCCACCACCGCCAGAGCCAGCCTCCAGGACGGTATGAGAGACGTCGCGGAATGGAAGAAGCTCAGCCGTCTGAAGCTGAACTCGGACGAGACAGAAGTCCTCATCCTCGGTCCATCCCCCTCCACCTGGGACGACTCCTGGTGGCCCCCTGCGCTGGGCACCGTCCCCATTCCCACGGACCACGCACGCAACCTGGGATTCATCCTGGACTCCGCCCTCACGATAACCAAGCAAGTCAACGCCATCTCCTCATCATGTTTTAACACCCTGCACATGCCCCGACAGACCTCCCGGTGGATCCCCACCGACACTAGAAAGCCGGTCACCCAGGCCCTCGTCACCAGCCGACTGGACTACGGGAACGCCCTTTACGCTGGAACCACAGTCAAACTACAAAAAAGACTCCAACGCATACAGAAGGCTTCGGCACGACTCCTAGACATTCCCCGTCACAGCCACATCTCCGCCCACCTGAAAGACCTGCACTGGATCCCCGTCAGCAAGAGGATCACGTTCAGGCTACTCATCCACGCACAGAAGGCTCTTTACGACATGGGCCCAAATACCTCAACAACCGCCTCACATTCTACACGGCCACCTGCTGGCTCCGCTCCACCAGCCTCGCCCTCGCCACCGTCCCATGTATTCGCAGAACCACAACCGGAGGAAGATCTTTCTCCTACCTGGCGGCCAAGACATGGAACTCCCTCCCCACCCACCTAAGGCTGACCCAGGACCATCTCTCCTTCAGGAAGCAACTCAAGACCTGGCTCTTGGAGCAGTAGCAGCACAACCCTCCCCAGCGCTTGGGACCCTAGCGGGTGAGTAGCGCGCTTTATAAATGTGATTGATTGATTGATTGATTGATTGGCAAATGGTGATGACACTCCTTTAGTACTGCCTCTTTGTTTAGATAGACAGGCTGGCAGCACGAACGTAGAGGGGAAACCAATGGCAAAACTGGTTTTCCTGTGGGTGTGTAGCTCACAGGTAGCCACATGTCTTGTGTGGGCTACCAAGTACATAACATCAAAGGAACTGGTCTCCAATTAAATGTTTCCACTCACCTTACTGCCAACTACATAAAAGGAAGTTGGCTAAAGTTCCTCTTCTGACATGTCAGGGGTGGGATACAGCAGTGATTATAGTGACGTTTACAATTTCTTATAAAATCGCCTGGCGAGTTGCTCAGCTGCAGACAAATTGCCAGTGAGGATTTAAAAAATTCAAAGATAACTGGAATATCGATGGTTTTTCATGCCTGCACAATAATTACTGAATATACAGTAAAATCCCATGAAACCATTTGCTGTTATATATTTCACCATATAAAGACATTAGATTCCCACAATTGCCCTTAGATTAAGGACTTTGAACATTAACAAGCAGCTGGTGACAATTTATGCTCCCAAATACATAAAAATTACTATTTTTCCGTAATTGGTGCAAAGGTCAACGTGCAATTAAGACTTTGATCTTACCCCTCAGTAAAGTATGACTTATCAAAATGCGATAAAAACTAATTCTTTTCAAAATCATATTTTTTGAGATAATAACGCTCTTTCTTCTATCCTTTAGATAAAAGGAGGAATGGCTACACAACACTTTGTATTTCAGCTTTAGCTTCCATGTGAAAGATAAAATAAACTGCTTTCACTCACGCTGCTGTGATTACATATGTCTTTTTAAATGGCCAGGTCAAGTTTTATTATCGTATAATACTCTATTTTGTACAAAGTCTTGCACAACCTTGATCCTGTGTTGAAAGAAGTGAGTGTAAATCCTGAAAAGCCTTATAAACAGTCATAATTAATTTATTGCTTTAACGCTTTGAAGGCCAATATGTTTTTCCGTTTGCTTCCTTCATATGTCTGAAGAGTGTGTAGTGTTTCAAAACTGTATCAATTAATATTTGTTGGACACCTTGTTAGCAATGCTATGAACTAAATGCATGAATTAATGAATGGCGTGGTCAGTGTGCCTGCTCTTTCCCCGTGCAGCTCCACCAGTAACTGCTGAGCTCAGAGACTTGTGCTCTCCATTTTGGTAAGTGTTCTTTCACACGCACGCTACTACCTGCATATCTTCCCTTGTGATCCAGTGGGGGAGCACTCTGCTCTTCTGCTGTTCCGCTTTTATCTGTCCCCATTTTCTCTTTTTTGCTTTCTATTTTTCACTTCTTGCTCCCATTTTCTTATATACTACCTCCTTTTCTCTTTGCTCCTTTTCCATTTTTGCACCCCCCGTGCTCCCTGCCGCTTCTGTACTGATGCCCCCTCCCCCTCCAGCATGTCCTTCCAGCTCCCGCCTCCCAGGCAACCGCCCTAGCCCTACCCCTGCTTAATTGTGGCCATGTCACTGGTGCACAATCAGGCGCAGCAAAGGGAAGCCCGTCTGCGTCCGTCCGTGACCCGACCGCGACCAGCACCAGGTACCTTGGTTTCCCGACCCGCCTCTGTCACAATGGCAACACCCTCCAAGCTCTCAAACCCGGATGCTGAAACAACTGCCAGTTTTTGACTCCGAACAACACCCAAGGCCCGATCCCCATCTACACTGCCGCTTCACCTTCACCCACCTCCGGACTCCAGCACAAGCCCACAGCCTACCTGACACCACTGCACACAAACCACTGAACTGCATCCTCCTCAATGTGCGCTTCCTACACAGGAATGCCATAGAAATTCATTACCTCTCCACCATCTTCATGCCTGATGTTGACTTCCTCACAGAAACCTGGACCAACTCCAACTCTGCGCCCGACATCGCAACTACCATCCTAATGGATACAAGATTCAGAGAAAAGACCGTCACACCCGCCCAGGAGGAGGCATCACCATCGTCCCCCAGAGCTCCCTCTGCACGACACCACTTATCCAGACGATGCCACAACACCCATGGAACATCTTCACTTCCAGATCCACACAAACCCCAAAACGACCACCCCAATAAAACACTCATCTACAGATTGCCTGGCCCCCATGCTCCTTTTGCAACCAAGGTCATCAAACAGGCCATCAACACTCACATAGAAAACTTCATTGAAGCCAATAATGTGCAGGACATCTACCAATCCGGATTCCACTGCAACCACAGCACTGAGACCACCCTACTAACCGCCACCGATGACATCCACGCCCTCCTTGACCAAGGCCAATCGGCAGCCCTCATCCTCCTAGTCCTTTTATCTGCCTTCAACACCGTCTCTCACTGCACACTAGCCACCAGACTCCATAATGCCAGTATCTGAGGTAAGGCCCTTGACTGGACAAGCTTTTTTTAGACAGGCCGAACTCAGTGAGTTAGTCTCCTGCCATCCCTCTCAGGACTGATATAGACCAGATGAGGAGTACCCCAGGGATCCTCCCTCAGCCCCAGCCTCTTCAACATCTACATGGCCCGCCTCGCAACCATCATCAGAACCCACAGGCTCAACATCATCTCCTACGCCAACACTACCCAGCTCTTCCTCTCTCTCACCGAGGAACCCAACATCACCAGGCACAACTTCATAAAAGTGATGAAACCACTGGATAAGGAGGAGCTGCCTCAAACTCAACTCAGAGAACACTGAAGTCCTCATCCTGGTTTTCACCCCCTCAGCATGGCGTAACACCTGGTGGCCCCCTGACCTTGGAAACCTCCCCACCCGACAGACCATTCACAAAATCTCATCATCATACTGAACTCATTACTCACTATGAACCACCAGATCACTACCGTATCCTCGGCCTGCTTCAACACCCTCTGCATACCCCAAAAAACGTCAAGAGGGATCTTTACAGAATCCATAAAAATGGTCAAGTACGCCCTCATCATTAGCAGACTGTACTATGGCAACGCCTTAGATGCCACAATCAACAAAAAACTCATTTGCAAGTTCCAGACCGTCCAGTACACCGCAGCCAAACTGATCCTAAACAACTCCTGTCACAGCCACATCACACAACACAGGACCAGCATACCTAAACACACACCAAAGAGAAACCTCATATCAGCTGACTTCTCTCTGGCCACCATCCTACACATCTACAAGACTAGAACATGTGGGAATTCCTTCTCCTACCTCGCAGCCAAGATCTGGGGCGACCCCCCTCTTCACCTCCCACAAAGCCCTACACTGCCCCAGTTCAGGAAGGACCGCAAGACCTGGCTCATCAGATCACCCCAGCACCCTATGGAGCTGCCCCCCAGTGCCTAGAGACCCACACGGGTGAGTAGTTGAATTTTACAAACATCTGATTGTTTGATTGATTGAATGTAGCATTGTGAGGAAACAGGTTTTTGCAGGGCCCCCATTTTCCTCCCATTTGGACTACTAGCCGCTAGTTTTTTTACTCTGAGAGTGCTCTGAGGTGTCCTAACCAGACCTCAATGCCAGAGTTCTAACCCCTTACAAAATGGTTGTTGAATTAGGTACCCCAGTTAATATATGCTGACTTACATATGAGTCTCCAGTATATGGTAACACGAGTAACCAGGGCATGTAAGTTAAAGTGTCCACTGAAGGCTGCAGCACTGATTGTGCCACACTGCATGTGACAAAGAAAAAAATGGCTTCCATTCTGCTACTGCTGCCTGGGAGAGAAGTCTTAAAACTGCTAGTTCGACCTTGCCATTTAAAAAAAATGCCAAAGCCCCCACCACCTTAATAATATATGTGAGTCTAAGGCAGATAGCGCTATTTTGTTAAGTAAGGACATATACTTTAATAAGTTCTAAAAGTAAAACCCCTGAATCATTGTTTTTGCTGTGGAAGAGTTAGTAATCCCATTGGCTAATACACAGTTACTGGCCGACTACACATTCTGGCTTACTTTTGAATGGGGCTACTATAATGAAATATATGCGTTTACTACGCATGATTTACATCGCATGCTATTACAACGCAGTCGTTACAACAACTGCGTTGTTACAACGCAAACCATTACATTGCAAGTCATTTCAACAACTTGCTGCAGGGGGCTTGCTGGACTTAGGAATAGTATAATTTACTATTCCTACTACAGTTTGTGCAACAGCAGGGAAGGTGTTGGATTGTAAATCCAACACCTTCTGCCCCCTACAGCAAGTCGTTGTAACAACTTGCGATGTAATGGTTTGCATTGTAATAGCATGCGATGTACAGCATGCAATCTAAAGGCTGTTTCCCCTATAAGGGGTACTTTGAGGTATTAAATTATTCACAGCATTAAAACCAAGGTGAGGCCCTAGTCAAATATAATGTGACATTTACGGAAAGGCAACTTTTAGAAAGTTCCCTCTCTGTTACCCAGTCTGTCCATTGGCCATGCACAGTTGCCTTCTATCCTTCTAAGGAGCAGTGTGAATGGCTCCAAGGCACAGGAACAATAGAAGCTTGCTAAATATGGAGGTGCTACCTCCCGCTTGCAGGAATCCCTACATGGGGTGTTGATCCAAAAGGTGAGCTTCAAAGGGGGAAGCTGCCTCATGTTGGAAGAAAGCCTCATGGTTCACAAACAACCTCAAGGACTCCAAGAAATCCTGCCGCACCCTCGAGAAAGCCTGGCGCCATGACCTACCAACAGAAAACATGACAGCCCTCAAGAACGCCATCCGCAAACACCACCAGCTGAAACAACTGTACAACAACACCCACAACAGCAAGGAACTCTTCAGCATCGTCAAAGAGCTCCCCAACCCCAGCAACAACGACATCACGCCCTCGCAAGACCTCTGCGATTCACTCGCCTCGTTCTTCCACCACAAGATCGCTGAAATACACAACAGCTTCGGCACCCAGACCACGCACCCAACCCCCGAACCAACGCCCCACACCACCATCCTCTATGCCTGGAACCCTATCAGCACTGAAGACACCACCCACGTAATGAACACCATCCACTCCGGCTCCCCAGCCGCCCGTTGTACTCACCACATCTTCAACAAAGCCGACTCCATCATCGCCCCCCAACTCTGGAACATCATTAACAACTCCTTCACATCTGCCACCTTTCCAGAGAGCTGGAAGCATGCAGAGATCAGCGCCCTCCTGAAGAAACCCACCGCGGACCCCACGGACCTCAAGAACTTCCGCCTCCTCTCGCTCCTCTCTTTCCCCGCTAAGGTCATCGAGAAGACCGTCAACAAACAACTGACCACCTTCCTTGAGACAAATGGCACCCTCGACCCATCGCAGTCCGGCTTCCGAGCCAACCACAGCACTGAGACCGCCCTCATCGCAGCCACCGAGGACAACAGGTCCCTGCTCGACAACGGGGAAACTGCTGCCCTCATCCTCCTCGACTTATCGGCCGCATTCGATACAGTCTGCCATCGCACCCTAACAACCCGCCTCCACCACGCCAGGATCCAAGGAAAAGCTCTGGAGTGGATCACTTCCTTCCTCTCCTCTCCGGCAGAACTCAAAGAGTCCGCCTCCCTCCTTTCCACTCAGCGGCCACCAAGATCATCTGCGGCGTTCCCCAAGGCTCCTCGCTTAGCCCCACCCTCTTCAAAGTCTACATGAGCCTCCTCGCAGCCATCACACGCCAACACAACCTAAACATCATCTCCTACGCTGATGACACCCAGCTGATCCTCTCCCTCACCAACGATCCCACTACCGCCAGAGCCTGCCTCCAGGACGGTATGAGAGACATCGCGGAATCCTCATCCTCGGTCCATCCCACTCCACCTGGGACGACTCCTGGTGGCCCCCTGCGCTGGGCACCGTCCCCATTTCCATTGACCACGCACGCAACGTGGGATTCATCCTGGACTCCGCCCTCACGATGACCAAGCAAGTCAACGCCATCTCGTCATCATGTTTTATTCCCCTGCGCATGCTCCAAAAGATCTTCCAGTGGATCCCCACCGATACTAGAAAGGCGGTCACCCAGGCCCTCGTCACCAGCCGACTGGACTATGGGAACGCCCTCTACGCTGGAACCACAGCCAACCTACAAAAAAGACTCCAACGCATACAGAACGCTTCGGCACGACTCCTAGACATTCCCTGTCACAGCCACATCTCCGCCCACCTAAAAGACCTGCACTGGCTCCCCGTCAGCAAGAGGATCACGTACAGGCTCCTCATCCACGCACAGAAGGCTCTTTACGACATGGGCCCCAATTACCTCAACAACCGCCTCACGTTCTACACGCCCCCCCGCCGGCTCCGCTCCACCAGCCTCTTCCTCACCACCGTCCCATGTATTCGAAGAACCACCACCGGAGGAAGATCTTTCTCCTACCTGGCGGCCAAGACAATGAACTCCCTCCCCACCCACCAACGGCTAACCCAGGACCATCTCTCCTTCAGGAAGCAACTCAAGACCTGGTTCTTCGAGCAGTAGCTGCACCCCCCCTCCCCAGCGCTTGGGACCCTAGCGGGTGAGTAGCGCGCTTTATCAATGTGGTTGATTGATTGACTGATTGGCAAATGGTGATGACACTCCTGTAGTGCTGCCTCTTTGTTTAGGTAGACATGCTGGCAGCACGAATGTAGAGTGGAAACCAATGGCAAAACTGGTTTTCCTCTGGGTGTGTAGCTCACAGGTAGCCACATGTCTTGTGTGGGCTACCAAGTACATAACGGTAAACATCGTTTACCACAAAGTTTTTACAACGCGGTACCTTTAGCACGCATCCCTTACAACGCAAGTCGTTACCACGACTTGCGCTGGAGGGCGCTAAAGGATTAAAAATAGTAAATTTACTATCCAAACACCTTCCACGGGGACTGGGGTTAGAATAGTAAATTATACTATTCGAAATCCGCGCCCCCCAACGCAAGTCGTGGTAACTACTTGCGTTGTAAGGGATGCCTGGTAAAGGGATGCGTTGTGACGGTACGCGTTGTACCGTCATACATCCGTACATAACATCCAAGGAACTGGTCTCCAATTAAATGTTTCCACTCACCTTACTGCCAACTACATAAAAGGAAGTTGGCTAAAGTTCCTCTTCTGACATGTCAGGGGTGAGATACAACAGTGAATATAGTGAAGTTTACAATTTCTTATAAAATCGCCTGGCGAGTTGCTCAGCTGCAGACAAATTGCCAGTGAGGATTTAAAAAATTCAAAGATAACTGGGATATCGATGGATTTTCATGCCTGCACAATAATTACTGAATATACAGTAAAATCCCATGAAACCATTTGCTGTGATATATTTCACCATATAAAGACATTAGATTCCCACAATTGCCCTTAGATTAAGGACTTTGAACATTAACAAGCAGCTGGGACAATTTATGCTCCCAAATACATAAAAATTACTATTTTTCCGTAATCGGTGCGAAGGTCAACATGCAATTAAGACTTTGATCTTACCCCTCAGTAAAGTATGACTTATCAAAATGCGATAAAAACTAATTCTTTTCAAAATCATATTTTTTGAGATAATAACGCTCTTTCTTCTATATTATTTAGATAAAAGGAGGAATGGCTACACAACACTTTGTATTTCAGCTTTAGCTTCCACGTGAAAGATAAAATAAACTGCTTTCACTCACGCTGCTGTGATTACATATGTCTTTTTAAATGGCCATGTCAAGTTTTTTTATCGTATAATACTCTATTTTGTACAAAGTCTTGCACAACCTTGATCTTGTGTTGAAAAAAGTGAGTGTAAATCCTGAAAAGCCTTATAAACAGCCATAATTAATTTATTGCTTTAACGCTTTGAAGGCCAATAGGTTTTTCTGTTTGCTTCCTACTTATGTCTGAAGAGTGTGTAGTGTTTCAAAACAGTATCAATTAATATTTGTTGGACACTTTGTTAGCAATGCTATGAATTAAATGCATGAATTAATGAATGGCGTGGCCAGTGTGCCTGCTCTTTCCCCGGGCAGCTCCACCAGTAACTGCTGAGCTCAGAGACTTGTGCTCTCCATTTTGGTAAGTGTTCTTTCACACGCAGGCTATTACCTGCATATCTTCCCTTGTGATCCAGTGGGGGAGCTCTTCTGCTGTTCCGCTTTTTTCTGTCTCCATTTTCTCTCTTTTGCTTTCTATTTTTCACTTCTTGCTCCCATTTTCTTATATACTACCTCCTTCTCTCTTTGCTCCTTTTCCATTTTTGCGCCCCCGGGCTCCCTGCCGCTTCTGTACTGATGCCCCCTCCCCCTCCAGCATGTCCTTCCAGCTCCCGCCTCCCAGGTAATCGCCCTCCCCCTACCCCTGCTTAATTGTGGCCATGTCACTGGTGCACAATCAGGCGCAGCAAAGGGAAGCCCGTCTGCGTCCGTCCGTGACCCGACCGCGACCAGCACCAGGTACCTTGGTTTCCCGACCCGCCTCTGCTACAATGGCAGCACCCTCCAAGCTCTCAAACCCGGATGCAGCATCAACTGCCAGTTTTTGACTCCGAACAACACCAAAAGCCCAATCCCCATCTACACTGCAGCTTCACCTTCACCCACCTCCGGACTCCAGCACAAGCCCACATCCTACCTGACACCACTGCACACAAACCACTGAACTGCATCCTCCTCAAGGTGCGCTCCCAACACAGGAATGCCATAGAAATTCATGACCTCTCCACCATCTTCATGCCTGATGTTGACTTCCTCACAGAAACCTGGACCAACTCCAACTCTGCGCCCGACATCGCAACTACCATCCTAATGGATACAACATTCAGAGAAAAGACTGTCACACCCGCCCAGGAGGAGGCATCACCATCGTCCCCCAGAGCTCCCTCTGCACGACACCACTAATCCAAACGATGCCACAACACCCATGGAACATCTTCACTTCCAGATCCACACAAACCCCAAAACGACCACCCCAAAAAAAACCTCATCTACAGATTGCCTGGCCCCCATGCTCCTTTCGCAACCAAGGTCATCAAAAAGGCCATCAACACTCACATAGAAAACTTCATTGAAGCAGACCATGTGCTGGACATCTCCCAATCCGGATTCAACTGCAACCACAGCACTGAGACCACCCTACTAACCGCCACCGATGACATCCACGCCCTCCTCGACCAGGGCCAATCGGCAGCCCTCATCCTCCTGGTCCTCTTAGCCTCCTTCAACACTGTCTCTCACTGCACACTAGCCACCAGACTCCATAATGCCACCATCTGAGGTAAGGACCTTGACTGGACAATCTTTTTTTACACAGGCCGAACTCAGTGAGTTAGACTCCTGCCATCCCTCTCAGGACTGACATAGACCAGATGTGGAGTACCCCAGGGATCCTCCCTCAGCCCCACCCTCTTCAACATCTACATGGCCCGCCTCGCAACCATCATCAGAACCCACAGGCTCAACATCATCTCCTACACCAACAATACCCAGCTCTTCCTCTCTCTCACCGAGGAACCCAACATCACCAGGCACAACTTCATAAAAGTGATGAAACCACTGGATAAGGAGGAGCTGCCTCAAACTCAACTCAGAGAACACTGAAGTCCTCATCCTGGGTTTCACCCCCTCAGCATGGCGTAACACCTGGTGGCCCCCTGACCTTGGAAACCTGCCCACCCGACAGACCATTCACAAAACCTCAGCATCATACTGAACTCATCACTCACTATGAACCACCAGATCAATAGCGTACCCTCGGCCTGCTTCAACACCCTCTGCATACCCCAAAAAACGTTAAGAGGGATTTTCACAGAATCCATAAAAATGGTCAAGTACGCCCTCATCATTAGCAGACTGTACTATGGCAACGCCTTCTATGTCAGAATCAACAGCAAACTCATTTGCAAGTTCCAGACCGTCCAGAACACCGCAGCCAGACTGATCCTAAACAACTCCTTTCACAGCCACATCACACAACAAAGGACCAGCATACCTAAACACGCACCAAAGAGAAACCTCATATCAGCTGACTTCTCTCTGGCCACCATCCTACACATCTACAAGACTAGAACATGTGGGAATTCCTTCTCCTACCTCGCAGCCAAGATCTGGGGCGACCCCCCTCTTCACCTCCCACAAAGCCCTACACTGCCCCAGTTCAGGAAGGACCGCAAGACCTGGCTCTTCAGATCACCCCAGCATCCTACGGAGCTGCCCCCCAGTGCCTAGAGACCCACACGGGTGAGTAGTTGCATTTTACAAACCTCTGATTGATTGATTGATTGAATGTAGCATTGTGAGGAAACAGGTTTTTGCAGGCCCCCCATTTTCCTCCCATTTGGACTACTAGCCGCTAGTTTTTTTACTCTGAGAGTGCTCTGAGGTGTCCTAACTAGACCTCAATGCCAGAGGTCTAACCCCTTACAAAATGGTTGTTGACTTAGCTACCCCAATTAATATATGCTGACTTACTTACTAATTTCTAGTATATGGTATCACGAGTAACCAGGGCATGTAAGTTAAAGTGTCCACTCAAGGCTGCAGCACTGATTGTGCCACACTGCATGTGACAAAGAACAAAATGGCTTCCATTCTGCTACTGCTGCCTGGGAGAGAAGTCTTAAAAATGCTAGTTCGACCTTGCCATTTAAAAAAAATGGCAAAGCCCCCACCACCTGAATAATATGTGTGAGTCTAAGGCAGAGAGCTCTATTTTGTTAAGTAAGGACATATACTTTAATAAGTTCTAAAAGTAAAACCCCTGAATCATTGTTTTTGCTGTGGAAGAGTTAGTAATCCCATTGGCTAATACAAAGTTACTGGCTGACTACACATTCTGGCTTACTTTTGAATGGGGCTACTATAATGAAATATATGCATTTACTACGCATGATTTACATCGCATGCTATTATAACGCAGTTGTTACAACGACTGTGTTGTTACAACGCAAACCATTACATTGCAAGTCATTTCAACAACTTGCTGCAGGGGGCTTGCTGGACTTAGGAATAGTATAATTTACTATTCTTACTACAGTTTGTGCAACAGCAGGGAAGGTGTTGGATTGTGAATCCAACACCTTCTGCCCCCTACAGCAAGTCGTTGTAACAACTTGCGATGTAATGGTTTGCATTGTAATAGCATGCGATGTACAGCATGCAATCTAAAGGCTGTTTCCCCTATAAGGGGTACTTCGAGGTATTAAATTATTCACAGCTTTAAAACCAAGGTGAGGCCCTAGTCAAATATAATGTGACATTTACGGAAAGGCAACTTTTAGAAAGTTCCCTCTCTGTTACCCAGTCTGTCCATTAGCCATGCACAGTTGCCTTCTATCTTTCTAAGGAGCAGTGTGAATGGCTCCAAGGCACAGGAACAATAGAAGCTTGCTAAATATGGAGGTGCTACCTCCCGCTTGCAGGAATCCCTACACGGGGTGTTGATCCAAAAGGTGAGCTTCAAAGGGGAAAGCTGCCTCATGTTGGAAGAAAGCCTCGTGGTTCACAAACAACCTCAAGGACTCCAAGAAATCCTGCCGCACCCTCGAGAAAGCCTGGCGCCACGACCAATCAACAGAAAACATGACAGCCCTCAAGAACGCCATCCTCAAACACCACCAGCTGTTACAACTGTACAACAACACCCACTACGCCTCGTTCTTCCACCACAAGATCGCCGACATACACAACAGCTTCGGCACCCAGACCACGCACCCAACCCCCAAACCAACGCCCCACACCACCATCCTCTATGCCTGGAACCCTATCAGCACTGAAGACAGCACCCAAGTAATGAACACCATCCACTCCGGCTCCCCAGCCGCCCCTTGTCCTCACCACATCTTCAACAAAGCCGACTCCATCATCGTCCCCCAACTTCGGAACATCATTAACAACTCCTTCGCATCTGCCACCTTTCCAGAGAGCTGGAAGCATGCAGAGATCAGCGCCCTCCGGAAGAAACCCACCGCGGACCCCACGGACCTCAAGAACTTCCGCCCCCTCTCGCTCCTCCCTTTCCCCGCTAAGGTCATCGAGAAGACCGTCAACAAACAACTGACCGCCTTCCTCAAGACAAATGGCACCCTCGACCCATCGCAGTCCGGCGTCCGAGCCAACCACAGCACTGAGACCGCCCTCATCGCAGCCACCGAGGACATCAGGTCCCTGCTCGACAATGGGGAAACTGCTGCCCTCTTCCTCCTCGACTTATCGGCCGCATTCAACACAGTCTGCCATCGCACCCTAACAACCCGCCTCCACCACGCCGGGATCCAAGGAAAAGCTCTGGAGTGGATCACTTTCTTCCTCTCCTCTCCGGCAGAACTCAGAGAGTCCGCCTCCCTCCTTCCCGCTCAGCGGCCACTAAGATCATCTGCGGCGTTCCCCAAGGCTCCTCGCTCAGCTCCACCCTCTTCAACGTCTACATGAGCCCCCTCGCAGCCATCGCATGCCAACACAACCTAAATATCATCTCCTACGCTGACAACACCCAGCTGATCCTCTCCCTCACCAACGACCCCACCACTGTCAGAGCCAGCCTCCAGTACGGTATGAGAGACGTCGCGGAATGGAAGATGCTCAGCCGTCTGAAGCTGAACTCGGACAAGACAGAAGTCCTCATCCTCGGTCCATCCCCCTCCACCTGGGACGACTCCTGGTGGCCCCCTGCGCTGGGCACTGTCCCCATTCCCAAGGACCACGCACGCAACCTGGCATTCATCCCGGACTCCGCCCTCACGATGACCAAGCAAGTCAACGCCATCTCGTCATCATGTTTTAACACCCTGCGCATGCTCCGAAAGATCTTCCGGTGGATCCCCACCGACACTAGAAAGGCGGTCACCCAGGCCCTCGTCACCAGCCGACTGAACTACGGGAACGCCCTCTACGCTGGAACCACAGCCAAACTACAAAAAAGACTCCAACGCATGCAGAACGCTTCGGCACGACTCCTAGACATCCCCCGTCACAGCCACATCTCCGCTCACCTGAAAGACCTGCACTGGCTCCCCGTCAGCAAGAGGATCACGTTCAGGCTCCTCATCCATGCACACAAGGCTCTTCACGACATGGGCCCCAAATACCTCAACAACCGCCTCACGTTCTACACGCCCACCCCCAGGCTCCGCTCCACCAGCCTCGCCCTCGCCACCGTCCCACGTATTCGCAGAACCACCACCGGAGGAAGATCTTTCTCCTACCTGGCGGCCAAGACATGGAACTCCCTCCCCACCCACCTACGGCTGACCCAGGACCATCTCTCCTTCAGGAAGCAACTCAAGACCTGGCTCTTCGAGCAGTAGCAGCACCCCCCTCCCCAGCGCTCGTGACCCTAGCGGGTGAGTAGCGCGCTTTATAAATGTGATTGATTGATTGATTGATTGGCAAATGGTGATGACACTCCTTTAGTGCTGCCTCTTTGTTTAGGTAGACAGGCTGGCAGCACGAACGTAGAGTGGAAACCAATGGCAACACTGGTTTTCCTGTGGGTGTGTAGCTCACAGGTAGCCACATGTCTTGTGTGGGCTACCAAGTACATAACATCCAAGGAAGTGTTACGAGATCTTGAGAGTGGGCAGTATAGTGCAATCTGTCACACATAGACAGAAGTTGATAGTAGGCATCCTAGTAGCCCAAGGAATAGTGACCGCATCATCCCCACTAGGCACATACTGTGCATAAATATGGCAGCCCTGGCACCCTGAACCTCAGATTACAATGAAACTGGAGAAAGAATGAACAAGGACTGCCTTGCTGACCTCTGAACTTGGAAATAGAGGCAGCACTGACTGCTTGACTGCACCTTCTACACCTTGGGCAAGCAAAGAGAGGATAGTGCCTCTGGCTTCTGGTTCATGAAAAAGACACTCCTGAGCCACAGACCAAATAAGTGACTCCACGGGTGAGTCGGCTGAACCCCTGGAATCAGCTCCACGGCCATCAAAGCTGAAGTAGGTCCTGCGGGCAAGTCAGTAGTCAAATTCTTTGAATCACTTCTGACTGCCGATGGGCAACCAAAGAGAGCGATCCTCGAGGGATCAAAATTGCATCTGGCTCTGATGAACCCAGGAGTGTTGCCTTAGTCCATATCGGTCGCCAAAGACAAATACCAACCTTCACCAAAGGGTACCACTAGACACGCTGAGTAGGGAAATCGGTAACCTAGCCACAGCTGGCTCATTCTAAAGTCCAGAAATGTACTTTGTGCTACTGAGAAAAAAAATGGTTTTAAGATGGATTGCCTCCCAGCCCTTCTCCAGAGAGTGAATACACATCCCTGGCTGACTGCTAGCACCCTTAATCCTGGAAGACAATGACTTGGCCTGGTATTAACAATGGTCACTAAGCAAGAATTATCCATCTGGAAGGGAACTAGAATAGGTAGCTCCTTCATTGAATATCAAATCCAAAATGGGATTGTATCAAGAATCAGATTAACCCATTCCGTGCTCCCGTCAACCAACGACCGACGGGAGCACTACCTCCCTGATGCTGCGAACGACCGTTGGCCGTTTCAGCCCCGCCCACCCTTTAGAACGTCCACACGGCGGTGGAATTGCCGCTGCAGTTAAGGCGTTAAGTGAAAGGCACACAGGGGTTGGAAGCTCTTGAGAATGGGGCTGTGGAAGCTTAGACAGGAAGGATCACTAGACCACTAACTTTCCTAGAAAACGCACTGTGAGAAAGTGGAAGAAGTGGACTCCCTGAAAGCAACAGGTTAAAAGAGCTTCCTTGCACCATCTCCACCTAGACGTCCCCAGACTGGCGTGCATCCAGTTGACAATTATGGATTTGGCTAGGTGCATTGTGGGAATTGTGGTCTCAACATCCCAAGGACCATATCAGAGATTCTAGACCTCTGGATTGTGTTGTGGACACTTTTCACCCTCAAGGAGACCTTATGGAAGAAGAATCAGATTTTTAGAGAACTTTGGTAAAAAGTACTATAAGGTGACTAACCCGACGTCGAGAGTCAAGCTGGTGACGTCGAACTGTAACCCGGCCTGGATTTCAGGTTCAGCCTAGTGAAGTTCAAGAATTCCAGGATTTCATGACGTTTCACACTGAGCCAAGCCACTGACGTCAAAGTGAATCCACCCTGATGATTAGCCTTGCTCAACATCAAGAACTATGACTATGTGCAGAGTAAAAAGTTGACTGGGGCCTCCCGCTTAGTGTATATGATCTGGGCTCCATCGCGGTCAGCCTCAAACTTTGGCTTTGTCCCGGTCAAGCATGACCAGATGCCCCAAGCTAGTGATTATGTTTTTTTCAGGCATTAGAAACTGTTTATCCTTTTAAGAAATCATATTCCAAGTTCCCTACTTTGGATATTTTTGTTTCAGTGTCTATTTGTTCATAAAAATATAACCAATTTTTATAAATTGGTGTTGTATTTTTATTGTTTTTATTGTTTATGCTGTCTTATTTATTGTATTAGTGTTTTTAAATGCTTTACACACCAGTCTCTTAACTTAAGGCTGCCTTTAAATTGCCAGCTACCAAGGGTTGAGCGAGGGAATAATTTATTGAGACCTTGGCAGAACCTTTTATTGTGTATGTGATCTTATTATTAGAGGTAGGTTCCTGCTATCACTACTTATAAACCACTTTCCAAAATGCACACTTACTCACTTCCTGAAATAAGATCATTTCCAGGTCATGAGGAGTAGATTTCTATTGAGGGGCTGATTATGAAGTCTGGTGTCCATGGACCTCCAGACTCACGGGGCGCGACGGCCAAGGTCTTCTGACTGCCCTATTACAACTAGGGTGGTCGGGCCATCCTGGGACCACCGCAACCACCAGGGATCTGGCCGCAATATGCTTGGAGGAACCCCCGCAGTCCCCCAAATAATATTATGAGTTTCCTTTCTGACACAGTTTTCATGACAGTTCCACCTCTATAAAAACCGTGGCAGAAAGGAAACAACGTTTGCACTACAGATCCCCCAGTTGCCTCTGGGCCTGGAGATGCATGCAGGGGGGCTCATGTTTCAACCCAGTACCTGCACGACATGAACTGCAACAGTCCATGACGGGCAGGTACTGATATCGATGTTCCCATTGCAGTGCATGTTTCATATGCACTGCAGTGAGAATGCTAAACAAACTCCTACCAGACTAGGCGAAAACTCCTAATCTGACAGGTGGTTCAACCATGGGTTTGGAGGTGTGGAAAGAGGCGGTCCTGTTCTCGCACCACCAAACTACAGACTACAGAAGAGGTGGCTTCTGATTTCTCTGGCCACAATTTTGGCTGAGTACACAGGGTCTACAAAACAGAAAAAGAGCTCCCCATTTTCGATTTTGGGAATAAGGAGCACTATGGGATTGTTTACTGTAGTTACAGTAGGGCAAACAAGAACCGCTGCAAAAGTGGGTTAGGTTGCCCCAGTAATTTTTAACCCCATTGGTTCTAGATGAGCCAAGAGTAACCCCATCCACCAGCTAGTGCCACTGCCAACCATAATTGTGTCACCCAAGGCACCTTCCTGAGAACACTCTGTGGACCTGCATAAGAACAGACAAAGAACGACACCGCATGTTTGAGACAACGACAAAGAAGTAGACTAAACAGTCAGTTTGCTGACTCCTTGTGTGGGTACAGAGACACAACAAGTTACAAAAGGCCTTTATCTTTGAGTGACTAGCTGACAAATTGCAACTGGACCTGGACCTACTTCTGAAGGGAGTCCTGACCCTAAGTCCTGTCCTTGAGGTCTTCAGACCTTGGGCTGTGTCTAACTGAACTTTTCTTACAATCTCTGAATAGTTCTGATTTCTAATCACTGGAGGACTGGTGACCAATCACTCAAACCAATGTGGCTGAGGCACAAATTTGCTGGCCTGGCCTGAAGAAATAAGCTTCTCCAAGTCTCCAAGTTGAAGCTTCTCCACAGGAGTAAATCCATTTCAGCAGGCCCTCAGGGAGATGGTATCTTGCCTCACACTGCTCATTATTAGCTATGGCATGCAGCCTTGTTCTAATAGAGGGATCTTAGGTCTGAAAAATAGATAAAGTACGACCATGAAAATTTTGACTGGGCAAAAAGCTACAGTGGGACCTCATTCAATGGATAGCCAGCATCAAGAGGACTTCTGAGCTGCACATAGACTGTGACTGTGACTAGGCAAATTGCTTCAGTGGGACTTCTGTCAATAGTTATTCAACTTCCAAGAAGACTTCTTCATACACATAGACTGCCACCGTAACCCTTTGGAAGATTTTCAACTTTTATTACAGAGACTATGGGCCAGATGTAGGTCGCCCAATACCGATCGGTAACGGCCGGAATCACCGAATTTATCTTTAAATTTCTAACCACGACTTTCCCCATTGAAGTCAACAATGATCAGCGGCTATGTTCACACACTGTACGCATGTCACTACCTGGGGTGGTTCCTTGTGGCCCCAGCTCTTCTACAGGTTCTAGGCCTTGTGTCTAGTGAAGTTGTGGTTTTTATACCACTTTCTTAATATATGGTTTGGTACGCCCCTAGGGCTCAACGAATAGTGTGCTAATTTACTGTGTGCTATTAACTTTTCCGTATGTACTTTTGCCTCTAGTCTCATAAAGAGACTAGTGGGATGTGTTTAGAATAAATACATATATTTTATATATATACCTGGTGTGGTTCTCCTTTCATTTGATCATTCACGAGATTATAGACTGGTAAAACAAGCTGCTTTACATTCCTTCAAGACTTAGCCTGAAGGCTGCTCGCCACAGCTACCACTAGGATAGCTTTCTATTAAGGTTGTCTTTAACCTACCATCAATAAGGGTCATTTGGACTGGTGCAAGGTGCCCACAGAATAGTGGACAGCATAAGCCAGGCCAACTTCTCACATTGCCCACAAGCCAAGAAGGATAATTTATGTACAATTCGTAAAATTTTCCCCATTTTTCTAAAAACAGGTGCAAAACCTCTTGAGCTTCCTATAGTGGAGGGACTAAAAGCTGGCAGCTTACCTACCAAAGAAAAACATACCAAGAATAAAATTAATAGCGTTGGTAAGAAGAAGCAGAAGAAAAAAAGGGAAAAATGCTGAAGGATAAATAAAAAAAGGGCAAAACGGCTACACTTTGACCCTAATTTAATGAACAATATATCAAGAGTCCCTGACTGAAGAAGGAAGCAGAATCCAACCTATTGGGACGGTGTTCTCCTTTTCTGTACCTAAGTGCTCCAATTCAATCCTCCTAAGAGCCATTTGTATCTAATATAAGCGTTTCCCCTGCTGTTCAGAGCAACTTGAACCCTAATGCCTCTCTGTTTGCTTCCTCCGTAGGCAATAACATAATTTATAATACTATTGAAAATAATTCTGAGGTAACTTGCCAAATCAACCATCCACCTTCTGCCCCTTACTCCTTGGATTTTGTGTTCATTTTTTAACATGAACCATTTTTGAATAGGCCCTTTTTGTTAAGTTGTTTTGCTGAAATCTTTGGCCTTTAAATGATTTGAAGCAATGACCTTACTCTGGTCCAGGTTAAAAAATATAATAATCCTAGGGGAGCTAGAGTAACGTTTGCCTCTAAAGCTATCTCCCATTTGATGTTACATAGTGAGAAATTACTTTGTTGTGGCATTGACGTTCTTATAACTGAAGTGGAATTAGCTTTAAAAAAAGTGGTCCAAAATCAGCAGTCTAATGCTTATCCCGAAATCGCCACAAGGGGCCTACTTCATTTGGAGAGAGTGAGTATATTGCAGGTCTCCCTAGGTAAAGAAGGCAGGAGGGTCTCGCTACTCAGAAGGATTTTTCCACAGATGAGGAAGATAAGAAGTGGAGCTGGGTATCAGGCGCTCTTAATAAAAATAGATCCCTAGGGTTAAAATGTGGGAACTCTTCCTAGCAAGGATATATCTGTGATATCTTGGAATGCAGCCTGCCTAAGCACCATCAAAAATAAACTCTTATTTTTAAAAGAGCCGAGTACAGATATAATTTGTCTACAAGAGACTTGGATCTCAATAGATTGGTCTACTGAAGATTATATAGTGCTGAGCCGGCCTGCGCTCCATGTAAATAGAGGATATGCTTAAGGAGATATTGCTATTATGCTAAGTACAAATCTTAGTTGGTCATGTAAAGATTTTTTTCATGCTTTCAACTTAATTCAGGCGATTAAGCTAATTTTCAAGATGTCCAAGATCACTCAAACTCCCTGTTGATCGTAAATGTATATTTACCACCTGATGCATCTTATTCTTACCTATTAAAAGATCTATTTGTTTTTATCTCCTCTACTTTGGAAAGGGAGGATTGCAGGTTTTTAATTTTAGTTGGTGATTTGAAATCTAAAGTCTCTTCGCATATCATAATGGTATCCTGTAACACTGAAAAAAATGAAGCCCTAAAAATCCCCACTGCCCAATTCCCGAAAAAATATAGGACAGATAAAAGAGGAGTTCTACTACTCAAAGGTCTGAGAAGCTTAGATCTTATACTTACTAATGGGAGGTTTGAAAATGATATTCCAGCAAATTATACTCATAAGGCCTCAACTGGGAGATCTATTATAAATTGTTTCTGGAGATTTCTTTTGTAATCTCATAAGTATGGATGTTTTGGAAACTGATTTTAGCGACCATATGTTGATTTGCTCCAAATTTAATTCTACTTGTGCTAAGGTAGGTCCCTGGAACTTGAAATGCAGCACAGTAGGGTTTAATGCAACTAATGATAGAATTCACTAGACTATTCAAGCGACAGCTAAAGTAAAAGCAAATTTAACAGCTTTGATAAAAGCTCATCAACATTTAGTAATGGCGGAGTGTGACTATCCTCAATTTGATTTACTGGAAGCCTTTTTCCGTAACGTAGGTTCGTTGGCGACATTATGTAATCATCACATGCTCCAATTAAATGGAGAGCATGTTTTAATCCAATGCTCAACTTAAATAGGTAAATAAATAAATTAGTGAGGGCCCAGTTCCTGAATTTTTCTATTGAGCCAAGAAATTTAATAAACCTATTAAAGAGGAAAAGGCAGAGGAAAAAATTTTCCTTAAAACAAATAAAGGAAAACGGCGCATGGGTGCAGTTAAAAGAGACAGCCTCAAAAAATTATTCGAAAAAGTTTTGGGAAATAATTGCTGACTGCTGTGGTACAAGAGTGAAATCTTTCCCCATTCCTATTAAAGAAGTGGATTGGAAATTCCATCTGGTAGAACTCTACTCTGCAAATTTTATTTCTACCAGCTTTGTCCCATCTGCACCTGACCCCTTTGAAACTACTTTATCCAACTATGTGAGATCTTCTGGAGCAATGGGTCCGAATGAAATCCCCATGATGGTAATCAAAAAGGAGCCACGTTTGTGGGCCACGTTGCTAGTCCCATTGTTTAATTTTTGTAACTCTCAGGGGAAGACACCACCATCTTGGTCCGGGAGTATCTTAATCCCTCTGCACAAAGAAGACCCTAGAACCCATCCGGGTAACTACCAACAAATAGCCATATTAGATGCAGCCGGGAAAATATTTGCACACAGTATTCTTGATCACCTCATGGAATGGGTGATGGAGAAGAAGGTCCTCCCTATAGTCAAGCAGGTGTTAGAAAAATCATTCCACCCTAGATAACATCTCCTTGTTGAAACTAATTGAGGAGAAATACACGATCTCTTGTAGGTGAAACGTTTACATGGCCTTCATAGATTTTTCAACGGTTGTTACTATGGAGGAAATTACATAATATGGGATTGCCGGCTCCCCTGCTTTCCTTAACTATTGCATTACATTCTCAAACTTGGTGCCAGGTACAAATGGGAGGAAACCAAGGTTTAGTCGGATGCATTCCCACATCTGTGGGGTATGTCCCCCGGGCATCAATAAAGTCCTCCAGAAGGAAGGTTTCTTCTTAGTAAAACTATAAGTTGAAAGGAAAAAGTTGATTTCCAATATCATTTTATTCTTATTCAGAATTTTGTTTTTATCACAAAAGACGTTCAATTGTATGATTTATCCATCATTTCACAAAATGTAGCGTAGTTGCATATCCAATATTTTATTATCCAGTTGCATTTCGGCAGAAACACTGCCTTCATCCAGGGATATTCTAAAACAAAAAACGGAGTGCGATGTGACAATGCATTGTTTAACATATAATTCAGATGTCAACGGTGAGATTACTGTGTGAATTCTGCGAGGACATTATGGCTATTTGTGAAAACACGGTGGGGTGAAAAGGATAAAGGAAAGCTGGAGTGATGTTAAAAGAACAGAAAAGAAAAGAAAAGAACATTGTCTTTAATGCTGTTAAATGGGCTGTGTTCATACTTTAAAGTAACGGGGAAGGAAAAATGGAGAAAATTCCGTGTATAATATGAAGGAACACAATATACGCATGCTCCTACAAATCGTGCTTTTAACCGGTGCAGGATCGCTTTAGTGTTAAGCGTGAAAACGCGGTATCGATGTCCAAGAGGTTTCAACAAATTATTCGATCGTATAAGGTGGGGAGTCCCAATATGTGCTAGCATGCAAAAAAGTTAAAACAGTAGCGGTTCCGCGCTTACCACAATGTTCTGTGTGTGTATTATCAGCTTCATCAAGGTCCCGTCGGTGAACGGAAGTAAACATGCAGGTTAGGGGAAGTGATTTATGCGTTTCAGAGGGCCTGAGTTAATTAGTGCCTAAATAAAGAGTTTAAACTTATGACGTGGGAGGTGCACGAAAGGATAAAGGATGGGTGTGGGGAAATTAAAAAGGGTGGGGTATTTACAAATAATGTTACGCGCAAGTTAAACAGTTTTTTGTCAATTGAAAAAAATCAATAAAGTTTTGTTAACTAAAGATGTAAAACAATATAAACAGAACTACAATATAGACAAATCGAACCACGGTTCTACAGGTAACATGTATATTCCATTCGATCATTGAGGCCGTGTGGTTTCATAGTAGATTACAATGAGATCCAGTAGTTTTCACGTTGCAAGAGTGTATTATGATTGTCCTTTCCTTCAGTTTTTGTAACGTTCTCTAGTACGCAGTATCTTATCTGGCTGACATTATGTCCTGCTTTGATAAAGTGTTGGACTACTGTTGATTTCATCTGTTTTGTTCTTATGTTGGATTTATGTTCATTTAATCTTATTTTTATTTTTTTCTCAGTCTGTCCAACATACATTTTGCTGCAGGGGCATTTAAGCATGTATACCACATTTGTGGTATCACAGGTGGCTGTAGCTCTAATATTAATCTTATGACCCTTCATGGGGTGGTTGATGGTTGTCCATTTTATGATGCTGTTACAATGGTTACAATTCCAGCACGGAAGAGTTCCCTTGAAGCGTGTTGTTGCGTGCATTTGTTCAGGATGTTTTATTAATTCTCCAATGTTCTTACTTCGTGTGTACGCGAAGATGGGTTCTGTGTCGAAAATGTGATTAAAGTCCTGTTCCTTTCTAAGTATTTGCCAATGTTTTTTAATGATACGTTTGTATGCTCCGCTCATGGTGGAATATTTGGATACTACGGGAATCATGTCTCTACTGTTTTTGTTTTGTGTGGACAATAGTTCTGGGCTGGTTTTTAGTGCGCAATGTTGTTGTGCCTGCTCGAGTATCTGATTGGGTTAAACATGTTGCTGGAATCTCTGTGTCATGTTGGCGAGTTGTTGTTCGGTTCTTTCCGGGTTGGAAACTATTCTTTTTACTCTTATCATTTGACTTTATATGGAAGATGTTCCCCCTTGCTGCTGTATGCTGGATCTCCGAGGTGCCTTTCCTGTCTTCCGTAAGTGATCTGCATCTTTCAATTTCTCCTTCCTCCGCCACCACTTTTCCCCCACGCTGCAGCTCAGGGCCTCCCCTCAGGCCTCGGCACCCTCTTGGATTGTTTGTCAACTCCTTTTCCTCTTGGGTCAGCAAGCAGAGCATGAATCCCCTCCACCGTGACCAGCCGCCCTACCGGGGGTGCGGTCAACCCCTCCTGAAAACGTACGGCTATCGAGCCTCCTTACCGTGGCTGGCAACCTCTGGTTTGTCATCATTTAGTTTGTTCTCGGGGGTGAACCGCTGGATTCATTGACACCCGGGCTCATGGCCTCTCCGCCGTGCTCCTCTGTTCCATACTCACAGCACTAAGGTCTCCTTACCAGTTCAGGGTGACCTCAGTTTCATCGTCCTTTCCTCTTTTGGTCTTGGGGGACCACAGGATTCACCAGTTCCCCGGTCTCCTCCGCAAGTTGATCCTCGATTCCTTCCCCACTCAAAATGATGCTGCTGCTCTCCTGGGACTACGTCGTTGTCCCAGTGGTTCTAGAACTCCTTTCGGGTCTACAATCCTCTTTTTTTGGCAGGGTGGGATCTAGTACTGTTCTGGAACTCAGTTAGGGCTTATTTGAGGGGCAGGATGTTGCAGGATTCTTCCAGTGTTTTGGCCGCCATGAGGAGCTCAGCGAAAACACGTCTAAGCGGTCATGATGTTAAGCCATGCCCCAGCAACAAGACAGTTTTGGTGCTATTGTTGGTGTGGAATCCCGATTAAGAGGTATCTAGAAGGTTCTGTTCCATATGTTTTGTGAGTTGTTGGTTGATGCCTTCTTCCAGGACTTTGCAGGGAATGGGTGCAGTAGTTTTTGAGTTTGCTTCTGGTGATGTTATCAATGATGTAATTTGAGGTGTCATGAGTGATGCAATATTTGGGGTCCTGAGTTGTTTTGAATATATATATCCATCTATCTATAGATATATATATATATATATATATATATATATATATATATATATATATATATATATATATATATATGTCTTCAGACTCCGCAAGGTCCCCCACCAGAGTATCCATGGCAGAGAGAGAGTCCACAGCACAGCAATTTTCTTAAGGTATTTCTATTTATATAGATATTTATATATTACCTACTGGCGGTCGCCAGTAGGTAGTTACAGTTAAGACCTACTTTCCATAGGAAATCTGCAACATTCTATTTGAATAACTTTGGCGCCGGTTGACAAATCTTCACGAAATTCTCCAAGAAAATGGCCTGCTCCGCTCCGCTCCTTCCCTGAAAGTTTGGGGCCAAAACGTGTGTTCCCCATGCAATTTTCCATAGGACCTTTAGCCAGGGCTACAGCACGAACTGCTGAACGGTATTACACAAAATTTGGCAAAAAGGTAGAGTTCGGTACACAGATCACACTTTTTGTTAAATGGTGTAAATCCATTCAGTAGTTCCTGAGAAAATCATAAGTAAAATCATAGATATATCTACAGACGACATACCGAATGCGTACGGTAAGCGTATGGTGAAGCGTACCATTACGAGCACCAGCTGCATGCTCATTGGCTGTCAACTGTCTGTCAACACTCCAAAAAAGGAAGTGTTGGCAGCCATCTTGTGCCTCGGTAGAACCCAGTCACAAGAAAACAGTAAAAGAAACGTGAAAAACACGCAAAGGGGGCAGGGTAGAAACACCCTGACCCTCTAGGCCTGCTTAGGGGGTCCCACAAGGACCCCCAAGGCCCCTCAATTATTATTATTTGTTTTTTAAATCGTGGGGTACGAGTATGGTATGCGTACGTGGTGAAAAAGGAAAAGAAAAAACCCGAAGTCCGCTTTTTTCTTAATTAGCCCCCGGGGGCAATTTTTTTTTTACCAGCCCCGGGTACTGCCACCCCCCCGGGGCTTTTTTGTAAATTATGCGGGGGGGCTCACAGCCCCCCTGCAGCCCCGGAGACCGCCATCCCCCGGGGCTTCAAATGTATTTATTTATTTTTTAAACGTTGCACCGTACATACGTGCATGGTACGCGCACGGTAAATCTATCGTACAATAAATAGTCTCTATTAATAATTTTTTATAATCCCCAGGGTCCCCATCCCCTGGGGCTTTAACTATATGTTTGCGGGGTGGCTCATGGCCTCCCTGCAGCCCCGGGGACCACCACCACCTGGGGCTTCTTTTAAAAATAAAATATTTAAAAAACACCTGTGTGTGGGGGGCTGAGTCCCCCCACACGCTCTGGGCACCACCACCCCCCTGGGGCCCTACATTTTAAAATAGGGGGGTCCGTGATGGACCCCCCCAGCCCCAGGGACCAACACACCCCGGTGCTTTTGAATGTTGGGAGGGGGCCACACGGCCCCCCTCCTGGAGCCTTTGATGGCCCTGGGGACCGCCACGCCCCAGGACTCCTGCAGTGTCCCAGGGTGCCTACTCCCGGGACACTGCTGTTTGATATGGTAGGGCGGGAGCCTCGCAGCTCCTGTCCTACTGTAGCAAACTGTTTTCCTATTTGAAAGAGAGAGCAGGAAACCTGCTCTCTCTTTCAAGAAGGAAAGCAGATTGCTTTTCGTCAGAGAGAGCGGCATGTAAGCTGCTCTCTCTGACAAAAAGCAATGCCGGCTCCCGAAGGACTTGGGCAGCCGGCTGGGACCGTGGGGGCTTTGGGGCTCCTCCCATGGTCCCGATTGTTATATTTTAGCCCCGGGTGATGGGGTCCCCGGGGATTATAAAAAATTAGTAATAGAGGCTATTTTTTTTTTACGATAGATTTACTGTGCCCGTACCATGCACGTACGTACGACGTAGGTGCAAAGTCTGTAAGTTGTCCAGTAAGCGTACCTAAGCAAAAAAAAATCTATTAAAAAAATATATTTTTCAGATATCTATCAAGTTTATGTGTTGGTTGGTTCTAATGAGACTTTTCTTTTTATTGGTACTTATAAGTAAGTACTTATGCATAGTCTAATCTTGTTGAGGAGCAGTGATTTATAGAGTGCGGAACTTTTGACCTCTGTTGACTGTTGACTTTTGCATGATGTATTGGGGGTAGAGTGGAAATTTATGTCAGTTGGAAAGGTTTAAAATGTTGAAGCAATAGAAATGTGTGTTTGGTTTTGAATTATTGTGTGAAGGAATTTGATTTGTTATTAATGTGTATATATGTGTCATTTGAGAGGGAAATGGTGCCATTTCTTGGTTCTGCTGCAAGCACTGAAGCAGCGAGATTCTGTATAAGACAATCTGCTGTGTGAGTGGCATTCTTCTTAATCCACCAATCAGTTTGAGAGGTGAGTTGATAACTTGTAAGGGAATGTATGTGGTGCATTTTATTTTTAGTAAGAGTAATGTGTTTATTCTTGGAAAGTTTGTAGAATCATTTTTTGAGTATGTCTGCATTTGGATAACTATTGTGATTAAATCATTTGGTAAGTTAATGTGTTTAGTGAGTCACCTCCGTGCAATAAAGTGCAGTACTAAAAAATGTAGAATGTGTGCAGTCACTTTTTTAGTTGTAGAGTAGTTAATAGTGTTGATTGCTTAGAATTAGACCTGTGTTTTAAATCTACAATTTTGTAGTCAATATACATACACTGCTGCATAGACTCTTGGGCAGATTTACAAGCTCCTTGCGCCTCTTTGTTGTTCTATTGTGTCACATATTTGGATGTAATGTTGGCCAAAAATAATACAGCAAATTGGAAATGTATTTGCAAAATGAGTCAGGGTTGTCCACTGTTATTTAGTAGTTATATACATGGAATGTGTTCAGTCATTTAAACGTTTTGTGGAGTAAATGTGTTTTGGGAAAATGTACGGTTTTACATTTTTTGTCTACAATCGCATTGAGCGTCTGTGTACATTAAGGAATTATACTTGCCCCTTTTTCAATAATCTCTCCTGTCTCTCTTCACAGTCTACCTCTCTCTGCTTATACTGTCCCCTCTCTTCTGATATTTCCCCTCTTTCCCTATTTTCACTTGTCTTTCCTCATAGTGCTGCTTGTTCTCATAGTCCCTCCTGTCCTTTTAGTCTCCCTTTGTCCTCATTGTCTCCACTGTCTCCTAATAATCCCCTTTATTTACATATTCCCTCTTCTGTCCTCATACTTCTCCCTCTGTCATCATACCTCCCTCTTAACAATTCCCTAGTCAGTATACATAGACGGCTGCATATACTCTTGGGCACATTTATAAGCCCCTTGGGCCTCTTTCTTGTGCTATTGTGTCACATTTTTGGATGTAAACTTGGCAAAAAATAATGCAGCAAATTAGAAATGTATTTGCAAAATGAGTCAGGGTTGTCCTCTGAAATGTAGTAGTTATATACATGATATGTGTTCAGTCACTTAAATGTTTTAGTGTAGTAAATGTGTTTTGCTAAAATGTATGGTTTTAATTTTTTTGTCTAGAATCACACTGAGCTTCTGTTTACATTAAGGAATTATACTTGCCCCTTTTTCAATAATCTCTCCTGTCTCTCCTCACAGTCTACCTCTCTCTGCTTATACTGTCCCCTCTCTTCGTATATCTCCCCTCTTTCCTTATTCTCACTTGTCTTTCCTCATAGTGCTGCTTGTTCTCATAGTCCCTCCTGTCCTCTTAGTCTTCCTCTGTCCTCATTGTCTACTCTGTCTCCTAATACTCCCCTTTCATTTTATACTTCCTCCTCTGTCCTCTTACTCCTCACTCTGTCATCATACCTCCCTCTTAACAATTCCCCAGTCAGTATACATAGACTGCTGCATACACTCTTGGGCAGATTTACAAGCTCCTTGGGCCTCTTTTTTGTTGTACTGTGTCACATTTATGGATGTAATGTTGGCAAACAATACTGCAGCAAATTGGAAATGTATTTGCTAAATGAGTCAGGGTTCTCCACTGAAATGTAGTAGTAATATACATGGAATGTTTTCAGTCATTTAAACGTTTTAGTGTATTAAATGTGTTTTGGTAAAATGTATGGTTTAAATTTTTTTGTCTAGAATCGCATTGAGCATCTGTGTACATTAAGGAATTATACTTGCCCCTTTTTCAATAATCTCTCCTATCTCTCCTCACAGTCTACCTCTCTCTGCTTATACTGTCCCCTCTCTTCTTATATGCCCCCTCTTTCGTTATTCTCACTTGTCTTTCCTCATAGTGCTGCTTGTTCTAATAGTCCCTCCTGTCCTCTTAGTCTCCCTCTGTCCTCATTGTCTACTCTGTCTCCTAATACTCCCCTTTCTTTTTATACTTCCTCCTCTGTCCTCTTACTCCTCCCTCTGTCATCATACCTCCCTCCTAACAATTCCCCAGTCAGTGTACATAGACTGCTGCATATACTCATGGGCAAATTTACAAACCCTTTGGGCCTCTTTCTTGTTCTATTGTGTCACATTTTTGGATGTAATGTTGGCAAAAAATAATGCAGCAAATTGGAAATGTATTTGCTAAATGAGTCAGGGTTCTCCACTGAAATGTAGTAGTTATATACATGGAATGTGTACAGTCATTTAAACGTTTTAGTGTAGTAAATGTGTTTTGGTAAAATGTACGGTTTTACATTTTTTGTCTACAATCGCATTGAGCATATGTGTACATTAAGGAATTATACTTGCCCCCTTTTCAATAATCTCTCCTGTCTCTCCTCACAGTCTACCTCTCTCTGCTTATATGGTCCCCTCTCTTCTGATATATCCCCTCTTTCCTTATTCTCACTTGTCTTTTCTCATAGTGCTGCTTGTGCTCATAGTCCCTCCTGTCCTCTTAGTCCCCCTCTGTCATCATTGTCTCCTCTGTCTCCTAATACTCCCCCTTCTTTTTATACTCTCTCCTCTGTCCTCTTAATCCTCCCTCTCTCCTCATACCTCCCTCTTAACAATTCCACAGTCAGTATACATAGACTACTGCATACACTCTTGGGCAGATTTACAAACCCCTTGAGCTTCTTCTTTTTCTATTGTGTCACATGTTTGGATGTAATGTTGGCAAAAAATAATGCAGCAAATGGGAAACGTATTTGCAAAATGATTCAGGGTTGTCCACTGAAATTTAGTAGTTATATACATGGAATTTGTATAGTCACTTAAACTTTTTACAGTTGTAAATGTGTTTTGGTAAAATGCATGGTGTCATATTTTTTTGTCTAATATCACACTGTATCTCTGTTTAGATCAAGGAATTATATTTGCCTTTTTTTCATATTTTCTACATTATTTTGTCATACTCCCTCTTCTATCCTCTTACTCCTTCCTTTTTGTTTATACTACCTCCTTTTTCTTATATTCTCCTCTCTCCTTATACTTCTGTTTTCTCTTCATACTTGCCTTTCTTTTTGCATAGTTCCCCTACTCTTGATAATCTCTCCTGTTTCTATATTCACTTCTGTTGTTATACTCTTTACTGTCTCCTCATGGTACTCTCTTTCCTTACACACTAAGTCTTCTCTTATATTTCTCTTTTCTCCACATTTTTGTCTCTCTCTTTCTTTATATTTCTTCTTCTTTTCACATACATACTCTTCTCTCCTTATATTCTCCCTTTCTTATTATTATCGCTTCTCTTTGCACATACTTCCTATTCTTTTCGCTTATTTCTCTTTCTCCCCTCATACTCTCCTCTCTCTGCTCACACTTCTCCTCTCTTTTATTATACTCCTGACTCTGTCCTAATACTCCTCTCTTTTCTTATTGTCATATTCCTCTCTTCATTTCCCCCCCTGTCTTTATAGTTCTCCCTGTTTTCATATTCTCCTCTCTTTTCTCTTAATTCTGCCTCTCTCCTCATACTATTCCCTTTCTCTTATATTCCGTTTTGTCCTATTCTTCTTCTCTTTGTGTCCGTCTTCTCCTGTCTCTCTTCATATTCTTTTTCTGTTTTCATTTTGTCTTGTCTTTCTTTATACTTTCCGTTTCTGTTCATATTGCCTGTTCTCTTCTGTTACTCCTCCTTGACTCCCTGTGTATACTCTGCAGCACTTTCTTCACACTCCCCCTCTTTTCATACAGACCTCTCTCTTTATATTTGTTTCTCTTGTCATACTCTTCCCTCTTTTGTCATACTCTTTTCACTCTTCATCATCTACCATCTGTTTATACTCCTTCCTTTCTCCTCATAGTGTATCCTCTGTTCTTGTACATCCCTTTTCTTCTTATGCACCACTTTTCTTTACATTATCCCTGCTCTCTCCTTGTACCCTTCTTATACTGCCCCCCTCTCTCCTCATACTCTGTCTCTTTCTGCTTATACTCTCCCTTCTCTCCTCATACTGCCACCTTTCTCCTCATACTCCTCCTTATCACTTCATACTTTCTAGTCTTTTCATACTCTCTTTATCCCATTATACTGCTGTGTCTTCTTATATTCTATTTTCTATTTATATTTTCCCTTGTCTCATAGTCCTCTTTCTCTTGTTCTAACTCCTTCTATTTTCATGCTCCCATGTTTGTCGTCATAATGTCCCCTCTCTTCTTATAAGTAATCTAATAATGTATTTCATATATTTATTTTTCTAAACTGATATATATTTTTTATAATAGATTCTTTTGATCAACACTGAAAAAAAATTATCATGCCTTCAAAAACTCAAAAGAGGAAAGAACGAAAGAAAGCAGTTTATTTAAAGAGAAGTCATCTACAAGATTTACCTGAAGAACAAAGTGTTAGCAAAAAGAAAAAAGTCCTGGTAAGAAAACTAAGACTTTTCTGTGAAGATTGTTATGCACTAAGAGTAGTGTGCACAAAGTAAAAAATAGTATTAGTGTATCTACAACTAAGAGAAAAGAGAAGAACCATGGAAAATCATCTTCTGAAAAAAACGTGTTTAGTAAAAAGGAGAAAAAAACAATGTAAGGTAATAAGTAAGAAGATGTTCTATAATAGAGTTCTGTCAAATTTGACTAAGTTAATAAAGAATTGTAAAATGAAACCAGCATTTTATAAGAAGAGGAAATGTATTGAAAATGTAGTTGAGAAAGCTTTTGAATTGAAAAAACTGTTTGTTTTAGTAATCAATAGAATTCGATCACTAGATAAGCCAATCCATTTAATGAAGGTCAAAAGTAAGTGGCGAAGAGTAATCAACAGAAGTAATTTTTCTGAAGTTTTTTTGGGTGAATGGAAACATAGTTCAAGTTCTGAGACTTTTTTTAATGAAGAGAGTTATCTTCAGAGTAATGATTTGTTGCATGCAGTTGACACCAGTGGTCGTACTTATGAGGTTAGAAATGGTTGTCCAATTGAGAAAGAGAAAATTGTTCCTAGAAATTTAGAAGAGGTGTTAGCTGATGAAGTTTTAGGTAGACGTCCTAAAGCTCCAGTGTACACTTGGAATTGCAGTAGTATTTGTAGTGTACCGCAGGAATCTTTTGATTTTTTACGCAATTTCTTACGTAACTATACCAAGAAAAGTGTTAAACAAAAGATTAAGATGTTGCAAGGACTAGACCCTTGCAGAGTGAGAGAAAATACTGGTTTACAAGGTCATTCTCTGGCTTGTCTTTCTAAAAAAGTATGTTGAAGTGTTTTTCATCATTTCGGGATGTTAGCAGTACATCATACTGAAATGAGGAAATTAGTCAGAAGATTGTATTATGCAAAAAGTCCAGCACTAATGTTAGAAAAGTTGAACAGTGCTCTTTTGCGTGGATCTGTATCAGATGTAATGTGCGTTTGTGATGAAATTCAGGTTAGTTACTTTGGTCCTGAAGAAGACAGTGCAGAAATTGATACGTTAGTAGAAGGAAATGGAGAAGAGAATGTACAACATCGTACTACGCAAACATTTTAGCAAGAAATTACAAAGTTCAAGGTGATTTCAGGTGAAACACCAAATTATTCTTGTATTTGCTATCGACGTACTTATTATAGAAATCAGACCAGGACTGTGATCTGTATTTAAAATGTGAAAACATTGGTGTAGAAAATGTAAAAGATGAACCTTTAGTTATTCTTGTTAATGGCATTCCTACTAAGAGTAAGAAAATCTGGCAGGAATCAGTGGATGTTAGGAAAGTGAAAAAGGCAAGGTTGTATTCAATAAAAAATAATCAATATTATAAAAATGTGTTTGTGAGAGATGAAGAAATAGTTGTAGAAGAAGATAGTGACTTGCCATCTGGACAAATCGAAAAAGTGGATATGTCCAGAACTGAAAAAATCTACGAACATTACAGTGTTCATCCACTTTATTCTAAAGAAGTGATGGGGAATACTATAGAATTATTCCAAATGAAAGAAGCACAGGGAAGTCCCATTAGTGTATGGGAAAAAAGCTTGGAAGCTAGTTGTTTCCCACAGGAAAAGGAGGACGGTATGATGACCGACCTGTGCAGATTCCTGCATCTGAATACCCGACATTAAGATTGTAAGCAGAAGATCCAAGATTTCGACAATGTATTCCGTATTTGTTTCATCTTTTGTTTGAGAGTGATTTGTCTGGACTTTCTTATGCTGTAAACCATATACTGGAAACAGGTGTACACCTGCAAAATGTTTCGGCAAAGGAATTTATGGATAAAGTACACCAGAAAGATAATGTTTTGGAATCTCAGCTAATTAATCTCATGGCACGTCAGCGTGGTACTAATGAGTACTGGTACCGTCGTCATAGAGAACTTAAATGTATGCTAAGGAACTTAGAAACTCCTACATGGATCCTTACTCTAAGCTGTGCTGAATATGCTTGGGATGATTAACTTCAATTTCTTCGAGAGGCAAATCCAAATATACTAAATATTGAATACAAGACACCTGGAGAATTGTGCTCTTTGGATCCAGTTAAGCCTTTCGATGCTGATGACAGAACCGCTCCGTCATCAGCTGCGGTGGCGCTGTGCTGATGACGGAGCGGTTCCGTCATGGCCCGGCCGCTGCGCCTGCGTGGCGTGGATTCCGCGCCTGCGCTGGGCGCTCTATTGAGCAGGCGGGGCCATGACGGAACCGCTCCGTCATGAGCACAGCCCAACCGCAGCTGATGACGGAGAGGTTCCGTCACCAGCATGCGGCCGCCGTGCGGCCGCCCCGCACCCTTAGCGCTGCGGCGGAATAGCCGCCGCAGCGATGCGGTTAATGTATGTAGGTATTTCAATCATAGATTTGAAGCTATGATGTCTTTTATCACCAATAAAAAAAATCCTCCTCTTGCAGAGGTTCTGGACTTTTTTGGAGAAAGGAGTATCAAGCAAGAGGTGCTCCTCACATACATATGCTAATTTGGATCAAAGATGCTCCCAAATTTGGAACAGATTCAGATGATTCTGTGTTGTCTTTTATTGAAGAATATGCTACATGTGATATACCCAAATGTACACAAGATAAGGACTTAAGACAACAAGTCTTATGATTCCAAAGCCATCGTTGTGGGAAATACTGTAGTCGAAAGTACGAATCTAAGGACAAATTCTACACCAATTGCTGTTTTGGATTTCCACGTCCTGTAATATCGAAAGGAAGAGTGAACAGTTTTTTGTCATCTTTGCGACATACTATCACAAGAAAGTCTCCAAAAAATACATACAACTTAGGAAGAAATGAAGAATCAAAATACATAAATGACTATAACCCAGTCATTTTGCCCGTGAAAAATGCTAATATGGATATTCAATATGTTGCGAACAATTCCATTGCAGTTGCTTGATATGTAACATCGTACAAAACAAAATCCGAAAAGATGGAATTGAAGGAAATGTAGGAAGATATTTCCCACGAGAAGAGTCTAAGTAAGACATTATATACTTACAGTTTAAAGATGTTATCTCATCGAGAAATTGGAGCGTATGAATGCTTAAATCGCTTATCATCTGCAAGTCTATATTCCAAATCTAGAAGAATCGCTGTTTTGGATTTCCACGTCCTGTAATATCGAAAGGAAGAGTGAACAGTTTTTTGTCATCTTTGCGACATACTATCACAAGAAAGTCTCCAAAAAATACATACAACTTAAGAAGAAATGAAGAATCAAAATACATAAATGACTATAACCCAGTCATTTTGCCCGTGAAAAATGCTAATATGGATATTCAATATGTTGCGAACAATTCCATTGCAGTTGCTTGATATGTAACATCGTACAAAACAAAATCCGAAAAGATGGAATTGAAGGAAATGTAGGAAGATATTTCCCACGAGCAGAGTCTAAGTAAGACATTATATACTTACAGTTTAAAGATGTTATCTCATCGAGAAATTGGAGCGTATGAATGCTTAAATCGCTTATCATCTGCAAGTCTATATTCCAAATCTAAAAGAATCATTTGGGTGAGTCTAGGTCTTGCTGCAACACGAAACCGAGTACTTAAATCTGTACAAGAAATTGAAAATTTTGCTGAAAAAGTGCCAGAAAGTACAGATATTGGGAAAACAAATATGTTGGATACATATTATCCAAATAGAAGTCATCATCTTGAGAACATTTGTCTCTATGAAGTGCTGCAAAACTACATTTTTAAACGGAATATTACAGAAAACATCAATAATGGTATATATGCCGTGATTGGTTCTGAAGGATGTTTGGGGAAACATAGAAAAGGACATTTGATTAATCACCGTAAACTGAGTTGCGAAACACCTGACAAAAGGGAATTTTACTATTTAGCTCTTTTGCAACTTTTCAAGCCATGAGGTTCAGAATTGGAATTACTTGGAGATTTTGAGAGCTATGAAGATTCCTTCAACGCAAGTAAAGATACTACAGAATGTCCTGTTTTTGCTAATTATGTGAAAATGTTGAATGACGAAATTGAGCAAGAAGCTACATTTGCAGCTGAGATTGCTAGAGACAGTTCTCAAGACAGTCAAACTTCTGCTCTGTTAAGTCAGGATCCATTAGGAGAACCAATTATTCAAAATGAAGCAGCAACTGCTATGGAAGAGGTGGAAACAGCAATGTATCAAGCTCAAGAAGATGTAACAAACTTAGGAAACTTGGAAGAGCAACTAAATGTTAAGCAGAAAGAAATATATGAGCAAGTGAGAGAACAGATTAACCATGGATTACTTCATGAAAAGAAAGAATGCTCTTGCTCATCGTTTCAACCTATCCAAATGTACATGAGTGGACAAGCTGGAACAGGAAAAAGTTTTTTAATTAAAGTAATTTCAACTTATCTACACAAAACATTTGAGTCGCATTTGTCTTGTGTTGTCACTGCTCCAACTGGGTTGGCGGCACACAATATTAAAGGAATTCCTTTACATCGTTTATTAATGCTACCAGTAGAGCATGAAAACAAATTGGAATACCACAAGCTATCTGGAGAAGCTTGTTGTGAAGCTTCAAGATTCTTGAAGAAAATGAAACTTCTCGTAATTGATGAGGTAAGCATGGTATCAAACTTAATGCTTGCCTTTGTGCATTTAAGAATGCAGTAAATTCTTAAAACAGAGTATGACATATTATTTGGAGGAAAACACGTCATAGTTTTTGGAGATCAACTACAACTTACTCCTGTAAAAGGACAACCAGTGTTTAAAACACTGGCACATGAAGATACCAGAAAGTCTTTGGGGAGTATTGGAAATGTTAACATTTGGTCATTTTGTGAATATTAGGAACTTATTACAAATATGCGTCAAGCAAATGATGCAGATTATGGAAATATTCTTCAAGATATAGGAATTAGACAAGTGACAGAACATGACAAACAAGCTTTACAGAGACGATTACTTCCCAATTTGTTTCCAAATGAAAATATTGTTCCTGAGAAATTATATATGAGAATTGCAGAAAACAAATCTGTAATCTGCGTAATGCAAACATTGCCTGAATGTTCTATATTCAATGAAGAAATGTTAAAGTTGGAGAACGAAGAAATTATAAAATTGGAAGATATTGATGAAATAGAACATGAAGGAATCCCTATAATTTTGACTGAAAAGTTGAAGTGGAAATTGGATTCTTTAGAGAAATCGATAAGTAAAACTGCTGGTTTAGAAAAGAATTTGTATGCATGTGTAAACTGTCGGGTAATTTTACGACGTAATTTGAATGTGGAAAAAGGTTTAGTAAATGGAGCAATGGGTAAAATTGTTGATTTTGATAATTATGTAAATAGAGATGGGATTGAATTTTTAAAAATCAAATTTGATGAAATTGCTGAAGTACAACAATTTAGTCGTTGTTCAGCTCGGTTTTTGCTTGTAAAAGATTTGTATGTACGCAGAAAACAGTTTCCTATTTCTTTGGCATATGCAGTGACCATTCATAAATCTCAAGGTTCATGTGTAGATAGTGCTTTAGTGAATATTGGAAGTACCATGTTTAAAGAGGGTATGGCATATGTTGCCTTGTCTCGAGTGAGAACTGTATCTGGATTGTACTTGATTGATTTTGATGAGACAAAGGTTAGTGCAGATGCAAATTGTGTGAAAGAGTATAATACGTTAAGAAGAGAATATGCACCCAATTTAACTCAATATCCAGTATTTGAAAAATGTGTGGTAGGTAGAAAAAGAAAATTTGAGAATATTGTAGTGAAACTGTAGAGAAAGAAAAAATACAAGATGTAGTTGCGCCTGCAAGCAAAAAGAAAAAGGACAGTGTTGAAGAGAATGTTGGTTATCGGTTTGAAAATAGTTGTGGTGTCAACTGCTATGTTAATGTAGTTGTTAATGTTGTTTTTTTTCTTGAAAGTTTGCAACAGCAAATTGTTGAAAATCGGGACGAAAGATTCTGTTCATTGTTGTATTCTGTTTATGAGAAATATAGTAGTGATAAAAGTACAATACAAAGTGTTTCTGATATTCGAAATGTTTTGGACATATGTTCTAGTTCTACTCAATTTACGCAGAATATTTAGCAAGATTGTCAGGAATTTTTAATGTTTATGCTTGGTGTATTGGAAGATGAAGGTATAGATATTGAATATCTTTTTGGCCTTTCTTATAAATGGCAACATGACTGTGAAAATTGTTTGTTTACATGTAGCACTAACATAGACACTGAAATATTCATATATTCGACTTTACCAGACTGTGAAACAGTGTCTTTTAACAACCTAATTGGAGGAGCAAGTCAAAACATGGAGTGTAGCCAATGTAAATCAGAAATGTCATCAACACTATTTATACAAAGATATGGACAGTATGTAATTTTAATGCTGCAATGTTGTAGAGCTGATGGAAGAAAATTGGAAACTTTAATAAAAAATGTCGTAGCTACTCAACTATCAATATCAGGAAGAACTTTTGTAGCTGTTGCAATTATTTTTCATGATGGACCTTCTACAACATCTGGGCATTACACTGTTTATTTAAAATGCCTGAAAGGTTGGATACATTGTAATGATAGTCAATTAGTTTTTAAGCAACGTTTGCCTAAAGAGTTACCAAATTCTTACCTAATATTTTTAAAGCCAAAATTTTAAGAACAAAATTTGGCCTTTTAGGATTACTACTGTTAAGGTAGATTAGTCTGGTGTTGTAGAGTATTTTGTAAGTGAGGGTGAGGAGCTTGAAGGTGATCCTCAGGTTGTGGGTTATATGGCTGCAGCAGGGGACATTGAAGATCAGTCAGGTGGAGGTGTTTTGGATTTGTTGTAGTCGTTGTAGGTGTTTGACTGGAATTCCAGTGTAGAGTGTGTTGCCACAGTGTAGTCTGCTGCTGATGAGGGCCTGTGTTACTTTTCTTCTTCTTTTGGTTAGGATCCACTTGTAAATGTTGCGGAGCATGTGGAGGGTGTTATAGCAGTATGAGGAGATGCTGTAGACTTGCTTACACATGGAGAAGTGTGGCTCACTGGTTAGAGGAGGCAGACCTGGAAGCAGAGGTCAGCCCAGGACCAGGGTTCAATTCCCGGCTCGGCAGGGTCTTGAGTCCTAAAATGTCCATGGACTCGACAATTCTCGCTCCGGTGCCTACTCGATTCACGGGTTCACACTCTGCGACTCTGGGCAATAGCTTGCTTAATCTCCACAACGGCCCCTCGCGGCGGGATGCCTGGCTTTCACCTTGCGGATACCCTGCCGGGGTTATCTCACAGGGGAATACCAGGACGGGTTCCCTAAGCAAGCGCTTAGAAACCGCTCGGTGATTTGCGCTATATAAATTCCTGTACATTTACATTTACATTTACATGGAGAGGGAGGAGTTGAGGATGAATCATACGTTGTGTACATGGTCGGTAGGTGTTGGTACTGTTCACAGTGTAGTTGGCCAGCAGGAGTCATCTGAAGCTGAGGGGGTGGGTCTGAGGATGAGTACCTCCATGTTGTCCGAGTTCAGGTTTAGAGAACTGCTCCTTATGCAGTTGGTGATGTCCTTAATTGCTTCGTGGAGGTTGGTTTTTGTGGTATGTGGCTCCTTGGTGAGGAAGAGGATGAGCTGGGTCTCTTTGGCGTAAGAGATGATGTTGAGGTTGTGATGGCGGCCAACTTGTGTGAGGGTGGCCATGGAGATGTTGAATAGCGTCGGGCTGAGTAATGAGCACTGGGGGACGGTGCAAATGATGTCAGTGGTAATGGATCAGAAGGCTGGGAGGCGGACGCTCAGGGTTACTATTGAACAACTTTTAAACTAAGATTTTCACACATACTATTTGGCCATGGGGGGTATGTGAAACCATTAAGGACTTTTTGTTGTATATTTTGTCAGAATACATTTTTAAGTAACATTATTTACAGTGTATGGAAATTAATGATGGTGTTTTGGTATTTTACAATTGTTTGACATACCTCATAGTTACGTAAGAAATTGGTCTTAGAAAAAAACATTTAACATATGTTTTATTTCTATTTTTTTGATTGTTATTGAGAATGTTGAATGTTTTTTTTAAGATAATCTACTTGATTGTCTTTTTTTTGCCCGCTGTTATGTGATGAGTACTATTGAACTCACTGTTTCCAGTGAAATTCAATATATTCTGAGAACAGCAAAAAAGGCAAATAAAATGCTTTACAAATTATTTTGTGGTGTAAAAGATATATTGTAACCGTATTTTTGTTTGTCTTCTACAGATGCTAATTTTATAATTTATATTTTTTAAATTTATTATTTTGAAGGTAAGTATAAGTAACTGTTAAAATGATCGATGGGATGTACTTCTAAGGAGCTGAAGTAACAGAACGTGGATGGAGTACATAAGTGTGTAAAGATTGTTTGTATCTTTTAAACACATTTGAAGAAATTTAAAAATATATACACTGATTGTACCTGTATTCTTTGCATTTTACTACAACACATCTACTACTTTGGAACTGGTAAGGTGAATAGATATATTGTACTTTTTTTAGTACTGCATTTTATTATAATAGTCTTAGTTTTTTCCTATAGTGATAAGGAGTGACTGGTTTGAAAATGTAAGAAAATGTTATAGCTAAAAATTCATATAAGTAATTTTATTGATATAATCTTATTAAGTAGTTGAGAATGGTATTTGCATAATATTTTTAAAGGGCAACATAGTTGATAAAGCTAGTTTTGTATTATGTATTAGGAAAAATGATAAAATGAAGTGTTTATGTTTTTCTACAAGGATCTACAAAATAAAAAATTCACTATGGAAGAAGAACAGAACAATATAGAAGACGGTTTCAAAATTAGTAACACTCTCATAGAAGAGCTAAATATACATTTCATGAGCAGTGAGAATGCAGATGAAAATATTAGTGCTGCAAATATCAGCAGTGATTTTTTAGATGAAACATTGAATGCTGATTTTGTGCAAGCATTAGAGGACATCGAGTTTGATTATATGACTTTTGAAATTGATAATCAAGAAAATGAAATACCTGATGAAATTATTTTAGAAGCTCTATTAAATTATGAAATGGTACAAGAATACATTTATGATTAAAAAATAATAATGGTTTGAGAGACTCTTCTTGCAGAATTGTAATTATTCAGCTAGTATCCAAGTACTCATGGTGCAAAGTGGGCCTTAGGGCATGGACTGCTTCAAACCCCTATAGATTATGTATGCACTGTTCTATGCATCAGCAAACTTGTCTTTTATATTTTGTATTTCCCTGTCTATATCCTTTCACTTCCAGCAAAGTCTCTGTGATTTTTGAATCCGTATTGTTCTGAGCTATTCAGCAGAATGTCCTTATCTATGCACTGTGCTAAAAATGAACCTATTTTAAAGTCAGTCAGGCACTCTCCTTGCATAACTGTAATTATCCAGTCAGTACCCAAGTAATCATGGAGCAAAGTAGGCTTTAGGCCATGGACTGCTTTAAACCTGTATAGACTATGCATGCATTCTTCTATGTACCTGCAAACTAGTCCTTTATACATTGAATTCCCCAGTATGTATCATTAGACTTTCAGCATTCACTCTCACTCTACTGGTTCAATATTGTAGTGAGCCATTCAGCAGTATTTCATTATGTATGTGCTGTGGTATTCAATTCAATTCAAATTGACTTTATTTCGGATATATTGCAATCCATAAAAGTACACAATAGATAAAACATAATAAAAACATCACAGTAGTCACAAAGTCAAACTTAAATTACATACACTCAAATATATCATAAAAACGAGTGCATTGACAGAATCAGAATAAAAAGTGCAAGTAATGTCCAATACAGAATATACAAAATAAAGTGCAATAGTGCCATAAACTGCAGTTAATGCACATTTACTCATCCAGACAATTTCTTAGTCTCATGGTCATTTTTAAAAATTCTAACACCTGAAGAACACTATCAGGATGCAACAACTGTAAGTACACAAGGGCGGGTCTAATTTGGTTAAAATTTAATTTCTTTAAAAGGGTAACCAGAAACCGCTTACGGGGATGTTCATAAAACGTACATAAAAATATAAAATGCAGCATATCCTGTGGAGACTTCCCGTCGCAGCCACAGGGAGCTGCTGGTTTCTTAAAAATGTCCGACTTGGGTCTAATTAAAAGCTGATGAAAGATGTTAAACCTGAAACGGGTCAGCAAAAATTTTTCATGGGTGGTGAAGGAGCATGTTAGATACAGTTCCATTGAATTACAGGTACTCAGCATAATGTACGTTCTAACATTAGGTTTCAAGAGCTCAACTTCATCTCTTACAGCATTACGGTTCAGGTAAAAAGCACTCTTAATTGCAGCAACATCACCCTTAACTATGTCCCCCGGGTTATCAAACAAGTTTACTCGGCCAAGCTTCAAGAATTGAGACTTCAAATATTTGAGCCAGGGCACTCGCATTGCGTGGTCAAGCGATAAAAGATCCTCCACTATCAAGTGGGTCAAAGGGATTGCATCACTTAACCATAATTTTACCCAGCACAACAACGGTTTTAGTCCAACTATGTCAGATAAATGCAAACAGCCAAGTTCTTCATGAGCAGCTAAATTCGGTGTGCTCCCAGGGACACACAGCAGACGCTTTAAAAATTTATTTTCAACTATTTGAAGTTGTTCATAGTTTGTGTAGCCCCATATCTCACTTCCGTATACTGCAGTGGCTATGGATTTAGCGTTATATAATTTCATCATGGCCACATTTGGCTTTTTGCCCAGTTTAGAAGCAAGATTGAAGATAGAAGCATTTACCCTAGACATTTCCCCCTTTTTCTTGGCCAAGTGTGGGGCCCAACACATCTTCGTATCAAATAAGACCCCCAGGTAGGAAAACGACTGGGTGATGGGTATCGGGACATCATTCAATTTAAAATTGAACTTTTTCTTTGGTTGACGGCCAACATGCATTATAAAAGATTTTGTATTGTTGACCGTAAGGTCCCTATCAGACATAAATTTGTTAAAACCATTCAAAAGTGCCTGAAGACCTAGTTCTGTTCGTGAGATTAAGACCGCATCGTCGGCATATAAAAGCAAAGGAATACCCCTCGCACCCGCCCTTGGACAATCAGATTTTATCTCCTGTAATTCAGCCTCCAGGTCATTTATATAAAAATTAAAAAGATAAGGGGCCATAATGCACCCCTGACGTACGCCTTTATTGATTGGAAAACAACCCGTGGTTTCCCCAGTCGAAGAATACCTCACGTTGGCTCTTGTTTCATTGTGCAGATCCGCAAGGAACTCCACAATACCCCCATCTATTCCCTTCTCCTTCATGGTCCTCCACAGCCTCCCCCTGTTGACACAGTCAAAGGCTGAGGAGAGATCCATGAAGGCAAGATGAATTACACCCTTCTGAACGACCGTATATTTATTCAGAATAAGGAACAGATTGAGACACTGCGTTATAGTAGAACGCCCCTCACAAAAGCCATATTGAGAAATTGTCAGAATGTGGTTCTCATTCGACCAACTTATTAGGCGTTGAAGTATAACTCTCCCCATGATCTTCACCAGTGAATCAATTAGGGATATGGGTCGATAGCAAAGTGGGCTTCCCCTATCTCCCTTCTTGAATACAGGAACTATAGTTGATAGTCCCCAAGATTCTGGACATCCCACAGTGGCCGCCGCATTAAATACTGCGACCAGAATGGGCGCCCAGAAAGCTGGATCCGACCTGTAAAGGTCAGGGGGTATTCCGTCAGGCCCTGGTGCTTTATTAACAGTGAGGCCCATAATGGCTGCCCGAACCTCACTTTCATAAAAAATAATAGGGCTAACCCTGTCGCAGGGGGCATCAGTCATAGAGCTAGCATTTTCAGAGTAGTATAGACTTTTAAAATGGCCTTCCCATTCCTCCTTGGATATACAGCAAACAATTCCGTCCCCGGGGTCCTCGGACAAGAAAGGTTTCTTAACCAATGCCCAGAATTTGGTGCTGTTATTCAAGGTAGAGGGGTCAAGCAATTCCTCCCACGCCTCTTTCTTCAATAGCTCCTTACGGGAGATAGTAATAGCCTTATATTCCCTTCTACAGAGTTTTACAACCTCCCGATCCCTCGGGGAAGCTGACAAAGCAAGCCTCAGCTTGCGAGCAGCTACAGTACAATCATGGCTAAACCATCTCGGCCCTACTTTTGTGTGGGTTTTATTAGGAACAGATAGGAACGCTGACACCTTCTCCGCTATATTTTGATAAGCCTCTAGAACCGATTTAGGTTCACCTCCCCCGTTAATACAAACGTCAATGTCCTCTGCACACACTTCAGAGATGTTTTTATAGAGTGCATCCGCTGAGTCAATTGACCATTTTAACCGCCTCCTCCCATCTGTTGTGCCCAAACTTCCTTGAACAGTATTTTTGGGACCACTTTTCCCCCACGGACAGTTCAAACAGATTGTGACAGGATTATGGTCACTAAATTCACTGGGGAGGATGCAAAAAGAGTCTACAAAAGTTTGCATAGTCCTCGAGACGAGAATATGGTCAATGAAGGTGCCCCTACCATGTCCCTTAAAAGTAGGGATATCAAAACAATATGAAGGATCCTTTAAAGACATAGCCAAAGAGAGGTCAAGGTCATTCATTAAGTCATTACACATTTCCCCCTCTACAGTGTGTTCCATATGCAGACAATCTGCGCGCGCACAGATCATTTCTGGTAAGCATTTGTGCAATGGATCAACACATGGATGCAGATTAAAATCCCCCAAAATCATGAGGTTATGGCCCACTTTTTCCATAAAATTAGAGACAAAGGAATTAAGAACATGGATGTGTTTCGGACCTGCACTATCAAGAGCAGCATTGTAAAAATTCACTAGTCCCACAAGAACATTACCACCAGATAGAATTAGTCCCATGACCCCTGCATGCTGAGCTTCCAATCTCCGTACTACACATGGTATCAGTATGGAGACAAAGACTACAAGACCCCCCTTGGGCCTTCCCCGCACAGAAGGCAGGGCCGGCACAAAGAAGGCCCTATACCCTTCTAAAAACAGATCACAGCCCAACTCCCAGGTCTCTTGGAGACAAATAATAGAAAACTGCTTGATGTAAATAACCCAGTTTACATCAGACATTTTGGCCGCAAGACCAGCAATATTCCAGGAGACAGCAAGAATTCCTGAGGATCTGCCCACCGGGTTCAAAGAATTTGTAGTTTCACCTGAAGCCCTAATAATCTGAGCCGCAGGTGCCCCCAGTCAGTCACACTGCTCAAGACCGGATAACATTTCGAATCTATTCTGTATATGTACATTCGACCCATGATGATAATGGCCGTTACTTGAACTCCTGTTATGGGTTCTAATGGGCCCACCAGACCCACAGGGATCAGTAACATTATAAAAGAACTGAGACTCCTGCACAGGAGTATAAGGTTCTAGCCCCCGCCTGGTTAAATTCTGTTGTGATGTAGGTTTACAGAGATGCGCATAAAAATAACCCAAGGGACGTACACAAATACTATTCGTGTTATATACCAAAGCAGAAGCTCTCAAAAGGATAGTTGCCACGTGCTGGGGGTGTTTAAAATTTACGACTATACAGTCCCCTACCCCAGTCTTTTTAGATGGCCCTACCCAATTTACACGTCTTACTGTCATAATTTGTTCCGAGTATGACACAGGGAACCCACAATTTTTGTTAAGCCAAGATACAGTCTTATTTTTCAAAGAAGATTGGGATTCATCAAAAGGAGATGCTGGATGTGTCCCACAAGGGGGCACATTAGTTAATACAGCCACAAACGGAGCACAATCTGGAGGTAAATTAAGATATCGATTATACCTCGGGGGTCTGGGCACTCTACTATTTGTTTGCTTTGTAGATGGTATCAAAGGGGCCGCTGCCACAGGGATGTCTGGGCGAATAGGGGTTTCAGAACCAGAAACCACTGCAACAGCAGCATTCCCCGTTGCCTTATTACGTATATCATTAATATCGGCAGGTTCTCTGCCATTACTCCCAGATTGTACATTTCCACTAGATGCACCACCATTCTTTACTGATAAAAGACCACCCAGCCTTGTTACTTCCTTTGCTAGGTTATCTATTTTACTCGTTAATGGTTTGATAAGCTCCTCCATTTTAGTTGTTAAAGAAGCTTCCAGTTTTTTAATAAGTGAAGCAAAAAAATCAGGGGTTATGCTTACACCATTATCATTACCATCATTGTTAGTGCCCGTAAAGACAAAAGGGGTAGGTATTGCAGGGTTAAAAATAGCCTTGCCATCCTTTTTCTTTTTGGACTTATCTTGCTTCCCCGTTACCTTTTGAGACAGTGTTCTACAAGTTCTTATGGCCCTAGTTTCTGGTTGGGGCTCATGTAACACAATAGTATCAGGGCTAGTATCAGGACAAGACAACACCTGAGGGTCAGATCCAGCCTCTACGTTAACTAAGATGGATACTGGGGGGTCAATGGAAATGACATCAGTCGAGTTAATCGCACATCCTTGTGATAGACTGATAGGGGAATTTTCCAATGACATTTCCCCTACCACACTGCTTTTCCCCAATGATGCACGTCTGTTGTTATTTATCTGACTTACTTTCCTAACCAGAAAATTATCAAGAGTAGCAGGGCCCGCCGGCACCTTACCTTCTTTGGGTTTTGACATTGAGGATATGAATGGAACTAATACTTACAAACAGATACCCGTCAATCTAAGCACTCAATACTAAAACAAACTATAAAACACAAAGAAGAAAAATTAATCAAATATCTTACACGCTCCAGGCGCGAAAGTAAACCAGAGGAGAAATATAAGGGTCCAGGCCCAGTCCAGTCTCCTTCAGTCCCCTGAGGGCCACAGAGGGCCCGCCCTTTGCCCGGGCTTAGCCCGGCGCACGCCCGCGCGCGTCCCGCGGGACGAGGAGGCGTACTCTCCTTTATGCGCCGTCCGGCGCTCCCTGTTTGTGAGGGCGGCGGCGTCCTTGCCGCGCTGGGGCTGCTGGGGGTTGTAGTCAATCACACTCGCCCCCGGCGGAGCCAAGCCCGGCCGGGAGCACCCACCGCAAGAAGAAGACAAATGGCGGAGCCAAGCCCGGCCAACAACGCACAGCGGAGCCAAGCCCGGCCACACGCAGCTGCAGGTGAAAGTTTCCTGTGCCCCCCGCAGAACTCGAAGGCGCACTCTCCTTTATGCGCCGTCCGGCGCTCCCTGTTTGTGAGGGCGGCGGCGTCCTTGCCGCGCTGGGGCTGCTGGGGGTTGTAGTCAATCACACTCGCCCCCGGCGGAGCCAAGCCCGGCCGGGAGCACCCACCGCAAGAAGAAGACAAATGGCGGAGCCAAGCCCGGCCAACAACGCACAGCGGAGCCAAGCCCGGCCACACGCAGCTGCAGGTGAAAGTTTCCTGTGCCCCCCGCAGAACTCGAAGGCGCACTCTCCTTTATGCGCCGTCCGGCGCTCCCTGTTTGTGAGGGCGGCGGCGTCCTTGCCGCGCTGGGGCTGCTGGGGGTTGTAGTCAATCACACTCGCCCCCGGCGGAGCCAAGCCCGGCCGGGAGCACCCACCGCAAGAAGAAGACAAATGGCGGAGCCAAGCCCGGCCAACAACGCACAGCGGAGCCAAGCCCGGCCACACGCAGCTGCAGGTGAAAGTTTCCTGTGCCCCCCGCAGAACTCGAAGGCGCACTCTCCTTTATGCGCCGTCCGGCGCTCCCTGTTTGTGAGGGCGGCGGCGTCCTTGCCGCGCTGGGGCTGCTGGGGGTTGTAGTCAATCACACTCGCCCCCGGCGGAGCCAAGCCCGGCCGGGAGCACCCACCGCAAGAAGAAGACAAATGGCGGAGCCAAGCCCGGCCAACAACGCACAGCGGAGCCAAGCCCGGCCACACGCAGCTGTTTCCTGTGTGTGGTACAACTGAAGCTGTTATAAATTGAGTGAGGAATTTTCTTTGCAGAACTGTAATTATCCATTCAGTATCTAAGTACTCATGCATTAAAATGGGGCTTAGGTCATAGACTGCTTCTAACTCCTATAAACTTTACATGCAGTCTTTAATGCATTGGTAATCTTGTCTTTTATACCTTCAATTTCTCAGTCTATATACTTACACTTCCAGCAAACACTATCACACTACTGTTTCAATATTAAATTGAGCCATACAGCACTATGTGCTTATCTATACACTATTCTAAAAGTGAAGCTGCTATACATTCAACCAGACAGTTTTCTTGCAGAACTCTAATCATTCAGCCAGTACCCAAGTACTCATGAGGTAAAGTGGCCCCTAGGGCATGGACTGTTTCAAACCCCTTTTGACTATTCACACACTGTTCTATGTACCGGCAAACTTGTGTTTTATACCTTCAATTCCCCAGTCTCTATCCTTACACTTCCAGCAAACACTCTGTCATTGCTGATTCAGTATTGTACTGAGGTATTCATCAGAATGTCCTTATATTAATTTTACAAGGTTTCTTGTTTTGCTGAGTTAATGTGTTTAGGTTGCATCCGAGGATGAGCCTTAAGAATGTTATGTGAGGAGTTATAGTGCTTCTAGATTTAATGTGTTTGAGGTTGCATCCGAGGATGAGCCTTAAAAGCTTAGTGCTTTGCTGAACCACATTAGTGCTCTACTATGTTAGAGGTGTTCATTTTGTTCAAGGTTAAAAGAGCTGCATGTTGCTCTATTTTAGGTTCTGAACCACTTTTGTGGTTCAATAAATAAGCAACCTATGACTCTTTAAACATCAAACGATGTGAACACCTCTAAAATATTAGAGCACAAAAGTGGTTCAGAACCTAAAATAGAGCAACATGCAGCGCAGCGCTGTGCTAAAAATGAAGCTCTTATACATTCAGTCATTCAGTCTCTTTGCAGAAGTGTAATTATACAGTCAGTACCCAAGTAATTAAAGCAATTAGAGCAAACTAGGCCTTAGGCCATGGAGTCCTTTAAACCCCTTTAATATATGCATGCAGTCTTATATGCACCTGCACACTTGTCTTTTATACCTTCAATTCCCCACTCTATATCAAACACTCTGACATTGCTGTACTTATCTATACACTGTTCTAAAAGTGAAGTAGTTACACATTCAGCTTGACACTCCTTGCAGAAGTCTTATCATACAGTCAGTACCCAAATATTCATGTAGTAAAGTAGGCCTTAGTATATGGACTGCTTCAAACTCCGGTTTACTATGCATGTACTCTTCTACGCACCTGAAAACCTGTCTTTTAAACTTTTAATTACCCAGTCTATATCCTTATACTCTGTCCAAACACTTTGGCACTACTGTTTCAGTATTGTACTGAGCCATATGGCAATATATCCTTGTCTATACACTGTACAAAAAGTGTAGCTGTTATACATTCAACTCTACACTCTCCTTGGAGAAGTGTAATCATTCTGCCACTATCCAAGTAGTCATGCAGCAAAGTAGGCCTAAGGTCATCAACTGCTTCAAAGAGCTATAGATAATAAATGCACTTTTCTAAACATCTGGAAACTTGGCTTTTAGACTTTGAATTGAACAGTCTCCATCCTGACACTTCATCCAAACATTTTACTACTACTATTATAATATTGTAGTGAGTTATACATCAGTATGTTCTTATGTATGTACTGTTATAAAAGTGAAGGTGCTATATATTCAGCTAGACAATCTCTTTGTAGAAGTGTAAACATTCAATCGGTTTCCAAGTAGTCATGCACCAAAGTAGGCCTTAGGGCATAGACTGGTTCAAATGGCTATAGACTATGCATTCACTGTTTTATACACGAGCAAACTTGACTTTTATACCTTCAATTTCCTATTCTGTATCATTACACTTTCACTAAACACTGTCACACTACTGTTTTAGTATTGTAGTGAACCATACAGCAGTATGTGCTTTTCTATACACTGTTGTAAAAGTAAAGCTGCTATACATTCAGCCACACACTCTCCTCGCAGAATTGTAATCATTCAGCTAGTACCTCAGTACTCATGGTGAAAGTGGGCCTTAGAGCATGGACTGCTTTAAATTTCTATAGACTATGCATGCACTGTTCTATGCACCTGCGAAGTTACCTTTTATATGTTCAATTCCTCAGTCTTTATTCTTACACTTCCACCAAACGCTCTGTCATTCCTATTCTAGTTTTGTAGAGACTCATTGATCAGTGTGTAGTAATCCATTCACTACATTCAAACAGTAATCAGCAGATGTACAATAAGTGGTACATAGGTAGAGATATGCCAGTTATTGTGCACTGTGACATCAGCACAATGGATGCAATGCATTTACAATGTGGTATATTATGGGGCAAAAACGGCACAGATATGTGATGTATTTGTGGTGTGTAGGTGGCGCATTGTTTGACTTGCGTTGCAAGCACAACGCAGCTCCAGCAAAGCTCTTGAGGCCCTATGCTTAGAATGCTGTGTCAATCCGTACACCTGTTTCAAGCAGATGCAGGGTTATTGATGCAGCATAAGCCTAAAAGTGACTGAATGAAATCTTATAGATTTCACTCAGTCACTTTTAGGAGGGGTTCCTGCTCCAGAACACTTCCAACCTCCCCTGTACGTTGGAAAGCCTCTTTCTGGTGCGGGGCTTTATAATGTGACGCACCTCCCAGATGCGTCACATTGTAAATACCATACACCATGGGGCACCTTTAGCGCCACAGCTGCGTCAGAAAAGTGATGCAACGGCGGTGTAAAAGAGGCACAAGGGGGTTGTAAATCTGCCCCTAACACTTACAAATCCACTCAGGCAGTTTCACCACCAGTGCAAAGGGAAGCATAGACATGTAACATATTTATGCACATGGGTTACATTCAAGTGCTTCGGAAGTACTACAGTATACTATAAGTAAACACCTTATAGATTTATGCTGTAGCACTTCCTTATAGTCCTGCACTTTCACTTTCACCATACACTACTAATGTATTCATTCATTCATTTATGCACTACACATTCATTCAAACAGAGTTTTACACAGTATCATAGAAATATAGCTCTTTTATTCGACAAGTGAAGGTAGTTCTGAACTGTTTTTTTCCTTTTTTTCTTTTTTGGTTTTTTTTCTTTTTTGAACAATTTTTTTTCAACAGCACAAAAAAGGGAACAGGAGAAACATAACAGTCAAAAACTGGAACAAATAAACAAAAAAAAATAATGCTGGGAGCAATGGGGATTCTGTTTCCGTTTGCAAATTAAGTCTATTGATTGCTCACCATAACAAATAGTTTCTTAACAGAATTTACACAAAATATTAAGATCAGCAACGTCAGTGCGAATATCTGGGTGCGGACTTGTTTCTCCAGCAGATGATGTAGTTGCTTGAGATGTTGGAGTCTGCTCACGTAATGTGCTGCATGCAGCATGAGCATAGTTCTTAGGATGCATATTTTTTACGTGCCTCACAATACTTGCTGTTCCAAATGAGTAGTGCTTAGCAGGATTTCCTCTGGAGAGCACTATGGAACACATTTTACAAGTAACTTTCGCAGCATTAGCTTTCTTCTCTCCTTGTGGAAAAGAGAAAAATTTCCAGATCAATGCCTCTTTTCCCTTTTGTACCACTTTGTTGGACATAAGTTGGCAGGGTATGGGGAAGGCATGGCTCTGAACTGGGGTGGCTTGGCGAGCAAAATAACGATGGATTAAACCCACATCTGTGACTGGGGGTGAATGTTTTGCCATTGTGCAACATTCCGTCCATCATCTTATGTGTTTTGTCGGACTGTTCCCATGAGGCACAGGTTCAGACTGATTTGCATATGGCCATGTCTTTACTGGGGTGGCAGAGTGGGCTAAAGAACGGTGATGTATTAAACCCAGATCTATTGACTGGGTGTGAGTGTTTTATTGGTTCAGATGCTCCGTCCATCACCACCCCCTTTTGTACAACTTTGTTCGCCATAAGTTGGCAGGGTATGCTCAGACTTGAGTCCCTTGCCCACTTTGCCACTGGATTCAAGCAAGCCGAGCTGAAGATGGCTGAAATGACAGAAACCAGTCCTCGGAAGCTTGTTTCCGGTCCAGGGAAGGCATGGCTTGGCAGTTCGGGCTGGACTGTTCCCATGAGGCACAGGGTCAGACTGATTTGCATATGGCCATGTCTGAACTGGGGTGGCAGAGTGGGTTAAAGAACGGTGATGGATTAAACCCAGATCTATTGACTGGGTGTGAGTGTTTGATTGGTTCAGATGCTCCATCCATCACCACCCCCTTTTGTACCACTCTTTTCTCTTGGGGGCTGGATCCTCCACCAGAAATTCTTCATCTGAAGAATGTTCAGAGATGTCTTCAGGGTGCTGTGCAGCCATAATGAACAATCTTAGAAAAAACAGCTCCTTCTCAAAAAGATATTTCTTCACTGAGGAACAGAGAAGAATGATTAAAATGGGTGGGGTCTTTCAACAGTTAAAATAGTGCAGTGTCATACCATGCCGCGCGCCATGTGAGTGATTCAGAGCTCCCAAGAGACCCAGTTGAGTGAACAAAAGATGAAGATGGCCGCCGAATAGGAGCTCGATGAAAGAGCTCCTGGGGTAGGGAGCACCAAAAATTGGTGTAAATCCATGGAAATAACTCCATCATCGACCCACTGGCCACCTGACCACGAACGGAACAACGAGGAGCAGTCAGGGAATAAAAAGCAGCTTACGTCTAGAGGATCCACACCGGCCTGGCACGACGACTTATCCTCGCTGGACTCCATTGTCTCTGGGGGACAAGAAGGATCGCTGCACATTGCCTGCAAGTGGACCGCTGCCCACCTGAACTATGCTGCCTCGGACCGCTGCTGCTGGGAGTCTGAGAGGATCCACACCGGCCCGGCGCGATGACTTTTCCTCGCCTGACTCCATTGTCAATGGGGGACAAGGAGGATCGCTGCACATCGCCTGCAAGCGTACCGCTGCCCGCCTGAACTGTGCTGCCTCGGACCGCTGCTGCTGGGAGCGCCCGGAGCTTTTGGGAACATGAGCAGCTAGCTGCTGCTAGATCCGGGTAAGACACAGCGGAATCACCGGGGGCAGGGGTCTCGAGCGGAGGTCTCACGGGAATTTAACTGTACACATGCCGCTTCGACCTGCTACTTCACCCCCCTGCTGGTGAGTGAATAGTCAGATAAGACGACAGCACTGCAATGACACTGTGGGGATAATTTAGTAAAGAAGCAAACTGGGAAGGCATGACCCGCCCCTCCTGACTATAAAATGGCGGCTGCCGCGGACTAATGATGCTGGAACAATAACTATTATTTAATAGAGGGTCTGTTTCTGACCATCTCCATTCTCATGCTGCTGAGGAAGTCATTACATCGGGACAGGGCATATTTGTTAACTGAAAAAGGGGGCTACAATAGAACTGATGAAAGCAGCAATCTGGGAAGGCAGGACCCACACCGCCTGACTCTAAAATGGCAGCCACCCAAAACAAATGATTGTGGAATAATAACAAGTTTTTAATCGAGGTCTGTGCTGACCTCTCCCCTCCCCTGCTGCTGAGAAAAATCACTGCCTAGGGAAAGGAGCATAAGTGAAAAAAAGGGATCTACAATTGAACTGAACACAGCAAGCTGATAGCAGGACCCGCCCCGCCTGACCCTAAAATGGCGGCCACCACAGACGTCCTGACTGGGAAATAAATACAATTAGGCACAACAAGCTGGGAAAACAGGTCCCACCCCACTTGAACCCAAAAAGACACAAGAAGAAAAGAAAATCAACAGCGGAACATCATCTATGAGAGCGCACTCCATTTATGAGAAACCTTAACACCATTGTAAGTGACATCAACTAGCAAAGATGGCCGATTACAACTTAGAATTGGTAGGCATAAATGCACATATCATAAAATACCCAACCTACCTATCCAAGACCGCAGTTAAAAAATACAAACACAATGTAATGAGGAAAAACCCGAACACATTGATCTCTGACCCCTCCTTTAACCTAGACAAAGGCATGATCATAAACGACCTGATATTTTTCACCAGAAGAACGGCTAAATGGCGCAATGCCATTACAGAGATGCTCAACATAAAAGCTGTTAGCAATATCCCACATGGCACAAAACTATTGATCATACCGTCACCAAGACTCAGAGCAGACCTTTGCATAACTTTATACAAGAATGGAATAGTGCTTATACAAGCAGCCAATAACGATTTAGAAAAATTTGACAACATATTTTAAACCTTAAAAGAATGTGTAGAGAACCCAAAGGATCAACTACATCGGAATGCACAAGTGAACAACCTAGACATCACCTACTCTACCACCACAGGCATCATATCACCTAGAGAACCACAGGATCAACAGCACGAAACACCACTAGGAGACACAGACATCTTACTACCGAGAGAACCTCAGCATCCTCAACAATCTACGCTACTAGGAGACATAACGGAGACTGAAGACAGCCTGGATGGAGAGGATACAGAGAGCATAGAAACATCTATAATATGTGATTTTACCACCCCAGCACAAATACAGAGGGAAGAATGATCATTGCTAGACCAGGAGGCGGATCCACAACGATCATCGACACTAGAAGACATAACGGAGACTGAGGACAGTTTGGATGAAAAGGTTACAGAGAAAACAGAAACACCCATATTTTTTATTAATACCGCCCGGAGCAAGCACAGAGGGAAGAGTCAACGCTGCTCTCACATAAGGTGAATTCTCCTACTAGTAGACCACCCAGTAATAATCTAGGAATAAGTGACATAGAAGATGCCACCCCTCCTTTAACCTCCCAAGATATGGAAGATGCCACCCCTCCATCAACCACCCCTTGTACAACACAAATGTTAGATAGGACCTCACGAAACACCAATCACCCAGAAGTGGCAGAAAGATCACACGACACAGATGGCGCATCACACGTCGCACATACTGAAGGCACCATCAACAGAACTAAGGACACAAAGAAAAGGAACTCGGGGAAAGGAACAGACCCTAAACACTGGATCACAAACAGTGAATACAGAAATGAGAAGATGAACACCTCTAATACATCGCCTCAGAACCGGAGAGATATCAAAGGACTAATTGACAATATGTTACAGGACATCCTAAGCACACTGGAAACAATGGAAAAGATTCTGGAAATCACTGTAAGCACACACTCCAAAGTCGAACACATCCAAGAAGTAATGCAGAATTCTCAAGAAAAGAAGAGGGAGATAGCCATGCCATCACTAAATATGCACAATGGACCAGATAGGATTCCTAGTTATTTAACAGAAGTCAAAACCCTATCCCTACTTCGGACATATGAGCCTCCAGAACATAGTAGAGGGGAGGAAATTAGAACAGTTCCGATTGATGCTAATAGAACATCCAGACATAAAGAAATGGAGTTTTTTAGAAATAGAACTTGTTTAAGGCATTGAAGTGTGGCAATTAACCCGAAGTAAGAAATAGGTTATTGTGCAGAAAAATTGAAAGGTTGGTGATATATACACTCCATAGAGTAGATAACTAATGTGATCTACATACGATATCCTTTGCCTTGGGGAACGTTTTTTTTTGATGAATGTGATTTATGAGTGGAGGGCAACCCGTGTTTTCCCCGATATACCCTCTGGGCTCCTTGTTGTAGATAAAATTAGGATGGCGGCTCAGCCGTGAGAGCTTTTCAAAATATTTTTCACACATCGTGGATTTTGTTTTTTGCCGCTAACTGCTCCAATTGGACCAATTTTTATCCAATTTCTTTTTCTCTTTCTTTCTCTCACTTTGTCTCTTTCATTGGGATAATAGGATTGCCCTTGGAAAAATTTAGATGGAGAAGAATTGTTTAGCGTTCACTGACAATCAAATTGCGGCCATTTTATTTGGACCATCTCTGTTTCCCGATGCCCCCCTACTAGGTAATACTTCAGCAAAGGAGGAGTGGGAAAAACTGAGCACTCTAAAGAAAAAACAAGTTAGGATCGCACTCCATGGGGCGCTCATGACAGAGTATTACAGAGCTGAAGCTGCCCCTGCTAGCCTATTAGTAAGAATTGAACCCCGTATTTTCCTTGATGATAGTAAATTCGGGTTAGATTGGAGTTTTATTGCAAATAAATGCATACGTGACTGGTTGATATTGATAATAGCTACTGCAAAAAGGTTAAGTGAAGAATTGCTTAAAGAGATTTTGGAATTAGAGGAAAGCTTAAAACAAGACACTACCCTTACTGATACCAAGGAACATCTTAGCAGGATCCAAGAAGATTTAAGTGAATATAAAAATTATATGATCAACCAGAAAATAAAGGGGTTACAACGCAACCTCGAACGATACACTCACAAGTGTGCATTTCCCTATACAAACGAAGGATACTATCAAGCAGGATTTGAACAGCTTAATCAAGGTGGACGTCAATGGGGGCGGGGCAGAGGAGGTAGACCACAAACGAGGCGTACTCCAAATAACAACACCTCTAGTGAGGAAGAGGAAGAGGTCCTGCAGGGTAATAGGGTGAGATTCAACCTGCAAGATCGGAACAACGAGGACTTAGGAGTGCTCCTCAGGTCTTTTTTAGGACGTGGTCAGAGGACCAACAGAGGGGGTGGCCAAACAACAAGAGGCAGGGGAAGGGGCAACCAACCTCCACAATGGCAATCATTCTCCCCGAGAGTAACCTGCAGTCGGGGGAGGAACCAGACCTAATGAATATTGTGGTTAATTTGTCTGACTACCCCTTGTTAAATCATGAAACTAGGGTCCTTAATAAGGGACTCGGGTTTGTTGCTACGCCCAAACATGATTCATTTAAATGTAGGGTGGAATTTCATGAGACAATGCACAAGATAAAACTTAAAAAGTTTTTTCTCAATAAACCCCAGGAGAGTACTAGATCATTTGGTATCAATTTGAGGCGACCATCATCATTCTGCCCGCCATTGACATCAATGGGACCCGAAGTTGCAGTCTTTGAGGCAAAAGTCCTTCAGGACATTGGGACTTTTGAAACACATGAAAATAGGTCAAAATATAATAACATGACCAAGGAAGACTGGAATGCTGTAAAGAGTTTGCAAGACAACCACTCCCTGACCATAAAGTCGGCTGACAAGGGTGGGGCAGTGGTTGTGCTTAACTCCTAAGATTATGATGCGGAGGTCATGAGGCTTTTGGAAGTTCACACAAATTACCGGCCCTTGAGTCATGATCCAGTACAAGATCTGCTCAAAATCATTTGGGAAATGGTGGGCAGAGCGAAGGAAATAAGTGGATATCGGTAAGGGAGGCAGAGTTCTTGGTTAACGAACAGCCCAGAACTCCTGCCTTCTATATACTCCCAAAGATTCATAGGCCCACACGCCCTCCCCCTGGGACGACCAATTGTATTGGGGATACAATCGTTCCTTGAACCTCTGTCCCAATATGCAGATTATTTCCTAAGGGAATCTGTGATTAATCATCAATCTTTTGTGAAAGATACCACTGAAGTTCTCAATATCCTGGAGGGTATGATTTTTGATCGTGAACAAGAATTTCTCGTCACTATAGACATAGAATCACTCTACACTTGTATCCCCCAGGACGCTATGCTGGTGGCAGCAGCATGTGCCCTGGGGGAACATGAGTGGTTTTATGATGTGCCGCAATCTTTTGTAATGCAGTGTGTCGAGCTAGCCCTCACCAGGAATTATTTCAGACATAAAGACCAACTGTATCTCCAAACAGCAGGGACATCTATGGGTGCCACTTTGGCACCCAGTCTGGCATGTATCTATGTTGGACAATTCGAAGAGCACATCGTCTACCAAACCACCAATCCCTTCCAGAGGAGTTTGCGCCTCTGGAAGAGGTATATAGACGACATGCTCTGCATCTGGTCGGGTACTGAGGAGAGTTTGCTGCAATTTTTTGATTGGCTGAACCGGCAGGATGTCAGCCTAAAGTTCACGTGGTCCTATAGTAGGAATACAGTGATCTGCTTGGATCTAGTGATGGAAGTAAAGGATGGATTGATATTACATCTGTGCATCAGAAGCCCACAGATAGAAACTCACTCCTCCTCTACGATTCGTATCACCCGAGAGCTTTATGGGATAATCTTCCCGTAGGTCAATTTCTGCGGTATAGGAGGAATTGTTCTTCGAGTGAGGTTTATATGGATCTATCTCAAGAGCTAGCCAAAAAGTTAGAACAAAGAAATTATCCCTTGAGAATAATTAAACAAGCCAAGAAACGTGCCCTGAATACTCCACGCAGCGTCCTCCTTGAGAGTAATGTAAAAGAGAGAGATGATTGTGTCCCGGTTGTCATGACCTATGATCCCCTGTCTACAAGAATTAGACAGTCCATTCAAAAACATTGGTCTTTGCTCTCCCGTAAAGATTTTGTTATGACACCTCCTAGGTTTGCTTTTAAGAGATCAAGCAATTTAAAAGACAAATTAGTACATAGCCAAGAACCATCTACAAAGAAATCCAATGAGATAACCATTCATAAGGGACACTTCCCATGTGGTATGTGTTCTGTGTGTTCCCTGGCCATGAAGGCCACGAGTGTAACCTTGCAATCCGGGAGGGATTGATTTTTGAACCACTTCAGTAATTGCAATACCACAAATGTGGTTTACAGACTGCACTGTGAATGTGGCCTGCAATATATAGGCCTCACGTCAAGAAAAATAAAAACAAGAATACAAGAACACCTCACTATGATTAGATCTGGGAAACTGACAACAAAATTGGCTCAACATTTTCACGCAACAAAACACTGTTTCACTTGGATAGTCTTAGAGAAAATAATAGGTAATCCACAAAATGCAGAAAAGATTCTGCTGTCAAAAGAAGCGAGATGGATATATCAAGAAAAGAGTGACCAGCAGGGTCTGAATGAGATTATTGAATGGAACAGGATAGGTTTTGGTCCTGGTCTGGATATACAGTGGGATTCATTACCCTGGATTTGCTGTGGGTGTCCCTTGGTATCAGTTATACCAACATCAGTATAAGTACAATGAGAGCGATGACAACTGGAAAATAAACCATGGGGCTAGACAACGAAGTCCAATGAACCTGCATTAATTTTTTAAGGAAGATACGCGTCTCTTTCCCCTGTGAGATAAGGGGGATTGTTGTGACACAGTTGTTGTGTTTTTTTAATAAAAAGATCAAAAATCCAAAGATTTTAGAATTTGCGAATAAAGTTGCACCCTCTGCATTCAAACTTTATGATGGAGTGCACTTGTGCTTCTTATAGGGCGCAGACAAAATATAAATGATATGTCTAATTTGGTACGAAAAAATGATGTTGTTGAGTGCTAATTTACCATGCTCCTTTTAACAATATGATAGGAATATTGACGAGTGTAATTGTATCACAACTAAAGACTTTGTGACGAACAGAATAATGAGTAAGGTTTTCATTCGGATGTATCTAGCACAAACGGGATTCCATAACATACAGAATATCCCCCAATGTACAAAGAATTGATTCATTTAGTTAGATCGGGATGTCAAACTGTTCCGTTTCAATATGGCTGCCATATTAAACGCGTTTCACGTTATATATGTGAACGCGTTTTGGGAGTGAATTGCGGAATATACTGACAAGATGCCGCGTGTGCCTTAGTCAATACTGGTGAAGAATAGTAGGGGGCAGTTTGATCTGTTTTTAAGTATAATTTGTTGAGACGATCACTTTATGGTCCCGTTCCAAAATGGCGAACACGCTAGACGTGGTGCGCGCTACGCACGTGACTGCGTCTGATGACACCTTCAGCATTTTAAACTGATGGTGTGCAGTGGCATGGAATGGACGAGACACCGTGCTCGCCGTGACCCGTACTGGTGAGGGGTGGGGGGCAGGGACCATGTGAGAGGCCTGGGCGCCGTGTGTGTTTTGACTTGCGAATGCGAGTGGTTTCAGAAAACGGGGGGTATTGCTCTCCGGGAGTTGCAGTCGGATTGGGGTGACAGTGCGTAGTGAGCTTTGTTATACTTGAGGTTATCTGCACATATAGAGCTCACTCTTTGGGATAAATAACCCCTGTTGTGTTTATCGTTTTATGTGGAAATCCAGACCCATTATGAAACTAAAGGCTCTTGCAATACCTCAGAATATTGTATATGGTTTTCTTTAAAGTTGGACACGCATTGGTGAGGTGCAAAGCAAAGGGCTACGCAAACACTAGGACCCCTGACCTAAGCTTTCAGGTTTTCCCTCTCTCTCTCTTGTTTTTAAATGTAGAGTTTGCAGCACAGCACATATGTCGTGTCTGCTTGTTATCTCCTTCTTTTTTAATGTACAGATTGATACATCGAGCAAAGGTCAGTTGGAAAGAAGGGCTCACATAAGGAGCTTTGATGACATAAGCAGTACCTCATAGGCTGATATGAGAGGAAATAGCTTAATGAGGGTAATTATAATTATGGTCCATTACTTCTCTATATCTATCCATGAGTATATTGGGAGCAGAAAGTCAACATTTCTTGGTGACATGATGTTGTGGGTTTTCCTCTTCCACTTGACAGTCTTTCCAGAATGATGTGTCCAACTTTGGTGCTGGGACGAGCAGTCTAGCCCTGAAGAATTTGCCGAAAAACTGCAGGCAATCAAACATGTTGGCTTGTGAAATGGGTATGCATGAATAGCAACCTGTACACATTTTTAATTTGATAATTCACTCCTAGTGAATAATAAAGTATCGTGTGATAGGCGTCCCTGTCAATTTTAATCATTTGCGTCACTAGTATAGAGTGTACTTATTTGTCACTCGTTTGCACCCACACAGTTTTTTGTTTGTTTGGACACTTATTTGTTTTCAGATAAAGTGACTATCAATGATGAGAACAGTGGGCTTATCTGGTGAGTACCTGCCAGTTACCCCGTTGGTGGTTCGCCCGTGAGGGGTCACTTAGTCTTTTTCACATTTTTTTCACAATTTTTCACTAAGATTTGGTGAACACTGTTTATTTGTAAGCAGACTTGGGAGATTGAAATAATCAATAACCATTTGTTTTCTTTTGGAAAGACTGTCATTGGAATGGAGTTTTTTAGAAATAGAACTTTTTTAAGGCATTGAAGTGTGGCAATTAACCCGAAGTAAGAAATAAGTTATTGTGCAGAAAAATTGAAAGTTTGGTGATATATACACTCCGTAAAGTAGATAACTAATGTGATCTACATACGATATCCTTTGCCTTGGGGAACAGGTTTTTTTGATGAATGTGATTTATGAGTGGAGGGAAACCCGTGTTTTCACCGATATACCCTCTGGGCTCCTTGTTCTAGATATAAAGATAGGAAACTCAACCTTAACACATTACAACAAGTCCAATTATCCACCAGTTGTCTGAGGGGGACTCTATAGACACAAGAACACCTCTGAAATGCCTACTGCTCAACTGTAGGTCCGCAGTAAAACATGCATCCGACGTCGCGGCCCTTATTATTAGCCAGGAAATTGACCTTGCAATCCTAACAGAGACATGGCTGTCGGAATCATTGTCTCCAGTCATGGTTCTGTTAGTGCCCCCTCAATATAACATAGTGAGACTAGACAAACCAAAAAAGATAGGAGGTGGTATAACCTACATAGTCCGATCGGACATAGAAATCAATCAAAATCAATGCGACTCTCTCGAATCCTGTGAATACCTAGTTCTAAATATACGATCCGCAGAATATCAGAGGTGTAACCTACATGCCCTATACCATCCTCCTGGAAATAATGCTACTTTTATAGACCAGTTAATCAAGATCATCACGGAAAACTCTAACAATCACTCTTACGACATATTCCTGGGCGATTTTAACTTACACAGGGACGACTTGAAGGACAAACAGACCAGCCGTCTTTAAGACTTTTTGATTGAGCTAAATATTACCCTAGCCTGCACACAGGCGACACACTGAAAAGGAGCAACACTAGACTGGATAATATAAAAAAACAAGAACATAGTGATCCACTCAGTTGTGCCATGTGACTGGTCCGATCACCATGCCATAACCTTCCTAATACCCACCTTGAAAAGGAATAAGACCACGCAGCCTATTAAACTCAAAAAGTGGACCCGGGACAATAAGGATGCGAATATTGAACGGCTAGTAGAAAGCTGTGAGAAAGGTCTGAATCCGCCTAACAACGTGCAAAGTGTGAATGACCTAATGGATCACTACACTACGACAATAACAAACATAGTCAACACTACCATGCCACTGAAACTGAAAAGGATCACAGAAAAGGACAAAAACCCTTGGTTCAATGGAGCACTGAATGATGATAGGCGGAAACTAAGACTTGCTGAAAGAAAGTGGAGACAACACTCTACAACACCTGAACTGAAATCACTCAGAAAAATTAGAAGTGAGTACAACAAAAAGATCCTCAATTCCAAAAAAGAATATATTAGATCAGAACTAGATAACGCCAAAAACAGGCCAAGGAAGCTATTCGAGATTTTAAAGCAGCAATCCAACAAATTGGCCAAATCGGCCCAAGAAACCATTAAAACTCAGCTAAACTGTGAAGAAGTCTCAACCTTCTTCATCGACAAGGCCAACACTTTGGAAATAGAGCTCAAGATGGCAGCGGACAACATGCCCAACAAACCACACAGACTGAACAACTCCACCCTGACAATCAACCACGATGAAGCAAAAAACAAAGCGCATTAGGATACCTTCAAGCTATATGATCAGAATACTATTGCCAAAACATTATCAGATATCAAACCGAATAACCACTATAATGACCTACTACCTGCCAAATGTCTACAAAAAATCAACCACATCGTCATCCCAATATGGACAAAAATAATAAATGCCTCGCTATCCTTCCAAAATGCTTAAAAACAGGCCAAGTTGTCCCCATCATCAAAAAAACAACAGCGGACCCAGCAGATCCTAATAACTTTCGCCCAGTTACCAATATTCCAGTACTTGCCAAATTAATCGAGAAATGTGTACAAAACCAACTGAGCCACCACATCGCTAATTTCACACTATTAGACGACTGCCAATCTGGGTTTAGAACAGAAACAGCAATCCTACATATCGTCGATGATGCGTTACAGGCCCTGATCAGAATAGAACATGTCTACTAGTCCTTCTTGACCTGTCCTCTGCATTTGACACTGCAGAGGAGGAAAAATTACTAAGCAGGCTGTATAACAGGATGGGAATATCAGGAAATGGGCTGAAATGGTTTGAATCCTTCCTTCAGAATAGAACTCAAAGGTTTTTGGTCAGCCAGACACTATCCCCATCATGTCCTAATTTGATCGGAGTCCCTCAAAGATCTACACTATCTCCTTCACTTTTCAACCTACATGTCGACCTTTGACAGAAACTCTCAGAGACGCAAACATATCTTATCATATGTACGCAGACCACACACAGATATACATCAAGATCGCATCTCTGGAAGATATCATGTTAATGAATGAGGCCTTGAAAATTTCATTAAACTGGTTGACCAGCAATCATCTGAAACTAAATGCACACCAAAAAACCACACGGAAGTGAAAGAATGGACCAATGTACTAAACTGTACTCCTACTCTAGTGGACTCAGCGAAATCGTTAGGAATCACATTAGATAAGAACCTAGACATGAAAGCCCATATCAAATCAATGGCAAAAATGCATGCTTTCACTTGAACTATATTAGGAAAGTGAAACCATTCATCTCTACGGCAGATCTCAAAATGGCAGTACAATCGTTAGTTATCTCAAGGATTGATTATGGATGTACAACCTTAACAGGTATGCCAAAAATGTCCACGGCACCACTAAAAGCATGTCTCAATGCAGCTGCAAGGCGCATCACAGGATCGAGGAAATTCGTTCATATCACGCCACACCTGAAATCGTTAAACTGGCTGCCATACAAAGCTAGAATCCAACTTAAAATTGCATGTATAACCCACAAAGCTCTCCACTACAAAACACCAAGATACCTGGCTCAGAAGATAGAGCTATATGGAGGAGCAGACCAGCCAGGAGTGCCAAGGAGCTGCTGCTGAGACCACTCATCTTCCGGAAGAAGAAAACATACGACCGAGCTTTCTCAGGGGCAGCCCCCAGAATCTGGAACGCACTCCCTCCAAATATTAGAAAAATTAGAAACACGGCAACATTCAAGAGGGAAGCTAAGATTTTCCTAGTTCCTCACTTAGGCAAGAAGGGACATCATCGCTACTGCGACATAGTTGTACCAAAGCAGAACAACAAATGGAAGTAAATAGAAAGCTACTATTTGTACTGGGGATAATCTAGACACGCTATACTTACACAGAATCTGAAGGAAAAATGCACAGATAAAGACAATTTGGATCTAATGTTATTGTATTACAATTTACAGTACAGTAGACAAATAGAATAACATGTATGATAACCTTGAAGACAGACATAGACTGAAATTATATAGGAATATGCACATGCCGATGTCAAGTACTAGCCTAATATACCTCGCCATTGTACATTTTTATGATATACTGCTTTATAATCATATACCTAACCTACCTCATATCAGTGTGAAACGGTTTACTACATAACTTTATACCTACCTACCTCATTCTCTGAATCGTTATGCTGTGCAAGATGTATCTCTGACCTACCTAATGTATTTGTATCTGTGAAGCGCTCTGCAAAACTGTCTAAATAAATAAATAAAAATAAAGTATCATGAACCAATCATATCTCTTGTTTTGAAGTCACATGACTTTGCGTACACGTACACGTACGGTGCTCTTATGGTGCTCTTACGATGCGAGTATGTACGACGTATCGCCGCGATTTGCGTAATATACTCTTATTAAAAGTTTTAAAAAACTCATTTCATGATTATCCCAGATAATGTCTTCCCTTAATATGTACATTAAATACATAAATATATGTCTTTGAACTATTAGAAACTTTTGCGGCGTGCGCATACAGGGGCGCCGTACATGACGTCACGCGGAAGCGTTGATGCAACACGCAACGTCAAAGCGTATCCTTAACGTACGCGCAGGTATGCTCGGTATGCAAAGTATGGTGCGATCACCGTACGCTTACGGTGCGATTACCCCCTAAAAATCTTTTTAAAGGAATTATTTAGAATTTAATTTTAATATCTTGTAAAAAATAATGTAATCAATAATAAAATGTTTTTTAAATGTTTTTTGTTATTATTTTACATTAAGAATATAAAATATAACTTAAAAAATAAAATAAATATAAATATTTTTAATAAAACCTCCACTCTCCCCTGTATGTTGGAAAGCCTCCTTCTGGCGCAGGGCTTTACAATGTGATGCTCCTTCGATATGCATCTCATTGTAAATACCACACACCATGACACATATTTTGCACCACCGCTGCATCACAAAAGTGACGCCACAGATTTGTAAAAGAGGCTCAAGGGGATTGTAAATCCGCTCCCAACACATACCAATTCACCCACACAGTTCCACCAGCAGTGCAAATTGAAGCATAGATTTGTAACATAGTTATATGCATATGTTACATTCAAAAGCTTCGGAGCATAACCTTGTAACATATTTATGTACATATGTTATATTCAAATGCTTCGGACATACTACAGTATACTATAGATAAACACCGTATAGATTTATGCTGTATCACTTCCTTATAGTTCTGCACTTTCACATTCACCATACATTCAGACAAAGTTTTACAAACTATCATAAAAATAAAGCTCTTTCATTGACCAGTGGAGGTAGTTCTGAAAAGAACTGTTTTTTTTATTTTTGTACTTTTCTATTTTTTTGTATTTTTTAAAAAAAGTAATTTTTTTTTTCGTTTTTAACAAAAAAATGGAAACTAGAACCCAAAAAAGTGTGGACCGTCAACAAAACAGTAAAAAAAATATATTTTGAGGAGAACAATGGTAGTTCCTTTTCTTGCAGGGAATACGTTAAATGGATTGTTCTCCATAACTCCGTAGTTCGTTGCAAATCTTACAACGTATATTCAGGTCTCCAAATTCAGGTTGTATATTTGCAACCATACCGCTCGGTGGTGGTGGTGGTGGTGCACTGGATGTACTGGGAAGAGCAGATCCCTGGTCCTCCTGCAACCTTCTAGTTTCAGCTCTAGCATAATTATTTGGTTGTAAAGTCTACACATGGCGCACCATGCTTGCAGTGCCGAAAGAGCATTTCTTGGTTGGGTCACCTCTTGAAAGAGTAACCTCACAAATTTTGCAGGTCACCTTGAGAGTGTTGACCTTATTTTGGTCTTGGGGAAATGTAAAACATTTCCAGATTATTGCCTCCTTTCGTTTTTTCCGAGGCTGCTCAGGTACAAGATGTTCCTCAGAGGAATACTCTGAAGAAGAGTCATCCCGTGCAGCCATGGTGGTTACTTCTTCCAAATGGCTAGAGATCTACAGAACAGATCCTTCTCCTGTGGAAGTCAGAGTAGAATGATGAAATGACTTCACGCGGTAGCGTACATGCGACGCGCTACGTCAAAGCGTATCCATAAAGTGTGCGCAAGTATGCGCATAGGACGATTTACTGGACAAAGTATGGTGCGATCACCGTACGCGTACGGTACGATTACCCCAAAAAAAAAATGAAAAAGAAATTATTTCAAATTTAATTTTAATATATTGGAGAAAAAAATATTTAATAAAAAAATTGAATTTAGTTTTATTATTTTACATTAAGAATATGAAATATAATTTATAAAATAAAATAAATATACATATTTATAATAAAAATGTAAGAAAACAGTATAAAAAGAAAGAAATATAATAATTAATACATTTAAAAATTACCATTTACAAAACCTTTGAAATTCACTGAAAAAAACCATAGGTTTCACACACGTTTTAGTTAGGAATTAGCATTTAAAAAACCTTGCAAATTCACTGAAAAAAATCATAGGTTTCAAACACGTTATAGTTAGGAATTAGCATTTAAAAAACCTTGCAAATTCACTGAAAAAAAACATAGGTTTCACACATGGTATAGTTAGCTGGACACTTCACTCATACAAAACCTTTGAAATTCCCCCGTTATAGTTAGTTCAACTAACTATAACTCGCGCGCCCGCAATGCACTGCTGATGACGTCACATATTACATCACTCATGACATGGTCAGTGACATCACTCATTACATCACTGATGACATCTCAAATAACATCACTGATGACATCACTGATGACATCTTCCTTGTGATAGAGTGGCAGACCTCCTCTCACCTTAATATAACCTTTGATACACTCATTCAAAAATAGAAACTAACATTTTCAAAAAAATGGAGATACCAATACCAGTTACAACAACCTAGTCTGTAATTCCAACATCTACATACACATCCACTCATTCACTAACAGTTCTACTTAGTCACTCATACATGTACTCACTCATCATATGTACTCATACACCTATACATCCTGTTACACACCGATACTCATCCATATAGTTACTCACACACATACTCACACATACATAGGAACTATCAAACATCCATTTACTTGCATATACAGCTATACACACACCACTACACTCACTTCTACAGAAATGTACACATACTTACTCTCTTGAACAATTACTTATAGAAACACATAATTAATTATACAGGAACTCTTCCAATCTCTCACTCTCACATATACTCACTTATATACATCAATACTCACATCATATACTAGTTTAAAACATATGTAGTTAGTCATAAAGCCACTATTGACACAGTCATTCACTCACTAACACACCCATACACACTCATTCACCCATACAGTCCTGCACACATGCTGTCTTCAAAACACATACAAACAGTGACTCACTCATTCATGCCTCTATACGCTAAGTAATATCCCCCACCGAACTATATAGACACTCATACTGATACTCAAAAACCAAAGTAATAACCCATATACACACTCATGTAGCTATACTCACCAACCCATGCAGCCACCTATACACAAAATGAGACACTGATACAGATATTTAAATATTTAAACATTACTCGCTAATACATGTATTCTCTAAGATACACTTAATAAGTCAGTTATACAATCAACTTTACAAAAAACATCCATTTACACACCTAGTTATCCATTTATTCTTCCATCGACCTTTAGATATACATATATAAAAAAATATTTATTTTTCAGAAAGAAACACATTCACTGGATGATGTCATCAGTGATGTCATCAGTGATGTCATTTGAGATGTCATCAGTGATGTCATGAATGATGTCACTGACCATGTCATGAGTGATGTAATATGTGACGTCATCAGCAGTGCATTGCAGGCGCACAAGTTATAGTTAGCTGAGCTAACTATAACGGAGGAATTTCAAAGGTTTTGTATGAGAGAAATGTACAGCTAACTATAATGTGTGAAACCTATGGTTTTTTCAATGAATTGCTAAGGTTTCTTAAATGCTAATTGCTAAATATAACGTGTGTGAAACCTATGGTTTTTTCAGTGAATTTCAAAGGTTTTGTAAATGATAATTTATAAATGTATTAATTATTATGTCTTTCTTTTTATACTAATTTCTTATATTTTTAATATAAATATTTATATTTATTTTATTTTTTAGATTATATTTCATATTCTTATAAAATAATAACAAAACTAAATTGCAAAGGAATTTTTGGATTAAACAATGCTTGACGTCGTTTGCAAGTATAACACAGCTTCACCAATGCTCTTGGGGCCCTATGCTCACAATGCTGTATCAATCCTTACACCTGCTTCCAGCATGTGCAAGGTTTTGACGCAGCATAAGCTCAAAAGTGACTGAAAGAAATGTTATACATTTCACTCAGTCACTTCTGCACAAGAAAGCCTCTTCTGGCGCAGCGCTTTATAATGCAATACACCCTCCAGATGTGTCACATTGTTTGTAGCACACACCATGGCAAATCTTTTGCACCACTGCTGTGTCACAAAAGTGATGCAACGGCTGTGTAAAAGAGGCACAAATGGATTATAAATCCACCCCTAACACATACAAATTCACCCAGGCAGTTTCACCAGCAGCCCAAATTGAAGCATAACCTTGTAACATATTTATGTACATATGTTATATTCAAATGCTTTTGACATACTACAGTATACTATAGATAAACACCTTATAGATTTATTTTGTAGCACTTCATTATAGTTCTGCACTTTCACATTCTCCATACACTAGTAAGATATTCATTTATTCATTTATGAACTACACATTCATTCTGACAAACTTTTACACACTAACATATAAATATAGTTCTTTCTTTGACCAGTGAAGGTAGTTCTAAAAAGAACTGTTTTTTTTTGTTTTTTTTGTTTTGTAGTTTTTTGTTTGTTTTCTCCACAAATTCCAAGCGGAAGAAAAGAATGAAAAAAAAAAGAAAACTAATGTCGAGGACAGCAATGATCCTGCGTTTCCTCAGGTCTATAGACTGTTCCCCATAACACAAAAGTTTATCGCAATAAATGCATAGAATTTTTAATTTGGCAAAGTCAGAATCAATATGTGGGTGTGGACTGCTTGCTGAAAATGCTGTTGCCGCAGTTGATGTGCTTGGTGTAGCAGCAGGTAGGTTCTCGTGCAACCTCCGTCTTGCAGCTCGAGCAAAGTTCTTGGGGTGCAAGTTCTTCACGTGTCGCACCATATTTGCTGTGCCAAAGGAGTATTTTTTACAAGGATCACCCCTTGAAAGAGTTGTTTGGCAAATTTTACAGCTTACTTTTGGAACATTAACCTTTTTTTGTCCTTCTGGAAAAGTAAAAAACGTCCTAATTAGAGCGTATTTCCTCTTCTGTGGACGTTCTTCAGGAATGAAATCTCCCTCTGAAGAACTGCTGGAAGATGACTCCATTGCTCTTATTATTGTGATCTTCCTTCTATTTGAGAAGACTCTCAGAAGAAATGCTTCTTAGAAACTCAAAGTCGAATAATTATATTGGGACGGAACTTTCAACAGTCGCAATAGGAAAAGTTATGAACCAATCAAATCTCTACTTTTAAAGTCACATGCCTTTGCATACGCTTATGATGCGCTTACGCAGCTATTTCGATACCAGAACGCATGATGTTCTACCGCGATTTGTGTAATTGTTTTTAAAAGTAATATATGATTATTGCAAGTATTAAAAGAAAATCATAGTTATCCCAAATGTCTGCCCTTAGTATGTACATTAAATACATAAATAAATGTTTTAAACTAAGTAGAAACATTGCCCCCTTTCGCGTACAGAACGCCGTACATGACGTCACACGGAAGCTTTGATGCGACGCGTAACGTCAAAGCATATTCGTACCGTATGCATGGGTACACGCTGAGTATGATAGGCAGTACAAACTATGGTGCGATCACACTCTCAATAACAAATAAGAGCTCAGGGCGTGCTAAGGAGAATGATTAGAAGCGTTCACTCATTGCAGATCCGATTCTGGGCCTGCCTCTGTGTACATTATAACACCGCCCCCATCTCTCTCTGTTGTTAATTGTTAGTGCATGCATTCATACTTGCACATGCGTGGTGCACGCCCGCCCACACTACCCACATGCCACCACCTAGCATGCTTGCTATCACTAAGCCTGGAAACCAATACATTACCCAATGGGATGTCCCTAAGGACCGTCATTCTTACAGACCGCGAAAACGCTACCAATGACGGCCCTGGGCTTGGTATGGTCAGCCCCCGCGGTTCCCATATAATGCGGGCACTGACGTGAGCACGCTCTCTTTTGCCTGCCTGTGCTGCGGTGACAGACAGACTGTCGAAAACACCCCAGACTCAGCGAAACCGCAGCCTTTGAAGACACGACAAAAGACGACAGAAGCAAAGGTAAGAGAAGACGTCACAACATCAGCCTCCACTGTAAATTGTATATGCATAATGCTATTTTTTCTCCTTCATATGGCTTTCCTACCCCTCAATGGTTTTAAATTGTGCTTACATAATTGAATTATTTCTTTATAAGTCACAAGGTCCTATACACCTCTAATTTTAAAAATTGTGCGTGCATACATTTCTGTGTCATATTTCTGTACTATGCCACGTGCTTAGGCCTCTATTATTATCAATTGTGCGTCCATGAGAGTATTTTTTTTTCTGCGTCACGAGGCAGTCCCAGGCCTGTATTTAGTTATTGATCTTCCTTTGTTTGCTGAAGCTGCAACAGTCTAACTAAGGAATATTAAGAACCCACATTAAAATTCACTTTTGATAGTAGGTACGCAACTCAGTTTATGATGACTAATCAAAATATCCTTTTGTTTCCTTCACCAAACATCGTTCAGAAGCAACCACGGCCTATCAAGTAACAGCAATGGAATTGTCTCCAATGTATTGAATATACTTTGACGTATAGAAACAGAATTCAAGTCGAGTGGTGAACTCCGGTGGCCGCACTGTTTATATAAGGTAAGCACAGCAGCCTAGATCTACAAAGCCTTCATAGAAATGCATTAGAAATAAGTCGGCATAACGGGCGTCCGTGACGCAGTAGGCACTTCCAAATAGACACCACTTGAACGTGGCACTACAACAACTGAAATGTACCAGGTAAAATGCACTCGTAAAACTGTAGTGTTAGCTTTATTTGTGAAAAGAGAGAGGGCCATATTATCAAGCCTTGGCGAAAATATTATCGCCACTTTATCGGCAGCAGAGTACCTCTAAAGTGGCGATAATGGGTATGATAATATGCTCTATGCAATACCAATCGAAGCTCATATTAGATGTGAAAGACAAGCTTCGATGTGATGTACAAGTCACACTGCACACTTAAAACCATAGAGTTACCAAAACTTGTAGGGGCATATTATCAAGAACGGCGATAAAATTATCGCTGTTTAAGCGGCAGGAAACTGCCGCTAAAGTGGCAATAATTGGCTTGATAATATGCCCTTGTGAATTCCCAAAGTAGCCCAGGTTAACACCAGAACCTGGCCTGCTATGGGAATTCACAAGATCATATTATCAAGCCCATTATCGCTGCTTTAGCTGCAGTTTCCTACCGCTAAAACAGCGATAATTTTATCGCCGTTCTTTACTAATATGCCCCGTAATGCTTCAGCTCATTTACTCACATCTACATAATTCTAAACTCTAATTTTCTTTTTTCTTTTGCAGATTACCAATTGGACACCTTTAGGAATCCATTTCACAATTTATTTATAACATTGTTTGTTAAAGTTGTTTTTCTAGTTCTAATATAGTTATAATTGAGTTTCGTTTATATTTATTGTTTAATAAAAGTTAATAAAAAAACTACATACTTCTTTTATTTTGTGGGGGAGGGGTATGACGGTCCACAATAAAAAATAATGATGAAATACTATAGTAAGATATTCAAGACTAGGATTGAAAACTACTGAGTTCTAACTAACAGATATAATAAAAACAACGGTGAAAATCTACTAAAATGGTGGTGGACGGAGTACGTAATCAACGTTTGGCGCCTCGCACTACCTTTCAAATTAATATAGAAAAAATATGATTATTAATACTGTACAAAAGTACAGTATTAAGTATAGCAGCGGATGACACACACGAACTGGGAAAAGAAAGCAACAGATTTACTACCTGAAATAAAGAATGGTTTGCTTGTTGAACTTGAAAAAAAAGAAAACGTGGGCTTCGAAACGACGCTGCGCATGCGTAGAAAGTACAACTGCTACACAAAAAAAAAGGAAAGCTTTACATACTATCATAGAAATGAAGGAGCATATTATCAACAAAAGGCAATACATTATCGCCGCTTTTATCGACAGGAAACTGCCGATAAAGCGGCAATAATGTGCTTGATAATAGGGCCTTGTAACTTCCCATAGCAGCCCAGGTTCTGGTGTTAACCTGGGCTGCTATGGGTATTCACAAGGGCATATTATCAAGCCTATTATCGCCGCTTTATCGGCAGTTTCCTGCCGATAAAAGCGACGATAATGTATCGCCTTTTGTTGATAATATGGCCCATTGCTCTTTTTTTGACCAGTAAACTTAGGTGCATATTATGAAGGACTGGTGTTAAAATTATTGCAGTTTTATTGGCAGGAAACTGCCGATAAAATGGCGATAATGAGTTTGATAATACAGCCTTGTTATTTCCCATAGAAGCCCATGTTAACGCCAGAACATAGACTTCTATGGGAATTAACAAGGACGTATTATCAAGCCCACCCTCCCAACATTAATGAAAAACCATAGGCCCTTGTAAATTCCCATAGCAGCCCAGGTTCTGATGTTAACCTGGGCTGCTATGGTTATTCACAAGGGCATATTATCAAGCCCATTATCGCCGCTTTATCAGCAGTTTCCTGCCAATAAAAGCGACAAGAAAGAATCTCCTTTTGTTGATAATATAGCCCATTGCTCTTTTTTTTATCAAGCCCACCCTCCCAACATTAATAAAAAACTCCAGACAATGCAGGTACCCGGAGCTGGAAGGTAATTTTACAAATCACTGCACCAGAAAGGTGGCGTTCCCTGCGACATGTACGGGGAGAGAGAGAGAGCTCAAATCATATATTTTTAAAAAGACCCGAGGGGTGCCGCTCACCGAGACTGTGGGGAGTAGCGCCGTAACCCCCCGCATACTAAAAAATAAAACGAGAAGATTGCCGTTCCCCAGTGCTCGGGGCACCTTACAAGCCCCCATTATGCAAAAAAATTGCCCCCGTAATTTGCCCCCCCGGAACCTAATGAATAAAACGGACTACTAGTTTTTTTCCACCTTTTCCACCGCGTATAAGTACTGCACGAGTACCCCACCATTTTTTATTTAAAAAAAAACAAAAATTGAGCCTAAAGATGCATGTACCAACCGCTGACCAAGACTATAGGTTCTGAATGTTTCTACCCTGCCCCCTTTCCTTATTTCTCAACTTAATTTTCTGTTTTCTTGTGACTCTGCTCTCCCGACAAACAAGATGGCTGCCAACACTTCCTGGTTTGGAGTATTGAAAGCCAATCAGCATGCCGCTCTTGCTGGTAATTGTACGTATTTCCATACGCGTACGCCGCGATTTTCCTTTAAAAAAATAAAAATAAAAAATAGAGCCTAAACTTCCATGTACGACCCCCTGAGCAAGCCTAGAGGGTCAGAATGTTTCTAGCCTACCCCCTTCCCTTATTTCTCAACCTTGATTTACTGTTTTCTTGTGACTCGCTTCTAGCGAGGCACAAGATGGCCGCCAACACTTCCTGGTTTCGAGTGTTGACAGACAGTTCACAGCGAATCAGCATGCAGCTCGTGCTCGTAATTGAACAGATTTCCGTACGCGTACTGAACTCCGTCTCTAGATATCGCTATATATATATCTTCAGAACAACTCGGCAAGTCCCCACCAGAGTATCTATTGGGAATAACTTTGGCGCCATTGAGGGATCTGCCTGTAATTTTCCTTAAATTTACCTCGCTGCGCTCCGCTACTTCCCTGAAAAGTTTCGGGGGGATTCATCAAGCAGGGTCGAGAAAAAGGGGGGTCCCAAAACGTTTTTTCCCCATGTTAATTTCCATAGGGACATTCTGACAAGGCTACAGCTCGAATGGCGGAACGGAACTACACCAGATTTGGCAAAATGGTAGGGACTGGTATGCAGCAGTGCCTTTTGTATGTTTGATGTAAATCCCTCCAGTAGTTTTTGAGAAAATTGAATGTGAAATTGAGTCCAATGCAATTTTCCATAGGACCTTTAGACACAGCTACAGCCCGAACGGCTGAATGGAATTACTGCAAACTTGGTGAACTGGTAGAGCCTGATATGCAGAAGTGCATTTTGTATATTTGGTGAAAATCCCTTCAGTAATTGTTGGGAAAATCGACTTTTTTCAAATTATATATCTATATGCGGGACACGGTGCGCGCACTGGCGTGCACCATCCTTGCACCGTGCGCAGCCCTTAGTGTGCGCGCGCGGAATTCTGATTGGCTGTTCGACGGCTGTCAACATTCCAGTCAGTCGAAATGAGGAAGTGTTGTCCGCCATCTTGTTTTTGTGGCAGATGATAGTGGTTGTAAACAGAAGTGTAATAGTTGACAAGGAGGCAGGGTAGAGAGTCCTAAGCCCCCGAGGTTTTGTCATGGGGTTTGTAAAGGACCCCGAAGGTTGAAAAAAATAAAAATATTTTTTTTTTTAAATCGCGGCTCAAAAAGACAAAAAAGAAATACATTAAAATAACAAGTTTCAGTGTTTAGATGTTGGTTGAGTGCAACATTGAGTGATGACTCTTTCACCTTTGGGTTTAGGTAGGTGTTTGGTGGAGAGTTAGTATGGTAATTGGTAGAGAGCATTGGGGGTAGGTAGAAGATTATGTGAGTTTGAAAGTGTTGATAATTTGAACCAATTAAAATGTTACTTTGGGGAGACGAAAACACACTTACCTGCCAGACGCCGCCACCGCCAGGAGTCATTGTAAGGCAGCCAGGCACCTAGAAGCACGCCGCCACCGCCAAGAGTCACTTTGCAGCAGACTACACGCGCCGCCGCTCCGGGACCACAATTCACGGCAGCCTACGCGGCGGCGCGCCTAGTGACACCGCGAGGGCACCAGGAGGCGCACATAAGCGCCACAGGAACCGGCGGAGCGGGGGAGACGAAAACACACTTACCTGCCAGATGCCGCCACCGCCAGGAGTCATTGTAAGGCAGCCAGGCACCTAGAAGCACGCCGCCACCGCCAAGAGTCACTTTGCAGCAGACTACACGCACTGCCGCTCCGGGACCACAATTCCCGGCAGCCTACGCGGCGGCGCGCCTTGTGACACCGCGAGGGCGCCAGGAGGCGCACATAAGCGCCACAGGAACCCGCTTCGCGGGACGCCCGGGGCTAAGCCCGGGCAAAGGGCGGGCCCTCTACGGCCCTCAGCGGCAGGAGGCGACAGGGACAGGGCCAGAAACCCTGTTTCGATGCTCGAGAGATTGTCAACTATTCAAGTAAGACATTGTAACATATAAATTATACCTAATAGTGAGTCTGAGGATTTAGTTCCATGGTTGTACTGACAGGATGCCAAAAAAAGGCACTGCTCCTGTAGCAAACACGATGGAAAATTATATGGTTCAAACTGTGAAAAAAATTAACTCACAGAGGAGAGAATCTTTGGGATTGAGCCAATCACCTGATCTATGTTGTTTGACTCCTACCTTACATCCTCCACCTGATGATGCTGTATCCATACAGACTCTCTCTGAAGCTCGTCCTAATTGCTCTATTATTCAAGATATTGGTACTTTAAATGAAAATACTCTGTCTGGATCAGAGATACTTATCATGGATTCTGTGAACAATATACCCAGTGATTTGGACCAGGACATACATGTTGATCCCTCAGAAGATGATCAATCTATTTTGGATCAAGCTTCTCGGTCAGATCCTTCTAAGGCTAAAATTCAGCCAAAACGGGGAGGTTTAAGGTCAGGTTTAAGAAGGAAGAGGGTAAATACCCCAAAGGCTAATCCGAAGGAAAACGGAGAGGGAAGAGCTAAGTCTAATGTAACAATTGACGATGAGTTGTTTGTCAGAATTGCTGAGCTAATTGAAAGCAAAATGAAAGTCTTTGTTAAACCTTTAATTACCAAAATAGACAAATTACAAACTGAGGTTAAAAAGTTAGGTGGCCAGCTGAACAAAATAATGGAGGGTGTTGACAATGTTACAACGCTGGTAGCTAACTTGGACAATAACATTGGAGAGCACGATGATTTGGAGGGCGAGGACACAGACGATTTATTTCCTAATAATCCCCCAATCCAGATACCGGCCTTGACAGCCAATGAAACAAAAGGTAGAGGGGATAGTCCTCTAACAGTTGAGATTCCCCCTGCACAAGTTCAGCTTATTGACCCTCTACAATTCATAGTTGAAGCCTCACCGGTGGTCCTTGTATTAGCTAATGTACCGCCCCTAGAAGCTGGCACTGTAGAATCTTCCTCCTCTTTGTCTAATAAGGCGTTACAATGGCTTACTAATAACATGAGGCTAGCCTCAGGGGGGGGCCAACAGTTGGCCCAAGAGATAGCTAAAAGGGTTTCCTGGTTAGGAAATCGCCCCAAAAAATTTAAAGGATATTGTGTGGCAGTAAGTTTTTCACACACTGGTGTTTTGCCAAACATCCTCACTAATTTACTCCCACCCCAACGCAGGCAGGGTTCTGTTCTCCCTTTAACTTTAAAATTCTTTTATGGAGAGCAGCAGAATGTCACCTACCCTAAGACTCCAGCCTTTGGATGGGATAATAATTGGGAATTAAATAAAAGATGGGGCTCTGATCAACATCAAAACATTGTTAACCATCCAGCTCATTCAGTTCATCAGAATCCCTTTGCGCAACCTCTTATGTTGTCTAACCGTTATGCCCCCCTAACCTCCTTGGAAAACGACTGACTTTTCCCTGAACATATTTCGTCTGAACATATAAGTCGAGTAGAGAACAACGTGTCAGTTCTTAGTATGCTTACTTGGAATATTGCGGGTATTAGATCTAAAGTAGGCAATGTGGCATGGACAGATTTTATGACTAAGTTCGACATTATTGCACTGCAGGAAACCTGGGACACAAATAATAGTTTTTCTTTAGATGGCTATAGTTACTTCTGTATTCCCGCAGTGTCTAGCGCAGCGGGAAGAGCTAAGGGAGGATTGTTAAGCCTCTTTAAATTAGACATCAAAGGTAGCCTCAAGAAATGTGATTCCGGTCTAGAGCAATGCTTAATTGTTGAACTTTCTTCAGCAGAATCTCCTAATATTTTATTCATAAATTTTTACAATTCCAATGCATCAGACTGTACATCATATAGCCTAGATAAATTGGATCACTTTCTGTCAGTCTATAGTGAAGATGTTAACTCTTTTGAGATTATATTTTTGGGTGATTTCAATATACACCCTTGTTCACTAATGTGTGTTTGCGATGACTCAGAATCCCCTCCTAATTGTGCACCTGTCCATCTTGAACATAACAAACAATGGGGTTGTTTAGAGAACTTCCTAGCAAGATGGAACTTATATGAATCTAGTTGTGGGGAGGGGGGGGAAAGGGCTTCTACTTTTAAGGGAGCAGACAATGGCTCTATCATTGATTACATTTTTATCTCATTATGTTTTTTAGTTAAGGTTTTAATGTATAAAACTGTGGTTTCTGCTTTCAGTGACCATAATCCTGTCTCCCTGGACCTAGTAACCTCTAATTTTATAGGGCGTAATTATGGTCCATGTAATAATAACAATAAATTAACGCTTAAAATTAAGGACCAGGGACGCAGACTGAAATCGGAGAGCATAATTCCGGAACCCTTCGTACAAGAGGTACTTTCTGAGGTTGAGGACGAGGTCGGTGTGTGTCTGTCCAGTGGGTCCAATGATAGGGAGGTGATATTAGCATTTGGTAGCATATGCAGTAAGATAAACTGTAGGCTTTCTGTGCCATCTAAACCAAAGTTGATGCCTATTAAAAGATGGTTTGATCGTAATTGTTCAAAAACCCATTCTGCATTGCTCAACGCTTTAAAAACTGTTCCGAAGAATCGTGAACTTATCGCCATTAGTAGAGCACTGTATAAAAAGGCCATTGCAGACAGGAAAAAACAGATTAAAGATGAAGCCTGGATGCAACTTTCAGATCCAGCAATACTAAAAAATAGTGGAGAATTTTGGAAGATTGTCAATCAACCTCTATTTACAGGGGAGGAAAATTCCCCCCTTGAAACTAATATCTCTGATGAAGGTTGGATTAAACATTTTAGTGACATTTATTCAGGCCATGCTAATGAAAAATCCTGGGTGCAGGAGGCTGATGTTAACACCAAAAGGAACCAACTGCACATTGAAGTAAAGGAAGTATTACATGCCATAGACTGTACCCTGCAGAAAAAGGCGCCAGGACATGACGGTGTTCCTGCAGACGCCTTTAAATGCTTCCCTAATTTTTGGTCAAAATTGCTTTGCAGGGTCTTTAACGCCTTAAACCATGATAACATTCCTGAAACATGGAAAACATCTATAATTATCCCCGTTTTTAAAAAGGGGAATAGGCAGGATCCTGCATGTTACAGACCAATTTCATTGATTGATTCTTCAGTCAAGATATTAGGGAGAGTTTTACTAGTTAAACTGAATGAGTGGGTTACAGAGAATAGCATTTTGACGAACGTGCAATATGGTTTTAGATCTAAAAGAAGCACCCTGGATCAATGCCTTAATCTCCACTTGCTGATCGAAAAATATACCAGGGCCAAGGAGGGGTCCATGTACCTTGGTTTCATGGACCTCTCCTCTGCCTTTGATTTGGTTAACAGATCAAAGTTATGGTCAACATTACTCGAAATGGGCCTGGACAGTACTATAGTTAAATTATTGGCTGACCACCATTCTGGCCTCACTGCAAAAATTAGAGTTTCTTCGAGTGGAAGGTGTACCGATGTTTTTGCTTCTGAAAAGGGAGTCAGACAGGGGTGCATATTGGCACCCCTGCTATTCACATTATATGTGAACGCCCTGGAGCCTGCTCTTAGGGGCGTGACCCGCGACATTCCGCGTGCGGGGGAACAGGGGGTTCCTGTTCTCCTTTACGCGGACGACGCGGTTCTTCTGGCACGCACCGCACCGCGTAACCTGCCGTACGCTCATGACGAGCTGAGCTCGTCATGTAACGCGGTAATTTTGAAATTGCCGCGTACAGCGGGACAATGCACCGCATGCATGCGGTTAAAGGGTTTTTCTAATGGTATAAATTGAGATAGAATATACAAAAAAAAGAGGCATATTTACAAGCCCCTTGCGCAATGTTTGACATGTATAGTAATAAAATTGGCACACAGGCAATGGCGCAATGTTTAACATTAATGTTGGTATAGAGATAGTGTAATGGTTTCATTGGCATATTTACAATCCCCTTGCGCAATGTTTGACTTGGGTGCCAGCAGAAAATTCATGCAGAGTAATAAAATTGGCACACAGATAAGAATATGAAATGCTTTGAGAGATCCGTAAAGGATTTTACTAATGGCATAAATTGAGATAGAATATACAAAAAAAGAGAGGCAAATTTACAAGCCCCTTGCGCAATGTTTAACATTAATGCTGGTATAGAGATAGAATATTCAAAAAAAGGAAGAGGCATATTTACAAGCCCCTTGCGCAATGTTTAACATTAATGCTGGTATAGAGATAGTGTAATGGTTCATTGGCATATTTACAAGCCCCTTGCGCAATGTTTGACATGGGTGCCAGCAAAATGCATGCAGAGTAATAAAATTGGCACACAGACAAGAATATGAAATGCTTTGAGAGACCCGTAAAGGATTTTACTAATGGCATAAATTGAGATAGAATATACAAAAAAAGAGAGGCATATTTACAAGCCCCCTGCACAATGTTTAACATTAATGCTGGTATAGAGATAGTGTAATGGTTTCATTGGCATATTTACAAGCCCCTTGCGCAATGTTTGACATGGGTGCCAGCAGAAAATGCATGCAGAGTAATAAAATTGGCACACAGACAAGAATATGAAATGCTTTGAGAGATCCGTAAAGGATTTTACCAATGGCATAAATTGAGATAGAATATACAAAAAAGAGAGGCATATTTACAAGCCCCTTGCGCAATGTTTGACATGGCTGCAAGCAGAAAATGCATGCAGAGTAATAAAATTGGCACACACACAAGAATATGAAATGCTTTGAGAGATCCGTAAAGGATTTTACTGATGGCATGAATTGAGATAGAATATACAGAAAAAGAGAGGCATATTTACAAGCCCCTTGCGCAATGTTTACCATTAATGCTGGTATAGAGATAGTGTAATGGTTTCATTGGCATATTTACAAGCCTCTTGCGCAATGTTTGACATGGGTGCCAGCAGAAAATGCATGCAGAGTAACAAAATTGGCACACAGACAAGAATATGAAATGCTTTGAGAGATCCGTAAAGGATTTTACTAATGGCATTTATTGAGATGGAATATACAAAAAAGAGAGGCATATTTACAAGCCCCTTGCGCAATGTTTAACATTAATGCTGGTATAGAGATAGTGTAATGATTTCATTGGCATATTTACAAGCCCCTTGCGCAATGTTTGACATGGGTGCCAGCAGAAAATGCATGCAGAGTAATAAAATTCGCACACAGACAAGAATATGAAATGCTTTGAGAGATCCGTAAAGGATTTTACTAATGGCATAAATTGAGATAGAATATACAAAAAAGGAGAGGCATATTTACAAGCCCCTTGTACAATGTTTAACATTAATGCTGGTATAGAGATAGTGTGATGGTTTCATTGGCATATTTACAAGCCCCTTGCACCATGTTTGACATGGGTGCCAGCAGAAAATGCATGCAGAGTAATAAAATTGGCACACAGACAAGAATATGAAATGCTTTGAGAGATCCGTAAAGGATTTTACTAATGGCATAAATTGAGATGGAATATACAAAAAAGAGAGGCATATTTACAAGCCCTTTGCGCAATGTTTGAGATGGGTGCAAGCAGAAAATGCATGCAGAGTAATAAAATTCTCACACAGACAAGAATATGAAATGCTTTGAGAGATCTGTAAAGGATTTTACTAATGGCATAAATTGAGATAGAATATACAAAAAAAGAGAGGCATATTTACAAGCCCCTTGCGCAATGTTTAACATTAATGCTGGTATAGAGATAGTGTAATGGTTTCATTGGCATATTTACAAGCCCCTTGCACAATGTTTGACATGGGTGCCAGCAGAAAATGCATGCAGAGTAATAAAATTGGCACACAGACAAGAATATGAAATGCTTTGAGAGATCCGTAAAGGAGTTTACTAATGGCATAAATTGAGATAGAATATACAAAAAAAGAGAGGCAAATTTACAAGCCCCTTGCGCAATGTTTAACATTAATGCTGGTATAGAGATAGAATATACAAAAAAAGAGAGGCATATTTACAAGCCCCTTGCGCAATGTTTAACATTAATGCTGGTATAGAGATAGTGTAATGGTTTCATTGGCTTATTTACAAGCCCCTTGCGCAATGTTTGACATGGGTGCCAGCAGAAAATGCATGCAGAGTAATAAAATTGGCACACAGACAAGAATATGAAATGCTTTGAGAGATCCGTAAAGGATTTTACTAATGGCATAAATTGAGATAGAATATACAAAAAAAGAGAGGCATATTTACAAGCCCCTTGCACAATGTTTAACATTAATGCTGGTATAGAGATAGTGTAATGGTTTCATTGGCATATTTACAAGCCCCTTGCGCAATGTTTGACATGGGTGCCAGCAGAAAATGCATGCAGAGTAATAAAATTGGCACACAGACAAGAATATGAAATGCTTTGAGGGATCCGTAAAGGATTGTACTAATGGCATAAATTGAGATAGAATATACAAAAAAGAGAGGCATATGTACAAGCCCCTTGCGCAATGTTTGACATGGGTGCAAGCAGAAAATGCATGCAGAGTAATAAAATTGGCACACAGACAAGAATATGAAATGCTTTGAGAGATCCGTAAAGGATTTTACTAATGGCATGAATTGAGATAGAATATACAGAAAAAGAGATGCATATTTACAAGCCCCTTGCGCAATGTTTAACATTAATGGTGGTATAGAGATAGTGTAATGGTTTCATTGGCATATTTACAAGACCCTTGCGCAATGTTTGACATGGGTGCCAACAGAAAATGCATGCAGAGTAATAAAATTGGCACACAGACAAGAATATGAAATGCTTTGAGAGATCCGTAAAGGATTTTACTAATGGCATAAATTGAGATAAAATATACAAAAAAAGAGAGGCATATTTACAAGCCCCTTGCGCAATGTTTAACATTAATGCTGGTGTAGAGATAGTGTAATGGTTTCATTGGCATATTTACAAGCCTCTTGCGCAATGTTTGAAATGGGTGCCAGCAGAAAATGCATGCAGAGTAACAAAATTGGCACACAGACAAGAATATGAAATGCTTTGAGAGATCCGTAAAGGATTTTACTAATGGCATTTATTAAGATGGAATATACAAAAAAGAGAGGCATATTTACAAGCCCCTTGCGCAATGTTTGACATGGGTGCAAGCAGAAAATGCATGCAGAGTAATAAAATTGGCACACAGACAAGAATATGAAATGCTTTGAGAGATCCGTAAAGGATTTTACTAATGGCATAAATTGAGATAGAATATACAAAAAAAAGAGAGGCATATTTACAAGCCCCTTGCGCAATGTTTAACATTAATGCTGGTATAGAGATAGTGTAATGATTTCATTAGCATATTTACAAGCCCCTTGCGCAATGTTTGACATGGGTGCCAGCAGAAAATGCATGCAGAGTAATAAAATTCGCACACAGACACGAATATGAAATGCTTTGAGAGATCCGTAAAGGATTTTACTAATGGCATAAATTGAGATAGAATATACAAAAAAGGAGAGGCATATTTACAAGCCCCTTGTACAATGTTTAACATTAATGCTGGTATAGAGATAGTGTAATGGTTTCATTGGCATATTTACAAGCCCCTTGCGCCATGTTTGACATGGGTGCCAGCAGAAAATGCATGCAGAGTAATAAAATTGGCACACAGACAAGAATATGAAATGCTTTGAGAGATCCGTAAAGGATTTTACTAATGGCATAAATTGAGATAGAATATACAAAAAAGGAGAGGCATATTTACAAGCCCCTTGTACAATGTTTAACATTAATGCTGGTATAGAGATAGTGTAATGGTTTCATTGGCATATTTACAAGCCCCTTGCACCATGTTTGACATGGGTGCCAGCAGAAAATGCATGCGGAGTAATAAAATTGGCACACAGACAAGAATATGAAATGCTTTGAGAGATCCGTAAAGGATTTTACTAATGGCATAAATTGAGATGGAATATACAAAAAAGAGAGGCATATTTACAAGCCCTTTGCGCAATGTTTGAGATGGGTGCAAGCAGAAAATGCATGCAGAGTAATAAAATTCTCACACAGACAAGAATATGAAATGCTTTGAGAGATCTGTAAAGGATTTTACTAATGGCATAAATTGAGATAGAATATACAAAAAAAGAGAGGCATATTTACAAGCCCCTTGCGCAATGTTTAACATTAATGCTGGTATAGAGATAGTGTAATGGTTTCATTGGCATATTTACAAGCCCCTTGCACAATGTTTGACATGGGTGCCAGCAGAAAATGCATGCAGAGTAATAAAATTGGCACACAGACAAGAATATGAAATGCTTTGAGAGATCCGTAAAGGAGTTTACTAATGGCATAAATTGAGATAGAATATACAAAAAAAGAGAGGCAAATTTACAAGCCCCTTGCGCAATGTTTAACATTAATGCTGGTATAGAGATAGAATATACAAAAAAAGAGAGGCATATTTACAAGCCCCTTGCGCAATGTTTAACATTAATGCTGGTATAGAGATAGTGTAATGGTTTCATTGGCATATTTACAAGCCCCTTGCGCAATGTTTGACATGGGTGCCAGCAGAAAATGCATGCAGAGTAATAAAATTGGCACATAGACAAGAATATGAAATGCTTTGAGAGATCCGTAAAGGATTTTACTAATGGCATAAATTGAGATAGAATATACAAAAAAAGAGAGGCATATTTACAAGCCCCTTTCACAATGTTTAACATTAATGCTGGTATAGAGATAGTGTAATGGTTTCATTGGCATATTTACAAGCCCCTTGCGCAATGTTTGACATGGGTGCCAGCAGAAAATGCATGCAGAGTAATAAAATTGGCACACAGACAAGAATATGAAATGCTTTGAGGGATCCGTAAAGGATTGTACTAATGGCATAAATTGAGATAGAATATACAAAAAAGAGAGGCATATGTACAAGCCCCTTGCGCAATGTTTGACATGGGTGCAAGCAGAAAATGCATGCAGAGTAATAAAATTGGCACACAGACAAGAATATGAAATGCTTTGAGAGATCCGTAAAGGATTTTACTAATGGCATGAATTGAGATAGAATATACAGAAAAAGATATGCATATTTACAAGCCCCTTGAGCAATGTTTAACATTAATGGTGGTATAGAGATAGTGTAATGGTTTCATTGGCATATTTACAAGACCCTTGCGCAATGTTTGACATGGGTGCCAACAGAAAATGCATGCAGAGTAATAAAATTGGCACACAGACAAGAATATGAAATGCTTTGAGAGATCCCTAAAGGATTTTACTAATGGCATAAATTGAGATAAAATATACAAAAAAAGAGAGGCATATTTACAAGCCCCTTGCGCAATGTTTAACATTAATGCTGGTGTAGAGATAGTGTAATGGTTTCATTGGCATATTTACAAGCCTCTTGCGCAATGTTTGAAATGGGTGCCAGCAGAAAATGCATGCAGAGTAACAAAATTGGCACACAGACAAGAATATGAAATGCTTTGAGAGATCCGTAAAGGATTTTACTAATGGCATTTATTGAGATGGAATATACAAAAAAGAGAGGCATATTTACAAGCCCCTTGCGCAATGTTTGACATGGGTGCAAGCAGAAAATGCATGCAGAGTAATAAAATTGGCACACAGACAAGAATATGAAATGCTTTGAGAGAACCGTAAAGGATTTTACTAATGGCATAAATTGAGATAGAATATACAAAAAAAAGAGAGGCATATTTACAAGCCCCTTGCGCAATGTTTAACATTAATGCTGGTATAGAGATAGTGTGATGGTTTCATTGGCATATTTACAAGCCCCTTGCACCATGTTTGACATGGGTGCCAGCAGAAAATGCATGCAGAGTAATAAAATTGGCACACAGACAAGAATATGAAATGCTTTGAGAGATCCGTAAAGGATTTTACTAATGGCATAAATTGAGATAGAATATACAAAAAAGGAGAGGCATATTTACAAGCCCCTTGTACAATGTTTAACATTAATGCTGGTATAGAGATAGTGTAATGGTTTCATTGGCATATTTACAAGCCCCTTGCGCCATGTTTGACATGGGTGCCAGCAGAAAATGCATGCAGAGTAATAAAATTGGCACACAGACAAGAATATGAAATGCTTTGAGAGATCCGTAAAGGATTTTACTAATGGCATAAATTGAGATGGAATATACAAAAAAGAGAGGCATATTTACAAGCCCATTACGCAATGTTTGACATGGGTGCAAGCAGAAAATGCATGCAGAGTAATAAAATTCTCACACAGACAAGAATATGAAATGCTTTGAGAGATCCGTAAAGGATTTTACTAATGGCATAAATTGAGATAGAATATACAAAAAAAGAGAGGCATATTTACAAGCCCCTTGTGCAATGTTTAACATTAATGCTGGTATAGAGATAGTGTAATGGTTTCATTGGCATATTTACAAGCCCCTTGCACAATGTTTGACATGGGTGCCAGCAGAAAATGCATGCAGAGTAATAAAATTGGCACACAGACAAGAATATGAAATGCTTTGAGCGATCCGTATAGGATTTTACTAATGGCATAAATTGAGATAGAATATACAAAAAAGAGAGGCATATTTACGAGCGCAATGTTTAACATTAATGCTGGTATAGAGATACTGTAATGGTTTCATTGGCATATTTACAAGCCCCTTGCGCAATGTTTGACATGGGTGCCAGCAGAAAATGCATGCAGAATAATAAAATTGCCACACAGACAGAATATGAAATGCTTTGAGAGATCCGTAAAGGATTTTACTAATGGCATAATTTGAGATAGAATATACAATAAAAGCGAGGCATATTTACAAGCCCCTTGTGCAATGTTTAACATTAGTTCTGGTATAGAGATAGTGTAATGGTTTCATTGGCATATTTACAAGCCCCTTGCGCAATGTTTGACATGGGTGCCAGCAGAAAATGCATGCAGAGTAATAAAATTGGCACACAGAAAAGAATATGAAATGCTTTGAGAGATTCGTAAAGGATTTTACTAATGGCATAAATTGAGATAGAATATACAAAAAAAGAGAGGCATATCTACAAGCCCCTTGTGCAATGTTTAACATTAATGCTGGTTTAGAGATAGTGTAATGGTTTCATTGGCATATTTACAAGCCCCTTGCGCAATAATTGACATGGGTGCCAGCAGAAAATGCATGCAGAGTAATAAATTGGCACATAGACAAGAATATGAAATGCTTTGAGAGATCCGTAAAGGATTTTACTAATGGCATAAATTGAGATAGAATATACAAAAAAAGAGAGGCATATTTACAAGCCCCTTGCACAATGTTTAACATTAATGCTGGTATAGAGATAGTGTAATGGTTTCATTGGCATATTTACAAGCCCCTTGCGCAATGTTTGACATGGGTGCCAGCAGAAAATGCATGCAGAGTAATAAAATTGGCACACAGACAAGAATATGAAATGCTTTGAGGGATCCGTAAAGGATTGTATTAATGGCATAAATTGAGATAGAATATACAAAAAAGAGAGGCATATGTACAAGCCCCTTGCGCAATGTTTGACATGGGTGCAAGCAGAAAATGCATGCAGAGTAATAAAATTGGCACACAAACAAGAATATGAAATGCTTTGAGAGATCCGTAAAGGATTTTACTAATGGCATGAATTGAGATAGAATATACAGAAAAAGATATGCATATTTACAAGCCCCTTGCGCAATGTTTAACATTAATGGTGGTATAGAGATAGTGTAATGGTTTCATTGGCATATTTACAAGACCCTTGCGCAATGTTTGACATGGGTGCCAACAGAAAATGCATGCAGAGTAATAAAATTGGCACACAGACAAGAATATGAAATGCTTTGAGAGATCCCTAAAGGATTTTACTAATGGCATAAATTGAGATAAAATATACAAAAAAAGAGAGGCATATTTACAAGCCCCTTGCGCAATGTTTAACATTAATGCTGGTGTAGAGATAGTGTAATGGTTTCATTGGCATATTTACAAGCCTCTTGCGCAATGTTTGAAATGGGTGCCAGCAGAAAATGCATGCAGAGTAACAAAATTGGCACACAGACAAGAATATGAAATGCTTTGAGAGATCCGTAAAGGATTTTACTAATGGCATTTATTGAGATGGAATATACAAAAAAGAGAGGCATATTTACAAGCCCCTTGCGCAATGTTTGACATGGGTGCAAGCAGAAAATGCATGCAGAGTAATAAAATTGGCACACAGACAAGAATATGAAATGCTTTGAGAGATCCGTAAAGGATTTTACTAATGGCATAAATTGAGATAGAATATACAAAAAAAAGAGAGGCATATTTACAAGCCCCTTGCGCAATGTTTAACATTAATGCTGGTATAGAGATAGTGTAATGATTTCATTAGCATATTTACAAGCCCCTTGCGCAATGTTTGACATGGGTGCCAGCAGAAAATGCATGCAGAGTAATAAAATTCGCACACAGACAAGAATATGAAATCCTTTGAGAGATCCGTAAAGGATTTTACTAATGGCATAAATTGAGATAGAATATACAAAAAAGGAGAGGCATATTTACAAGCCCCTTGTACAATGTTTAACATTAATGCTGGTATAGAGATAGTGTAATGGTTTCATTGGCATATTTACAAGCCCCTTGCGCCATGTTTGACATGGGTGCCAGCAGAAAATGCATGCAGAGTAATAAAATTGGCACAAAGACAAGAATATGAAATGCTTTGAGAGATCCGTAAAGGATTTTACTAATGGCATAAATTGAGATGGAATATACAAAAAAGAGAGGCATATTTACAAGCCCATTACGCAATGTTTGACATGGGTGCAAGCAGAAAATGCATGCAGAGTAATAAAATTCTCACACAGACAAGAATATGAAATGCTTTGAGAGATCCGTAAAGGATTTTACTAATGGCATAAATTGAGATAGAATATACAAAAAAAGAGAGGCATATTTACAAGCCCCTTGTGCAATGTTTAACATTAATGCTGGTATAGAGATAGTGTAATGGTTTCATTGGCATATTTACAAGCCCCTTGCACAATGTTTGACATGGGTGCCAGCAGAAAATGCATGCAGAGTAATAAAATTGGCACACAGACAAGAATATGAAATGCTTTGAGCGATCCGTATAGGATTTTACTAATGGCATAAATTGAGATAGAATATACAAAAAAGAGAGGCATATTTACAAGCCCCTTGCGCAATGTTTAACATTAATGCTGGTATAGAGATAGTGTAATGGTTTCATTGGTATATTTACAAGCCCCTTGCGCAATGTTTGATATGGGTGCCAGCAGAAAATGCATGCAGAGTAATAAAATTGGCATACAGACAAGAATATGAAATGCTTTGAGAGATCCATAACGGATTTTACTAATGGCATTAATTTAGATAGAATATACAAAAAAAAGAGGCATATTTACAAGCCCCTTGCGCAATGTTTAACATTAATGCTGGTATAGAGATAGTGTAATGGTTTCATTGGCATATTTACAAGCCCCTTGCGCAATGTTTGACATGGGTGCCAGCAGAAAATGCATGCAGAGTAATAAAATTGGCACACAGACAAGAATATGAAATGCTTTGAGAGATCCGTAAAGGAATTTACTGATGGCATAAATTAAGATAGAATATACAAAAAAAGAGAGACATATTTACAAGCCCATTGCGCAATGTTTAACATTAATGCTGGTATAGAGATAGTGTAATGGTTTCATTGGCATATTTACAAGCCCCTTGCGCAATGTTTGACATGGGTGCCAGCAGAAAATGCATGCAGAGTAATACAATTGGCACACAGACAAGAATATGAAATGCTTTGAGAGATCCGTAAAGGATTTTACCAATGGCGTAAATTGAGATGGAATATACAAAAAAGAGAGGCATATTTACAAGCCCTGTGCGCAATGTTTGACATGGGTGCAAGCAGAAAATGCATGCAGAGTAATAAAATTGGCACACAGACAAGAATATGAAATGCTTTGAGAGATCCGTAATGGATTTTACTAATGGCATAAATTGAGATGAAATATACAAAAAAAAGGCATATCTACAAGCCCCTTGCGCAATGTTTAACATTAATGCTGGTATAGCGATAGTGTAATGGTTTCATTGGCATATTTACAAGCCCCTTGCGCAATGTTTAACATTAATGCTGGTATAGAGATAGTGTAATGCCAATTTTATTATTCTGCATGCATTTTCTGCTTGCATCCATGTTAAACATTGCGCAAGGGGCTTCTAAATATGCCCCTCTTTTTTATATATTGTATCTCAATTGATGCCATTAGTAAAATCCTTTACTCATCTCTCACAGCATTTCATATTGTTTTCTATCTGCTATTCCTATCCCTCTGCATACATTTACTGGTTGCATCCATGTTAAAGGTAGCGCAAAGCGCTTGTAAAAACGGAGCATATTTACAAGCCCAATGAAACCATTAGCATTATCTCTATACCAGCATTGAATTCAAGCATGAGAAACACTTTAAAAAGAAGTCTACCGTATAAGGTAAAAGATACAAACTGTAAGCACACACACAGCTAACATTAAGGAAAACGATGAAAATATAATTCCTTAATTCACATACACACTCAGTGTGATGCTTGTCAAAAATCTTAAAGCCAGTCATTTCAGCAAAAAACATTTAGCATGGTAAATTGTTTATGCACAGAGAGTGAGATGACACATACACACAAGCAGACAGATGGTGGAAGGAGAGAGTGAGATGAGGCATTCAAAGAGGGAGATAGTGCAGGCAGAGGGTGATATGAGACACACAAAGAGAGATGTGAAATAGTGTTTATAATGTTTAGTTAATGTAATTGCTATGTGCTATGTTAGTAGTGATCTATAATATGTCACATTTTTCTTTTCAACAGATTGTAAATATCTACAGAGTCATAATAGGATATGCCTACGAAAGACCGCCAAAAAAGACTTTATACGAAAGCTTTATCGACCAAGAGGACTCCATTAGAAGATTCATGCAAAGGACAATCTTCAGAGAACAGAAAAAATGCTCCTGGTAAGCAACCAAGGATTTTTTAAGGAAATTGTTAAAATGCAGAAAAGAAAGCAAAGTGTAACTAGAAAGAAAATGCAGGGGTCACCAAAAAATGGTATAATGGTACAAGGAGATCATAGTGTGTCTGGTAATCGTAGGACAAATCAGTTTATTGACATTGGTAGACGAATGTTTCGTAACAGAGTAGTTTTGAATTTATTAAAAAATCTTAAGAAATATAATAGGAAAACAACTTTTTAGAAGAAAAAGAAAATAATAGAAAAGTTTGTTGATCAGGCTATTGAAGTGAAGAGAAAGCTGTATAGTTTAGTAATCAATAGAGTTCGTACACTAGATAAGGCAATCAATGATTTGAAATCAAAATGTAAGTGGAACAGAGTAATCAATCGAACTAATTTTTGTGATGTTTTTTCGGGAGAATGGAAGCATAGTTCAAGTAGTGAGCCATTTTTTAATGAAGAGAGTTACTTTCAAGGTAATGTTTTGGTGCATGCAGTTGACACCAGTGGTCGAGCATATGAGGTGAAGGATGGTTGTCCAGTTGAAAAAGAAAAAATTGTGCCTAGAAATGCAGATGAGGTGTTAGCTGATGAAGTTTTAGGGAGACGTGCTAAGGCTCTGGTGTATACGTGGAATTGTAGTAGTATTTGTAGTGTGCGACAGGATTCTATTAATTTGTTTTGCAATTTCTTACGTACATATAGTAAGAAAAGTCTAAAACAAAAGTTTAAGATGTTACAAGACTTAGATCCTTGCAGAGTGAGGGAAAAACAGGTTTGCATGGTCATTCACTGGCTTGTCTTTCTAAAAAAGTATGTCAGAGTACTTTTCACCATTTTCGGATGTTAGGAGTGCATCAAACTAAAGTGAGGAAAATAGTGAGAAGGTTGTATTATGCAAAAAAGTCCAGCACTTAAGCTAAAACAGTTAAACAGTGCTCTTTTGCATGGTTCTGAATTAGATGTGAAGAAGATTTGTGAAGAAATAGAGTTTTGTTACTTTGGTGAAAAAGAGGACACTGCCGAAAATGATGCAGTAATATAAAGTAATGTGGAATAGAATGTACAGATTGTATGTACTCAACATTTTGATCATGAAATTACAAAGTTTAAGGTCATTTCAAGTGAAAGGCCACATTTTTCTTGTGTGTGTTGTGAGAAGTTGGCCTGGTATATGATGCTCACTAGTTCTAGTGATCACCTTGTACCATGCCAAGCAACCCTTATGATGATTGGTTGTAAGTCAACCTTATAGACCAGCTATCCTAGTAGCGTGGACAAAGCAGTCTTAGGCTAAACTCTGTAAAGGCATGTGAAGCAAGCTGTTTTACCATACACAATCCCCTTGAATACCAAACGAAAGGACACCACACAGATATATATTGAAAATATATATATATTTATTTACTACAAATATCCCCTATACTCTTTATGAGCACAGAAGCAAATGCGTTAAAACAAAACACAGTTTAAATACACAAAAGTTGCACGATATGGATGAGCCCTAGGGGCCACTTAAACCGTATACCAAAATAGTGGTATAAGAACCACCAATCTGAAAGGAAATAGGCCTAGGGCCTGGGGAATCGCTGGAGCTGTTCGGGACTAACAGTGAAGAAGTCGGGAAAGACCCGCGGGACTCGGGTGCAGTGCTCAAAGTGCACGCATGCACTAATGCAATGTCAATGGTGCGTAAAAGTTACAAAGTTACCGCAAAAGGAATCTTCCGACTGGACTAGGACTACCAAAACTTTAGAGTTAGGCACTAGAGGTGTTTACCAGTGTAGGAACACCGGTGTTAATAAGTTACCTCGCCCACAGGAAGCGGGTGCACAGGTGCCAAAGTGTGTCGGGTTTCGTCACGCAGTATGATGGTGCCTGAGGATGAAGATGCTGCACGCGTCCAGGCGAGAAGTGTCCGGTGTGATCCAAGGGTGGATCGAAGATGTGAAGACCTGAAAGCAGAGGGGACAATGTTCAGAAGTCACTAGCCAGAGACTGGCGTGGAACCAGGATGGAACCAGGCGATGTCGGGTGCAAACAGGCGATGAGGTGCAGCTTGTCTCCGCAGCCACGTGGACACGAAGAGGTCTAGGACGTCGAGGAGTCGATCACGAGCTGTCCCACAAAGGGTCTAGCTGATGGCGGTGTTGGCAACTTGATTGGAGCAAACAGGCCTTGGCTAATGCAAGCCACGTAGGAAGTGAAGAAAGCTTAGTTCTCGGACCAGCAAGGTCAGAGGTGCTGCTCCTTTTTACAGGAGCGAGGGTAAGTCTGGAGCAACCAGACCAGCGGTTCAGATTGTAGATTTCATCGCCAAGATGGCCACTAGCCGCGTGGCAATTAACCGGGATGACGCATCAAGTGGCAAAGTGCAAAAGGGCCCCACGCAGATCGTGGAGATGCTGGGGGGCTGATCTTCAATGCAAATGCTGCTCGGTGGTGGGGCTTCTCAAACCTTAAAGCACAGCATTGAGGGAGCCTCGGTTGCTGCGCAGTCAGCTTCTCGGTGGTCTTTCAAGATGGCCGGTCCCACGTCTCTCGATGCCTCCACGGGTCTCTTCTTTTCAGGGACTGTGGATCGGGCTGCGAGATGTCTGGGAATCTAGGTCTTGTTGGGCTCTGGGCTCGGGCTCCGGCGGAGGCAGCGGCAAAGCAGACATCGAGTTGCTGGTTGGTGCCTGTATTCACAAGGTGGTCACTCCTTGGCCACAAGGGAGATTCTCTTCAGTCTTCTGTGCAGCAGAATGTCGAAGTCCAGTTTTCTTCTTAGTTTCAAGTCGAGTTCAGGATGATCTAAAGTCTTGGGACACAGCTCCTACTCTTATTCCAAATCTAGGGGCCGGATTACATGCTAGGTCCCTCCTCTGGGTGGGACCAGGAAGGGGAGTGGTTACACCCCCTTTCCTTTGTCCAGCTTCGCGCCAACACTGGGGCTGGAGAGCCCCAGCACCGGTTTGAACTGGCATATGCACAGGGACACCTTGTGTGCCCCAGGCATGTCTCATTCTATTCAGCCCTGTCCTACCCAATACACAAAATCCTGTCTGGGGTGGTGCTAGCACCTCCCAAGGCAGGAAACCCTTTGTCCAAGCCTCCCTCGCTGGAAGGACTCCCAGCAGCAGGAGGTCAGACTTGTGTCTGTGGTGGCAGCATCCATTTTGTGATGCTGAGGCTCTAGTTTAACTTTAACCGGGGTTCAGGTTATGTAAATGTCGTGTCCCTCTAGAAGGGTGGAATGCTACCCCCGTCGCCAGAACTGGCGAGGGGGTAGTATTCCAATTCGTATGACACCTTACTCGACATGTTTTGATAAAGCCAAACCAAAGTTAGCAAATAACCGCGAGGATTATAATGCACTTAAGAGTATATGGTATGGCAGTATCATGGAACAGCTACAGGAAGTGGTTCCGAAAGCGGCAGACAGGCTCAGCTCATGCTAGAGCACCATCTCACCTATTTCCACGCACTCTGCCTCCAGGATTGATGAGGCCTTCCATAGGAGTGGCTGATAGGAACAAATGTGTCCATTTTAGGTTAGGTATAGGCATACTATACCTAAGTAAGGGGTTATTACACCGACTTACCCCAGCTGAGTGATCAGCCAGTTGTGTCAAATATGGAGGCCAGGCCAGGGGTGGCACAATACGTGCTGCAGCCCCTGGTAGGCCTTGGAAACACCTATGCCCTGGGTACCCTGGGTACACTGTTACAGGGGCCTATAAGGTGAACCAGTTCCAATTCGTAATGCACCTAGAGTGCATTGGCATTAATTTATAGAGAGAACAGCAGGCTGTGGGTCTGATTAGCAGGCCCACAGCCACATTAAGTCATAAACCAGTGAAGCAAAAAGCAAAAATTTGGGGTGACCATAGGATAGCAGACCCTACTCTCCTACATGTGTTGTCGACGAACTCATTATAAGAATCAGACTCGGTTAGTTGATTTATATGTTAAAAGTGAAATGGAAAATAATAATGAATGAAAGGATTTTGCAACTTATTTGTTGGTTGAGAATTGTTTTGATTTGGGTTCTGATCTGCGTATTTGTAAATATTGCTATAATAAATTTAATGAAAACAGAATGCCTGCTAGAGCTGTACATAATAATCTTGAGTTGGTAAAGATTCCGTCTGAATTGATGGGTTTAAATACCTATGAGTGTATTCTGATTCAATGTGTGCATCCTTTTCAGGCTACTGTTCGCTTGGAGCCTAAGACAGGGAAATTGCCTCCTTCAGATTTACAGAGAGGATTAAAGGGAAGAGTTGTTTATTTGCCTTTAGATTTAAAGAAAAATATTTACACCATTGGCGTAGAAAAAGTGGAAGAGGAACCTCTAGTTATTCTAGTTAATGGCGTTCCAACAAAGAGTAAGAAAATCTGGCAAGAATTAGTGGATGTTAGGAAAGTCAAAAAGGCGACGTTGTATTTAGTAAAAAACAATCAGTACTACAAACATGTATATGTAGGAGAAGAGGAAACAACTGTAGAAGAGGACAGTGATTCATCAGCTGGACAGATTGAAAAATTAGACGTGTCTAGAAGTGAACAGATTTATGAGCATTATAGTGTTCATCCTCTGCATTCCAAAGAAGTAATGGGGAATGCTATTGAGTTGTTCCAAATGAAAGAATCCAAAGGAAGTCCCATAAGTGTATGGGAAGAAAGCTTGGAAGCTTGTTGTTTTCCTCAATTGTTTCCAACAGGTCAAGGTGGAAGATATGATGACCGACCTGTTCAAATTCCTGCGTCGGAATACCGGACTTTAAGATTATATGCAGAAGATCCAAGATTTTGTCAATGCATTCCATATTTGTTTCATTTTCTGTTTGAGAGTGACTTCTCTGGACTATCTTATGCTGTGAACCACATACTGAAATCTGGAGTACATCTTCAAAATGTTTCGGCAAGGGACTTTATGGATAAAGTCCAAGTGGAAGACAGTATTTTGGAATCTCACCTAATCAATCTCATGGCATGTCAGCGTGGTACGAATGAGTATTGGTACTGTTGACATGGGGAATTGAAATGTATGCTAAGAAACTCCTACATGGTTCCTCACTCTTAGCTGTGCTGAGTATGCCTGGGAAGACTTACTTGAATTTCTTCGAGAGGCAAATGGAAACATAGAAAAAATAGAATTCAAGACACCTGGAGAACTGTGCTCTTTGAATCCAGTTAATGTTTGTAGGTATTTTAATCATTGATTTGAAGCTATGATGTTTTCATCACAAACAAAAAAAATCCTCCACTTGGAGAGGTTTTGGATTTCTTTTGGAGAAAGGAGTATCAAGCAAGAGGTGCTCCTTACATACACATGCTGCTATGGATCAAAGATGCTCCCAAATTTGGAACAGATTCGGATGACACAGTGATGAGTTTCATTGAACAAAGAAGACAATTTACGACATCAAGTCTTACGCTTTCAAACCCATCGCTGTGGAAAGTACTGTCGTCGAAAGTTCAAATCCAAGAAGTTCTACACAAAATGTCGTTTTGGATTTCCACGACCAGTAATATGTAAAGGAAGAGTAAACAATTTTATGTCTTCACTGCGACATACTGTGACAAGAAAATCACCAAAAAATACGTACAACTTGAAAAGAAATGAAGAGTCCAAATACATAAATGACTACAACCCAGTCATTTTGTCTATGTGGAATGCTAACATGGATATTCAATATGTTGCTGACAACTCTATTGCTGTGGCTCGATGTGTAACGTCTTACATCACTAAATCAGAAAAAACGGAACTGAAGGAAATGTGGGAGGATACTTTGCATGAAAAGAGCCTAAGTAAGAAATTATACAGTTACAGTCTGAAGATGTTGTCGCATCGAGAAATTCGAGCATATGATTGTTCAGATCGGTTATCATCAGCAAGTCTGTATCCCAAATCGAGATCCATCATTTGGGTAAATCTAGGTCTTGCTGCAACACGAAACCGAGTTTTGAAGTCTGCACAAGAAATTGAGTATTTGGCGGAATTTCAACCAAACAGTACAGATATTTTGAAGACAAACATGTTGGATACATATTCTCCAAATAGAAGTAGTCATCTTGAGAATGTTTGTCTCTATGAAGTACTGCAAAGCTACACTTTTAAGAGGAATATGACAGAAGATATCAATAAAGGAGTATATGCTTTTATTGGATGTGAAGGATGTCTGGTGAAACAAAGAAAAGGACATTTGATTAATCATCGTAAATTGAGTTGCGAATCTCCTGATAAAAGGGAATTTTACTATTTAGCTCTTTTGCAACTCTTTAAGCCATGGTGTTCAGAAGAGGAACTACTTGGAGATTTTCTCAGTTTTGAAGATTCTTTCAATGCAACTAAGGATACCATAGAATGTCCTGTTTTTTCAAATTATCTGCAAATGTTGAATGATGAAATACAGCAAGAAGCTATCATTGCAGAAGAGATTGCTAGAGACAGTTCTCAAGACAGTCAGAGTTCTGCTTTGTTGAGTCAGGATCCACTAAGAGGACCAATTATCCAAAATGAAGCTGCCACTACAATGGAAGAGGTGGAAAGAGCCATGGAACGAGCACAGGAGGATATAGTTAATTTAGAAGATTTGGAAAAACAACTAAACGTGGAGCAGAAAAAAATATATGATGAAGTCACAGAACAGATTGAGCATGGTTTACGTCATGATAAAAAAGAGTGCTCATGTACGTCATTTGAACCTGTCCGACTGAATGTGAATGGAGAAGCCGGAACTGGGAAAAGTTTTCTGATTAAATCAATTGCAACTTATCTGCAGAAAAGAACAGAGTCATCACTGTCTTGTGTTGTTACTGCTCCAACTGGGTTGGCAGCACATAACATTAAAGGGATTACTTTACATCGTTAGTAGAGCATGATAATAAATTACAATACCACATGCTATCTGGAGAAGCTTGTTGTGAAGTTGGTAGAGTCCTGAAGAAAATGAAACTTCTTATCATTGATGAGGTAAGCATGGTTTTAAAAGTGATGCTTGCTTTTGCGCATTTAAGAATGCAACAAATTCTTAAAACAGAGTATGATGTGTTATTTGGAGGCAAACACATCATTGTCTTTGGAGATCTACTGCAGCTAACTCCAGTGAAAGGACAACCAGTGTTTAAGATGCTTACGCATGAAGATACAAGAAAGTGCCTAGGAAGCATTGGAAATGTGAATATCTGGTTATATTTTAAATATGCAGAACTGCTTCGAAACATGTGACAGGCAAAGGATGAAGATTATAAAAATATTCTACAAGATGTAAGAATTGGAAAAGTAACTGAACATGGCAAAGAAGCTTTACAGTCACAATTAATTTCAAATTTGTTTCCAAAGGAAAATATTCTCCCAGAGATTATTTATCAGATAGTTGCTGAAAACAAAACTGTAATGTGCTTGATGCCAACTCTTCGAGAATGTTCAGTCTTCAACAACAAAATGTTAGACTTAGAACATCAAGAGATTGTGAAACTGGAAGCTATTGATAAAATAGAGCACGAAGGAGTTACTATTGTTTTGTCAGAAAAGTTTAAAACAAAGTTGGATTCTTTAGAGAAGACAATTTCTAAAACTGCTGGTTTTGAAAAGACTCTATATGTATGTTTAAAATTTCGTATAATTTTACGACGGAATTTAAATGTGGAAAGAGGTTTAGTAAATAGAGCAATGGGTCATGTTGTTGATTTTGTGAATTACCGAAATAGAGATGGAATTGAATTTTTGAAAATTAAATTTGATGGAATTGAAGAAGTACAACAGTTTAGTCGTTGTTCTGTTCGATTTTTGCTTGTGAAAGATTTATATGTCCGCCGAAAACAGTTTCCTGTTTCTTTGTCATATGCAGTAACTATTCATAAATCTCAAGGTTTAAGTGTAGATAGTGCTTTGATGAATATTGGAAGTTCTGTCTTCAAGGAGGGTATGGCATATGTTGCTTTATCTCGAGTCAGAACTTTATCTGGATTGTACTTGATTGATTTTTTTGAGACAAAGATTAGTGCAGATCTAAATTGTGTAAAGGAATATAATAGGTTAGGAAGAGAGTATGCTCCAAATTTACCTCAATATCCTCTATTTGAAAAGCGTGTGGTAGGCCGAAAAAGAAGAAATGAGAAAATTGTAGCAAGGCTGTAGCAAAAAAAGGAAAACTAGATGAACCAGTAATTGTAAGCAGAAACAAAGAGGATTCTGTTGTAGATACTGTTGTATTTCAGTTTGAGAACAGTTCCGGTGTCAACTGCTATGCTAATGTAGTGGTTAATGTCGTTTTTTTTCTCCAAAGCTTGCAAGAACAGATTGTTGAAAATCGGGATCAAAGTTTTTGTTGTTTGTTGAATACTGTGTTTGAGAAATGTAGCAGTGATAGAACAAATATAGAAAGTGTTTCTGATATTCGAAATGATTTAGACAAATGTTCTGGTATAACTCAATTTTCTCAGGATATTCAGCAAGATTGTCAGGAATTTCTAATGTACATGCTTGTTGTACTGCAAGAGGAAGGTATAGATGTTGAAAATCTTTTTGGCCTTTCTTATAAATGGCAACATGTCTGCGATAATTGTTCCTTTTCAAGTAGTACAACAGTAGATACTGAAAGATTTATATATTTGACTTTACCAGACTGTAAATCAGTGTCTTTTAATAATCTAGTTAGAGCAGCTGATCAAAACATGGTTTGTACCCAATGTAACTGTGCAATGCTATCAACATTATTTATACAAAGTTATGGACAGTATGTAATTTTAATGTTCCAACGATGTAGACCTGATGGAACTAAATTAACAACTTTAATTAAAAATGTTGTGGCTTCTCAATTATCAATTTCAGGAAGAACCCTTGTAACAGTAGCAATTATTTTCCATGATGGTCCTTCAACAACATCTGGACATTATACAGCTTATTTAAAATGTCAAAACGGTTGGACTTATTGTAATGATACTGTTTTGATTTTCAAAAAACGTTTGTCTTTTGACCTAAAAAAATTCTTACCTAGTGTTTTTACAACCTAAATTTTAGGAAAAGTAATTGGCCTAGAAAGATTGGAGCAATTAATAAAAGTTAGTCATCAGGATACTATATGATGTTCAGCTTCTGATAGTGTACTGGTTGTTTAAGGTTTTATGGACATGATACACATCCTTGGGTGGAAATATAAATATTGTTAGGTGTTACCAAAGACGTTGGAGCTTTTCATGCAGAAGGTCGGGAAATGGAAGGTCAAGAGTATTATTAAGTATTTTCCAAAACAAGGAATTTTTACGTACTATTTGGCCAAGTGGGAAAGTACATCAATGAAAAATGAGTTTCTTGGGTAAATGTTGATAATATATGTTTTTACCTAAGTTTGTAATGATACTCAATTGATGTTCAAACAACGTTTGCCTTTTGACTTAACAAATTCTTACCTAGTGTTTTTAGAACCCAAATTTTAGTGAAAGTAATTGGACAATGAAGATTGGAGCAGTTAATAAAAGTAAGTGTGTTGTTCAAAATTAGTTTGTGAGTGAAAGTGATCAAGATAATTAGTAAACTGGTAGTTGTCACAGAGGTAGTATAAGTGTATCACAAAGTGAGTGATATCAGTATTATAGGAAATGTTTATCAAGAGTAAGTCAGAGGCGTAAATATAATTATTGTTAGATGATGAAATAGATGTTGGACTTTCATTCCGAAAGTCGGGTAAATGGAAGTTTAAAACTACTATTGAGTAATTTCCAAAAAGAGGACTTTCTGTATACCATTTGGCCATGTGGAAAGGTATGTAAAGGAAGAATACGTATTTCGGGTAAATGTGGTTAATATATGTTTCTATAACACTTTAGTTTGAGAGTATAATAATGAGATACTGTATCTTAGAAATTGCTGTTTGGAAGAAAACATTTAAGATATGTTTTTTCTAAGTTTTATGGGTTTTTTAAACACAATCATTTTGATTGTGTTTTTCTTTGCCCGCTGTGATATGATGCATAGTATTAAACTCACTGTTTTTAGTGAAAATCAATATATTTTGAAAACAGCAAAAATAAACCATATAACATGTTGTACAAGTTAATTTGCATTTTGTATTGTGAAATATATATTATAACTGATTTCTTTACTCTCTTCTACAGATATTACATTTATAAGGTAAGTACGACTAATAAAAAATACGTTTTCATTACTTTTTTATTTCTGTTTCTCTCTATCCTTCCCTTACTGCCTCTCTCTTAACCTCACTGCTTTCATCCCTTCTGTTTCTCACTCCCTTTCTCTTATGTTCACTCCCTTTAACTCATCCACATTTTGTCACTGACTTTTTTTTGCTCCTTCACTCAGTCCCCTTCTCTCACTCTTTCCTTCACTCCCTCTATTTCATCACTCTTTTACTCTTCTTGTCTCATGCTCACTCACCTTTATTCATCCTCTATCACCTCTGTTTCGTCAAACTTACTGTCATTCTTTTACCCTACGTCACCCCATCCCTTTATTTTGCTTCCCTTACTTATCCTCATCCCCTATACTTCACTTCCCTTCTTCTTAGTCTTCTCACCCACTCATGTTAAGTCAGTCCCTCTGTTTCACTCCCCTTCACCTCTCTTTCCTTCCTTTGCTCACTCACTAATTCCCCTTTTGTCACTCACCTAACTGCACTTCAAACACACCTTCATAAAACTCCATGTGTCCTCTTACTTTCTCTGTACTCTTCCATCACTCCCTCTCTCTTAGACTCACTGTTGCTAACGCACCTGCACTAATCCCCCTTCCCTCTCCCTCATTTCCCTTCCCTAACTCCTCTTAACTTTTTCTCCTGTTATGTCTCTTGTATTGTGAATAATGTATTATAACTGATTTGTTTTTTCGTTTCCACAGATATTTCATTTATAAGGTAAGTACGACTGACCCCAAAACCTTTTTTATTTCTCTTTTTGTCTATCCTTCCATCTATCCCTGTCTCTTAGCGTGACTCTCTTCATCACCTCATGCTGTCACTCCTTTTCCCTCACCTACACTACCTCATTTTCCGTTCTTTGATCCCTCACTGAGTGTCCTTCTATCACTTCTTCATTTACTCCCTGTGTGTAGTGAATCACTCACTCCCATTGTCTGACACTCACTCGACTTTATCCACCCTCTATCATTTGTCTTTCTTCAACTTCACTGTCCTTCTCTCACTCACCTCACCCTTGTTTCGTTAGGCTGCTTCCGCCAGTACCCTTTATTCCTATCCTTCAATCCCCTTCTCCTTTCTTGTTTCCCTCACTTACCTTTTCTCAGTTCATCTGATTTACTCCCCTTCACCTCTCTTTCCTTCTTTTGCTCCCTTACTCATTAACCTTCCCTCACTCACCTTCCTCCACTTCACTTGACTTTCTCCTTCTGTCACTCCCTTTGAACTCTGACATCCTAACTTCTCTTTCTTCACTGTCTCTCTGTTAGCCTTACTTCCTCTGTCCCTTCACTGTGTCACTGCCCTTCCCTTACACTCACTCTCTTTAACTCACCCACACTCCATCACTTGTCTTTCTTTGCTCCCTCACTCAGTCCCCTTCCCTCACTCTTTCCTTCACTCCCTCTGTGTCCTCACTCCCCCTGTCTCACGCTTATTCGCCATCTCTCTTTTGACTGTGCTATGTCTTCCTTTGCTTGTTCCATGTTTCTCTGTGTGTGTGCCATGTTACCTTCTGTCTGCACAATATATGCATGTGCGTGTGTCATCTAACCCTTTGCTTGCACTATCTCACCCTCTACTTATTCTATCTCACTCTCTGCCTGCACCATCTTACTCTCTACCTGTGGCATGCGTCCCTCTGCATGTGCCATCTATCTTACTTGACTCTTAATCTCCTTCCTTCTCTCTTGTATTGTGAAATATACATTGTATGCATTATAATTTATTTGTTTCTTGTGTTTTACAGATATTATATTTAAAAAAAAAAATTATTTACGTTTTTTTATATCTTAGAAGGTAAGTATAAGAAATAAAAATCTTTTTTCGCATCAGTGTCTAAGTTTTCATTATTTATAAGGTAAGCATGAGAATCAAAAATAAGTTTGTTATCACTCTCTTATTGTAACAGAATAACTGCCTCACTCTTTCTCAGTCCCTTGCTCCCTCTCTCTCTACATGTGTCTCCCTTACAGTTAATCTTCGTTGCTTTCTCTTTCTACCACTCCTCCTCTTTACCTCAGTCAGTTTCCCTCTTTCTTTATTTTGTTAGTTTTGATCTTATTCTCCTTCCTTCACTCTGTTATACATTTCTTACCTGTTAGTAAACCTTCATTTATTGGCACTGCACATCCTCCAGTGCACTTCCTTCTCTCTGTTTCTCACACCTCTTCCCTTTTGTGTTCACTTTTGTTTAGAACTTCTTTGTTATGAAAACAGTGCCACAGGCCCTTAAATATTCGTTAGTTAGCAACGAATACTATACGGCCTCAAGGCCCATAGGAATCAATGGCAATTACCGAATCGGTAAATACCGTTTCGGTAAAATGACTGAATTATACAGATTTAGTAATTTCAAAAGACAAATTACATACATCCCATTTACCTACTCTTAAATATTTAAGTGGTATGATTTGGGACGCGATGTAGGTAGGCCTTTACCGGTCGGTAACGGGCTGAATTTGGCCGTTACTGACCGGTAAATGCCTTTTCCTATGTAGGAGGCATTTATTTACAGATTTGGTATTTTTAGCGATTCTGTATTTACCGAATCGGTAAAATTACTGAATCGGTAAATACAGACTCAGTAAAAATACCAACTCTGTCAATTCTAATGTAGGTAGCACTGTTGATAGTGCTAGAGGTATCTAAGAATTCCTTATTTACCACTCAATACAATTGGGTGGTAAATAAGGAATTCCTATGTACATGCCCATCTGTGCATGTACACCTGTGCCATGTGGCACACAAACATTCCCTAAGGGCATGTATGTGTGTCACATTGCACACAAGCCAAAAACAGGGGTGCTATAGGGTGTCAAAGTGACACCCTGTTCCCCCTGGCAGGATTCGGTATTTACTGATTCGGTAATTACCGAATCGGTATTTGCCATTGATTCCTATGGGCTTCAAGGCCCATAGGAATCAATGGCAAATACAGATTCAGTAATTACCAAATTGGTAATTACCGAATTTTACCGAATCGGTAATTATTTCAGGTAAAAATACCTACATCCCCATTGCCAGTTCTTAAATACCAAATCGGTATGATTCGGTATTTAAGAAGTGGTAATCTGGGATTACCTACATCGGGCCCTCGGTATTTATGAGTAGGTAAATCGAGATTACGTACATCTGGCCCATTGAGTTGTAACATATTTATATACATATGTTACATTTCAGTGCTTTGGAAGTAGTACAGTATACTATAGGTAAACACCTTATAGGTTTATGCGGTACCACATTCTTATAGTTTTGCACTTTGACATTCACTATGACAAACTTTTACATACACACATAGAAATTTAGTTCTTTCTTTAACCAGTAGAGGTAGTTCTATAAAGAACTGGGTTTTTTGGTTTTGTTTTGCTTGAAAAACGTAGAAAAATGAACTTTTTACACAAAATAATTGTTCAACAGGACCAAACTATAAAATTGAAAGAAAAATATTATTTGGTACATCTGTGGTTCCTGTTCTTCTGTAAAATTACTTCAACGGACTGTTTTCCGAAGGCTACTAATTTACTGCAATCTATGCATTGCATCATTAAATTTTTCAGTTCTGGCTGAATGTTCGCCACCATTGAAGATGGCATTGGTGGTACTCCGGTTCCTGCTGTAGATGTCCTCCTCCTGAGATCTTTGCACCACAGCTCTACTCCAATTGTTGGGGTGTATATTTTTTACATGGCGTTCCATTGTGTGGGTTCCAAATGAATATTTCTTATTTGGATTTGCTCTTGATAACACTGTGTCACAGATCTTGCAGGTGACCAGTGGTGCATTTACCTTCTTTTGATGTTCTGGAAAGGTGAAACATTTCCAGACTATGGACTCCTTCTTCTTACTTGGGCGAGGGTCCTCTTCAACAAACTCTTCATTAGAAGAATGGTCAGACTCTGGTTGTTTAGCCATTTGGAAGTAATTTTCTGTAGCTAGGAGCTGTAGAAAAAAGGTGTTGCTTCTCTGAAAGCCAAAGAAGAATGATGAACATGGGAGGGGTTTTTCAACAATTGGAGTAGGAAGTATTAGAAACCAATTAAATCTTTTGGTTTAAGGTCACATGGTTGGACGTAAGCTTACGGAGCGTACGGGGGAGAGGTGTGGCGCCCCGGCCAGGGCGACTGACGCTGGAATCTGGGGATCACGGTTCGATCCCCGGCTCCGGCGGCAGATTAGCCTAGCACCATGTGACTCTGGGCAATAGCTCGCTTAATCTTCCCGACGGCCCCCAGCGCCTAGAGACCCTTACGGGTGATTGTGCGCTTTACAAATGTGGACTTTACGTTGCGTTTACGGGGCGCTTACGTAAGCTTACGTTGCATTTCGGGCCGCTTACGAAGCTTACGTTGCGTTTACGCTCCATTTACGGAGCGCTAACGTCATCTTACGGTGCGTTTACGTAGTACGCACCCTCGCGAGATTTATAATTGCTTAAATAAAGTTATATATGTTCTTTAAAAGTTTAAATTAACATGTTCTTTATTATCCCAGATAATGTGTACCTTTACATTGTGCAATGAATACGTAGATATAACGATTTAAAGTTTCTAAAACTTTCGAAGGTAAGAGCTCGAAGCTTTCACGGTGCGCGGACGGAGCTCTTACGTTGCGTGCACATGTGACCTACCCTCGCAAGATTTGTTACTACTTCAAAAAGTAATATACTGTTGTTAAAAGTTTAAAAAAATCATTTTCTACATTAAAGCAGATATTGTCTACCTTTAAAATCTATGTTAAAAACGTAGATATTATGTTTTAAGAAACTTTAAAAAATTTGTCGGGATAAAAGCTCAGAGCGCTCACGGTGCGCGGACCCTGTAATCATATAAAAACAAAGACTTGAAAATAAAAATTATATATATATTATATTAAATATATATATTCACTGAAAAAACCATAGGTTTCAAGCCTTACATAGTTAGGTATTAGCATTTAAAAAACCTTGCAAATTCACTGAAAAAAACATAGGTTTCAGGTCATATATAGTTTGGAATTAGCATTTAAAAAACCTTGCAAATTCACTGAAAAAACCATAGGTTTCAGGTCATATATAGTTAGGAATTAGCATTTAAAAAAACAATGAAATTGCTCCTAAATAGTTAGTTGTACTAACTATATTTCACGCACCCGCAATCCACTGCTGATGATGTCACATATTACATCATTCATAACATGGCCAGTGACATCACTGATGACATCACTGATGACATCTCAAATGACATCACTGATGACATCACTTATGACATCTCAATTGAAATCACTAATCACATCACTAATGATATCATTCATGTGATAATATGATGCACCTCGTCACACACTAATATAACCTTTGGTACACCCAGTGTTAAACACAGACTACCATTCTTGAAACCATTGACACACTAATACCAGTTACTACATACGTACACACTGATTGTTAGGTCTATACACACATCCAATCATTTACCCATAGAATCACTCATACATACAGTCACTCATCAATACAACACTATCATCTGCACTCAAACACCTATACAGACACTCTCACTCTGCCACTCATCCATGGAGTTACTCACACATCTAGTCAGTCATGCAAAGAATCAATCACAGTTTCATTTCCTCAACTATACAGTTATACGCACAACACCTTACTTATTCAAACATATACAAGCACATACTTACTTTTTTATACAATTACTGATACAAGTACACAATGATCCATACAGCCACTCGCACAATCAGTGGCTCTTAAGTATAGTCATTTATGTATGCCAGCTACCCACACACACACTCAGTCTCCCATACAAATACTCGGGCAACCAATCAATAACACATATAGCCACTCATATAGCTACTGATCAACACATGAAGTAGCTTACACAACAACAGACATACTGATGCACACATTCAGTTTAGTCACTAACCTATGCATTCAGTAAGACACATTTAATCACTCACTCATACATTCAGTCATGTACCTACTAAATTTTTCATCCACACACTTATACATCCACTCATTCTTCAATATGTAAAACATATTTAAACTTTACAGAAATACACAGTCACTGGATGATGTCATCAGTGATGTCATTTGAGATGTCATCAGTGATGTCATCAGTGATGTCACTGACCATGTTATGAATGATGTCATATTTGACACCATCAGCAGTGGATTGCGGGTGCGTGAAGTATAGTTAGTACAACTAACTATATAGGAGCAATTTCAATGGTTTTTTAAATGCTAATTCCTAACTATATATGACCTGAAACCTATGTTTTTTTCAGTGAATTTGCAAGGTTTTTTAAATGCTAATTCCTAACTATATATGACCTGAAGCCTATGGTTTTTTCAGTGAATATATATATATATATTCAGACACCCACGCTCTGTCTCACTTAGAGACTCACCCCCCACTCACTGACTCACTGAGATACTCACTTACTTACTCATCCATTCACAGACCCACTCAGACCTATGCACCCACTCACTGACACACTCAGAGACCCACACACACACTCACAGACCCACTCTGAGACCCATACACCCATTCAGAGATCTGCTCAGAGAGTCATGCACCCACTCTGTACCAGTCACAGATCTATGCATTCGCTCACAGACCCACTCAGAGACTTATGCTCCCACTCACAGACCAACTCAGACACTGATGCACTTATTCTCAGACCCACTCACAGACCCATGCACCTACTCACAGACCTACTTAGAGACCCATGAGCCGACCCACAGACCCACTCAGACACTCATGTACCCACTCACAGACCCAATTCGAGACTCATGCACCTATTAAGTCCCAATTAGACTCTCACACACCCACTCATGAACCTGCTCAGACACTTATGCACCCCCTCACAAACCCACTTAAACTCTAACACATACATTCACAGACCCACTCAGACAATTATGCACCCATTTATAGATCCAGTTACAGACTCATGCACTCACTCACAGACCCACTCAGAGACGAATGCAACCTCTCACAGACCCACTCAGACACTCACACACCCATTGACGGATCCACTGAGACAGTTCTGCACCCACTCACAGACACACTCAGATACTCTTGCACCCACTGACAGACCCACACAGACCAGGCACTCATGCACCTACCCACAAACTCACTTGGAAACTCACATCCCCTCACAGACCCACTCACAGACTCAGGAACCCACTCACACACTCACGCAGAGACATTCACCCAGTTACATACCCACTCACTCACACATCCACTCACAGACCCAGGAAGAGACTCACAAACTCACTCACAGACCCACTCAGACCCTAACACACCCATTCACAGACCCACTCAGAGACCCATGTACCTGCTTACAGACCAACTCAGTGACTCTTTCATGCACTCAGAAACGCACTCACAGACTTATTTTGCCACTCATAGACCCACTCAGACACTGACACACCCACTCACAGACCTACTCAGATACCCATGCACCCGATCCAAGACCCACTCAGAGACCCATGCACCCACTCCCAGAACCACACAGATACTCACATACCTGCTCACAAGCCCACTCAGACACTTATGCACCCACTCATAGATCCAGTTCCAGATACATCCACCCACTCATACACCCAACCAGAGACTCATTCACCCACTCACAGACCTACTCGGAGACTCACACACCCACTGGCAAACCCACTCAGACACTTATGCACCCACTCATAGAAACTCTTAGAGACCCATCCATCTGCACACAGGCCTACTAAGAAACCCACTCACACACCTATTCAGACATTCACACACTCACTCACAGACCCACTCAGAGACTCTGGCACCCACTCACAAACATACTCAGACACTCACACACCTACTCATGGACCTACTGACACAGTTATGCACCCACTCACAGACAAGCTCACATATTTTGCATCCACTTATTGACTCACTCAGATCAGACCATGAGGAGTGTTAACCAGCAACCCATCCCAGGATGCGTATTTCTAGTCCAGGGAAGGCCTGGCTTGACAGTTCAGGCTGGCCTGTTCTCATGAGGCACAGGGTCAAGACTGATTTGCATATGGCTGAGTCTGAACTGGGGTGGCAAAGTGAGCTAAAGAACAATGATGGATTCAACCCAGATCTGTGACTAGGGGTAAGTGTCTAAAAAGTTTCAGTGCTCCATCCATCATCTCCTTGTGTTTGCTTTGTTTGTCCTAAGTTGGTGGGATATGCCCAGATGTTGGTCCCTTGCTCACTATGCCAATGGATTCAAGTTAACCTTGCTGATGAGGGGTGTGACCCTGAAACTAGTGCCAGGATGCATGTTTCTGGTCCAGGGAAGACCTGGCTTGACAGTTCGGGCTGGACTGTTCTCATGAGGCACAGGGTCAAGACTGATTTGCATATAGCGGGTTTGAACTGGGGCGGCAAAGTGAGCTAAAGAATGATGATGGATTCAACCCAGATCTGTTACTGTGGGGGGTGAGTGTCTAAAAAGTTTGAGTGCTCCGTCCATCATCTCCTTGTGTTTGCTTTATTTGCCCTAAGTTGGAAAGGTATGCCCAGACTTGGTCCCTTGCTCTTTGCCACCGGAGTCAAGCCAGCTTGGCTGATGAGGGGTGTTACCACAAAACTGGTCCCAGGATGCTTTTTTCCATTCCAGGGAAGCCCTGGCTTGGCAGTTTTGGCTGGACTGTTCCTACGAGGCACTGGGTCAAGACTGATTTGCATATGGCTGGGTCTGAACTGGGGTGGCATTTTGAGCTAAAGAACGATGATGGATTCTACCCAGATCTGTGACTGGTGGTGAGTGTCTGAAAAGTTTCAGCACTCCGTCTATCATCGCCCTGTGTTTACTCATGCACCCACCCACAGACTTACTTGGAAACTCACATCCCTTCACAGACCGAATCACAGATTCATGCACCCATTCATAAATCCACTCATAGACTTGTTCACCCACTGACAGACTCGCTCAGACACTCATACACCCACTCACAGATCCACTCAGAGACTTATGCACTGTCACGTGGCCCATAGGGACATTGTTGTCTTCCCTAAGTTGGCATGAGCACGCTGCAGACTGTCCGCTGCTTTGCGCACGTTACTACACACGTTTATTTTGCACATGCCTCTTTTGATACTTTCACACAAGAACATACAGTTTTTTTCACTCTTTGCGGTTCCTGGGATTTAGTTTGCACATTGTGAACAAGGTCGAACAACAATGCAACTTGTTATTGTGTCCTGGTCAGGCCCTAGCACCTACACAAAACATACGAATGCAGCTGTTGTTTGTGAATACGTACTCTGGTCTTATTGGAATACACAGATAGGTAACACGCACTTGGAGAGGGACCTTTCCAGGGAGAAGAGCATGACAGCACCTAAGATGTAGATCTACCATCTATAGACTGAGGTATGGGGTCTGCAAATAACACCCAGATATCTCCTAATATATAATCATGTTGCTTCTATACAAGGGGAGGGACGTTAGGCTATGCTGTCTTTCACGATGACAGTTCCTTTTATGATTTACAAACTACTTGCTATGCTGACCGTATTTGTGTTGTGCATTTGTATACTTGTGGTTTATATACTGCATACTGGAGCATGTTAGTTAAAATAAATATTTTAAACTTGTACGTGTCTCTGTCAGGTCTTATTGTAGCTGAGTATAAGTGTGTGAGTGATTGCTGAGAGTCGGGAGCATTGTGTTCTGTGGTGCCTAAGTACTCGTTCCTCTGTGATTGATTAGGACAGCAAGTGAGACACATTACCTAGGCAGTCCCAGGCTCATGGGTGCTAGGGTAGTAGGATGGTTCAGTCCCTACATACTAAAGTCCCATAATCCTATGCATAGTTCTGTGAAACCCTGCAACAGTACTCACTTAGAGACCCACTCCGAGAGTCATGTACCCACTTACAGTCCTACTTGGATGCTCATTCTCTTACTCAAAGGCCTACTAAGGGACTCAATCCCCCACTGATAGATCCACTCAGAGACTCATTCGCCCACCCACAGACCAACTCGGAAACTCATACACCCACTCACAGACTCACGCACTGTAATATGGACTAGGGCTTGCTTTGCGTGCATGTTATGTTAGCATGGCTTATTAGCAGTTTAACCGCCATTTTACCTTTTGCTGCTTTTGCACACAACACTGCATGGCTGTTTTTATAAGTTAGCCTTCACGAAGGTCTACACATGAGAAAAGGTTTGTTTTCAACATCTTTAGACTTACATCATGCCACTAGTCTGCACAGTGAGTGCTAAAGCCGTCAAGGTTATCAAAACATGTTTATTGTTTTTTGACATGTTCGGGTAACGTTTTCTAGACACAACATTTTGGCAGCTGTGAGCCAAGTAAGATTCTGGCGTCCCTATTATCACACACTAGCTATGATTTCAGGCACTTGGAAGATTTCTGTTTCCACGGATGCAGAGAGCTTATGCTGAGCCAGATGTAATTTACACTTACTGAGCGGAACGGTAATGGGGTCCCCCAAAGCAAGCCTAAAATACCTTCTATAGCTTACAATACATAGTTCCTATATAGGGAGGTTGTGAAAACTAGGCGCTATAGGACCTGTTTGCACCATCATTGTAATATGATTTCTCCTTTTGTATTTTATGGAATTGTAACCATGCTGACCATATTATTTTTAATCATATGTCTGCTTATGTTGGCTACGATACTGCACATGAGATCATGTCGTTAAAATAAATATTTTAACCTTACCGTGTCTCTTATTTACTCATGTTGTGGACTGGTATGAGAGTGTAACCAAAGTGTGTTCTCACTTCCCACCATTCCTGAGATGGTCCTAAGTTGCATGTTCTAGGTTGTTTATCATAGGTTACTTTGCTATAGGACGAAGAGCTAATGTGACACTGATGCTAGCTGGTTGGGGTTTTTCTAGGTATGAAGTTGAGTTTCTGGTACACCACAATTCACTCACGTCCTAGGTCTCTGTGCACAGTTCTGTGTATGAGCAGGATCCTTGCAACATGGTGCTGCCAATGAGTGTGGTCTTATTGTGAGACACTTGAGTAGTGCTTATATCAGTATACGACCCCCTCATTATTGTTTCCGGTTAACAGTAGTGACGGATAAAACCTACCTATAGTTACATAGGTCTTTTATTTTTATTTTTTTAAATATGTTTATTGTCATAGTAAGATCACCATTACACTTAAATTCACTCCGTCACTTCATTGTTACAGAATATATTACGGTGCCATCATCATCTTATCAACAACAGAACTACTTTTTCCGTTTACATTGTTTAGTACTGTGCCTCCCCAATGACAAGAAATACTATTATAAGTTTACTTCTGTTTTAATTTTTGCATCAACTAAACTCCCCACCGTTACATAGGTCTTTTCAGTATTGATATTTTAAAAATGGTTTTCTATTGAATTACTACCCAGTTGTGCCTTTTTCTATTGCATTGTACTTCTCTATCACTGGGTCATTATGGCTGCAGTTGATATCCCAGCACACAGTCGCGTGGATGTGCAGAATCATTTGCAGGATTACCTCATTTTATTAGAGGGACAGGCAGTGGTTTTAGTAGTAACAGCTGACGCAGTGTACCTGTTTGAGTTGTTTTACTCATGGGTTACGTTTCCTGCGGTAGATGCTGTGTCTGGTGTGTTTTACACTTACACCCCTGCTGATGTGCCTGCAGTGTACGCTCCATATCGGACAGTGGAAGTTCCGATTTCTGCTTGGCCGCATGCCCTTTGGTTTAATAGAGCCCTCCCACACATTATAATGGCAGTCAGACAAGGGCCGTTGTCAATCCCAGGTGCTACTTGGTCTGCTTTAGCTGCTCATACCCCGCATCCTAATGCGGGGCAGTTAAGAGCTTACGCAACTAAGCAACTAAGAACCCTTTATGCCTCTGCTGTGTCAGTGATTAGGGGTCTGGTTCATTACATTACCCGCAACCTACCGGATGGGGCCCGGGGTGGTGCAGCGCATCAAGTTGGAGGAGGCGAGCTGAAGCTTAGTCCCATCATGGGTAATGCGGTCATGGGAAAGCGTCCCCAGGATAAGGATGAGATGCCCTTTTGGCTTGCTGAGAAATTCGACCAACTGGTAGAAGTATTCCTGAATACACCTCCTGTGGAGAAACACAGGACCCTTACCATAAGTTTGCAGAAAGACTTAGTGCCAGATGTAAATGACTGTACTTGGGTGTGATTTATGCGGCAGTATATACGAGGTGCTTTGGCACCCCTTCAATGGCTGTCCTGCCCTACGTCATTAAGCGTGTTCAGGATGAACACAGGCCGGAGGCGGCTGTGGAGTTGGGAATGCGACTCGTGGGAGCGTTTGACATGGTACGTGATCTTGTCCTTGCAAACGTCAAAGGGGATGCAGTAAGTTTCCAGGTGTCTAATACTTTGCACGATCTCCCCTGCGCCGACAAACCCCATCAGTTACCGAAAGTTATTACGTAGGCTTATAAGACCGTTGGCCATAATAGTTTGGGTGTTAAGCCTTTTGCTAAGAAACAAACACAGCAGCAAACTCAACAAGCGTCATCTGATAAGGATGACTGACCAAAAGTTCAGAAAAAAAATTGGAGTAAGAACGAAAAAAACAGGGGAAATAGCAACAGAAAGAGGGGTCCCGACCTGCTTCACCTACATCTGCCTCTACTGAGGGTACATATGAGTTATGCAACCGCAGTACTATTAAGTCACCTGATAGATTTCAGGTTCCTGAACAACGTTCTCCTTGCTCTTTGCAGGAAACATCGGTCTCAACGACCAGTGGAGGAGGTGGCGGCAGAGGTCGAGGTGCCCAACAGAGCCGTGAGCAGCCTCGCAAGGCTGACGGAAAAGGCAAGCAAGACGAGTCACAGCGACAAAGAACCCAGTTTCAAAAGAAGGACGTTGCTGCTTTAACAGCGAGATATGCCGCAGATAGTGAGAATGCAGCTTCGGAATCAGACATGGGCACTGTCGCTGTTGGACAGCACGGCGGACATTACTATAGTGCGTGAGGCCCTACTTCCACTACTGAAGGTGACAGCGACTGACACCTTCATTGTAGTTGATACAGCAGACACTAGAGTGGCTCCCCCGGACAGGCTTTATGAAATTGTCCTTGTAATTAAAGGTGACGTAGAACGTACCATAAAAGGGGTCTTTTGGGAAAATCTAATTACTACCTATGATATATTGTTAGCGGAGTTCGACTGGCCCCCACCCTTTGTCTTAGCTGCTCCCAAGGAGAGGTGGTAATCCTCCCGAGTTTTGCGCACACAGTGCCGAAAGAGAAGGCACTGCATTTTGCAGAAGATTGGTTTAAGCTTTGTATTGTACTCACTGTGGGTGGGACAAATTTTTCCCTCAACATGAAATTCCTTTGCGGTCACTGCCACAGCCTCAACCCCAATACCCCATGCGGCGAGAAGCAAAAACTTCCATTGTGGAAATCGTTGAACAATTGGAATATCAAGGTGTAATCGAAACGTCTGTGTCTCCGATGAATAACCCCCTTTTTACTGTGACCAAACCTGATGATTCCTAGCGTTTGGTATTGGATTACCGCCAATTAAACTCACATTGTCGTATGTGTGCGGTGCAGAAGACTCACAGTTCTGCTCTTGTGGATAGTCTCGTTCGTAATCGGTTCAAAACCACACCTGACATATCCAATGGTGTTTTTGCCCACAATCTGTCCCCACTTAGTGGTCAATGGACAGCTTTTACCAGTGGTGGCAAACAGCGCCATTTTCCCCGTTTGGCTATGGGCTATAAGAACAGTCCAGGCGTATTTGCAGCTTGCGTTCTCTCTCTCTTGGAGGGGATCGACACAGATTCATGTTCGTATGTGGATGACATTTATCTCACAGACGACGAATTATGGCCGCATCTGTGCCGAGTGGACCGCATAGTTTGTATTTTTGTGGATTTTGGCTACAAATTTTACTTTGCAAAATCTCACATTGCAAAGTACACAGTGTTGTTCCCTGGGCTATGAGCTCAACAATGAAGGTCGAGGATTGGCTCCTCACTTTCTGGAGAAATGCGCACTATTGTGAGCTCCCACAACACTGCAGAAACTACAATCTTTGCTGGGCTTTTTGAATTTAGGGCGTACCTACATACCAGAATATGCCCAGCGTATCAAGCCTTTTTATGCTTTGATACAACCTTCTTTTTCCAAATTGTGCTGGCTGCCTGAGCATTCAGCCATCTTGCAATCTTTGCAGGCTAATCTGCTTGAATCTAAATTGTTGCTAACCCGTGAGAACCACACCGACCTGGTAATAAGAATCATTCCAGGGGCAGTGCGTTTCACGAACCTCACTTTTAATGAGGGTGACACAGTCCCTATCGCTTACAAGTCACACTTATACACTTTGCCTGAGTTGCGGTTTTCCACTATGGAAAAAGTTTTGACCGCAGTGCAAATGGCGAATCTTAAGGAACGTGCACTGTCGTAGGGAAAACGCATTTTGGTTGTTACTCCGTATTCTGCCTTAGAGGCAGTGACGAATGCCAGTGTACCAAATTCCAAAGCTTTACACCCTCAGTGGTTACAATGGTCCACGTCCTTGACATCTCCGGATGTCACGTTCATCTTTGATTCCTCACTACAGACTCAAGAGTACTTGCGGTATGAATTTGTTTGTCCTGCTCCTCTGTCTATGCGCCCACTTGAAGATTTCCATTGCATCATTTACACTGGCACAAGCCGCTACGGGTTTAAAGCATGCATTTTTTCCAGCCTACTCAATTGTGGTTGGTGCTATGGTGGATGGTGAATTCAAGTCCGATGTCGTGCATACTCAGACATTAGGGGACTGTACCGCCCAATTGGCAGAGCTCCATGCTCTGATGCTTGCATCGGAGTACAGGCACCCCAGTGTGACCACTCAAATTGTAAGTGACTCTTACAACTGTGTTCAATCCTACAATGACAATATACCCTTCTGGACTCAAAATAATTATCATGACTCCAAGGGGCGCACAATAAAACATAAAATGATCTGGGTATGGGTGGCTGAGCTTAAAGAGAGGCTGCCACTTGTCTTTGTAATTCATACTATCGGTCACCAGCGTGTTGGAGTTCACGCTGTTGGCAACTGTCTCGCGGATGAGGCTGCAAATACAGCAGTTGCAACATATGCAGTAGCAGCGGTTAAACGTTCCAAAAGTAAGGTTGATGATGACATCTTGGCAGCTGTTGCCGCAACAGAGAACGGAGGTAATTATCCTAGAGGTTTCCCTTCTAACTACTCTTATCATTTAAGCCCTGATAAAAGTCCTTATGTGAGAATTAACGACGTTGGTGACAGGTTAATACCCAACGCGGACCGCAGACAGGCTTTGATTATAGCAGCCCACGCCGGGAAGGCTTCGGCGCATGCCGGTGTGTCAGCTACTGTTCCTCTTCTCCAGCAACGATATTGGTGGTGGGGTTTGTACAAACAAATGCGTGATTATGTCCTTCAATGTGCCATTTGTCAGCAAATTATACCTTCTACTGCTACACGACCGCCCCAAACTTAGTTGTACATATCTAGTAAACCACTTGCGTGTGTTTACTTAGATCACTGCGGCCCTTTCTCATCTGATACAGTGTATAAGTACATCTTAGTAGCAGTTGACTCTAGCACGCGCTTTATGTGGCTATGGCCTCAAACGAGTGCTGATTCCAGAACTGGCGTAAGGGATTTGCGTGTCTTTATGGGATATTATGCGTGTGGTACCTTCCATTCGGACCAGGGTCCAGCGTTCGCCTCTAAGCGTACAAGGATGCCATGGCATCATTGGGGGTCCAGGTCAAATTTTCATCTCCATACCAGCCTGAGGGTAATAGTGTTATGGAGCGGATGAACAGTGACTTAAAGCAATCCATTACAGTTAAGGTATTAGGTACTGGCAGAGACTGGCTTAACCACCTCAATAGCGTACAACGTGCACTAAACAATCTCCCTTGAAGGTCTCTGGGTGGACGGACCCCATACAAAATTCTCTTTGGCATCAAAATGTTTGTCCCGGACCTTGATGGTCTAGACTTGGCGGTGGCACCTGCATCCTTTGACGTAGATGAACATACTAATGTTTTGCAGAACCTACAAAAGACCAGAGAAAGTCTTGCAAAGGAACACTTGCCCTCCACATCTGATATTGCGTTGCAGATTCCGGTAGTCGGCTGGCTACCCCAAGTTGGAGAACTAGTCCGAGAGAATATCGACAACAAGAAATAATTTTGTCCCTCCTATCGAGCTCCATTTGCTGTGCTTGGTGTGCAGGGTACAAGAACAGTCATTTTACCTCCTCTTCCTGGGCGAAAGGAGAACAGGTACATCTCCATTGACAATGTCAAACTACACAGGGTGGCCGATTCTACATAGTTTGACTCCTGCCGTTTCGTGTCCAGCAATGGTGCGACACTCTGTTTTAGTTCCAGATCCTGCCATCGGGCCTGATGTTGTCATTGAAATGCATACAGTTGCGAATCCTTTATTGAATTCAACTGCTGGTGATCCTCTTAATGATACTGAATATACTTACCCCACTGACTTGTCTATGCTTAATTTGGAAACCGTGTGGCTACTCAATCCTGTTTTTCATTTGACACTGGCTCTACAAAATCTAAGGCCCCTTCAAAGTTTCGATTTTTGCTACCTGGTTTAAAAAACATTTTTGATACCCCCTTGAACTTACGTTTGACTGGTACTGTTTACAATTTTTTAATTCATGCCCATCGGATTTGTGGTGTATTTTTTTCATTTTATTAATGGACACTACGTTCAAAAAAGAAATTCAATTAGACTAGATGGAACTTTGGCCCCCCACTGCTCATCGCACAAAATGAAGAGGGACCAGACATTTGTGAATATAACTGCTTGGCCTGTTTTAGATGTGATTGTATGGGATGCTGTAAAGTTCCAGATTCATGGTCCCAAAGAGGTTATTAATGTTCCCAATGTACTCCGTGTTTCTATGGGGTATGTGGTTAAACAAAATATTTGCTCTGATGATTGGGACATCCAGGCCGTAGAGGCTTTGTTTTCTGATTTGAAATAATATGTTGCTTTTGATGCTGAAGATTTATATTTAGAGTCTGCAAACTATGGTGATTTGTACTGTTACCAGCATTTTGGCAATCACTTTCTGCATAAAACAAATTCATTTAGAAATGTGGTTAACTACACACAGTGGGAACATTGTCCCGAACCAGTAGAAGTCAGCTCAAAAAAGCTTTTGAAAAAGTTTTTTATTTTACTGATTTTAATCAATCCAACCCTGATGCCTTTTATTTTAAGTTGACTGAGAAGTCCTCTTCCAAAGTTAGACTTAGTCACACTAAATTACTGTATTCGTAGTCCGTTATTGACCAGTTGGCTTTTGGGGGCTATGAACTGTGGAAAAATACAATTGATCTTAAATCTGTTGGGGGTTCTAAAAGTTGGCAAGTGCAAGGCACTGAGGCTTTGCATTGTGCATGCCTCATCCCGAATCATATGTTGTTTCTGAATGCTACTATTTCACAAACCACATGCGTTGGAGTGGCTACTTCCAAAAAATTAAATGCTCTTTCATTTCCTGATTTGGGTGAATTTTCCCATTGGAATAATTACACCAGTACTTCCCTAAGTGATTTACAAGTCCTGTTGAAAAATGTGTCTATTAACGTCTTCAGCATTAATCCAGAAGGCTGGTTGCTATGGCAAAAAAGTGCAGATTCCTGCCTGCACCGTTTTCTGGGTCTGACCCATGGGTATACAGAGGTTAGAATAGATCCCCATTTTCAAACTCAACATTCAGTCACCACCTATTCTGTAGGCAAATTGTGTCAGAGTTTGCTCAGACACTCGACCTTAGCGTCTGTTAAGTTGCATTTGTCCAAGCTGACTGACACCGTCGACTTAAATGATTTTGTTGAATGTCCTGCAGCAGGCAAATCGAAAAGATGGAGATATGCTGCTTACAACGAGGTTTGGAAACTGTTCCTGATTAAAGCTGCTTCTAGGCTCAGAGCTATAGATCAGGCCAATTTAGAAAAAGTGCTTGCCGTTGTAGATAATAGCATTAACACCCTTTCCTTCCACATCTACACATTGGACAAAATTGTTTAATCTGTTGTTGTTATTGTGCAAGAAGACGTTTCTGTACTGTACCATGGGCAGAATAAATTGCGTTCTGTTATGCAGTTTGCATGGACTCTTCAAACATTGAAAAATGGCAAGGTGCCTTGGGATTACATGAACACGAGTTTGTTATTTTTGCCTTTTAATTTGACTGTTAAACAATAATTTTTGACAATGAAGGATGCCACGTTTTCGCTGTTGCATATTGAAAAACTTGAGCCGTTACCATTTTCAGTGGCCGAGTCGAATTCTGTAGTTTGGCTCATTCATGGGTTGATAACTCTATCTTTTCCTCTGTTTAAATTTGAGTCTTGCATGAAACACTATGCTATAGGTAGATTTGAACCTTTAGGTAGTGCTTATCTTCATGAAGTTTGGAATCTCCCGTTCACATATAGGTGCTTCAGGGAAGGAAAGGAAGTTTATTTGAAAGGTGAAGATTTCACATCCACACCAGATCATTCATTAGTCTGTAGAAATCTGCAATTGCACGGTTCTTGCAATGTCCAAGAGCCAATTCTTGCATGTGTTTTAAAAAAGGCACCTCTACCCCGGCTATTACACCGACTTTCACACTGCTTGTAAACTGTAGTTATTTATTATTAAATAATGAAGATTGTTGTGGTATGCTTGCCGGTATTCCTTATATCGTTACAGTTTCTCAGTGTGTGATTTTATGTAAGAATGTCTTGTTTCCTCCTCCACATGGGAGGCTTGATGTTTCCATCTGGCCTTCTATCCCGACCTTGAAAGCAGAGTTTAACAAGATGAGTCGAATAAGAGCTCTTTTGTCCCAAAAGGAAGTCCCCCTTACATCTGCATGTGAGACATTTGTCCTTCACGTTGCAAATACTCGTACTGAGGTGAATGCCTTATTAAACACAGACCTGCCCCTGCATTTTGGTGCTTTGATTCACACAGTCTTTAATGCCTCCTCGACCACTGGCCTGGCACACTCTTTTAAAGTAGTATGTTCTGGCCTTGTGACCTAATTTCATACTATATTTGGTGTGATCCCTGCAGTGTTTCATTCAATTTTTTCAAGTTTCTTTGGCGGTTTCCCGTTAATTCTCACTTTACTGCGTACTGCTGTTAATTTATTTACTCCAAGATGGATGCACATTCTGTGCCCCACGACGATCTGCCGCGGCTTCTCCAGCTTTGTAACCGGATGCTAGAATACTATGGATCACTGCCTCTGGCGACTCTGAGTGTGGCGTATGGTTTATCTTTCGGGTTTGTGCCTCTGCTACAGGGTGTCTCCTGACCTGGATTTTAATCTACTCATGAGTCCCTTAGTTGCTCATGAAATAGATTGTTCTTTTTTCGGAATTATGGCCTGCGCAGCGGCTCGTGGGTTTCTAGGCAATTGGAACATTTGGACTGCTGCCAATTACTTCCTGGCGCGCAGTTATATTGAAGTAAGCCCAAGTTGTCCTCTGATGGTGCTAGATGCTCTGGCAATCGAAGAGCATGTATGTTCATTTCCATTACTTAATTGGATGGCTGAAATGTTCATGGATGATGACAACGACTTCCTATTGGAGGCAGTTACAATGTATGGTGCTTATACGCTGTTGGATTGAAATGTTACTTTTTCTGCTTCATAGACACAAACTGAACTTGTGAAGAATTTTTTTTTCTCCCCCTGTACTGCCTTAATGTTTTTCTTAAATTTTTTGAGGTCTTTTTTCACACCATGGCCACCCATGGTTGTTTTCAATAACTTGGTTTATTTTTAATTCGGATTTTACTCCCAATTATGAAGTTTGGCAAAATTCCTGAACTTGGTTCTGTCTCATTCGAACTTGAAATCTGCATTCTATGAATCTTGCCACCTTTATTGTGTGTTCCCCGATCAAGGGAGGGTGTAGTTTGGCCTAGGTAGGGCCTGCTTTGCGTGCATGTTCTGTTAGCATGGCTTATTAGCAGTTTAAACTTTTGCTGCTTTTGCACACAACACTGCATAGCTGTTTTTGTAAGTTAGCCTTCACGAAGGTCTAAACATGAGAAAAGGTTTGTTCTCGACATCTCTAGACTTACATCGTGCCACTAGTCTGCACAGTGAGTGCTAAAGCCGTCAAGGTGATCAATACATGTTCGTTGTTTTTCAACATGTTCGGGTAACGTTTTCTAGACACAACATTTTGGCAGCTGTGACCCAAGTAAGATTCTGGCGTCCTTATTATCACACACTAGCCATGATTTTGGGCACTTGGAAGATTTCCGTTTCCAGGAATGCAGAGAGCTTATGCTGAGCCAGATGTAATTTACTCTTACTGAGCGGAAAGGTAATGGGGTCCCCCAAAGCAAGCCTAAGAGACCTTCTATAGTTTATAATACATCGCTCCTATATAGGGAGGGTGTTAAAACTAGGTGCTATAGGACCTGTTTGCACCATCATTGTAATATGATTTCTCTTTTTGAATTTTATGGAAATGCAACCATGCTGACCATGTTATTTTTAATCATATGTCTGCTTATGTTGGCTAAGATACTGCACATGAGATCAGGTTGTTAAAATAAATATTTTAACCTTACCGTGTCTCTTATTTACTCCTGTTGTGGACTGGTATGAGAGTATAACCAAAGAGTGTTCTCACTTCCCACCATTCCTGAGATGGTCCTAAACCGCATGTTCTAGGTTGTCTAATCATTGGTTACTTTGCTATAGTATGAAGAGCTAATGTGACACTGATGCTAGCTTGTTGGAGTTTTTCTAGGTATGAAGGTGAGTTTCTGGTACACCACAATTCACTGATGTCCTAGGTCTCTGTGCACAGTTCTGTGTATGAGCAGGATCCTTGCAACATCACCCACTCACATATCTACTCTGAGACACGCTCAGTCACAGCATGACTTAGAAACTCATGCAGCTATTCTCATATCTACTATGACACTCAGGTGCATACTCCTAGACCCACTCAAACTCTCATACATTTATTCACAGAGAGTTATGCACCCACTCACTGACTCACTCAGAGACTCATGCAACAACTCACAGATCTACTTATAGAGTTACTTACCTACTCACAGGCCTACTCTTAGACTTATGCCCCAGTCACAGACCCACTCATAGACTTATGCTCCGACTCATAGACCCATTCAGAGACTAATGCAACCACTCACTGATCCACTCACATACTTTTTCACCCACTCCCTACCCTGTCAGACTTAATGCTCTCATATACACAAACTCCCACACAGCCTCTGACGGAGTTTCTGAGGGAGTGGCCCAGGCCCAGATGGAGTACCCATAGATGCATAATAGTAATGTTTGGGAAACCTATCTACTAGCTTTGTTTAATGCCATCGCTCTGGGGGCCCGATTCCTGAATCATGGAATGGAGCAAAGGGATTTGGGTATATAAAAAGAGGAACAAGTCCCTACCAGCCAACTACAAGCCTATTAGTCTAATACATTGCATGCAAGAGGTCTTGAGACATATTATCCTGGTACAAAGGCAAGCATGGATAACTGAAAGGGAGATTTCTAGCCCTTTCCAGGCAGGATTTAGAGTTAAAACTTCTGCTGTGGACCAGGCATTTTGGTTTGTCGTACTATACTGGAAGACAAATTTGATTGGCAGGGGCAACATGTTTGTTGCCTTTGTAGATCTTAAAGTCTACATTTGATACGGTTCCAAGAAGGTCCTGCAAGCAGTGGGTTTCCCGCTTGAAATGCCAAGGTTAGATGTGGCTCCCAGGGTCAATTGACAGATACGATACCTGTAACAAAAGATGTAAGACAAGAGTGTGTGTTGGCACTACCCTGTTTTCACGGTATCTGAATCGGTTGGTAGATTGCCTTTCAGACACTCCAATGGATGTTCCATCAATAGGTAACTCTAGGACCCCTATTTAGATGTTTGCAGATAACACTCTTTTAATCTTGAAAACACAGAATGCTCTCCAACAACTCCTGGACAAATATAGTGCATTTTGCCAAAATCGTGGGTTGAAGATCAACGCAGTCAAAACTAGATTCCTGGTGTTGTTTAATGCGAGAAAGGTTAAGTGTCAATTGCAACTGGGGCGTAGGCCTTTAGAGAGGGTTGACTCTTTTGACTATCTAGGAATTAAACTTTTGTCTAATATGACCAGGTTAAAGCATATAAAAAAGGCTTGCTTAAATCACAAACAGATCACAGGGGTCATTTTGAGAGAACATCATACCTCCCTTACAAAACCAGTAAAATCTGCTCTCATTGGGAATAAGGTGAATGCCATTTGTGCAGCATTATAGGGTGCTGAATTTTGGGGATTTGGGGAGGTTTCTGCTTTGGATCGATCAGAAAAGGGGTTTTTAAGAGCCTTGGTTTATTTTCCCTCTAGTACCTCTTTGCATCCATTATAGTTAGGTGTGGATGTTAAAATGATTGTTCTAAGGGCTCCACTTCGTGCCTTGTTGTACTGGCGGAGGCTTTGGGTAACCCCAGAAATGAGCTAATATAGTGATGATTTTATAAATGCTGATAGATTGAGTCAAGTACCATGGTTACGATCAAGAATCAGCTAAGTGTACTAGGTTATGGAAACCTTTGGAATTATCTTGCCTTGGGTTCCTTCCCTTCCAAGGAGATATTGAAAAAACAATATTGGGCAATGGCTATTCAACGAGAGGAACATGATGTGGCAGTTCCCTCTCTGGCGGGGGAATTCTTGGATTTCACATCAATGTATGAATTTAGAGATGTATTGGGATCTTATTACTTCCCCACTAGACAGGAAGTTGTTTCACCAATTTAGAGTAGGGACACTCCCCTTAAAGTCCTTTATGGCAAAGTAGAAGGGCTCTGTAACTGTGAATTGCCCTTAGTGAGTTGAACAAGAGGAGACTGTACCCCACGTGTTGTTCGTATGTCCTGCCTATGCCCCAATATGTCCAGTTTGGCTGGTACATGCATGCAGATGTATGGGTACTCAGTGCAATCACACCGCATTAAGGATATTAAGATCTGGTGCCTCAACACTTTATGTTTGCGCTACAGCGAAATTCCTGGGCAGGGTGTGGGCAAAGAGAAGACACGCTATGAAATTCTGAACTTTTAATTTCCAACTGTAAATATCTACTAAAAATGATGTATATTATGTTGTAACATATTTTTTAAGTTTATTAATGTATATACATCAACTGTGTGGTAGTTTTGAGAGGTAGTACTTATAGGTTTTCTGACTGGTTTTATGATATTGATGTAAATTTTTTATAGCTCAGCCAAAATAAAGTATTTTTGAACAAAACTGAACTCAGTTTCTGAGACAGTTATTCACCTACTGACAGATCCACTCAACTCTCAAAGACATAGTCATAGACACACTCCGATGTAAATAAATGTAAATGTGTTGTATTTGCAAAGCGCACGGCTGCCCACGCGACGGGGTGTCCCGGCGCTGCACTCATACCGCTGTGGAACCCTTCCTGGCTTTTCCATGTGAAATGTCCACTCCTGGGCACCCCCGAGGTGAAGCCAGGCATCCAAGCGCTGCTGGGGCCGTTGTGGAGATTAAGTAAGCTATTGCTCAGAGTCACAGAGTGGGACCCATGATTAGACTAGGCACCGAGGCAAGAATGATCAGGTCCGGGGAGATTGATTCCAAGAGCCGCCGAGGCGGGAATTGAACCCTGGTCCCGGGCCAGACCTCTGCATCAGGGTCTGCCGCTCTAACCATTGAGCCACGCTTCTCCAGAGATAATGATACATTTTTTATAGAGTTCTTTAGGTAATGATATACTCAGTGTGATGCACAGAATATCTTTTATAGTTGTGAATTTTAGATGTGCTGGTGGCTATTGTATGTCTGCTTTTATTTTGCGTATTCTTGATGTCTTCGCTAAAAGTGTGGCGTCAGCACAAATATTTAAAAATAAAGGAAAACAATGATATTTAGAAAAAAAATGAACAACATGTTTGGCAATTGCATTGTATGGCTCTGAGAAGAGCCTTTGTGTTCATTGTGTGTATGTGACACTACACATAAGAGTGGATGCAGAGTTTAAGGTTGCTGGGATACGCTCTGTTGCCATCATCTGTGAAGTGAACTCTATCACTTCTATAAATTCCATGCATGCCAAAATGCAGGTTGTCGTTTCAGATAGAGCCCATGTTATGGTTCCTGAGAAATGCAGAAACAGTATTATTAGCATTCTTCCTGGCTTTGTCAATCTGTGGACAGAATTGATTTGACCACTTCCATTTCTGATTTTTGGCATATGTTGGAGTACACCAAGACATTGTGAAGGAGAAGTGTCATTAGTTGTGTAAAGGTATCTTTCATTAGGATTTTCAATCCTACCCCAGTCAGTGTGCCTGGTTCATTGCCACCACAGTGCATAATCATAAGGTCAGGTGGTTAGATTCCATAATGATTTTAACTAAATGCAGCAATAGATACCACTTTAACCCTCTGTGGCCCATTCAATTAATGTCTTCATTAGCCAAATCCAAGTCGCTGTCAATACCACTCTTTCTAGCAGACTCTCTAGCCCAGAACACAAAGCTGTGGCCAACAATTCCCACTTTAACCATTTTGAAGTGAAGCAGCAGTAACAAAGAGGAAAAGGCTGCTGTTCAATGAGACAGTTTTCAGAATGAAAGGCAGTTAAAATGGAGATGTGTTTCTAGTTTAAAAAAGCATATTTGTTTGGATGTTGTGAGTATGCAGGTGAATAAAATTAGGTAGTGTCTTGAAAGGATTAGTAACTAGATCTATGATTGGCTGTGGTAAAAATAAAAGAATTGTAATACAGTCTTGGATATGCTTTTAATTCTGTACAGTAAACCACACCTCCTTCAGCTCATTGTGCAACTATCAAGGTCCTACTAGAATGTGTTTCGAACTTGTGACCTACTGGTTCTAGTGGGTTGCTATGGACACTGTGCTATTGGGGAAGGGTGTAAAAAAGAGAAATATCTGTTTTTAGAAAATAGAGATGTTTAGACTCAGTGTTGCATAATGAGAGTCCGATTTTGTTATGAGGAATTGCTAATAGGCTGTACTGTAGTATTCAATTCATAAAACTAGAAAGTTCAATATGTTTTGGACTACTATCTCTTTTAGAAATTCATTGTGAGGATCGTGAATATGTTGGAAATATGCACAAAAACCCTACCACATTGCGCTTCTTTATATGAGTTCATGATAGGGGTGACACATATTAACCATTCATAAGTGGAGTTATGAAACTAAAATATGAAAGACATGTTTTTATTGTCTTCCTTCCGCAGTGTGGGAGAGTGCAAAGTTGAAAAGGTTGCCATTAATGGTTGCTTTGTATGAGAGTGGAGCGCTATTCTTATGATTAGTTTTCATATTTCCTGAGACTATTGAATCTATCTACTAAGAGCAAAAAAAAAACGACTTCATCAACAAACTCAATTTTCAGGTATGTGTATTGCATTTAATTTTGAGAAAGTAAATTGATTGAAAAGTTATATGTAAATGTGAGATTGTTAAAAGTGAGTATGAAATATATTGAAAAGCATTAAAAGTACATAAGATGATCTATGAGTGGTAGGGTGAATGGTTTCATACACTTATTAATAAGTGAGTCGCTTTCTTAATGTGTGCGTATGTAACAGTTTCTATGAGGTGCAAACTAGGTGTGTGAGAAGTTGGTTCACAATCTTTTGCACTGGAACTGTATATTGTACATTTGCTGTTTTACCTATATGCTCTAATTGCTGTAGACAAAACAGCTTGTTAACAGCTAATCTGATACTTACCAATGTATTAGAAGATGTGCAAGTCGTACATGTCTATACATGATGTGCTGCTCACAAAGACGTTTTTCATTGATTTATGGGATTTGTAGTACTAATTGTTCCATTTTAAAAGAGGAATACAAGACTCAGAATTGAATGGAAAAAACATGCACAGTAGGTGTACATAACACATTTACCTGTGAAACTAGACAGCTATGTATTACTTATCCTTATATGGGCCTAGTGGTAAGACATACTTTTTAAATTAATACTGAGTCACAAGTGTAGTCTGAGAGTGCCAGGGATATTTAAACAGGCAGTGTTTAAACATGGGTCAGGCCTACTAGTGCAGGCCCTGTCTGTACACTCTCACTGCCAGCTTTACTTTGCATGTAAAAACTGTTTATCACGTCTCAAACCCATGTTTTAGTCGACATAACTCATCGCTGAGATAGGTTGTAGGTGTGCTCTAAAGCATGGTGCTTTGTGCCTAAAGGATGAGAAATGTTCTTTTGACTTCAATAAATAACTTGTGCAATTTCAGGACAAGTACTACATAGAGTCTGCCACCCATAAAGCAAATGACATACATGTTCAAAAAACACAGAGCCTCTCTGTCACCCACTCAGACAGCCGTAAAGGGATATATACATTCAGTCACATACCCCAAAACTACTTATGTATGCATTAGTATCAAAGGTAGTTGCAGACTCACCTGTATACCTCTTTATTCTCTAATACAGGCACTGAGGTAGCACTTACATGCACATTTAGAGATCCATAGAGGCACTAAAACATACAGTCACATATCAGCACATTTACATAATTATCTTATTTTTGGGCTATTAGATGGACTCCTTTAGCCACTGTATGCAATTTGTGACACAATTTCATCATGCATACAGACAAATAGTTCTGTAAACATGGATGTAGCCTACTGGTGCACAGCTTGTCTGAGCACTGTCACTGCCCACACTGCCTATGAAAGCCCTTTGTCAAGTCTTAAACAAAAATTTCTGGTACATGTAACTAACCTCTGAGATACGCTGTAGGTATGCCACCAAGCACTGTGCTTCGTGCTTAAAAGATGCAAGATGTCTTTTGAATTTCAGGAAGTTAGTTGCGCACTTGCAGACTCACATGTCAAGTACTACATAGAGCATATCACCCATAAGGCAACTGCAATAAATTATTTCAAAAGCTTAAAGCCTGTGCATCACCCAATCAGACAGCAACAAAGTAACTTATACATTTAGTCATGCAATCAGAAACTACACCTATATCCAGCTGTATGAAAGGACATTGCAGACACACGTACAAACCCCGCTATTCCCTAACACAGGTAATGAGGTAATTGTTCAGCCAAGTACATAGACATTTAGAGAGCCATAGAGGTAGTAAAATAGACAGTCACATACTAGCACATTTACTTAAACATGACATGGCACTGCTATAAATGGACTACTACACTCACTCATATATGTAGGCAAGTAGTGACATATTCTCAGATTCCATCCAGGAAAATAGTCATGTAAGCATGGTTTGGGCTTTCTAGTGCAGACTCTGTGTCCGCACCCTCACTTTTTGCTTCACTTGGCATTTAAAATCTGTTTGGCAAGTCTAAATTCCACTTTTCAGTACACATGATTCCCCTCTGAGATGCACTGTAGGTAAGCCATAAAGTACAGTGCTTTGTGCTTAACAGATTCAAAGATGTTCTGACTTTTAGTAAACTACTCGTGCACTTGAAGACCCATATGCAAGCACTAAATAGAGTATACAACCATTACTACAACTGACATAAATGTTTTCCAAAAGATCGAGCATCTTTCTCACCTGGTCAGACAGTGAAAGAGGGAATTATACATTCACTCACAATTTACTAATGTGTGCAGCAGTAACAAAAGCAGTTGCAGACACCTACAGAACACTCTGGGGCATATTATCAGGGGATTTATCTCCGCTTTTTTGCCTTTAAAAGCCAAGAAAGCGGAGATAAAATTATCTCCCTATCAGGCAACAGGGTGCTAACACGCAAATTCGCATGTTAGCACCCTTTTTCTCTACGCTTCCCCTTGCATCTCTAATGAGATGCAAAGGGGGCGTTCCAGAGAAAAATAATAGGAGAAATGTTGTTAAGCGACATTTCTCCTATTATCAAGGATTTCGCTAACCCTGTTCGTGATAAAAAAAGCAGCGCTAACCGCGGTTAGCACTGCTTTTTTTACACCTGGTATTTTCCTGACTTAGCCATGATATCCTATGGAAGGTGGATATCATGGCTAAGTGTGTGAGCCCCTATCTTCAAGCTAACGCCAAACTTCGAGAGAATATCATTGGTTTTCCAGCGATAATCTCTCATTTGGCAGTTAGCGCGAGGATTTATATCACTTCTGAGATAAACCTTGCAAATAGCAAATTATCTCCGCGATAATTTCCGGCGATGCTGAGCGTTAAAAAATTTGTTGCTAAGCATCGTTAGCGATAAATATCGCTAATCGTTGGTATTATGCCCCCTTATTCCCTAAAACAGCCACTGAGGTGGTCGTACAGCCTCCTACATACACATTTGGAGAAACATATAGGGGCATATTACCAACAACTAGCGATAATTATCGCTATGTTGGCTTAGCGGCAATATTTTTATCGTCGAGCTGCGGCGATTTTTATCGCTTAGGAACCTTGCTATTATCAAGGTTTATCTCCTAAGCGATAAAAATCGGCCGAAATGCATGAATATTGCTGAAAAGTCAGCGATATTCATGCATTACCGAGCTAATGCTCTTAGCCATGTTATCCACCTACCATTGGATAACATGGCTGAGAACTGCTATGGGGCAGGTGTTAGCTTTTGGAGATATTCGCGCTTAGCGCGAATATCTCCAAAAGTTGGTAATAGGAGATAGCGATGTTAGCGACTGTTTCCAGTCGCTAACATCTTGGCACGCCCACTTTGCATGTCATTAGTGATAAATTTCACTGACATGCAAAGCGGGGCCCAAGATGTCGGGATCCGCAGCGCGATCGTGCCTGCCACGCTCAGGAACTACATTTCCCATGAGCTGGCGGAGTCCTGCAGGAAGTACATCTTCGACACAGACGCGCTTCCGGGTGCGCGTTATTGTGGAGTTTGTTTTGCATTCGGCGTGAGAGCGGCCGCTCTGCACGCCTGCCTTTGAGTCCCTGAAGGCTCCGTTGTGGAGAACCCCTGCATGCTGTCTCTGCCGTTGAAGGATTACAGCGCCAGCAGGTATTGCCGTTCAGTCATCTTCGGCCGCTCTGGCGGTCAGCTGTGTATTATCCTGTTTAGTGAGAGCGGGGAAGCACGGAGTCTGTTGTGCACGGATCCTAAAGGTTGCTGATACTTACTTGGCTAAATTGGGTGTGGCGGAACACGGTGGCGGTCGAAACCACGTGTTACCGTACACCCAGGTATTGTTCTGGTGCTACGAAAGCAGGGCGCTGTAGTGAGGACAACTACGCGTCTCCGTTATGAATTGGGTATTTACAAGAAACTAAAGAGCTGGGCATGTAGTGAGGAAACTACAGGTTTCTCCAGTTCTCATTGTGAGGTCACCCATTGGGTTTATTGTTGGCAGAATTCAGTGGTGGTCGCAACCACGTTTTGCTGTTTGCCATTATTCAAGCATATTCTGTGGGGTCAGTATCTTGAGAGCGGAGTGTTGTAGTTTTTGCTTCCTACACACTACCGTATCCCTCTTACTTTGTGTTGGAGCAAACATACTTACTTTGGATACCTTGGACACCCCTTGTACATTGCGTCCTCTGGCACATCTGTGGTATGTTGTGAGTGGTGGGTTAGGTGTCTCAGTACAGCGTGTGTGTGTTTGGTATGACAGGAATGTTTTCTTTAACTATATGTCTATGTGTCCCTTAGGCCTTCCTCACAGATTGTGGCAGAAGGGCTGTAGTTGTTTCCTATCCAAGGTCGGGTTTTCTTTCTCCTCAGGTACTTACCTGTTTTCATGGTTATTAGTGAGACTTTATGAGAGTAGTATATCATGTTAGTATGCACTTAACTGATGCCTGTCTTGTCTTTTGTTACAGGCGTCCTTTCCCTGCTGACCCTACCTTTACCCATCCCACAATTTTTTATTTTAGTTTGTTATTTTTCTCCCTCGCCTAATGGCTCGAACACCCTGTGTTTACACTTCAGGGTGTTGGTGACATTTGGAGGTGGAACCATACTTGCAGCGACTGGATCCCGTGGAGTTAACCTGACAGAATAACGCGCCCACGAACGTTGCTCTGCCCGGTCCAGTTGCTGCAACATGGCCACCATGGATGATGTTATGCAGGCTCTGCTTTTAGTGCAGCAGGAGCTTGCATCCTCTAAAGCAGAGGCTGCGACTCTAAGAGAAAAGGTAGATAGGTTGTCGAGGAATCCCTTTTCTACCTCGGTACCTCAGGTACAAGTAACGGTTCCTCCCCCTATCCCTCTGGCTAGTCCAGAGAGGTATTCTGGGGATCCGTCAAAAACTCAGGCGTTCTTGACGCAAGTCATGTTGCACTTTTCTTGTAAGCCTGCCTCATTCCCTAACAACCATTCCAGAGTAGCTTTTGCGATATCTTACTTAACAGGGGATGCAGCCAATTGGGCTGTTCCTTTGGTACGGAACGACGATCCAATGCTCTCAGATTGGGCGGCTTTCCGGGCCGAATTTGAAAAGGTATTTGACCGAAGGGCAATCACCTTTAGCGCGGATAGAGAACTCCTGGAATTACGGCAGGGGCGGTCGGACTTGATAACATATCTTACCAAGTTCAATCGACTGGTGTCGGAAACCTCGTGGCCGGAGGAAAAAAGAATGTCCTTGTTCTACCAGGGCTTGAGGGATGGTCTTAAAGACGTCATTGCCCAGATCGATCCCCAACCAACCACATGCGTAGATATGGTAAATCTAACCTTGAGACTAGATGGTAGAATGACAGACAGAGGAGGGGATAGGAGAAGATGGGATAGGGGTCCCCCCCGTTCGGAATGGAGTCCACGTAGGGCTTTGCCTTCTACAGATGCGCACCCTGAACCGATGGAAATCGGGGCAGTCCGATCCCCCCTAACCAGAGAAGAAAAAGAGAGTCGTCGTGTGGCTGGTCTTTGCCTGTACTGCGGCAAAAAGGGTCATTATGTTAGGGACTGCCCTTCCAAACCCAGAAACACAGGTTCTTGGACTCGGAATAAAAGAGTAGCCATAGCTGCGGGTAACGCTTTCGTGAAAGCTGGTGCACAGGGAGAGGGTCACCAGAATGAACCACAGCCCTGGAAGGTGCCCTCATTGACGGTGTTGACGCTACGCGAATCCGAATCCCATATCCTGTTGCCCATGAGGCTGGAGTGCCAGTTACAGGTATATACTGTCACGGTCATGATTGACTCAGGGGCCACAGGGAATTTCATCAATAGCGGACTCGTGTCCTCTTTATCTATAGACCGGGTACCCAGAGACACCCCTGAGGAGGTCTTGGCGGTGGATGGAAAACCCTTAATATCTGGTCTCATAACGGAACAAACCGAGAGGGTAACACTGTCGGTTACTGTACTTGACGGCAGGCATAGGGAAGAATTGGTGCTTAACATCATCGAAGCCCCTCAATATGAGATAATTCTTGGAATGCCCTGGCTTAGCCATCATAATCCCTCCATCGACTGGAAGAAGAAATCGATTCGTTTTCTGTCCGAGGAGTGCAAAAAGCACATGGAAGAAGACGTCGGGTTCTCACCTTCTGTTCTTCCGTAGCAACAGCAGCGGAAAAAGAGGTGTGTCTACCGATGGAGTATAGGGCTTACAGGGATGTCTTCAGCGAAAGTCAGGCTGAGCAGCTCCCTCCGCATAGGCCCTATGACTGCAGGATTGATCTAGTGGAGGGAGCCACTATACCATCCTGTAGGGTTTATGCATTGTCAGACCCTGAAACTACTCATTTGAAGGGGTACTTGGATCATTATGTGGACATTGGCTTTATTCGCCCATCTAGGTCTCCTGCAGCCTCGCCCCTCTTTTTCATCAAAAAAGCAAACGGGGATTTGAGGGCCTGTGTCGATTATCGAATGCTGAATAAAAACACTGTCAGGAATCGATACCCACTGCCGCTTATCTCTGTTTTGCTGGACCAAGTACGATATGCCAAGGTGTTTACCAGATTGGACCTAAGGGGGGCATATCACTTGGTCCGCGTCCGTGAGGGGGACGAATGGAAAACCGCCTTCAAAACAAGATACGGCTTGCACGAATACACTGTGATGCCGTTTGGGCTGTGCAACGCCCCAGCGGCGTTTCAATACTTTTTAAACGACGTTTTGAAGGATGTGGTGGATATCAGTGCAGTGGTATACATCGATGACATCCTGATTTACTCAGAAAACGTCAAGGAACATACACGGCATGTAAATGAAGTGCTCCAACGGTTGAGAGAAAACCGGTTATACTGCAAGCTGAGCAAGTGTGAATTTGGTGTGGACAAGGTGGAGTTCTTAGGAGTCATGCTAAGCCACGAGGGACTGCAAATGTCAGACAGAAAGATACAGGCGGTACAGGAGTGGTCCACCCCTACCTGCGTGAAAGACGTGCAAAGGTTTTTAGGCTTCGCTAACTATTACCGCCGTTTCATTGCGCAGTTCTCTCAAGTGGCGGTTCCTTTGACGAGACTGTTAAGAAAAGGAGTGCAATTTGTGTGGTCCCCCGAAGCCACAGTGGCTTTCAAGTTTCTGAAAGAGGCGTTCACGACGGCGCCGATCCTGGCACATCCAAGACCGGAATATCCTTACGTAGTCGAAGCGGACGCTTCCGATGAAGCTATCGGAGCAGTACTGTCTCAGAGGGATAAGGACACTGGACAACTCCACCCCGTGGCGTATCTGTCCAAGAAGCTAAGCCCCCCCGAACAGAATTACACCATATCTGAGAAGGAACTGCTAGCGATCAAAAGAGCGTTCCAGGAATGGCGACAATACCTTTGGGGGGCTAGATCCCCTGTCACTGTCTATACTGACCATCGCAACCTTCAGTATATGAAGACAGCAAAGCACCTAAGACAAAGACAGATGAGGTGGATGCTCTTTTTCGCGGAGTACGACTTCACCATCACCTTTAGACCAGGGACCGAAAATCTGAAAGCCGATTCCCTATCCCGACGGGATCAGTTGGAAGAGAAGGACAATGGAGAAGCAAAGGTGTCCATAATCAGTCCCGAGAAAGTGGTTTGCGCAATACAGGCAAACACTTTTTTGGATCTTGTTAGACAAGCGAAGGATCATGACGCCTGGGTCAGATGGGCCACGTATGGGGGTAATCGCACTTTGGTGAATGGGTTGCCTTTTCACGATAACAGGTTGTTTCTCCCTTCTCCAGCATTGCAAAAAAAGGCCTTCATGTGGTGTCATGATTCCCCTTTGGCAGGACATCAGGGGGTGCAAAAGACCATGCATCTCATGAAAAGACATTTCTGGTGGGAGTCCATTAACACCGATGTCCCTGTGTGGACAGGGCAGTGCGAGACATGCGCAAGGGCTAAATCCTCTACCGGACAGAAAAAAGGGTTGTTGATGCCGTTGCCCTCTCCAAGGAAGCCGTGGCAGAACATTAGTCTGGATTTCGTCACCGGACTCCCTCTTGATCAGGGCAAATCGGCTGTATTGGTGGTCGTTGACAGCCTCACTAAATTAGGCCACTTCATTCCGTGTGTCAACCTACCAACCGCTGGGCAGACGGCTCAACTGTTGCTAACCAACGTCATACGATTGCATGGAGTCCCAGAGGTTATAGTGTCTGACAGAGGCCCTCAGTTCATTGCGAGGTTCTGGAAGGCGTGGTGCCAGGCGTTGCACATACAGTCTTCCCTCTCGACCAGTTTCCACCCACAGACAGACGGGCAGACTGAACGGTTAAACCAAACATTGAAAAAATACCTGCGGTGTTTTGCTGAGGATGCCCATGAGTCATGGGTTTCTTTGTTGTGGATGGCCGAGATGGCATATAATAACGCCTGGCATTGTTCTGTGGGGGTCTCACCTTTCCTGGCTAACTACCGGTTTGATGCACGTATCCTTCCTGTGCGCATCCCGGATGAGGTGTCTCGACAGCCTTCGGTTTTAGGACAGATGCGGAAGCTCCGTGTTCTGCACAAAAAGGTCAGGGCGCATCTGGAGAAGGCTAAAGCAGTGTACAAGAAGTGGGAGGACAAACACCGCAAGGAGGGTCCCTCGTTCCAGGTTGGTGATAGGGTCTGGTTGTCGACACGCAACATTCGGTTCAAATTGCGTAGTGTGTTCCATCCACGGTACATCGGGCCCTACACCATTGTGAAACGAATCAATCCTGTTGCCTTTAAATTGAAACTGCCTGGTTCTTTGCGTATACACCCGGTGTTCCATTGTAACCTACTGAAACCTGCTCGCGGCAAAACGAAGGGCCACGCCTCCGGTGCTTCGGGATGCTGGGGCTGAATACGAGGTGCGGCGTATTAAGGACTCCAGGCTGTGTAGAGGGGTCCTGTGGTATCTGGTATCCTGGAAGGGCTACTCGGTGGAAGACGACTCCTGGGAGCCTGTCGGGAATGTCCACGCCCCGGCTGCTGTACGTGCTTTCCATCGTAGATGCCCGCTGCGCCCTGGTCCTAGGAGGCGCTAGGGAGGGGGGATGTACTGTCAGGATCCGCAGCGCGATCGCGCCTGCCACGCTCAGGAACTACATTTCCCATGAGCTGGCGGAGTCCTGCAGGAAGTACATCTTCGACACAGACGCGCTTCCGGGTGCGCGTTATTCTGGAGTTTGTTTTGCATTCGGCGTGAGAGCGGCCGCTCTGCACGCCCGCCTTTGAGTCTCCTGTTGGCCCCCTCCCTGAAGGCTCCGTTGTGGAGAACTCCTGCATGCTGTCTCTGCCGTTGAAGGATTACAGCGCCAGCAGGTATTGCCGTTCAGTCATCTTCGGCCGCTCTGGCTGTCAGCTGTGTATTATCCTGTTTAGTGAGAGCGGGGAAGCACGGAGTCTGTTGTGCACGGATCCTAAAGGTTGCTGATACTTACTTGGCTAAATTGGGTGTGGCGGAACATGGTGGCGGTCGAAACCACGTGTTACCGTACACCCAGGTATTGTTCTGGTGCTACGAAAGCGGGGCGCTGTAGTGAGGACAACTACGCGTCTCCGTTATGAATTGGGTATTTACAAGAAACTAAAGAGCTGGGCATGTAGTGAGGAAACTACAGGTTTCTCCAGTTCTCATTGTGAGGTCACCCATTGGGTTTATTGTTGGCAGAATTCAGTGGTGGTCGCAACCACGTTTTGCTGTTTGGCATTATTCAAGCATATTCTGTGGGGTCATTATCTTGAGAGCGGAGTGTTGTAGTTTTTGCTTCCTACACACTACCTTATCCCTCTTACTTTGTGTTGGAGCAAACATACTTACTTTGGATACCTTGGACACCCCTTGTACATTGCGTCCTCTGGCACATCTGTGGTATGTTGTGAGTGGTGGGTTAGGTGTCTCAGTACAGCGTGTGTGTGTTTGGTATGACAGGAATGTTTTCTTTAACTATATGTCTATGTGTCCCTTAGGCCTTCCTCACAGATTTTGGCAGAAGGGCTGTAGTTGTTTCCTATCCAAGGTCGGGTTTTCTTTCTACTCAGGTACTTACCTGTTTTCATGGTTATTAGTGAGACTTTATGAGAGTAGTATATCATGTTAGTATGCACTTAACTGATGCCTGTCTTGTATTTTGTTACAGGCGTCCTTTCCCTGCTGACCCTACCTTTACCCATCCCACAATTTTTTATTTTAGTTTGTTATTTTTCTCCCTCGCCTAATGGCTCGAACACCCTGTGTTTACACTTCAGGGTGTTGGTGACATTTGGAGGTGGAACCATACTTGCAGCGACTGGATCCCGTGGAGTTAACCTGACACAAGATGGTCGCTATCTCCTACTAGCTGTCGCTAACTGGTGTTAGCGACAGCTAGGTAATAGGGAGATCATTTTATCTCCGCTTTCTTGGCTTTTAAAGCCACAAAAGCGGAGATAAACCCCCTTGATAATATGCCCCATATAATTATTAATACAGACAGTAACATACCAGCAGGTTTACTTAACCATATAATGCCCCTGATTCAGGTGGACTCTTACACTCACTCAGATATGTAGGGAAGTAGTGACACATACTAGTCATCCATGCAGACAAACAGTTCTTCAAATATGGGTTAGGCCTACTAGTGCAGAAGAGCCTATCTGTGCATTGTCACTGCCCACTCTACTTGGCCTGTAAAACCCGTTGTCAAGTCTTTAACACACGTCTAAGTACACGTAACTCACCTCTGAGATACGCTCTATTTCTGCCATAAAGCACAGTGCTTTGTGGTTAAAAGATTAAGGGACGTCCTTTTGAGTTTTAGTAAGTTACTCATGCACTTGCAGACCGCTATGCCTAGCAATACATTGAGCATACAACCCATACTGTAACTGACATACAAGTTCCCAAAGCATTGAGCCTCCCTCTCACTCCATGACAAAGCGACATAGGGACTGACACATTTACTCACATACCTAGAACCCACTTATGTATGCACCACTATCAAAGGCAGTTGCAGACATGCCCACATACCCTCTAATGCCTAAAACAGGCACTGAGGTATTTATTGACCATTTATATACACATTTAGAGAGCCATAGAGGTACTATTAGACTTGACACCATTGGCGTGGGTCTCCCTTCCAGTTTTTGCTGTTGCCTCCTGTGTGTTTGCAGTCTAGATGCTGGGGGCACTTTGCCACTGCTGTTCAGTGCCAAAGTGCAAGTGCTCCCTTTTGTAAATTGTTGTTATGGATTAGTGATTCCATGATTGGTTATTTGGTTTACTTGTCAGACTCTAGAACAGTGCACCATGTGTGCCCTGGGCCTGTAAATCAAATGCTGCTGGTGAGCTTGCAGCACTGAATATACCACCCACAGAAGCAGCCTGTAAAATGTGACTCAGGTCTGCCATTGCAGAGCCTGTGTGCAGTCTAGGACTGCCATGTCGACCTAGCAAGTGCACACACTTGCCAGCCCCTATACCTTCCTTTTTCTGCTTATTAGTCACCACTAAGGTAGGCCCAAGGTACCCCTGTGGGAAGGGTGCATTGTAGGTGAAAGGTAGGACATGCCCTGATGTGTGTGGCATGTCCGGATAGTGTAATACTGCCAATTTCGTTTTTCACTATTGCAAGGCTATCTGTGCCCATAGGCCAGAATGGGCAGTTTGCTTAAAACATATTATAAACTGAACTGACGCTGAGAACAAAATAGGAAAATAAAGTTTAGTATTCCTGAACTCAGAAGGTTAAAGCGCATTGTTAGTGTGGGTGATTTTTACATTCTGTGTTTAAAAATACCACTTTTAGAAAGTAGGTATTTTCTTTTCTAACCATCCAGTGTGCCTTTGCTAGGTTTGTGTATTGCATGTCTGGCTTTTGAATGACAGGGACTGGAGGAGGGCAGCTGCTCGGCAGTCTGATGAGTCAGGGCAGGGCTGAATGGACCTGAGTTGAATTTGGAGTAGGGGATGAGATATCCTTTCACCTGCCTGGGCCAGGTCTGCTTTCAACAATGCTGTCTCCACCTCCTGCCAGGAAGCTGCACCAGAAAGGACAGAACTGGTTTTGGCTGGTTACAGACACTCTCTGCCTTCAGAGAACAAAGGATTTTTGTGTATAAAAAGTGGGACCCAGACCCCAGACCTTTAGATCACCTCTGGGAATCAAGAAGAACCTTTACCAAGGAGAAGAGCTGGAGAAGCCTAGGAGGAATACTGCCCCTGTGCTGTTTGCTTTCTGGGGTTGGCCTGCAGTGGTTGCTTTCTGCCAAAGAAAGGAGAAAAAAAGGACTTGCAGTTTGCTTTGTCACCTGCTTAAAGAAAAGCAGACCAAGGCTTGAAACTGAGCTTGGCTCCTTTTCTAAAGTCTCGGGACACAAATACTTCACCACTAGCTCCCCTGAATTTCCTTGCTGGGAATTCCAACCTGCAAAAGAGGTGCCTACTGCTGTTTAAGACCTCTAGAGACTGTTTGTCACTAGGAGCTGGAAGAACGATGCAATGAGGAAGAAGCGTGTCACATCTGTACCTGTTTCAGATGCATCGCCGAGCCACGAGGAAGAACTAAGCCGCATCCCCACTGGGTCCTGACGCATCGCAGAGGAAACCGACGCAGCACCTGCCGTGCGGCAGCAAAAGTTCACGCATCGTACCGGATCGTCGCATCGCATTGAGGCACCATTTTGTGACATCGCACCAGATCAACGCTTTGCAGCTAGGTGCCATCTTGGCGTATTGTAAAAGGAACGCTGTAAAAAACAGACACATCCCCTCCTCTCCGGCAAGGAACAGACACATCGCCTCCCCTGCGCTGCAGTAATGAACAGACACACCACCTCTGCCGAAGCAAGGAACTGATGCATCAACTTCCCTGTGATCCCTTTTTTTTTGTTTTGCGGGATGCATCCAAGGTACTTTGTGGCTAAAGTGTCGAATTGACAACTTGCATTGAATTGAACTATTTCTGCAATTTAAGAGCCCTATTTTTGATACTGTATTGTGGATTTTTGTTGTTTGGTCCTGTTTTGGTTAGGATAAAGAATACTTATTTTTCAAAACTGGTGTGGTGTCCATTTGTAGTGTTTTTACTGTATTACTGTATGTGTTCACAAATGATTTACACACTGCCTCTGAGATAAGCCTGTCTGCTCGTGCCAAGCACCCAAGGGGGTGAGCAGGGGTTATTTTAGGAGTGTACCCCCCTTACACTGACTAGAAGCAAGGGCCCCTACTTGGACAAAGGTACCTACCTCTGCCAACTAGAGACCCCCATTTCTAACATTGGTGGTCAGCGATGAGGATTATGGACTTGCATTTGTGATTTTCATACAGTGATTGGTGTACACTACTAGTGAGTACAGACCATTACGCAACCACATACATTGATTGAGTTTTTCTGGGACTATTTTTTTTCTTGCATCTTGAGAACTGCCAATACTTACCATGAGTAAACCAGCATCCATTGCATGCATGGATTTAGAATTTGAAGAGGAGTGGCTTGATACCTACACTGTGCCACAGCTTAAAACCATCTGCAAAAAAATTAAAATCTCCGTGAGAGGCCTCACCAGGAAGGATGAGTTGCAAAAGGAGCTGAGGGCCTGGTTGGAATCTAGGAATGCCAGTGAGCATCCAGAAGAGCCTTTGATGGAGGGATAGAATGTAGATGGGCAGGAGATGGGGCCATTGGGCCTGACTGCGGGGAAAGCACCTTGCAGGGTGGGCAGCAGTGCATCTTCAAAAGGCCTGGGAGAGAAACAGGATGCATACATTGGAGCTCAAGAAGCTCAAGCTGGGGAAAGAGGATAAGGAGTTTATTTATTATTTATTTATTTATTTAATTTTTTTTATATAGAGCTGGTAAGACCCAGAGGCATCAGAACGCTTTATATGAGGAAGAACTTTGCGTCAGAACATAGTTACACAGTTACATCAGTTGCTGGAGCGTAGTTACATGAGTTATATGAGTTACAAAAGCATAGCATAGGCATAAGGATAAACAAAGCAGGCAGGGGGAGAGAAATTCAGGGGAGATAGGAAAGGAATTGGGGAGGTAGACAAAGGAATCAAGGAGGGAAGAGGTGGGGGAGAGGGTAGGAGACAAAGCGTGGAGTAGAGAAAGTAACAGTGTCAGACGTCCGGCTGGCTGGGTGATGGCTCCCAGTGGTAAAGGGATCATTCCCAGACTTCGGTTATGAGTGATTCCCTTGTCGCGGTGGGCTCTCTAAGCGGGGTCTCTGAGACTCCAGGGCATAAGTTCTGGATCCCCCCCCACAAGGGGAGAGGAATGCTTTGGCCACGGGCACACTCTGAAGAATGAAGGAGGGAAGAGGTGGGGGAGGGGGTAGGAAACCCAGCGGAAACACAGTGTCCAATGTCCAGCTGGGATGGAGACGGCTCCCAGCGGTATGGGTATCTTTCCCAGTTCTCCGCTATGTGTGACTCCCTTGTAGCTGTGGACTCTCACAGAGGGGTCTCTGAGACTCCAGGGCATAAATGCTGGACCCATCCCCAACAGGGGGAGTAAGAGTGCTTTGAACAAGGGCACACTTATGGAGGCCATACTAGGGACAGTGGGGCTTTTAGAGAAAGACCCTCACTGTAGAAGGGGAAATGTGAGTTGGTTCATTGGTTCAGTAGCTTGGGAGACTGCTGCCTCTATGCAGCCAATGTTGATGGTAGTAGGTGAAGATCAGTAAATGGGTACACAGACAAAATATCGAAAATAAAATATCGGAAAGACAAAATATCGAAGTTAAAATATCGAAGGTAAAAAATATTGGGAAGCAAATATATCGGATACAAAAATATCGTAATAGGTAAGTAAGTAGAAATATCGAAAAAAATAATATCGTATGACAAAATACCGACAATACAAAATATCGTGTAGTAATGGAAAAAATAAATAGTGTAGGAAAAAATATAATAATTGTAAATAAAAATTTGATAAAAAGGTATATATTAAAAAATTACAATATATTTAATATAAAAATATTTTTAAAAAACATATATAGTTTTAGGAGCGGGTTATTGGGTTTATAGGGGATAAGGGTGGGAAGTAATTTAAAAATAAATAATAAATTAATATATATTTGTAAAAAACTTTTTATTAATAATTAATTGGTAAATAATTAATATTAATTAGTTAATTAATTAATATAATTTGGTACATTATTTTATATAATAATTAATTGGTAATTAATGAATATTAATTAGTTAATTAATTAATATAATATCGTACATAATAGTACAAAATTAATAATTGGTAATTAATTATTATTAATTAGTAAATTAATTAATATAATTGTGGACATAATTTTAAATATTAAATAATTGGTAATTAAATAATAATAATTATTTGGTAATTAATTAATATTAACTAGTTAATTAATTAATATAATTTTGTATATATTTTAAAATAATAAATAATTGTTAATTAATTATTAATAATTAGTTAATTAATTAATATATTATTTTACATATTTTTAAATAATAATTAATTGGTAATTAATTAATATAAATTAGTTAATTATATTAATTAGCTTCATTTAGTTTAATATATATTTTTCACTTATTGTAAATTAATTTGGAAAAAATAATATTAATAATTAAATGTATTTCTTTACAGCTAATGTGCTAATATATTAACTTTATTGTTATTGTTAATTAATAACTATTTTGTAATTACATAATAATAATTATTTTTGGGTAAAGGAGTATTGTTAGAGTTCAGGGTCAGTTTTCAGTTCTTGGTTAAAGGGGTATTTTTAGGGTTCATGGTCAGTTTTCAGTTTTTGGGTAAAGGGGTATTTCTTGGGTTCAGGGTTAGTTTACAGTTTTTGGGTAAAGGTGTAGTTTTTGGGTTTAGGGTCAGTTTTCAGTTTTTGGGTAAAGGGGTATTTCTTGGGTTCAGGGTCAGTTTTCAGTTTTTGGGTAAAGGGGTATTTCTTGGGTTCAGGGTCAGTTTTCAGTTTTTGGGTAAAGGGGTATTTCTTGGGTTCAGGGTCAGTTTTCAATTTTTGGGTAAAGGGGTATTTATTGGGTTCAGGGTCAGTTTTCAGTTTTTGGGTAAAGGGGTATTTTTAGGGTTCAGGGTCAGTTTTCAGTTTTTGGGTAAAGGGGTATTTCTTGGGTTCAGGGTCAGTTTTCAGTTTTTGGGTAAAGGGGTATTTTTAGGGTTCAGGGTCAGTTTTCAGTTTTTGGGTAAAGGGGTATTTTTTGCTTTCTGGGTCAGTTTTTAGTTTTTGGGTAAAGGGGTATTTTTAGGGGTCAGGGTCCGTTTTCAGTTTTTGGGTAAAGTGGTATTTTTTGGGTTCAGGGTCAGTTTTCAGTTTTTGGGTTAAGGGGTATTTTTAGGGTTCAGGGTCAGTTTGGGGTTTTTGGGTAAAGGGGTATTTTTAGGGTTCAGGGTCAGTTTTGGGTTTTTGGGTAAAGGGGTATTTTTAGGGTTCAGGGTCAGTTTTCAGTTTTTGGGTAAAGGGGTATTTCTTGGGTTCAGGGTTAGTTTACAGTTTTTGGGTAAAGGTGTAGTTTTTGGGTTTAGGGTCAGTTTTCAGTTTTTGGGTAAAGGGGTATTTCTTGGGTTCAGGGTCAGTTTTCAGTTTTTGGGTAAAGGGGTATTTCTTGGGTTCAGGGTCAGTTTTCAGTTTTTGGGTAAAGGGGTATTTCTTGGGTTCAGGGTCAGTTTTCAGTTTTTGGGTAAAGGGGTATTTCTTGGGTTCAGGGTCAGTTTTCAGTTTTTGGGTAAAGGGGTATTTTTAGGGTTCAGGGTCAGTTTTCAGTTTTTGGGTAAAGGGGTATTTCTTGGGTTCAGGATCAGTTTTCAGTTTTTGGGTAAAGGGGTATTTTTAGGGTTCAGGGTCAGTTTTCAGTTTTTGGGTAAAGGGGTATTTTTTGCTTTCTGGGTCAGTTTTTAGTTTTTGGGTAAAGGGGTATTTTTAGGGGTCAGGGTCCGTTTTCAGTTTTTGGGTAAAGGGGTATTTTTTGGGTTCAGGGTCAGTTTTCAGTTTTTGGGTTAAGGGGTATTTTTAGGGTTCAGGGTCAGTTTGGGGTTTTTGGGTAAAGGGGTATTTTTAGGGTTCAGGGTCAGTTTTGGGTTTTTGGGTAAAGGGGTATTTTTAGGGTTCAGGGTCAGTTTTCAGATTTTGGGTAAAGGGGTATTTTTTGGGTTCTGGGTCAGTTTTTAGTTTTTGGGTAAAGGGGTATTTTTAGGGGTCAGGGTCCGTTTTCAGTTTTTGGGTAAAGGGGTATTTTTTGGGTTCAGGGTCAGTTTTCAGTTTTTGGGTTAAGGGGTATTTTTAGGGTTCAGGGTCAGTTTTGGGTTTTTGGGTAAAGGGGTATTTTTAGGGTTCAGGGTCAGTTTTCAGTTTTTGGGTAAAGGGGTATTTTTAGGGTTCAGGGTCAGTTTTGGGTTTTTGGGTAAAGGGGTATTTTTAGGGTTCAGAGTCAGTTTTGGGTTTTTGGGTAAAGGGGTATTTTTAGGGTTCAGGGTAAGTTTTCAGTTTTTGGGTAAAGGGGTATTTTTAGGGTTCAGGGTCAGCTTTGGGTTTTTGGGTAAAGGGGTATTTTTTGGGTTCAGGGTCAGTTTTCAGTTTTTGGGTAAAGGGGTATTTTTAGGGGTCAGGGTCAGTTTTGGGTTTTTGGATAAAGGGGTATTTTTAGGGTTCACGGTCAGTTTTCAGTTTTTGGGTAAAGGGGTATTTTTAGGGTTCAGGGTCAGTTTTGGGTTTTTGGGTAAAGGGGTATTTTTTGGGTTCAGGGTCAGTTTTAATTTAATGTACGCTGGATTTGGTATAGTAATAATTAAATTATTAAAGACCAACATATACTCACATTTAATATACAGTGCAACATTTCTGATAAGATTGTTACATTATAGTAAGATAATGATACAAATAGTTCAACATGATTGTAGAAACATTATTTTTATTTATGTTTCACAAATAAAATTTTATTTCATTACAAAATTCTTTTTATTACATTTGGTTTTATAAACATATTTTATAAACACAATGATAAGCAACTATACAGAAACATTATTATTTTCATACTTTTTGTACAAAAATGAATATTATTTATTATCTCTTTTACATATTGTAATTTCATAAAGAAATGTAGAAATAACAAAAGTATTTTTTACACTTTATTTCAATACATAAAATATTTATTATGTAAGTCACATATTTTTAACACATTTTTCTATTATTATAATTTTTGACAATGTAGTTATATTTCTAGACATTGTTAATATAAATATTATTCTTTTCATAATATGTATTTATTACATTCATTTACATATTTGTTAATCAAATCATTGTAGGATTAAAGTAAATATTTCTTTACAATAATAGAAACTTAATGTTCATTTTTGCATATTTAGTGAAGTATATATATTATATTTTATACTTGGGACCATTTTATTGCATTTGGGTGCTTTATTTTGTAACCGGGTTAGGTCGTTTTGGGTTATTTGGAAGAAGGGCTGATCGCGGTTGGGAGACACTTCACGTCGCTTCAGGTAAGGTTTATTTTATATGTTTTATGTGTATTTTAATGATGTTTTGAGATTAGTGACCTTATATTTTGTGTTGTTGAATGTGAGGGAGGTATGTTTTAGATTTCGAAAACAGATAATTACTTATGGTATATACACGTACTGTTAGTTAGTTAACTCATTATATATAGAGTGAATTTTAGTCTTTTACGGTATATCTACAAGTGAAATAATCTATTTTAATATGTTTGTACCTAATTACTAGCTAATTAATGTGGGTGGGAATGTCTGTTTTCTATGTTTTTGTCATAGGTGTACGCTACATCGGAAGTTCCGTTTTTTTTTAAAGGAAGTGTTTGTTTGTTTAATTCAACACTGCTTTACAAACACTTCTTTACATTTTTCGGTTTTGCTGGAGCGATTATTTCTATTTTTCAATTTTTTCGGGTTTTTTATGCTTATTCGATGGCTCTGGATAACGTGGATGTCTTAATTTTGGAACAGTTGTATTTTTACATTTTTTTGGGGTTAATTTGGCACTACCTGTATTACTTTGGTGGACAAGGAGGTTATTGGATTGACAACATGATTGGTAAGTCCTTGCTTTCTTATTTTGTGTGGGTGGGTAATGTTATTTTTATTATGGAATAGTTTTTTACTTGTTATTTAGTTTTAATGTGTGCATATATTATAATAATATCTCTATATATTGCATACATTAAATACTTTAGAAGCTCACGTTACATATTTTTCCATACTTAGGTGATACTTTTAGTGTTTTATAACATTTTGGGAATTAATTAGAGTAGTGTTTTGGCAATGATATTTAATTATTCTATGCCTTTTGTACTAGGGTAAAGTTTAACTTGTTCTTCCAGGTACTTGTGCATTTGTTTATTTTGCTTTGATGTTTTAGGGACAAGTTCAGTTACAGATTGGTCCATTCTAAATTCCTGGTAGCTCTGTTCTTTCTGTAGGCATTTAATGAAATTTTCAAGAGTAGGTTTGGTTCTGCCAGTTGATTGTACAAATGCATTGTGCCAACCTTCCACTGCATTGTTAGTTTTTGAATCTCCGTTAAGGGTACTTCTGTAAACGTTCCACCAGGGTATGAGGAATTTGGGATTTCGTCTGTGGCCAGATCTGTGGAGTCTGCCTACCCAGGTGTCTTCAAAGTAGTCCAGAAATTGACTTAATTTAGCTTCATTTTGTTTGTAGAAGGGGCTGTCTATAAGAATGTTGTAGTGTTCAGCTACGTCTGTTTCAGGTACATAAGCAAGTGCAATGAGTTTTTTAATTTGGAAAGCAAAAGATGAGTTTGTAGCATATTCGACACTTAGGGTAGTTTTTTGAAGGTGTCTCAATAAACACTGGTTTAAATGATAATAGCAGCCTTGAATGCAGGTATGGGGGTGGATTTTTATGATAGTTGAGAGCATTGCTTGCTCAAAATCAAGAATGATACTTTCAGGAGAAAAATCATTAGTTTTTTGTTTAATTATATTTATTAACTCCATATATGTGGAATTATTTTTGTTTGGTAATAGTGCATATAGCAAAGGTATGTTGCAGTTGTGGTAGAGGCCATGTATTGTGTATAATTGGAAAAATGGTTTGGGACAGATGTTAAATGTTCCATCCATCATCCAATATTGGCTTTGCTGCAGTTTAACTAAATTCATACTGGTACCAAAAATTATAAGCCTTTTGTCATTGTTTTCGTTGTCATAAACTATAAATGGTTGTTTATTTAAAGTTATTATTTGGTTAGCAGTTAAATTTATATCCTGATATGTTCTGGGAGATGGTGTTGTAGAAGTAATAGCTTTTTTAGTTCGTGCTATAGTTCTTTTTAAGGAGAGGATATTTGGCATTTGAGTTGTGGCAGTTTTTGGGATTTTAGGAATGGCTTCTTTTAAAATGACATTTGTTTGCTTTTGGGAACCTGTACTAGCTTCTTTTATATTTTCCAAAGCTGTTCTAACTTCTATTTCAGTAACATTAGGTGGATGATTGTGTTCCCTAGTATACAGTACTGTAGCTTCTTTAGTTGTTGCTCTGCCATAGCACTTATTAGAATAATATTTACAACATTTCCAATTAACTTGCATGCCATATTGCTTTTCTTGTGTATAAGTGTAACCCATGTAGCATAGTAATAGTTTTCCTTTCTGGCTGGTCACAAATTCGGCTCCTTCGGTCATTTTGTACTTTGTATATCTATAAAATGTATATATAATAGTTAATGTCAAATTAAATGTGATAAATAATCTATGTTAGTGATAAGTAGGAATGTTTATACTTACGTGTTTTTGAATTTACAGCAAAATTAGGAGCTGCTTGCTTCTTTAGTTGGGGATAATTGTTTGTGATGTTGTTGTAGCTGTTATGAAAAACATGAAAGTAGTATATTATTAATTAATGTTTCGGTACATTTGCAATGTTAGAGCTCATTTCTACTACAAAAGTGTATCTTCATGATTCACATTGTGAAGATACTTACATATTTTTTTAGGTTGGTCTTTGCCAGTATAGTTGTTTCTTCAGCTTCTGGAGAGTAGTTTGTAGTGTTGTCTTAAATAAAAAAAGGAACATATGTATTAGAATAATCACCATGTTGGTATGTTTTTTAATAGATTATCTGGTAATTATGTTCTTTAATATACTTACTTTGTGATTATTATCTGTATTATTCAGAATGTGGAGTTCTGTATTCTGTCTGTATATCTATTCGTTGTGTTTGCTCTGTAAATAAACAATATATAATAGAACATAATTAGAACAGTTCTAAAAGTTAGTATTGTTTTTCCACATTTATTTCAGTTGCATAATACTTACGTAGTAAAATGTATTGGAGAAATCGTACTGATGTCCTTAGTTCATTAGTAGTGCAGTTTTCAGTAGTAGAATCTACAGAAAAAAAGAAATATGTGGGGCAAACGTCATTATTTCTGTGTGTTTAGATTTATGTGCACATAATGAATCAATGTGAAATTACTTACATAGTTATTAGAATCTGTATTCCTAGGGTTTGTTCACAATTATTTTGAGTAGAATATTCAGTACTCGTTGTATCTAAAAAAATAGTTTCATATAATTATTTAGCATGTTAAGTAGTATGAATAGCAAAGGGGCACTGGGTATTTAGCAGGTAAGTAAGTAGTATTAGCAAATAATGCACTTTCTATTTTATTTACTTACTTAGAAGATGTGATAGTAGGTTGATAGTCTGGTTCTTCTAGTTGTTGTGCAGCAATTCGGATAGAGATGAATCTCCTTCAGTGACTTTTGGCAAGTAGTTTGTGCTTAGATTTTAATTGTTTATATAGGGGAGTGTCAGTAGTAATTACTTTGCTATTGGTTTATTTAAAAAATTAGGTTTGTGATTGGTTAGTTAGTATATTTGAATTTCAGTTGTGATTACTTTGTAGTAGAAGTGAAAAACAAAAACAAATTATAAAATTATACAAAGTAGTATAGAATATTTTTATATGTGTAGGTGATATAATTATACCAATAGGATATTTTTGACAAATTAACAGTGTGTCTATAGTATTAATTTAAGTATTGTGTGTTTATTTAGATGTGAACACATATAAAACGTTAATTAATTATGCAAACAGATGCATATAAAAAGTCGATATAGCTGATAATCCGATATTGAAGTGCACGATATTTTTGATGTCGATATTATAGTTAATGTCATTATTTTTTGTAGATAGCGATATTTTTGTTTTCCGATGTTAATGTAGTCGATATAAAAGTAAACGATGTTTTTGTATATCGATATTAAAAAATCGATATTTGTGTATATATCTAGTTAAGTATAGGAACCCGATATTTTTGATTTCGATATTTTTGCTCCGATATTTTTGTACGTCGATATTGTGAATCTCGATATTTTGTCAGACATTCCAGTAAATGAATATGTGTTGGGTGCCATTTTGATCTACACTGTAGTCAGTGGCTGCTTGCCTACTGAGGAGGAGATTATGTCCGCGTTATAGCTGCCAGGGGGAGAGACAGCCGCCATGATAAGATCAGGCGGGGCACCTCTAGTATCCCTCCCGGTAGCTTGTGACACTAAGCGAGGACTTCCTTTGAGGCCTGAGCTGTTGCTGCTATTTCAAACTATTATGAAGCCTCTAGGCTGTAAATGCTAAAGGGGCCTCCCTTAGGGTGATTGTTTTTGTCCCCTGGCGATGATCTTCTGCAGATGCCATTTTGGGGTCAGGCGCATTTCACAAAAAAGGCCCTTGGAGAGTATTGATTTCAATTGCCTTAAGAGACTAAAGGAGGACAATTCATTGATATATAGCTTTTGTAAGTTCACCCCTTGGGAGAGGATTGATCTGCCCTTATTGTCTGTTCTGGGCCCCAGTCTTGTGGTTACTCCTTCCCTCCAGCACATTATTTATCTTGCACACCGTCTCTGGCACTCGCAGAAGTATTAATGCCTATATTGTCCCAGCGGCCGACATTTTGAAGTTGAGGGACTTTCTAACTCATTCAGGTGCTGTTGGGGAGCTCCGGTCCTGTTGTCCCATAAGCCCCCAGTGCCGAAGCTCGCTGCAGCCTCTCTGCTTACCGGTTGGCTCTGGTGGCCCAAGGCTCCACTCCTTTGTTGCGCTCCACTCCACGAGGCTCCGCCCACACGGAACTCCGGTTGAGCTCTCAGTCAAGGCCTCGTCTCGGTCGCGGCTCAGGGTGCTTTCTCCGATCAGGCCGGGACATCACCGAGGATCCTCACTCTCCGCTTCACATCTTCAGGTGCGCCACATGCCTGAAGTCAGAACCACAGCCAGAAGAGGTTATGACGAGGGTCCAGAGCTCACTTGACTGTGGAGGGGTCAGCCTTTGCTTCAGGGAGAAATCAATGGGACCAAAGATGTGAGTATGGACTCTGTATTCAGGCTGGTGTCATTGGTATTGTTGAGGTCGGGCCAGGAAGGGATATTCAACAGTGTTGATCCTGAGGTCTGGGAGCTCCATCCCAGGAGCCATCTTTGAGCATTACAGAGAGATAAATTAACCCTAGAAGAGAAAAAGATGCTTTTAGAGCATGAAAGAGGGTTGAGGGAGTAGGATCTGAAAGCAAAAAGTTTAGAGATCAGTCCCTCCGGTGGCAGCACAGAATCAGTGCATGATTAAGGACTTTATAAAGCATGAGGACATTGGACAGTGGTACGGGAATGCTCAGACGTGAGTCCTGTGCTCTCCATGCCACTGGAATCAAGCTATTCAGGCTGAAGAGGTCTGAACGCCCGAAACCGGTCCTTGGATGCTTGTTTCCAGTCCAGGGAGGACCTGGATTAGCAGTTCGGGCTGGACTGTTCCCATGGGGCACAGGGTCAAGACTGATTTGCATATAGCTGGGTTCAAATTGGAAAGGCATGGTAAGCAAAAAAACGATGGATTTAGGGCCAGATCTCTGTACTGGGGTGAATGTATGACATTGTTCTGCATTCTGTCCATCACCTGTTGTTTTGCATTTGTCACCCCGAGTGGGACGGGAATGCTCAGACGTGAGTCCCGTGCTCTACATGCCACTGCAATCAGGCTATTCAGGCTGAAGAGGGCTGAAAGCCCGAAACCGGTCCTTGGATGCTTGTTTCCAGTCCAGGGAGGACCTGGCTTAGCAGTTCGGGCTGGACTGTTCCCATGGGGCACAGGGTCAAGACTGATTTGCATATGACTGGGTTCAAACTGGAAAGGCATGGTGAGCAAAAAAACGATGGATTTAGGCCCAGATCTCTATACTGGGGTGAATGTATGACATTGTTCTGCATTCTGTCCATCACCTGTTGTTTTGCATTTGTCACCCCGAGTGGGACGGGAATGCTCAGACGTGAGTCCCGTGCTCTCCATGCCACTGGAATCAAGCTATTCAGGCTGAAGAGGGCTGAAAGCCCGAAACCGGTCCTTGGATGCTTGCTTCCAGTCCAGGGAGGACCTGGCTTAGCAGTTCGGGCTGGACTGTTCCCATGGGGCACAGGGTCAAGACTGACTTGCATATGGCTGGGTTCAAACTGGAAAGGCATGGTGAGCAAAAAAACGATGGATTTAGGCCCAGATCTCTGTACTGGGGTGAATGTATGACATTGTTCTGCATTCTGTCCATCACCTGTTGTTTTGCATTAATTTCTGCTGCATCATGTTTGTGTTACATTTATCTGCACCAGTCAGGTGTGCATGTTCATTAAACCCTTGCAAACCAGATCATGTTGTCAAGGCTCTTTCTTACCTGTCTCAGAAATGATGCCGTGTGATATATGTCCGCCTCCGTTGCCCTTCTGCTGTGTTGGGCACATGTGCCTGTTGGTGTGGGGGGGGGGTTGCTGTGCACGTAGTTCATCCTCTCCGTCCACCTCTATGGGTATCCCCTACAGGTGGCGATGTTGTGCAGGATGGCACAGACAGCTATCATCTGGCAGCAGGTCACTGGGTCGTACTGCAAGGCACCTCCTGTATTGTGCAGTATTCGGAAGTGACTCTTAAGGATGCCGAATGTACGCTCCACCACATTCCTTGTGCTGATGTGTGCTCTGTTGTAGCGCTGCTCTTGAGGTGTTGCTGGGTTGAGGTAGGGAGTGAGTAGATACTCACGCAAGGCGTAAGCGCTGTCACCTGCAGGATGGGGAGAGAATGGTCAGCAGCATGAATGCAATGATACATGTGGGGATGGAGTAAACGATGATGCATCAATATGTACCTAGGAGGTGTCCCTCTCCAAAATCACCGTTGATCAGGCGCCTGTGGATGCCACTGTGAAGGAAAATGTATGCGTCGTGTGTGCTCCCTGGGAATTGGGCTACGAGGTCCGTTATGATGTGCTTAGAATTGCACACGACCTGCACATTTATGGAATGATATGACTTCCGGTTGCGGAAGATGTATTCGATGGCTGAGGACAGATGGGGACATGTGTGCAGTCAACACACCTCATCACATGGGGGAATTGTGGCACCTGGTAGAATTCCCGTTTGGTGCGGGTCAGCTGCTGGGGGGTTGTGGGGAAGGTGATGTGGCGATGTATGAATGTCAGCATGGCCTCTAGGAACCGGTGGAGGAAGCGTGCTAATGCGCTTTGCGACACGCCTCCGGTCTCTGCTATTACCCCCTGGAAGCTTCCAGACGTCAGCAGGTGCAGGCTGCATAGGACCTGGACATGGGCTGGTATGGCGTTGGTCCTACGGGTCTGGTGCTGCAGTAATGGTTCCAGATCTGCTATTAGGCGCATGATCATGGCACAATTGAGTCGTACACCTGTTCCTCGGTCTTCCCCAGCAATGTGATGCGCACCCTGAAGACCCTGTCCTGGATCATCCTCCTGCATTGAGCCTGGGCGTTGATCCTCCTCCTCCTAGCAAGCACGTAGGGGGCAGCCATTTTGGTAGACTTGTGGGGTTTCCAGGGGCATTTTTAAAGGGTTACTGATTGTCAGCACCTGGTAAAAAATTTTTTTTTTTTTGTTCCTTCAAATAACTTTACCTCCAATTTGAGATTCCCCTTATTTTGCTCATGCAAAATTGCGATTTTGAGCATTTTTGGTATTTGCGATTTTTCATGCATTCCATTGCGATTCTTTATTAGCGATTCGGTATTTCCGAGGTACGCTTTGGTGTTCGTTATTTCCGATTGTCTGAATTGCGATTCGGTAATTTACCGAGGGGATTTTATAGCGATTCTTTATTTTTTCCCGATTTGGAGTTGATGCATTGCATTTTCTGGTTTCGCTTTCGGTATTGGTCTTTTTACCGATTCTCTATTTTACCGGGAGGTATTTTGCTTGATGGATCTGCCAGATAGTTACTTGTAAGGTCGAGATAAAACAAAAAGCACATATACGCAAGGGGATAGCAGGGGAGGGGTAATGAGGGGGGAAAGAGAAGAGGAGGGTGACGGCAACATCATGGAAAGAGTAGGGGAAGGGCAACGGGGACACAAACCGGTAAACAAGTCAAAGCAATGTCCTGAGTCCAGTAAGCTGTGATCCCAGGGGAAGTGGTATCACTTCTCTATCTCTGTTGTGGGAGCTGTCCTTTATGCAGTGGACTCTCTCAGAGGGGTCTCTGAGACTCCAAGGTCTACATACTGGATCCTTCCCCAAAAAGGGGAGAGGGAGTGATTTGGCAATGGGTGCCATACCATACCTCAGCTGTGAGTGGCTCCCTTGGCGCAGTAGAATCTGTCAGCTTTGCTGGGGACTCGTGTCGGCCTCTGAGAAGTCTGGAAATCCTCTTTCTGAGTTGCAAGTATTTCAGAGTCGGTCGGGAGCTTCGGCGATGCAGACCGTCAAATGCTTTTTTGGTGCCTACCAAGCAGGGGACTCACTCCTTGACCCCAAGGGAGATTTCTTCAGTCCTCTAGTCTTTAGTAGAGCGTTGAAGTTCCAGGATTCAGTTGCAGAGTTTCGTCCAGGGATATCTGAAGTCCTGTTGCCAGGGATTCCTTACTTATATCTAAGAAAGGGATTTGACTAACTCTAGAGACCCAACTATGGGAGGATTAGGAAAGACTAGTGGCTACACCCATTTCCTTTGTCCAGTTTTGCATCAGAGCAGGGGCTGGTAGCCCCTGCAACCGGTTTGAACTGGGCTATGCACTGGGGCACCAAATGTGCCCCCAGTGCAGACTTCAAAGCACTCTCAGAGTACCCCCACCCAGCCCCAATACAATAAAGCCTGTCTGGGAGGTGGTGACACCTTCCTGTGACAGGAACCCTATTTTCCAGGCCTTCCCTGTCAGAGTTTTGGTCCGCAGCAGGAAGCCAGACTCGTGTCTATGGCTGCAGCATCCATTTTGTGATGCCAGGGCTCTTTTAAACTATTACCTGGTAGACCAGTGTGTACATGTCTCTCCCTCTAAAAGGGTGGAATTCTACCCCCGCTGCCCGGACTGGCAGGGGGGTAGGATTCCAAAGTGTTTGACACCAAACACGACATGTTTCATTCAGCCATTCCACAGTTAACATTTACCGCAAGGTTATAAACATTATAACTTATAATGCACTTAAGAGGGATGTATGACGTTAAAACGCATACTTTTACAACGCATACCGTTACAACGGGACTTTTACAACGCAAATACTATTACAACGCATGTATTTACAACGCATTTTTTTACAACGCAGGTACCTTTACAACGCATACCATTACAACGTAAGTATTGGTAAGTATATATAATTTTTTTAATTGTATATTATTTAAAAATATTTGTATTTAATGTAATTGTATTTAATTTAATTTAATTTAATTTTATTTAATTAATTTAATTTATATTTATTTTTATTTTATTTTTTTCTTGTACCCCTTTATCTAGAATTCCCAAAACTGACCCTGAACCCTAAAAATACCCCTTTACCCAAAAACCCAAAACTGACCCTGAACCCTAAAAATACCCTTTTACCCAAAAACCCAAAACTGGCCCTGAACCCAAAAAATACCCCTTTACCCAAAAACTGAAAACTGACCCTAAACCCTAAAAATACCCTTTTACCCAAAAACTGAAAACTGACCCTGAACCCTAAAAATACCCCTTTACCCAAAAACTGAAAACTGACCCTGAACCCTAAAAATACCCCTTTACCCAAAAACTGAAAACTGACCCTGAACCCTAAAAATACCCCTTTACCCAAAAACTGAAAACTGACCCTGAACCCTAAAAATACCCCTTTACCCAAAAACTGAAAACTGACCCTAAACCCTAAAAATACCCCTTTACCCAAAAACTGAAAACTGACCCTGAACCCTAAAAATACCCCTTTACCCAAAAACTGAAAACTGACCCTAAACCCTAAAAATACCCCTTTACCCAAAAACTGAAAACTGACCCTGAACCCTAAAAATACCCCTTTACCCAAAAACCCAAAACTGACCCTGAACCCTAAAAATACCCCTTTAAAAAAAACCTAACATATAACATTTTAAATATAATTATATACTTACCAATACTTACGTTGTAATGGTATGCGTTGTAGAAGTACCTGCGTTGTAAAAACATGCGTTGTAAATAAATGCGTTGTAATAGTATTTGCGTTGTAAAAGTCCCATTGTAACGGTAGTGCGTTGTAAAAAATGCGTTGTAATGGGTGTTTACCACTTAAGAGTATATGATCTGGCTGCATCACAGAACAGCCCCAGAGAATAGATTCCGAAGGCTGAAGAGGGGCTCTGCTCATGCATGGGCACCCTCTCACATGAAACCAATCACTCTGCCTTCAGGATTGATAGGGCCTGCCATAGGTGTGACTGATAGGTTTCTATGTGCAGTGATTTAATGTAGATATAGGTAACCTATATCTTGGTAAGGGGTGCATGCACCAACTTACCCAGGCTGCTGTAGCTATCCTGTCTACCATACTCCCAAGGGTACCTCAGTACCCAAACTGGAGTGTACCTATAGTACATGCAATCAATTTAGAGAGGAAGCAGCTACGCTGGGGTCCTGGATAGCAGGGCCCCAGCCAGACTAAAGTCCAAAAACAGTGAAACACCAGCAAAAAGTGGAGGTAACCATAGTAAGCACATCCTACTCTCCTACACTGAGGACTTCAAGATGCATGATGCCAGGGTGACATGTTCGCTCTGCACCTGGCCACACCAGTCACGACAGTGAGTAAACTGCTATGCTCCTGTGGTCCTCAAACCCTTTAATCCTCCTCCCTCCCTGGAGACCAACTGGACTTATCTGTAAGTCCTCCTGTGCAGTGTGTTTTCAAGTGACTCTCTTTGTATTTGTGCACCAGTTTCCAAGACCCTCTACACTCTGCTCCTTGCTCTTTCGGGATGCTGTCAAGTTCTCCCGCTGGAACTTTGAACCTGGTCCTGACACAACCTAAAATGAGAAGGTGAACATAGAATTAATATGCATTTTTCTACTTTTTCCCCATTGTTTTCAATGCTACCATCTGATAAGCCTAATTGTTCACTCACACTACCACATCTATATATGAGTGAAAATGTCAGTGGGCATGATAATATACATATGGTATATATCCATAACTAAAAGTGTTTTTGATAGTAACAATATGGTTTAAACTGTCTGTATGAAGTATGATACGCCTGAAAGGTTAAATCTGAATCTGACTGTCCACATTGCAATGTTTAGGTCTTTTTTCAGATTGACTGATTACAAAAACGGTCGAATTTGGCTATGTGAAATCTCACCATAAAAAACATTTGTGAGGTCTTTTAACTTTTGGAAACCCTTTCTTTTTCTTGAATATGTGTTAAAATTTGAAAAAAAAAACAGGACTGTCATAGGTTGGGTTCTGTGAAATCTAATATATGTTGATTTTTTAGAATTGTTCCTCCCGTTCTTCTTTCTTTCAGTTGGTATTGTGGTACGTGACACACCAATTAGGGTCCAAAAAGCCTTTGGCTTACTAGATGAAATAATCTGAAGGACATATCTTTGTAAACAAGATTTGTATATGAAAAGCCCTTTTTGTTTAGAGAATATCCAAACAATGAAGTCGATGTTTGATGTACTTTATTATTGTTAATTTTAAGTGTATGTCTTTAGTATTGTAAATAAGTGTTTTTTTATGTACTTTTGTAGCCCTGAAGAAGTCCGTGTGTGGACGAAATGCATTGGCGGTTGCAAAATGTTTTTTAAAAATAAAATAAAATAAAGGATGAAGTTTAATAAGAGAAAACAACATCGACTCGTCTTAGTGCGACAACTGTACGATAATTCTGATAACTGTTTTACCTTTCAAAAACAGTGTGCTGGGCTAACTGTTTCAGTGATCTATAGTTACTTGACCTAACTCTAACTTATGCCCCCACAATGCACTGCTTATAATCTTACATATTATATCACTCATGACACAGTCAGTGACATCACTGATGATATCACTGCTTTTAAAAAAAAAAATATATATATATATATATGTATATATACAATTATGTATATATATACATATATATGTATATATACGTGTGTGTGTGTGTGTATATATATATATATATATGTATATATATATATATGTGTGTGTGTGTATGTATACCCACACACACGTGTCAAGAAAGAGGTATCCTAAAACCTAAATGAGAGCAAGGTGTGGTAGAGGAAAGAGAAAGAAACGGTAGATATGAGCTAAAACTAACGCTATGAAAACACCAAAACAAACTTTAATGGGGAGTTCGGAGGTTAGGATTAAAAACGCAAACTATGACTGAAGGTTATTCAACTTCCCTCTACCACATCTTGCTCTCATATAGGTTTTAGGATACCTCTTTCTTGACACAATAAAACATCGCTGAGCTCCTGCCTCTCAGAGAGGGGGCTGTAGCCTGCATTACAACTAGGTTTGCATGCCACAATCCGGTGAGTGAGGTAAACCGTCCTTTAAAAAGGGATATCCCAGCACTCTTTTCTTGATTGAGACCCAGGGGTCCAATTCGTGTTTTTGAATTTCACATTTTCGTCTGCACATTTAATTTTCACATTATCACATATAATAAGGAAAGCGTATTAAAAAATGACACCTTCCTTTACTCTTGTATTTTCATTTCCTTCCAAGGCTACTTGATAAAAATGTCTTAGCATTTTCACCTGTGAGGAATAATATCCTTTCTGACAGTTTAGAAGATATGGCAGCATTTGTTCCCTCTCTGCCTTCATTCTATTCTGTCTCCAATGTCTTTATTATGACACTGAATTCAAATTAAAGAGTCTTGCCATTGCAAAAGAAAACCATATATTTGCAGTAGGGATTAAATATCAGTAGCAGAGTAGAACGAAAGAGAAAGGCAAAAATAGCATATGTTATGAAATTCTATGTTCTCCGGTAAATTTTGCAGATGGAATGTAGTGAAATGTACTGACAAACTTTCTGTGACCCTTTTTTCTTTTATTAAGAGTAATTTTATTGTACTCTACGTTTACTGGAACGTTTAAAATAGTTTAGTAGTTTAATCAATGTGTGACAGTTCTCAGAGGCAACCTCTCTAATTTCTGAGTCTCAGAAGCACATCAGAAATCAATTTAGAAAGCCTGAGTTGCTTCGAAGTACGTCAAAAATCATGACTTGCTGAAAGCCAATGTTAAGTGTTTGGAAACTGAAAATAATTAAACAGCCAATGACCTAAAATATTTTGAACTGTGAATAAAGGCAGGAAGGAAACCTTGGGGGTGCTGAAAAGAAAAACAAATTGTTTCCCATTTAGGTTTTTATTCCCACTACCTAATGGTGCAGCGGCATTTGCAGGCTTTATGTAGGCTACACACGACCTCCATGATGTGGCTAATAAATACTGGAAGCAGTGAATGAGAATTAACAATTTGAGCATTAAAATGTGCATTTAAAGATTGGCATTAAACGTCCTGCCAATCAAGCCATCAACCGTCACCAATCCATTCCATCGCCTTTGTGGCGAAATAGACACTACTGCTTCGCCGAAGAAAATCTTGCAGCTATTAGGCCATACAAGAGAAAACAACGAGGGACAATGATTTGTAAAACGAAGCATCAGTTCTCTTGCTGCTATTATCCTATATTGTTATGTTATATGAGACTTGTAACGCGCTCAATTACTCATGAGTATCCTGGCGTGATATGGACTGCAGATAAGCGGAAGGAGAAAGATTAGATAGCCTGATTAAAAAGATGGGTTTTGAGAAATTTCTTAAAACAACAGAAGTCCTGGCTGTGGGGCAGAGAGACAGGAAGACTGTTCCAGAGAGTAGCTACCTTGACCGAAAGTGACTGACCCCTCATCCTAGAGCGACGGAAGCGGAGAGTGGCCATCAGACGGTGGAAAGCAGATCGTAGGGATCGAAGAGGGGTGTAAAAGGCCACCCGTTTCCTAATGTAGCAGGGTCCTGAATCATGCAAAGCTCTATGAGCTAAAGTGAGGGCCTTAAACTACACCCGCTGGACCACAGGCAGCCAGTGAAGGTCTCTTAGAGATGTTAAATAAGAGCCTGGCCACCGCGTTCTGGATCAGTTGAAGTTTATTCACCAAGTATCCCGGAATGCCAATAAAAAGTGCATTTGCATAATCCAAGCGGGACAAGATGATTGCCCGTGCCACCATTTCCTTCGCCGGTTGAGGGAGTATAGGGAAGAATATACTCAACGACTTGAGTGTACCAAAACAGACACCCGTTAGTCTCTGGATTGTTCAGAGAACCTGAGATCCTCCCCGAACCAGACTCCCAAGTTCTTAGCCGGACCACCCTCAGAAAATGGGCGGGGGAAATCAGGGGGCCACAGGGCCTCTGTGAAAGGTGGTGGAAATTGACCATACAGCAGTATTTCAGATTTCCCCTCGTTGCACTTGAGTTTGGCCTGTGCCAGCCATGTAAACACAGAGGCAGGGCAACTCTGTGCGGCCCCTGTGCACAGGTCGGGGCCATTCCAAGTGAATAGAAGCTGGGTGTCGTCCGCATAAGCCATGATTTTGGCATCCAGCTCCTCAGCCAGGGAGATCAATGGAGTCAGATAGATGTTGAAGAGCAATGTGCTCAGAGTCGAGCCCTGGGGGACTCCGGTCGAGACCTCCCTGGCCGAGGATGAGAAAGGAGGCATCCAGACCTGCTGAGTGCGGGCATCCCAAAAAGATTCCAGCCAGGACCACACTGCCCCAGAGATGCCAATGGCAGATAGGCGGACAAGTAGAAGCTGGTGAGGTACCGTGTCAAAGGCGGCAGAGAGGTCCAATAAAATCAGAGCCGCTCTGCCGCCCCCGTCCAGGCACTCCCTAATAGTCTCCGCCATCTCCACCATCGCTGTCTCTGTGCTGTAAGATGTTCTGAAGCCTGACTGGGCCGGATGCAGAGCCCCAGATGTTTCCACAAAGGTTTCCAGTTGGCAGAAAGCCACCTCTTCGCAAACTTTGGCCAGTGCTGAGAGTAAGGATATCGGGCAATAATTGGCTGGTACAAAAGGGTCCACCGTCCGTTTCTTGGGAAGAGGGAGAAGCTTAGCTTGCTTCCATTGTCCCGGTACAGTCGCCGACTGAAGAGACCAGTTGACAATGGTTGTATCTTCAGCGCACACAATATCTGCCACCCCTGCAAGGACTCTGGCCAGGCACGGGTCTGAGGGAGAGCCTGACTTGAAGGATTTGAGAATAGCAAAGATGTCAGACTTCTCAGCCAGGGCAAACTGCGAGAATAGTGAGTTGGAAGAGGTACGGAGAGGGGGTGCTAAGGGGAAGCTCTGCAGTGCCACTGATGAAGCCAGGCTATCTTGAATTAATTGAATTGTATTAATAAAAAATGCTGAAAGCTCCTCACACCATCCTGGGGAGGCTAGGATGGCCTTATGCTCCGCGCAGGGAGACATAAAACTTTTAAAAATAGAAAAAATCTCTTTACTATTGTTATTGGCTTTCATTATTCTTTCAGCATAAAAATCGCTTTTAGCTTTCCTGACAGCTGTATAGTAAATTCTCTGTGCCGTGCGCAGATCGGATTTAGCTGCTGGGCAGTAAGCAACCCACCACTCGTGTTCCAGCTTCTTACAGCCCACTTTCATCTCCTTTAGGAAAAGGGAATACCAGGGCTGAGAGGGGGCAGGCCGGTGAGCCTTGGTAGGCAAAGGTTTACACGAGGATTCAACTCCCCGGCTAACCCAGGTGTTAAACCGGTCAATCGCACCCTCAAGGTCGGCAGCGGGGTCTACCTGAGAGCTGGAAAGGGCCTCTATTAACCCAAGAATATTAATCTTGCGGGTGGGAGGGCCGAGTGGCAAGGATGGCCAGTGAGAATATTTCCCCATGTCCCAAGAGAATGTTATCAGGGAATGATCAGACCAGATAACAGGCAATGGATCTTCAACATGCAGTTTGAAATTAGAAGATACCAAATTAATCAAGTGGCCCCTTGAGAGGGTTGACTTGGTGACCCACTGGGTCAGCTGAGTGAAGGCCAAAAGGTCCAGCAAAGCCGCGGGGTCAGGGGCCTTCAGGGTATCTAAATGGATGTTGAAATCACCCAGAAGGAGGAATTTGGGAAAACGCAAAACCCGTACGACAATGGCATTCCCCAGAGTCTTTAGGAAAGCACCAAGCTGGCCAGAGGGGCGATAGATCAACGTGCCCCCTAGTGTGAAATGGGGCGATAGGGTGAAGGAAAAATCAAGAGCCTCGCCCTCCAACAAATCCGCAGAGGTTTCGCATGCAAAGGCCCAGATTTCCCTGAACACCACAGCAGTACCCCTCTCCCCCAGTCGAGCGATCCGCACGTACTAAGTGGTACCCCCGGGGGACAGCAAGCTCAACCACCGGCTCAGACGACTCCCTGAGCCATGTTTCAGTAATAAACCATACATCGAGCTTATTATCCACTATTAGCTCCAAAATATTGGCAGCATGTCTAACCATCGAGCGTGCGTTAATGAGGGCTGCTAGAACGCCCGGCTCCTTAACAACTGTAGAACCCACGCTAGAGAGATTGGTGAAAGCTACAGCTAGGACACCCACTGGCAAGATCCAAGATAGCATTGCAGGGTTTAAGACGTACACGAGTGACCTGGTCCAATAATAGTAGTTCTGCGCGATTGTAAGCGCGCCGGCCCACCATGATTCCTGGATCAAAACCAGCAGCATAACTGGCTCTGGGCACGGACGCACGCAGACGGGCTTGCGCGCTCGATATGGCATCTGTTTTTAAAGGGGGTGAGGAGGCGACTAGAACACCAACCTCCACCTCCGCTAAACCGGAAGTGGTCTCCCTCCACAGCAATCGGGACCAAAGAGCCCGCGGTGGAACGAGGAATGCAACCGGCAATGTTAAAATACAGGCAAAGACATTAAAAGGTCCGAAAACAATGGCAAAGTATAAAAATGATTTTAAAAGATTTCCAGCAGTATAGCAGCAAAGGTAAGTGCAAAGGCAGCTAAACAGTAGAAAATCAGTATAGCATCATCCAACATACACTTCCACACGCGTGTCCACTGCGCGCTCGGTATGGCATCTGTTTTTAAAGGGGGTGAAGAGGTGACTAGAACGCCAACCTCCACCTCCGCTATTGCAGATGTACAATAAAGCCCTAGCTGAAGATCTGAATTATTATTTTTTTCCTCCCTGACTAATATCTCCATAATGAGTTAGCTTCTTAACTAATTGATAATATCATATGTCCTTCTGCATAACCTCTCCAAAATGGAGTTTCTCTTCGTCCTAACTCTAAATACCTCATGCCTCACTTCTCCCCCCTTATCCTCTACCATTTTTTGACTTTCTTTTTGCTTCTTTCCCAACCCGCATGTATGCATCCAATTTGCTTCTCTGTCTTTCCTGTTTAAAAAAAAAAAGATTTATATTGCATGGGTATATTAGAGTAGCAAATGCCACTCAGAAACACACAAAATATTATGACAGAATAAATACAGCAGGATGTATCACTGGATACATTTACAAACTCTCACAATGTATTTCAGCTTTAGTATTAAAAATATTACGACCTTAATCCTATGTTCTGCTACAAACTAGCAATTCTGCTAAATAAACACTGTCACCTTAACTGTGCGTCGTAGCTTTTCATGTCTTTCATCCGTCAAATTTCACGCTTACAAATCAATCCTGACTTTAAATGAAGCAAATCTCAACGTTTCATATTTCCTGTGCTTCTTATGTACCTCTCTATGTGACCACTCCATTGGAGTTCCCAGAGGACTATCATTCCACTTTTAAAAAGATTCTACTCATTCCTTGTACTCTTTTTGTCCTTCAAGTTTCTTTTTATGGCCTTGTCCTGCACATGAATACATAGGTGGCTCGTCAGCCTTTGGCTTGTTTGCATGAGCGCTTTTGACACATTATGTGAGAAAATGGGGTATGAGTCTGCGTGGATTTTTGTCCCTATCTAGTTAGGTCTACTTAGAATATCTTGTATGAGAGTTTTTTTCTTTTGTTGAATCTTTTTATTAAACTTATTCATCGACATACAGTACATGTAGCAGAGCAGACAGTAGATAGTTACACCAGGTATGTATTACAATATATTTACATAACAGCACACAGTAGACATAGCTAAAGGGGTAGGGAATTCCACATGGGCACCACTGCGCAGGGATGTACCCACAGTAGCTGTTCCAGGGGCTCCATATTCAAGACCACTTCCGGGGACAACCTTGAGCTACATATACGGTCTTTTCCCTGAACATGCTTCAACTTTGGGTGGTTGTGTGGATCCCCACAGTTGTGCTATGTTTCTCATTGTTAACATGAGCCTAAGGGTAACCCATTGTTTGTTGCAGGTGGAGAGGTCGGTGGGCTCCCATACTTTCAGGAGACATCGCCGAGCCTCCAATGGCAGATCTAGAGTGAGGACTTCACTGAGGATGCGTTGTATATTACGCCAGTATGTTTGGATGAGATCGCACTCCCACAATATGAGAATGAATGTACCCTCTTTCCCACATTGTCTTCTACAATCTTCTACTTCTGCTCTAACCATACAAACCAGGCCAGGCCCTCTAATATAGATTCTGTGGAGAATTTTGAGTGGGGCCAATCTAAATCTGACCTGGATAGCCACCTCCCGTGGGGAAGACAATGCCTCCTGCCTGTCCTGTATCCATTTTTCCCTGAGTGGCTGGAGGGGGTCCACCATGTTGTTAATTCGTTTTTCATAAGTTAGGGAGATGGCTCTCTCAGGAGTATGAGAGTTCTTGAAGTAGAACTGGTAGCCGTATTCAGTAAATCCCAATATTAAGCGATCCACTCTGGCCAAATGTGTGTTTTACTCATGAACCATTAGGTCAATTTCATCCACGTAGGACAATGCCCCTAGGTCAATATCTTGCAAAATCGACACTATGCGGCCAGCAAACAGTCCAGGACTGTTCTTATACCCCGTAGGGGGTCAAGAAAAGTGAGGCCGAAAGCCTAGTGCCAGGAAGGCAGTTCAATCTTGCTTTCAGGTGCTATATATTGACAAAAAAAGCCATTGGAAACACATCTAATATTGTTTTATATTTTTTACAGACTTTATTATTTGTAAGTACCACACTGTGTGCGCCCTGAATTGCAAATGTGCATGTATGACTGTTATGTGATCTAGCTGGAAGCTGCCTGGGATTAAACTGTAATGAATTCATTAGTTGCTGTTGCTGCCAGAAACTCCTGGAAAATCTGGCACAATAGTGACCTTTGCTGCACTGTCAAGGAGAGTCATTTCCCATGTCCTGTTCTCAGTGTTTGTGCCATATTTTGAGGTTATAGCCACAACTTACTTTTTCTGAAATTTGGGTTTAAATTGAGAAGGTTCCTCCTCATTCTTTATCTTAACGTCAGATGAGCACTGTGAATCCCTCTTCAGGTTGATGTACTCTTCCTGTCTGCTGTCAGTACACCCTCCTCTCTCATGTTGTTTTGCCAATGCGTCCTGGAAGGAATGAGAAGGACAAGTATCATAAAGCTGATACCTATTGGGATATTCTCAAGAACGTGTGATAATTATTGCAAATTTGCTTAACTTTGCACATCGCAGTCTATCGCGGGAAAATAACGATGTGTTAACGTTTTATTCCCAACATGGTGATACCATGCGAAAGTTTCATGCTAACGCGTCAAATGACCGCAATAAAATTACTGCGACAGTAAAAAAACATGAATGTGAAAAAAGATGCGATAAAAAAATCAGCGATAACCAGTGACACGCCTGCAATTCCCATGCGTCATGTGGGAAAATGCGCTACAAAAGCACCGAAAAACACAAACAAAATTATTTAAACTACGTAGCACCATGGAGGAAGCCGGAGCAAGAGAATGACCAGAACCCCACAACTCCCCAGGAGGACCAGCCTGGGATCTTGGGGTCACGGAAGGGCAAGGAGAAGATGACAAGGAAGATGAGGTTTAGTCCGCAGGAAAACAGGATCATCATCACGGAGGTGATAGAACACCCTAACAACTGTTCGTCACCTCCAACGTGTCATTGACAAATAAAAATGCAATATGGCAGTCCATCCTGGACAAGGTGAATGCAGTTGGAGTAAGGAGTAAGGAGGAGGACAATTGACAAGAGGCTCTGGAATTATGCGAAGAGCAAAACCAAGAGGAAACTGGCTGACAACCATCAGGCAGCAATGCAGGCAGCAATGCAGACTGGAGGTGGTAGTCCAGCGGAACACCAGGAGCTGGATGAGATGGAGGAAATGGTGTCCAAAGTCATCAGTGGGGAGACAGTGGCAGGAGTTGGAGCTCCGGACACTGCTCGATATAACCTGACACAACAGCAACAGTGTGAGTACTGTTGAGTACTGTGTGAGTGTGAGTACTGAGCAGGGACTGGGGGGAAGGGGGCGATGGGCACAATGGCAAACATGCACAATTAAGTATAGCACACTGCACACCCACATTGACTCTGGATCATGTCCCTGATCCCCTTGGCACACTTCTGCACACATTAAAAAGCAAGTATGCCCTTGTCGACTATGGGCACAAAGGGGTCCTTCCTCACACAGCACCAATCTCACAACCAACCCATGCACACGTGTTAAAACCAGAAAAGCTGCGTGTCTGTGAGCCACACTGACAATGCAAGTGACACTGCATGACGAATAGCATGGCTGCAGTCCAATTATCATTACATGGTGCACGCCAGGACACTGAGGTGGCCGAGTGTGGACCACATCCGTAAAGGAGCAGGTCACACTCTGACATAACCACGTGCACAAACAACTCGTGAAGTCAACAACACATCTGCGGATAAACCATGCCCAAGAGTCCAAAATCCGACCAAGAGCCAAAATTATCCAAGTCTGCAACATCTCGGCACTGTAGAAGCACAGAAGTCAAAGGCACACCGCCTCAAAGGGATAAGGGGCAGCAAAATCACAGCTGCAGTGGCAACTCTCCCACAATGCAGCACACACACATAGCAATAACAGCACATCAACATTGACAACAACGTGGTACAAAGTGCAACACTTTCACTACAGAACAGAGTACACAACTGGTTGCGCTTGTGCTTAGACACTGGCCAATCACATCTGGCATAGCAGGAAACTGTGAGATGATAATGTACATGTACAACCACACATCCGTGATCTAGTTCAAATGTCTACTGTCCCGCATCAAATAGTCAGCTCCGCCCAAGCAGTCACAATGTACATTGTCATGCAGTCTGTATGTAAATGTGAACGCATTTCCCTTTCACATTGCAGAGGGACAATCAACACCTCCTGCAGAGCAGACCAGACAACTCATCAGTGATGATGAAGAGGACCTCCACATCTTCAACACAGATGCCGGTAGGGAGGCGGTAGGGAGGACGGTGGCAGTGTCTCTCCCGATCCGCTTTGCGCTACAACAGACAGATTGTAAGAGCTCTCCTCGCTGGTGCTAATTTTAAACATTTTAAACTTAAATTGAAATATTACTGTGTGACAACTGAATTGCATTTTAAATATCGAACTGTGCCTTACTGGGAAGTTAAAGGGGGGCCTGGCACTTACTTGGTAGGGAAGCCTGGGCTCAGTGTCTGCTCCTGCCCGCCCGGTCTGATGCGGTACCCAGTACCGTTGCGCTGAGGGCGGGATAGGGAGAGCCAGGTACTACCGCTTTACCACTGGAGCGGTTAGCGCTCTAGTTGCAGGAAGAGAAGGGCTATTTAGCCCTCATGTACCTGTGGGCGCACAGCGTTCGCATGCAGGAGGAGCGCCGTCAATGCGCCGATGACGCGCCAAAGAGAAGCCCGTCTGCAGCCGTCCGCGGCCGATCGGGGCCAGGGGCCATAATCCCTGGTTGTCCGGATAGGGATTATAATGCAGACAGACGCTTTAGTTATACAACTCAGAAGCTACTGAGTCTGCAGACAGCATCCTCTCCAGGCTGTGCCCCTGAAACATGGCCATGTCTGGAAGGCCCGTTCTCATGCCGGCACTGTCAGTTTCAGGCCTCTTTTGTAAGTTATCCTATAGCTCCCCCTTTGGAGCACACACTGAGAGGGTGGAAGAACTTGTTATGCAATATTCGATCTTTGCCAAAATATTATACAGAGGTTTGGGATCTCATCTCCACTGTTCAGCCTGAGCTCAGTTTCTTGACCGAAACTTGGCTGAAGCAACACTCGGTACCGGCAATTACCCTGGGTATTCCAGAGGGGTTTAAAATGTTGAGGCTGGATAGACCTGTTAAAAGTGGAGGTGGTATTGCCATCATTTATAAGAGTGGGATCACTTTCTCCATACTGGATTAGAGTAGTACTGCCAGCATGGAAGTAATGGTCTTTAGGATCAACACTCCCACAAAGGCCTGTTGGAAAGGGGCACTGGTATACCGCCCACCGGGTCCAATTACTAATTTTGCTATCTCATTAGTCGTAGTACTGGCCCCACACATTAAATCTGGCAATGATTGTTTATTGTTAGGGGATTTCAATGTGTATAGTGATTTGCTGGAAAAGCCTGAGGCTCAGCCCGTTCTGGCGGACTTATCCCTATTATAATTAGTGCTGTATAATAAGGGTTCTACCCATTTAGCCGGCCATATACTGGATATGATTCTTTCCAACTCTTCGAAGATTGTATGTAGCCCTCCCATGCAGGGGAACTGGTCGGACCCCTCTGTTATTGAATTCACCATGCATGGCATGGTAAAATCCGGTAATTGGTCCCCAGCTTCATCTTTTTTTGCGTAGACAGTGGTATAAGATTTCATTGGAAAGCTTCCAAAATGCACTAACCGAACCCCGAATTGAAGCCTCGGATAATATTGAGATGGCTTTATCTAAGTACAACTCAGCTATCACCACCGCGGTCGACTCCATACCTCCCATGAAACCTTGCAGGAAGCGTCCTGCACAGTGTCAGGAAGTTTGGTACACAGATCAACTACGCTTGCATAAACAAGCTTGTAGAAAGTTAGAAATGGTCTGGAGAAGATCTCATTCTGAGGAGGATAAAAACTGCCATCAAGTCGCACTGACCAGTTATCATAAAAACAACAAACTTGCCCGAAAAAAACATATTGCCTCACAACTAACTGAGGCTGGCAATTCTTCTAAGGTATTGTATCAGATCCTACAATCCTTTACTAAGCCTAAGGCCTGTGAGAGTCATGATCTGCCCTCACAACAATTATGTGATGACATCTCTCTATATTTCACCAACAAGATAGAGATGATCTATGATAAGATCTCTAGGGTGAGCAATCTTATGAGCTTCCCTTCGTTGTCATCACAGAACTTTACGGCCACTAATTCTATCTCGCTTACTGCGTTCCCTGCTATTAGCCTGGGTGAGGTTGAAGTATTAATTGGTCAAGTTAAGTCTGGCTCCCCCTCAGACCTTATCCCTGCAAGAGTTGTTCCATCTCTGGTCAAGTTACTTGGTCTATGATCCAGTCCCTTGTCAATCTCTCCCTCTCTGAGGGCCAGGTACCACAGGAGTGGAAGATGGCTCAGGTGAGGCCTATCCGCAAGAACCCTAGAATCCCCTGTACAGAATTGTCCAACCTCCGACCCATCTCTCTTCTTCCGTAATTGAGCAAGCTAACGGAGAAGTACGTTAACATCCATTTGTCGAACTTTATTGAACTAACTGGAGGCTTAGATCATTCCCAGTCCGGATTTAGGCCCAACTATAGCACCGAATCAGCGCTCCTTTCGGTGACTGATAACATCAGAATGTCCCATGATAAAGGGAATTCCATGATTCTGATGCTGTTGGACCTGTCCGCAGCGTTCGACACGATCTCCCATGATATCTTGCTCAGTCGTCTGGAAGAGGTGGGGCTCGGGGGATCGGCGCTGTCTTGGATGAGTAGCTTTTTATCTGGCCATACGCAGAGGGTCAGTATGGGCTCATTCCGCTCTGCACCTGTGGGGGTGCTGCAAGGCTCTTGTTTGAGCCCCACTCTTTTCAACATTTATGTGGCCCCCCTCGCCAGTCTCATGAGGTCATATGGATTCATTCCCGTGTCGTATGCTGACGACACACAGCTTCTCTTCCCTTTGAGGACATTAACCATGGCGGTTAAACAGTCCTTTTCCGATGGCATGAGGGCTGTATCACAATGGATGGCTGTGAATTTCCTGCAGTGTAATGTAAGGAAAACGAGGGTGATGCTTTTTGGGAAAGCCCCACTGTTGTAGACGCCGGACTGGTGGCCATTAGATCTGGGCCCCGTCCCCATCCCAAAGCAGGTGGTGAAAAACCTGGATGTCCGCCTGGATCAAGGTTTATCCCTAAAAGAGCATGTCAACCAAACAGCTGGCTCCTGTTTCCATGTTATTGGACTACTCCGAAGAGTGTTTCCACTACTACCGGACTCTACCAGAAAAACCCTTGTCCAGGCTCTGGTGCTCAGCGGCCTATATTATTGTAATGGGCTACTGATCTCAGCGAGTGACAGTTTACTTAGCAGACTTCAGGTGGTCCAAAACACTGCTGCGAGGTTAGTCTTGAATGCACCACCCAGATCGTCATCACGCCCCCTTTTGGAAAAGCTCCACTTGCTGCCTATCCGCCAACGGATTCAATTTAAAACTTACTGTGTCATTCACAAGGGTCTGCCCAATCTGGGCCCTACGTATTTGGCGGAGAAGATTGTTCCTTACGTCCCAGCTCGTGCTCTCCGCTCTAGCAATCAATCCCTTCTTCATGTTCCCCCCATTAGAAGGGAAAGAATGGGAGGAAAGGTTCTTTCCTACCTTGGCCCCTGCCTTTGGAACAAACTCCCTGCCACTCTTAGGTTATGTTCGGATCACCTTGCATTTAGGAAACTGTTAAAAACGTTTCTGTTTCAAACTTAGCATCTTCCTAGGACCTCAGGACCGTCTACTCATTTTCTGTTGTTTGAGCGCAGAGATACTCCTCCGGGAGTCGATTCTAGCGCTATACAAACCCATAAATTAAATAAATAAATAAATGCCCTACAACATCTCATGGACAGCTACGGCAACCCACCTCTAAGAACAGGGCAGCCCAGCTGCATCAAGGAGACCCCCACCCCTGCACAGACCACACAGCAGAAAGCGCCCAGCACCTCACCGAAGAACACATCACATTCCAAGGCCAGGTGTTAGACTGCCAGAAGGAGGTGGGTGAATAGGTACGGGTGGGGTTCGACCACATGGCAGTCAAACTAGATGACATACGTGGGTATCTGAGTCACATCAGGGACCAAATACACTCCCTAACAAACACTCACAATTCGCTCCATGATGTCCAACATTCTATGCCTAACATCGCTGGCTTTTGAGAGCAGAACAACTTTCTAGTCAGCGTGGCCTCAGCAATGTCAGCCGAGAGTTGGCACAGATGCTGAAGATAATGGAGAACATGGAGTGGGTGCATGCGGGAAGAATGGCTGCCACGGATGCACACCAGCGAAAAATTGTTGGCATCTTCCATGCCCTGCAGATTCTCATTATCGCATTGCTGTCACTAATGCAGTCGCTGATGAATGCTGCAGGTACTTCTGCACACACATCTCCTGCCCCTGATGTGTCAGGGGCACACAGTGCTGCAGACCAAACATCAGCACCCAAATGTCAGACAGATGACAGAGGACGAAGATGCAGGTGATTCCACCTGTGTATTAAGAAGGAGCCAGTAGCAATCTTCTCCGCCATGTGCCCTGTTTCAGCTTGGTTCTGCTCTCTGCATCATGCCCTGTAACAACACCTCCCACTGTCCTCGAACACTCTGCGACACTCACCTTGGACCTCAACATGGACTGCCACATTTTGTTTGCTTACCAATGACACAGCAATCAGACTGCGGACTGTACTCTTCTTCTTCCGATGTACTTGTCAATCCCTAAATGACTCTGGCTGACCCTCCACTGGGCTACAATGTAATGTGGGGTTTGAATGGCCATGTATTGCTCCAGCTCCGACACTCCACTGAATGTGAATAAATCATTCAAATTCACACAGATGTGTCATGTCCATAATCAATCAAGTATGAAAGTATGGATGAATGTGAGGACATTGATTGCACCTAAAGATTCACCTTGGGAAATGAAAGCAATGTGCATGTGTGACTTTGACACACATAGGCAGTGAGATGACTGGGAATGTGTGCACTAGCTGTGGCCTCATTCCTCTGAAACAACAATTGTGCAATTCCACAACTTTGCCCCATGCAATGCTAGAAATAGCACTGTGTATAAAATGTCAAAGTCGTTGGCAGGTCTAAAGTAGTGTCCCCCATCACAGAACATCTCTTGTCATACCTACTCACACTCAACTGGGTTGACACAGCCTGTAGTGATGGATCACATTGATCCACATGGCAAGAAGTTGGACACCATACTCACATTTCTGAAGACACGTAAGAGCACAGGTCTATCAGACACTATCCCAACCACAATGTCTGGCTCACAGAGGTGGAGCTGGCAATAGGGACTCACCCCTTAGTGAACTGCATCAGTGAATCCCTCACTGTGTACGAACAATGCTCATTGAGGCACACGATTTCTCATTCTAATCAATACTCATCACAGTTGAACACTAGTGAAGTTGCGTAGACTTAATTAGCAGGTGCGTGTCAGTACGGGCAATACAAGGGCCACGACATGCAGACCAATGCATCAGGCACTAACAGGCAGCATTTGGTCATGGTACAGTTCCACGTGACAGGCGTTGTGCATGTGCCTGGTATATTCTGCCATTGCGTAGGTGGCTCACGTAGAACCAGCACTCTTCTGACCTGCAGCAGTTATGTGGATGATATGCCACAGCTCAGAGCAATGAGTCATATGTGTGAGCAATGTTTGAACGTGTTGGTTGTTGTGTACGTAATTGTCAAGGGCATTCCATGCTAGAGTGCTTCAAGCAAGGACTTCTGTGTGTGGGGTGTGGATACGTTGTTCTTTCATTAGCGCTGTGCGTAGTGTGTCTCTCTATTTCTCTCTTTCTCTCACTCTCTCACTTTCTCTCTCTTTCTCTCTCTCCCTCTCTTCCTTTTTCTCTCTCTCTCTCTCTCCCTCTCCCTCTCTTTCTCTCTCTCCCCCTTTCTTGATCTCTCTCTTTCTCTCTCTCTCTCTGTCCTTTGATGAGATCCTGACACACCATCTTATCTTGAATTTTGTCTTGCAGGCTGTGACATACAGATTGTCCAGAGAAGACCCGCCATGACTCTTTAAATAGTTGTTTTGAGTTTATTTTGAATAAAGTAATTTGTTTTGAAAATCAAAGATGAATGAATGATTCTCCTTTTTCTGACGACACTTGAATGTTAATTGTTGTAATTGTGCAACATCAGGCAAATTGTTTTGTTCATGATTTCCTAAAGTTGATGTAAAATATCTTTGTCCGTGGGGGGGGGTAGGGCCCGGGGGGAAGCCTGGGGAGGTGGCGATGGGTGTTGTGGCATGATCAGTAGCTCCTTGGCATCTGTTGTTCTTCTGGTGTGGCTGTGGGCTGGACTCCCATTTCTGGTGCAGGTTATCGTCCGACTTATTACCAGGTAAGAGAAGGTGTTAATTCCCTACTGCTAACGCGCCTTATTGCATGTTTTGTGATCTTATCGCTGATCTGGCTGGTCGTTGAGAATGTTGTGAAGTGGTGTTTTTGCTACTTTTTGCATGAGAACACCTATGCATCTCATTAGCGTTAGTTGCCGGTGTCATCCGTGGCGATGTTTTTTGCAGCTACTATTGCAGGAAAACTGGCGATGTCGGCTGTCAGCAACAGCTTGTGAGTAGGGCGATAACTCTATTAGCACTTTGGCTGCGATAAAGTGCCGCTAACTCGGCAATTAGTCCTTGAAAATGTGCCCCTAGGTGTTTTAACTGTATGCTATCACACAAATTATAGTATATGTCAGAGAGCCTCCTCGAGATTTCACTTTTTCTTTAGGTTTGGGTGGTTCGTATTATTTTTTAACAATCTCCGGGTTCTGCTTGGCAGTATCCTTGTCAGAACTAGGTTTGCCAAGTTGATGTTTACTGGGTCAAGTTTCCAAACTATTGTGACCTATAGAAGTATATACTTCAGCAATAATTATATGTAGCTCATGTTCCTGGTTGAGCAGTGTAACCTGCGCGAGCCGCAGGAGTGCAGCCAGAGAAGGTACGTCACCTTTAATGAAGGTTAACACAGAATCATTGAGGACACTACGGCAAAGTTTCCCATTAAATTCATCCCCAAATCCAGGGCAGCATCTGTTTCATGTTCATTCTGTATTTGTTTTACACATCCAGCAAGACTGACATAGACATAGTACTATGTGTGATGGTGTAGACAGCAGCAAAGAACGTGCCCTAAGTGGTGCTGTCACGTATTATGGGAACCATCCCATGGGGAAAGCACATAGTAAATATTCTGAGCTTGTCTTGTGTACTGTAAGGGGAAACACTGCTTCAATGTTTTTTTTTTTGCCGATTCAAAAAGCAATTTCCTCACAATTTTTGGGAATGTTACCCAGGGTTGAATGTATAATTACAATACTTATTGTTGGCACTGTAGGCAACTGAGGTTTCCCTGCTCGGCCTGTCCTTGCCGGGATAGCCATCTAAGTGTGACAAACATACTGAGTTAAATGTCTGTATAGTCTAACTAAACTAGTGTATAATTGCTGTGGCTGAATAACATTGAGACCCTTTAAACTAACGGATGGTGTATAACCAGCTAACGCTGGCCAGGTAGCCCCTTCATTACTAAGGGGGCCCATACATACTGGAGCAAGGACATGTATTTAGATGCCTCAGAACCAATTTTTTGAAGTTCCCAATGTGAAAGTGCAATTTCGAAGAGCTGATATGCTCTGTTTTGGTGCAGTACAGCAACGTTAGTATATTTATGAAATGTTTGTGTATTGGAATCCACAGCCGGAAAATTGACCCAAGAATAAGAGACTTCTGGCGATACACCTACATTGCTAAGGGCATGTCAATATAAATGTGCAAGGACTGCAGGTCCGCAATTGTCTGCAATTGATATAGGCTTTAACTTTGCCATTCTATAAACAGAAATGAAACAAAGTGCAAATACAAATAAGGGTAATCCTTTTAAAGGTTCAAGCTTGAACAGCCAACAGAAGAAATTAGGTGCTTCCTAAAATATTGTGGAGGATGTTCCTAACATCACTGACATCTCTAGTGGTAGGTGTAATGGTACTATGGGCACAAGTATTACTCAGGAGAAACACTGAATAGGTACCAGAGCATCGTTGGTGACACCATAGGGTCGATTCCGATTCGGGAAAAACCGCTCCGAATAGCAGTTCGGAGCGTTTTTCCCGTACGAATAGTACCCTGCAATGTCCCCCGTACGTACGGTGAAGTACGATTTGTACCAGGAGCCGTACTCCGTACGAGTCGTACAAGACACCGTACGACTCTAATCTCCATACGATTCTCCCTCGGAACCCGCTGTACGCGACATCTGTATGGTTCGCGGCTGGTTTTTACGACCCAGCAAGTACGATACGTGTCGGGTACGCACCGTTCGACCCTTTTTCTACGGGAGCTGAAAACAGCTGTAAAAGCAGAGTACGCGCCGAAACAGGTGCGGAATGGCCCCGCCGGGTACGGTGCGTACCCCCCATGATCGCAGGGGTACGCACCGTACCCCTGCGATCATGGGGTGTATGAGCCATACCCGCATTGTACGATCGGTGTACGAGCCGTACCCCCATTGTACGATCAGTGTACGAGCCATACCTCCATTGTACGATGGGTGTATGAGCCATACCCCCATTATACGATGGGTGTACGAACTGTACCCCCATTGTACGATGGGTGTATGAGCCGTACTGTGGTAAATAAATAAATAATTACCGGTACTATTTTTCTATGCATTAACTGAAAAAGGATAGCTCAATAAATAAGAGGCAGAATCCGTGGTATCTGAGTCATACGGGCTTTAATTAGATGGCTCGAGCCAATGGACCATCGGGTTCCATCACCTGCAAAGGTTCAGGAAGGGACAGACACAGGACAAAGGGAAATGGTAGCTGCAGCATCTCATTAACATCATACAGTATATATAGTAAAACAGTACAATTGCATTGAATACAGTAGGCGTAACAAGTGACAAACGGAAGATAAGAACATATGGGCGTGAAAGAAGGCGTGCACAGGGCGTGCACAGAGACATGTGATGTAAACGTCACAGAAGTGTCATAAATGGGTGAATACATGGAGGGGGCTACCTGGGCAGCTGGAACCTTTAACCTACTGGTGCGCGCAAACGGGTCATGACGTGTAACTGGGGAGAGCTGGGGGCTCTGACTTCTAGCACTAGAAGAGGAGACTAAAGTCTGGGAGGTCAGAACGACCTGTACCTATAGCATATCTGATATCTTGTGTTTGGAGTACATGTTGCTTGAATCTAAATGTCATCAGGGCAAAGGCTACTTGTCACTAAGGCTATTGCATGCATATATTTCCTAATGTATTGCGTGTGCTAGGATTCTTCTATGGATACTAGACTATAGATGAAGATGTTTATGCAGTTCGTTAGCTAGGAATGTGAAGCCGGGGAGCTGAACTGATAACTATAGGCATAACATATTCTTGGCAGACAGGCAGGCAGGCCTGGCCGGGCACCGTGCTGCTTGGCAGAAAGTAAGTAAAGGGTCAGGGATGCGGGAGGGGCTGCATCGCTCCTCGGAGTGGTTCAGGAGACTTGAGGCTCGAATCTGGTGTCCGGGCCCTGTGAGGCCTAGAAACGGGTGCAACTCGATGATTTAACGTGCACAATGTAAAGACGTTGGCAACATAGGCCTAATACTTGTTGCTTTCAGGAGAACTGGATAACTGGCATACTGACGTTGGACACAACTATAATTGCGTCTTTATTCGGTCAAGGGGGTGAATATGCATATTAATCATGCACATATAACATACGATGGGGAACACGTAGGGACACATGACAGGGCAAAATTCAATTTTCCTCATTCCCTCCTTGTTCCCTACGTTTCCTTCAGGAAACATCAATATTCATGATACCATCTATCTGTTCATACAGCATCATTTGCTCGTCTCTTATCTTCTGGGAAGGGGACTTTGGACTTGGAATACAAGAGGTAGCGCACAAGCCGCAAATCGCAGGGCCACATTGTAAACAGAGACAACAACTGAATATGATCATTACTACTATTCCTAGGAATGACAGTACTTTCCATCCCCAGGCAGATATTATATTCCAGAGCCAACCGGACCATGTCCAAGTGCCTGGATTCTGGTGTAGCTGATGGGCTATTTTATGAAGTCTAGTTATTGCTGAATATACAGACGGTGCGTTATTAGGAATGAAAATGCAGCAACTAGATCCGATGACTCTACAAGCTCCGCCCCTATCGGCCAGTATTACGTCAAGAACAAGGCGGTTCTGAAGAACGACAAATCTCATAGCAGATTGCTCTTCTGTTAAGTTACCTAGGGCAGAAGTAGTCTCATTCACTACTGCTTCAAGGGTTCTGGTTAACCTGCGTATTAACTTACTATTCTGGATAGGTCCTATGAAGAAAAAGAAACCTTTATTGAAATCTGTATACTGTTCTAATGCAGTTTCAGTCTGATCGACAATTGGGGACTCGATTTCCCTTCTATGTCTGATGTGTACTAGATGTGTATTTCTGTGATAATCAGATGGGGCTAGGAAAACTGGTGGCAGTAGGAAGGCAATGTAACATGTTCCATCCCAATCTAGGGGCAGGCGTACATATGCGGTCTGACCACATACAAAATATGAATGACGTGAGGCTTTGAAAGTAGATTTCCCACTGTCACTATACTCGACCACAGTAGTACAATCACTGTGTCCTAGATGTACTGAACCATTCTTTCTAACACATAACTCGCCTTTCACTGGTAGGACTGTTATAGCAGGCAAGTCTGGAGTAGTCTTGGACTGAACATTCAAAACCATGAAATTGGAGGAGAAATTACCTAGATCGTATACTTCATTTTCTAGATCTAACCCTGTCCTATGGGAAAGACCTTCCTTGTCTGGGAAACATGTTCTATTCAAAAGGGACTTATCATCTAAAGATGATGTTAACGTAAACCATGCTCCACACGAGCCATTGTGTGAAAACGAATAGGGAAAGAGTGGCAGAACTCCCTTCGGTGTCTGGTAAGGGGGGAGTCGACCACACACCCAACAATTAGTGGCATTGCTGGTCTGATGTGAATAGTGTAACATACGTATAAAAGTATTGTTGCGCATTGCAAGTCGGTAGGATAACTCGTGAGGGGGTAGTTCACTAAATGTGTGCTCTACTGTATCATTAGAGGAAAGATGTACATGCGGACCAGGAGGAGGAAAAAATACATGTAAAACATAACTTATACATGTGATCGTAAGACTCAGAAATAACATAAACAATAGTGTAATAACACATCTGCTTCGCAGATTCTTACAGTAACGTATTTTCTTGGAGTTTCGTCTAACTCTCTCACTATGGGGGTCTATCTCATACATGTCAGGAACCTGTCTAACCGCTTCACCCGAGAGGGACTTAAACAATTAAACTGTCTGACTTGCTAGACCTTAATTTGAGTTTATACTCCTGCTGCGGAGTTTTCTCTAACAGGGAAAGTTTAGAGTCAGTATCGGGGCAGTCCTTGAAAAAAGTCTTTGGACGGAGTCCATGGAAACGCTTGATGTGGCTGGAGTGTAGCCAGCCCTTTCTGCCTTCCAGCTTCACGGCAGTCCTTGTGGTCATCAGAACAAGTTTCGGCTCCTTCCAGCGGGGCTCCAGAGGGCTTGAACGATCAAAATTCCTTACGAGGACGAGGTCGCCTGGAACGATCTCGTGCGGTTTCACCTGGGTGTTGTCTGGAAAGGCAGCTGCGACCTGTGAACGACAAGAGAGTAGTGCAGACATCAAGGAAGCTAGGTAATCTGTCAGCATATTACTGTCAACATCGGTAATTTTACGTGGCATAGGTGTACCCCACATGTTTGGGGGACGTCCAAATACAACTTCATACGGTGACAGACCTGAACGGGAGTGAGCGACCATTCTCATGTAGAAAAGGGCAACCGGCAGGGCTACCATCCAATCTACACCTTTCTCGGCACATACCTTCGCAATACGTATTTTCAGAGTCTGATTGTGTCTCTCGACGAGGCCAGCTGCCTCGGGATGTCGTACGCAGTGGAACTTCCACTGGTACCCTAACAGAAGTGATACTTGTTTCATGAGTTCGGATGAGAATGGCTGTCCGTTGTCTGAATACACGACCCTGGGCAAACCATAGCGTGGGAAAAACTCACAAACCAACTGCCTGGCAGTGGTCGCGGCAGTGTAATCTGGGACTGGATATGCTTCTGTCCATCTGGACAAAGCGCATACAACTACAAGGACATACTTGAAACCTCGTCATTGATCCATCTGGATATAATCCATCTGGAGGACTTCAAAAGGGTGGTCAGGAGGATGGAATCCACCTTGTTCCACGGGGACACCTTTACCTGGATTGAACTGACAACAGATCATGCAGGTACGTACTTTCTGCTTTGCTGCTGCTCGTAAATGCTTGTTAAACCAGAGGTTCTGGATACTGTCTAACATAGCTTTTTCTCCTAAATGTGCTGGACTATGTGCTGTATTAATAATGACTTGAACCATAGAGTCGGGGAGAAACCATGTGGTTTTTCCCTTCGTCAACCATCCCTGATCTGTCTGGACCCCTCCTTGTTCAGACCATTTCTTGATTTCGTCTGGGGTAGCATGTGTCTGGATATCTAGTACGTCTTGTGTAGGGTCCTTAACTGTCATACAAGTTGTCTGAACTGGAACATCTGTCTTTGTCGTGTTAACTGGAATGTCTGGAGTCTGAGCTGTAAGCTTGGCTGTTCGATCTGCTAGATCGTTACCCTGGGAAATGATGTCAGTGACTTTCGTATGTGCTTTGCACTTCATAATCGCTATAGCTGTCGGTAAATGTATTGCTTCTAACAGAGCTTGAATGAGGGGGCCATGCTGAATCTTGGCTCCATGAGAGGTCATGAAACCTCTTTCTTGCCAGAGGACTCCAAAGTCGTGAACGACTCCGAATGCATAACGTGAATCTGTATATATGTTTACTTTCAGGTTCTTAGCTCGTATGCAGGCTTGGGTCAGAGCGATGAGCTCTGCTGCTTAAGCAGACAGGGTGTCAATGCGATGTGTTTCTATAACTTCAGTTTCAGTAGTCACTGCATACGCGGCTACTAACTCTCCTGTACTAGTTCTCATACATGACCCATCCACGTAAAGTGTCAGGTCTGGATCAGGTAATGCAATGTCCGTCAAGTCTTGTCTTGGCTTTGTCATGGTGTTAATAACTTCCACACAGTCATGTATGGCAGGATTTGATGTAATCGAGGGTAACAGTGTAGCAGGATTTAAAATGTTGCAGCGTCTGATTTCTATGTGTGGCTGAAACAGTGTCAGTTCATATCCTGTTAATCGTGCAATTGTCAAGTGTTGAGTCTGTGTTCGGTTTAAAAGAACTTCCACGGAGTGTGGAACTTGTACTGTCAGGGAGTGTCCTAACACTATGGAATCACTTTGTCTGATAGCTAGAGCTGTGGCGGCAACTGACTTGAGGCACGCAGGCAGAGCCTGGGCTACTGGATCTAATGTGCTAGAAAAATAAGCACAAGGCTTGTGTTGTCCTGCTTGATCTTGCGTGAGAACAGATAATGCTGTACCATCACGTTCAGTGACAAAAAGTGTAAAAGGCTTACTGTAGTTTGGTGTCGCTAAAACAGGTGCATTACATAAAGCTTTCTTTAACTCATTGAAAACAAGTGTATGTTCCTGGGTCCAAGGAAGGACAGTCGATGTCGCTGCCTCCTGTGTTGGCAACTGTATCATTGGTTTGGCTAGATCTGCATACTGAGGGATCCATTGTCTGCAGTAGGAAGTGAGGCCGATAAAAGCTCGTACCTCCTTCTGTGTCTTGGGCTGTGGAAGATGTGCTATTAACTGGATACGGTCAGGTGTCAACTGTCTACCCCTCTTGGACAGCAAGTGTCCAAGGTATACCACTTGCTGGACACAGAATTGCAGTTTCGAAGGGGACACCTTGTGCCCCATTTCTGCCAGAAAATACAAGACTGTCAGTGACGCACCCTCGCAGTCACGTTCTGTTTGGGCTGTGATCAATAGATCATCGACATACTGGAGCAGGGCAGTGTCAGTTGGCATGTGAATACTGTCTAGTTGTCGTTTAAGTGCTTGACTGTAAATACTAGGACTTTCCGTGAAACCTTGAGGAGCACGTGTGAATTTATAGCTTCTTCCATTTAAACAGAATCCGAAAAGGAACTGGCTGTCTGGATGAATGGGGACACTAAAGAATGCGTTCTTGAGATCAATAACAGTAAAGAACGTAGCTTCAGAATCAATGGCAGTCAATAGGGAAGAGATATCTGGAACCACTGGGTACTGGGGTATGATACATTTATTAAGTTCTCGAAGGTCAATCACTAATCGATAAACTGGAGGTGCATTTGGGTCAGTACGTTTAAGAATCGGAATGATAGGAGAATTACATACATTGGAGTCAGTTTCTACAACTACTCCTTGAGCAATGAGCTCGTTAATTATTTTCGATAAGGCTGCTACAGCCTCAGGTGGCAATTTGTACTGTCGGATTCGTGGCAATACAACACCTTGTTTCAGAGTAACACGATATGGTGTAATGTGCATACAACCTACATCAGTTGGACCTTGCGCCCATAAATGATGTGGTACATTCAGTAATCTTGGATCAAAATCACGTAACACATAATGACCTTTAAAATCACGTAAAAACAATCTCACTCCTTCCGGAGAACAGCATATTACAGCTCCTAATTCTTTCAATGTTTTAATACCAAGTAAATTTTCTGGACATGATTTCGTAAGTAACAAGTCTGTAGTTCGGGACAATGGACCAACTTCTAGGGAAACTGGTTTCGATATTTCATTAACAATAGGCTTTCCTGAAAATCCCAGGGAAACATTTCTTGAGCCTGAGAGCGGAGCCCCTGGAACCTCGTCATGACTGATGGTAGTCCTACTTGCCCCTGTATCAATCAGAAACTTTCTGTCTTTCCCTAATACTTGACTGTGTACATAGGGACCCTCTTGATCTACAGGAACCTCGATGAGAGGCAAGCCAACCTCCCTCTCTAGGCTGTTTCATGAATACTGCTGATATTCTGGGTAATCTGACTGTGCGTACTGGTACATCTGTTGTGTAACGTGTTGTGTGGCAGCTATAGGCTGCGGTACTGTAACTGTCTGTTGTGCGTTCTGCGGTGGTTGCGAATTCTGCGGAACATATTCCTGTCTAGGAGGACGCGGTCTCTCTTTCGTCTTACCTGTAGCTATGTTGTGTTTCAGAACTGCACATTCGTTTATATAATGACCTGGCTGTTTACAGTAATTGCATGTCCCTTTAACGGGAGCTGCAGAATGAGTAGTCTGATTCGTACCCCTCTTCTGACTATCTGCTGGAACAGACTGTGCAACTAGTACTTTCATTTTCGTGTCTTTCATACGTCTCCTTTCGTGTTCTTGCTCTTCCCTGATTCTGTTCTGGTGATACTGTAACATCTGTAGCATTTGGGACGAGGTATTAGCTTGCCATGTACTCTCGACTTTCAGTACTCGATTTTTAACTTGTGGTAAAGAATTCTCAACTAGTTTGGTAACAAAAAGATGTGGATACGACTCACTACTTGTTTTCAAACCGCTATTAATAATGAAACATTTCTCAAATCTGGAATAAAAATCCCTAGTGTCTTCGTCTTGTTTCTGTTTACAGGCTGAGATGGCATCCCAGTCTTCCTTTTTCGTGCTTAATAATCTTGGCAAGACTTGTATTAACAACTCGGGCAAGGCTTTGGCTTTTTCCCCGAGACCAGTACCTGGGACTCGTGTATTATCTTCGGTTTCTAACGCGGTCCAGTCAATCTTTTTCTCTCCCACCTCCCATTCTTTTTCTTTAAGTTTTTCATATATGCCCGCAGGCAACAGGACCTTTAACATTTTGATGATATCTGGATACGTGTATTCTCCCATACGGAGCATGTCTTTTAATTCACGGTGGAACCCTGCTGGATCTTTATCGTGACAGGGCACTAACTTTTTCATTTCTAGTAGTTCTATTTTCGTTATAGGGGTGTAAACAAATACTCGTTCGAGCACACCCCCCGTTCCCTTAACAGGATGCACTTCTCGCAACGGATTCTGTCTATCTATGTAGAATGGGGGTGAAACAGGAACAAAATGCGGAGTCAGGAACGTTCTGTATTTGTGGCGCTGTTCTAAAATGACGCTAATCAGATCGGTACCTAGACCTTTCCATCTGTTTAGGAGTAACTCGTTCAGTACATTATATAAAGGACCTGGATCAGAATGCTGATCCTCATACAGTGTAATGAGGTGCTGGATCATGTACATACCCACCAGTCGCTGTTCGTCTGGGGGCAGTTTCAGAAACATTTGGGCCACTATTTCGTCTGAAAACGTGGTAGAATCACTAGTCCATCGAACTGCTGATCGGGCTAGTTCTTGTTCATGCATGGTACTAAGCTCACTGTAACCTATTCGTAGTTTCAGAACTTTATCGGTAGCCTGGAATAATTGTTCAAGAGAACACTGTTCTGGTACGGGAGGAGGAAAAGCTTTCTTGTAGTCTAGGCGTGTGTGTCTATCAGAAGGTCTTGTCCTACCTACATACGCTATTCTGGTGGGATTCTCGTTGTCTATATCTTCGTCTGAAGAGTCATTCTCTTTCTCTGCTATTATTCTTGCTTTCTCCCTCTCGTGTATGCCTATAATTTCTTTACGAATCTTTCTGTACATGGTTTCTATACTATTCAGTGTCTTGTGTTTTCCGTCTGCTATATTGTCACTCCATCTTATCAGGACTTTCATCTCTTCTGGATTTTTATCAGGACGATCCTGTTCTCTTATTAAACAATTTATTAAAAAATGCAAAATCATGCCTTGAGTCTCGACTTTCCTATGTGCCATGGCTTCATGAATACTTTCTTGTTTCTCCCCTGTTCGAATGAAATGATATATTCTGTCTAAATGTTCTTTCATATCTGATATGGTAATCAAAAAGTCTACAACTCGTCATAAACGTACGGAATGCAATATCATGTGATCTTCACCTGGCACTGGGTCATATCTACAATCAGTAAGGTACTTTTTGAGGGCTTCGTACGTGGCCACTTTTGGCGTACGCTGTAAAGCTGCGTCTCTCAGCGTCAGGCGCTTTGTTTGAGGCGGGGTGATAGGAGTACCTCCCCCTGCTCCTCCTGAACTAGAATCATCAATTAATACTGACTGTGCGGCTGCTGGTAACGTGACTGGTAAAGTAGGTGTACGTAATGTGGGTTGGTCCTGGGGTACTGGCATATTAACAGGATTCCCGGGACCAACGACTGGAGGCACAGTAATTACATTATTAACAGGAGGTTGAACTTGAACAGGCGGAGTAGGATTCGTATTAGCATATTCTGGGACAGTGTCGTCTAGATAGGAAGAAAGGAAGATTTCGGCTGCGGTCGGTTTATGACGTAGCTTAATCGGGACCAATGGTGGCGGCAAATTACAGAGTGTTTCCGGGGTCGCCTTAGGCAAACCCTCGGCGAGAAGGGCATACATACCTTTAATAAGGGCATTTCTCTGTCTGTCTGACTGTTCTGCTCTAACTCGTTCACCTTCTTCTAGTAATTCCCTTTCTTGGGCTTTTTCGGAGGATTCCCTACTTAATTCTGCTTTTCTAAATTCCTTTTCTGTTCTTTTATGCGATTCTTTACGCCATAATTCTATGGCATCTTTCTGGGATTGTCTGGCTTTCTTTTTCCATAATGCTTCTTCTACTCTCATGATGCACTCGGCATCCCATGTTCCTGACACAGGCCATCTATATTTCTCTTCGAGATCTTTGGTGTAGTCCACCCATAAATCTAGATACAGTATGGCTTCTAAGCCATGTTTATGATACATGAAATGTCCAGGACTGTCCCTGGGAGGGACAGGAACTGATTCTTCGAGTAACCCTTTTCTGGTTTTTATCTGACGTAACTTTGAAAACAAAGGCATATTTGAACCGTACTTGAACTTGAACACAATACACAATGAACACAGTAATAAATAGCAAAACAATCACTCATACCACGACATCAAAAACACATAAATAACAGTTCGAACAGGTACCTAATACATTGAAAACATAATACTTGAATTTCTCGAGAACAGACTTACTAGAATTACTGGATGCACTGCTAAAACAGTACAGAACATACCGGTCTCCTAAAGAGACACGTCATACCGTATCCACCTAGGTGAACACGTCGGACCGGATCTGTGTACCCAAACCCGTCGGACCGGGCACAAATTAATGAACCCGTCTAGATACGTTCCCAGCAACGGTACTCACCGGGAAGCAAAACTGAAGGCCTCGGACTGGACTGGACTGCTACGACATCTGGTTACTGCTACGCACTACGCATGCGCCTCGGGCTTCGGGCTTCGGAAACAGGTGGGCCTCCGGATACCTCGGACCTTTCTCTCTCGGCTTGGGCTCTGGTCGGGACGATCCGCCTTCCTCACCGCCTCGTCTGGATGCCGGACCGCAGTCTCCGTCTCCTCCGTGGGCCTGAGGGAGACTTGAAGCAGAAATATCTGCACGTGCACAGTAGGGGTCCGTCACGGCTGTAGAAGGGTCAGGGGGCCTGCGTTACATCGCCGGCGCGTGGGGAAGGGGCTCGTCCCTATTCGGGCGCCATTATGTGGTAAATAAATAAATAATTACCGGTACTATTTTTCTATGCATTAACTGAAAAAGGATAGCTCAATAAATAAGAGGCAGAATCCGTGGTATCTGAGTCATACGGGCTTTAATTAGATGGCTCGAGCCAATGGACCATCGGGTTCCATCACCTGCAAAGGTTCAGAAAGGGACAGACACAGGACAAAGGGAAATGGCAGCTGCAGCATCTCATTAACATCATACAGTATATATAGTAAAACAGTACAATTGCATTGAATACAGTAGGCGTAACAAGTGACAAACGGAAGATAAGAACATATGGGCGTGAAAGAAGGCGTGCACAGGGCGTGCACAGAGACATGTGATGTAAACGTCACAGAAGTGTCATAAATGGGTGGATACATGGAGGGGGCTACCTGGGCAGCTGGAACCTTTAACCTACTGGTGCGCGCAAACGGGTCATGACGTGTAACTGGGGAGAGCTGGGGGCTCTGACTTCTAGCACTAGAAGAGGAGACTAAAGTCTGGGAGGTCAGAACGACCTGTACCTATAGCATATCTGATATCTTGTGTTTGGAGTACATGTTGCTTGAATCTAAATGTCGTCAGGGCAAAGGCTACTTGTCACTAAGGCTATTGCATGCATATATTTCCTAATGTATTGCGTGTGCTAGGATTCTTCTATGGATACTAATTCAGTAATTCTCGTGCCTGGAGACAGGAAGACTAGACTATAGATGAAGATGTTTATGCAGTTCGTTAGCTAGGAATGTGAAGCCGGGGAGCTGAACTGATAACTATAGGCATAACATATTCTTGGCAGACAGGCAGGCAGGCCAGGCCGGGCACCGTGCTGCTTGGCAGAAAGTAAGTAAAGGGTCAGGGATGCGGGAGGGGCTGCATCGCTCCTCGGAGTGGTTCAGGAGACTTGAGGCTCGAATCTGGTGTCCGGGCCCTGTGAGGCCTAGAAACGGGTGCAACTCGATGATTTAACGTGCACAATGTAAAGACGTTGGCAACATAGGCCTAATACTTGTTGCTTTCAGGAGAACTGGATAACTGGCATACTGACGTTGGACACAACTATAATTGCGTCTTTATTCGGTCAAGGGGGTGAATATGCATATTAATCATGCACATATAACATACGATGGGGAACACGTAGGGACACATGACAGGGCAAAATTCAATTTTCCTCAGTACCCCCATTGTACAATGGGTGTACGAGCCATACCCCTATTGTACGATGGGGGTACGGCTCGTACACCCATCGTACAATGGGGGTACGGCTCGTACACCAATCGTACAATGGGGGTACGGCTCATACACCCATCATACAATGGGGGCATGACTCGTACACCCCATGATCGCAGGGGTACGGTGCGTATGTGTTTGTGTGCTTTTCCGTACGACTCGCCCTTACCTGACGTGGACCGTACGAATCGCGTCCTCATACCCCGGTCCGGATCGTACTCGTCGGGTCATACGGCATGTGTACGAGTCGTACGGTATGTGTACGAGTCGTACGGTTCACGGTTTCAGCCTTGCAATACGTACGGATCGCGACGATTCGGACGGATTCACGGAATACGGATCGTACTTCGTGACTCGGACGGACGGGTTTGATTCATACGGAGAGGGCTCCGGATACAAATCGTACAGACGTTTTTTTTCCCGAATCGGAATCGACCCCCATGTAGCATGGATTCTGCTGGGAATCACTGACACAATATCGATTACAGAAATATCAACAACAAAAATATCGGAGCCGAAATATAGATGTTCACAATATCAAAGTCCTTTCTACAATATGGGAAGTACAAAAATATTGAGAAAAAAAATAGTGTTGTTAGAAATATCGTTTTTAAAAATATAGTTTTTTTAATGTTAAAAATAATGTAAAATGAATAAATAAGACATATGATTAAAAGAAACATACTTTAAATTAATTTTATATGCTTAAAATGATAACTAATACAGATAAGTTAAAAATAAATGAAACATATACATATAAATTACAATATATATACTTACTAAACATTTATAATTAATCATTTTAATAACTTATACATTGTTAAAAACATTTTAAAAAGTATAAATACATATATGCAAAAAACAATAATATACATAAAATATACAAAATATATATATAACAAATTAAAAAATTAAAATATTGTTAATCTTTTTAAAATAAATTATACACTACATTAACTTAAACAGTAGAGAACATATTGGATAGCGGAGGGGATAAAGCTACTATTACCACTGCAGAGAGTGCAACAGTAGGGAAAGTGCTGGATAGCGTAGGGGTAAAACTTACTATTCCCACTCCAGTAAGTGCAACAGCAGGGAAAGTGTTGGATAGCAAAGGGGTTAAAATTACTATTCCCACTCTAGACAGTGCAACAGTAGGGAAAGTGTTGGATAGCGTAGGGGTAGAAATGACTATTTCCACTTTAATAAGTGCAACAGTAGGGAAAGTGTTGGATAGCGTAGGGGTAAAAATTACTATTCCCACTCCAGAGAGTGCAACAGTAGGGAAATTGTTGGATAGCAAAGGTGTTAAAATTACTATTTCCAATCCAGATTGTGCAACATAAGGGAAAGTGTTGGATAGCGTAGAGGAAAACATTACTATTCCCACTCCAGAGAGTGCAACAGTAGAAAAAGTGTTGGATAGCGTAGGGGTAAAAATTACTATTCCCACTCCAGAGAGTGCAACAGTAGGGAAATTGTTGGATAGCAAAAGTGTTAAAATTACTATTTCCACTCCAGATTGTGCAACAGTAGGGTTAGTGTTGGATAGCGTAGAGGAAAACATTACTATTCCCACTCCAGAGAGTGCAACTGTAGGGAAAGTGTTGGATAGCGAAGGTGTTAAAATTACTATTCCCAATTCCAGATTGTGCAACAGTAGGGAAAATGTTGGATAGCGAAGGGGTTAAAATTACTATTCCCACTCCAATAAGTGCAACAGTATGGAAAGAGTTGGATAGCACAGGGGTAAACATTGCTATTCCCACTCTAGATAGTGCAACTGTAGGGAAAGTGTTGGATAGCGAAGGGGTTAAAATGACTATTCCCACTCCAGAGAGTGCAACAGTAGGGAAAGTGTTGGATAGCATAGGGGTAAACTTACTATTCCAATGCCAGAGAGTGCAACAGTAGGGAAAATGTTGGATAGCAAAGGGTTAAAATTAACATGCTTATCAATTAAATATTTTTTTAATTAAATAACCAATTAATACTTAATTAACAATAAATTATTTATGAATACCAAACTGTAAAATTAATATTTACTTTCATATTATAGAATTATTACTCACCCTATTCCCCTATCTACAACCCACTCCTAAAATAAATTAACACGGTTAATATAATTATAAATAAATATATTAATACAAAATTATTTACCAATTTCTACAAATTATTATTTAAGTTACTATAATTAAATTACTTCCCACCTTATTCCCATAGAAACCCACAACCCGCTACGGTAATCAAATGCAAAATTTACTTTTAAAAAAATGACTAACTTCTAAATATTAAATACCTATATTTAAATAAATTCAATACTTAACAAAAAATATGGAACACACACATATAAAATACATACTAAAATACATAACACTAATATAAACATCAATATGAATAACAGCATTTTTTTGCAAACAATATTACTGACTTCAATATTAATAAAAATGAAATTTCCTACTTTCCGGATCGATATTCTGTTCGCCGATATTCTTGATGTCGATTTTCTGTCCCTTCGATATTTCCAACTTAATATTTCTGTGGTGTGAAATAAAAAACTCAATATTATGGCTCTGCACCTCTGCTGCTAAGCAGAACTGTGCTTTGGGATAACAGGACATCAGAATGTAGAAAATGTGTCTTTCTAGCAGATCCGTACTGGAAGGCCCAAATCTGACTAGCTCGCAGTGCCTCACCTAAACTCCTAAACTTTCCAGTGCACTAGGTAATTTTAATAAATCTAGAAAATGAAGCTCCAAGGGAACTGTGGAAACCGATCATCACCTTTTGTTTCTCACTCATGCAGGTTGATAATAAACAAAAGAAAGACACAAAGGAAGTTTACAATATATCGTCTATTTTGAAGCATATGTGCTGCTACAAGTAAACAAACACAACTGAGGAACGTAATCAGATTGTCTAGCAGGCTGTATACAATAAACAACCCAACCATGAAAACTAATATATCTGTTGAGGCCTACCTTCACTATGTGAGCACTGGGATATATTAGTGATATTTGTGATACACAACAGACCCCTGTCCTGGTGAGTACAGTTAAGTGGTTCACATCATAGTTGTAAACTCAGTTTATGCAAGGCTGCTGCCTCTGTTCCAGGACCGGTCTCTCTGACGTAATACTTCTCTCTGCCCCCAGGGGAGCAAGACACGGTTTATACGATAAGAACTACTGTGTTGGCAAATTGCAACTGTGCTACTGTGTTATGTCCTAAAACATTAGGAGATGTTGCTGACCAGGCACAAGAAAACAGTACACTATGTTGTTTGACCTTGTACGAAATGTCCAGACTAATTCCCAAGAGTCACTGAATATCAAATAACATGTACAGCGTATATTTGAAATAACATAATGTCACAAAAACAAACATGTTTTTGTGTGGCTGTAAATTATTTACAAATAGAGAGGCAAACACAACCAATTTGTGAACAAAGTGAGTTCAGAATCAAATTAATAAGGGCTGCAGGGCTTGGTTGATATGTTGGTTTCTTTTCTTTATTGATTTTTCTTTTTTCTTATATCTGTTTTCCACAGAAGTAGTGCAGTAAATGTGTTTCACTATAACCAAAGCTTTGTCAGGGCTGCAAACGTGAAGGTGACACATATATAAAAATGACATATATAAAAACCTCAAAACATTCTGCATGACAGTAATAATAAGTCTATTTACTGGACAAGACATATATGAGAGGACACACTATACCAGACACTAAAAACAGTACAGTCCCATTACCCCAACCCATTAAAAACATACATGTAAATCTCTGTCTTTCAAGGTGATGGTCTTGGCTGAGTTGGCTAGTTTACCCGACTATTACATTTGGATATAGTAGTGGATTGCCAAAAAATACAGCTAATATCAATCAAGTTTGTAACCCTGTGATCGAGTCCACATTAAATATACACCATACATGAACAAAAACCAAACAATTACAATTTCTAAAGTTACGCTCACACCCCTAGTTTAGGGTATGACAACAAATTATATCCAGACAAAATTAAAGAAAAAGACACAAATAAATCCCAAAACGTATGTGAATTTAGTAAAAACATGAAGGAATTAGAAGTAAGTGTATTTCACCTCTTTTTAAGTAAATAACATGGCTAAGAGTAAAGCCATGTGATATCACAAAGTAAGTGCAGGAGGGAAGAAAGAAGAAAAAATACACAAATCCATGTGTCTCATGTTTTAGTGAGTCTCTCATGCACATTCTTAGATGAATACACATGTGTAAAGATAGCCCGAGAAAGGGGGGGAGGAGAATTAGGGCTTTAAGGTTTGTTTACCATATCAACGTACAAGCTACCCGCTAAGAGACAAAACAGTGTTTTTCTTCAAAAATATATCAGTTTTCTTTGAGCTCCACAAAATTTCAAGATCAATGGTTAGTCTCTGTCTTTGTGTTGTGTAGCATTTTAGAATCCAAGAGTAATTTACCATTTCATGCCCTTATTTGGGTATATATGCATCATATGAGATACCTTGCTATAAATATAAGGGGGTCTAATAATCATGCACTTTGCAATATAGTCAGCAACAATTCCAAAACTGACACCGATTCCACAATGTAAATATTTTTAGTTGCCACACAGATTTTGCATTTTATTAACTGCTCACTTAGGTGTAGCGGAGGTAGGCTGTTACGTCAGGGTCACAATGTCAATATTTTAGTTGTTACACAAATTAGATGTTCACTCTGATATATGGGGAGAGTGATAATACAACACCAGCATAAAATAATTTAGCCTGAGTTCACAGCGTCAAGATTCAAATAACAAGTCATCATCCCAAGACATACTGCAGTTTAAAATGAGTGACCATAAATGACCTGGGAAATTTTGCACGTCAACACATTCAAAAAAGTAGTGCAACTCATTGTGAGTTAAGACCTCTTTATACTGTTCAGAGTTTACAAATCCAATTGGCTTCACATTGACGCAGTGTAAGCTCTCTATCACCCCCTCTGGGGTCACTGCTAATTAGTTCTATGCCCTGGAACTGAAAGTTTGCTTTATTCATCCCCATTTTGCATTCATGTGAGGGCAGTGGGTAAGAGGTATCATGTGCTATGCATGCTCTGCGATTTTCTCGGATGTGTGATCTCAGTTGGCGTGTTGTACTCTGTAGTAAATGTCCTCTCCACTGTTCTTCGCTGGATAGACTGTACTATGATATCTGTGACATCATAGAATACCTGAGTGTCCCTCTGTCTCACAGTGCCTCTCTCTAACCTGTTGTGGCAGTTGGTCATCTTAGGCTGAGCTGCTAACAGCTGGCTCCTGGTGGGGTTTTACTTATGATCTTGACCTGTCTACCTGACCTGGAAGGAACTTACAATAAAGGATCTTAACATTACAGTGGTATGTGCAACCTTCAATTACCACAACTTGGCGATGTTTTGAAAAGGATGAATCTACGTGTGAATTACGGAAACGACTGCAAGGAGAAGAACCATAGACTTTGAGAACTCAAACTTAAGCCAAAAGGTAATGGAACTTAAGACATTTGGAAATTTTACTTAAGCTTAAAAGTAACGCCCAGCTGACCCCACTAGTGTCCTGTGCTACCTGGACAGCCTGCACCCTGGGCGCATGTTTTTACTTTGAAGTTCATTTGTCTATAGAAAGCCTTCAACCTGCAACCTAGATATTTCTGGGTTCAAAGAGACTTTACAGCAGCCTCTGCCTACTCTGCTTTTGTCTACCCTGTTTGTAAAAACGGGCGCTTACTTGAGTGACATTTTGTTTAAACCTACGCTCTGTCTCTGCATCTCGGATGTCTGCTGAGAGGTGTCGCATGTACATAAGTTGGTGTCTACACTGTTTTTTTTGTCATATGTGCGCATACGGACATTTACTGCAGAAACATCTCATGAGGAATTACAGGTGTCACTTGTACACGAGTTGGTGTGAGGAAGACGTCGAATTTCGTTTGTGTGCGAAAGTGATTCTACTTGCGTGGAGCATTTGGATTTTGTCAAGACATATGGCGAAATTGAGGATATTATCCAGAGTGAGAAGGAAGCTGGATGTTTTACCGGTCAGTGGGCACACCTTTGTTAGTTGGTGTGTATTCACGATGTTTTCAACTCAAATGTTTTCCTCGTGGCAGTTGAACCGCCTTATTTCTAAAAAGTCACGAGCTCTTGCGTGCAAACACTTTCTACGCACACAACCTTACCAGTCTTGTGGTGCCAGCTTCTTTCTTCTATGACATCTGAGTCTCTGCCACAGCTTGTTGCTGCTGCTTTGAAACGTTGTTCAGCACGCCCTTGCTGCAAACCATCCAGCATGGACGTGACGCCATGCAGTCATTTTGATTACATTCACCGTGCCGGATTCAATCTGACTGGTGTGGAGAAATACTTCTGGTGCTACAGAGGTGTTTTTGAGCTGGCATAAGGGTGTTCTGCAAATGAAAGATCAAATGTGTATCTCATTCGAGTTTGGATGATTCACAAGGACTACGTGACTTTTCAATCTCATGGATTTATTCTTTATTTGAACACTGCAAATTTTCAGTTGTTCTCAAGTCTTAACTACGTCGCACTGTACATTCGATCCTTATCAACACCTGGTGCAGTCTACGAGGATCCCGGGTGAGAAATCGCTCACCGGAGCTCATGTTATTTATTAATTTTCATAATGTTAACATGTCTCCGCAGGGGTGTGTTTAGTGTTTAACAGGTTTATTCTTTCTAGGGGTGTTTGTGTGCTTTGTGCGTAGTCCTTGCCTATTTCAGTTTTTTAGGGTGATCTAGGGCCTTATTGTGTACTCTATGTAGAGCATATTGGGTATGTGCATGTCTGTAGTCATTCCTCTATTTTGCTTTTTGGGGGATGTTATATCTGTACTCTGCTTAGAAGAAGTTGTGTGTCTGTTTGTGGGTAGTCCATGCCCCATGTTTATTACCAGGATTACTACCCTGCTGAGTTCCCAGCGCTGTTGTCTTTATCCTGTAGTGTACCCTTTTCAGGGGAAGTTGGGTGTTTGTGGGTAGTCCACGCCCCATCATTTGTCCCAGGGTTATTGTTCCTATCCTGCGGTGTACCCTTTTCAGGGGAAGTTGAGTGTTTGCGGGTAGTCCACGCCCATTTTTATTCCCAGGCTTAGAGTCCTGCGGTGTACCCTTTTTAGGGGAAGTTGAGTGTTTATGGGTAGTCCATGCCCCATCTTTTATTCCAGGGTTATTATCCTTACTCTGCGGTGTACCCTTTTTCAGGGGAGGTTGATTATTTGCGGGTAGTCCACGCCCATTTTTATTCCCAGGCTTAGTGTCCTGCGGTGTACCCTTTTTAGGGGATGTTGAGTGTTTGTGGGTAGTCCATGCCCCATCTTTTGTCCCAGGGTTATTGTTCCTACCCTGCGGTGTACCCTTTTCTGGGGAAGTTGAGTGTTTGCGAGTAGTTCATTTTTCACACTCTTTGCTGTCCCTTGCTTTTGGTGGAGATTGTCTGTGCACTATGTTCTGGTCGAAGTCTACCTAGGTGAAGCTACTGGCCAGGGCTTCATTTTTGGTAAGATTTTGAACTTTGAATTTTTTTTCTTACGTTTTGTGTCAGCATATCTGTATCAAGGGTGGTTTGTTCTTTTTCTTCTTTGGAGAATCTTTGTGAATCTTACCCCTATTGTGTCTCTCCCAGTCCACACTCATTTTAATTCTAGGGTGTTTACCCTGCGGTGTACCCATGTGTGGGGAGGTAATGAGTGTCACCAGTTAACTTGGCAGTTCGTCATGTTTTTTTCAAAACCATGCTGTTTTGTTAAGGGAGGGGGATGAGGCATATTGTGACGTGATGTTGTTTCTTTGTTCTTTTCTCTGCTTATAACACCTCATTCTAATGTCATCTTAGATTGTACATTTTTACTTTTAGTTCATTTTGCAGATTGTTTCCTTATTCTTTTCTTACTCCATAAGGGAAGAGGATGTGTAGTAAATGTCCTCTCCACTGTTCTTCTCTGGATAGACTGTACTATGATATCTGTGACATCATAGAATACCTGAGTGTCCCTCTGTCTCACAGTGCCTCTCTCTAACCTGTTGTGGCAGTTGGTCATCTTAGGCTGAGCTGCTAACAGCTGGCTCCTGGTGGGGTTTTACTTATGATCTTGACCTGTCTACCTGACCTGGAAGGAACTTACAATAAAGGATCTTAACATTACAGTGGACTGTGCAACCTTCATTTACCACATACTCCCCACATATACTTTAGAGCAGCCACAGATTATCACGTACAGCGCAAATGTGAATTGACAATTTATAAATTGACCGATGGTAAAATGTTGGCTGGAGTTATATGAGAAGCTTTATGTTTATTCAGGGCCAAATGGCAGATGTTACACTCCCCACATCTATAGAAACCCAATGGGCATTTTATCTACATGCCCATGTCCTGTGTCTTTGGCACTGTGTAGCAGTGTGAAAGGAATTCCCTGATAGTTTTACTTCTTTTATAGACAATTGAAGGCTTATCATTGATCATAGATCCTAGTCCAGGTACTCCTTTCAAGAGTTGACAATGTCTGCTAAGGATCTTGTACACTTCCTGGTTGTTTTTAAAGTAGAGGGGGATAAAGGATAGTTGGTCTTTGACCTCTATTTTGGATCTACTCCTAAGTGTATTGGCTCTTCCCGTACCTGTTGCCCTTTCAGCTGCCTTCAAAAGATCGTTCTCGTTGTATCCCCTTATTTCGAATCTTGTAAAAGTGTCATCTACATGTGCTGTGAAATGTTGGTCCTCACTGCAATTCCTACACATTTTAATAATTTTGCCAAAAGGGACTGCACTTTAAGTGCCTGGAGGGTGGGCACTGTTGTGGTGCAGTGCACTATTCACAGCAGTTTCTTTCCTGAACAGTGTGCATTGTAGTTTGCCATTGGTTACATAGAATTCTACATTTAGAAAGTGAATATGAGACTGAGACATATTCAATATAAATTCTACATTGTAGGGGTTTTGGTTTCAATTGTTGAAAAACATCCACATGTCTCTTTCAGTGCCAGTCCAGATTACAATTATATCATCAATATATAGGCCCCAGTAGTGGATGTACTTTGACCATTCAGCCGATGCCTGGGCCCAGAAATGTCTGCTCTACCCATCCCATGAACAGATTTGCATTTGATGGTGCTAATTTGGAACCCATGGTGTGCCTTGGAGCTGCTGGTACCATTGTTTGTTATATAAGAAAAAGTTGTTCATTAGAATCAAATCTACCATTTCCAATAGCATTTTATTATGCTCCAAATAGTTGGCCCTTTGTTGCACAACCGCCAAGTGCCCAAACTCCCTCACTATACAAATGTACAGGGACTCCACATCAAACATTACCAACCTCATTGTGTCATCCCACACCAGATGTTCAATTTTTTTAATGATATCCGTAGTATGGCTGATAAAAGAAGGCACGTTGAGTACTAGAGGTTTTAAAAAGGAGTGTATAAAAACGTGCCTATTCATTAAATGATAGGACATCCAGGCGGAACTTTTTCTTTCTTGTGAAATTTGGGCAGAAGATAGATGCAAGGACATTTTGGATGATCTATTTTTGGAAATTTTAACTCCACTGCTGATAAAAGCCCAATCTCCCTCCAATGGGCTAATTTGCCTAGGATTCCAGGTGCTGTGATTGTGTATGGATTCTCTTGTAGTTTCTTATAGCCATGGGGTTGTCAAGTTGCCTATGGACTTCTTCCTCAATAATCATATCTGTTCATCAGGACTACATTTCCTCCCTTATTTGCGTCACATATAATTACAGAAACATAATTTCTCAAATTAGTTAAGGCAGCCCTTTCATCTCTAGTGAGGTTACCTGGGTGGAATCAATATGTGTTTTTGTGAGACTTATCCCGTGGTTTATAAAGGTCGTTGGCCAACTGTTTCCAGAATACATCTAAAGTGTTTAGGTGTGTTTCTTTTGGTGTGAACATACTACTTCTGTGGAACACAGTATGACGTACAGTCTTGTTGGATTTCTAGGTCATTTGCCTGCGTATCTCTTGCTATTGTAGCATTGTCTTCTAGTGACAGTAATGTGGAGATGTCTTCCAACTGTGCCACTGTTAGCTCCAACAAGTTAGATATAGCCTCAATCTCCATGTGTCTTGATTCATTCAAATGAAAATGGCATTTAAGTTTTGCTTTATGTACAAATTTACAGATGGATGCATGAAGATCAGAGAACACTCCACGATTAGTTGGACAAAAACCAAGCCCTTTATTCAGGAAAGATAACTCATGAACATCTGTAACACAGTGAGCTAGATTAATGACTAAACTGACACTGGATGAGGTAGTGCATGTCGTAGCTAAACCATGAGCCAGCTTTACTTGTTCTACCTTCTCTTCTGGTTTCTGGTCAGCAATCACTCTTTTCTTTCAATTTTGTCTCTAACCACCGCTTCTTGTCTTGTGTTGAGTCTTTGTTTTTGGTTACTTATTATGTATCTCCAAACTTCCTCTAAAAAAGGTTGAGGCAGTATTGGGTTGCGCTCTTTTCAATTTACGCTCATTCAGACCTGTTTCTTCAATTGACGAGACATTAGAACTGCTACTAATGCTAGATAAGCTGCCTAAACTAGGTGCCTGTTTGCCCGTTAACTTAGGAAAAGCGATGTTGTCAAAAGTTTTGGGAAAAAGTAAAAATCCTCCACCTTTCATACCCTCTATCATCTCTTGCTGTTTGACTAAGTTTTCTCTGTTTTACTGTCTCCTGATGCCCTTTTGGATTTGCTCTTTTAGGATTAGGTAATTTTTTCTGTAGCTTCCTTTAGATTGAGACTCTTGATTTTTAGGTCTCGCCTGTCGATGCGCATGCGCATCGAGCTTGCGAGACTATTGGGGCTTAAACAGAGCTTACCGAGATCAGGCGATTCCCAGGCGATTTCTTCCAGTGCATGTGAAAGCGCGTGCACAATGCCACCAGCCGCTTGCCTCGCATTACCACATCAAAGGCGGCCGCGTCTCAGGCCCCTGCTGCTTCACACCCTCATGCCGCGTGTCGCATTTCTCCTCCCCCCCTCCCCACAGCAATGCCCTCCGTCTTGTCTTATCTGTGCTGTCTGTAGGTTTGTATTTCGTTTTGTTTTCTGACTGTCTTTTCTCTTACACAATGAATACGTTATTACACAATGAATACGTTACTGTCTCTGTTCAGGATTTAAAAAATTGGATGCCTTGTTTGCTTCCACTGTTCTATTTCTTTTCAAATTTTTTTTGTTAACAAATCTCTCTCGTGATTCCTTGTTTGGAACTAAAGAAACGTCACAGCAGTTTAGCCAGTAGCAGTCATTTTGCTGTGATTGGCTGTATTTTTGCTTCAAGTAATAATCACCTCTCCATAATGTTCCACAGTTCACATGATAGACCCATTCTGTAAAACTGCATATTCATGTAGAGAACACTGCCAATGAAAGTTACGTACCTCAGTGCCCCTGCTGCTTCACACTACGGCCGTGTCTCTCCCCCATCGCCGCTCCGCCCCCTGCTGCGGCCGTGTCGCATTTCTCCTCCCCCCTCCCCACAGCAATGCCCTCCGTCTTGTCTTATCTGTGCTGTCTGTAGGTTTGTAGTTCGTTTTGTTTTCTGACTCTGTCTTTTCTCTTACACAATGAATACGTTACTGTCTCTGTTCAGGATTTCACAATTGGATGCCTTGTTTGCTTCCACTGTTCTATTTCTTTTCAAATTTTTTTTTTTGTTAACAAATCTCTCTCGTGATTCCTTGTTTGGAACTAAAGAAACGTCACAGCAGTTTAGCCAGTAGCAGTCATTTTGCTGTGATTGGCTGTATTTTTGCTTCAAGTAATAATCATCTCTCCATAATGTTCCACAGTTCACATGATAGACCCATTCTGTAAAACTGCATATTCATGTAGAGAACACTGCCAATGAAAGTTACGTACCTCAGTGCCCCTGCTGCTTCACACTACGGCCGTGTCTCTCCCCCATCGCCGCTCCGCCCCCTGCTGCGGCCGTGTCGCATTTCTCCTCCCCCCTCCCCACAGCAATGCCCTCCGTCTTGTCTTATCTGTGCTGTCTGTAGGTTTGTAGTTCATTTTGTTTTCTGACTCTGTCTTTTCTCTTACACAATGAATACGTTACTGTCTATGTTCAGGATTTCAAAAATTGGATGCCTTGTTTGCTTCCACTGTTATATTTCTTTTCAAATTTTGTTTTGTTAACAAATCTCTCTCGTGATTCCTTGTTTGGAACTAAAGAAACGTCACAGCAGTTTAGCCAGTAGCAGTCATTTTGCTGTGATTGGCTGTATTTTTGCTTCAAGTAATAATCACCTCTCCATAATGTTCCACAGTTCACATGATAGACCCATTCTGTCAAACTGCGTATTCATGTAGAGAACACTGCCAATGAAAGTTACGTACCTCAGAAGGATGAATGGCTTAGGCTGCATTAATAATGTCGGGGAACCTGTTAATTAATAGCAAAACGTCAGTCTCCGCTAATGTGTTTAACCCGTTGAGCTATCTTAAAGTTAAAACAAAGGAAAATCAGGCCCTCTTTTCTAGATAATTTGTGTTTGATAATTAAATACAATAGCATTAGTAAACTCTAAAATAATAAAAGAAAAAAAACAGGATGTGCAGCGACCACATACAAATACATATTTAAAGTGTTGTGGTATGTTTTACTATGTTGTGCTATGGAATGTATGCTAAATTGGTTATGTGCTTAGCATTATATGCCACCATAGGGTCACCTTAAAGTCCAGGCTTAGGAGAGAAGAAATGAAAAATACTTTTTGTCAAAGATCATATCAGCCCAGTGCAGTGATATCCACCACCACATCCACCACCGCCACATCCACCACCACATCCACCACCGCCACATCCACCACCACATCCACCACCGCCACATCCACCACCACATCCACCACCACATCCACCGCATCCACCACCAACACATCCACCACCACCGCCACATCCACCACCACCACATCCACCACCACCACATCCACCACCACATCCACCACCACCACCACCACATCCAACACCGCATCCACCACCACCACATCCACCAGCACATCCACCACCTCATCCGCCACCTCATCCACCACCGCATCCACCACCATCACTTCCACCACCACATCCACCACCACTTTCACCACATCCACCACCACCACATCCACCACCACCACCACATCCACCACCACCACCACATCCACCACATCACCACCACATCCACCACCTCCACCTCATCCACCACCACATCCACCACCACATCCACCACCACATCCACCACCACATCCACCACCACATCCACCCCCACATCCACCACCATCACCACCACATCCACCATCACCACCACCACATCCACCACCACCACCACATCTATATGTGTGTGGCTCTGTGTGTGTGTAGGTGCAAATGCAATGTTCTTGGATTTTTGTCACAATAAAATACACTGAACATAATCTTCACAAAAGTTATTTACAAACGTTTAAGCTATGGCCATTATAAATTACAATTACTTTTATTTAAGTATTAATTATTTACAAAATTAAAAGCCATTGTTATTTGTAATATCAAGACATCTAAGTCACGTAAATACAACACACATTGCATTACAAATGCTATAGGTGTCACATTTGCAAAAGTTAAAACTATTGACATTGTAACTGACAAGGCTATTAATTTTGCTACTTTCAAAACCAACACATAAATAAAAAAAGTGTCATTTACAATACCAATAGCTCAAACTTTCCTAATGCGAGACCTATTGCATTTCCAATGCCACTCACACACGCAGCGCCACTCACACACGCAGCGCCACTCACACACGCAGCGCCACTCACACACGCAACGCCACTCACACACGCAACGCCACTCACACACGCAACGCCACTCACACACGCAACGCCACTCACACACGCAACACCACTCACACACGCAACGCCACTCACACACGCCACTCACCCACGCAACGCCACTCATCCACGCAACGCCACTCATCCACGCAACGCCACTCATCCACGCAACGCCACTCATCCACGCAACGCCACTCATCCATTTGCAAAACGAAAAATGTCAAACTCTTCTATTGCGAGACCTATTGCATTTTCAATGCTTGTTTTTTTTAAGGACCCTGATTTCTCCTATAAGTTTAAGAGACTTTCTTTTCTGCATGTTGCATTAAGATCTTCATCATTGTAAAGGAAGAATTGTGTAGGTTTTTCTACCAATCCTGTAAAAGGTTGGGTCGACGTTGTCAAAATTAGGTAATGATAAGATAATCATACCTTGGGGAACTTTCTTGCTTTAAATATACCATTTAGTGTTACATCGTCCCACCATTTTGAGAGTGTGTTTTTCCTAAGTCTATCAAGTCTAATAAATTTGGATTTCAAACCATCTTTGTTTCAACTTCCTACCACTGAAGCACGTTGGGCTCCATCGGAAGTTCAAAACAATTCCCTAGCCAACTCCACTCTGTTGTCATCAAAACTCCTATTGTTTTGAGTATTTAAAGTGCAGGTGGGCTGACCAACCCAGTAAAAATCTGAGACAAGATACAGAGGCAGCCTAAGATTATGCAGCCGCACTACCTGTTAGTGTAATGTTTTATGAGTGTATGTTGCCTACCTCAATGGTCGGCTGCTCATTTAAGCATAAATTATTTAAATAGAGAGGCAATAACAACTAATTTGTGAACAAAGTGAGTTCAGAATCAAATGAATAAGGGTTGCAGGTCTTGGTTGATGTGTTGGTTTCTTTTCTTTATTGAGTTATCTTTTATCTTATATCTATTTCTCACAGAAGTCGCGCAGCCAATGGGTTTCACCTTAATCAAGGCTTCATCAGGGCTACAAATATAAAAAAGGTATTTATATAAAGCTCATAACATTTTACGTGACAGTAATATTACGTCTATTTGTGGCTCTGCAAAGAAGTGACAGCCTAAACGCCTAATATGCAAAAGTAAGGGAGAACCAAAGTGGACCCAAAAGGGAAATCACTGCAGTACCACATCATGCCACATGTGTGCTGTTTTTCACTTCTCTGGTACTATAAAATGTGCCCTCTCTATGATGTGTGCTAGACTTATCTTTCCAGAGACTTTTTGCTTGCCTATTTTATTTATACTTAGGGACTCTTCCTTCTTTTCATACCGAGCAGTCCTCATGTAGAACTGTTATCTGACTTTCTTAAGTACACTTTTCTTTTGACCTGAGTAGATCCACAGTAGAAAGTCTGCTGATTAACCTTATTCTCTCGTTGACTACTCTTGATTGACTTATGAACTGATTCTATTTATGCCAGTTCATTACTGAACTTTATTTGGTTACGGCCAATCCCCTTATGACATGACCTCCCACAATTGATTGGGTTTATTTGTGTGCATTACTGGTGTGGATTTGAATTTGAATCATACTAACTAACTAGTGTTTTCCTTCTGTGATGATTCTTGATTTTAAATACACCGTAATGGTTTTTATACTGCCTTACTACTTATATATTGCCCTATGAAGGTTTTCTTTATTTGTTCTAGGGCTCCCATCCTTTGGGAGCCGAACAACCTGGATTTTGCACATTAGCTCCTTATATTTATTAGTGATAGTGCCGACTGAAGTAAGTGAATGAAAGGAGCCATAAAAGAGAGAGAGAGGGAGAGCAAGGGAGAGTAGCAATTTGAGTCTACAGAAAAATAGGAAGCATTAATAGAGAGCGCAGAGAAAGAGGAAACAATGAGGTTGAAAGGGACAGACAATGAAAAAGAAAGAAAAAAAGAAAAAAATGGGACCAGAATGTAAAAGAAAAATACAAATGGAACAAATTAAGTCAGGAAGAAAATAGGAAGATAGAGCGAGTCAGGAGAGGGGAGGTGAAAATGGAGAGTACAAACACTAGAGACTAGGGGCCTGATGCAGGTTAAAATTATGTACGCTGAATTACAAGGGGTTGCGACCACTAAATCAAATTTTCTGATGTTCATATCTCATTTCACAATTCAGAAAACTTTTTCCAATCATTTTGAAATTCAGAAAACTTTTTTTGCAAATCAGAATATGGGGTTAGAAAGCTATCACAAATCCCAATATGGTAGGGGCATCCTAAGGGCGGTAAATGATATATCAAAAGTTTTGCAACAGTCCAGTTTCAAACATTTCATCTGTTACTAACTCCCAAGTTCGGGTGGTAACTGATTCACGAAGGGAAGGGGCCCGTGTGGATATTTTCCACTTTGGGATAAGTGTGGAAGCTTCAGGGGTAATTGGATGCTTGCTCTCACTGACAATTTCCCAAACAGATTTCTTTTTCTCATTTTAAAACACAGTGGGTTCATTTATGACACCTGGGCTACTTTAAAAAAAAATCTGATTTGGAAAGCAATAACAGAAAGGTAGTTTGCTGTCTCTTGCCAGACCATCATCTCTGTAATTGTAGCCAACCGCCAGGGGTAACAAATTGTGATATGCGTATAAATATTAGTGTGACGTTTAGAGTCTGCTTTACCTGCTCAATAGCAATGCACATTTATTGTCTTTTGATTCTCCTTGTGGGTCCAGCACTGTCCTTTGTGTCCTTTTGTGGTTTTGGGATTTGTGATTTGTAATTTGTGATTATAAAACCATTAATTTGCCAACGTAATGGTTGAGCATATATCACAAAGGTACAAAGTTCCCCGGGAGATGATAATAATGTGTCTAAGGGACAATGAGGCAGGTTAAGTTGAGAATCATGGAGCACAAGAGCAATATCTGATGCTCAAAAACACACACAAAACTCTATGAACACTATGTCCAAAATGGCCACCAGGCAGACAGCATCAAATGGCTTGTCCTTGAGTCCCACCCGTCAATTACTAAACAAGCTCTGTTCAGGATTGAACAGCGATGGGTTCACCGCTTTCAATTAGACACACTGGGCCTGAATGACTCGATCCCTTGGGCATCGCTGGCCTAATGACCGACTTCTGCAGCCATTACTTTAATACGTCATCAGAGGACAGCCATCAACCCTGTTCCACTATCCCTGATAACTATGTGGTTCATGCTGAATCAATATAACTATCCATGACGATAATCTACCTCCTACGGGCGTGCACCAGTGTGTGATCATCGTTACCAAGCACAACCCTTTAACCCTCAATCCCTTAAACGATTGTGCCACCTTCCCTTCGATACTGGAGAGTTACCTTGATAACGCTTACATCTTTGGGTAGTACACCCCTAAGCATGATCCTATGAAGACTTATGTCCCGGCTTCCCACTCCTTTCAGTAATGGCCGCTTCATTTACATGGCTTACTACAGCAGCTCTCTACGAGCGCGTATATCTCCACCACGCATGCGCAGTAATGAGTCACGGGGACCACGCCTACTAGCCGGGTCCTCGCGGCGGAAGCACGATCGGCTTTTTAACCCCTGTTGCTTTGGCAAACCGGCACCAGCTGTTCCGCGCCTCCGCTGGAGCGCTAGACGTGTGGGTAGGTCTCTAGACCCGGGCTGCTCCTGCTAGAGGTGAGTTATGTGTTTGTGCGTGGAGAGCGGGCTGTTGTATATCAAAGCCCGCTAGCCGCCTCCTGCTGATAGTGGTTTACCACAACCCCTAGAGATCCTCCCGAGTAAAGCTCATGTCTTGAAAGGGCCTTTCCCTAATCTGACGGCTTCAATGTCTGGCTTGCCGGCAGTGGTATGGGAGGAGTCTCGGGGGGTTTGGGGGGACCTGACACCTGGTCTAACATCGCCGGGCGACTATGGGTTACCTGCCTCGGTGTGCGACACGGGATAGGCCCCTGTACGTGTCCTGATAGCCCACCCTATGACACTGCAGGATATGCCGTATACGCCACTCATGTTTGGGAGATCCGGAGGGCGTGATTTAACTCGCTACGATTTTTGAGGCGGTGGATGCTTCCACAGCGAGTTTTACTTTAGTACCCACTTGCTTAGACATCCTTACATCCACCAACTCCTTTGGATGTCACACTGTTGGATTTTTTTCACTCCCCTCGTCATGTCCTAAATCTGACGCCGAGTGCACATATGTGCCTTTACCTTTCTTTACAGGCATCATTCCTCACTAAGCAGCCCCACGGGAACAGACTGCGGGGCCCACTAGGGATACACCTGGGGTAAGCACCAGCCCTTGCAACCATTACGTAGTAATATCTTCATCCTGTATTTGTATATAAATGTATACATATTTTTAATCCAGGCTTTTATACCGCCAATCTGTTTAGATGTGGCCATGGGCATACACGTCAATTCTGCCCATTAACTGTTTTTAACTAAATGTGGTGTGTACATTATGGAGAGCTGTGGTGATCTCTTGTTGTTGAAATTATGCCACTATCTTAGGTAGAGCTGACTTCTGTACCAATGTTTTCCAGGTCACCCCGATAGAGCAGGACCTTCTGGCCTGCCACCCTACTGACCCAGAGAGGTTGTATTTTTTATTTTTATTTGTCTTTCATATTCACGGTGTAGTACCGAGCACTTTTAGGTCCTGAAGAATTGCTAGTTAGGCAAGAAACATGTCGACTACTCTAGAGGGTTGAGGTAGTCCACTGTGCCCCTTACAGTCCCTATCTCCCCTCCCTCCTTTTTAACTTAGGGAGCCAGCCACGCGAATAAAAGTGTTTGTGGACTGACGCACCTTATTTTAACCACCCTACCCTCACGACTACACCTTCACCAGACCCTTCACATGCACTCAACCATTGGCTGGAACAAAAGAACTCCAACAAAGAGCGCCTCTTCGGCGCCCGTCGGACATTGCAGCGCCAGTCTGGCGAGGAGCAGGAGATCAATGATGAAGCATGACATCTAATTAACTGAATGTGTGAGGTCTTCTAGTTCCAATAAGGGAACATCTGTCCCCTGCCTTCGCTCTCCTCCCTTAGACACACACATTATTATCATCTCCCGGGGAACTTTGTACCTTTGTGATATATGGTTGACTGGACATGTACACTGGACCCCGCTAAATATCGTCCACATAAGGTTCCCATTTTTGTATTGAACGTAATGGTTGAGCCCTGAACTAGAGCAAACACAATGTAACCAAACATGAACAAACAGAAATGATGTCAAGGTGATCTCCTTCACTCACTCATTTTATAAAATATGTATTCGTTGTTTATTTTATTTGTATTTTTTTAATAAATTATGTTGTGAAAATTGTAGCTGGTATCATCATATGCCATCGCAATGCTTCATTTTATTATTTGATGCAGGGTTTTTGAACCAGGCCTGACCTGTACATCACGCACGGTAGAAATAAACACATTATTATTCGTAAGTAAATACCTGATTTTAGGTTTACAATGTCTTCTCAGAATATATGTGTCCGTATGAACACAGAAAGCAACATCTGATAAAACATCTTCCCTTTATCACCTACCGATCTTGAAAACGTGGATAGTGACCTACCGAGACTACAACATTTTAATTACAGTTGTTATTAAGTTAGTGCTCTCTATTTTTTTATTATTACTATTAACTTTTAATTGTCTAAACAAAAAACTACACAAACACACTACTGAACCATGGCGGAAAACGAGTATCCCTTAGTGTATTCTTTCCGAGATCTGCTCAGTAAAAATAAATATTGAGAAAAGAATGGGGAACATGGAGCATTTATCATCATGAAACCTTATGACAGATCAGCACTAACAAATTGTTTTTTCGGTGCAGGAGATACATATTGCGAGACACGTTCTGAATCAATATTTTTTATTCTGTCTGACCTTCTTGTCACTTTGCAGTGCTTGACTAATTTAGTGTGAGAAATGTGTATTCTTTTATTTCCACAGGGCAGCTAAATAAAGTCGCTGGTAAATCGAATTTGAAAGTTGTTTCAACATGGACATTATCAAACAAGTACACAGATGCTTTATCAGAATAGTGCCACTATATTAAAGGACTGCTTTCAGAAGTCTAAAGAAATAGGTACCCTCTGCTTACAGGTGCATGATTGTCATCATAAGATCCTAAGGGGCTTATTTACAAGCCCATTGCGCCGCCCCTGTGACACTCTTATTGATGCACTGGCAGCGCAATGGGCTTCCCCATATTTACAGGACCATCTAAAGTCACCCTGCGTGACTTTTTATGAACTTGTAAATATGTCTCCTCTTCCCGCATAACTCTGTGTAAATGGTGCGTTCCATGGGTGTTGCTGTGGGTGTTCCTAGGCAACATCCATGGAACTAGATGCATTCCCAGACTTACAACATTTTGCAAACCCCGGGAATGTGCCAAATCCTACACCTCCCCAGGGGAGGCGTAAGGTGGCTAAATATTATTATCTCTCCTCGTTTTTTCCTTTTTCTATGCCTGCTACATTCTGTCACTTGCATAATAAGAGGAACATGCCTGTAATAATTGGCTTTGTACAGGAAGGTGTTCCTTCCTGTACAAAAACAATCATGCCCTCAGCAAAGGCACCCTTGCAAAATGACGCAAGGGTGTCTGCACTAGCGCACGGCTGCTGTTTGTGTGCTGCTGCAGAGGAGAAGGACAGTAATGCCTGTATCTTGCATATGGAGAAGTGTGGCTCAATGGTTAGAGCGGCAGACCTTGATGCAGAGCTCTGGCCCGGGACCAGGGTTCGATTCCTGCCTCGGCGGCTCTCGGGCTCAAAATTCTGCTGACCGGATATTCTCGCCTCAGTGCATATTCTAATCGTGGGTCCCACGCTGCAACTCTGGGCAATAGCTTGCTTAATCTCCACAACGGCCCCAACAGCGCTGGGATGCCTGGATTTACCATGGGGGTGTCCAGGAGTGGACACTTCACAAGGAAAGCCAGGAAGGGTTCCTTAGCGGTATGAGTACAAGCGCCGGGAGACCCGGTCCGGGTAGCTGCGCGCTATACAAAAACATTTACATTTACATTTGCATATACAGAGCATTACTGCATTTTTATTTTGACGCATGGCAGCGCAGCAGGAAGTTTTGCAGCGCTGTCTTGCATCAAAATATAATATAAAATTTCATTATTACATCCACTCATTTATTTTTTCAGCATGGCTGTCATCAGCCATATCCTGATGGTGGTGTGTGCACTGTGTGTATTAATGTGAGCACCTGTTCATTTGTGTATGTGTGTCCGTGTGTGTGTGTTTTACTCTGAAATGATAGACATATTTTGAGTTCTTAATGTAACTGTTGCTTGCATTTGTAAGTTCATAAGATTATTCTGTTTTCAATTAATTAAATATATTTTTTATCCAAAATGTTGCTCTGGTACCGACTATTCTTATCTCCCACAAACCAGTTGTTCTTGTTACCACCTCCCTAGTTGAGCCAATAGCATAACGAAACTTGAGGGGGGCTGCCTTAAGAAGTATAATAAGAGGCCCCCACACTCGGGACCCAGCAGGAGTTCTCAGGCCTGCCTGTTTACAGTGCGGAGGGGGCCCCATGGAGCTCGGCCCCCTTCACTGCATGGGCTGCGGGTGCTATTGTTACGCCACTCTTTTGAGCTCTTTTCAATCCTTGAGGCTTTCAATCACTGCTCCACCCCTTATCGTTTTTGACCATAAAATAAATACATTAGTGACCCATTCCCTTTATGTAGCATTTTGCTTAAAAAATCTCTGCTCAATGGCTATGGACCCTAGCCATCTTGTTTCAAGTCTACAAATGGAATATCCGTGCTATAGAAACCCATGGCTTATGACTTGTCCTCTATCATTCAGTTTCCAATAATTCTACAGATTCCTCAAACAGCCCGGGCCATATTTCTCATCATTTAATGCAATGCAACACAATGCAGCAAGGTACCTTGTTGCGCTGCGTGAAAGAGAGAGGAAATTAATGCACCATATCTATCAAGATATGGTGAATTCCTGCTCCCTGCCTGTGCTGGTGCACAAACTGTTGGCTAGCGTCAATGCAGGCAACCTTGCACCATGCTGCAAGGGTGCTTGCGTTACAAGCAGGATTGTTTTAGTGAAGAAGGTACACTTTACAGCAAAAAACAATCCTCTTAGGCTTTTTACTCTTTCTACGTGTGCTGTAAATGCACTCTGAAGCATTTCCAGGTCTACCATTATTGGTAAATCTGGGAATGCTTCAGAATCCATGGGTACATGCGCCTGAACACTCACGCTCCACCCGTTGAGCGCCTACATGGGGCAGAGTAATGCAAGGCAGCGACTTGGGCTTCCTTGCATTACTCCAGATTTAGCAAGCCATGCAGGGCCATCAAGGTGGCCTTGCGTGGCTTGATAAATCTCATTATAGGTTTTTGCGTCACCCTGCGCCAACCTTGCATGGCACAAGGGCAACGCAAAACCCTGGATAAATGTGCCCCCTATTTTATAGCAGCATTGCTTTTGTCAGCACCCTTGGAATCACCTTAAATTAGATTCCATGCACTCCTCTCTACTGAGACAGCTCTGATTTATGTTACCAGCTTCTTCACTTCTGCCCATTCAAACAATTGTCTTATCTATTCTGATCTTTTTATTTACTGGCAGTATCCTACATGCTGAACCACTTTGCTATGCACACTACCCTCTAATATTTGGGCACTATAGACTCTGTTTACAACCTATACCTTTCTCTTCTGGGAGTAAAAAACACAAGATACTAGATTTGAAATCAACATATTTATTTCTACGTACCACTGCACTACCACTCTGATACCATCACTCTTAAACCTCCATCTCCTCTGTTGTTCTGACTGTTCCAGATCCCCTCACCTCAATCCTGACAGGCATCCTGGAATGGTCATGACGAACAACTCCAAGAGTGTCATGTCAAGACAATACACACTTACTTTCTTTACACAAAATGGATACATCCCAAGTTGCAATGGGAAACATTAGGCAAAGAAAAATGGAATATCAACTAAGCAGACCCAACAGTTGTTACAAGAAACAGCTACCGTATGATAATTGACTAAATCAGATGATCACATAAATGTATAAGTAGATTAGTCCCAATACAAAAATTATAATTCAACCAAAACATACTTAGGCATCTAGACAGAAAACATCTAATTATGACATAACAAAATCCTTGAATTTTTAGGGTAAATATTTTTTATGTACGACCCTCCTGGGTAGGATCACAGACTTACTACCCATTTTCACAGCCATACTCCTACACTCACGGGGAGAACATTCCGCCATAGCCTCACAATTCTCTTTTCCCACCTAAACCACATGTTCACCACTGTCCGTTTCACAACTTCACAGTGTAACCGTCCACACTCACTTCCTATATCCCATAAATAGGCCATATTTCAAACCCTACTTTTTTTATTATGCCTCAGGGTATTGTGCCATGCACTGAATTTCGTTTCACTCAGTTGCATATCTTAGTCCCATTAATTACATCATACCTACTCTTACACTTAATTTAGTCTGCGGAATTTTTTTCAAACATCAGACACAAACCTGCTCTGTTTGCCTTCAGCCAACACCCCAAACTTGCCTTTCACCCTGCAAAGGCCAATTTGGGGACAACATGTCAGATGCGACTCTCCTCCTGAGCGCCACTAATGGAGTCACATGAGTAACACTGTGGGGAATGTTGCAATATGCCCACAAAACTGCTCTTATAGAATCCTTCACATTCAGGCCAGAGGCTATTATTCCCCTTACACACTCACTTGCCAACCTGTTCAATCTCTCAGCTAGACCATTTCCTTGTGGGTGGTACAACATTCTTTCTCCTTGGACAGCTAGGGAAACATGGCGGCGGCTTGCTGAGCTGCTGCGGCGCTCCGGGTTAGGGCTCCTGCAATGCTTCATATTTAATCTACGCCAGAGGTTCCACGATGGTTTTATTGCCAAATACATGGCGCTGATTTACTTTATAATCTTAAAAGTTAATGTTGGGCATTGAATTCCTACCTTGGCGTTTTCGGCGGCTGTAAGGCGGTTTGCAAGGCATCTCCCAAGGCTTCTCCCACTCCGGCGTATCCGGGTTTTCCATCTCTCCTGGCGGATCAGTTTTCCTAACGCGTATGTGTCTCACTGTAGCGGCGGTTTGTTCCACTGGGTTGCTGCACTGGGGGTTAGCCACACTGGAGCTCCGCAGGGGACGTAAGCTCCGGAGCCTTCTCCGTGCTACGCGGGGCAACAGCAGGAAGACTGGTGCGGACGCTGCAGGGCCTCGTGGTGACTCGCCAATTCAAACAAAGGCTGGTGAGGTGGACGCCCGATCAACAGAGGAGCAGGAGGAGCAGGACCTACAGTGCGGTGAGACTTCCAGGGGGAAGATATATGCGATAGACGCCACATCAGGTTCAGGTTGCCCATTTGGGGAGGGGATAGTAGCTGCCCCAGATTGTAGTGCAGTGCGGAGAAGGGGAAGGCGTGGTGCCAAGGCACAACTTGACTCAAGAGAAAAGGGTCTTTCATTAGATTCTGCACGAAATACGAAATCTCAGACTCAAGGTCTGAGCCATAGCACTAGTAGCAAAAAACTTAATGCTTCCACTTTTCTGTGTGGAAAAGTAAAAGCTAAACGTTCTAAAGAGCCCAAAGTAGCTAAGTGAGCGAAATCAGCTGCCATCTTTGCTTCAAAATTGACTCCCTATTTAAGATCTTACTTTAAGGTTGTGCCACAAGTTTTGTAATTAGCGAAAGAGAGTGTAACGCGCAAAGCATCTCTTGGGCAAATACCTTATTCTTCTCTACCTCCCTCCCCTGCTATTCACACTATGGAGCGTGCCTTATTAGGGGAGGATTCCATCAGTGGAGTGCAGAATTGTGTTGGGGTAGAAGGCTTAGAGGCTGCTGCGAAGGATATGGGAGACAGTGCAGATTTGGAGAAGTCCTCCCTCGAAGTGTGTCAGATAACGGAGGGTATTGATCTGGGGTGGCACAGCAGAAAGATATGGCTGGGAGTTCGAGTATCACACAGGCTGAGGAGGTTGTGCAGGCCATGGGGGCAACTGCTCCCTCCCTGGAAACAATGTTTGCATCACTCTCAATGGATATAAAAAGGGGTTTGAAAACTCCACTGCCATTCAGACTGAAATTAGACATTTTTGTGAGTCTTTGGAAAATAAACTTGATGGTCTCAGTGCAAGGACAGCGGCGCTTGAAGAAACGTTGGCGGGTCTATCTCTTCATCTTGACAAGGCTAAGGCTGATGTTATTAACTTAAAAAAAGAGGATTTGGCTATGTCAGAGAATGGAAGTCTTGGAAAATAATGCACGCCGCAACAACCTCCGAATTCTGAATATACCGGAAGGGAGTGAGGGCGCCGATATCAAGCAGTTTGTTGTCACACTCTTAAAAGATTCCTTGGGGTTTGAAGACTCAGCAGAGGAGTTAGCTATTGACATCCAAAGAATTCATAGGGACCCCTTTAGGAGAAATCCTCAAAGAACAAAACCCAGTAAAATTCTAGTCAATTTCCTCACCTATTCCATTAAATAGATTATCCTTAATCAAGCTCTATAAGAAAAATCTTTGAGCAGTAAGGGGTTTACTTTTCAGATAAGGTTGGACCTATCTAGGACGACCCTGGATAAACAATGGGAGTTGGGGAGGAGATTGGATGCTTTTAGGAAGCTAGGGGCGGTTGTACATCTTAAGTTTCCAGCTGCACTACAAATAATGTACAATAACAAGATGTACAATCTTAGATCTGTAGTAGCGGCAGATGAACTCCTGTTAGATTGGGGCAATAAGGGGTGACATTTTGGCTAGTTCGTGCCTACTTCTGGTCCGTTTGGTAGGGCTTCTTTCCTTGTCCCCTGTTTGATATAGAATATTATAGAATATTATATTCTATAGGCAGTCCTTGGCTGGGTTGTTTTGCTAAAATCTAAACTTATATTTGTATCCCTATCCTCTCTTTTAAGGAGCTTTAAGATGATATCCAAGGAACAAAATGGAATGGAAATCATATAATAATTTTTTTTTCTCTTTGATGCCAAAATTCGATTACTGTAGGCACCTTTGGGATTTTAAGCAGAACTGCTGGAATTGCACATAAGTGTTGCGGGAGTCCGGTGGGGCGCTATCTCTGGACTTGGTCCGGATAGATAGGGCAAGGGTTTCCCACGGGGGGTGGTGGGTTAGTTTAGGGCACAGGGTAGGGGGATGGGGGTTGCTAGGTAAAAAAAATTCAAAAATGTCCTCATTTTCTTCCCTGTTATGATTGTTATTGTTTTTGACAAGGTGACTATTGTAAATATGGCATTTGTGTATGAGTTAAAGAGTGCTAATGTGATTACGTCAGGTATTGGGAGTAAGATGGGAGGCAGCAACTCTCTCTATGAATAGTCTGGAGGTCCTCTCCTGGAATATCGGTGGCCTTCGCACTAGACCCAAGGGGATAAAATCTTGCAGTATCTTCGCGATTCAAGTGCGCAGGTCATTGTTCTCCAGGAGACGCATATGACAGAATCAGAGATGTTTTCCCTGATTAAAGAAAACATATGGGTAGGCCTATGTATCGCTACAACCCAAACTATAATTATTAGAGGAGTCACGATTCTTTTTAAGAAGTCGATAAAAGCTCGTTTGGTATCTAAGGTGGTAGACCCTGGAGGTACTTTGGTGATTGTAACTGTGATCATTGCGGGTACATCAGTAACAATTGTGGGATATTATGATCTGAATCAAGACGAGCCCTCTGCTCTTAAATCTATTTTTTCTCATTTATTACTTCATTCAGGACCCATTATTTTGGCAGGAGATTTTAATTTTGTTTTGGATCCCTTCCTGGATAAATCACTGAATAGTCGGGCTTCACTCCCTTCTAAAACAAGGGCTTTTTTGTTAGAAAACATGAGACAGTATGGATATTTAGATATTTGGAGGTTAAGATCTGGCCAGCAACCAGGGGTTTCATTTCATAATCATAAATACCGCCTTAAATCAAGGATTGATTTCATTCTGATTAGCCAGACCCTGAAGAGTGTGGTAAAAAGTGTAGCCTATATGCCTTTACATTTATCTGACCATTCTGCGATACTTTTGAGAATGGACGGTTTTTCTAAAGTTTCACCAAGAATTTGGTCGTTTGATCATTCCCTCCTTTTGGAACATGAGGAGATTCTGTTCTTGGTAAAAGAATCTGAATGTTTTATGAAGTTGAGCCTTGGCTCTGCCTCCTTAGGATGTGTCTGAGATACCTACAAAGCCTTCTTAAGGGGACAAATAACTATTAGGGTTACGTACAAGAGAAAACTGTACAGAGAAGAGCTAGCTTCTAAAGAGGCGGAAATTGTAAAGATACAAGGGGAGATAGATCTACACCCAGATACCTCAGTCGCCACTTTACAAGATCTACAACATTCGCTTTTGCGAGCAAAAGGGCACCTGGACTCGGTGTTGAACACACGTATTATGCAAAGGTGGGAAGCCAGCAAAATAGCCCACTTCCAAGATGGAGAAGGTGCAGGCAGACTTTTATCCTGGAAGTCGAAGACTGACCAAGTACCTAATAACATCAATTTGATCATCCAGGATAATTTGGTCTATACATCGGATGAGGACATTCGTAGGCTTTTTAGACAGTTTTTCCTAGACATTTATAGTGAGTATAAGGTTGTTGAGGCGAGTCGTGTTGAGGGTTATCTGAGGGAGATACAACTTCCTTCGCTGACCTTTGAGCAACGTGATTCCTTAGACCGAGTTATCACACAGGACGAGGTTAGAGCAGCTATCCAGGGCAGTAAAAAGGGAAAAGCGGCAGGTCCAGATGGGCTTCCCGCTGAGATTTATAGGTCTTTGGAACCGATACTTGTTCCCTGCTTAACAACCTTATGTAATCAGATTCTTCTGGATGGGATGTCACCTCCAGCTTCAAGGGATAAGGCATCTATAACTCTGATATTAAAACCGGGTAAACCACCATCAAACTGTGGGTCTTATAGGCCTATTTCAATACTTAATGTCGACTATAAAATCTTCGCCTCCATCTTGGCTAATATACTGGGGTCGGTAGCGGCTGACATCTTGCACCAAGACCAGAGGGGGTTTGTTAAGGGTCGACAACTGTTTGAATTAACTTCTGATCTAATAGGTGCTATAGATGTGGCGTCCACCTGCTCCGTATCATTGGCGGTTCTCATGCTCGACGCAACTAAGGCCTTCGACAGGGTGAATTGGTCATACCTGTCGGGGGTCTTAGGGAAATTTAACATCGGAGACGAATTTCGTCGAACTGTGAGACTGCTCTATAAAAACCCTTCAGCATGTCTTTTGGTGAACGGAGCATTGTCCGAACCGTTTAATATCACAAGGGGAACCCGTCAGGGATGCCCACTCTCCCCTCTCCCATTTGATTTGTATATCGATCCTTTTGCTCAAAAATTAAGGGATGATATTAAAATCAAGTCTTTCAAATATGGGGAGTGGGAGAAGAGGGTTGCCCTGTATGCAGATGACATTCTGATTTTCACCTCCTAATTGTCTACAGGTTTTCCATCGGTGATCAATCTTGCTCAGGACTTGAGAGATCTCTGGATATGAGATCAATGCCTCCAAAACGGAGATCATGGCCGGAATAATGAGGAGATAGTGAAGGGAGTACAGTCTAGCTCAAAAATTAGATATCTAGGTATCACTATTGTACAGGATATTAACAAAATCGCCGAAACAAATTTTGCGGCGGTAGCAAAAGACTGTAGGAAACTTATGAGAACGTGGTCTACTTTACCTCTCTCCATTCTAGGTAGAGTAAATCTCATCAAAATGACCATTTTGCCTAAAGTCACCTTTTTGTTTAATACTATTCCTTTATATTTTGAAGCCTTACTTTTATCAACGCTGTAGAGCGATATCAACTCATTTATCTGGGCACAACATATACCCAGGATTGCCTGGAAAAAACTACGGTACCGTAGGGAACAGGGAGGGCTAGCAGCCCCTGATATTCAATTATATGCATGGGCATTTCAACTTACCCATTCTCATAAGTTATTGAAGACTCCCATTAGCATCGGGATAGGCTGCATGTTTAGAGCTATGCTTAGTGGGGCAAGTCTTAAACAGGGGGGATTTTTGTTTAAATTCGGTGACCCCAAATTCTTTAAGAAAATAAAACTAAAAGTTCTACAAGGTATGGCTAAAACATGGTTTAAACTGCGTAGTTCCATCTTGTTGGGTTATTTCTCCAGTAAAGCACCTCTTTGGTATTCACCTGGGGGCCCGAGTTGGCTTAAGGATAGTCTTCCTTTGCCCCTGAGGGAGGCAGGGGTGAAAGTATGGGGCGATCTGTTTGTAGTAGGGGTTCTTTTACCATTGGAATCTCTCAGAGATAGGACTGGCTTAGATCTTTCAAGGTTTAAATACCTGCAGATGGTTAGCTTGGCTCAGTCACAGTCCATAACCAAGAGTAGATTCCCAGTAGGTGGAGGTAACCATCTTGAGCTCCAACTGTTAAATAAAATCGCTGCTAAGAAGGAGATCTTTTTTTGGTATCATACAATTCTAGAGGAGATCGTGGGGGAATTTCAACTGGCCGACAAACTCTGGGGGGGGCTCCTTGTTAATTCAAGACGTGACTAGCCTTTGGCTGGATTCCTTCCAGACACTGTGGGACATTTATATACCGGCTTGGCTTCGGCGTAACCATCTCTTCACACTGCACAGGGCCTATTATTCACCACAGAGGCTCTCAAAATTTTCACAAGGACCGTCTGTTTCATATATGAGGTGTGGAGAAATAGCTGCTTTGGACTTGCATATGTTTTTTAATTGCCCAATTTTATCACCTTTTTGGGATTCCATAAGTTGTATATTGTCAACTTCCCTGGCTCAGCGAACCTCCATAAATGCGGCACATGTACTTTTCGGTCTAATAGACAGAGTTACGTGTCCAGCAAAAAACCTTCTGTTTTATTCCATCCTTTTGGCCTGAAGAGAAATTTGCAAAAAGTGGAAAGACTCTTTACCACCCTCTCTACAGTATTACTGCAAGTCTCTAGGCTAGACCTAATGAGATCGGTCAATCGGAACAAGAGAGCCTTTTGGCATCTTTTGAATTGGGGTCAACAGTGAGGTTTTGGACATTTTATTCTTTCCCCCGGTCCAATGATTAAGCTGCCCTTGCCTTTTAACCAGGGTCTATCTTGATATATCAGATTGTGGCCTGAATGTGGGCTAGAGGTTTTGCAATGCAGCTTATCTTTGGTCTGTGTACGAAGGTCTTGTTGGGGCTACGACATCACTATTGGCATTGCCTATATCGATCAAAGGCTTTGTCACCCAGATCTATGAGTTAGTGGGTCGTTCCCTCTTAGGCCTTAACGGTATGACCAGGGTAGTAAATGAGGACAAAAAAAACCAAAAAACATTCTTTCTCCTTCTCCCTCCAAAAACTCCTTCATTTCGTGAGGTAAATTGTATACTATTATCAGAGAGAATTTAAAAGTAAAACCCTCCAGACAAAAATAATCACACTTTTGGTGTCTGACTCCCTGAAGAATTTCGGTAGGCAGACAAAATATCGATTTTTAAATATCGACATACAATAATGTTGATGTTTAAATATGGAAGGGACAGAATATAGAAGGTAAGTAATATCGATATTTTTAATATCGATTAGACAGAATTTCAAAGGTAAGTAATATCGATTTTGTTAATATCGATGTTTGTAATATCGATGTTACTAATATCGATTTGTATATTATTTTTATGTATATTATTATGTATTTAATATGTATTTTTCTGTTTTTTAATGTAATTTAATGAAATTTTGTATTTTAGTACCATAGCAGGCTGTGGGTTTATAGGGGAATAGGGTGGGAAGTAATTTCATTATACTAAATAAAAAATTAATTTTAATTAATTGGTAATTAATTTTAATTAATTGGTAATTAATTTGTATTAATTGGTAATTAATTTAAATTAATTGATTAATTGGTAATTATGTTCTGTAGCGGGATGTGGGTTTATAGGGGAGTAGGGTGGGAAGTAATTTAAATGTAATTACGTAATAATTAATTTTAATTAATTGTTTTTGTTAATTATCTTATTGATGATTAATTATTATTCGGTAATTAATTATTATTAATTGGTATTTATTATTAATTTATTTTAACTTTATTATTTATTGGTAATTATGTTTTTAATAATTATGTATTGGTATTACTAAATAGTTTAGATGTATTTAATATTTTTTTTTTATATTTTCAAATATTAATCCATTTATAAGTATGTTATTTGTAACTTCTATGCTATCCAACACTTTCCCTACTGTTGCACTCTCTGGAGTTGGAATAGTCATTTTTGCCCCTACGCTATCCAACACTTTCCCTACTATTGCACTCTCTGGAGTTGGAATAGTCATTTTTACCCCTATTCTATCCAACACTTTTCCTACTGTTGCACTCTCTGGGGTGGGAATAGTCATTTTTACCCCTACGCTATACAACACTTTCCCTACTGTTGCACTCTTTGGAGTGGGAATAGTAATTTTTACCCCTACGCTATCCCACTCTTTCTCTACTGTTGCAATCTCTGGAGTTGGAATAGTAATTTTTACCCCTACGCTATCTAACACTTTTCCTACTGTTGCACTCTTTGAAGTGGGAATAGTAATTTTTACCTCAACGCTGTCCAACATTTTACTTACTGTTGTTTTTTTTTAGTTATGATAGTATTTTATTCCCTCTGCTATTTAATATATTTTGTTTAGTTTTAGCTAATGTAGTATATCATTAAATGTAAAATTATTAAAAGTACATTTAATTTTTTTAATTTGTTTTGCATAATTATTTAATTTTTATTTATGTTAACATTTTGGGGTTGATTCCGATTCGGGAAAACTAATCCGTACGACGATTCATATTTGTAGCCGTTTCCGTCCCAATCGTAGTAATCCGTTCGAATCGCGTAGTACGATCCGTTGGCTTGAAATACATACGAATCGTCACGAATCATATGATAGTCAAGGGTGAGTCCGTACGACATAGATCCGCACAGTATACCGTACGATTCGTAAACATGCCGTACTACCCACCAAGTACGATCCGGACCAGGGAGTGGGGACGCGATTCGTACAGATACGTCGGGTATGATCAATTCGCAAGGAGATCTACACTATCGCATTAGCACCGTACCCCTAAATTCAAGGGAAGTACACTGGGGGTGTATGCACCGTACACGTACGACCTTGGGGGGCACGGACCCCACCCCTACGCACCGTACACCTACATTTATGGGGGGTATGCACGAGGACTTACGCACCGTACCCCTGTAATCCAGGGGTGTACGCACTATACCCCGATGCACCGTACCCCTGCAATGATGGGGTTTTCGCACTGTACACAGGGGGCTCCGTCCCGTATGCATTTCGAGGTGAAATCTGGTTTTCCATACGTTTTAAACTACCATAGCAAAAGCGTTGTACGGTGTGCTGTCGACATGAATCGTACTTGCCGGGTCGGAAGAAGCAGCTTCGAACCGTACGGACGTCGCATACTGCGTGTTCCGAATACGATTTGTACGCATCATTGAGTCATACAGTCAATGGTACGAATCGTACGCAGAACTGCATTGGGTACACATCGTACGACGGGTACGGTTCTCCGTACGATTTGTACGGGAAAAAGGCTCCGTACAACGATTGGGACGGGATTTTACCGAATCGGAATCGGCCCCTTTATGTGTATAGATGAATTTGTAATTTATAACATTTTTTATTATTTATAATTTATTAAAATAATTATTAAAACTGATTATTAAGTACGTATATATATATTATATATTATTTGTATATGTTTAGTTATTTTTTATTAAATTATGTATATTACTTATTAATTTTAATTATTATAAAATATTTTTAACTGTTTATTATATTTTTAAGTATTATTTAATTTATTTTACATTTTTTTATAATTAAAAAAACGATATATTTTTTAAAACGATATTTTTGACATCGATATTTTTTTTCTTGATATTTTTGTACTTACCTTGTTGTAGCTAGGATGTCGATATTTTTGACATCGATATTAATGCTCCGATATTTTTGTAACTCGATATTATGTCTTTCTATATTTTGTCAGACATTCAAGAATTTCAGCTCAAATATTTTGACACATAATTCGCTAAGACTAGAACATACCTCTGATCAGGCAGTAGCATTTGAGACATCTACAAAAAATCCACACTAGGTGCCAATTAACCCCTTCCATGCTCATGACGAGCTCAGCTCGTCATGCAGTACACTGCTTGTGTGCTCATGACGAGCTCAGCTCGTCATGAACAATGGGATTCAAGGATCTGCAGCACAGAGGATGAATTGCTCTAGCATTGATAGTGTTAAGACGCCACTCGTGAAGGCTTTTACGTGTAGTCGGGGCCTTTATTGACGCCCTCTTATTGTGCCATTCGATCTCGTTTCCGGTCCCCTCATTACGATGGAGTTGGTTGCAATGGAAACCGGGTGGTTATTCCGGCTGGCATCAGACAGGCTCAGAATATGGCCTGTAATCTCAAGGGTGGGCCTTTCCACCCTTGAGATGACTATGACGGTTTCCAACATGGTTTCAATGCCGGTCTGTCTGACATGAAAACCATGCCGGAAAGCCTCTTTGGGGGCCCCCAGGAGGGTCCAATTGGGTGCACGACCTCTGCTGGAGGCCTGGGGGCACCAGGGTGCAGGAATGAACCACACCACTCATTTCACTATGGGAGCATTTATTCTGGCCGGTGTACTACTGCCATAGTAAAATGTAGGGATGCGACCGAACGGTGAGCCTGATTATGATGTCAGGCGGATAGACACCAACGCGGAAGTAGAAGTTGGAATTCTCGCTGGCCGCATTACGATGTGCCAGCCTTCGCTGCGGTTGCAATGTGTATGATTTGTATTGCAGCGTGTGCTTTGGGCTGCAGAACATGCCACAATACAAAAAAACCACAGAAACATCCCTACACTATGTGGCAATGACCATGCGGTGCCTACCACATGCTGCAGTGATGTTTATGGGGTACCTATGGTCCCCCCAGGACCCATAGCAGAGAGTCAGGTGAAAGGGGGGCCTCAAAGTCAACTTTCCACCTGCCTCTTCATGGCAGATTAATTGCCATTAAACAGCCAGCAGAAAGGGACTTTATAATCCCTATGGCAGTGCCTGAGCAGGCACCACCACTATTGTAGCGGTGCAGTCCCTCCGAGGGCTCCTTGAGTCCATCAGATGCATGGCGGTTGGTCTTTCCATCAGCCCACCATCTGCCCACCATTGTAATGCGGTGGCGGACCTGCAGGGGCAGATGTCGGAGGGACCACCACCGATGGTCCCACCGCCATCGTAATCAGGCCGAGTGTTCGGTTGCATCCTAATTAAAGAGTCAGAACCACCGACCGGGTGTTGGTCAGTCCCATGACCGATGCGGTGTCGCGCGGAAGCACCTCATCATGATGACCTCCTCAATCATCCCCACACATCATCAGAGGACCATCAACCTTCCTATAGGTGAATTTCTGTACTGTAACTGCTTGTAATTGGTCTTGCAAATGGTACATCTCTCAACCCAGTCATCTATAGCTTTATCTTTGGCAAGCTACCAAAGCTTTTCTCTCAATCTCTTCTTGTTGGATGCCATCTCTTGATGTCTGTTATGGTTGATTCCCGTCAATCTACCATTGATGCAACAAGAGGGGAATCAACTTCTAACCATGACATAGTAACCAACAGTCAATAGAAAGTTTGGATTGCACCTTGATGTATGCTTGAAGATGAACAGGTAAAGAATTTTGATGGGGCCAACCCTTTACAACATACTCCATAACTTTAGTCAGTTAATTATCCTTAGCCACACACTCAATACTAAACATTGAATATCTTACCTTCTTCCTCATGGATATTCAATTCCTTATTAACTACATGAAGTTAAAAAAGGCAATCCATATTTTTATTTCTTAAAGTGTTCCAATTCAAAGTGATGCTCCATTCGTTTGAATTATTGTGTATTAACCGAGCAGTAGCCTTGGTTGAATTGTGCTTGCTTCCATTAGGAATTATTACTAAAGGTTTATAGAGTTTTCATATTAGTTATCTTGTTCCCTAGACATACGATTTGAAATTTTCAACAGTCCATGTACAGGCGATCATTTCTTTTTTGATCACATAATTTTGATGTTCATAAGGTGTCAGAGTGCGAGATGCAAAGGCACTGGTGTGTTCATTGCTATCTGTTTCCTTTGTCAACAATGCACCCAATCCCAAACTGATGGCATCCATCCTGATAAAAAAACTTTTGCCAGGAATGTCCAGATTTGGCATTCATTTTAAATAGGCTGTACATAGGCTCCACTACAATGGCAAAATGTTAAATGAATTTTGTGTTAAACTAACACTTCCTCATGAATGCGAATAGCTGATCTTAATTTTATAGAGCCAGCACCTTCTCAGTAGCTTCCAATAGCCCAGACCTCGGTGTATTCCCTCCTAGAGCGATCATGTGACTCAAATATTTAATCTTACAAAAACCTTTATCTTTCCTCAGATTCAGCTGTAAGCACCGCTAAAACTGCATTCAACCTCATCAAGATCCCTTCTTCATCCTTTCCATAAATTAAAACATCATATTGGACTGCCAAGACTCCACCCAAACTCTGCAGCACTTTATCCAAATGGGTTCCTACGGAACTGGAAATCTCAATTTGGCATATCAAATGCTGTCAAGTTGCAAGATATCTGTTGGTATGCTGATCATAAATCAAGCTTGAAAAAAAAAACGCCCCCACCCCCCCCTTCAAATGCGGTCATCATATTATCGATTTTAGATAAAGTCTGTTCATCCATTCAAATGGTCTTGTTGATGCTACGCAAGTCAGTACGCATTCTTAACTCATTATAGGTCAGATGTATGAACTTTTTTTGCGTCCCAAATTTGGAGAACCTCCCGTTTGCTCTAGGAAAAAAGGGTTATAGCATGTACAAATACTATTTTGTGAGTCCCTGATTCGCAAAATAGCATTTGCAACTCTCGCTATTAGGAAGGGGTGCCCCTTCCTAATAGCAAGTCAACATGCTATGTACTAGTGTTTTGGAATCGCAGTTTACCACTTCAAGTAGGTGGTAAACCACTTGCAAAGGGGAACAGGTCCCCAGGGGACCCCTTCCCCTTTATGAGTATGTTGGAAAATATGTTGTATGAGCAGGCAGTGATCCCAGAGACCACTTCCTGTGCTTAAAAAAATGAAACTGAAAAGTTAAATTTTTCTTTTTTAAATGCATCCGAGGGAGGGCTATTATTCCCATTGGGCTCGCATATTGTGAGAGGCTCATTAATATTAATGAGCTTCACAATATGCGACCCCATTAGGAATCGCAAACAGTGTGAAATACACTGTTGTACATTGAAAATTGAGAATTGCGACTCACAAAAGAGTCACAATTTGCATGCACAATATTCTTGGTTGTACATCTGGCCCTATGTTTCTTGCTATCAACTGGTATAAGAAACAGCCAATACAAGGACTCAAGAAGCTCTGTCACACCTTCATCACACAATTTGTTCAACAAGTCTGTCAATTCACTACTTATAGTTACATTGTGACTATCTAACTATTGTAGTTATTTCCAACATCACAGAAAATTAGCTAGAATGTAGTAGCTAAAATTTAAATGAGAGATTAAGATGTTATTTTACATATTTAGTAAAATCCGCAGAAAAATGCAATGAATTGATAGTAAATAAAGAATTACAGCAAAGAAACCTCAGGTTTAGTTAGCGCTTTACATTATCTTTAGTCAGTATTTGAAAGTAATGTGAACTTGAATATCACAATAGTGTTTAGTTAATGCAATCCACCTGAAAATACATACAGTGGTGTTGTAAGGAAGCAGCAAGAGCTTGACTTTAATAAAATGCCTGCTACTTGAGCAAATACGCATTGACTTCTAGTCATTTGTAAATGACAAAGAAATACAATGAGGCAGTCAAAATGTCTTCAATATGGCTACCACACAGGTGAGAGGATGTGGTTGTGCCTCTCAGATTGTTTGTTTTTCATCATAGACAAGCAATGGTGACATTTATTTCTTTATTTAGAGTTTTTTATAGCACAAACATGACCCACGAGGGTATCAGAGCGCTTTAGACATAAGCAGGATGCAGGAAGTAATCAAAGCAGACATTGATATGCAATAATAACAGTTAAAATTAGAAGTACAGGTAGTGGTGGTACACGGGAAACATCCTTTACAATGCAGTGTTTACACCACGTGACCTTTAGGATGCAGCCATTACAACGCAAGTCATTACTACGCCTTGCGCTGGAGGGTGCTCTTGTTTAAGGAATAGTTTGATTTTCTATTCCAACACCTTCCCTACTGTTACATGGGCTGGAGTTGGAATAGAGAATTAAATTAATCCACAATCCAGCGCCATCCAACGCAAGTCGTTGTAACGACTTGCGTTGTAATGGCTGCGTCGTAAAGTACAGCGATCAAAATGATCGCGTTGTACTGACGTACATCCGTGGTACACGGATTTGGGAGAGGAACTGTCTCATGACCCAAAATAAAGAAACAAAGATACATAACAAACTAAGATGCCGCGCAACATAAGGCAAATACATAATATTCAAGGTTGATGCGGCAAGTACCTGTGAACTAGGGTAGGTATTTGTTCATCAATAACAGTTTTACTTGTGCTTTGAAAGATACAATTGATGAATTCACTCGGATTTGAGAAGGAAGAGAGTTCCAAATTCTTGGGGCCGCACCAGAGAAGGCCCGGTCGTAGGTTTTCTTCTCCTTACATTTCTGTGGTTTCAGACATAAAGATGTATCACTTTTTAACGATCTAGCTCCACTGGATAGCTTTAGTTTTTGTGCAAGGTACCATCGGGTGTTGGAGTGCATGGCTTTGTGGGTCATGCATGCAATTTTTAGGTCAATTCTTGCCTCATGTAGGAGCCAGTGTGGAGATTTCAAATCTGGTTTGTTGTGATTGTAGCATTTGGATCCAGTAATGAGCCTTGCAGCTGAATTAAGAGATGGGGGCCAACTTTGATCTTTGTGGGTCCGAAAGTGATGCATTTCCATAGTATAACCCAGAGATAACTAGGGCTTGAACCACTGACTTGAAGTCCTCAAAGGGGAGGAAGGGTTTTATTTTCCTTAGGATGCTTATTTAGAAGTTAGCTATCTGGTAATTGCACTGATGTGTTCCGGCATGTGCAAATTTTTGTCACATGTTATCCCAGGTGATTTCTTGGAGTCAATGACCTGTGGGATGCAATTGAGGGCAGTTAGATGTTTCAACCATCCTGCAATGTCTAGTGAGTGTTTGGGAGGTGAAATTAAGAGGAATTCTGTTTTGATGGTGTTTAGTTTGAGGTGGTTGCAGGCCAGCCATTTCTGAGTTTTTTGTAAAGTTGCATTAAGATAACATATCTTCAGGAGAGGAGATTTGAAGATAGAGTTGGTTGTTGTCCAAGCACATGTGCTTCTTGATATTAGGTGCTTTCAGAATTTCAGTTAAGGGTTCCATGAATAGGTTGAAGAGAGTCGTTGATAACGAGGAACCCTGCTTGGCACCTAGTGTGACAGGCATGGGGTTAGATAGGGAATGGTTCATCTTTATTCTTTGGGATTGATTGTTGAGGAATGAGGCAAACCAGTTTAGGACAGGTCCAGAAAGTCCCATCCTACATTCCAATACATTAAGGAGGTTGACCGTATCGAATGCTGATGATAGGTTGAGGAGGATTAGGGGGCAGGATCCATTATGATCAAGCATTTGCAGCATGTCATCAACTATGTGAGTAATGACCGATTCAGTGCTGTGGCCCTGATGGAAGCCAGATTGGTTTTGTTCTAGGAGCTGAAAGTTATTTATGTGATTGCATAGTTGAATGTGGACACATTTTTTTCGATGAGCGTTGAAAGTGCCAGGATTTTGGAGACAGGGCGGAAGTTATTTAGGTCAGTGTGATCTGCCGTGGGTTTCTTGAGAATGGGGGATATCTGTCCAGCTTTGAGGCAGTCTGGCATAGAACCTTGTAGTAATAAAGCATTTACTATTTTGGTATAGAGTGGGAGAAGAGATGTTTTCATCTCTTTGAAGACAGTTGCGGGGAGTGGGTCGCTGAAGTAGTTGGAAGGTTTTAAAGTTGATAGGATTTTTAGAATGGTAGTTTCATCAAAGTAATTGAATTAAATTCACATGGTATTATTTTTGGGGGTGCGAACTGGATGCTCCAAACCCAAGATGGGGCAGGGTTGATGTGAGAAAGCACCAGGACGAGAGACAATTAAGAACGTAAGTCACTTAAAATCTTTGCCATCTTTCCATGGAAGAACAGGCTAGTTCTTCGCAGTTAGGTATAAAAAAAAATACAGATAGGTTGTGTGGCGTGATAGATTGTGATTTGACAAGTTCAAACTATTTTTTAGGTTGGTTCTTGGCATTGTCAAATTCATTCCTGAAGAAGTTAGCTTTAGCGCTATGAATGCGTTTGTTGTAGGTACATCTCTGTGATCTTAGGGGCTTGAGGTGATCTAGAGTGGGGGAGATTCTCCATGAGCGTTCAGCCAGTCTTAGATTGCTTCCATCCATGCTTAGGCTGCAATTAAACCAAGGCTTAGAGTCTTTGGTGGACACTCTTTTTAGCTGGAGAGGTGCTACATCATCTCAAATGTTTGTTGTTGAAATGTAAAAAGGATCCGGAAGGCTCTGGACATATGGCATGCATTCTGGGGAGCTTAGCATGTGGTTGCTAATAGATGTCAGTTAGTGCAGGTTTATGTTCCTAATGTTTCTCTTCTAATGACTCATTTTATTAATTTGTGGGTGTTTTGAGGACCTTGATTTTGTTATGCGAAAGGTGATCCAATGATGATCTGTCCCGTCACATGGAACATTAGATTGAAGCTGAATGGTATTGGCCTTGGAGAAAATTGTGGGTAGGACTATCACAGATCTGGACTAGGTTCAGGTCAGACAGGTAAGGTTTTTAGGCTAATCACTGCTTGATTGCTAGGGTCATTCCACTGTAGGTTGAATCACCCAGTAAGATCTGGGCACAGTGGGGAATGGAGTTGGACGTGATATTTTCCATGATTTGTTCAATTAATGGTAGGTTATATTCTGGAGGATGGTAAAAAGCATGAAGTTTGCATCCAGGTCATTCATTACTCAAGAAATGTATGACCAGGTATTCAAATGAGGAGCGAGTGATGTTCTGAGCTAGCTTCATTGAGAGGTTGTTACAGTGTATGCAGGCGATACCTTCACCTGGTCTGATAGGTCTATCTAATCTGATGATGTCATATAATGGGGAATGAGAATATCGATATTTAGAATGGAAGAATTCATTTAACCATGCTTCAGTCGGAACCATGATGTCGAGATCATGTGTCAGGATAAGGTCTGCGATATCAGCTGCATGTTTATAAGCCAAACGACAATTGAGTAACATACACTTCAGATGTGGTATGGCGCCAATGGAGGACTTGTGAATGATGGGTATTTGCTTATCGTTGGACTTTTTTATTAGTCTAGTATTAGGCCTAGGTTCTCTGTATGGATTGGTTGGAATGGTTTGAATTTGACCACTCCTGTTTGGGGTGTCAAAGTGTTAAGTTTTGTATGAGAGGAGGAGGGAATAGACATCATTGTCAGATAGAGTAGCTATTACCCTAAAGGTCTGTGTGAGTGCATTAGGATAGGGAGTTGTTCTTAGGGATGTGTAGAAGAGGATGTAGTAGAGACCCCTATACGGGAAGGAGGAGATCTCAGTCTAGAAAGATTGGTGTAAATGAGAGTCAGGGGGTGCATATTCTTACAAGGAGGCTTGTTGGTATAACAATAGGTGGCTAGATCAGAGGTGATAGATAGTAGGTACTGTATGTCCGCATTCAGTTGCTGAAGCTCCAGGGAGATCTCAGTCAGTCTGGAGCTAAGGGAGGTGTCAGAACTAGAGGGCGAAATGGGGGTCAAAGGGTCTGGAGAAGAGGGAGCGCTACAGGGTCTGGAGTTGAGGGGTGGTTGGGAAGGGAGGACTCTGGGAGTGTAGGAGGGAATAGCTGAGGATCCAGGATTGCTGACCCGGGGAACGGGTCTCCTGAGCTGGTTGTTAGAGAGTGATGAGGGAAGTGGAACCCGTTGGCTGATCAGATTTGGGGTTTCCCCATTAGCAAGTGATATCCTTAGAACCACCGGGCGAGTGGTAGAAATATCAGTGTAGACATCATGATTATGCTCAGAAGACGGCGACAGAGATGGCTTGCAGGTGTTGATTAAGGGCAGTGTGATTCAGTGTTCTCCACATCTGAGGTAGGGAGAGGGATCATTCATTTATGATGACTCAAGTGTTGTTAAGTAGGCTATCTGGGGAGGGCGGGAGAGGCGGGGATCAGGATGGAGACAAGCCAGTGGGGGGGGCTGCTTGAAGAAACCTTGAGTACAGTATGAGAGATGATTGCCGGGGTAGCCTGGGTGTGAGTCAGAAGGGCAGCTTTATTTATCACCGTATTTTTGATACGTGGGAATATTTCATCAAACGTAAATGTAAATCCGTATTTGTAAAGCGCAAACTTCTCACCCTTATGGGTTTCAAGGCGCTGGGGGCCGTCGTGGAAATTAAGTGAGCTATTGCCCAGAGTCACATGGTGCTGAGCTGAGCTGCCGCCGGAGCCGGGGATCGAACCGTGAACCCTGTGCTCCGAAGACAGCTGCCCTGGCCGCTGCACCACAACTCTCCATCAAGAAGTTCTAGGCTGCGCACAAATGCTTGGAAGAGGCCAGTTCCATTATTATATATGGAGATGGTTGACTCAGCTCGACAAGTGATTGAGGGAGCTGTTGAGAGTCTTAGGCCATGGGGGTTTTGGTAGATGTGGAGATCAGGAGCAGGGAGTGTATTGCTTTTCCCCATTGCACCCATCTAGTAGTGCAGAAGATAAGGTCACTAATGATCTCTCCCTTTTCTGAGCAGAAGTAAGGGTCTGAAATAAAAGTTTCTGGGTGAGACTTAAGGAATATGTGCTAGAATTTCTTGGCAGCGTTCTTGGCTACATTAGGGGGAGTGTATGATAGTGTCCAAATTAAAGCCACTTGGGATCAGTTTGCAGTCATATGAGGTTCTTGGGAAGTGAAGAGAGGAACAAAGGGTATCAGGAAGGAGGGGGAGATGGGGAAAAAGGAAAGATGAGTAAGGAAGGGAAGAAGGGAGCGTATGGTTAATTTTGAAATCTCCAGAGCCTGCGTAAACTGGTCACCAAAAGGAAAAGGAAATTGCTGGGCACAAATATAATGCTCAAAGATTGCCGCCCCCTAGTAGACATCAAGGTAATTAGACTTTCCTTCCTTTATGCAGATTCCTAGAGTCTAGGAGGTGCCAGAATTATGGGATGAGCAATCCGCTTTAAAGCTAAACAGATAACCTATTGCACACCAGTTCAAGAGAATATAGAATTGATGTCTCAATGGACATATGTAAGTTCAAGTTTCACATTTGAAGACAAGGAAAACGATGGGTGATACGATTTCTCTTTTATTTGAAGGGTGTCCAGCCGACACGTGTTTCGTCGCCAAGCTGTAACAGTGCTTGCACGACTCCTCAGGGCTGGGGAGGATACAAAATACATAATGGAATTCGTGGTCACATATCAATGCATATTACGTTTCTTTGGTGGTTATTTCCAGTGCAAGTGCTGGGTGCAGGTGGAAATCGTAAAAGTGTGAAGTGACAATCATGTGGAAGCACACAACACCATACCGCCGTCCAGTGTGGATATCTACAAGTGTAGACGCAACCAGGGTCGTGGGGTGTCAGGGTGTAGGTCTGTGCCGCCATTGAATCTAGTGGGATCGTGTATGAAAGAAAATAACTATCTCGGTGACGGAGAGGACTGGGCGGGAGGGGAAAGTGCAAAATTTAAACATAGAATGCAGAACGGTGTGCACAGGAAAAAAATATGGTGAGTAGAATGTGCGCTTCCTACCTGTAGCAGGGGGATACTGAATCACAGGTCTGTAGCGTTACCAAAAAGGAGGGAACAAAAGGGGCAAAAGTAATTCAAAACCAGGTCTTGGAAGGTACGAAGACAAGGCAATCAAAAACCAGTCGTGAAGAATATGGACGAGTAAATGAGCAGGGTGATTATAAAGGAATGGTAAGGCTCACCGCTTAGCCAGTGATAATTCCGACCCGGCCCCGCTCGAGACCAGGTTGAGTAGTTTCCAAAGACGTCTAGGTAGGTTACCCAGAGTCACTAAAAGTTCGTGCGGTGATATAGCTAGAAGTGGGCAAGAAAATAAATGACAATGAAAAAAAAAAATTTACAAAAAAAAATAGAAAATACAAAATAAATAATAAAGTTCCCGATCACTGAACTAGATCTAGTTCGCAGGACATTGGTAAGAAGAGCTCGTACTTTCAATTGCTACAGTATGATTGATTGGCCTCTCACCTTGAAAATAAGTAATTTGTGCTCTGGGTCCACTTCTGTAACGCGGTACCGCAGGAGGGTGGAAGAATCCACTAAGTCAATTGTGGTGAGTGTGAGGGCACATCAGCGTTAAGACAGGATATTGGACGATTTATCCATGAATAAGAACTGTATGCATGGGCGAGAGGAGCAAAAGCGTCAGTATGCCCTCTCCAGTAAACAAATATAGAGACATTCGCATAAGCAATGAAAATGAGTTAAAAGGTAGATCGGAAAAAAGACTATTTGTCTTTACCATTTCGACCACCTGTAAGGTTATTTGAGCGATAGAGCACCACTAGTAAAGCTTACCCGTATAGCGAGGAAAAATCAGCAGGACGGGTGCTCCCGCAAAGTTGGTTCCGGGTGCGGACACGTGATGTCGACCCGGAAGTGGTTAAATACCCCGAAAAAGGCCCGTATAGGGAAGACTAGAGCGTCTGATTAGAAGGAAATGGGTGCACATTCCCTGGAAGTAAACAATTGTACCATGCTATGTTGTGGGGAGCGAAAAGCGCATGGAGTAGGCATTTCTTTAAATTTAGAAATGAAAAAGCGCGATCGTCTTGGGAGGAAAGAAAAATAAATAAAAAATGAAAATATATAATCAAACCATGCAAGGGTGACTTGTCATGCATCCGATCTACACCATGCAGTGGTGTCAAAATTACGATCTATTGAAACTGTGCATAATGCAAATATTCACCAGTATTTATCGATATATATGGTGCGGTAATTAGAAGGAGGTTGTTGAGATTTAAATATAAAAGTTAGCTTATCAATACAACCATTCTAGCTCATATAGTGTACTGAAAGTGAATGCAATACCATTCTCATTACGACTGATCCTTCATACATTGTGATGATACACATGGGGGGCCACTCTATTTTTTCAAAAGATAAACCTCATGTGAGCCTCATTGAGGGTGTAACTGAACATAAGATTAGCAGTGGGTACACAGTTAAACAGTATAAGTCACGGTTCAACACCTACAGCAGATAACAAAAACTATTGTATATTTCCAAATTCAAGTTAGATACTTACACATTTCATATATATATATGCAGGAAATGAAAGGAGAATTGTGCAAAATTAATCCCCTAAAAAGTATTGCATCTCTTGGTCAAAATTTAAGCCATGATCCACAGTACGAAGGCGGAGAATCCACATTGCCTCAAGCGTCACAGTTTAAGTTCTCTGTTCCACCTCGTACTCCAATTGGTATGGTGTCAATCCCAAAAAATGAGATTTGTTTATCCATGGATTGGTCATAGCACGCAGCTGCGTGCAAAGCAACCGGGTACCTTGGATCCTGTTTGTGAATAGCTCTAATATGTTCGGCTATTCTTTCTTTAAGGGGCGGATGGTGCTACCCACATAAAATTTCTTACAAATACACTCAATAATGTATACCACGTAACGTGTAGTGCAGTTAATGTTAGTCCTAATGACATATTTCTCTCCATTTATGTCACGAAATTCAGTGGTCTTGTTTTTTGCCCACCGACACATGGAGCAAAACCCGCACGTTTGGTTAGCCAGTTGTCAGTCATGTTGCTACGCGGGATTGTCGGGCTCAGCCTGCTCCTCAGGGTCCTACCTCTCCTATAGGTGATCTGTGGATGTTCACTTATAAAGTCTTGAATGTTTTTGTCTGCCCTGAGGATATTCCAATGTTTGGTAAAGGTTCTACGTAATGCTTGATGATGGCTGTTGAAGTCAGTGATCATACGAATGGTCCCTGATCCACTCTTCATGTCATTGTGCTTTTTCTTAAGTGTATCTATTCTTTTGATTTTCATGACCCAAGTGGTGGCTGTCCTAAGTAGGTCATCTGAATAGCCTCTTTTCTTGAAGCGTTCCTGCATTTCCTTTAGTGTCTCTTTGAAATCTTTGTCATTACTGCAGTTTCTGCGTGCTCTTAGAAATTCTCCAAATGGGATGGTGCTAATCTGGTGGGCTGGGTGAGCACTGCTAGCGTGCAGAATCGCATTACAGGCAGTATTTTTTCTGAAGAGTTTACTGTTTAGCTTATTGTCTGAACTATAAATTTCTAAGTCAAGGAATTCAATTCTGTCAAGGCTAGCCTCCATGGTGAAACTCATGTCCCAAGTGTTGTGGTTCAAGTATTTGTGGAAATCCATCAGATGTTCATGAGTACCAGACCAGATCAATAGACAATCGTCTATGTATCTTCCCCAAAATACTATAGAGTCTATAAATGTTGCTCCTTTTGTGCCCCAAATGAGGTCATTTTCAAGTGCGCCCATGAACAAATTAGCGAACGAAGGGGAATATTTGGAGCCCATTGCGACCCCTTTTATTTGTCTGTACCATGAGTTGTTGAACATGAACACATTGTTCTTTAAGATGAGTTCCATCATGGAAACCAACATGTTGGTATGTTGCCACATGGTGGCAGGTCGGTTCTGTAAAGTTTTGGTTACAACTTCCAATCCTAATTCAGGTTTGATGCTAGTATACAGAGCTACCACATCCATAGTGACTAGAAAATTGCCTGGCTGCCATTGTAGATCAGAGAGTATGCTCAAAATGTGTTTTGTATCTTGGATAAAAGACGGTAGATTGCGTACCAGGGGCCCCAAGAATAAGTCAACGTATTCCGCTAGTCTTTCTGTCGGACCCCCTATACCAGAAATGATGGGTCGTCCAGGAGGGAAAGGGAGATGTTTGTGTACCTTAGGCAGGGTATAAAGCCAGGGGAAAGAGGGTTTGAGTATTTTCATGTAAAGATATTCATCTTCATTGATTAGGCCATTTTCTTTCCAAGTTGAAAGAAATCCATTAATGTTGGTGGTGAGTGATGCTATGGGATTGTATTCAAGGCACTCATAACATGTACTGTCTTGTAGTTGACCCAGGATTTCATCTTGGTAGTCTGTTTTATTCATAATAACAACATTACCCCCCTTGTCCGCTTCCCTGATGATTATGTCATGATCTTTTGTAAGGGTGTTCAAGGCTGCCCGTTCTCCTGTTGTTAGATTATCCTTGTATCTAAAGGTGCGTGTGTTTCTTTTGTGGTCTAGTTTATCAATGTCCTCCAATACTCTTTTATGAAAGCTGTCTATTGCATTGCCTCCTGGTAGAGTAGGGATCCATTTGGATTTAGATTTGAGCCCACTCACAATACTGAAGTCTGACTCAATGTTGAGTTCTTCTAATAGAGTTTCCATGTCGTGAGGAGTTTGTTCCAGATCAGTTAAAGAAAGTAAGAGGTGTGTGGCTTGAATGTCGTTGATAGTTAAAACACCAGGTTCAAACTGGGTAGGGATGTTAGTAGAATTTTTATTAGACACATTTTTACTGGAAAAGTGCTTTTTCAATTTCAAATTCCGTACAAATTTGAACAGGTCAATCTTTAATCTGCAGATATCAGTGTTAGCGAAAGGGTTAAAGTTAAGACCTTTCCTCAGAAGGGAGATCATGTTGGGTGTCAGAGTTTATGATGATAGATTAATGACCTGTACCTCCCCCTCCTGTGTGCCAGTTATTGCTGGTTGTTCCCGGATCTGAGTTTCTTCCTGTAATCTTCTACATTTCCCCTTCCTGCCCCTGCGGGTTTTGGATCTTGTACGCGAATGCCTCTCCTGATCCGCTGTATATGTGTGGTTTCACTATCTGGTCTATTTGAATCGTCCTCACTGACACTGACAGTGCTAAGTGATGTGCTGCTTGAGGAGATCGTGCTCGCATCGGTTAGATTGGGTGTGTCTCTTCCCTTTTGTGATGGTTTGGTTATCATATAGTCGTATTTCTTGTCATATGTAAAAATTCTACCCTCAGTGTAGTCAGCCTCATCTCTTTTTAACTGTCTGGCTTTGCGGCTCTTTATCTCATTTTGGTGTTTGAGCAGGATCTCATCTAGTATTGTGTAGTTTTTGATGGTGGATTCAGGACGATTTAAGTCTTTTATCTCCTGTTCTAAAATGGCAATTTCGGCTTGGAATTTAGAGACCTTACGGTCAGAACTCTCAATGAGGATGTCCATGAGGATATTGGAATTATTGGTAAGGGCCTCTTCCCATTTACCTAGAAGTTCAGAGTCTAAATTGTCGTAAGTAGGGAAGATCTGTGCCCTTAGGCCTCTGGGTATACGTTTCAGTCTAGCATATTGGGCGTTTGTCCCCTCACCTACTAGCTTTTGTGTTTTCATATGTACGGCGTGTGTCCCGGCACACACTTTTGGAGGGGTTTAGAGCGTTTGTCCCCTCACCTACTTGCACCTTGACCTATCAGTATCGCATCCACTACCGTGAGCAGTGCGCCTAGTATTTCCCTCACTCCAAAAAACCCGGTTTTCGTTAGGTTTCGCAGAATTCTACAAAGCCTCTGGTTATTTACAGCCACCAGAGGTTTGAGTAAAGGTGTGCAGAATATGTTAGCAAAATAAATAAGTGAAAAGGGATTAGCTTAAAAGAGGTTTGGAAAGAAAGCTGAGAACAAGTAGGATATCCTTAGCTGAGCACTTACAAGATGACCACTACTTAAGTTCAGAGAGGTGAGATTGGTATAGAACTTAGTCCATCATTACTTTTACCTAGCTTTGTGGTCTCAGTCCTACCTCGATTTTTGTTTGATTGCTAGGAGACTGGCCTCAAGGAATAGCAGTGAGCACTTTCCAAAAATGGACGAACAAACTCCCAAGATGCTTTTCACCTTGGCTGTCCACCCTCCCCCCCCCCCGTTCCAGGCACCGGGGCAACATAAGCAGTCCAAAAAAAAGTAAATACATTTTATAAAAACTATTCACCATATGCCATCCAAAGAACTTCAGATCCATGTATTTTAGAAGAACAGGCTGGGCGTAACACATCAGTTAATATTCATGCGCAGACCCTCCGGTCTCCTCTCCAGGTTCACGGAAAGATGGCAGGAAACTCTCCTACAGGTCGGCTGACCTCGACTTTACGTAGAATGGGTGCATGACTCGCTGCAGGCTGGTGAATTAAGTGGTGCAGACACGATCTGCCAGCTGCCACGACAACACGGTCACCTCGTACCTCAAAGTCCCATGAAGGTGGGTCACAGGTGAGAGAAATGGGACCCAACAGTGTGGCAACGTGCATCCATTCCTCAGTCTATGAGCTGCATCTGAAAGGTAGGTGGGTGTGGGTCGGGGTGCCCCGCCAATGGGTGGAAGAGACCGGCAACAACAGGGACATTTACCCGATATGTGATCCCAAGCCTGGAGTCTCTTACAGTCTCGACCATATGTCGGCCTTCTTGGCTGCATAATTCTCACATAAATAATCTTCTACCAGCCCACATCTGAGCCGTGGAAATATCAACCACACTGAGTTTGTTTATATATATATATATACACAAATTACCTACTGGAGGTTGCCAATATGTAGTTATAGTTAGGACCAAGATAGGTTCTGGTTGTCATGGAAAGTTTGGGGGTGATCCGGGAAGTGGAGACCGAGAATGTGGGGTGCAAAATAAGGGTGCATTTGTAATGTTCATTTCTATAGGATCATTTAGCCACACCTACAGCCCGAACTGCTGAACAGACTTACACCAAATTTGGCAGGTAGGTAGATGTTGGTTTAAGGAAGATCCTTTTGACTATTTGGTGTACATTTTTTAGTAGTTTTTGAGAAATTTAAGCCAAAAATGATACTGATGTCTCTGGTTGCGAAATTGCGCAATGGTTTCTCGAGCAATCACGAGTGCACTCATCAACAGGAATGCTGTGATTAGCTAGACGGAACCTGGACAGAAAGGTGCAGGCAGCATTTTATTGATTGGGAATGATTCCTGGGACTGATCATTTTTGAAAAAGCTAACTTAAGTGTTCGGAGTAGATGTACATTGACCCCATGTTTGAGAAATGGGGGTGTTAGTGGCACAAGTTATGTTTCCAAAATTGAATTTTTTGATCGCACGTGATATTCAAATATATGAGGGAATTATTAATAAGCATTGTTATAGAGATATTGAGATTCTGATAAATGTTTTTATAGAGGTATTTATATAGTGAGTTATGTACTGTGATGATTAGAATTAATTATATAGTTATAATTTTTTAATGTGGTGGTGGGTATTGAATTCCTGTTTTTGAGTTCTGCTTTCTTGACGTAACTGCTTGGATCGTAAAAATGGAAAATAGGTTTTAGGGATGGTTGGTCTAGAAATACACTAGAAAAACATGAGGTTGAAGTGTACAGTAATAAAACCCTTGTATGTAAAATACTGTGATATGTGTGTATACATGTGTTTTCACTTCATGGAAAAGGTGCGATCAACATGGTTAGCGATACCCCGAATAACCATGAAAATGGAAAAAGAATCTCAGTCCAAAAATATTTAAACATGCTTTGAAAGAAGTATGTTTATAGTAATATGTGTAGTGCAATGTTTATAATAAATATTTTTACATATTATGTTTGGATGTCTGCTTTTATTTTCTTTTTTTACAACGTATCTGTGGGGATTGTGACGCTGTTGCGAAGATTCTCAAAATAAAATGTATGGAAAAAAACTTCACAATATTTGAGGTACTAGGGTGGCTCTGACAAGAGCAGTTGCGTTGGTTGTGTATACATGGCTGCTACGTCGAGACACCCTGTTGCCTTCATCTGTAAAGTCCACTCCATCATTTCATTAAATTCCATGCGTGTCAAACACTCAGATTGTTGTTATAGATGCAGCCCACGCGATGGTCTCTCAGGAATGCAGAAACAGTTTATTAACATGTGTTCTGGCTTTATCCTATGGGAATTATCATTACAAACAAACCTTTTTTTTGCAGCTCTATTTGATTTGATTAAACAAAGCCAAAGTTATAAACAAGTAAAAAAATGCGTTTCCTATAGAAACTAGGTCCTAACTATAAGTACATACTGGCAACCTCCAGAAGGTACTATATATATGTATGTGTGTGTGTGTGTGTGTGTGTGTGTGTGTGTATATATATATATATATATATATATATATATACATATATATATATATATATATATATATATATATACCATATATGTGTGTATATATATATATATATATATATATATTTATACACACATACATAAACACACAAACAAACATACATATATATGTATTATATATATATATTTTCACTGAAAAATATAGGTTTCAGGTATGTTATAGTTAGAAATTAGCATTTAAAAAACACCTTACAAATTCACTGAAAAAAACATAGGTTTCAGGGACGTTATAGTTAGTTGGACATTTCACTCATACAAAACCATAGAAATTCCGCCATTATAGCTAGTTCAGCTAACTATAACTTGCGCGCCCGCAATGCACTGCTGATGACATCACATATTACATCATTCATGACATGGTCAGCGACATCACTGATCACATCACTGATAACATCTCAAATGCATGAGTTAATGCCTGGGTCATTGAATGAGTACATCAGTAGTGAGTGACTGGATGATTAGAGTACTGCAAGGTGACTGCATGGTAAATTTTTTAAATGCTTGGGTTTTGTCGCAGTGATTAGATAAGGACATGTACCTGGCTGGGTGATTGGAGGAATCTATAAGTAGTAACAGGGAGATTACTTAACTGTATATGTATTGCTCAAGGGATTGTAGAAGTGCATGATTAGATAAGGATATTGGACTGGTTGGATGATTGGAGGACTGCATAACTAGTAACTGGGAGATTACTGAACTGTATATGTAGTGCTCAAGGGATTGTAGAAGTGCATGAGTTAGCGACTGGGTCATTGCATGAGTACATGGGTAGTGACTGGATGATTAGGGTACTGCGAGGTGACTGCATGGTAAATTTATAAGTGCTTGGGTTTTGGCACAGTGATTAGATAAGGACATGACACTGACTAGGTGAATGGAGGAGTGCTTAGGTAGTAACAGGGAGATTACTGAACTGTATATGTAGTGCTCAACGGATTGTAGAAGTGCATGAATTAGTGCCTGGGTCATTGCATGTGTACACAAAGCATACATGCAACTGTATAAATAGTATCTGACCGCATAAATTATTTATTTATTTATGTCATATGTAAAGCACCTGAAACACCCCACATGGGGTATCTCCACGCTAGAGACGCAAGCCGGTGAAGCAGTGGGAGTTTTTAGAAGAGTGAAGTTAATTAATTTTTTCTGAAAGCTAAGATCGTTGGTGCAAAGGTGTATGTCCAGTGGAAGCTGGTTCCAGAGTTGAGGTGCTAGATAGGAAAATGATTTGCCTACCAGTCTGGTTTGCTTGATGCAAGGGATGACGAGAAGATCTCTCCCATTGAAGCGTAGGGTGTGCAGGGATGAATGTCTGGTCAGTTTGTTGGTCAGATATATGGGACCCAACTGGTTAAGGTCCTTGAACACCATGCAGCAGATTTTGAATTGGATTTTTTTGCGGATGGGTAACCAGTGGAGCTTGCGAAGCAAGGGCAGTATTGGGGTGCGATATGGTGAACTGGTTACCAGGCGGGCAGCTGTGTTCTAAACCACCTGTAGGCTATTCAGGGCAAATTATTTGGAAGAGATCAGCAGGGCATTACTGAAATCCAGGCGACTGAGAACTAAGGCATGAACCAGAGTTTTGCGGGTGGACGTGGGAAGAAAACGAAAGACTTTACAAAAAAGACTGAGTGCATAAAAGCAGGCTCGTTTGGTGGTGGCTATGTGCTCATCAAGGTTGAGTTTGCTGACTATTCGGACTCCTAGGTTTTTGACTACTGACTTAGGGGATGGTGCCGGCCCCATTTCTTCCGGCCACCAGCTGGGAGACCAGGTGGTCACTGCTTCTCTGAAGAGCATAATTTCAGTTTTACCTGCATTTAACTGCAGGAAATTGCTGCTCATCCATGATGTTATGGTCCTCATGCCTTCTAAAAAAAAATGTTTTTGATGTTGGGGGTATCTTTATAAAAGGTGGGAGGAGCTGCGTGTCTTCTGTGTGGGAAATGGAGGTGAACCCGCTCTTCTTAAGGAGTGCTCCAAGTGGAGCTATATAAATATTGAATAGCGAAGGGCTAAGGCAGGAGCCCTGCAGTACTCCTTTGGTCACTGGGGTGGTTTCTGAGCTGTAGGGTCCAAGGTGCACTGTTTGGGTTCTTCCTTTCAGTAAGTCCCCCATCCAGTCTAATGCAGTGTCCTGGATCCCTATGGATTCTAGTCTTTCTAATAGGATCTGATGAGAAATGGTGTCGAATATGGCGGAGAGGTCGAGCAGTATGAGAATTACTGCTCGGCTAGCGCACGCCTGTATACGAATTGCGTCAATCATGTTAACGGAGCTGATTTGGTACTGTAATTAGGGCGAAATCCTGACTGTGAAGGGTCGAGACAGTTTGAGGATTCAATTAAAATGGATAGATGTGTATTGATATGTTTTTACAATAATTTGCTATACAAGGGGAGAAGTGAGATTGTCGATAGTTTGTTATTATATCGGGAGACAGTTTGTTGTTTATCCTAATGGGCATTATCTGGGCAGCTTTCCATTCTTCGGGAAGCTTACCTTCGCTGATCGAACTATTCAAAATAGCACACAGAGGCGCGGCCAATTCGGCTGCGAGTTTTTGGGCCATTTTGGCAGGAAGAAGGTCTTTGGGAGAACCTGATTTGGCTGAGTTTAGCAGGGATTCGGTTTCGGGGATGGTGAGAAGGGGGAATTTTTCCAGGGTGACAGGACTGGGCAAGATATGGGCAGGTTCAGTGACCAAATTGTGACAGGAATTAGAATAGAAGACAGAGATTTTGTTGTAGATGTCATAAATTTTTGGGGAAAAGTGACTGGCTATTACATCACACAAAGATTGAGTTGGCAGGGCTTCAGGCATTAGGGTTAATGGGGCTATTAAGAACCTGGAAGAGGGTTTTGGGAGCATTATCCGTTTGCTCCAGTTGGATGGCTATGTACTGTTTTTGAGCCATTTTTAAGTTCCTGTGGTAGGCGATAAGGGCTACCTTGTATTTCTCTTTGTTGGATGCGTTCTTATTGCGGTGCCAGTGACGCTCCAGTTTTTTACATTGGCTTTTTTCTTCTCTGACCTCTGACGAATACCAGGGAGTCTGGGTGCGTTTGGGGACTTGAGAGGATTGTTTGATGGGGATAAGAGTGTCAATGCTTGATTTGATTACGTCCTGGAGGCCGTCAGACGTTTGTCCATGGTGTCCGAGGTTAGCTGATTAGGGGGAGTGAATTTTTCACGAAAGAGGGCGAGTGATAGTTTGTGCCATTGTCTGTGGGTCTGTCTGACGGGGTTTTTCTTAACTGCGCGTTTATAGGGACCTCTTAGGTTAAAATTGATTATCGAGTGGTCTGACCATAATAGAGGTTTGGTAGAATTATAGGTTGTCTCTGGGGAGTTGGAAGAAATCAAATCTAACGTGTGACCTGCAATGTGTGTTGGTGTGTCGTTAATTTTGGTCAAACCTAATGCTGTCATCTCTGTCAGGAGGCTAGCTGTATCTGGTTCTTTTGGGTTCTCACTGTGGACATTTAAGTCCCCCAGAAGGAGGCAATCATATTTAGAAGATGCGGTATTGAGGTGAGGAGTGGTCCAGGAGGGCGATATACCAAGGCTCCTTTTTCAACTCAACTGTGGGTGGATGTCTATTCTAAATATGAGGATTTCAATAGTGTCGCTGCAGTATTGATCTAACATAGTGGCCTTTATAGGATCTTTATATATGATAGTGATGCCACCACGCTTTTTGCATGGTCTGTCTGCTTTTAGGATGCGGTAGCTATCTGAAAGTGCAATAGCAATGGCTGGTGTAGAGGATGGTTTGATCCATGTTTCCGGTAAAAAAACGATGTCTGGGCAGGAAGATGAGATAAGGTCCCAGATATCACTAGCATGTTTGGGGAGAGAGCGCACGTTAGCCGAGAAGCAATTCCAGCTAGCTCTGGTAGCGTCCGGGTTAGCGGGAGGGTTATGGTAGCGGGGATGCTCGGAGACAGGGGAGGGGTGCTCTGAACTCTGCAATGTATGCTTGCTAGGGGGCTTTCCACGAAGGAGGGGAATTTGTGAGTATATTGAGGGGTTCCTGTATGTGCGGAGGGCGGGGGGGTAAGGTTCCTAAGGGCAATTAGCTGCTGTCTGGTGTATTTAGAGTTCCCCTTGGGTTGGTTAACCCAATTTGTGGCGAAATTGGCAGAGTTCCTGGCTCATGGTAACGGTCTGGCACAGACGGGCTTGCCTTTGGCGCGCTGCCGGCGCGCCCGCTGCGCGCGTCCACTGTGCGTAGCTGCCAGCCTGTGTTTTTGTAGTCTACCTCACCTACCTCTAGCCCGGAAGTGCAAACTGCCGAGTGCTCCCTCGACATTAATCGGGGAAACAACGCTGTAGACCAGGGAGCGCAAGGCGAAAGAGGGCGTCAGAGGAGGAGAGCAAGGTAGGAAAGTGCAAATTAGGCAGCAAGTAAAAGAATAAAAAGCAAATGCGACTTTAAAAAGGTTTAGCAGTCACCCCACAGTAAAAAATTCCAAGCACTGTTACCAGCATGCGTACCCTGCGTGTAGCTGCCAGCCTGTGTTTTGGTAGTCTACCTCCTGCACCTCTAGCCCGGAAGTGCAAACTGCCGAGCGCTCCCTCCACATCAATCGGGGGAACCCCGCGGTGGACCAGGGAGCGCGAGGCAAAAGAGGGCATCAGAGGAGGAGAGCAAGGTAGGAAAGTGCACAGTAGGCAGCAAGTAAAAGATTAAAAAGCAAATGCGACTTTAAAAGGGTTTAGCAGTCACCCCACAGTAAAAAACACCAAGCGCTTTTACCAGCATGGGTCCACTGTGCGTAGCTGCCAGCCTGTGTTTTTGTAGTCTACCTCCCCCACCTCTAGCCCGGAAGTCCAAACTGCTGAGTGCTCCCTCCACATCATTCGGGGAAACAACGCGGTGGACCAGGGAACGCGAGGCAAAAGTTGGCGTAAGAGGAGAGCAAGGTAGGAAAGTGTAAATTAGGCAGCAAGTATAAGAATAAAAAGCAAATGTGACTTTAAAAGGGTTTAGCAGTCACCCCACAGTAAAAAACGCAAAGCGCTTTTACCAGGATGCGTCCGCTGCGCGTAGCTGCCAGCCTGTGTTTTTGTAGTCTACCTCCCCCACCTCTAGCCCGGAAGTGCAAACTGCCGAGCGCACTCTCCACATCAATCGGGGAAACCCCGCAGTGGACCAGGGAGCACGAGGCGAAAGAGGGCGTCAGAGGAGAAGAGCAAGGTAGGAAAGTGCAAATTAGGCAGCAAGTAAAAGATTAAAAAGCAAATGCGACTTTAAAAGGGTTTAGCAGTCACCCCACAGTAAAAAACGCCAAACGCTTTTACCAGCATGCGTCCGCTGCGCGTAGCTTCCAGCCTGTGTTTTGGTAGTCTACCTCCCCACCTCTAGCACGGAAGTGCAAACTGCCGAGCGCACCCTCCACATCAATCGGGGAAACCCCGCGGTGGACCAGGGAGCCCGAGGCGAAAGAGGGCGCCAGAGGAGAAGAGCAAGGTAGGAAAGTGAAAATTAGTCAGCAAGTAAAAGAATAAAAAGCAAATGCGACTTTAAAAGGGTTTAGCAGTCACCCCACAGTAAAAAACGGCATGCGCTTTTACCAGCATGGGTCCGCTGCGCGTAGCTGCCAGCCTGTGTTTTTGTAGTCTACCTCCACCACTAGCCCGGAAGTGCAACTGCCGAGCGCTCCCTCCACAACAATCGGGGAAACCCTGCGGTGGACCAGGGAGCGCGAGGCAAAAGAGGGCATCAGAGGAGGAGAGCAAGGTAGGAAAGTACAAATTAGGCAGCAAGTAAAAGAATAAAAAGCAAATGCGACTTTAAAAGGGTTTAGCAGTCACCCCACAGTAAAAAAAGCCAAGTGATTTTACCAGCATGCGTTTTTTACCAGAAAATTCCAGATTACTCGTTACATACTATCTAGTTAAGTAGTTAAGTGCAACATGCCACAAAGGTTAATATATGGTGGTTTACTTTTGAGTTACATTTTGAAAATTCAATCTACAAATATGTGACATCATTAAACTATACCTCATATTAGACTTAAGAAAGTAGAGCAATTAACAACACAGTTAATGATCATTTTTATACCACATATATCATCAGCTTTGTATCTAAAATTATGTAGCATTATTCAACTATACCTTTGCTTAGACTACAAAAAGAAACCTAATTAACAGCACCTTATTTCACCATTCTATCTTTAATTATATGCCATAATTTAACTTTCCCTTCTGTACAAACTAATAACAAAAACCTAATTAATAACACCTTATATGATTATCTTTGAAACACCACATCTGTGCTGCATCTCTACCAAAGTATCTATAATTATGCAGCATCATTCAACTATACCTTTGTAGAGAGAAGAAAAAATTAAGCATAGTGAACTACACCTTTTATGAACATCTTTCAAAATACACATATGGACTGCATCTTCAACCAACTATCTAAAAATATAACGCATCATTCAGCTATACCTTTGAACAGACTTAAAAACGTACATATTACTGTCCTACTGTTTTTTAAACAAACCTCAAGTACAATGAAACTAATTAGAATATACATCTCTACATTTAATAATATATTTCAATCAACACAGTTGTCGAATAATGTCAAATCTTTTTTAAATAAACCTCAAAAATATAAATCTGTTAAATGAAAAATATCACACACTCAGACAGGATTTTCTTTTACACAGTCAATATAATTCACAAGACTCTGCAAGGTGAAACCAGTAATGGCAAGCTTTCCCTTTCTTTTTCCATACAAATACACATAAACAACAAATTACATTGCTTCCTAGAGATTTTCAAATTGTAAAGCATATTTCCATTGGTCACAGATAATAACCCTTATCAACTGACCTCTTCACCCCTTCTGCTTAATGTCAGTTTCCACAGTAACAGGTCATGCAACATTCAACTTAACTGACAGGTAACAAGTTCACCACACAATGTTGCAAATGAGAACAACAGGTGTGGTTGGCATTGCAAAACATTACCTTATCCTTTCTGCTGTACCTTTCAAACATGTTTTACTAACCAATAAGAAACTTTTTAAACAAAGTAAAATGCACCCTGTTTTTGAATGTACAATGTTCTTAAACAGCCAATCAAATCTTGACTCTTAAAGACAGCATTTTGTCCACCATTTTAGATATCTCTCATTCTACCAACTGACTACATCAGCTACAGACATCTTTTCATAACCTACTGTCATCACTTCAAGATGCTTTCAGTGTGGATTGTTGGGCACAGCTATATTTTCTGGTGCATAAGGTATGCTGAATGCAGAAGTACTGACAAAGACCTAGATTTAAATAATGTAGACATTAAATGGATTAGACAGAAAGGATTAAAGTGGCACCTTTTGATGCCTTTGGTGAAAACCTTTTTGCATCTCCAAGCCACGGACCTCATGATTGTGCACTCTGGTAGCAATGACCTAGGCACATTGACTGGGGTAGGTCCGGAAATGCTAATGAAGAACACCTTTGCAGAATTGATATTGCTTTTCCCACAAACTGTCTGTGTATACTCTGATATATGCCAAAGACAGAAATGAAATTGGTCCAATAAATGTTGTCCTCAGATTGAGAAAGCTAGAAAAAATTTAAATAAAGTTGTTTCTGCTTACCTGAGAGACCATAGGATGTGCTCCATCTATACCAACAATATTTGTTTCAATATGGATGGTATCTACAGAAGTGATGGAGTACACATCATTGATGAAGGCAACAGAGTTGTTCTCAACAACCTGAAGCTCTGCATCCGCACTTACATGTAGCTACAACAATCTCCCAATGAAAACAAGGGCTCTTTTTAGAGCCACTCAATAACTTATAACCTTATATGACAAAAATGTTTTTTTGCCTTAAATTGCACACCCAGCGTGCCCACGAGAGGTGCACACCCCTCGGTTCACACTAGGTGGCCGCGCTGGGAGCCACGCTCCCCTTACGCTTATACCAGGTATCCGTGCACCCCTCACGTGCACACCAGGGGCCACACTGAGCGCTGCACACCCCTCGTGTTTACACCAGGGGGCCTTGCTGAGCAACGTGCAAAGGCAAAACAATTCACTATTATTATTTTATATTCACCCCTAAACATTCGGGCCCTCGTTATCACTGTCGAGTAAATCTATATGGCCAGGTACTACCTATACCCCCTCCTCCTTTATCAAGACCCAGATAACAACATGAGAAGAGTTTTGGATGAGGGGGTCGTGAAAACCCCAGGCCGTATATTAACATAAAAACTTAAACAAAATTAATATATACAATATTTACAAAAATACGCAGAAAACATAGTATGACATGGATTACATTGATAAGTACAGATGTCAGATAGCTAACCCTAACATAACTTTAATACAAGTTATTCCTATCCGAATCTAAAATCATATCATAATCAATAATCATAATAGTAATGACTTTTCTGCGTATCCCTATTTGAGCCTCCAGCAAGGTCAATAACTGGTGTCAGATCCTTATCAAATTATGCCCACCCTCCAACTGGAGTGCGCATGCGCAGAGGGCCTGTTCACCATGAGGGTACTTCCCTCCCCCGGTTACCCCCGTACGCTCTGTATATTGTCTCCATAAGGGGCACCTGCAGTTCTGTGCCCTTTACTGGCGCCATTGTGCACGTGCGGTGTGGCCAAACTAGCCTAGGAAAAGCGTAACTCCCCACTCCCCGCACCCATCTAGCCACCCGGCTGTAACTGCCTCTGGAGTTCTAGGAGAGACCACTTGTCCCTCCCCCTTGGGTGACCCCATTCAAGAATGGCGCCGCCCTCTAAGGGCCTTAAATTTACTGCTCACCAATCATGACCTTACCGCTACTGGCCAGCATAGTTGACCGACTATCTGGCCCCCCAAATTGCTAACTAGAGCGTCATGTCCAGCTCCTGAAGCCACCTAAGCATGCTAGCAGATTCTCAAACAGGATCTCATTACCTACTTTTGACAAGTGGACACCGTCTTTTAAGAAACACGTGTCGCCCCAGATAAACCTCTGGGTGATCGTCTGTAAATGAGGAGCCCTAAACAGCCACTCTATCTTATTGTTGATCCTTCTTACTGAGTGATTTAATGCCCCCCTCCATTTGAATCTGGGTACCATCTGTGACCATACTATGGTGCACCCTTGACATGTCCTAGCTAAACTACCTGCTTCAGTGATTATGGTTTCCACTAGCCCTCTTCTACCCACGTTTACCAGATCGTTCCATCCCAGGTGCAAGATAATGATACTGGGGAGAGCACCACCCTTGCTCAGCAGGTCCACTACAAAACCCCTGAAATGACTGAAGCGGAGACCCCCTTTTCCATGAAATGACACCCTAAACCCAGCCTGCTCTGCTCTAGTCCTGTAACCACCTGAAAATAAACATGCATTCAAACGCCTCACATATGAATGGCCAAATGACTTGTGGTCCTGGTTTTTGTGGATGTGCAGGTACTTGCATTGATTGTAGCTGCTGATGTGCCGCCGCCAGTTTTCCCCCTGCGTGACAGGCTTGAGAAACTGTACATTGAAGCAGAGAAGGAACATGCATCAGGGCAAATGTCCTAATCATAACATGTGCAGCCGCACATAGCGCTTATAACAATTGGAGGACCACCTCCCAATCCTTTTAACATTGCTGCTGGGAAAACCCCTCGCTTTTGCCTCAATGTCCGCCTAAATTCTGAAACAATGAGTTCCAAAGCAACTGGGATCCAAGCCTGTCTTCTGTATTTCCATATCCACGACTCTCTTAAATTGAAACCTTGTGAGCGGAGTCCCATCAGCGTGGATTAACAATGTCCCCCCCTGTTTACTGGGTCAACACTGTAGGAATGCCTCTAAATGTGTTACGGGGCAACAAGGATTACCATGTGCCCGATGGAATATTACCCCGTCCCCTGGTCAGTTTTGGATTTCCTAATGGATATCAGTATGGCATCACCTTGCACCTTCGTATGGTCTAACTGCAAACCACCCTGCTCATCCTGTTTGTTTTGGGCCACCAATTCCCTAATCCTAAAAGCACCTTAAAAGGCTAGTGAAAAGGTTCCTCTGAACAGCAGAGCTTCCTATGGGGTGCTAAAATATGGTCAAGAGCCCCTAGTAAGGATGCTAGCAGCTCCACCCCTATCGGATGCCTCGTGTCCAGTGCTGATCCCTGGAGGGGCTGCCACCCCTTCAAGGCTTTCGTGACTGTGAAACTGTTGGTGGGGTCTCCCCTATCTCTAGTTTGCGCAAAGAAAGAGATTGCCGCCACGTGCCACCTGGCTACTGCCGCTGAGCGCCCATCTTTGTTCAAAGCATCCAAGTAGAGCAGGAGTGCCCCTAAGTCATGCCACTTTGCTGCCCAATCCATTCACAATATGCCCATAACACCCCTTCATACGCTTTCCTGGTCCTCGGTGCTAGGCTAGCTGCCACGAGATTCCGTAGTTGGGGGCACCAATCTGCCAAAGTACTTCTGCTGCAGAGTAGAGGTGTGCCCTGAAAACATGCATCTTGAAGCAAGAGAGTGCGACAGCAGCATAATTCAACACCCCTGGCACATGTTTAGCTTTAAACTGCATATTCAATCTCATACATAACAACACTATCTCTTTCAACAGGCGGAGAATCATTTTACACAGCTTCTTGTTGATTGATGCATATGACTACAGTCATGTTATCTGACCAGAATACCACTGATTGATTACGCAATCTTTCATTCCAAACTGTTAATGCCACCCAGATGGGGAACAGTTCCAAAAAAACAATGTTACCCGTCACACCATTCTGCACCCACCATGCCGGCCAACGCTGAGCCACCAACTCAGTACCGAGTATGGCCCCAAATCCCACACTACCCGCAGCATCAGTCATTAAACCTAACTCTGCGGAAATAGAGGGTGGACTGGGCCACACTACCCTGAAGTTGAAGTCCTGCAGGAATACCATCCAAATCTGCATGTCCTGCCTAACCTCTGCCGACAACCTGGTGTGGTGGTGTTTTTCTTTGAGACCGGTCATGTCCTGTGATATGGTGCGGGAAAATGGTAGTGCCATTGATATAACTCTCAGAGCAAAGTTCAACTGCCCTACCCCTGCTGTAACTGATGCAAGGCGACCTTATCTTTTGCCAGGCATTGCTGCAATACTATACTGAATTTGATAATCTGTCTGCTGGTAAACGGAAACACCCTTGGACGGAATCTAAATCAAATCCGAAGAATTCTATTGTTGTTGTTGGCCCTACTGTCTTTCCTGGCGCCAGGGGAACCTCAAAAGCCTGCATGAGCGTGCAAAATTCTTGCAGTGCCCATGCACACTCCAGGTAGCCTGATGACCCCAAGATAAGGAATTCGTCCAGGTAATGCATGACAAACTGATGCCCTGTGTAAAAACCCTTTCTAAAAATTTACTGAATTTCTCAAAGTAAGCACAGGAGACCGTACAACCCATAAGCATACACATATCCATGTAGAATCTACCCTGGAACTTAAAACCCAAAAGATAAAAGTCAGATGGGTGAACCGGCAACAAGCGAAAGGCAGACTCTATATCATGCTCCAGGGCCCAGACCCCTGAGCATCTCCACCGCTTGATCAAAGAAGGCATATTTTACACTACAAATCTCAGCACTGATAGCATCATTCAATGAGTTGCCCTTAGGTGCTGATAGATTATGTACCAACCTGAACTCTCCACCCTCCTTTTTGGGGACCACCCCGAAAGGGGAGCAGACAAAATGCCCAGGCGCAGTTCTCTTTCAATCTTTGTTGCCTGGTTTGGTCTTAACAGATAGTTGATTTTTGCATTCGGGTGTCCCAATGTAGTTAGGTGCAGGAATCCTAAACCCATACATGAAACCTTCTAGCAGTGTCCTAGCAGTGGAATGACAGAGGTATTTGTTTAGCCAAGGGTCAGAGCCGACAGGTTAATGGGTGAGTGTGCCATGTGTTGTTCCATCCCCTCCCTCATGCTACCTACTCCCCTTATCCTTTGACCAACTTTTGAGACATTTGGACTCTGGGTGCGATGGGTTGGCACAGATAGAGCAAGCGTGTTTGAACTTGCACGTGCCTTGAGGCCTAGTACATGTGCACCTATTAAAGTCCCAACATGTCCCTTTTCGTCCTTCCCCGCTACCTGAACTAGTGGCAGGGCCTGTGGATGGAGGTGGTCGATAGGGCTTAAAGGGCTGGAAAGACTGGCCCCTGTTATTGTACTGTGATCCCACCCCAAACTGGTCTAACCATGCGATTGTGTCAATTGGGTCCCACGAGAGGGATGGGACGGATGCCTTGGCTTTCCTAAAATTCTTATCGTACTCCTCCCAACCAATCCTTCCATACTTGTCATGTGCCCCAATGATCCTGCTCTGGTAACATGCCATCTCTGCCTGTATATTAGGTAAACGTTAAGCCATCACTGCCATGAATATTGAGAAACCTCTAATCCAATTATTCAAATTCTCCTCAATGCTGAACTTTAGCAGCTCACTTGGCCATTCTCTAGGGAGCGTCAAGTCCTTCTTTTTCCTTGCGTCCACCCTTTCCATTTCATCAAGAAGCAATGAGAACATACTAACATAACTTCCTTACCATATCTTTTCTTTCACCACTTGTGTGACATGTCTCGCCAGGTGTTCCCTCCCGGTGCGAGATTCACCCATACCTACCAGAGGCAATGTTTGCTGCTTACCTATTGGAGCTGTCCCAGTTGGCTCCATCAGCTTCTCCTTCTCATGGATGTTCACTGGGGCTTCTTTGTTGAGTTAAGTTCAAGTGGGGATGCCTTGCCAGCTGGAATGAGAGGGGATGGTGCACCCAGCCCCTCACCTGCCTTATCCCCAGGTTTTGCAGCAAACTGAACTACTATCCGTCTTGCTACAGCCAGTGGGTCCCCCCCTATGTCTTTTGCACCCACTGATGCTGACAACATCCCAGCCTTGCCCAACCAGTGAAGGACCGCAGCTAACTGTGACACTAAGCCTTGTGGGACAGGGTTACTGTCCGCAAGTGCCTCTGGGGGTTGTGCCCCCCCATTTGGTTCTCCACCCATAGGAGTCACTGGATCTTGTGTACCGCTTCCCGCCCGGACCACCTCCACAGGAACAACTGGGACCGGGGCACCTAACGGAACACCTCCCAGAGGTACCACCCCCGCAGGAAGAACCGGGGCACCTAATGGAATACAGAGGAACCACTCCCGATATTCCGGGCCCCTCCCCTTCACTCCTGAGCTGGGGGACTGGCACAGGGGCCTTTGGTATATTCTTTTCCTTTGGGACCCCTTTCTTGGGCCTAGCCCACTTGGGGAGGAGGGAATGCAGCCTTAGGCGGCACTATGGTGCGCCAAGGCCTATACTCAACATCACCTTCCACCATCTCCCTGAGATCAGCAAGGCTCTGTCGACCTTCTTCCATCTCCTATCCATAGCAACCATCTTGTGCATCATTGTCTCCATCATGTTCTCCATGCAAGAATGCCTTCGCCACGCTTTACCTTACTGGCCACTGCTTTTACCAAACTGCAGGGGTTATTCTGAATGTGCTGGCAACTACAATAGTGTACACAATGCTGCCCACTTAAGCACGGTTAATCAGGCAGTAGCCTAAATGAACATACCCCACTGTACTTCCAGGTCTGGTAAACTGTCCAGGCCCTTACCTTACAATGCTGTAGGTACACGACCGGCCGTAAGCACCCACGCAATCAGAGCCACGCTACACCAGCTAATCCAGTGGGTCAAGCGAGTATTCTCTAGCCCGCGTGGCTCCCAGAAGCGCTGGAATGCTGGCCCATCAGGGTCCCCTTAGGTATCGCCTGTGTGTTGCACTGGCTATTCCAAACGACATGGGATTCTTAGTGCTTTTCTCCACGTTGTTGATACTCTTGATGCTTGCAATCTAAAAGCATATAGAAGAACACAGATCAAGTGAGCCCCCCACCGGTCAGCGCCAAAGGCGTGACTCCCACTCTGGCACCTGTAATAAATGCCTAAAACTACCAACAAATCTAACAGAGCGGCACCAAACCTCTGCCTAATTGCAGCAAATGCTTAAATGTCACCAAATTGTAATCAGAGCGTTTTAATGCTGTAAGTATGGCAATTGTACACAGTGTGTTTTAATGCAGTAATAATCCCCTCACGCTGCCCTCACATTCAATTGAATCACCAGATAACATTTCCACAAAATTGTAAGCTGTGAATATGGAAATTGTAAACAGCGGGTTTTATATGGCACTCGCGCTGCCTTCATAGTCAATTCCACCCCTGATTCCCTGTTAGCAGTTCACCCACCCGCACAAACGAGCGCACTGCCCCGCCGATCACAGCCAGCACTCCCTGTTAAAAAAGTAGGCCTGCACTGTGCTGACTGCAGTTACTATACACAGGGACGAGCCGCGTGTGCGCACCTGTGCTCTCCCGTCAGGCGCTTCGATGCCGCGGCCTCAGGGTGCTACACGAAGATGATGCAGGTCTTACAGAAACAGGAGAGTTCACCTGATAGTGGAAGGATAGCTTTTCAAACAGTGTCGCGTCAGCAGCAATCCTTGCTCACAACTGGCACTCACCCGGCTAACATAACACGCACGTCGCCACAGAGCGCGCCACTCGGTATGCAACGTTTACAACGAAATATTTACAACGCACTACCATTACAACGCAGGTATTACCACGCATACCATTACAACGCATTGCGCTGGGGGGCGCTCTAGGGTAAGTAATAAGTTTAATTTTCTATCCAACACCTTCCCTAGTGTCCACGGGGACTGGAGTTGGAATAGGAAATTATACTTACCACTATCCAGCACCTCTAAGCGCTATGCGTTGTAACGGTATTTGTTGTAAATACCGCGTTGTAAAGGTATGCGTGGTAAAAGTATGCGTTGTAACGTCATACATCCGCGCCACTCAGCTTTTCCGAGTCAGCACGCTGTACCCCAAATCCTTGATTTGCAGCGGTATTCAGCTGGTCCCAATGCAGGCCAGAAAATACTGCTCCCGCTACTGCAGTCTTCACTCGGAGCCTCCTCTGCTCTAAGCCAGCACTCCTCGGAAAACACAACTCTCCCAATGATCGTTGACCTTTTCCCTGAGCCTCGATGCTCCCTCCGCCGAACCCAGGTTCCTCGCCACACAGCCTGCAAACAGAACAACGACGGCCGCTCCACGCCGCGTCCTTCTGGAACGAGGAAACCTGAAATAAAAAAATCAAATTATAGCCTCCTAGCGACGCTGTTCTAGCAGGCTGGGGGAGCGGGGAGCAAAGAGGCCGACTCCTCCGTTCTCCAGCTTTTTATGCCCCCATTCAGCCTGGCCAGTTCTAACCGGCCTGGCGTTGGCCCAACACGGTACCCGGAAGTGATTATAATCACTTTCGGGTTACGTTCAGGACTCACGACCTATCGCAGTTGAGGCGCGCCTGTCGCACCACCACTGTGCACAACAGGTCTGCCTCCGTGGTCGTCAGGGGCCGGCACAACTGCCATACATTCGGCTTGTCCAATGTCGGCCCCACCTATCTTGATTTCACGGTACAAAAGGGGGTTGGTGATGGACGGAGCATCTGAACCAATCAAACACTCACACCCAGTCGACAGATTAGGGTTTATTCCATCACCGTTCTTTAGCCCACTCTGCCAGCCCAGTTCAGACAAGCTTCCTAGGACCGATTTCTGGCATTTCAGCCGTCTTCAGCCAGGCTTGCTTGAATCTAGTGGCAAAGTGAGCAAGGGACTCAACGTCTGCGCATACCCTGCCAGAAACCGGTCCTAGGAAGCTTGTTTCGGGTCCAGGGAAGGCATGGCTTGGCAGTTCGGGCTGGACTGTTCCCATGAGGCACAGGGTCAGACTGATTTGCATATGGCCATGTCTGAACTGGGGTGGCAGAGTGGGCTAAATAATGGTGATGGATTAAACCAGATCTGTTGACTGGGTGGGAGTGTTTGATTGGATCAGATGCTCCGTCAATCACCACCCCCTTTTGTACTATCTTGATTTGACTGGCGGAAATACAATGAATGCGGAAATACTGCTCCCTAGATGTTTTCTACCCAAACATTTTCATCTGCTGCAAGACGGTGGATTATACAGGGGTAGAAATACTGATTGGGGGAGTAGTTCCCTGTTTTCCAGGGGACGCTTAGAGTTCAAGTTAAAATGCCACAGTGGTCAGTCACCGTGGAGTTACCAATATCTTGACATCCGGGTGCAGGATACTGCATTGGTATTCTTGCACAATTTAGAGGAGGGCTTGAGTTAGTTAGTCCCAGAGGTGTGCTATCAGCCTTCCCTGTGTTTCTTCCCATGCATGATGCGCTACAGACTGCCACATTTCATATCTTCTTATGCAGAAGCGATAGTCTGGCGGCCCTGCCATAGAAGACATTAAAAGCCCACTTCAATGGGCTTTGTAATAGTAACACTCAACCTTCACCCCCTTATCACGATGAGTCCATTAGCAAGGAAAAGGGATACAAGCTGTGCATAATCACGGCATCTGGATAGCCAGGCTCTTTGTTGTTGTTCCCTCGGAGAGCGAAACTGACATTCATCCCCTTCATCTCACTCTCACCGCTCTTTGTTGTAGGCTTCGGCTCTGGAGTGGCTCTTGGCCTTTTTTTTACCTTTTGTTATTATGCAATGCGACCTTGGATTGTAAATTGCTGCTCTTTCATTTTAAGAATATCTTTGTTGGAAACCCTCCCATATAAAAGAAACTCTCTCTGTTTAGTCCTTTGTTTGCAAAGGGAAGGATTATCACACATTAATGTTATTTATTTTTTGAAGCTTGTGCTTCCAGTAATGAGATACACTACGTTTGGGCTGTTGAGCTGTGACTATTGTTCTGCTGAGACTAAAACACTCTGCTGAGGCTAAAACCCCCTTCAGAGCACCGAGTTAAGGTCACTGTGTCATTGGTATTCCGAGTGAAGTGTGAACAGTAAATATATGTTTTAAAAACACATATGGCTGAGATAATCTGTTGCTTAACATGAATGCACTAATATTAGGGGATTTGCGCCAAGGTCGCAATTTCAAGTGGTGCAATATTTACCGCACCACCAGTTGTTTAATATTAACATGCAGCACCTGAAACCTGTTGAAATCTAAAAAAGAGAAAACATCCAGTAGATACAGGTACACGACTTTGGAGCACGAAAAATCAAAATCCACGCTTTGACCATCTTTGATGGATGCATTTGTAATCAGCGATATTTATCGCCCCCATGAAGTCGTGTTACTGGATTTTAAAGGTAACAATAAATATCTAATCCTCCATAGGAACACTGGTAACGGGGCCCAGCCTGTGCAGGCGCAGGGATGAAAGATGTATATTTATCTTCGAAAAGGATGGCTGAAATAACTTGAATGCAGAGCGAACACACACTTACTTTGAATTAAACAATAAAGACGTTGTCTGTCTTCATTTCATTACTGGTTTTTAGAGGCTTAAGCTTTATAGTAGTAATCGTATACAAACAAGTAGTAAATTATGTAACAGAACACCTTGACTCTACAAATATAATTGTATTCTCTATTGACTGTAATTTAAGGTTACATCATAAAAGGGGCAGAGACTCGTCGTGTTATTTACAGACGAAAGACACATCTTTGACAGTGTGAATAGAGGCGCATTGTGCTCGACTCATCGTAGCATTATTGGATATAATTAGAATAAAAAATGTAACGCACAAAAACTGCATTACACATGTAATACAATTAAAACTTAACACCAGGAGAAAACAGCGATAAAACACACTAAAAAAGCGATAAAATACACAACATAAGGAAAACAAATGAAACTGAAACATATAAACCTGTGCTAGTCTTTCATAAAACGTTGTTTATTTGGTGCCCTGCTCTGGAAACTTATTACGAAACAGCTCCTCCACCACAAGACTGTCTGTGGAGTAAGGAAACTGCCCAGCATCACCCACACACTCCTGTCATATGGCCAAGCTTTTCAGAGCCAGCCTACCAGGAGGCAGAAAAGAAGACAACGCACTAACACCAGCACAGCAGGTGGAGCACACCTGCGTCCCTCCAGCAACTTCCCCTCCCACAGTCCAATCCCAGTGGACACAGACAGCTTCTCAAACGGGACTACAGAGTGCACAAGTAAGGCTAAAGAACCACAGAAAGACAACGCTCGATGCCAGTTCCGTCTTCCATTCTAGAGAGGGTAGGGCTTGACAACAGCTGCACGTGACTGCTTCCTGCCCCTTTAGGAAGAAACCTCTGCGAGTGTCGCTTATCTTCTACCTGCAGACAAGGCATGCGCACTGGAGAAAGACCCTTAGGATTCAGTCCACCAGTCAGCTGAACAGCCTTTTTACCAGGGAGTCATGCTTGTCAGCTCCATCTAGCAAAAGTACTTCAAACATAGTAGGCATGCAAAGCAGACTACATTTGTTGTGCCAAAAAAGAAGCTATAAAAGAAGAAGGCGTCTTGATACTACTTGCTCAGTAATGAAAATAATTACTAATGCAGCAGAGTATATCGAGGAAACGTTTCCATACCTAACTGAAATGTGGTTTTTGCTGTGCATCAAGCCACACAATTCTGCTGCTGTGGCTGGTTTTGCATACTGTGCAGAACAAAATGTGCGTCCACACACCAGTGAGCATTACTATATCCTTCAAATTAAACATTGGTAAGGCACTGTTTTATCAGTCTAGGTCGCTAAGGAAGACAAACAGACCACAGAGCTCTTGGAGTCCTAGAAAGACGTTGACACCATCCACAAACCAGAAGATCACAATGCACCTTCCAGTCAGGATAAATACCTACAGTGTGGTGTTGACTATAATTACTTGAGGTCCTTAATGTAGAGATGAGAAAATGAATGGCCACTGCACAGAATGCCAGCACAAACATCTTCAATAGGGAAAGGAATTAGTAAAATATTTCCTCGTCTGCAATGACAATCTCAAAGGTATTCTCAATGAAGTAAGCCATTGCCTAAAAATGGAGTGATCGAAGTCAAACTCCAACAGCGTCTACTACAAAACTGAAAGAGATTGTTCTCATTGCATCTGGGGCTGCTCATTCATGGATTGCAGTATGCAGCATTTGCAGCGTGAGTGTTAATCGAGGTAAGCCTGGTACAAATTATGGTACTGGAGACCAAAAGACCAATATAAATAAACATCACAATATCTAGTGGGAGAAGCACCTTAAAAAAGTTGCTGAACATGGTTGTGTTGGTGAGGAGAGCCAGGGAACATCATCTACAAGTCTAATCATGGCAGAAGGTGATGAGGAAGAATAGGGTGACATGTTCACGCAAAGCAGCCCTATCCCCAGCAGTGCCTCAGCAGATTCATCCACCTTTCGACTTCACAATGACACAAGATTGAGAGTGAGACGAAGAAACCATGACATACTGTGACTGCCCCAGCATGACTCACATTGAGTCTACCACCACCTTCTACTACTCAAAAGATGTATTTGTCATTGCACGAAAAGAAGAAAATACAGGCTACTATTATGGGTATGTTTAGGCAGGAGGGGACCTATGAGCTGAACCACCAAAAGCATATTTGTACAATGGGAAGCTGGCAAAAATGTTAGCGCTGGACCTCTGCCCTTTTTCTTTTGTGGAAGGAGTGGGATTCTTAGAATTTGTGGCAGCCATCTGCCTGAAATGGAAGGTACCAAGTAGGACCGATTTTGCCAGAGTTGCCATTCCAGCACTGAATCACAAGTTGCTGCAGTTAGTTGAAGCAAAGTGTTATTCACTCCATCCACCCAACGTCAGACGTGGACCAGGTGTCAGGTGACTGATTACATGTGCATCACTCCATACTGTATCTCTTTTGTGAGGGTAAAGCAAAGGATTTCTTCAGGTCTTAGCCCTGAAAAAAGTTTTAGGAGCATTCTTCACCATGCAACAGTGGCAATGTTTGCCATAGAGAAATCCCATACCGCTGCAAGCAACTTGGAGGACTTTAACAGCAAGGAGTTTGAATGACTGTGACCCAGATGTATCTGAATTGGATTTGTTGCCATGGACAACAGCATTACCATTGATAAGTCCACACAACAAAATTCCCCTCTGTGCTTCAATTATTCCAGTAGTATCAATTGAATAGTATCCACTGAACCGAAAACCATAACCCAAAAATAATTGTTTAACAAAAATAATATCTTTAAAATAATTTATAACATCAAGTTCATATAAAAACATATACCACATATCATTACAATTCAATACAATTTGATAATATTGGATTGACCCTGTCGAAGATTTTTTTTAATCCTATAATACAGGTCCTAGTCAATGTTCACATCTCAGTAACCAATTTCACATATGTTCATAATTCTATACATCAAATACTGTTGATTTTAAAATAGTTTTTTGCAATTATACTTAAATGCAAACGTAAGATCGGAACATAAATAAAACAAATGTCGACGCAGCGTTTCAGCGATTCTTCATATTTTATCTCCGCCTTCTTCAGGAATTGTAAATCACATATTTCTTTATTTCTTTAAAAACCAAGTTTATTTAAAACATTAAAAGAACAAAAAGAAAGAAGAAAAAGGAAACACATTACATATTGTTCCTAATTTGGGTTGTTTCAGTGTACACTACATTGTTTCTTTTAAAAATAAAAAAAAGTATTTTGTTATCAAAGGATTTTTTATTGCTCGCTATGCTTATAGTAGCAAAGTTTCACTAAATGTGCTATCAAATACAATAGGTGATTTATATCCATATTCAGTCAGTAATAAAAACTGACATCTCACCAATCACTACATACATAGGTCAGGTTGCCACTCTGTGCGAATCCTCTGAATTACGGTGGCATACTCTAATTAGAGGATATCCTCTTCATATTATATTCATCCATTAGGTGAAGTCCTGTAAGTATAGAAGCCATATTATTTATCATATATACAAAAAGGGTTCCTATCTTTATTCAAGGTAGCCTGTCCTTGATTCAAAAACGCCTTATATTACTTACTTTGAAAATGCAAGCTTATTTTATTATTTCACAGGGCCCGTGGATAACCATCTATTATGTGAGTTATCTGCCTGTTAAAGAATTCAAATTATAACTTAGTTATTATCCTGAAAAATTTTGTGGTTTGTACCTACTCATATTGTCTCCTAGGTTGAGACTTACCCTGATTGAATTGAATGGAGTATAGTTCAGTAAGTATATTCCTCTCAATGTTTCATTTATCCTCAGTCCCAAATTACACCTGGTTTTTGCCTTTAAACTTGGCTAGATTCCCGGTTTCTGTTTAACTGCAAAGATATACACCATTTTAAATGACATGGCCCCGTACTAGAAACCATATTTTTACTCCTCTAGTCACTTATATTTCAATTTAAATAGTTTCTAACATCACAATGAAGAATCCCAACTTAATACTAATTTTAAATAGGACCAACAAATTCAACTACTTTTTAATTCCAGAAACTCATGGTCCACGCTGTTTTTTAAAGCCAGAACCTTGTGGTCCTCACCGTTTTGTAAGTTAGGGAGAGTCGATCGTTTAATTCCTTTCCTTAATTAATGTATGTGTGTATTTGCTTTGGGTCAGTCTTCTTTTATTCTGGTTACATTTTAGATATATTTCATACCATTAAGTAATCAAAAAATCATCCAATGCAAGGGCCCGGTTACATTATTATTTACAGGTTGTCCTTAAAATTGTATCATTACACAATCACTGACCCCTCGATACTACACTCGTCTAGGGAGAAAGCGCTTTCCCTTGTAGTTTCAAATTTGACAGGGAAGATACTCTTCCTAGCGAGAGTTTCCGTTCCCAATGTTATAATTTAAAATTGAATTTAATGTGATCTTATATGTAAATACTTTACCGCTCCTTACCTCTGTTTACCAGTGTCCCGTGTATCTCGGGCTCCAATTATATTTCCGTGTTTGGATTCTTGATGTTATATACTATTCCGGTTCAATTTGACACAAGTAATACGTGCGTGTTGGCCATGTTATTGTCAGGGAACCCGGTTCCTTGAGTGTAAGCTCTTAAAAGCAATGTTGGGAAACGGAAAGTAACCCTCAATGTGATACACATATGAGGGTCACATTGTGCATTATTTTACTTAGTTTGACCACAAAATCTAATTACCCTTTTAATTGGAAATAGAATTTTTTCTTTAATTCCTATACTACTTAATCCAATGTTTCCTTTATTATAACCATGGACATTCATTGTTAAGCTTCTCACATTATATAACATTATGCATTTGTTATTTGTAAGCGTGCGTGGTGGTCATGCTAAAGTCAGGCACATTGTAATGGAACAAACCAATCCTCATGAGCTCTGTTTGCAGGGTAACAACAAATATTTTTCTTTTCATTATAGATGTTATGTAAAATCTCCAGAGTGACTAACCACATATTTGCAATCCATATTTTGGGTCTGGTTGCCATATTATAATTAATATTTCCCGGGTTATTGTTCTGCATGGATCAATATATTGTTCTCTTCTCAGTTAGTAATAGATCTATATATTTTTCCATTCTCAAATAATGATGGGTTGGATGCATTTAACCTACCAATCTTTCCCATTCTTCTCTGTTATTCAATCCCTGACTGTATGTATTGAATATCGACATAAAAAGTTGCTCCCTTTGCTTTCTTTTCTTGTCTACATTTCCTTTTCTAAAATGAACACTGTTGGTCTTGTTCATTGTGCTTATATTCATGCCAGTGTTCAACTCGTGGAGCATTACTCTTCCTTGTTCTAATAGCTGACTTATGCTCATTCAGTCTGGTTCTTATTTCCCGGTTAGTCTCTACTATGAAGCCTTTCTTGCCAGGGCAAATAATGAGGTAGACCACATTCTTTATTCTACAGTTCACTACTTCATTAATCCAAAGTTTCACTCGATTAAGTTTAACTGACTGTTCCTTGATTATAGATTTGTAGTTCGTGCAGGAGCTGCATGGGAAATTTTCCATCAATTTTGAAAAATCCGTAATGCTGGTGTGGTAGTATTGATTTTGTTCTTGATAAATTTTCACCAGATGGTTGTCGATAGTTTTATAGCCCCTATATGCATAAATTGGTTTGCAGAGTGATGGTTTTCCTAGATCATTTAAGAGGAACCAATTTCCATTAATAAGGTTTTTTATCTTATTGCTCATTCCACAGTAGTTTGTAACCATCACTATGTTTTTTTCAGCACGCTAAGTTTCATTTTTTTTCAAAGAGGCTTTCCCGATTATAATATTTTGCTCTTTTACGTTAATGTCTGATTAGTCTTTTTGGATAGACATGAGCCAATAATTTCTCCTGTTGTATCTTTACATAGGTTTCCAAATCACGCATTTCACTGCAATTCCGACACATACAAAGGAATAAGCTGAAAGGGATACTGGGACCGATTCACAGAACTAACTTAAGACAAAATCCTAAACTTACTACAATTTTGGTATTCACAGAAGGCACTTACTCATTTTGGTATTCACAGACGGCACGTACTCATTTCTGTATTCACAGAAGTTAGGATTGTTAACTTTAGGACTTCTTAATGCCTTCTCTGAATACCGAAAGTCTTAAAGTTAGGATTTTTCTCAGTTTAGGAGTAGTAAAGTTAAGAGTCAACCAGAACACTGGCAACAACAGCAGCAAAAAGGACCAGACCCAACCTCTGCATTGTGTTTGTTTCAAACAGCAGAGCTCAAGTCCAATGTAGAGGTGATGGCCAAACAAGTTGAGCAAGTGGCTCACAAATCTCCATCCATAGAATGTTCCAGGAGTATCTGTATGATCCAAAAGTGGTCTAAGAAGATTAAAATCTATTGATGTATTGGTAAGAGAAGATGCAGCAATGGCCAGAGCTCAGCAGGCTGGCACTAAAGTATCTGGCTTGTCTTGTGAGCAGTGTGTCTGCTGAACGTGTGTTTAGTGCGGATGGTGCAGTTGATACAGTAAGAAGTACCAGTCACTCAGCTCAAAAGCGTGGAAAGATTGACTATGATCAAAATAAACTGACATTGTATAATACAAAATTACACTGTTTTTGAAACAGCACCACAGGAGGCTGAGGAGGATGATCGGTTTGAAATTGAATCAAATGTGTTAGCTGACCAACTTCTGGGTGAACCAACTGAGTTTAACGGATGAACTGTACTTGCCGGACTAAGTATACCAGTGCCCTAATAGAACTTTTAAATTACTTATCCTTGAATTTAGTTTAATCCTCATAAAAAAGTAGCTAGTTTAACATTATAGTTTTTGTGTCACACTTATGCTGTCACACCTTTTTTATAGGTCACATTTATTGGGGGATGGCAGTGTCTTTGTCAAACCTTTTCCCAAATCCCCCTTCCCATCCATTCATCAAACCCCTAAAGCTCTTCTCCCAGGCTATGTGATTTATTGAGTAATGGCTTAATTTAAACCATCATAGGATCACACACTTGGTGGGGCAGATGTGGTGAAAGCAACATTAACTTACTGCAGGACCTTCTAAACAATAGCCCACACTCTCCCATAACCCACTCGCGCGTGAAAAGTGATCCATATTTTAGACATAGAATGAAGAACATCAGTCGTCAGCCTCATCATTCAGGCATTCTGTTGCCTAACTGTAATTTAAGGCTGGGCATAGTGGAGTGTAGTGGGGCTACGCGGAGCACCACGGAGCTGAGAAAAAAATCGGTGGCTCTCCGCGTTGCTCCCCTACGCCACCCTATTTACAATTAATACAAGTTTTAAAAAACACCTATAAAATAAATAAAAAGAACCTTACCTTAAGCATCGGCATCCCCGGGCAACCCTCCTCATCTTCATTGCATTCTCGGCAAAAACTGCTCGTGAGAAATGCACATGGGCAGGTGCCCGCACATGCGCAGTTTTCACCGAGAACGCGATGAAGACTTGGAGGGCTGCCCGGGGATGCTGCAGCTTAAGGTAAGGTTGTTTTTATTTATTTTATAGGCGTTTTTTAAAAGTTGTATTAATTGTAAATACGGCAGGTGGGAGGTGGGGGCTGGACAGCTCCACTCTGCTGCGGAGTGTGCAGAGATTTGCCTACTCCGCATTCTCAGCGGAACGTGAGTTAGGTAAACCTCCGTACACTGCGCAGGTGGAGCGGAGCTCTCCACCCACAGTTACTGTAAATGCCTAACCTAAGCTTGTACGCTCCAGACTTTGAGTTCATATTCATAACACAAGGATTTCACCAATTATACTACTATCTACCCATTAGCCACAACTTACAAGTATTGCTATTTTTTGTGTTTTAGCACTATCAGGCATTCTTGATGTGTCATCATTAGGGGTGGGCGGAATTTGCATAATCGCGTTACAAAAATCTCCGCGAAACGGTAAAAAATCTCCGCAAACATGCGGAAATTGTGCGAACGCGTGGAATTGCTTGTTCGCGATACTTTTTTCCTGTTCGCAATTGCTGTTAGCGTGCTCGGGGGGAAATATCTCGCAAACACACATTTTGAGATCGCGAACAAGCAAAAAAGTTCACGAAGTCACGGAACGCAGAATTTTGGGCAATTTCGCGTTCTCCACGGAACACAAAATTACCCAAATTCTGCAAATTCCGCAAGCGGAACAGAATTTACCACCCCGGCCTAGTCATCATGTAGTGCTCAGGTGTAAATTCTTTGTAAAGCTTTGATAAAATATAACCCACTAACCCAGTCTTTTTATTTCCATCTATTTGCCTACGATTGATAATCAATCAAACATTCAGATTAATCCTACAATCATAGCTCACCTGGGTGGAACTAGAAGTGGGGTCTTGCTTGTGAAGTTGTTATGCCTTCCTGTTACTTTTGCCTTGATCGCTACTGCAATAACCAGTGGTTCACCTCTGTATGGAGGAAGCATACAAAACTAACCCAATGATGATGCTGTCACGCTTTTAAAACAGGGTGGAGAATCAAGATATACCGCTTTTCCGACTGTTGTACATGAATGTGGGTTTTTTATTGGTATACTACGTGAACATTGCAAATCCTGGTTACTCAGGTCAAGTGATCCATTCCCATTTGAAATTTTGATTATGAGTAAGGAAGCTGAATGGATACAGTTCCTTCTTTCACCCCCCCTTGATTGATATAGCCTCAGCAGTGGACAGCTGTGGGAGTAACACCCAGCAATACACTTTACCCACACACGCCCCTAAATCAGGAATGAAAAATGGCCGAACATTTAGGTCTCAGTTACTCGACAGAAGAAATAAATGCAAAATTCTCTCCCTTTCCTTATACTACAAGATAAGGACCTGACTCAGACCCTAGCACAAACAAGTGACTTGGATGAGCTCTCTGAAATGAAGAAAGACCAAGTAAGAACTGCCATCCATGACATAATAATGACGAAGTATCTCCGCGCCAATGCAGCACCCAAAGGACTTTGGGTTAACAATGCTCCTCGTATCTTCCTCCAAATTAAGTCAAGTCAAGTCAAAAACCACTTTATTCGATTTAGTTAAAAATCATAAAAGCATACTACAGTCAATAGAAAAGGGCAATTTGATATCATAAAAATTACATACAGAATTATCATTTATGTACACGGTTTAAAAACAATTTAAAAACAGCTAAAAAGAGAAGGTAATTATTAGCCAAAATTGCAGATACAAAGAACATATTTCATCTTCCAAAGAGTACCCCCATGTTACATTCTCAATCGCCTCCTCCTAGTCCTAACTGCAGCAACAAGATAGCTTGCCACGCTAAACATGACCAAAGGTGAGTCCAACAGTTGGAGATATAGGAGGGCTGGTTTTGCCTGGAGAAAAGCTTTATCCTTCAATAAGGGTACCAGGTACTTCTGTCTGGGCGTGTTATAAAAATAGCAAAACAGCATTAGGTGCATGTTATCCTGCCGCGAAAAATTATCACAATTACATACAGGTGCATCCTCCTGCTTAAACCAACTCTGACTGTCGCACAGAACCATGTAAATCTGGTTGAACCGGAATTTTACTAGAAGCCACCTATGAAAAGGGGTATTCACTGTAGCAAGGTACGGCTGCATATCTAAGCAGGTGATAGTTATGTAATGAGCTCTAACCATGGGCTTAATGAGTTGCTGATCCTCTCTCTCCAGGGTCTTCAATTTCGAGAAATTGGGCTTGACCCAATTTAAATCAGATTTCTTCAGACCCGTGGGAGCAGTAAATATCTCTGGGCGTCCTAATTCCAAAGAGCACCTATGGATATATGACAGCCAAGCAATGTTATTGGATTTCTCCAATTTTAAACAGTCCAACAGTATTATATGGTTTAAGCCTAAGTTATTATTAATCCAGGTCCTAATCCATAAGAGAATAGGTGCCATTGCAAGGATATCGGTGATATACCCTAAACCTAACTCCTGGTGAACTGAAAATGTAGCTGTCGATTGAGGGAGTCCTAATAAGGCCCGAAGGAACTTATTTTCCTCCCTTTGAATGATTTCGGTATTCACGTAGCCCCACAAACCTGCGCCATACCTGGCTATTGCCAGAGTTTTTGCCCTATACAAGCTTAGTAAAGCACCGCTCGGCTTTCCTCCCAGTCTCCTAGAAAAACTTAAGATAGCATTTGTCGAACTCCTCAACGCTTTAGTCTTGGTTGTAATTTGAAGTAACCAACTACCCTTTGTATCAAAAATCACACCAAGATAAGTAAAAATTTTGACATTAGTGATCACTTCACCATTACAATAAAACAATTTGGAATTGTTTTTAACAGCCCCAAAAGCCATAACATGGGATTTTGAATTGTTTACCACTAAGTCAAGTGAGGACATGAACTCACTAAATGCATTTAAAAGTCTCTGCAGGCCTAAATGTGTCCGAGCTATTAGTGCAGCATCGTCTGCGTACAGGAGAACGGGGATGCGAGTATCCCCTGCACGCGGTGTATCCAAGGTAGCAGTTAAATTAAAAAAACATGGTACACATTACTGTGTACAAAAAATGACTCGAGGAGATCAACCGGGAAATGAACAAGACAAGAGGGTATATCACACAAAACAAGATACAGAAACTTGATAAAGATCTAAAGAATTTCGCAATAGAACGTATGCATCCCTACACTGCATAGGACTACAAAGCTCCAGACAACATGTCCAACATGTCCAACAAAAATTCTAGTGCAGGGACTTCTACAGACGGCTCAGACTGGAGTGGCGATGATTCCTACACATCTAGGAGAAATAGAGGACAATACAGACGCCAAAAGCGCTGCATCCAAAAACCTGGCACACACCTTACTATGGCAACCAACCACAATCAATTGATTTCCAACAACTTAACCCCAACTTTCATGGGTGGATGAACCCGTATTTCCATGGGCCACCAGCAAGGGGACCACCGATGCCACCACAGATGGGCCATAGTTATACACAAAGGCCGCCTTTTTAAGGAAGAGGCCAGACCAACCAAAGGACAAGACAAAAAGGAGTGACCTGGATGGACCAGGAATGACAGGTCCACACATGGAGCATGACAGGAACAAAACCAGGAATGAGCATGGCATCCTTATGATCAATCTAACAGACATAGTCCTAACCAAGGAACAAGAAAATGTCCTTAACAAAGGACTAGGATATGTCCCTAAACCCCTCCTTGACACATTCAAGCTACAATGCAAAATGGCTGAATTTTGCAGAAAGCTGAAACTCAAAACCTTCTTCAGGAACCAAGAAGAACATGTCATAGATGGAAACACGACACTGCGTTGCAAATCCAACTTCTGCCCCATGAACCACCAAATCCCTATCGAAATTTTAACTTTTTAACAGGCAGTCATGAAGGAAGTGGATGACCTGAAAGACCACACCAAAGACCTTTCATGAACATCTTCAAGTCAGAACAACAGGCACTAGATGTCCTTCGACAGAATGGAGATCTGGTGATCAAGCCGGCGGACAAAAGTGGAGTAATTGTCCTGCTTAACAAAGAAGGGTACAATCAACAGTGCATAGAATTACTCTCAGATAACAAATTCTACAAAAGCATCACAACAGATCCTACCAAACGACTGCAAAGAACAATCAAACTCATGGTCGATGAAGCAGAACTCAATAATTGGATCTCAAAAAATGAGGCGGAATTTCTAATAACAAAAGCACCAAGGGTACAGTACTTTTACTCTCTTCCAAAGATCCACAAAGAATGAAGACCCCCACCTGGGCAACCTATTGTCTCAGGGATGGTTCAATCCTAGAACCACTCTCACAATTTGCAGACTAATACTTAAGACCGCTGGTACAACAAACACCAACATACCTAAAAGACACCAGAGACCTGCTGAATCTCCTGAAAGACCATACATACTCAGAAGAAAGGATGATACTTGTAGGACTAGATGTATAAAGTCTTTATACGAGTCTCCCCCAACGAAAGAGTTTTGACACACTGGAGACTCTATTCTTTGACAAATAATGGGATTTTAAGACACCCAGACATTTCATCCTGGAATGCTGCAGGTTAGCCTTAACGGAGAACTACTTTGAATATAACAACACCATGCACCAACAATGTCATGGGACTTCCATGGGCAGCACCTTCACCCTAAGGGTGGCAGGGCTGTACGTAAGCAACTTTGAAGAAACACACAAACAAAACAGCTCAAACCCCTTACCACAGAAGATTCAGTTTTGGAAGCGCTATATAGACAATATCATCTTGATCTGGGAAGGTGACAGGGAAAGTCTAAACAACTTTCACAGATGGATTAATACCAGAGATGAATGTGTAAATTTCACTTACACAGCAGATAACAAAAAATTGGACTTCCTGGATCTAACCATCTATATAGAGAATGACATGATCCAAACGAAAACTTATTTCAAACCAACATCTAAGAACAGCTTACTCTCTTACAAAAGCTTCCACCTGCGACCACTCAGGGATAACCTCCCTTACAGCCAGTTCCTACGTCTAAGACGCAAATGCAGGAGCATTCGAGACTACAAGAACCAAGCAAATGATCTATGCGACAAACTGAGGAACTGCGACTACCCAAACAAAACCAACAATAGATGCCAGAATAGGGCTAGCAACCAACCAGGATAGAGCCTTTTGGAGACAACACAAGAGGAACCAGAAAAGGATGGGGTAAAATGTGTAAGCACTTACAACACAGCCTCAAACAATATCAAAAAAATTGTGAACAAGAGCTGGCTGATCCTGACCTCAGGATCCCTGTACTGGCCAAACCCAGATTTACAAACAAAAGAACTAGGAACATAAATGACATCCAGGTGCATACTAGACCGCCACCATAAGTACAAGACAAACCCATCCCAAGGTTATGGAGCAACCCCCCAGTGGTGGGACATTACCCATGTGGTTCCTGCTCTGTCTGCAGCCTGACAACTGCAACAAAAAACATTCAAGTCTTGCCGAACCTAAAATGGACAATCAGACACCATACAAACTGTGACACAACGGGAAACATCGTTTACAATGCGGTGTTTACACCGCACTACCTTTACCACGCTGCCATTACAACGCAAGTCGTTACTACGACTTGCGCTGGATGGCGCTGTTGGTTAAGGAATATTGTAATTTTATATTCCAACACCTTCCCTAATGTTACAGGGGCTGGTGTTGGAATATAAAATTATAATATTCAACAATCCGTGCCCTCCAACGCAAGTCGTTGTAACGGCTTGCGTTGTAGAAACCGCGTAAAAGATCGCGTTGTACTGACATACATCCGACACAGCACACGTGATCGATATGATCACGTGTCCCTGTGCCCTACATTACATAGGGATGACATGTCGAAAAGCAAAACAAAGAGTATGCGAACAAAAGAGCAATGTCAAATGCAAAAGGAGTACGACTAAAATGAGCAACCACTTCATAGAAGCAAAATACACTACCAACGACTTAAAATGGATAATTTTGGAAACCCAGGCAACAAAAAATCATAATGCAGAACAGATACTTTTTGAAAAAGAACAGAGATGGGTCCATCGTCCCAAGACGAATATACAAGGCCTTAATTACAACACTCCGTGGCTAAGCGTAGGACATTAAAGTCCCATCTCTGTCAAATCACAAAAGATAAGCAAGACCAAGTAAAAAACCTCCCAAACTAAAATAGGAGTAACACCATCTAAATATATTTTTTACGCAATCTCCTTTTTGATAATATTTTTTTAAATTGAACTAATTTGCAAACTTCTCAATTAACACTATATAGTCACACATAGTCTTTCTTCGCGCTCCACTCCTGGTTGCATAAAACATCACAACTGTGAAGCCCAACACATCCAGGCTGTCTCTGCGCAACAGGTACTGAATTGAAGACAAGAGGACGCGCAGCTGAAAACCGTAACGTATTACTCTGCACTAAATCTAAATCGCTATTTACTGTTGTCATTAGCAGGTACAAAGCTCCCTGACCGCTCGATGAAGTCTGTATTTTAGGACTCAAGGTATGAATTCATGCTGCATTAACTGCCGCTTTTTGGATAATAACACTGCTGAATATAAACGGGACAAAGGCGTTTCCGAAAAACGACATGCACAGAATCTGTCAATATCCTAGTTAAAACAGCACTAACATTTTTAACAAAGAAGAGGTGGTAGACCTAAAAAGACGCAGTACGAACAATGTCATAATACCACACCACCAGTATCATGACTATTTAGACTATATCAAAATTCATACCACAACCAAGTTAAAACCAAAACAGCATGCGCGCAATTATGCACCTTTTTAAACACAGCACACGCATAGTAGGCAAAACTCACATAGAGCCATTGACCAAACCTTAGTGCATGAAATACCCGTACGATGTCTAGTTAGGTCTATAGCCATCGTAGACAAGTGCGAAAAGTGTACAAACCAGCCCTGACTAATCATGATTGTTTATGTAAGATTGCTGGCACTTCGACGGCCACAATGAGCTTATGCACATACCGGTCACCAAACAGCACTGTACATGGATCAATTACCCAGTCGCTCTCTCCGTGAGGAACTCTCGTAGATACTTGTGCACCACATATATGGGCACTAGCCTTGTTTGTCTTTGCAAACTGTTTGTGAAATCGCTAGCACCCCCAATATGACATTACAGAATTCTGGTGTAAGTACAGGATAAGAATTGCCATTTCTAAATTACTTAGAATCTATACTGAGCATCCCTAAACCTCTTGGAAAACATGAGGAAACATTTTGCCTAATCACAACAAATATGTTTTTAAGAGAAATAATTAGCATTTTCTAATTACTTCATTTATTTCTTCTGAGAAAAGACGGCACACTGTTTGGGGAATGCACAACATGACATTCCCATCTTTTGTTTCTTTGCTTCTGTTTTCTCCTTCATCTAAACAGGAACTATCTGACCGTGTGAGAATCTGGTCAATACGCCCAGATTCAAAGAGACCATAACAAGATATGGCCTCCATCCTCTCTTCTTTTTTAGGTCCTGAAGAAAGCCCACTTGACCCACCCAAGCAACCCCAAGGGCTGAAACATGTCGACCTTTTTTATGGACACTCTCAGTGCATCAGACTAATAATATGTCTTCCTATGCACAACACAAGTTTTTAAATATCTGGAACCCAGACTGATTAAATATACAAATCTGGATATACCAGATTTTAACACCACCTTTGATATTCACTTCACTATAACACTCCCACTGTTTTCTTTTAAAAAAAAATATTTTTATTGTAATAACTAGCTCCATAAAATCGCACATCAGTCGGCATCGGAAGTTCATTGGCACATAAAAATAAAGTCAATCACACAAGCATTATTAACAATATGACCTGCTTACAAAGATCAGGCTCCTGGATACCCACGTATGTATTAGCATAGGTCTCCCGTAGGCCACAGAAATAAAGTAGGCCGTCCCCAAACCATCATCAGCAGTCCGTCCCCAACATATCCCCCCAAGCCCATGATATGTCCATAGTGATCGGCAGCAGCAGTCTGTTGGGCTCAAAGGAGGTAGAGCGACTCATAAAATCATCTAAGACATTATGCTTAATAATTGAGGATCAAAATACATGCAACACATTACTCAGGGGCAGACGCAAATTGGGTATCCATCAATTCTCCCCTGTATCGCCTCCATGCCGCCCATATTTTCTCCGATTTCCTGGGGCATCCTCTGCTTTTATACATTACTTTCTCAGCCTGTTGGCAGCAGTCCAGGTCCCGCCCCCACTCTTCCACTGTTGGTATGAGATCACTTCCCCATAATCTTGCTATATTTCTCTTGGCTACCATACCAAAGCCAGTCATATCTTGTCCCACTACGGCCAAGTGAGATCGCTCGTCACACCCAAAATGTGCCATCTGGCTTCTAGTGGACCTTCTGCCCCCACCACTTCCGCCATGATGTCTGTCAGCCTGGACCAGTAAGCCCGGACTCTGGCACAGTCCCACAAAATGTGAAAGAAGGTGCCCTCCTCCCCGCACTCCCTTATGTAAAACTGTGACTCGACATATCCTATCCTGTATTGTACCATGCGCGGGGTGCATGACCGGTGTAAAATGCGTAACTGAACCTGACGAAACCGGGCACGAATCCCCACCTCCCGGGGACATTGCAGTGCCTCACTCCAGTCATCGTCCTCTAGCAACCCAATATCCGATTCCCATTTTTCCCGCAAGGGTCCCAGTGGGTCCGCCAGGTTATTAATGAGCTTTTTATACGTTAGGGCGATGGCCTTGTCGATCATGGGGTCCATCAAAAGCCTGTCTTCCAGCGGGGCATAATCTGGTAATTCCTCCCCCTGGCGCATATGTTTTTGTAGTGCATGTCTGAGCTGCTGGTAATGTAGGAACTCCCGCTCCCCATTTGGAATGCTGCCTGTAGGGTAGCAAATCCCACCATACCCCCCCTTTTCCAGATGTCTCCCAGCACATCAATACCAATTAGGATCCATTGGCAAAGACCCTGTAATTTCGCAACCTCAGGAAGGAAGTTCCCGGTCCACAGAGGGGTCTGCGCTGTGAGTTTTGCCTCCCAACCCGGTAGTTTTGTTGCTCGCTTCCACACCCCTACCACCACTGCTATTTGAGGTGGCAGAGGTAGGCTGCGCCTGCCCCTACTATAGAGAGCTGCTAAGTAAGTGCCACTGCCAAAGACCATGCGGTCCACCCTGAATGCCGGCTCCTGCAGTGGGGCAAACAGCCACCCATTGATGTTGACCAACTGTGTCGTCCAGTAATAAAGACAGACATCCGGGATGGCGAGTCCTCCCTCAAATGCCCCTCACTGTAGCTTCCTGAGAGCTATTCTCGGGCATCCCCACTCCATAGTAAAGAGCGTTGTCTGATTCAATCACCCTAAAAATCTGTTCCGGGACTGGAAAGGGCGTACTTTGCAGAATATGTAACAGACGGGGAAGGGCCATCATTTTAAATAAAACAGCGTGCCCCATCAAGGAGAGCGGGAGGGTTTTCCAGTCCGAGGGCATAGACAAGTGTCGCCGACTGGGTGTTGCAGACTGACCGGGGCCCGCCACTTCCTGTCCCGGCCTTCACTCGCCTTTCTTGATCGCCCCGATTCACTTCGCGCCCCAGAGCCACCACACGGGCCCAAGACCCGACCTCACGGGCCCTTCGCCCCTGCCATGCACATGGGCGGCTTCTTCCCGCTGCTGGAAAACTCGGGGCAGTAATGCTCGGTGGGGCAGTCAGAGAAATGGGGCCCGCTGCTCTCTGCCCCGGAGTCGTCGCTCACCACCAGGTTGGCGCTGACGCGTCCCCTCCGCACCCGGCCCGCCGATCACGTGAGGCTGGTGCTTTTCTTCACGCTCTCCTGCGGCCCGGGGCTCAGAGAGCTCGCAATCGCCGGTGCCACCGCCGTGCTCCCGGTCGTCGGAGAGGGACGGGAAACACTCTTCCCGCATCCGGAGTGCCCCCGCTGAACAAATCCATCCTCAAGGCAAGTGAGACGGCAGGATTATTTCAGGATTTTCAGGGCCTTTGGGTCTCCCCCATCAGCACCGCGGTGTTATGCAGCCATCTTAGTAGCCGCCAGGCCACGCCCCCCACTCCCACTTTTTTCTTGATCACTACTGCAATAACCAGTAGTTCACCTCTGGATGGAGGAAGCATACAAAACTAGCCCAATGATGCTGCTGTCACGCTTTTAAAGCAGTGCGGAGAATCAAGATATACCGCTTGTCCGACTGTTGATACGTTAATGAGGGTTTTTATCAGTATACTACATGAACATTGCAAATCCTGGTTTCTCAGGTCAAGTGATCCATTCCCATTTTGATTACAAGTAAGGAAGCTGAATGGATCACAGTTCCTTCTTTCTCCCCCCTTTTGATTTGATAAATTCCATGTTATTGCCTCATGTATTTTCAGGTAAGACAAATAGTATGGGTGCAACTGTATTAGTTAATTTAGTAAGTAAGTAACTAACTGCTACTATTGTTTATCTAGGTTGTTGTAAACAATATATGTCATTGTGGCAGAAGTCCCCCTAATAGTCATGATAGTTAGAGAAGTATAACCTTATAACTAAGCTCCACACTCTCGCTTAAGTTACAAGCACATAAACAGGCTGAGTAAAACTGGCTGAAGGAAGCAGTGCAAAGTAAAAGAAAAACAGACTACTTCAGGCATACATTTAGATAGAAAAGAATAGGATAGTTTCCCCCTTTATTTAGTTACAAAGAATTCCACCCTGTTACCCAAACAACAAAGCCAGTCCCGCCAAACAAAACTAACCCAAATCGCCAAATTCCCAAAACTCAAAATATCCAAGAAAAATGTCACTCTAGTCCCAACCCTTCCTACCCTCTCACCGACCCCCGATGATGCAACCAAAGGCGCCATAAATCATCGGGAGCTGTCTCGCAGCGCAGGACCCTCATTTTCTGCATGGCTTGCCTGCATCTGTGGAGGGATAAAGAAGACTTCAGCCCCCAGCTTACCCTAGCTCAGCAGTGATACAACCAAAGGCGCCAGAATGCCATAAATCATCTGGAGCTGTCCTACATTGCTCTGCCTGCATCTGTGGAGGGGGAGAGGAGACTACAGCCCCCATCTTTCTCTGGCCCAGCGTTGATGCGACCAAAGACGGTGGAGTAACATAAATCATCTGGAGCCATCTTGCAGCACGAGGTGTGTGCCGGTCTTGCTAAGGTTTGGCCAGGGTGACGACCAGGCCTAGAGCAGGACTTGTGTGCCCGGCCGCATCTAGATGAGACTGGACTGGGCCACCCCCCTAAAAAGTGCGTTGGGATACTGACTTTCTGGTCTTCTGGAACCATAAGGTGTGATCTCTGTGCATGTATTAAGCATGTCAATACCTGCTCTTGCTCTTTGGCAAGTATGAGGAAGCTCCCTCCTACCATTCATGCAAGGCCTTACTCAAACCCACTACTATTTGCACTATACTGGAGCGCGTAGTTGCAGTTGTTCACAATAAAATGGCTCTTATGGAGCAGAGGCTGTCACTTGTGCAGGGGTCATGTGTGGGAGAGTCACAAAGGGGCTGCAGCATTTGGTGCATCAAGTACAGCTAGCATCTCTATGGTGAGGTCAACTACACCGCCTCATTACTCATTTACCCTGATTGGAGCAAGTACTAACACAATATTTCCAGAGCCATCTTTTCTGCTCCCAACCTCCCTCATACCCGACTGCTTTATTTCTCCAGCTGAATCTGCAACTAAGAGTAAAATAAACGCCTTGCGCACTTCATGGCCTAAGTCAAAGTCGGCAGCTGTATGAGGGAAGAAGAGCTTAAATTCTAATCACATGGAACCCATCATTACTATTGATGAGTGCCAAAAGCAATTTGCAAGGGTATTGATGGTGGAAAATCGACCTATAATAAAGTGCTTGGAAGTAATTGAGATCCAGCTGGCTACCTTCTCAAACACTTGCATCATTATGGGGTCTCCTCGACTGCTATGGCACCTAGGACCGCATGTCCTACTAAGTCTGTGTGGAATAAAAATCAGTGCCCAAATCACGGTTTGGCTTCACCACCATCTGTTACCCCCTCAGTCAACAACACAAGGGCCCTGCAACAGGAAAAGTGAAACTGCACAGGGCAGTAATAAAGGCAGAGCTGTTAACAATAAAGAAACACCGCCCAGACCTCATAGAACTTATGATCAGCGCAATCATAATTGCTTAGGAAGGGAGGAATAAAGTTTTAAACTCTACAATTATAAACCTGCCTCCCGAATGCTGTCCATATGTCTTAATCATGGTTGGATTGCCACCAATAAAGGAAAACTAGTCGGAGTCTTGGGATGAACTACGCAATAAGGTCACACATTGACTCAGTGCACACAAGAATTGTAACCCTGCAGACACTCAGGAAATCATTATGGCTAGCAGGATAGGTTGGATTGAGGCGTCAAGGAAAACGGTTGATGGTGCCTGTGGAATAATTAATTTTAGGCTCCCTGAATGCATGAGGAAGTGGCTGAATATGCAGACGCTGGAGACAATCAATGGCTCAACGATTGTCTTCCTGCAGCTGGGTTTTTTCTACAAGCCAACTAGACAAATATTTTGTGTGCCAGCACGGGGAATGCAAATGCAGCTAGAGTGGGAACTGCCATGCAGGAACAGATTTGCAGCCTTTGCAAATTATAATGAGGTGGAATGACTGACAGTTTGAAATGGGAAAGCAGTGACTCTGGGTTGTCCTATTCATATATGAAGGTTTACAACCTGGCACTCTGAGGATTCTGTAGTACTGCCACCATTTACTGCTCAGATTGAAGAGGAAGGGCACATTATTATTATCTTGGAAACTACCCTGGATAGGATAGTAATGCAGAATCATGGATGTTGTATTTCAATACCTGCCCATATGCCCCTATCTAATAAGGACTCAGCATTAAAAATATTGAGTTGGAAAATTGCAGGAATCCTTTCGAAGATATGTCTACCTGATTAGTAAAACTGTATCGAGTTATAAAATTTTGTCTTATTATAGGAAACCTGGAATACTAATTTTATTAAACACAGTCCGCGGGTCTATCTGACTCGCTAAGGAGAGCTTGTGAACACAGATAGTACAAGTGAGTGGCTCCTACTAAAACATAAAAGAAGTCCTATTTAAAAGGACAGAATCCCATCACCCACCAAGGTGGCATGATTCATCTTCTGGGATTTCCTCTTGATTACAAGTCCTAGTGCAACCAAGGGCTACAACCTCCTCACTATGAGGGAGGAGCACACAGATATTTTAAGGGTCAGTAGATAGGATCTCCTAAAAACCATCTGATGCAAAGCATGAAAGTGTGCGGGTGATGGTTGAAGTGCAAGGGATGTATAAAGTGAATTTAAGATTGGCTACCAAGAGAAAAAATAGTTCAATAATTGCCTCTTGGTGTCAAGGTTTAAAAACAGTGGAAGCGCAGTCTGAAAGAATTATCGAGCACGCTGGTCTATACAAAGGGTCTACATGTTTCAGCCATTGTGATCAATTTTGATCGTGGCCTTCCTCATGACCTAGATTGTTGTGGCCTCTTCAAAATTATGTGATCAAACTAAAAAGTGATATACATTTGAACGATACAACCTATAAACACCTGTGTTCTTCTTTGTGAAGATTCTACTTGGAAGTTGTCACCCGTAAGTGCACGGGTGAACACCTCACCTCAGCTTGCAACAGCTCAGCACGTGAGGCACCGCTCTCTACGTTGGTTCCCCAGGACTGATATGTAGCTGCTGTGTTGACTTTTAAGGCTAGATGTATTTTAGCCTTCCGGCAGTACCATGTCGTTCAGGTCGAGCTTCGTGAGGTCTTTCCATTTGGAGCAGTCTGTTAATCGTAGGGTCCGCTGTAGTGGTGGAGGCACCTGGAACTGACTTGCAAGCAGTCTTGTTCAAATAGGCTTTGACTATACTGTTTATTCATTTTTATAATAATGACTTTCAACATTTTCCTAATTTAAAATTCCCAGGTTTATTTTCATTTATTGCAACACAAGTAGAGAAGGAATCTTAATGGGCCAGAAATTGTACCTTATCTAGGGGGCGATTTTAATGCTTGATTACCATGCTAGAAGATAGAGGGAGAGGTAACTAACAGCCCCTAGAACAGTGGATGAGCGCGTCAAAGAGTTACAGGCTTTTGTTGCGTCCATTGATCTATACAACACACTGGAGAGGGATAGGACCGAAATTAAATGTTTGCCTAGCTTCAGCTTGAGGAATAGCAATTCCATTATCGCCCACATCTCTAACAATTTAAGGAATTTTTTGACCAATGCTATAATTGTTGGTACAAACTTTGGGGACCACAATCATCCCATTGAGGTCACTCTGGGAATGCCTTGCAGGGAGACTCATCTTGAAGCACCAGGTCTTGCCAATCTAATACCAACTGCAGATAATCTAAGGCTACAATGAAAGTTTCTTGTTCCCTCAAAATCTCTTAATAGGCTGATAGCAAAGAACATACAGCTCTAGATGGGTTGCTTATCTGAAAATATTAATGGAGAATCAATAGGCTCCTTGTTTATGGCCTTTTGCAGTAAAAACTAGATATTCTTTGGTTAATACCTGTCACATAAGTCTTCCAGAGATCACGCTGGTGTGATGATGAGTGCTCACTCGTGAATTGTCAATTAAGAGGGGCTCTAATTGCAGAGCCAGGGGAACGTTCATTAGTAACTGCCTTGCAGAAGGTGTATAAAGCAGTTACTAATAAAAGAAGGGCTGACGTTGTAACACAGCAGTGGTCCATGCTGTCTGCTACTGCCAATTCACCAGACAGCAACACCTTCTGGAATGCTATGTCTACCATGAGCTCCTTTGATCATGGATGAACGGCAATCAGATGTCATATAAATGGGGAGTGGGGAATGTCACATTTTATGGACCTTTACATAGATATCAATATGACCCCTCTGCAAGGCGTTGACCCGCCTTGTTCGGTTATCACCTTGCAGGAAGTAGAGACCGCTATTCAAGAAAGTGCAGGTGGCAAAGCACCAGGGCCTGATGGTGTCCCTATCAACATCATAAAATGCAATGTGAAGCTGGGTGCCCCATTGTTGACAAATATGTATAACAGTCTGAATTATTCATCAATCCCTTCTTCCTGGACTTGGCAGAAGAGGGGAGGTCACTGATGAGTTCAGCATTAATCAGGGTGTCCATCAAGGGTGTGTATTAGCTCCATTACTTTTTACTTCATACATAAATTAACCTAGTGTAGAACGCAGTAAGAGCAAGCCTGACTTACCCCTAGTATGCGGTACCCCCATTCCTGCCTTACATTATGCAGATGACGCAGTCTTAATTGCCCAAACTCCCAAAGCCTTCTGCCTTTTAAGCTATTCCCCCTTTGTTAGTTTTCTAACTAACCTTAATATGTCGACAAATTTTGCTAATTTATTGTTAATGTCATGTGGGTCGTAGCTCTCAAAATGAAATCTATTACTGTAGGCAAGAGCACTTTTTCCAGCACTGACACTTTTTCCTATTAGGGGATTAATTTTAGTTTCTCTGGCTCATTGTCCCAGAATATTGCACAGTGTAGGGTAAAAATCTCAAGAGCAATTGGGGGTTGCTTAGGCAGCCATCATCCAAGGGTGGGAGACCCTTAAAACTCCTATTGCAAATATACTCCACACAGTGTGTTCCTATTGTGACCTATGGTGTCGAGTATGGGGTCTGGGTGACCCTACAAACCTCCAGAGGGAGAATAATCATTTCGATAGAAGGTTACTAGCAGCCCCTGTATCCTCCTCTCACTTCATTTTCCACAGAAAGTTGGGTATTGGTTATTTGAGTGACTATATTCAGAGTTGACTGGCCATCCTGTGGTTATCTATTCAGAGTTCAGTAGATGCTACACTGACAAAGAGTATAATTGGTGATTGTCTGGACTGTGATAAGGGTCTATCCATCCCCTGGTTGGCGTATGATAAACAAATCAGTGGAAGGTGTAGGTCTAATGGAAATGTTTATGGTTAGACGGCCACAGACAGTTGCTTGTAGGAAGCAAGTGAAGTATTTAATATTGGAAAAAACTGCAACAGACTACAGGTGGAGAGTAAAATAAATTGTGATTTAGACTACTTGCATTTTAATTTAGGGGAGTCTCCCTCAGACTATTTGTGGAATATAAACAGGAGTTGGGTACAATTCTTACTGTTCAGTTTTAGGGCAGGCACAATAAAAACATCTTTTATGTTTCCCAATTGGGCATCAGCATGAGCTTGCCTTAGGGATATGCCCATGTAATAACCAGTCCAAACAAACCATGTTGTGCTTTCTCTTTTTTGTGTTTTTTATGTGCTATATACAAGAACATGTCTTATGCCCCTTTTGAGCTACAGAAAGTTACGGTCTTGCACATAGGTATATTATTTTCTATTCACTCTGACCAATGACTAATCCTGCTGCTGTGTAGCTATGTTTCTTCAAGCTGCTGTATCCTCTAGGAAAACAATGTTATAGGATTTACTTTTTTATCCTGTTTTATATATCGAATATTTCATGGCTTATATAATATATGATCGGTATTACATTGTGTGCTTTTATCTTTATTTTAGAGCTGTATAAGGATGAACTGATTGATTAATTGATAGATGGCTCCACTAACTATAACTGCTGAATTTCACTGGTTTTGTATGAGTAAAACCTGAGCTTTTAACTATCACTTCCATGTCACCTTTGGCTTTTTTAGTGGATTTCTAAGGTTTTTGTATTCCATTTCCTTACTATAACGTCCTTCTAACCTTTGTTTTGTATTGGTGAATTTCTAAGGTATTTTTTAAATGCTAATTCCTAACAATATCAGCCCTGTAGCCTTGAATTTTTTCAGTGAACTACTAAGGTTTTTTTTATTCCTTTTCCTAACTATAACGTCCCTGTAATCCTTGTTTGTTTTCAGTGAATTTCAATAGTTTTTTAAATGCTAATTCCTTACTATAATGCCCCTGTAACCTTTGCTTTCTTCTGTGAATTTCGATGTTTTTTGAACTAGTAATTGTGTTTGCAGAGTGGTAGAGAAAGCTGTTGAGGCCTCTGACCAGCTCTTACAAATCCCACTGTGTAGGACTCACAGGAGGTACCAGAAAGACTTCTTGGCCCCCAGAGTCCTTCAGTATCGAAGAGGACTTCATTCCCCAAGTAGTAGTGCACCATGAGTGGTGGAGAAAGTGAACATAGCCTTTGAAGACCTCTAAGCCATTTTACTGTGTGGGACTTACTAGAGTTAACAGGAGGGGTGATTTGCCCCCAAGGACTCCCTGCAGTCAAATGGACTTCCAATGGACTTCCAACTAGTAGTGTGCCATGTGACGTATTTGCAGAGTGGTGGAGAAAGGGGAGGGCCACAAATACCTTTCACAGGTAAGAGGAGGGGTAGTTGGCCCCAACTATCTGTAACCTATATTTTTTCAGTGAAGCTTTTTTCAAATCTACTTCCTCAACATAACATCTGTTTAATTGTTACTTGTTTTGTTCAAATTTCAACCTGTTCATAAATGTTATTTTTGAAGTGTAATCTGTTAAAAAAAATATTTTGGAAATTTAGTATTGTATCTGAATGAATACTCACTCTATATTTATTGAAGACCAGCTAACTGTATTGTACAAAACCTGTGTCTCACTGGACTAATTCTTAATGTTTAATAACTACATGGTACCCAGCTTAATTATTGTATCATCTATTTCCTACACTACAGTGGCATATAGATAATTAACTAAATGTGTCCAATGGTTTTGTGTGTGAAAGTGTGCTATTGTGATTGTTGCTCAAACATTTTTAACTAATGGCTGTACAAAATGGTACTGGTATGTAAACACACCTGCTGTTTTTTTATTTGTACAAGTAAGTGCTTGTTTTGGTGGTGCTGATGTCACTGTATTCGCAGCCATGAAGAACACCTAACAACATTTTTGGAGAAACATGCCGGAGGTGTGATTTATAAAGGTATAAATAATTATTTGTTTCAGCAGATTATAACTGTGTTCTTTTCAATTTTTTTTATCTTCACAGCAACACCGCAAGAGCACGTGTTTTCAGAAACTCTGAAAAACATATCTTGACATATTTTGATTGATCTTTAACACTGGTTGTTTAATAATATGCTCCTTAAAGCTGTATCTCTGTACTCATTTTTCAAGAAAACCACTTTAATTTGCTGGTTCCATTTTCGCGGCGATACCGAAAGCCACGGTGACGTCGCTAATCGTGAAGAGTGCAAGCTTTTTAGAAACTCTGAAACACATATAAAGACATATTTTATTTTCTGTTTGACACTAGTTGTGTAGTAATATGCTCTTTAAAGCTGTAAAACCAAAGAAATTCAGCAGTTGTTTTTAGTTGAGCTAATTATATCTTTCCCCCCGCAATGCACTGCATATGACCTGACCTCACATATACATCACTTATGACATGGTCAGTGACATCACTGAGGACCTCTCAAATGACATCAAATATGGCATCACTGATGACATCTCCAATAACATCACTGATGACATTATCCATTGATTGAGAGTATTTTCTAAAATGTACTAAGTATTAAACATATATATTAAGGTAAGTAACTTAGGGAGTGCCTGTATGAGTGAGTGAGTAGATGTTTCAGCAGTGTATAGAAAAGTGGGTCATATGTGAGAGACTATTTAGATGAGTGAGTGGCAGTGTGAGTTTTTATAGGGGTGAGTGGATGGGTATCATTGGGTGTATGTGTAGGTGAGTAGCTGTGTGGGTATATGTATGGGTGAGTGTGTGGGTGTGTTATTGGCTATAAGGGGTGAATGATGGTGTGCATGAGTGGCTGAATGAGTGACTGAGTAGGTACACAAGTGTCTATATAGGTGAGTGAGTGACAGGGTCTATGAGTAGCTGTATGGATGCATGAATGGTTGTGTAAGTGAATGTATGGGTGAGTGAGTTGGTGTGGGAGTGGCTATATGGGTGTGTGAGTGGCTGTATGGCTGAATAAGTGAGTGTGAGACAGGTTGCATGGAAAAGTATGTGCTTGTGTCAGTGACTGCATAGGTAAGTGACTAAATGTGTAAGTATATATTTATATATATGAGTGCCTGTGTGAGTACATATATGGGTGAGTGAGTGGCTGTGTGAGTGACTGTATGGGTGAGTGAGTAGGTGTTTGACTAGCTGTATGGATGACTGTTTCAGTATGTAAGTGGCTGTATGAGTGGGTGCATAAGTGCCTGAATGTCTGTATGACTAGATCTGGGCATGGCTGAATTTGTCAGGTACAGCAGTTCCTCAGGCGCAGTACCCTCAATAGGCCCACCTTCTGGCAGCTCTGACTCTGAGTAAAATACACCAGAGGATCAAAGTGGCCTGACAAGGGGAAGGGAAGTTAGGGATGGTACTGCAGGGAGGGAGATCTGGAAATGACAGCAGATCACAGTGAGTTCCACCTTATTACCTGTACTGCAATATACATATATATATATATATATATATACATTACCTACTGGCGGTCGCCAGTAGGTATATATAGTTAGGATTTTTTCCCTATGGGATTTTTGAAAATTCTATGTTTAATAACTTTGGCGTTTGTGGACGGAATTGTCTGAAATTTTCTGGAAAATGGAACATTTTGTTTCTGAGCAGCCCCTGGAAATTTGGGGGGGGTTCGTCAAGGGGGGGCCGAGAAAAAAGGGGGTCCCAAAACGTGTTTTTAACATTGAGTTTTCCATAGGGCGGTTGGCCTCACTTTTAGCCCGAACGGCTGAATGGATTTCCACGAAACTTGGCAAAATTGTAGGGACTGGTAGCCCGATGTGCCTTTGCTAGGTCTCAATATATGTGCTTCAGTGGATTTTGAGAAATTAACGTTCAAAAAAAGATATATATCTGTAACAGCGGACCGGGCAGCGCTCCGGTTCGCGGACTTTACGCGTAACGGAACTTCGCGTAGCGAAGCTGATTGGCTCTCCGGTGTCTGTCAACATTCTAAACAGTCCGGAGCGGCCGCCATCTTGTCTCTCGGTAGGATTGAGAGACAAGAGGAGGCCAAAACAAAGGGGGAAATGACCATAAGGGGGCATAGTAGATCCTCCCTGACCCCCTAGGTTTAATGTGGAGGCTTTAAAAGGGCCCCGCGGGGCAAAAAAAAATAATTCTTTTTTTTGTTTTTTTGCGTGGGTAGCGCCCGGTTCGCGAACCGGGAAGCGTTCTGGGCAGCGTACTATAAGGAAAAAAGAATGATAGACTTTTCAAATACTGTACGTTAATTGATTGTTGGTTTTGTTGATTATTTTTTAATTTTTTTATTTTTTAAGCAATTATTTATTATTGTGATTGTGTTTGAAAATTTAATAACATTTCTAACATTTAACTAGTTTATGAATTACATATAAAAATGATTAAAGACTCAAACAAATTTTTAATATTACATACAATTTTATTTTTCACTCTTGTTGAGTGAACATAAGTTCCCACATTTGACCGTCATCATAATGAAGTAAATGATCCACAGATTCTACACATTGAACTAATTCATGGTCCCGTGATTCATCCATGAAATCTGAGTCATCATTGTCCTCAATATCTTTTTCTGTGTTGTTCTCCAGAACAATTTCGAAGGAAACATTCTGCTCACCTTCTATTTTATTGCTGTAATTTGCATAAAAAATACATATATCAGTAGAGATAGGGCACTGTTGGGTTTAAGTTCAGACAGGTACTTGTGAGTTTATAACAGAGAAGTAATCTATGGGCACTGTATGGTTTCAGGCGTGAAGTAGTACTATTAAAAAGTGCCTGTGAAGAAGCCTAAGTAAATTCATAATTATACCACAGAAACCTAAATCAATCCATAATTATAATAAAGAAGCCTTTCTCAATGTCTAACTCTTACAGAGGGATAGTATATAACTATCTGAAAATGTTTTCAAATTTATAAAATAATATCTCACCTTCTAAAAACAAGTTTAAGTTGTGAGTGAAAATGATCTTGCAATGTAGTTCAGGAAGTAGTAGTCAAAATGGCTGTGTTTCTCTCTCTTCCTTTATATATATTCAGGTACATAGCCAATCAAATGTCAGGTAAAAAAAGTAGAAAATGAAAGTAACATTTTAATTGGTTGTCAATTCCAACACTTCAGATGTGTTTTGTGAAGTAATTTACCTCAGGGTATTTAGAGAGGTCTACAGGCTAAATGGTTAAATGGAATTTCAATCAAATTTGTGAAAATGGTAGGCATTGGTATGTAGTATGAGCTAATCTATATTTGGTGAAATTGTCTCCAGTCGCTTTTCTGTAAACTACTTTCCCACCTTTTTTGATGGTGCGCTTCCCAGGGAGCGACCCGGTACGCGAACTGGCGAGCGCCCCGGTTCGCGAACCTTAAGCGTTACGGGAGTCCACCATTTTGTGTTTCGGTCGAATTAAGATACAAGATGGAGGGCAAATAATGTTCAGAATGGGTAGAAGGGGGCACGGTAGACTTATCTTGACCCCCTAGGTTTTCTGAGGGTGGCTGAGGAGGCCCATATGTGCGGAAAAAAAAACGTTTTTTAAAAAATTTAGCGAGGTTAGCTCCCGGTTCGCGTACCGGGTAGCGCCCCAGGGAGCGTACTTTGTTGAAAATTAGTGAAAAATGTTAGAGTAAAATAATAATTGTGAGTGATCAGATGTAGGGTAGCTCTGAGAAGAGCTTTTGGGTTTATGGTACATTTAGGTACTTATAAGTAGGTACCAATGCACAGTCTTAAATTCAGAATGACAATTCTGTTGCCCTCATCTGAGAAGTGAACTCCATCTCCTCTGTAGATATCTTGCATGTAGTAACGCAAGTTATTGTTGTACACGGAGCCCATTCCATGGTCTCTCATGTAAGCTGAAACAGATTTGTTTACATGCTTCCTCGACTTCTCAATTTGTGGACAAAATTGGTTTGACCACCTCCATTTCTGTCTTTGGCATATATTTGAATATACCAAGGCAGTCTGAGGAAAAAGTGCCATCAATTGCTCAAAGGTGTCCTTTAAAATCATTTCCAGACCTACCCCAGTCAAAGTGCCCAAATCATTACCACCACAGTGCACAATTAACAGGTCAGGTTTTGGCAAATGCATAAAGGTTTTCACCAATGGTATCAATTGGTGACATTTTAATCCTCTGTGGCCAAACCACTTAATTTCCACATCTTGTAAATTGAGGTTAGGTAAATTCCTGTTCTCAGCATACCTCTGAGCCCAATAGATGTAACTATGTCCAACAATCCAGACAGAAAACATGGTGAGAGAAGGTTCTCCTGCAGTCAGATGAAGTGTGGCAATGAAATGGCAGTTGAAAAAATAAGAGTTTAAAATGAAAAAAACTGTGGAGTTTCTGTGTTAATGAAGCAGTAACAGTGATTGGTGGATTTTGATTGCTGAAAACAGAAAGTTAGGGTGCATGGATGAGTTGTTTGAAAGATGTATTTTGAGTGGTCAAGAAAAAATCATTAAATGAAAGAATGCACTGGATATGAGGTGCACTGAGAGTTCAGAGTTCAATTGCAACATTGTTGTGTGAACTTGCAAACACCAGAGGTCTTCCGAGACGTGGTTGCCATGCAAAAAAGGCAGAAAGGGCAGAGGGGGGAAGGGTTTTCATTTGAAAAAAAGTGAGGGAAGAGTTTTGATTGGGTGACATGAGAGATATGTGTGAAGAATTACAGCATTTCTGTGCTTTTGATAGCTGCAGACTCTGGAGTGCATACCTTTTGCTCTGCTGAAGACAAATTGGTGTGTTTCTGAGACTGTTTTGAAACTCAAAGTATTTGCTAAGGTGAGAAAAGATTTCTTTAATTTAGATAGAGAATAGTGTGCTTTAAGGAGAAAATTATGAAGAAAGTTGTGTTTTTCAAATGTTGCTTTGTCTCAAGTGTTTTACAAATAGATTTTGTTTCTTTGAGAAAATGTAATTGGAGAAAATGTGAAGTATTAGTACTGACAGGGTGTTATTGTGCATAGGAGCTGTGGAGTCTTTTCAAATTATGACTTGAAAATCGTTTTTGAGGAAAATGAATGGTTATAATATTTATGACAAGGACATAATGGTGTATGCTTCATTATAAGGCAATTGAGTATCTCTGATGTTATTTTTCCCATTTTAATGTAAGACCTTTCTCTGTGGAGCAAATTGCTTGTAAATATGCTCCCACCTGTGCATGGCAAATTTAGATTTTGAATGTTTGCGTTACATAGCCATGTTAAAAGTGACACAAACATGCTGCAAAGGCAATCAAAAAACGCTTTTATGTGTCTTAAGGACATTTTAAGTCATTTCTCCATGTGCAGTGTTTTGAAATTATGATTTGAAAATCGTTTTTGGGGAAAAGGAATGGTTTTTAAATTTATGACAAGGACATAATGGTGTATGCTTCTTTATAAGGCATTTCAGTGTCTCTGATGTCATTTTTCCCATATTACATTAAAAGACCTTTCCCCGTGGGGCACATTCCTTGTAAATATGCTCCCACCTGTGCATGGCAAATTTAGATTTTGAATGTTTGTGTTACATAGCCATGTTAAAAGTGACCCAACCATGCTGGAAAGGCAATCAAAAAACGCTTTCATGTGTCTTAAGGACATTTTAAGTCATTTCCCCATGTGCAGTGTTTTCAAATTATGATTTGAAAATCGTTTTTGGGGAAAAGGAATGGTTTGTAAATTTATGACAAGGATATAATGGTGTATGCTTCTTTATAAGGCATTTCAGTGTCTCTGATGTCATTTTTCCCATATTACATTAAAAGACCTTTCCCCGTGGGGCACATTCCTTGTAAATATGGTCCCACCTGTGCATGGTAAATTTAGATTTTGACTGTTTGAGTTACATAGCCATGTTAAAAGTGACCCAAAAACTTGCAAAGGCTTTAAAAAAACACTTTCATGTGTCTTAAGGACATTTCAAGTCATTTCCCCGTGGGCAGTGTTTTCAAATTATGACTTGAAAATCGTTTTTGAGGTAAAGGAATGTTGTTAAAATTTATGTGCGCCATATGCCCCCAAATTTCTTTTTCAGGGGTGCAGCAGGGTGTTCTTGAGACACCCCTGCACCTTTGGAAAAATTCCTAATTTGCGATGAGCTAATTGCTAATCGCAAATTGCACCTTCATTCCTATGGGCCTCCTGGCCCATGGAAATGAATGGGTAATTTGCAATTAGCAATTTGCTCATCGCAAATTAGGAATGGTAAAGAATCGCTATTTATTCCTTAAAATTCGCTATTTTGGAAATGCAAAATAGTTTGATGATACATATGGCAGTTCATCTCTAACAAGATAAGAAGCATAGGGATAGGTTTATGATGACTGGCACAATGAAGTGGACATAACTTACTTCATTGGTAGGCCTTTACATGTATTATCTCCTCTGTATTGTTCATCAAGTGTAACTTTGATCTGCAATCCTGAGTAGGCCTCACCTTAAACAAACCTCTGGATAGGCCACACCTTATCGTCATCCTGAATTAATCATTTAAAATGCTAGGGACAGATTTATGATAGGTGTATGCCTCTTTTGCGCCACTGTGCGTCACTTTTCTGATGCAGCGGCGGTGCAAAAGATTTGCTATGATGCGACAAAATTACAAATTGATGCATTTAGGCAGATGTGTCATGGTGTAAAAAAAACGTGCCACATGAAACCGATGCAGCAGTGATGCAAAAGATGCACCATGTTGCAAGACAGGCCTCACTTGGGGCCATATGTATCAAGCTAATTAGCATTCGCAAAGGCCAAAATTCTGTGAATTTCAGCCTTTGCGAATGCTAATTAGACAAATGGTATGTATCAAACAAGTTTGATGCAAAATAAGGAATAGCAAAATTTGCTATTCCTTATTTTGCGATTGCACTGAAGGATTTGCAAATTTTGCGATTCCTTAAATGCAATGTATCAAACAAAAAATATGCAAAAAATGCCATTAAGGATTTGCAAATTACCACCAACTTCTAGTTGGTGGTAATTTGCGAATTCTTTTCAAAAAGCTTTTTTTCCAAAAAACAAAAGGTGCCATATGACGCCCATACATGCCCTTAGGGCATGTATGTGCGCCATATGCCCCCAAATTTCTTTTTCAGGGGGTGCAGCAGGGTGTTCTTGAGACACCCCTGCACCCTTGGAAAAATTCCTAATTTGCGATGAGCTAATTGCTAATCGCAAATTGCACCTTCATTCCTATGGGCCTCCTGGCCCATGGAAATGAATGGGTAATTTGCAATTAGCAATTTGCTCATTGCAAATTAGGAATGGTAAAGAATCGCTATTTATTCCTTAAAATTCGCTATTTAGGAAATGCAAAATAGTTTGATGATACATATGGCGGTTCATCTGTAACAAGATAAGAAGCTTAGGGATACATTTATGATGACTGGCGCAATAAAGTGGACATTATTTACTTCATTGGTAGGCCTTTACATGTATTATCTCCTCTGTATTCTTCATCAAGCGTAACTTTAATCTGCAATCCTGAGTAGGCCTCACCTTAAACAAACCTCTGGATAGGCCACACCTTATCGTCATCCTGAATTAATCATTTAAAATGCTAGGGACAGATTTATGATAGGTGTATGCCTCTTTTGCGCCACTGTGCGTCACTTTTCTGATGCAGCGGCGGTGCAAAAGATTTGCTATGAGGCGACAAAATTACAAATTGATGCATTTAGGCAGATGTGTCATGGTGTAAAAAAAACGTGCCACATGAAACCGATGCAGCAGTGATGCAAAAGATGCACCATGTTGCAAGACAGGCCTCACTTGGGGCCATATGTATCAAGCTAATTAGCATTCGCAAAGGTCAAAATTCTGCGAATTTCGGCCTTTGCGAATGCTAATTAGACAAATGGTATGTATCAAACAAGTTTGATGCAAAATAAGGAATAGCAAAATTTGCTATTCCTTATTTTGCGATTGTACTGAAGGATTTGCAAATTTTGCGATTCCTTAAATGCAATGTATCAAACAAAAAATATGCAAAAAATGCCATTAAGGATTTGCAAACTACCACCAACTTCTAGTTGGTGGTAATTTGCGAATTCTTTTCAAAAAGCTTTTTTTCCAAAAAACAGAAGGTGCCATATGACGCCCATACATGCCCTTAGGGCATGTATGTGCGCCATATGCCCCCAAATTTCTTTTTCAGGGGTGCAGCAGGGTGTTCTTGAGACACCCCTGCACCTTTGGAAAAATTCCTAATTTGCGATGAGCTAATTGCTAATCGCAAATTGTACCTTCATTCCTATGGGCCTCCTGGCCCATGGAAATGAATGGGTAATTTGCAAATAGCAATTTGCTCATCGCAAATTAGGAATGGTAAAGAATTGCTATTTATCCCTTAAAATTCGCTATTTAGGAAATGCAAAATAGTTTGATGATACATATGGCGGTTCATCTCTAACAAGATAAGAAGCTTAGGGATAGATTTATGATGACTGGCGCATCACCAGGGATGTGCCAGTCATCCTGCGCTGCTGTTCCGCCACCCATGGTGTGATGCATTTACAATGCGGCGCAGCATGGGGCAAAAATGGCACAGATGCGTGACGCATCTGTGCTGTAAAGGTGGCGCATTGCTGGAGTTGTATCGCAAGTGTGATGCAGCTCCAGCAAGGCTCAGGGGTGCCCCATCTCCACAATGTTGCGTCAAGACCTATGCCTGCTTCAAGCAGGCGCAGGGTTTTGACGTAGCTTTCTCCTATCTGATTGTAAATGCGGCACACCATGGGTGGCAGAGCAGCGGTGCACGTTAACTGGTGCATGCCTGGGGATGTGCCATTTAACATAAATCTGCCCCTTTACATTTAAGTATGTGCAGGGGACACAGAGTCGGTGAGGCTTATCCAAGGTTAAGAAGAGATGAGTCCTGTTCACTGAAAAATTAGACATAGGCTTCACCTGCTCAGCATCGCTGGACATGGCTATATAATAGCTGCAAAATGTTACTCTTGTTAAACAATTTTACTATTATAATCTCTGAGATTTGTCTCTTACTCTGCAACATCTCATTGTTGTTATCTTTCTTTAAAGATAAAGACAACATCAACATGAGCGACAATCAGCAATCAGTTGATTTTGACCTCATCATTGAACTCGTAATTGAAACATCAGTGGATGTTGATCCCTTGGATGATTTAAATCCTGAGGATGAAGAAGAACGTGATGAGGATGCAGATTTGTCCGAATTATATGACATAGGATGGGAAGCTGACGTGCTTGAGCCTATGGAACTATAAACATTTATTTTAAAAATGTATAATAAATAAAAAGTAAAAATGTAAACCGTTTAATTTAAAAATAAAGACACCTTCAAAAACAGGTTATGTGTAGTGTCTTCAATAAAATATTAAAATATGCTCATAAAATTAGATCAGATTCACATATAAAATAGCACAGGTAACATGAATATAAATTCCATTTCTTTTCTGCTATTTCTGTATTCTAAATTTGCCAAGCACTAAAAAATCTTCTATGTAAAAATGTCAAGTAGTGTTTTAAGTTTTTGATTACTGTTATTGATTTACTGTTGGGTAATAGTGGTTAATAAAATTTTTTATTATATTTTACCACAGATTCAACTGCAGATAATTTCAAGATTTCAGCCTGCCAACCAAAGAAAGAGTGAGAAAGGCTGCAAAACGTCAAAGACAGCAGGTTAATGAAAAAAAGCAGCAGTCCTCTAACAAAAAGATTTGTCAAGTCACCAAGAAAGCACCGGGTAAGAGTACAAAAACATTCATAAGAAATATCTGTAGTAAAAAAAATATTACTACAGAAAATGTTTCAGTCCAGAAAAAGAGAAGCAATTCAAACGGAAAGGAAAGGCCAATGAAAAATGTTACTGCTAGAGCAAGAGATAACTCTGTGCATGATAGTAGAAGGAAACAACAGTTTAGGGACATTCGTAAACGAATGTTCCGCAACAGGATAATTGGCAATTTGTTAAAAAATATTAAGAAAGGTCAACAGAAAGTGTTTTTTTATAAGAGAAAAAAAAAGTTGAGAAAGTTATTGATCAGGCATTTGAAATTAAACGTAAGTTATTTATTTTGATAATCAATAGAATTAGGAAGCTAAACAAGGCAATTTATGATTTCAAAAGAAATAGTAGATGGAAGAGAATAGTTAATCGTAGTAATTTTTGTGAAGTTTTTTCTGGAGAATGGATGCATAGTTCAAGCTGTGAGGCATTTTTTAATGAGGAGAGTTATTTCCAGGATAATGATTTGGTGCATGCAGTTGACACCAGTGGTCGTGCTTATGAAGTGAAAGATGGTTGTCCAGTTGAAAAAGAAAAACTTGTGACAACAGAGGCAGAAGAGGTGTTTGGTAATGAGGTTTTAGGAAGACGTGCTAAGGGTCCTGTGTACACCTGGAAGTGTAGTAGTATTTGCAGTGTGCGACAGGATTCCATCAATTTGCTTTGTGATTTTGTACGGTCATTTAATAAGAAAAGTTTGAAGCAGAAAATGAGGTTGTTGCAAGAATTAGATCCTTGCAGAGTGAGAGAAGTGACAGGTTTGCATGGTCATTCACTGGCTTGTCTTTCCAGGAGAGTATGCCAGAGTGTTTTTCATCATTTCAGGATGCTAGCAGTGCATCATAATAAAGTGAGGAAATTAGTTAGAATGTTGTATTATGCTAAGAGTCCAGCAATTATGCTTAAACAATTATGCGCTGCTCTTTTGCATGGTTCTGAAATAGATGTGAAGAATATATGTGAAGAAATTGAGTTTTGTTACTTTGAATGTAAAGAGGAGAATGTTGAAATTGACCAAGAAGAAGCGGGTAATGTGGAAGATAGTGTACAGGTTTCCAGTACAGATAATTTCCAGAGGGAAATTGCGACGTTTCAGGTCAAATCAAGTGAGAGGCCAAATTTCACTTGTGTGTGTTGTCGACGCACTTATTATAAGAATCAGACTAAGTTAGTGGATTTATATGCAAAAAGTGAAAGGGAAAATAATAGTGAATGGAAGGATTTCGCAACATACTTGATGGCAGAAAATTGTTTTGATTTGGGATTGGATCAACGTGTGTGTACTTATTGTTGTTGCAAATTAAATCAAAACCAGATGCCTGCTAGAGCAGTTCATAATAATCTGGAATTGGTTGAGATTCCTTCTGAATTGAAGGATTTAAATACTTATGAATCTATTTTGATTCAAAGTATCCATCCCTTTCAGGCTATTGTAAGAATGGAGCCAAAGACAGGGAAATTGCCTCCATCAGATTTACAGAGAGGATTAAAGGGAAGAGTTGTTTATTTGCCTCTAGATTTGAAGAAAAACATTAACACAATTGGAGTAGAAAAAGTGGAAGAGGAACCTCTGGTTATCTTAGTTAATGGGGTTCCGACAAAGAATAAGAAAATATGGCAAGATTTAGTGGATGTTAGGAAAGTTAAAAAGGCAACATTGTATTTGAAAAAAAATAATAAATACTATAAGAATGTATATGTTGCAGAAGAAGAAGTAAGTGAGGAAGAGGATAGCGATTTGTGTGCTGGTCAAATTGAGAAAGTAGAACCCTCTACTAGTGAAGAAATATATGAACATTATAGTGTTCATCCTTTGCATTCCAAGGAAGTCATGGGGAATGCTATTGAGTTGTTTCAAATGAAACAAGCCAAAGGGAGTCCCATTAGTGTTTGGGAGGAAAGTTTGGAAGCTCGGTGTTTCCCACAGCTTTTTCCAACAGGTCAGGGAGGAAGATATGATGAGCGACCTCATCAAATTCCTGCTTCTGAATACCGGACTTTGCGATTGTATGCAGGAGATGCTAGGTTTCGACAATGCATTCCTTATTTGTTTCATCTCCTGTTTGAAAGCGATCTGTCTGGACTGTCATATGCAGTGAACCACATCTTGAAAAGTGGTATACACATGCAAAACATCTCGGCAAGTGACTTTATGGATAAAGTCAATGTCCAAGACAGTATTTTGGATTCTCACCTGATTAATCTCATGGCGTGTCAGCGTGGTACTAATGAGTACTGGTACCGTCGTCATGGTGATTTAAAATGTATGCTGAGGAACTTAGGAACTCCCACATAGTTCCTCACTCTGAGCTGTGCCGAGTATGGCTGGGAAGACTTACTTGAATTTCTACGAGAGGCAAATGCTAACGTAGAAAACATCGAATTCAAGACACCCGTAGAACTGTGCTCTTTGGATCCAGTCAATGTATGTAGGTACTTCAATCATAGATTTGAAGCTATGATGTCTTTCATCATGAATAAGAAGAATCCACCTCTTGGAGAGGTGTTGGATTTCTTCTGGAGAAAGGAGTACCAAGCAAGAGGTGCTCCTCATATACATATGTTGCTGTGGATCAAGGATGCACCTAAATTTGGAACGGATCCAGAAGACTCAGTGATGAGTTTTATACAACAGTATTCTACGTGTGCTGTTCCAAACGCAAAGGAGAAGAAAAGCCTAAGAGAAAAAGTTCTGCGTTTCCAAAGCCATCGATGTGGAAAGTACTGTTGTCGTAAATTCCGAAACAAGGACAAGTTCTACACCAAATGTCGTTTCGGCTTTCCACGACCGGTGATTTCTAAAGGAAGAGTAAACAGTTTGATGTCTTCGCTGCGACATAATGTGATGAAGAAATCACCTAAAAACACATACAATTTGAAGAGGAACGAAGAGTCCAAGTACATCAACGACTACAACCCGGTGATTTTGTCCATGTGGAATGCTAACATGGATATACAGTTTGTGGCTGATAACTGTATGGCTGTGGCTCGGTATGTGACGTCTTACATCACCAAAAAAGAGAAGACAGAATTGAAGGATATGTGGGAGGACATTTCCCATGAAAAGAGCCTCAGCAAGAAGTTGTACAGTTTCAGTCTGAAGATGTTGTCGCATCGAGAAATTGGAGCGTACGAATGTTCTGACCGGTTGTCTTCAGCAAGTCTCTATGCCAAGTCCAGGAGTATCATTTGGGCGAGTCTTGGTCTTGCTGCAACGCGTAATCGAGTTCTCAAACCTGTGCGGGAAATTGAGTATTTGGCGGAAAAGGAGCCAAACAGTACCGACATTTTGAAGACCAACATGTTGGATACATATTATCCAAATCGAAGCATTCACCTCGAGAATGTTTGTCTGTATGAGGTTCTTCAAAATTATATATTCAAGAGGAACATCAAAGAAGATACTGAGAAAGGAGTGTATGCTGTAATAGGAAGTGAGGGATGTCTGGTCAAGCAAAGAAAATGCTACTTGGTAAACCATCGAAAATTGAGTGGCGAATCTCCTGAAAAAAAGGAGTTTCTCTATTTGGCACTTTTGCAACTTTTCAAGCCTTGGCGTGCAGAAGAGGAACTGCTTGGAGATTTTCTCTGTTATGAAGACTCTTTCAATGCCGCCAAGGAAACCATAGAATGTCCTGCTTTTCCCAAATATGTAGAAATGTTGAATGCGGAAATTGAGCAGGAAGCAATGATTGCAGCCGAGATTGCCAGAGACAGTTCTCAGGACAGTCAGAGTTCTGCTTCATTGAGTCAGGATCCACTAGGAGGACCTGTTATCTAAAATGAAGCTGCCACTGCTATGAATGAAGTGGAAAGAGCCATGGCACATGCTCAGGAGGATGCGGTTAACTTAGAAGAGTTGGAAAGACAACTCAACGTTGAGCAGAGGAAAATATATGACGAAGTTACCATGTAAATTGATCATGGATTAAGTCATGACAAGAAAGAGTGCTCATGTACGTCGTTGAAGCCTGTCCGACTGTACGTGAGTGGAGAAGCGGGAACTGGAAAAAGTTTCCTTATTAAAGCAATTTCATGTTATTTGCAGGAAAGGACAGAGTCATCGCTGTCTTGTGTTGTCACCGCTCCAACTGGACTGGCAGCACATAACATTAAAGGGATTACTTTACATCGTTTACTGATGCTGCCAGTGGAGCATGACAACAAATTACAATATCACAAGCTATCTGGAGATGCTTGTTTTGAAGTTTCAAGAATCTTGAGGAAAATGAAACTTCTTATCATTGACGAAGTAAGCATGGTTTCCAATGTCATGCTTGCCTTTGTGCATTTGAGAATGCAAGAAGTTCTCAAAACAGAGTATGATGTGTTATTTGGTGGCAAACACATCATTGTTTTCGGAGATCTTCTGCAGCTGACACCAGTGAAAGGGCAACCTGTGTTCAAAATGCTCACGCATGAAGATACCAGGAAGTGCCTAGGCAGCATTGGCAACGTCAATATATGGTTAAACTTCAATTATGCTGAACTGCATGAAAATATGCGTCAGGCGAAGGATGAAGTTTACAAGACTATTCTACAAGATGTTAGAATTGGAAAAGTGACCGAGCATGGGAAAGAAGCTTTACATGCACGATTACTGTCAAATTTATATCCAGAACAAGATGTTGTGCCTGAGAATATTTTTCAGAAAATTACTGAGAAGAAATCTGGAATATGTTTGATGCCAACTCTTGCAGAATGTGCCAAATTCAACAACAAAATGTTGCATTTAGAAAAGCAAGAGATTGTGAAACTGGAAGCTATTGACAGAGTAGAGCACATGGGATCAACAATTATTTTGTCTGAGAATCTGAAAACAAAATTGGATTCATTAGAGAAGAGTATATCTAAAACTGCAGGTTTTGAAAAGACTCTGAATGTGTGCTTGAACTGCCGTATAATTTTAAGAAGGAATTTACACGTTGAAAGAGGTCTGGTAAATGGATCAATGGGTAATGTTGTTGATTTTGTAAAATACAGAAATAGAGATGGAATTGAATTTTTAAAAATTACATTTGATGGCATTGAGGAAGTACAGCTAATTGGTCGTTGTTCTGCTAGATTTTTGCTTGTAAAAGACTTATATGTTCGCCATAAGCAGTTTCCTGTTTGCTTGGCATATGCGGTGACAATCCATAAATCGCAAGGTTTAAGTGTAGACAGTGCATTGGTGAATATTGGCAGTTCTGTGTTCAAGGAGGGTATGGCATATGTGGCATTGTCACGAGTTAGAACTTTATCGGGATTGTACTTGATTGATTGTGATGTCACAAGCATTTGTGCGGATCTAGATTGTGTTAAGGAATACAATAGGTTAAGAAGAGAGTATGCGCCACATTTGCCTCAATATCCTTTGTTTGAGAAACGTGTGGTAGGCCGGAAACGAAGAAATGTGACCAATACTGGGGAGGTTGTAGCAAAAAGACGAAAAGTCGATGAACCTGAAATTATAAGCAGAAACAAAAAGGATTCTGTTGAAGATGTTGTTGGTTTTCAATTTGAAAACAGTTCTGGTGTCAACTGCTATGCTAATGTAGTGGTTAATGTTTTGTTTTCTCTAGAAAATGTAAAAGAAGAGATTATGGTCAATTCTGATCAAAGATTTCGCAGTTTGTTAAATTCTGTCTTAGAAAAATGTAGCACTGATAGAACAAACATAGAAAGTGTGTCTGAAATTCGAAATCTGTTAGACAGATGTTCAGGCCAAACACAATTCTCTCAAAATATTCAGCAAGATTGTCAGGAGTTTTTAATGTATATGCTTGATGTATTGCATGCTGAAGGTGTAGATGTAGATCAGCTGTTTGGGCTTTCTTATCAATGGCAGCATGACTGCGAGAACTGTAGGGTATCAAGTACTACTAGTGTAGACTCAGAAAGATTTATATATTTAACTTTGCCAGACAGTAAATCAGTCTCCTTTAATAAGCTAGTAAAAGCAGCTGATCACAACATGGAGTGTAGCCAATGTAAATATGAAATGATGTCCACATTATTTATACGAACATATGGCCAGTATGTCATTTTAATGTTCCAACGATGTAGGCCTGATGGAACAAAATTGACAACTTTAATTAAAAATTTTGTGGCTTCGCAGTTGTCAATATCAGGAAGGACATTTGTAACTGCAGCAATTATATATCATGACGGTCCTTCAATAACATCAGGACATTACACAGCTTATTTAAAGTCTAGAAATGGCTGGTCATTCTGCAATGATTCTGTTTTAATTTTAAAAAACAAAATTGCCGTATGACCTTAAAAACTCTTACCTGGTGTTTTTAAAACCAACATTTTAGGGAAAGAATCTCGGGATGTGCTCTGAGGAATTTCAAGAAGTTCTAATGGCTCCTACACGATTTGGCCTTGAGGATAAGTGTAGTTCAGAGACATAACTTCTAACCATAAGACTGGACGTCATGGAGAAATAAGTGCACTTTGAATGAGTTCAGAAAAACTATTTCTTTTTATTAGCTAATTGAAGCAGCCAACCAAAACATAGAGTAGAGGGAATGTAAGTCTGCAATGCTGTCTACTGTTTTACATTGCTTTGTGATTAAAAGTGATGTAGAGAATTAAATAATTGTAGTAGTCATAGAGGTAGTGTAAGTCTGCTTCATAGTAAGCAGTATCAGTGTCATAGGAAATGTAGAACATGACTGAGGAAGAAGGGGAAGATATTACTAGTCCAGGATTGTGAAAATGATCTTCAACATTTTAATTCTGAAAGTTGCGGAAATGCCAAATGACGGGATTGGCTTACAAGAAATCCAAGAGTTATAAATGGGTCTGACAAGATTTGGCCTTGTGGAAACTTGTGGTAGAGAGCAAGAAGTCATTTATTGTATGTAACATGTTTTTCAAAACGATGGAGGTTTTCTTTCAGAAAGTGGCGGGCTGAAAGTAATAACAGCACAACAGAGTGTAAGCTGTTCATAGGACATCCTTTGACGTCATGGGAAGCAAGTTAACTTTAAGGAGTTCTGAATTCTGATTTGTTATGTTGTATGGGTTTTTTAAACACAATCATTTTGATTGTGTTTTTTTTTCCCCGCTGTTATATGATGAATACCTTCAAGTCACTGTTTTTATTGAAATTTGATACATTCTGAGAACAGCAAAAATAAACCATTTAACATGTATAATTAATTCTGTACTGTTTCCATTTATGATGTACATTTAGAACTGTGTAGGAGGCATGGAGAAGGAGAGGCTTCTGTAAGTGTCAAAGTTCTTGCATACAGTGCTCATATTCTACGTAGTCTTTCATATGATAGACTACATTTCCACAATGAGATACCCAAGCAAAGGAAACACAGGTCATATGATTGTGGAATGAGCAAAAAAATGTGCATGTTTTTCAATTATATTACCTGTGTTTCCTAACATTACACACCACATTGTGTAGATGAGGTTTAGGCCTGTTCCTGGAGACAGAGGAGGTCTGACATTTGTTCAAGAGTGCAGTGGACATTACTCACTTCGTTGGTAGGCCTCCACATGTATTATCTTCTCTGTATTCTTCAACAAACCTAAATTCCATCTGCAACCCTGAGTAGGACTTACCTGAAACAAATATGTGGATAGGTTACACCTTATTGGCATCTTGAAACAATCATTTAAAATGTTAGGGTCAGATTTATGGTGGCCGTGCGCCTCTTTTGCTCCATTGTGGGTCACTTTTGTGTAAAAGATGCACCATGTTGCAAGATAGGTTTCAGTTCATCTCCAGCAAGATACCATCAGTTTAAAATGTATATAATTAGCATTGTGTAGGGGGCATGCAGAAGCAAAAGCTTTTATAAGTGTCAAAGTTGTTGTATGCAGTGCTGCACTTCTAGGTACTGTTTAATATGCTGGACTACATCTGCACTATGAGATACCTAAGCAAAGGCAACACAGGTGATGTGATTGTGAAATGAGGAAAAGAAACTCCACATTTTTCAATTACATCACCTGTGTTTCCTAAGTTTATGAATGACATTGTGTAGATGAAGTTTAGGTCTGTCCACGGACACAGAAGAGGTCTGGCCTTTGTTCAAGAGTGAAGTGGACATGACTTACTTCATTGGTAGGCCTTCACATGTATTATGTCCTCTGTTCTCTTCAAACAACTCGAAATTTCATTTGGAACCCTGAGTAGGTCCTCTGGATAGGACACATCTTATTGGCATCCTGAAGCAATCATTTAAAATGTTAGTGTCTTGCGACACTTTTCTGAGACAACAGCAGTGCAAAAGATGCACCATGTTTTAAGATAGGCCTCACTTCATCTGCATCAAGATACTGTTAGTTTAAAGTGTATATCTTTAGGACTGTGTAGGGGGCCTGGAGAAGCAGAAGCTTCTGTCAGTGTCAAAGTTGTTGAAAAACTGTTTGTCCTTCAATCTTTTCCCTTGTCTTTTGTAATTTTTAAATACATGTTTTAATATTTTTCAAATGTTTGTTCTCTCTTTCACAGATTGAAAGTATAAAAACAAAAAGTGAGTAATTTAACGACAATTATAAGGTAAATGTTTTGTATTCTTTTCGTTACATTTCTATCACATTCACCTACTATTAGTTCCACAGCTTCATTTTTTTAACCCTCAGTTTCCTGCCTTTGCTACTTTCCTCATTCCTTTCTCTATTACCTACTTACTCAACTCCTTCCACTCTTTTTCTCAGTCCCTCTCTTCTCATAGTTCCTCACTCTTGTTCACTCACTCCGTCTCTATTACTCTTAGTGTCTTTGACTGATCACTCTTTCACTACTTGTTCATAATGCTTTCTCTGTGTAGTTGAAGCACACTAAGGGGCATATTATGAACACAGCCAATAAAATTATTGCTGTTTTTATTGGCAGAAAACTGGTGCAAAAGTGGTTTTAGCGGCAGTTTTCTGCCGCAAAAGCGGCGTTGGTGACATATTTCTGCCGATAAAAGCTGCAAAACTTTTATTGCCTATGTTGATGATATGGCTCTATGTTATTTACATTTCTTTGCTGTTTCAATTAATCTTTTTCTGTTATTTTTTGTTTTCTGTTTTCTATTTTTTCTCTCTGTTATTCCCCATGTTTTAATCTTATTTTGAACATTCACTCACATTCTCCAAGAAACTCTTCTTTGTTATTGTTCTACTCTCTTTTTTTTCTTTCACTTCCTTATCTATTTTGTTTTCCACAATTATACCCTCTTCCGTCTTTTCTTCGGTAAATAGATCTATTAAACAGTATCTCTGGTTTACTCCCTATAGCTGTCTTTCTTTTAACATCACTCTCTGTTTACTTTCCTTATACTTACTCTTCTTTTTTTTTTTTTTAAATTTTTTTGGTTCGCTCCCGGTTCGCGAACCGGGAAGCGAACTGGGAAGCGAACTAAAAGAAATAGAGCTTGCCAGAGTGCTAAACATTCTAGCAATTTTTTTTGAAAGGGGAGGTAGTTCTGAAAAGAACTTTTTTTTAAATGTTTTTGTTGTTTTATATATTTTTTTTTTTTGTTTGTTTTGTATTTTTTGAACAATTTTATATTTTTTTAGTTTTTTTGGGGGGGAAACAACAAAAAACAGGCATTGAAAAGGGCTCAACAGGAGCACAAAAAAAATTACTGTCTGGGGCGGTTAAGGCAATTGTGATTGTTATAAGCTAGGTTGATTGAATTAATGCTCATGTTACCACATGATATCAATGCACCGCAGTGCAGACAAGTATATTTCATATGCCCAAAATTCTCCTGGATGTTTGGCACGGTTTCCCGTGCCTCTGCTGCTGTCAATGATATTAACGATGTTGACCTGGCCACAGGAGTTGCTGTTGGGTTTTCTTCCATGTCACGTATCTCCGCCCGGCTGTAATTCAGTGGATGCCACCTGTTCATGTGCCGATGCATGGTATAGTTCCCATAGCTATACTTTTTATCAGTCCCTCTTGATAATTTCTCTTTGCAAATGAGGCAGGTGACATACCTCGCATTTACTTTCTTCTGCCCTGGAGGGATTGAAAAAAACTGCCAAATGAAACTGGCTTTCCTATGGGAAACCCGGGGCACCTCTTCCAAGAACTGTGGTCCTTCTCTCTCCTCTTCCTCTAGTTCTTCCTCTTCCTCCTCTGTGTTGGTGATGACCTGGGGAGATGGTCCTCTCTTCCCATGAGGAGGTGGAGGTGGTGGTGGGGGTGCACCAGCTGAAGCAACTACTGAAGCCATTGCTCTACTATGAATAAAGGTCTTCCTCTCACAATGATGAAAGTCAGAGTGAGGAAAGAAGGAGGGGTTTTCATCATTTGGGAAAAACAATAGTTCTAAACCAATGAAAAGTGTTATTTTTAGGTCACCTGACCTAGCCTTACATGATTATGAAACCAAAAGTTAAATGAAGCAATGAAAAGTTTTATTAACAAGTCACATGACCTCTCACGCTTATGTTACGCGCTGCGGAACGCGCCCCGGATCGCTTCCGGGTCGCTGCGCTTCGTGCCTCGGTTCACGCTCCGGAGCACTTCCGGGTGCGCTAACGCGGCGTGTCATAAGACGCATTACGCGGCAACGCGATACGTCGCGCTTTCGCGAAGCGCCGCGGATCGCTTCCGGGGAGCTGCGCTTCGCGTCTCAGTTCGCGTACCGGAGCACTTCCGGGTGCGCTAACGCAGCGCGTCATAAGACGCATTACGCGACAACGTGATACGTCGCGCTTCCGCGACGCGTCACGATGTTGATTTGTAACGCGGCAGTTGCGCTAACGGAACGTTTACCGGTTCGCGGACCGGGTCGCGGCATCAAATTGAGCTAACGGAAAGCTTCCCGGTTCGCGAACCGGGAGCGAAACAAAAAAAATATTTTAAAAAAAAATTATTAATAAACATATAAAATATATTTTGGGATTTAAAGAAGAATACATTTTACAGCTATAGATATTAGCTTTTAAAAAACCAATGAAATTCACTGAAAAAACCATAGGTTATAGACCATATATAGTTAGGAATTAGCATTTACAAAACCTTGAAAATTCACTGAAAAAACCATAGGTTATAGACCATATATAGTTAGGAATGAGCATTTAAAAAACCTTATTTTACTCACACAAAACCATTGAAATTCCATATATAGTTAGTTGTACTAACTATATATCGCGCACCCGCAATCCACTGCTGATCATGTCACATATTACATCATTCATGACATGGTCAGTGACATCACTGATGACATCACTGATGACATCTCAAATGACATCACTGATGACATCACTGATGACATCTCAAATGACATCACTGATGGCATCTCAAATGACATCACTGATGACATCACGGATGACATCACTGATGACATCATTCATGTGATAATACAATGAACCTCTTCAGACTCTAATATAACCTTAGATACACTCAGTGTAAACATACACTCACAGACTGTCACTCATCCATGGAGTTACTCAGACACCTAGTCAGTCATGCAAAGAATCAATCACACCTCCATTTTCTCAACTATACAGTTATACACACCTTACTTATTCAAACATATACTAAAACATATTTACTCTCTTATACAATCCTGGATACAAGTTCACAATGATGCATACAGCCACTCACACATTCACTGGCTCCTATGCACAGTTATTTATATATGTCAACTCTCACATGTACTGTATTTTACATATGTACTTACTTTGACATGTAGCACTGAGATATCCATTCACTCCCCAATACACTCATGCACACAGTCAACCGCCCATACAGCTGTTTCCACATGCACTTTTGAACCCATACATCTAGTGAATCAACTGCTCACACATATATGCACAGAGTCATACACCTCCCAGCCACCCACACACACACTCAGTCTCCCATACAAATGCTTGGGCAACCAATCAATAACCCATATAGTTACTCATATAGCTACTGATCAACACATGCAGCAGTTTACAGAACAACAGACATAATGATGCACAAATTAAGACAGTTTAGTCACTAACCCATGCATTCAGTGAGACACATTTAATCACTCACTCATACAGTCAGTCACGCACCTACTAAATCCTTCATCCAGAAACTTCTACATCTACTCATTCTTCAATATGTAAAACATATTTAAACTTTACAGAAACACACCGTCACTGGATTATGTCATCAGTGATGTCATCAGTGATGTCATTTGAGATGTCATCAGTGATGTCATCAGTGATGTCATTTGAGATGTCATCAGTGATGTCACTGACCATGTCATGAATGATGTAATATGTGACATGATCAGCAGTGGATTGCGGGTGCGCGATATATAGTTAGTACAACTAACTATATATGGAATTTCAATGGTTTTGTGTGAGTAAAATAAGGTTTTTTAAATGCTAATTCATAACTATATATGGTCTATAACCTATGGTTTTTTCAGTGAATTTTCTAGGTTTTGTAAATGCTAATTCCTAACTATATATGGTTTTCAGTGAATATATATATATATATATATATATATATACATATATATATATATATACATACATAGATATATATATATATATATAAATATAAATATATATATATATATATATATATATATATATATATATGTTGTGCACTTTGATCAAACCTTACCTGAAATAAAAATAAGCAGTACATTTATATAACATATATCTTAAGCTTCTCCAAGTAGTCTTTATATATGTATATATATTGTCTTAATGTCCTTAAAAGGAGTTACACCTTCATGTGGAATGCCCTTCAAACATCTTTATTTGCAAGGAAATAAGCAGCCAAGTTCAAGTAAGTTATAAGTTCTTTGATTCCAAAACCATCAATGTCCTACTTTGTAAAATAAACAGAAAAGCCGTAGTCTGGTAGTGTCTTCAGAGGCTTCTGAATAATCTTTTGAAAATAAACAGATATGCTTTCCTTTCCTTAATTTCTTCAAAGATTTCTGAATAACCTTCTGACCTCTGAAGGTTTCTGTCTGTAGTTTGAAAAGCTTTCAATTCCTTAATTTCTTCAGAGGCTTCAATAACCTTTTAACATCTGAGGGTTTGTGGCTTTAATTTGAAAAGCTTAGAATTAACTACACATATGCACAATCAAAATTAACATGAAAGATTTTCGATATGTCTGCAAAATATGTGAACAAAACAAAAAGGCATTTTCTGTGCCTCTGAGTGTTAACATAAAAGTCTTTCCATGCCTCTGAGCCCAGAATATGTTAATAACTATACATGAGACCTGCGAAAATAGACATGCATGTTTTTCTTTCTTTTGATGAGTCACTGGCAAAAGCTCAGTTCTACTGTGAGATACTGGGCTAAGATAACACTGTTGTCTCTTACCTTCTGCCAAGACAACGGACTCATTAAACAACTCTCACCGGTTTTTTATTTCAGGAATGCGGGCAAGATTCACCAAAGATCTCCTGGCAGCAGTGGAGAAGGCCAGAAGCATTCTGGACACGGGAGGATCAGTGGCAGTGATCCTCCTAGACCTCAGTGCGGCCTTCGACACTGTGGACCACCCCACCCTTATTCACCGACTGGGAGAAGTCGGAATAAAAGGTTCGGCCCTGAAGTGGCTCGAATCATTCTTATCAGGACGTTCCTTCCAGGTGCGGGAAAATGACAGCCACTCACCTACCATCCCCCTCCGGTGTGGAGTACCGCAGGGCTCATCCTTGAGCCCTACGTTGTTCAACGTATACATGGCCCCACTGGAGAAGAGGGTCAGCTCGTTTGGCGTGTCAATTATCAACTACGCCGACGACACTCAGTTGATCGTAACCCTCTCACACCCCCACCACGCCCCTTCTGACCTCCACAGCTGCTTGTCTGAAGTCCACCAATGGATGAATCTATCCTCGCTGAAACTAAACGGTTCTAAGACCGAGATACTCCTGATGGGCCACAAGGAACCATCTTTGCCATCTCACCTCTGGCCCAGCTGCCTAGGTGACCCCCCCGCTCCCAAGGAAGAGGTTAAGAGCCTCGGGGTATGGATCGAGAAAGATATGAGTTTCAGAACCCAGGCTAAAAAGACAGCAGGAATTTGTTTCGGGTTACTTAGAGCCTGCAGGAAGATCTTCCCCTTGCTCCCCGACACCGCAAGAAGGCTTCTCATTCAGGGTCTAATCCTGGCAAGACTAGATTACTGCAACGCCATCTACTTGGGAGCTCCTGAAGCCACCATGAACACACTGCAAAAAGTCCAAAATACCGCCGCCCGCCTACTCACAGGAACACCAGGAAGATCATCCGCCAAACCGGCTCTTAAATCCCTCCACTGGCTCCCAGTGAGAGAGAGGGTCATCTTTAAGGCTCTCTGCTTGGCCCATAAGACCCTCAACAACAACGGCCCCCCTCTTCTCAAAGAAATCTTAAATCCCTATAAAACGAAAAGAGACCTTCGATCCAGTACAGAAAATTTCATCTCGGCTCCCAGAGTCAAAAAAGCCAAGACTGGCGGCCGTCGGTTTTCGGTCCACACTGCTAATTATTGGAACCTTCTACCACGAAGACTCAGGACAGAACCGAACTATCTCCAGTTCAGAAAAACCCTTAAGACCTCCCTTTTTCCCCAAACATAATCACACCAGACGGCAGAAACCCCGGAAGAAGCAGGTCAGCGCTGGGATGCTCTTTCGAGTTACTACGCGCTTAACAAAACCATTAAATAAATAAATAAATAATAAATAAAGAAGAAACCTCGGTTTTCAGAGAGATGGAGAGAGGCTTTCCAATCATCTACGCTATAACAGGAATGATCCGCAGGGTGCGGCTGGGCGTGGCTGCCTTTATAGGCCGCAACAAAGCTACGGTGGCTGCAAGGTGACGTTATGAGGAACATAACGTAAGAGAAAATAAATCAAAAAGTAAACAGGAAAAAACAAAGAAAAGAAACTTTTAGCGCACCATGCACTGTTTGCCTGAAATAAAAGCACAACTCTATTGTGCCAATGATAGAAGTTCACTGCTTAGTGTATACATGTAGTCCAGTGCACAATGTGAGTCCAATGCACACTGTACACATGCAGTTTCCGTTTTAGTGTGCACATAACATATTCATAGCGCCATGATAGTCTGAACACAGCACATGAAAGTCTGAGCGCAGTGCAAGTCAAAAGATACAGTAAGCACCGCAGGGTGAGCTGAATGCGCAATAGTCCAAAGGGTCATGACAGTATTGGTCAGGGAGTAGGTGCATAAGTAGCTGTATATGTGAGTTACTGAATGTGTTAGTGGTATTATGAATCGGCTAATGTATGAGTGGCTCTAATGATCAGTGATTAGGTGTGTTAGTGTTTGGTGCTGTGAAGAGGTATATCAGTGGCTGTGTGGGAGTGATTGTATGAGATGTTGTTTGGGGTAATAAGTGGGTGTGTGAGGGATTCTGTGAATGATGTGATCAGTGATGTCGTTTGAGAGGTCATCAGTGATGTCATTTAAGATTTCATCAGTGTTGTCATCAGTAATGTCACTGACCATGCCATGAGTGATGTAGTATGAGGACATAAGCAGTGCATTGCAGGTGTGAGTTATAGTTAGCTCAGCTAACTATAACTGCTGAATTTCACTGGCTTTGTGTATGAGTGAAATATTAGCCTAACTATAATGTCCCTGAATCCTTTTTTCAGTGAATTTTTAAGGTTTTTTTTAATGTAAAGTGAGATGCCCATCACAATGCACATTGGGGGTGGGGCCTGGCATTGTGCTGCCCAACCCAAGTGTGCTGCTCCTGCCTCCCTAGTCCTTACCATCCATTGTCCATTACCCTGATCCCTCATTGCAGCCATGTGTGGCCATTGTTCTGCCACTTCCCTTCCTGCCTGCCCTGAACAGTTAGCTTGCTAACCCGCCCCCTCCTCTGTACCCCCTATTGTCTGAATCCATGCACAAGACCCTCCCTCCTGCCCTGCATGGTCCAATGTGCTGCCACTGCCTTGCATTCAGTGCAATGTCCCTGCACACTCTTCCTGCCCTCCATTCCTCAATCTATGCAGCATCACTGTTCTCTGGCTTAGCTTCTGTGCTTAGCTTGCTGTCCCTCCTCTCTTTCCCCTGCCCTCCGATGTCTGTGTGCATGCCCCTGTTCTTGCCTTTCTCCCCCCCATGTGCCATAGACCTGCCATCTTTTTATCTACTCTGAGTGTTCTGTTGAGCTGCCACTGCCCCTCCCACCTGCCTAACATGGCAGATGGCTTCTGCCTATCCCTGCCACCTCCACCCTGATTGTCCAGGTTCAATGCCCTACCCCCTCTCACCTGTCCTCCATGGTCAAATTTGCAGCCACTCACTTCTGCCCTCCATGCTCTGTTATGCTCAACTGCTCCTACTGTCTGCCCTGTGTGGTCTGTTGTGAAGTCCTTTGCCCTGCCCTCGTTTGTCTGTTTCCAGCCCTACCCCTTCCTTCTGTCCTCCATGGTCTTTTGTGCATGCGTTTGCCCCTTTCCCCTTGCCCACCATGGCTGTTGTGCTGCAACTAACCTTCCCACTTGCCATGCACGGTCTTCTGTGCTACCACAGCCCCTCATACCTGCTCTGTGTTGCCAGCTTGTTTCTCTGACCCCTTCTCACCTTTCTCTATGTTGTCTCTGTGTATGCCATTATAGTCTCACTGTTGCCCTCAATGGTGTGTTGGTGTGTTGGTGTGTTGTGTTTCCAGTGCCCATCCCACCTGCCTTCTATGGTCAGCTTGCTGCTTCTGCCCTGCCACCTAACCACCTCTCCTCCTTTTCCATATTTAGACCCCTATTGCCTCCCACCTTCCTTGTTTGGTCTGCTGTCATTCTCCTGGCCCCTCCTTTCTACCCTTCATGGTCCATTATGCTGCAACTGTTGCTCCTGTCTTTCTGCTATAGTCAGCTTGCTGCCCTTGCCTCTTTCTCCTTTGCTCTCTGTTATCCATGTACATGGCCATGTTCCCTCTCTATTTCTTTCCATGGTACATTTACTGCATTGCCGCCCAGCTTTCCCTATGTATGTATTGTGCTGCTGCAAGCCCTGACGCCTGCCTTGTAAGGTCAGTAAGGTGCCCCTGCCCATCTCCTTCCAGCCCTCTCTTATCTGAGTCTGTATCCTTACCCCATTCCTCAAGCCATCCATGATCCAATGTACCAAACTTACCGACATTTGAACTTGGTAAGAGGGAAATTTTTAAAACAAACCATGAGAATTGATTCTTCCCATTGACTTAGATTGAAATCGAGGAGATTTTCTGCCCTCAGCGGTCTTATAAATTCACACAGCCTCTCGTGCCTGCACTGCATGGTTGGTTTGTTGCCCCTGCCCCCCTTTTTTCTGCCCTTCATGGTCTGTTGAGCTGCCACTGCCCCTTCCGCCTGGACAGTGTGGTCATTTTGTTGCCTCTGCAGCCTACTCCATGATAGGGTCTTATTTCCATAGAAATTATGGTTAGTGCTGTGTAATTTGCTATCTTTATGTATTTTTATGCAGTTGATCCCTTGATTATATGTTACACTTGAGTGAGAGGAAGTGGCATTACAGCTAGAGCTGTAGACATTGCATCCTAGTGAATTCCCATAGCAGCCCAGGTTCTGATGTTAACCTGGGCTGCTATGGGAATTCACAAGGACCTATTATCAAGCCCATTATCGCCGCTTTAGCGCCAGTTTCCTGCCGATAAAGCTGCGATAATTTTATCGCCTGTTCTTGATAATAGGCCCCCGGGTTCTTAACGCAGGACTTTGAGAACTTCTCTTTACAGCAGGACTTAACTACTTCCTGTATCAGGCCCATGCACCATAGTGATCGTCCTGAACTTATGACTTTTGCCCGGTGTAGCACAACCAGAACACCTCAAGTGCCACTCTATGATTTTGGGGGTTATAATTACCTAAATATTTGAAATAGCATATCTCTGTTTCTACTGATTGAACTTTTGTCATTTTGGTCTCAAATTATTTATGCAATTTTACTCTATTTTTCTAAATGAGTGTGTTTTTACTACACTTCTGTTTGTGTGCTGCATAAATAATTCACATAGACCTCTAAATTAAGCCTGACTTATTTTGTGCCAGGTTATCAGAGTCATACGCACAGGTGAATTTTAGTGAGTTTTGTGGTTCACTTTGACTGGGATTAGGTTGTTGCTTGGGAAGGGTTTTCACCCCTCCCCCCCTCAATTAAAAAACGAATTTCTCACTGTGATTGGTAAGGCTCTGGAAGCCGCTGCATCAGAATGGTGCAGCCAGCAACAGGTTTAGTTGTCTCTATTGTGACCTAATTTAACAAAGTTATGGTGATCCGCAATCATTAAAATTTGTCAGTGATAATTTATGAAATGAAAGATATTCAATTACACGTTTTATATGAATGCTAAATGTAGCAAAAGTTGATGTGTAAAAGACCTGTCAAAAACCAAGCCGCTTGGTCTTTTGCTACGAAAATATGTGAACATGTTTTGAATATTTTCTTTTATTCCAGAGAAGTGGCCGACAACATAACTTTAATATTCCTACAGCTAATCCACTCATCGATTGACGGCATTTTAAATTATGACAGATGCATTATTCAGAAGGGCTATTTGTCACCCGAAAGATATTATAGCCACTGAAAATAATTTGAGAGATTTCTTTTACCTCACCTTAATGTAATTATCATTCCGGTTACATACCAGGGACGTCTGAGCTCGTTAGCAGCCTTCAGGTGGTCGAAACATGGATGAGAAATGCAATGGCAAATGAAAGACATCGTAAGGTGCGTAGAGGAGCATGGCTGCCGCGCGCGCAAGGATTCGGCATGTAGACAGGCTCATCAATAAATGCACGAGGCACTGCAACAACAAAAGAACCGGGCTGCTCTGTAGTTTTACCGGTGGGATACAGCATGCATTAGCATTCACCTTTACATTCACAACACTTTCAGGAGCTCTGGGACTGCAGCATGCCTTTGTTACTCGTGTATACATTCCACACAGCAAAAGGTGCAAAGCGCTCCTTGAATGTTACTCGTTTGTGAGAAAATGTTGATTTTTTTGTACAAAAACAATTTTGTGAGCTCGTGTCTCTCTGCGTTTATATCTATTGCACTTTTGGCTTTTAACTTTTAATCGGCCTTTCTTCGCTTCAATAAGAATGGCTTGCGACTCATGGTGTCACTGGTGCAGCGCTTAGAGGTGTGAAAGAGCAGAGTACAGGCTGCTCTTGTACTATCACCTGTAAGAGGTTGTCAGTAATTATTGTCTGACTGCACCTCACCTGTGAGAGATCAGAATATTACCTGTGAGAGGCCGATGGTTTTGCGTGTTATGTGCAAAATGTCTGCATTTCTTAAAGAGACTTGGACCTATTGAGAGGATAAGAGTAAGGGCCTTATTACGACTAAGGCGGTCCATTGGACCGCTGTAGTGGCCATCCATGGACCACCAGACCAATATTCTGACTATGGTGGTCGGTCTACCGCCAGAGTTCGGTGATCCCTGGTGGTCTTGTGGCAGTGTAAGGCTAGTAATAAGCTGGCGGGCTGCTGTGACACCGCCATGCCTAATATCAGTTTCCTCTCTATCTGAGCTTCTTATCGGGCTGTACTTCCAGTACTACCAAGAAGCTGTGAGAGGGATTACGGTGGGTCTGTCCTTTTTCAATCCTGCCCTTGCTGCTATGTCATGCTCCCCACTAGGAATCATGGCTTCCTGGTTCCAATGCCTAGCACCAGATTCCTGCTCTTCTGCCGGATGGAGTCTCTGAGTTGCCAGATAAGTAAGCAAGGTAAATACAAAAATACACTTTATTTATGCATGTGTGTATGTTTGCCACAAATGTATCTGCACTCAACTAAATAAGTAAATTGCTAGTATATGGATATTAATGTCCATAGTCCTTCACAGATGAAGATGTGCAGAGCCATTTGTGTCTAATTTTGTTTTGGGGTTTTCCTTCTCCATCATTAGAGACGTATGAGGGTCATGTCTCTGGCATGTTGCACCACACCCGAATTCATCTTTATAGCCATTATACAATATTGACTGGTGCAGGTTTTTGGTGCCTTGCGTTTTCTCTGTGCTTTTGTCCATGTATGTATGTGTTTGAGAGTGTATTTATGTGTAACTGAGAGTAGATGGGATTGAGTGAAAGTATGTGTCACTGTATATGTGTTAGTGTCAATGAGAGTGAAAGTGGGAGAGAAATCTTAGGGGCATATTTACAAGAACTGAGGCATCGATGCATCAGATTTCTTGTGCCTGCCACAAATGCCTAACAATGTCATGGATGTGATGTATTTACAATACAGTGCTCCATGGTGCAAGGATTCATGGTTTCTGAAAAGTTTCAGTGCTCCGTCCATCATCTCCTTTTATTTGCTTTGTTTGCCCTAAGTTAGCAGGGTATGCCCCAACATGGGTCCCTTGCACACTGTGCCACTGGATTCAAGCTAGCCTGGCAGATGAGGAGTGTTACCCTGACACTGGTCCCAGAATGCTTGTTTCCGGTCAGGGAAGACCCACCGTGGCAGTTTGGGCTGGACCGTTCCCATAAGGAACAGTGTCAAGTGGCTGGGTACGAACTGGGGTGGCAAAGTTAGCTAAACAGCAATGATGGATTCAACCCATATCTGTGACTGGGGGTGAGGTTCTGGAAAGTTTCAGCACTCCGTCCATCATCTCCATGTGTTTGCTTTGTTCGCCCTAATTTGGCAGGGTATGGCCAGATGTGGGTCCCTTGCTCACTTTGCCACTGGATTCAAGCAAGCCTGGCTGATGAGGGGTGTTATCCCTCAACCGGTCCCAAAATGCTTGTTTGCGGACAAGGGAAGACCTGGTTTGGCAGTTCGGTCTGGACTGTTCCCATAAGGAAACTGGTCAAGACTGATTTGCATATGGCTGGGTCTAAAGTGGGATGGCGAAGTGAGTCAAAGAACGATGATGGATTCAACCCTGTAGCTGGGGGTGAGTGTCTGAAAAGTTTCAGTGCTCCATCCATCATCTCCTTATGTTTGCAATGAAAGTTAATGATCATAGTGACCAGAACGTAGGCACAATTTGAAGATGGTCAAGAGTTAGCACAGATCGGATACGCAAAACATGTTGGTCAAGGTCAATGACTTTTCTTCGTGACATAGGCCCTTTAGTCCCAATAAAACAAAAGAGTACATGTATAAAACCCCTGGGGCCTCAGGGTAGGACCTTAGATACTCCCAGCGTGTCAGGCATAGACAAAGAGAAGGGTCAAATCCATGTCCCTTTGCCACTGGTCAATTTGAAAGGCCTCTTGTAGCTTGTTTTATCCCTGTAGATTGAACAGGACATCAATTCTATGGCCCTTGAAATCTACGTCTTTGTCCTGGGTACAAGAGGGAGTAGGTACATGCCTTATGATGTTTTCTGTTTTTTCTCAGATGCAGAAAGTGTTCTGAAATGGGTGCTTGGAGATGCCACGTTTATGCCTGGTGTGAGCTAGTGGGTGAGAATGACTATGAGGTCTTTCTTAACCAATGGGGTAGAAGTTCCTAGGGCCAATTCTACCTACTCTGGGAATTTTCAAGATGGCGTAAGTCTCCGGCAACATTTAACTTGAGCTCAAAGGGTTGGGTGTGTGTGTTGGGAGTGCATCATGATATTTCTACTGTCCACTACATCTAACATGAAAATCCAGTTTGAAGTAGCCGCGGTATCCACATTGCATCCACAGACAAAATTATGGTAGGAAAAAGGCAGGGTTTTTGAAAAATCAGAAGGTGGCTACACAAGAATTATCTCAGCATCCTGTTCCTTTCCTTACAAGAATAGCCCTAATTGTTAGATGTAAAACCCAAAAATAGATGTCTGGTAGGACAAAGCAGAGTCTTTCAGCAACCAGACAATGGATACAAAATTATTTGTATTGGCATCCTGTACTCTACGTTTCAAGTGTGCCCGAGCTATTATATGTAAATCCAGCAGACCTATCAAGCAGGACTAAACTAGGGGTGTGCGAAATTCAAGTAATTCGTTTTTGCGTAACTAAACGAAATTTAGACAAATTTACCTGAAATTAAAGGCAATTACCTGATACGCAAATCTGTCATTTTCAGCTTTATTTCAGCTCAAAGTGAATCAATATGTCCGTTTTTGATGACAGGCTGCATTAAAAGAAAGCACCGTAAAGAACAGCAGCTCATATTCTGTTGCTTGTGTGTGTTGCAGTACATTTTTAGCACAGATGGAAGGGAAATACATAAAGTGGCACAATAACGTAATTTTAGTAACATTAGGAATTTAGCATAATATATGTAATAAGGAATCCATGAAATTACATAAATTACACAGCGTAAGTTTTTAAACGCATGCGTGCGGCCGGTTTTCCCGCGGTATGCGGCATTTTTTTAATTACCGCGTTATGACTTGTCATCAGCACACGGCAGGTAATGCTGATGATGAGCTGAGCTCGTCATCAGCATGGAAGGAGTTAAAGGTTTAGATTTGATATTTTAGCAGAATTTTACACTGTTTATTGACATCAGCCTATTCTTTCCTCCTGGAAAGCATTTCACACATTTTTTAAACAAAAGTAAGTGCTAATCACTGGCTGGGAAAAGGGAGAGAGCAAATCCAAATTAGCCTCCAGGAGCTTTAGGAAGTGATAAAGTAACATTCTAAAAGTTGTGTTTCCTTAATATTTATCAAAAATCCCACTTCACTCTTAAAGTGGATTTTAAAGCACTATTAAAGTAAATGTTTAATTATTTTTCTAAGAAGTCACTTTCCTAGGATACAATATTAGGAGTTTAATGTTTACTCATGTTCTAAATTGCGCAGCTATGCCTCCCACAGTGAAAAATAGCATGCTAATTGCTACTCGTCATACTTTTAAATTGCAATGCGCCCTGTGTTGTGAGATTCAAAGCCTACATACGTAACTTAATGATATTTAATAAGGAGATTATGGAAGTTAAAAGAGTGTTTTGAAAGGTTAAATTTCAGTTTTAATACTGCTTTGTTCAGGCTATGCTGGGTAGACCTTAAGCTATGCTTGCACTGATGCTGTAGTAGATAGCACAATAGGTCCTGAAGTCCACTAGTGGCATTTAACTTCCAGGTCTTGGGTACATTTTGCTCCATATACTTGGGACTATAATCAAGCTATATATAGCATTAAGGACTAAGACATTTCAACCATATTTACAGGAGGAACCCCAGCACTACTGGTTAGCATAGGTAAAGTGCACTGACTACTAATATAGCAAACATTTGGTGTCCAGTAATAGGTGAAACATCCGGGTTGACTAGGCATAGAAGGTGGATTTCCTACAACCACCCATCTCACCACTCATTACTTCCTTCTGATTGTAGCAAAGTCATGACTTTCTGTAAATCAGTTGAAACTTTATCAAATGCTGACACTTTTCTCATTGAGATGGTTGGAAATTGGCTTCCATGTAGCGGGAGAGCGTGAACTCCACCCAGGCCTGTTTAAAGAAACGAAGTGCTACTTACAGTGCTCTGGTTCTGCTACACCAGGGAAATGTCACAAATTTAGGGTGATAGCTAAGGTGTGTGGGGCAGATTATTCCAGCTGAAAGATGGTTCTTTTAAAAAGTCTGGGTTTAAGATTGCAATTCATGGGTGGAGGAGGCTGCAAGGAGCAGGGAGAGTGTTGCAGATGGTCATTGCTGTAGCGTGAAGAGCAGGCCAGGCATGATGGATGGTCATTGCAGTGGCCCAAAGATCCTGCTATGTATTGTGGATGGTTGTTTTTGGAGCTTAGAGATGGCGGTCATCATGGGCTGTGTGAAGTTCCGATCTCGCTTTACTGGTCATTGCTGCCGGTCACTTCAGCTCAAAGAGTCGGGTGACTAGAGTTTCACCTTGGAAATTGTCATTGGTAGCAAGATCTTGGTGCGATAGTATTTGCTTCTGATTGCAAGGAGTCCAAAACATCAGGATTCCTCCTTCTTCAGAGAGAGACTCTGATGAAAACCAATGGCCCACGTTCTAGGGATGTGCTCTTGGGGATAAGGGAATCACTCTTGCAGTGGCCAGCAGGGTTCAGGCAGGTCCAGTTGCAGGTCCAGACAGGCCAGTTGCAGCAGGTCCGTTGGGAAGTTGCAGGAAGACCTCTGAAGCTTATGATTTTGCAGCTCAAAGTGTCGGGTGTACTAGAACTTCACATTGGCAATCGTCACTGGCAGCAAGTTCTTGGTACAATAGTGCTTGCTGGTCATTGCAAGGATTCCAACATGTTAGGATTCCTCCGAAGTTTATGATTTTGTAGCTCTGAAAATGAGGCAAGTCAGCAGATCCTTGGAGTTACTTCAGGTAACCCAGGAGAAAGGGAGCAGGCCCAGTCATCCTTCTCAGACAGCAGGGCAAACCTCAGGCTCTTGTAGCAGAGCAGCCCTTCCTCTATAGTATCCACAGGTCCAGAAGTGTACTGAGAAGTGGGTCTAAGAGTCTTTCTAGAGAATATTCCTCCCACAGATGGTCTTGAACATTCCTTCTCTAGTCATAAGATATCTCGAGGCACAAACGGCTACTGTGAAATTATTTTTATGTGGACCAAGGCAGCTTCTCTAAAGTGCAATCCCATCCTGTCAGTATGGCTCAACCTGCCAACACTCAGTTCCCCTTTTGTGAGACTGCCTGGGAGGAATACACAAACTGCCAACTACACCTAGTCATGTGACCGAAGTACAAGCTGCAGGAACCAAATGGTTACGACAAGAAAATGCAAGTTGTCTAAAATTGCCATTTTCAGAATTGTGAATTAAATTCTGACTTTACCATTAAAAACGGTTTTAAATTACAATTCATTAGACACCAAATATAACGTTCTGCCCGCTCCCAAACAAAAGCTATCTTATCAAGTGTAATAAGGTCTAGAGTTATCCTATAGGAAAGGTAGGTTTCAGAGTAGTGAAAAACAAATTTGTGATTTTATTACTACCAGGACATGAAAACATTAAAATATATGTCAAATATTTTAAATAAGCACCCTGCAATAGGGGCTGTTTACACCTACCTTAGGGACGACTTATTGCATTAAAAAGCGAGTGTTAGGTCGGGGCATAGCTTAGTCAGTTTGATTCTGGGGGTGTGGAACAGAGATTTCCAACCACCAATGGCATTGAAATTGCAAAATGGATGAAAAAAGTTTTCAATTTAAAAGGCTTCCTGAACGGCATAAGAGACATCCAGTCATTTGTTTATTCATGAGAGGGAAGTCTGTGCTATGAGGGCTGTTAATCCAAATGGAAACCCGACCAGAGACACTGCTAGCCAGACTGGAGGCCCTGAACCCAACTTCACAGTGAAGTAATTTATTATAGAGAGTGCCACACCACATACACCCCCTGCAGCTGCACGCTGATATTAGGCTTAGCAAAAGGGTAATTTTGCCAAATCGAATTGGCAGTTTAAAACTGCAAATGGGCTGGAATGGCAGAGCTGTGACATGTTTTAAAGGGCTACTTAAGTAGGTTCCACAATACGTTCTGCAGGTTCACTATAAGCCTGGGTATATGATATAGCACTTTACTGGGGCTTTGTTAGTACATTCATTATGCCAATCAGGTGTAAACCAATTTGACCATGTTTTAGGAAGTGAGCCCCAGCGTCTTTGCACTGGTTGAAGTATTAAAGGGCACATAGTCCTAAGGACAACGTAAAAAAGGCAATAAGTTTGGAGGAAAACCACCATAAGGATGACATGTCTAACATGTATGTCATAGTCTTATAAACAAATCTAATCCTAACTTCACTTTCACCTTTGATTTCACAGTGCATTTTGGCGTTTTTATCATATACAACCAGTAGTGGCTGGTGACATTTCAAAATGATGGGCATAAATTTAATGGCGTACTGTACCACGGCTAGCGAGCGAGCCCGAACAGCCTACGGGGGTTCTGCCCCCAAGAAACTATTGAAAAAAAGAGTGGATAAACGAATGCGTGTTTAAGCAAATTTGAGGAAGCAGGAAGGTTAGTGGAGTAATACGAGCACTAAGAATATCTGCCCCCATCCATGACTTTCTGAACCATATCAGCTTGTTTCAAATCTGCCTGCAACCACCGCATGGCTGTGCCGCAAACTGTTGCCTCCTTACTGCCTGTGCTCCACCCACTGCATGCTACATCACAGATGCCTGCACCATTAGCCCCCTGTACCACATCCCACAGATCTACACAAAGTCTGCTTCTCTGCACATATCAATTCCAACTAGAGTTATGCCATGCCTGCACCGGAACGTCTCTGCTGTCCGGCCCGACTTTAACATCCTACAGCATATTCTGTGTATGTTTTTGAATGTGATGTAGTTTCTAGAAAGTGTATCAAAATGTGAGCGTCGGATCAGGTCGTTTATGGTGGACCAGGTATAAACCAGGCACACGAGTCACGGTTCTCTCGTGAACAAAAAAGGAGATTTGCCATAACACAGATTACACCTAGATGGCAGAGTAGCAGCAACGCCTCACCCAACATTGTTCACACCACATAAAAAGGCTCTTTATCACATAATAAGTATCCATGCCATGTAAACACTGTCTCCGCTCCTCAAAAGAGTCGGTGCCACACAAGTGCGCTCTAATAGAAGAATTCTCTACACCATGCACTTGCTGAATGTACAGTATAAGAACTCCCTATGCCTACATGCATTCTCCTTGTCATATAACAATCCCCCAAAGATACAATATTCTTCATACCACATAAGAAATACCTATACCTGCAAGCGTTTTCCTTGCCATATAATAACCACCTCTACAGTACTACAAGCATTACCCGTGCCACATAACCACTCCCTGTACATACTTGTATTGTCCATCTCGTTAGAACGTCTTATACATACAAGCATCTTCCATTCCATTGCCATGGAAGCACTGCCTATACATTCATGCATTATGCATGTTAAATAAGAACTCTCATGCCAGGTATAAACTACCCGTAGTATTTAAAAACTATCCAGACAGTATAAGGACTTTTCCCGCCTAATATGAGCTTTTCCCTTCATGTATGAACTGGCAAGACTTAAGAAATGTCCCACTGCGTAACAATTGTCCTGGCCATATAAATATTATATCAGCCATCTAAGACTTGTCAGCACAATGTATGAACTGTGCGTACAATTGGTTAATGTTAAAGAAAAAGAAAACTAACTTACCTGACACTCCGAGCTGCCTACGGGCGTTTGGTATCTTTATCTGTTTTGACACATTTATAACACATCCACTTCCAAAGCTGTCAGTGTGGTGTCCATACTCGGTTTGTTCTCAGATGGTATTTCAACCTGTGTTTCATAATCCTTAAGACATTTTATGACTGGTGCACAGGTACATGGCATACACGTATTTGTTGTCTAGTAGAGAGAAGAATAATCCGAGTTTGAATCCCAGCGTCACCAGTTTGAGTGATACTGGGCGAAGCCAGCTTTCGCTATGCCACAACAGTCTTATCTGAAAATATGGGGTTCAACTGCACCCTAGTGAGCGCTAATTTTAAGCGCTATCTAAAACACACGCAGCAGTAAAAAGCCCAAGACCACAGGGTGTGTTTTTTAAAATATCATATTATCTCTTACTTGTGAGAGGTAGGTACGAGGCAGGGACGAATAGGACGCCGAACACTTTCCAGTGAGTTTCTGGAGCCATAGCGCCCATGAGGATGAAAAGAGGAGCAGATTCTAGGACTGCTCCTGGGCCGGGGTCCCGCGTTGACGCGTACAGGAACAGCTGTGTCACAAACCCTCTCAGCCAATACTGATGCTGCTCCAGCAGCGCCAGGATTGGCTTAGCAGAGATACTCGCCGCCCGCCTGCCCATTAGGAGATTGAGAGATGCGGCGTTGATCAACCCTCGCTTTCCTAATGCGCAGCCTACAGCCAGACTCAACACTAGTGCATATGTATGGGCTGGTCAGAAAAATTCTCCGACCTAAACCCAGCATGCGCACTTGTGCTGCTGCTGCTGTGCGCAAACCCCGGCCTGACAGTGCATGTCAGTCAGCATGATGCCGGATGGCCCCCCCCTTTTAGACTCTGAAGAGGGTGGGCGTTCTGGCGTCATGCTGACTGACATGCATTGTCAGTTTACTTCAGCCGGAGCTGCTGAGGGAGCTGCGGGCATGGGCGGCTTGTGGGTCAGCGCCCCAGTGCCCTAAAGGACGCACAGCCACTGATAGTGTATGCATTTTTGGCTTCGTGCAGGGGGCAAAAACTAAAAGTGTGGTTTCAAAATACACTCTTTCTCGTTTTAGCTGCCAAAGGAAATTTGATTTCAGTAAAATTGGCAAACGAGAGTTAGGCAAAACTTAACATTAGAACTTTACTGAAAACGCTTGCTTTTCGTGATTTGTTGTAAGCCCGCCATGTTATTTATGAGACATTAGCCTTTGAAAAAGTGCTGACTTTTCTTAAAAAGTTTAACACTTTTGTATACATTGTCGGATGAAAGTGCATTTGTAGATTTTCTTATCACATTTATACCTTGTTTTAGGCAAATATTTGAACTGGTTTTTGATATTCCAATGAAAAGTTAGTCGATTCTGGACAGTGCACTTACTTTGTACCAGTAAGTGCAGGTACCACACCGTTTTCGTGAGGTATGAACAGATGGAGGCAGAATACTAAAATGTAAAGTATTTTTTCCCTTATAACTCTTTCTTAAACAACCCGACATTTTCTGTCACTTTATCTCACTGTAGTAGGTTCTTTTTCTTATCTGCTTTCTCCCTTTATCACAGATCCTTTCTTCATCATCCTTCTTATTTCTTTCATTTCTGGCTTTCATGTGTTTCCCATCTACTAAATATGCTGAGGCCTGTCTCTGCTGCACCTACTGCTGCTGTCAGCTTGTATCTTTGCTGAGGGAAGAGCTTGTCAAACTAGTTTAGTCTGCTACATCTAAAAATACAAGTTCTTGTACGATGATGAATGATATTTTGGCTCATTTGTATTTTACTATCCCTGACAATTATGACTTGATTTCATTGATTTTTAGATATATGTAACATCAGCAATGTCACGGGTAGGTGTCTAGTTCTGGAGGAAGAAAGAACAAAAATTTAAATCAGAGACCTGACAACCTCTGTATCAAAGCTGCTTTGATTCTGCAACAACTACTGGTTAGACAGTAGAAGGGACAACATTCAAAGTAACCTAAATACCAAATCTACAAATGAATAACACGAGTAAACATCTAAATGTGTTCCAACTCTGTTTGGAACACATAGATCTTCCAATCTTTTTCTGGGTCTCTGAGTGGTGTTTTCGCTTTTAAAGAAATATACTGCAAAAGGGATACTCAGATGTAGAAGTGAATAATGAATCGAGTCAGTTAGGGGCATGTTTATAACTTGCGCCGCCGTAGCTTCACCTTTTGTGATGCTTTAGCGGGGCAAACCACCAAATCATATTTATGAGGCCACACTAAGCCACTTTGCATGGCTTTGACTAGCCTTATAATTATTGAGGAAGGCAAGAAAGCGCAAATCACTGTGTTGCCTAACTCTGCACTAGGGATGCGGTCCATGGGCGATGCAGTGGGTGTTCCCATGCATCACCCATGGATTTTGATGCCACCCCAAAAGTAAAGGACCATGTGAACCTGACAATCCCCCAGAACCTAACGAGGAAAAATATCTTTATTTCACCTTGTTTTTTCCTTTTTCTCTGTGTGCTACTCTCTACAGCACACGTAGAAAGAGGAAAACGACTCTCAATATTGTTTCTGGGCATAAATGTGCCCCTTCCTGCACAAAAGCAATCCTGCTGACAACACAGACACCCTTACAGCACGGGTACCTACATCAGCGCCAGTGCAGGGGGGGGAAAATAGAAACGCACCGTATTGGATAAATATGGAATTCCTGCCCTTTCCTGGTGAGGCAGGGTAGCGCAGCAAAGTAATTTGCTGCTCTGTCCTGCACCATCATTCCTATAAATATGCCCCTAGGTGTTCAATGCGCAATATAACCTATACCAAGATTTCACTTTATTTATAATATTAACTTTCCAAATAATTTTCCATCTCTTGTAAAATGCTCCATGGTTTGTAGCTAGGAAATAGAAGAGAGGTCCGTTTTCTTCACACTACAGTCCTAATTAAATAATAAGTGCATTTATTCTATTATCCTGAAAAATAGGAAAGAATTCTGTGTGCGTAAGCAAAGCATAATATTGGCAAGCTTTTGTCCCTGTACATATCTTGCACTTGGGGTAGGCCAAGTAAGTGAGTCTTACACACTGGTAATCCGATCTCTTATTGACATAGGATGTCGAATTGGCATAATCAAGACTTAACCTAACCATGTCTTGACCTAATCATGCCTGAAAATGGAAAGCCTAATGCTGTTTCATTAAGCATAGGAGCAATTATCATCAGGAACTTAAGGTGGTTTGTGCAAGAAGACACCAATGAAGTTTCTTGGTTAATGAATGAGAGCTTCTTATTAGTCTTGATCCCTATGCTTTACTGGCACCATGTTGGGGTTAAGATAGTTGCTGCCCATCCACTCAGTTTATACCCATCCATTTCCAAAGAAATGTCATACACAGATGTTAAAAAGATGTTGGGGCAAGGCAACGCCCACTGTGTGAGAAAGTACCCCTTTTTGCATGACCAGGCCCCCGTGTATGTACTCTGACTTCTAAAGCATGCCAGCATTGATTTCTTCTTAATTGACAAATTTACCTTTCCATATGGTGCAGGAAAATCCATCAATGGAATCGAAAGTTCAATGTTGCCTGTGGACCTCAGTATATGTTGAGCCATCCACTGAACTGACAATGGAAACATGGCCTTAGGTCTACCGGTGTAGCCTGGTTACTGAAGCTTTTAAACCTGAAGGTGAACCTCCATCACTCATCTGCACAGGTAGTGACATCACTGGATTTTCAATCATCCATCTACACAGGAAGTAAAATCACTGCATTTTCCATCATTCACCTGTACAAAAAGTGACATCTCTCCTCTCCCCTCCAAGGATTTACTTAATGGCTGCCACAGCAGGATGCTCAGTGGATACGCTCAGCAGACACACCAATGGCATGCTAGAGGCATGCTAAAGACAAGCCCATCTGTGCCTCTCTTCTCCTGAAGTATGCACACTGCCAGAAACCCTGGTCCTCTCCTCTCATGCCATTCCCACGTGGTGACTCTCTGCTCCCTAAACCTCAGTCACCACTTGACACGCTGCTGTGTCACCACGCCACGTAAGACTGATGGAGCATCCTCTTGCACTTGCTACAAGTTTTCATACACCTACCCACACCCAACAATCACCGCACTGGCAACACCCAGCACCCCAATCTTTGACATTCAGACAGTCTTTCAACCACCAGCACAACTCTCCACACTCGCATGTACGCTGCACAATCCCCGCTGACTCAACAAACACACGACAGAGATCCAAGACCTCCTGCATGACAATGCGCCTGACTCACTTTTCCTCATGAAAACCTGGCTGAAGCCTGCATTGGCACCTGACATTGCCACGGTCATTCCCCCAGCTGCAAGATTGCCAGGCAAGTCAGACTTCACAAGCCTCGAGGCATGATCACCATCATTCACAAGAACACCATCAACTGCACCACATCCATGTACATTCTATCCCCCAAAATGGAACACATGTCATTCACACAATACATCATAGCCAACTACACCCTAAGTGGCACTCTCATCTACAACACACCAGGACTATGCACCAACTTCACAGACTTTGTTGTACCACTCGCCCTTGATGCTGGTAATTATATCCTTCTCAGAGACCTGAACTTCTACATGGAAGACCACGCTGACCCCAACTCAAGAGCACTGACTGAAGACCTTGGAAGCCAGGACCTCCTATACTGAGTAAAGGGACCTACCCTCTTCGTCGGGCACCTTCTGAACCCTATTTTCGCTAACTTCGACAACATCTGAGTTGACAAACACAGAAATAAACTCCACAAAACCATCATGAATTTCAACAAATAGATCACCTCCTGCACCAACTCCCTTGCCACTTTGAACATAGCAGTGCAAAAAGGACTAGACCCAAGGTCAATTGGTACATGGAGGAACTCAGACAAATAAAACACCACACTGCTATAGCACTAATAGAAATCGAGACAGAACAATGCAGACAGGAGCATGTTCAAATCCATTCTAGGATGCCACCACCAACTGATCTGGACCACCAAACTCATCACCGTATCGATGCCAGCACCAACAGAAGCAAAGAAATGTTTGCCATTGTGGAAGATTTCACCTCACAATTGGCTACCACCAACTTAATCATCCCCACACAGGACCCGTGCAATAATCATTCTCAATTCTTTGGCAACAAAATCACTGTCATTTACAGTGACTTCAGCCCACAATTGGACGAAACAGATCTCACCAAACATCTCCTGATCTTAATCAAGAAACCAATGCTAACCACTTGGCCTGTCATCACCCCAGAATAAACCGCCACCACCATGAAGTACATACAATCAGAGGCCCCAATGGACCCCTGCCCCCACAATGCCTACTCCAGAGGACTGAAACCCATCAGCTTCCTGCTCACATGCATTCTTAATACATTCACTTTTCCTGTGATCTTATCAGATGCTTGCAAACACTGTTGCTTAAGAAACACCATGTGGACCCTTCAACGCTCACCAACTATTGATCTCCTGCTAATATTACCAGGCAAGGTCTTTGAGAAGATCATTAACAGACAACTCACTAAGTACCTCAAAGACCACCAAATACTTGACATCACTCAGTCTGGTTTCAGACCACCGAACCACAGAATAGAAACTTCACTCATTGGCACCACGGACAACATCCGTATGTCTCTGGATGGAGGAGTCACAGCGGTCCTCATCCTCCTGGCCCTCTCTGCAGCATTTGACACAGTCTCCCCTCCATTGGTGTGAAAGCGAGGTCAGTAAATTGTGCACTTATATAAGTGTAGCACCCTGCACTAACCCGGGTGACCCTTATGGTTATTTTAGAAGTTTAGATAGCTATCTAAGTGGTAGCTGTGGAGAGCAGCTTTCAGGCTTAATCTAGGAGGAGGGCAAAGCAGCTCGGTTTACCAGTATCTAATCTAATAGTTTAGGCTAAAAGAAAAGGAACCACACAGTGTACGGATAGAAATAGTTATTTACTACAATCACTCACTAACATATTACAATATCTCCTACACGGAGATGGAACACAATACGTTGGAAATAGAATAGCAAGTAGCACCTAAACATGTTGGTCCCCAGGGGGAGAACAGATCATATATCAAAATAGTGGGTTCCAAACCACAACCTAAGTCGAGACTGGACTCAGGAGATGCAGAAGAGTCGGGGGCCAAATACCCACCCTAGGTTAGAGTCTAGGAACGCCACAACGGCTGTGTGCAAAGAGGATAGATGACCTCGTACTCAATACTAGTCAATAGGTACGCCGTGGTTGCAGCCTTAGCCCTGGAGGATGAAAAGAGCCATTTGGAACCCACACATGAGTTTGAGTCAAAGAGTACCTATAGGCAGAGGGGACAGAGTCTAAGCCACTCAGGGGTGACAAGGAGGCACGGAAGATGAAGGACACTCGAGTTCAAAGATGTAGGTAAGAGATGATGAGGCGCTTCAAGCACTGTCACACTGAGTCAGTAGCTCTGCCTGAGCTATCGTAACACTGCAGACGACAGAGTACGTCTGGTCCAACCAACTGCCATCAGCGCAGATCAGTTATAGAGGGGACAAACTCATTGGCAGAACCTTTCGATGCGTCCAACTCTGTTGACAGGAATCGGTCCGGACAACCAATGAGATTGCCATGTGGTGAAACGCTGCAACAATGCAGTACACAGGGGTTTGGTTGTGGATACCCGAAGAGGGAAACTGGCCTCAACTTGATGAAAGGACAGCCCAGGCCTCGAGGGAGAGCAGAGCCACCAAATGTGTTGCTGAGCTTTGTGGAGTCCGTGGGAGCCCAGGATTGGCAAACCGGTCAGCTGTGTTGGAATGCCTGCGGATGCAAGGGAGTGATTCCTTCACTCCAAGAGAGAGTCCTTCCATTGTCTTTGATGTCCATAGGCCTTGAAATAACCTGTACAGAGCATGGGCACATGCATTGCAGCAAGCTTGCAGGATGAGGAGGTGAGGAGCAACAGGGATCTTCCCAGGTGCAGTCTTGGTGCGCAGAGCGAAGTTCAGCAGAGTCTAGAGTATCCAGACGTTCAAAGTAGAAGTGGTGTTGGATCCGAATCAAATTCCACAATGAATCTAGGGACCCACCCACAGGTAAGCACTCAAGTTCCCTAAGGTGAGGGTTGGGACAATTCAGGAGACCCTCCCAGAGAAGGGGTCGGACAGTGCAGAGGATACTCCCATGTCCTCTGTACAGTTTTGTGCCAGAGCGGGGAGACAACGACTCCCTGACCTGGTTTATACTGGAATATGCAAGGAGGGCACCAAATTTTCCCTCCCAGCGGACTATGTGGCGCTGGCAAATCACCCCCACCCTGGCTTGATACACTACGTCGTGTCTGGGAGGTGGTCATACCTCCCTGTGACAGGAAACTTATTGTCCTACCTTCCCCTGCTTAGGCTTGGCCCAGCAGCCGGAGGGCAGAATCATGCCTGTGGTTTGCGGCAGCCCTCGGTTGCTGTCAGGCTCTGTAAGAACTGTCCCGGGAGCATGGAGGGCCCCAGAGGTGCCACGGTGTTGGGGTATGATTCCAATATGTTTGATACCAAATATGCCCAGGTTCATTGCAGACAGTTTAGAGATGGTCATTGCTTAATGAGGTGTTGCCCCTCTATATCAGAATGGCTGATTCACTCATAAAGCCAGGAGAAAGAACTCCAGGGTTTGTAGGGGTGGTCTGCTCATGAAGAGCCACCCTCATACTCGGAACCGGGCACCCTGCCTTTGGGACTAAAGGCCTGCTAGAGGGGGGACTTATAGGTTTCCAGTGTAGTGGTATTAGATATAAGCAGACTGCAGCCCATGAGGGACCCCCAGTATACCTAGGCCCCAGGTACCTTAGTACCATATAATAGTGACTTACCAGGGTACACCAGCCGCCAATTAGGAATGTACCAAGGTACTCACCATAGCCAATTTAGGAGGGAAGCACAATGACTGGAGTCCTGATTAGCAGGATCCCAGTCAGACTAGTAAGAAAAACAGTGGGGGTAACCATGAAAGCAGATCCTACTTTCCTACAATTGGAATCCAAGGAGAAGCACTCCAATAGATCTGCTTCTTCCTGACTGCAAGGACCCAGTCAGTCAGCCTGACAGAGCACACTTTGGATGCCCACCACCTCATCTGCAGAGTTCCCTAAAGGTCCCCCCTGAGCCCGACCCTCTTAAACGCATACATGATGCCTCTAGCCAACATCATCAACTCTCACATCATCAGTGTCCTCTCCCACTCCATGACACACAACACATTCTCTCCCTCATAGACAAGATGCCCAGTGCCTGGATCAAATTCAATGCCTGCATGACTGAAATCATCCACTGGATGAAGACCAAGGCCCAGATTTATCAAACTCCTTATGCCTCCACTGGGAAGGAGTAGCATTTTGACACATTTTCAGGTCCACCACATGCTAAATCGGGGAATATGCCGAAATGCATGGGTAGATACTTGGGAACACCCACCCTCTACTCAAGATTCGTCTTCCCAGGGCTGAGTAACAGAAGGAACCGACTTGTGCTGCCTTGCGTTACTTCATATTGACTTTAGTTATGTTTTACACTTGTGTTACCTTGCGTAACGCAAGGGCAAACCAACACTAGGATAAATCTGCCCCCAACTGTCAAAGCTCAACACGGACAAGCCTGAAATCGTGAACTTAGGGAGGAGTGCAATTTCCTCCTTCTATGTGTGCTACAGAATGCAGCGCTTATAGAAAGATGAAAACACAAGGAGAAATAAAGATATTTCTTTGTTACGCCTGCCCTTGGGAGGCACAAGATTTTGATGCATTCCCAGGTATACAACCCCTTGTAATTCTGGCTATGCGTCAAAACATATGGGAGTTGCCTGGGAACACCCACCGCAAAGCCCAAGGAAGCCTCCCATGCACAGAATAAGGCAGCAAAGCGATATGTGATGCTTTGTGTTGCTCAAGATTTCTGAGGCACTAAAAGCCAAGTAGTGTGGCTTAATAAATCTGACTCAGAGCCTTGCGTCATGCATGTACCACTTTGCCTGGTATAACTGTGATGCAAGGGGCTCATAAATATGCCCCTTAATGTCAATGGATAAATTAATTGGCAATGAATTTAAACACCCAGGGCCCGATGTAGGTCGCCAATTACCGGTCGGTAACGGCCGATTTTGTCCGTTACCGACCAGTATTTGGGTTTTGCTATGTAGGGGGCTGAAAATGACAGAATCGGTATATATACCGATTCGGTAAAATTACCGATTCGGTAAATTACCGAATCGGTAAATATACTGATTCTGTAATTCCAAATGTAGGTGGCACAGTTTACAGTGCCACAGGCCCTTAAAAATTTGTTATTTACCATGTAATACTGTTGCATGGTAAATTACGAATTTCTGTGTGCATGTACACCTGTGCAATGTGGCACATATACATTCCCTAAGGGCATGTGTGTGTCACATTGCACACAAGGCAAAAACTGGGGTGCTACAGGGTGTCAAAGTGACACCCTGTCCCCCTTGGCAATTCGGTATTTTTACCGATTCTGTAATTACAGAATCGGTATTTGCCATTGATTCCTATGGGCTTCAAGGCCCATAGGAATCAATGGCAAATACCGATTCTGTAATTACAGAATCGGTAAATACCGAATCATACTGATTCGGTATTTTTTACCGAATGAATACCTACATCAGATTTACCGATTCATGAATACCGAATCGGTAAAATTCGGTATTTATGAAGCAGGAAATCTGATTTACCTACATATAGCCCCCAATATTTCATATCACTACATATAACACCACAAACGTGTACAACAAATACATTACTGCTGACATTTCATAAGACACCACCATACCCATTATTCAAGTGATTTTAGAAACAATAGATCTGTTTGCTGACACTGAATGTACAGACTTGTGGGTATCCATTGTGTTGACATTTGACGTTGAAAGTCGTATAGTAGCCAACAATGAAAACTACAAGGATATTATTTAGTAAATAATTCTATTGCAACAGCAAGAACTATATTCTCATATTTATTTACCTATTCAGGGCACACGTTTGCCAGCAGACAGGCTGGTGGTATGATTACTAAAACAAAACACAGAAGAGAGGGAAAATAGCAAGTAAAGGAACATGTATGTTGTCTAGTTCTTTCAAACTGTTCAAAGTTCTAAAGGTGGTACAGATCGCTCAGGAGAACTTTCAACCTGCAGTCCAGAACTTTGTATCAGTGTCCCGTCTAAAAAAGAAATACAGAAAATAGATCTTTTTCTAAATTATTAGAAGACCCTTTCCACTGAACTCGTTCATTAACTGGCAGCAAAGGAAGTTTGTGTAATTTTCTCAAAGCAATGTCAAACTGCCCAAGGTGGTGGTGAGGTTTTTAAGGTTGTAAAATATCTAAAAGTGAACTGTTTATCATGCAATATTATATTAACCACGACGCCATCAATGCTCCTCTTGAGCAAGGACCTCGTTAACTTGTTACCAGTAATTCGCTTTTGCAGGGGAGCCTGTAATTAGCTGTAGGGGTTGCTGGGCCCCGTTGTTTTTCTTGGTATCCGCCCCCTCTAAGGGCCGCCTATTTAATGCAGCACTCTGCGCATTCATGGAGCTCCTCTTGAGCATGACCTCGTTTCATTTCCTTGTAGGCACTCCGCCATTTGGAATGTGCCTTGATCCCTCTCACTGAGCGCCATCTTGAAATGGAGTATATCTCCAGTTTTTAATGGTTTTATGCTTTCTTTTTCGCACTATTGTTTTCCATTTGTTTTCTGTTACCAGTAATCAGCTTTTGCAGGGGAGACTGTACTTAGGTGTGGAGGGTTGTTGGACCCTGATTTTAAGTCTGTTAATTTACCCACTTGTTTTTCTTGGTATCCATCCCATCTATAAGCTGCCTATTTAATGCAGCGCTCGGCTGGGGCCCCGAAGGCAAGCCAAAGGCAAGCCCGTCTGCGTCCATCCGCCCCTGTCCGTGCCCGTCCATGCCTGTCCATGTATCACTCTGAGTGCGAGGGATGCTGCCCGTTTTTATAGCCAGATGGCATTGCGCCAGCCTGATACAGCTGAGGAACTGGGTGACCTGAATAATCTACCATCAACTAATTTAACAAATTTGCATGCTTTGACCTTGGCAAACTATTTTTAAAGAAGCCGGCCAGTTGCACTAACTGTGATTTTTCTCTGTCTCGAGGTGCAACACCCCGCACCCTCTTCTTCTCTAGTTCACCACCCTCGATGGCCATTACCAAATCCCATCTTATAACGTGCGGCACCGTTATTAATGCCCAGTCTATGCCTCAACATAAGCTGGACATTGCTAAGCTGATTGATGTTCAGGGCTTAGATATGCTTTTTATTACAGAAACGTGGGCTGATCAGGTAGCAGGCCCCGATTTCTGTTCTTCTGTTCCACAGAGTTCACAATGTTCAGATATGACAGACCCATAAAAAAAGGAGGTGGACTCACTTTGATCTATTGTGACACCTACAAAGCTTCTTTTTTTTTTTTTTTTGCAGAGTTTTATGTAGCGCGAACTAGACCCAAACCGAATCAGGTATCAGAGTGCTTTACATAGCATCAGTTACGTTACATGATGACACACTTTCATTTTAGGCACGGGGAGATTAAGTGATTTGCCCAGAATCACAGGATGTTTTTGGCGTCGTTACCGAGACTCGAACCCAGATCCCTAGGTCCGAGGTCGAGCGCCTTAGCCGTTAGGCCAACCCCTCTCCCCTCTCCTTAAAACCTATATCCTCCCAAGACTGCGATGCCTTTCTTTTTCAAAGGGATATTGCTTTACTGCCCACCAGGGGCCAAAAACAGGTTTCTCACTACTCTTAACCCACTTTTAGAAACCTACGTCGTTGAAAATACCTTTCACATTCTGGGTGATTTTAATTTTCATCTGGAAGCCGTAACTGACAATAATACTGCCTCACTACTAGACTTCATCACAACGGCAAGTCTTAGCCAAAAGGTCACGGGCCCCACGCATCAGGCGGGCCATACCCTAGATGGTATTTTCACCAATAGTGAGTTAACTGAGATTAAAGAGATCCTGCCTTATCTTGAACTGACCATTCAGCAATTATCTTTGAGCTAAATAATCCACCTATTGCTCAGGCTAGCACCTCCAATATGTCCACTAGATCTTACCATAACTGGAAGCAGGTTGACAACAACATGCTTATGGGCTTATTTACAAGCCCCTTGCTCCACATTCGCGTACTTTTTCACATGGGAAAAGTGACGTTGGGGTGGAGCATTCGCATTCCCAAACTAAACTGCCTGAGAATGTGGAACATGCCTCCACTCAGTTCAATCTTTGGCTCATAGGTAACTGATAATGTAGCGTCCCACAAAAAAAGCCTCAAGTAACGGGATCATTCCATCAGCTCCTTGGTTTTCAGAATCCTTTAGATTTAAAAAACAAGATTGTAGAAGGCAGTAGAGACGATCGAGATAAAAAATATAATGAAAACGAGTGCTCCCAATAAAAAAATCTACTATCTGAATATAAAAATTTTATCTTTTTGGAAATGCTCTCCTACTATGCTAAGCAAATTGAGAAGGCATAAAACTTCACTATGGAACTGTTCCGGGTGGTAACCAACTTGCCCGTACTTCCAGAAAAAAGCATGAATGAACAGTCCCAAGCCTTTTGTAATTAACTAACCCAGCATTTCCAAAATAAAGTGGAGCAAATTTATGCTACTTTTGACAACAGGACCAGATCTGAGGCACAAGCTTCAGTTAATACGTGATCCCCTTGTGCTCCTGTACTCATGGAATTTAGGCCAGTAACCAATGATGAGATAACAACTCTTATCCAGCAGGCCAAATCGGGCTCTCCCTACGACCCTCTTCTACCCATGATATTTAAACAGGTCCCTGAGATTCACTGTTCAAGTCTAACCACCATCTTCAATTCTATGTTTACAGAAGGGGTCTTTCCCTCCATCACTGTTCAAGTCTAACCACCATCTTCAATTCTATGTTTATAGAAGGGGTCTTACCCTCCATCTGGAAAAGGGCATCAATTCAACCCCTTTTGAAAAAACCCGGTCTTGACTCAGCTGAACCGAACAACTATAGGCCCATTTCGCGTCTTCCACTCCCGGCCAAACTGGTGGAAAGAGTCAAGAATGACCAGCTAACATTCTATCTTCATGAACAAAATTTTCTAGATGAGTCTCAGTTTGGTTTTAGATCAGATCACAGCACCGTAACGGCCCTAATAAAAGCCACAGATGAAATCAGAGCAGTCTTGGATGTAGGAGGTGCAGCGGCTCAACCTGTCAGCGGTGTTCGACAAGGTCGACCACAATCTGCTACTCAATCGTCTGGATATTCTTGGCATCACAGATAACGCTCTAGCACTGGTTTCTTCCTTTTTATCTTGTAGAACACAATCGGTTGCCTTGTGTTGCTATGAATCCTCTTCCTTTGTTCTTCCCTTTGGGGAACTTTGGAACAAGCTCCCCAATTTCATCAGAACTCTCTCTTCTCTGACATTCTTCAGGAAGGCTCTTAAAACATGGCTATTTAATAAATAGAGGTCCCAGCTCTTTCAGGACTGCTAGCGCCAAGACAACGGATAGTATTTATGCGCTTTATACATTTTAATACCATAACAATCAATGAAGTCGAATAGTTGTTTTTATCCACATGTCTTTGTGTCAGAAGAAAAGATGTACTTTTTTTACATAACCATTGATGGGAAATTTAGATGTTCCATCTGACTTTTAGCTTTACTTCATATATACATAAATGTGTGTACTGCTTGTATTAATGCCATTGTATATGACAGTGGTGATCTGCTATGCAATGTCATTAGTAACAGTATATAATATGTTTGGTATATCAAAGTTACATTTTTAAAGTACACATTCACCCAGGAGATTTACACCTGTTATTTCTCATCGGCTAAGCGGAAAAACCTGGAAAGCCTAGGTCTGTGTTCCACTGTAAAGTCCATCCACTGTAGAGAAAATGATCAGCTCAATAGCTTTGGATTCTCCCCCCTTATCCGCATGAGCCACCTGAGAGGTTGGTGTTCAGTTTGAACATGGAAGTGAGTACCAAACAGGTATGGTCTCAGCTTTTTTAGGGACCAAACTACAGCAAAAGCTTCCCTGTCAATGACACTCCACCTTTGTTCTTTGGGAAGAAGCCGCCTAATAATGAATGCAACTGCCTGATCATGGCTGTCCTCATTTACCTATGCCAGCACTGCCCCAATCCCTTGTTCTGAAGCATCTGCATGAACTACAAATTCCTTTGTATATTCAGGGGCCAGTAACACTGGTACTGAACACATAGCCTCTTTCAGATTGGCACAGGCCTTCTTACACTCTGGGGTCCATATGACTTTCTTTGGCTGTTTTAAGAAGTTAGCTCTGACAGAGGAGCTGCATTGGTCGCATTGTTCTGAACAATTCATCTATAATACCCAGTCAGACCAAAGAAGGACCCGAACTATGTCTGGATGGTAGGAGCTGCCCAAGCCAAAATGGTTTGGATTTTGGGAGAGACATCAACTCCCTCTACAGACCCATTATGCACATTGTGTGAGAGGAGTTAAAGAACTGGCTCAGTCCCCTCATTTAAGCCTTCATGTGTGACCATCAACATAGTCATGTCTGCCCTGACCGGTTGGGGGTCCCTAGTGGTGTTCAAGTATACCAAGTTGGTAACCTCTCTCTTTTACTGTAGGAGTGTATATGGCCCACTCCTTTTATCCTGGAAAGCCATAGGAGCCACAGGCTCCAACACCCACACCAATTGTCCTTGAATGTACTTAGGGGAAACAACCTTTACAATGCAACTTTTACAACGCACTACCATTACAACGAAACTTTTACAACGCAAAAACTTTTACAACGCATACCATTACAACACATGTTTTTACAACGCAAGTACCTTTACAACGCATACCATTACAACGTAAGTATTGGTAAGTATATAATTATATTTAAAATTATATATGTTTGGGTTTTTTAGGGTGCAGGGTCAGTTTTTAGTTTTTGGATAAAGGGGTATTTTTAGGGTTCAGGGTCAGTTTTTAGTTTTTGGGTAAAGGGGTATTTTTAGGGTACAGGGTCAGTTTTCAGTTTTTGGGTAAAGGGGTATTTTTAGGGTTCAGGGTCAGTTTTCAGTTTTTGGGTAAAGGGGTATTTTTAGGGTTCAGGGTCAGTTTTCAGCTTTTGGGTAAAGGGGTATTTTTAGGGTTCAGGGTCAGTTTTCAGTTTTTGGGTAACGTGGTATTTTTAGGGTTCAGGGTCAGTTTTCAGTTTTTGGGTACAGGTGTATTTTTAGGGTTCAGGGTCAGTTTTGGGTTTTTGGGGTAAAGGGGTGTTTTTAGGGTTCAGGGTCAGTTTTGGGTTTTTGGGGTACAGGGGTATTTTTAGGGTTCAGGGACAGTTTTGGGTTTTTGGGGTACAGGGGTATTTTTAGGGTTCAGGGTCATTTTGGGGTTTTTGGGGTGCAGGGGTACAGGTTAAAAAAAATTTAAATTAATTAAATTAAATTAAATTAAATTATATTAATTTCAATTAATTTAAAATAAAAAAATAATATATACTTACCAATACTTACGTTGTAATGGTATGCGTTGTAAAGGTACTTGCGTTGTAAAAACATGCGTTGTAATGGTATGCGTTGTAAAAGTTTTTGCGTTGTAAAAAATTCGTTGTAATGGTATGCGTTGTAAAAGTATGCGTTGTAACGTCATACATCCGTACTTAGGCATAGTAGCCTGTTGGTCCTACCAGTGCTTCATTAGCTCCTGGCGGGCTTTCAGTTTTCTGTTTGCTTTGCACATATAGGATGGCATGCATGATCACAGACTGACACATAGTCCAGCACATGGTCCTTGGATTCCTTGAGAGTTTTTTTCCAAGTTTCTCACCAGGAAAAAGAGCCCGCTCCAGGGTGCCCAAGCAACAACTCAAAGGGGATAAAAGCAACACCTTTGTGGGACCTCCCTGTAGACAGACTGTAGGCATGATAGGAGAAAATCCCATCTCCTGCTGAGTTTGTCAAACAAACCATTGATCATGCCCTTCAGGGTCTTATTGAAACTTTTCTACAAGACCATTAGTCTGGGGATGATATGGGATGGTAAACACTTTATTTTTCCCATGTCGCCTTCAGATAACGGCACATTTTCCCAGGAACCAAGTGTCCAGCATTTCCCTTTTGTGCAATCTGTGACCTCGTCATAGCACAGACCCACTCGGGGAGTTTCAGCATTCTTTCATGGACCATTCTCTCCACGCCTGAGCAGTCAGATACTTCAAGATCACTTCCCAGTAGACATCCTACTGGGAGTGCAGGCAACATAAATACCTGCATGGGTACAGTCAAACTTCTCCATTTCAAACTCACCATTGCCATGGAAGGGAGATTGGCTCTGCCTTCGACATAGGTTACCTGGTGATACACACTAAGCACGATATGCCTTGGGGAAACCAGTTTCTCTGTGACCATAGTTACACTAGCTCCTGTATCTCTCAGTCACTCAACCTCAGTTCTATTCATTTTAGGCCTCGGCTTATACCTCTCTATGCTGGGAGGCAAGGGGGCCAGTGTTGCAACTTCCATCCCACCTAAGGACACTAAGGTTACCTCGGTCAACCCCTTCCCCATCTCTGGGACAATTTCTACCCCTACCTGATGCTGAAAATCCCCTGGAAATTGCCTCCAGTGGGGGCATATTGTGCCGACAGCATCTCCTCTCTTCTGTCCTGACTGATTACAGTCAAAACATTGACCTTCCTTCATAAGGTCACACCACTTTTCTGCCTTTTCATGTGAAAAAAACTTCCCCTGATACCCCGACTTCTTGAATTTGGCTTAGCTTGGGGTCCCTCCCCTGTGCACAGAGTTTTGTGTATCTAGTGAGGACTCTTTTTGTTCTTGAACTTCTTTCTCCTGAGCTTTTCATTGGAGGGACCTGTCCTCCCTTCTTCTGGTCATCACCCTGGTGCTGATTGGGAACCTGGGTTCTCAACCACTCATCATCTAGCTCCCCCAGCTCTCTAGAGCTAGTCAGCTTAGAGTTCACTAGGTACTGGCATCATTTCTCTTGTACACAATGAGTCGGATGTGCTCTTTCAACAAGTAATTGTACAGCCCCTCATAAGTGCCTACTTGGTTACCACAAGTCCAGTCCCCTACTGCCTTCATTGATATGTCTACAAAGTCCAACCCAGGACTGTTTGTTAACTTGCTGGGTGTCCCTGAGCTTCACCCTGTACTACTTCATGGTTAGACCAAATTTCTTGACTAAACATTGCCTCTTGTGTGAGTAATATTTTGCCTCATCCCCCTTTAAGGTCAGGAGCCTATCCCTCCCAGCTACTGGGATTAGTTCCAACAGTGTGCACCCCAATACTTAAGGTGGACCCCTCTCATCTCAAGTAACCATGGGCAAAGCACTATGCTACACTCAGATAGTTTGCGAAGTTTGTGCTACTTCGCACTACGCGAATTGCACGTGTCACAGTGCAAACATGTGTAGAGTAACGTAGCTAGTGCAGCGGTAATTTTTTGCATGCTTGCGGTCCTCAACGTCAAGTTGGCGACCGCAAGCAAGAAGCAAAATGATATCCCGGCGCACTTTTTCCTTGTTTGCGATCAGCAACATCAAGTTGCCGATCACAAGCGTGGGAAATAATCCTCCCAGCGAGATTATCAACACGGGGAGGTCAGGTTTCTCATTGCGAGTTGTCGCATATGCTTGCGACCTCTCGCAATGAGAAGCTACCAGTCCGCATTGAGAAAGCTGCAGCTCGAGTAGAAATGTACTCAACCGGCAGAAAACAACCGCTTGCACTGTGAAAGATACAGTTTACACTGATTGCACAGAGCGGCCAGGCATCCAGCACTGTGCAATCAGTGCGAACAGCATTTTGCACAGTGCACTACGCAGTTTGCATAGCTACGCGCAATTCGCGTACTGTGAAGTGCACTTTGTGTAGCTACGCGTAGCGCTACTTCGCAAACTACGCCCAGGCTTAATCTCAAGAGCATTTTCAGATGCAGCCAACCATTTGTCAATATCATCCCTCTCGGTGTACATGGGAACGATTCACTTGTGAAGCCTGGGATTAAACTCACCATCCTTGTACATCTCAGCATCTTCTTCATTGTTGCTGTCACCATTTATTTTACTTTCACCTCCTCCCACTTATCTCTAGCTAATGCAGGGGCAATAGAAGCCAACTTAGCCTCAAGCTCTTGCCTTCTGAGAGCCCTATCTGGGTCCTCTGTGGAGGAGCCTCTCTTCCCCCATACGCTGGAAGTATGAACTTAGTACCAGAAGGAATAGATAAGTTGGCATCATCCACCTCCTAGAGCTGGTTGGAGGGGTCACCCTCCTCTTCTTTCTCTGGGGCTGCTTATGCCTAGACCTTAGGTGACCTAATCAACTCTGCCTTCCTGATATTGTTGCTATTAGGTAGACCCCTGGACCTACACTGACCCCTAAGCTCAGCCGCTGTGAGTTTGTTTGTTTTAGCCAGATCTAGCTCCATGGTTTCCCCACTTTGAGTCACACAAACTATTTGAATCAGAAATAGAACAAACTTAGAAAAATCTAATTGATAGATCAAAAATCAGTTTTAGTACAAATAAAACAATTGAATATCAAAAGTTTTGTTCTAAGTCAATTTACTTTACTGTATAATGTAATTTAAATCCAAGTACGCATCCACCCCGCGACAACACCAAATGTTGGAAGGTGGATTATTAGTAGGGGTAAGTATGCACCTCCTACTATCAATAAGGCCACCAATGCAATATAAGGTCCAGTCAAGGTTTCAATACATTAGCCCCTGACTCAACCCTTCGTAGCTAACTGCAAGCAAGCAGGTTTAACTCAGGAGACAAGTATGTAAAGCATATAAAAAACACAAATACATTAAATAAGTAAGACACAGCACACAATATACATCGCATCAACTTATAATAATAAGAAATATTTCTATCTTTCAAATGACACCACAAATAATAAAATTCGAACATAGTGAAACAGAGATATGAAAGTTTAAATGATTAAACAGTTTCTAGTTCTTACAAACATATAGCGTCAACTTGGGAAATCTGCTCATGCTTAAATAAATAAATAAAACCTACCTTTCCGCCTGGTCTGGCGTTTTCACTGCTCCTGCTCTCCTGCCTATGACAGGAACAGAAAGCAGGCAGCCAGCGTCCATCCCCTAAGCCAATGGAAACGCTGCATGAAGCGTTGTGATTGGTCTGGAGCGCCATGACTCAGTGCTCAGCCATGGGCCAGAGGGATGGGAATGTTCTCCATGAAGGCTGCAATGCAGCCTGCATGGAAAAGGGCAAAGTGCGCATGACCGGTTTAGGGGTCCCAAGAGTCTTTGCACACTCAGAAGTGGGCAAACCACTCCTCTCCTACTCTGCTCAGAGAGCAGAGCAGCCCAGCCACCTGCAAACACATATAAAATGGTAATAAATAAAGATAACTACCATTTTATATTTTGGCTTCTCGCACTGTGAGAAAGCAGTGTGACGATACTCCTTCGCCATAGGGGAGAAGCCGCCCATGTATAAAACAACCTCTACAATTTCTCTGCTTAGAGATACATGACACCACTCCACTGGGGCTCCTATGGGACACTTTAGGGGTGACATATATGTAAAGATAAGGTATATTACCACTATGTAAGTACCTTTATTTCCAAAGTCAAATTTGCATATACTTTACTTTTAAAGACAGTATGCAAAGCTGGGCTCCTTTACAAAATGACATCTGGCAACACAGCAGTGTGCATTGAAGTGCAGAAAATCAACTGGTCCTCTAAAACTCCCTGCCCTATTAGATACTAGGGACTTATAAATAGTTTGAACACCCCTTGCCTTGTTATATAACAGGACTATACCGGGGTATGTCATTGCCAATTGTAATTATACATAATTACAGTGTACCTTTTTAATCATAGCACTGGCCCTGGCCCTGGTTAGCTGAGCCCCTGGCACAGTCAGAGTCAGTTACCACCAGTATCTGTCAAAAAATGCGGCGATATTCTAGTAATTGTCCTTGATGATTTCTCTGAATTTTAAATTGCAAAAATTATGACCACATTTTTCACAATAAGAACACAAAGCCAGGATATAACGAATATTCTAAAATTAAAGTCTTACGTCATAAATTATACAGTCGGAAATTCATAGTTTGAGTATTTGAGTATTATTAAATTTAAACATAATCCCTTCTATACAATTTGTTGTAAATGGTTGTTCATCCCACAAAAGGATCATGAGATGATCCTTTCTGAGCTGGTCATTAGTGCAATAAGTTTTCATTTTGAATATGCAAAACTAAGGAAAGTTGTATGGGTAATGAACATGAAGTTGTAGCTCAATGACCCCCGTTTCCAAACTGGTATTTACTATTGATGATTACATGTAAAAGTTAACTGTACCCTACCACAAACTCCATCCCACCATTTTAGCATATCCATATGGTTATTGAGCTTGTTCCTTATTCCTTATAAATAGCAGAAACCTATATGGATCTGACGTGCTGAAAAAGAAGGCATTGGTATGGTATCTCAAAAATTGGAATGGTCGGTGATGTATAAATTGACCAACATAGGTAAAAGATATATAGAACAAATGTGCTATTTTTTGCCATTAACATCTAAAAGAAGAAAAGCACATTACATTTCAATAAATCCCATTACACATAGTGTTGTAGTTATAGTTACACGGTTAAACGATGTGTGAGATGGTTTTCATTGCATAGTAGTCTCCGGAAATGGCATTTAAGGATGTTTCACAATTTGGTGGGAAGGGTTGCCTTGGATGTAATTGCATTGGAGGGGTACTACCATTATGAGGCAAAACCAGTTTGGATCCTGCAAGAGAGGATGTGCTATCATCTAAGCAGGGAAATGGACAGAACCATACCCCCTCCAGATAACATAGCCAGCTGAAATTTTAGCCTTCTAGTAGTTTCCACAGTAATCTAAAGAGGAAATGTTGAAAAAGGATGTGACAAATTCCTGGGAAAGTGTTTAGGATTCGATGGTGGGAAATCTGCAATCACTAGTTGTTGTCGAGGATAATACTGATACTTCATCGTCGCCACAACATCAGAGCATTCCTGGACTTGGGGAGACAACATCTAAAGAAAGAAGAACCTCCTGGAATAATTCAAGGACTCCTTGGATGTGGCTGACCTCCTGTTTTCCTTCTACAGGGGCACAAAAAGTAGAGACTTCTAACTCCAAGAATGCTGGCACAGAGAATTTGACTCAGCATGATCAATGTCTGAAGATTGGCCAGATGGCTCAAAGCCAACTGAGATGACCTGCGATATGAAGGACTGACAGGAGGAATGAAGTTTGATGTAATCATTGTCTCCTCCTCAGGAGGCACAAATAAGGTGCTGATAATTGCCTATTTGAGATGCATCCTGGACGGGTAAGTAAAACAGTTTTTTTTTCCCAATTGGAGCATTTCGTCCTGCTGAAATCTGCTTCAGGAGGATATAGCGAAAAGGGTATCTAGACTTGTGAAACATTACTTGGCTCCAGATGTCAGACTTGTCCCGCCGGGACATTCTGGAAATCAAAAAGTGTACTGCGTCAAATGGTAAAATGTTGGACGACGGCATAACAGCAAATCTTTCCCAACATCAAAGCAACTTCAGCAGATGAAAAATCTAGATTTATTTTGCACAGAGCTTTTGGTGATAGAACCAGTGGCTTCAGTGAGAGCACGATGATGATGTATTCAAATTGTTTGGACCTCTTAGACATCGGCCTTGAGTCCTGCTCAATGAAAATCATTGACACCCTAAAAATAGACTCAAGGCAAAAACAATGAGAGAGGTCACCCCTTAGTGTATCCGACCTCAGCTCCAGCAGGATTAGCCCGAATTAACGCCTATGTGCAGGTCAATTCATAGCTCCGGGTGCTCTTATCAAATAATCATTTTGATGTCTTACCTTTTTTTTATTGTTTTGTGAATTTTACCAGGTTTTTCTCGACTCTTAACTTATTGACTAGTGCTTCATCTAAATCCACATTTCACTAATGAATTGCCTGCTGCGTATGCCAAAGTACTCAGTGCCAGAGCACAGATTCTCTAAGAACTGTGGTTCAGATTGAAACAGATGTGTTATGTTGGTGAGGGAACCGCTTCCCCAAATTATTAACCTGCTTTCTGTCAAAAAGCCTCTACTGAAAGTGAAGATGACATGATTGCACTCTATGGAGTAGGCAGTTAGTTGTTCATTAGCCCATGCGGATAATTTTAGGTGAGGTTTAAGTTAATCAATGAGGTTTTCAATTAAAACATTTTATTGAGTTTCAGGCAGGAAAAGCATACAAAACACGTTACATATACAAAACCGCCCACAAAATAAACACGTCATCCCAAACCAACTAAAGGGAGGTCGAGCACCGTTTTGGGTCACAACTCACTTACCAGGAACAGAGGATGACATGAAAGCGTATATAGAATACCCAGAACAATAAAAGTAGGGAGAATATTTGCACATTACAAACGCAGGTGGACTTTGGAGGGCCAATGAGACGGAGAACCAGCCCTGCAGAGTGTGGGAGGAATCAGGGGAACAAACAGTAACATGGCCTTCGGGGGACAGGGAGTGATAGATCCTAAGAGGTGAAGTGCACAGCAAGGAGGCAGCAATAAGGGAGGAAGGGTGGGCAGGGGAGTGCTGATAGGGCGACAGATCCCCCAATGGTCAGATAAACTGGTACGAATCAAATGAGTGGCCAGCTGTAAGGAACAGGGATGAGGATGGTGCTCATACAAGCAGCCAGACACCAAAAGGTAGAGAAGTAATGATTGAAACCACCCAATAGTCCAAGGTTGAAGTGAATGACAGCCCATCACAGTGCATCAGGGAGTATGGGCCCCAAATATCCGTAAACAAATGTTACTGGTCATTCAGTCCATAGTCCAGAGGATGCACAGCTTGGCTGCAGTCAGTAACTTTGAGGGACGTAAGTGTGGAGAGGCCCAGTGTGTCATGAAGGATCGCCAGAGGTGCATGGAGGGGGGAGGTGTGGCCAAGCATGTCATGCAGAAGGTAATCAACTGTAGTACAAAACGGGGTGAGCTCCAGGCAGGATCAAATGATGTGTGATATGTTGCAATTCGAGGCCTGACAGTTCCAGCAGGGTGAAATAGGTGTCAACAGTGCCCTGTGCAGCTTAGCAGGTGACCAGTGTCAGTCTTGCAAGATCTTAAAGTAGCAAAAATTCATTCAGGCCTCCCGCAGACCCCTACTGTAGGATGCCAGGCCGAGTGACCATCGTTCTAGAGGATGGTCAAGTTCAAAACAGTTCTGCCATTGAGCCTGAAGAAGGCATACCAGAGATGCAGAAAACTATTTAAACACCAACAGCCTACAAATTCCAGAGACCAGCTTTTTTTGGGAGACCCAGGTAAGTGTGGAGGGAGGAGGGGCCATGTCCCTGGCACAATTGTGAGTTAAGGCAATGTCGAAATCATTCCTTCATGAAACACTTCCTCCAGAATTACATCATCATTATCTGGTTATCAATGTTAATCCAATCTTTTAAATCATGCATCATTCTTCATTTTTCATCACAACGGAAACAGCATGTTTGCGCTTTGAATATTTTATTCGTCATTTTCAAGTGCCAAGTGTTGCCTATCCAGGCTTTGACGTAGGCATGTGAAGTCAAACATGTTTTTAACAGTGGTTTTGTAACACAGCACATTCCCAATGCATTTCGAATTATTTACAATTCTTCTTCAGGGGTTAACTGCAAATAAAATAAAGAAACAATTAAGCTAGCTACTCAACATTACAATGGTGCATAAATATAGATTCATTGCTCTGAGCTCTACCCACAGTAAAAAAGAGTTGCAAACAATACAATATTACCCTAAAACATAAACCACCCATCGTGCTCATAACCTTCACAGTTCAAGAAGTGTGCATCAACGGTTTACTCAACATATGTAATGAATCACAGCTCCCTCCCATTTAAACAGTTTCCGTAAAACTACAAGCTTCCCTTCTTCCTCATTTACCTTATCTGCGCCACAACCGGCAGCATAGCCTCATGTTACTTCCTCATGACAGAAACTCGAGTTGTATTTCCCTCACGCTGAAGTATTGCCAGACGTGGGAGCATGGAATATGTTAATCTTCAACAAGGCACTAAAAGGAATGTGGTAATCTTCAACAAGGCACCCAAAAGAACAGACGGTATCATCAGTCAGAAGGTGATGGCCCTCAGAAATTCCCACTCCAGGCCACTCGGGCCACCATAATGATAGGCAGTTGATAATGATGGATCTGTTATGCTTTAGAGGTGCTTTTGGGTGCAAAAAACCATCTTCCTTCAAGAGAGCGTGAGTCAATTTCCAGGTCATATTAATTTCTAACTACAAGGTGTTGCACATGTCCTGTGGTGATGCCCGTGTAAAGGACCAAGAGGCCAGAGGTATCACTGTGAAGGCTATTGTCATGTCACATGCCCTACAGAATTAATCGTGCACTCACTCCAACCATCAAATGAGGTATCTTCAGCAAAGATGAGGAGTACTTGGACAGTAATGACAATGATGCCCATGAGCACTGTGTGCTCTTCTACATTATAGCTGCTATCTTTGATGAGGCCCCTGACCACTGTGTGCAATTATACCTTATGTCCCTCATTTATAAACAGTGTCACAATCACTGGTTGAGAACAGCGATGAGACACTTTTCATTGCACCCTCCTTGCGACAATTTGGATGCACCATATTACCAGAACGGTGCTCCATGTCTCAAGGATTGACCAGATATGTCAGGAATCCAAACATATCTGGTAGCACAGTAATGACACATTGCTGGAGTGTGTTGCAAAACAGACACAACTCCAGTAATGCGTCATCACACATGGGCTAGTTCCATGTAAAAGGGTTGCGTCAGTCCTTAGGCCTGCTGTGAAGCAGTGAACACGTAGAAGTGGCACAGTGAAATTGCATAGATTTTTAAGGAGGAAAGCCCACCCTGCATACATTATACCTGATGCAGTTATAATGTAGCACAGGGGTTTACCAAGCGACGCAACTGCCTAGATGCATAACTATGTAAATATGACACAGTGTGGCACATTGTTTATGCCACTGCAGCGTCACAAAACAGTGACGCAACGGTGGCTTAATGCATAAATAAATAAGACCCTGTTACTGCATAATTGTTATTCCCCTGAGCACTGTATACTATTGTACGTTTGTGAGTCAATCAGGATTTATAAAGCACAGCAAATCAACCGTGAGGGTCTCAAGGTGCTGGAGTTGCTAGCTGCTTTGTAGCGAATGCAGCGAAAAATGAGGCAAGAGCAGGAGAAAGCATTCAGAAAAATGGGGGAGAGGGAGGAAAAAGCTGTAAGAAATTAGGCAAAAGTCACTCAGAAAAACAGGGGCAAAGGAAAGATTGAGCAGTGGAAAATGAGGCAAATACAGGTGAAAGCACTCAGGAGAATGGGGGAGAAGTAGAAAGTAATAAAAAGTGAGGGAAAATAAGGAGAAAGCACCGAGAAAACTGAGGGAAAGGAAGGAGAAAGTATTACAAAAAAAGGCAAAAGCAGGAGAAAGCACTCAGGAAAACAGGGAGGAAGCAGAACGGTGCGGCAGCATGGGAGAGCTGGGCCTGTGAGTCATGTACATATCTCCCCAAGCACTGTTGAATTACTTCATTATGTTTTCTGTATCCCTTGAACTTTGTGTACATGATTTCCATGCCCATTGAGCATTGGATTTTCTTTGTTTTCCACTTGCCACTATTTGTACGACATTAAACAGAGAATGATATCATTACAAGGCATTACCAGAAAGCATTAGTTAATTAAGAACTGTACAGGATAAGTGGGGATCAGAACTGTATGTATGCAGGAAGCAATCCTCAATCACCTGGTGAGAAGTTATCACCATTCCCTTGACAGCGCACTGTGCATTGCTTCAGAACAGCAACCAGTAGATCGCAGGTACTTACCTTCAGACACTGCTTCTAAAACACAGACTGGGGCTTACAGTGGAACCTTAAACAGGAGAAGGTGAGGGATCTCATGAGTTGTGTTTTCTATGGTAGGAAAATAGCAAACAAGTAAGAACCATGCCTACCTCATTTTTTGCAAGACAGGATCTTCTTCCTTAGTCCCATCTGTCTTTCTTGCAGTTCCACATGCGCGTATTGAGATGGGGCTTGAGGAATTGTTTCAGGTCATCTCTTCAGGGCTGTGTCGTGGGCTATAGGTATTGTACACATTGATTTGAAAGATCCGTTCAATTCTGACTCACAAAGCAAGTTTGCTGTGTGGAAGAAGATGATATGCCATCTAATCAAATGGGGGGACCTATAGTAGGCCTGAAAATGTGAAAGTTGAAGCTCTCCAGAGGATGTCACAGCAAAGAGTTTGGCAGGAGCAAGTCTTAGTGGCAGAGAGCCCCAGACATATTTGCGGACCAGAGAGCAATCAGCAGGAGAAGTCTAGCTCTTATCTGGAATGGGAAAATGCCAGAAAAATAATTGCATCTTGGGCCAGGGTTGACCACTTGACAACCTCCGATTTCATCGAGTCCAGAGTGGGCAAAAATTATCCTACATCATAGCGCGAAATTCGCTGTGTCGGGAGATGCCTAGGTTCCAGAGTCTGTTAGGGAGCCAGGTCACCAACAATTGAGCCAGAGAGCGTTCCGTAGTTTGGTGGGGTCAATGGCACTGCCTCCATCTTGGCCAAATTAATCTTATAGCCAGAAAAATGGGCAAAAGAATCTCCAAGATCCATAGGAGCTAGATTCAAGATTCCCAAGTTAGACAATGTTAAAAAGATATCGTCTGCATACAGCAGGAGTTTTAATTCCCCTGCTCTCATCTGGATCCTGGAAATATGCGCTGAAGATCTTTTGCCACTACAAGGGCTGCAATGCCAGGAGGAAGAGGAGGGGTGACAAGGAGCATCCCTGCATGTTGCCCACGGTGATGGCAACTGGGTTAGAAAGAATGCTGAAATATTATAATGGCGGACGGCAACTCTGACTGCCATGCATCCGACGGACTCCTTAAGCCTGCCGGTGCAGCGGAGGCCTTCCCAGCCCCAAAATGCTGGCAGTGCCTACCAAGCACTACGATAGGGATTAGGATGTGCCTCCCCGTAGCCTAGCCATGGCGGTTCACCCCCATGAAAAGGCTGGTAGGGATGGACTTTGGGGGCACGAAGCTGGTCCCCCTTTAACCCAGTCACTTTTGTTTGGAGGTGCCCCCTACATTTCCCCGCACCATGTGGTATTATTGAAGAATGAGTGGGTGCATAAGTGTCTGGATTGAGGATTTAGTAGGTGCGTGTCTGACTGTATAAGTGAGTGATTAAATGTGTCTTACTGAATGCATGGGTTAGTAACTAAACTGTGTGAATGTCTGTATCAGTCTGTTTAGTGCTGTGTAAGGGGCTGCTTTGGTTGGTGAGTAGCTACATGAGTGTCTATATATAGGTTATTGATTGGTTGCCTGAGAATTTGTATGGGTGCCTGAGTGTGTGTGTGGGAGATATGTGACTCTGTGCATAGATGTGTGAGTGCTTCATTCACTGAGTGTATGGGTTCCAGACAGCATGTGGAAACAGCTGTATGGGTGGGAGAGTGTGTGTACGGGTGTGTTGGTGAGTAAATGGATATCTCAGTGCTACATGTCCAAGTAACTACATATGTAAAAGGCAGTGCATATGAGAGTTGACGTATATAAATGACTATACGTGAGAGTCAGTGATTGTGAGAGTGGCTGTATGGGTGAGTATGTACTTGTATCAGTGATTGTATAAGAGAGTATATGTTAGTATCTGTATGCATAAGTGAGGTTCTGTGTGTATAACTGTATAGGTGAGTAAACAGAAGTGTGATTGATTCTCTGCATGACTGATTAGATGTGTGAGTAACTCTGGATGAGTGGCGGTGTGTGAGTATTTGTATAGGTGTATGAGTGCCTATAATAGTGTTGTATTGATGAGTCACTGCATGTATGAGTCACTGTATGGGTGAATGAGGGGATGTGTGTGTAGACCTAGGAATCAGTGAGTGCACACATAGTAACTGGTATTGGTGTCTCTATTGTTTCGAAAATAGTTGTCTGTATTTTAGATTGGTTGTATCAAAGGTTTTATTGAGGTGTGAGGAAGTGCATCAGATTTTCACGTGGATGATGGCATCAGTGATGACATCAGTGATGTAATTTGAGATGTCATCAGTGATGTCATCAGTGATGTTACTGACCATGTCATGAATGATGTATTATGTGACGTCGTCAGCAGTGCATTGCGGGGTCGCGAGTTATAGTTAGCTCAACTAACTCAACGGCGGTATTTCTATGGTTTTGTACGAGTGAAATCTCCAACTACCTATAACGTCCCTGAAACCTATGGCTTTTTTCAGTGAATTTCTAAGGTTTTTTAAATGCTAATTTCTAATTATAACGTGCCTGAAACCTATGTTTTTTTTCTTTGTACTTCAAACGTTTTTTAAATGCTCATTTCTAATTATAATGTTCATTAAACCTATGGGTTTTCAGTAATTTTAAATGATCATTCAATTCTCAACCTAGTGAAAACAGCCGATTTTGCCAGTTTTCCAGCACTAGCTTCTGCCAAAAAAATGGCCACAAATGAGAGCGGTAACTAATGCTAATAATATGCAGAGTAGGCGTTCCCGTGCAAAAAGAACACAAAAACACCACTTATTGATATTTTCAATGAGCAGCCAAATCTGGGGTGCTATCCAAAAACAGGCGATAAGCTGCGATAGCAGTAGGAAATTAACATCTGCCTTTTACTGGTGTAAAGCAGGACGACTACCTACAGTGTGAAAGGGATCCCAGCCCAGAATCACATCTAAAGACCAACACATGTCATAGTGTTACTGATCATGCAGCTCCGACACCCAAAAAGCCACAACACCCACTGCCACTACCCTCGGGACCTCTCCCCCTGACCACACCCTCCCTTCTTCCACCGAGGCAGCGCAGAACAGGACAGCTGACCTTCCAAAAACGGCATGATCCCTCAGCCACAAAATAGTCACACAATAGCTGAATGTTGGGAGAGGTGGCAACCAAGTATGTGTAAAGGACGCAAATCACCCATCAATAAAAATGCACACAATACCAAGTGATGTGCTGAACAGACCTCACTAAGCCAAGCACAAACCTCTCCGTGTGGACAAATACTGCTGGTGCTTGTAGTGTTGTGGACAATAGACGCAACCAGGTTACCTCAGGCAAAGGGGAATATCTTGGTCATGTAGCTGTGTTGTCCCCACTGGAAGTGGAAGTGGAAGTGGAGTGGGCTGGTCCAACGTACGTCACTCCAGCATAGGAATATGAATAAATAGTGTGGAGCTCTGGGCTTGGTTCACATGTGGGAAGGCCAAAGCATCTGACAGGACTCACCCTGCCACAAGGCATCCGTCGTGACCGCCAGCCTACTTGACACAGGCCCCCTGCAAACCCATCAGCACAGCACCACAGACTTATGTCTATACAGACTACTGCCCTCGATCTACACTGCAGACAGCAGGGCTCACAATTCAGGTCGAGTCATGATTGCAGATGACACAGTGCAGTAGGCAAGAGACATTGCTCCCAGTGCGGCCAGCCCGGCCCACGCATCATCGTAGACTGCGCACACACTGAGTGCTTCAGGAGCCACTAACTCAGTGCACCACATGTCAACGCCATGTGGACTTATTAAGGCAGAATTCATTAAGCAAAAGACATTGCTACCAGTGCGACCCACCTCGACCACGCATCATCGCAGGCTCCACACACGCTGGTTGCTTCAGGTGGCACTAATTGTGCAGCTCAACTCAACTCCACGTGGCTGTGGACCCTTGCTGACCACTGCCTATGGCCTAAACTGCGGTCATAAGGGCTCACATTTAAAATTGAGTCTTGATTAATTAATTGCAGAGTGCAGACGGCAACTAAGTATAACTTCCCTAAAACCTACATAATATCCTTTTAGTATACTTGCTTCAAGAACTTGTTTTATATTAGTTAGAACTTTACGACAATGAATAAATTCATCTTGCAAGTCCAAAGGAACCCTGAATGACAGTCTACACTGCTGACAGCAGAGCTCACAATTTGAATTTTGTCTTGATTTATTACTTGCAGACAGAATCGTACTCTATGTCCTCGGCTTTTGCCAAGAGGAAGTGACAAAAAGCATTCCTTGATGTCTGTGCTGACTACTGCCTTCGATCTACACTGTGGACAGCAGGGCTCACAATTCAGATTGAGTCTCGATTGCAGATGACTCAGTCCAGTAGTGTTAAAATCTAGATCGTGGCGTAAACATTATCGGCGCCATCTTGTCAGATCCATGCGTGCGCGTAAGCAGCAGCCATTTTTGGATGCCATGATCTCCCTGCCCACGGTCGATAGCCAGCCCCCCCCCCTCGCCCTCTCGCCTCTTAAACATCCCCCGCGCTCGGACAGCCCCCGATCTCTCCTGCCTGGGCCATAACGCACCTTCAGCGCGACCATGCCTCTGAGCCACATCCCGTGCCGAAACCCCCACACTCTTTCATCTTATCCATAAAACGGGTCCTTTGATAACCTCTTCCTCCTCGCCCGATTGTCCGGCCCGACCCCAGGCCATCACTTAGCCCAACAGATGCGGTTTATTGTCCCTACAGTAGGATCTCGCCTCACATCAAAGGAGCGGGGATTAATCGATGCCCTCACACCCCTAGATCCGATCGATCTCCTGCATTCCTGTTCCCAGGGGAATATCCAGCTGCGCGATAGCCATCATGCTGAGATTGGGGTGGGGACTCCTACTGTAGATATGTGTGGGAACGGGCCTGAACTGGGGATTCCAAAGACGCCTTTCTGTACTTCAAAGCATTACCAAGAATGTGTTGCATGTAATAAAGTAATAAACCAGTGTATAAGAGGCCAGGCCTCAGAGATGTCGAGAGAGCACCTCGAGAAGATACCCTGTTGTCTGATTTGACGTGTTCTGTTCCGTCGGAAATAAACTCCTGTTTCCTGCCTTCCAGTCTCCAGTGCCTGCCTCTTTATTTGGTAATCGTGAGTTGGGTGAGAAGCGGCTAACGCCGGGCAAACTTAGAAAAGGGGTAAAACAACCTGATCTGCCTGAACCCTTTTTCATCAATTGGCGCCCAACGTTGGGCCCATCAGCGACACGTGGATCCAGTGGGAGAGGTCCCGACGACGGAGTGAACGACTGCAACGATCGGGAAGTGCACCTGCCCGATAGACCCTCGTCTGGCAGCCGATCATCCGAACTTCACTGGTTCCGAGCAGACCTCTCTCGAGTGATCTACGGTCCTGACTGGGAACCATCAGGAGTGCCACAGCAATTACGGAGAATAGAGGACGATCGGGCGCTGGAAGCGGAAGACGAGAAACCGTCCATACGGTCTGGGTAAGGTCGTGTAACACGACAAACTGGGAAATATTTGATTGTTTGATTGGAAAATACTAGTATTACTCTCCGAATTGTTGGTTCTCTTGGAGATTCTCCGTCTGCAAACTGAGAGGGATAAAAGTATTCTCTCTTCCTTTGCAGGTAGTGAAGGGTAGGTAACGCAGGCCTTTGCCCCCGTTGTAATCCGTCGTGCCTATTTCTTTCTCGCCACTGATTGTTTGATTGAACGGACATTAATTGTTCGATATTGGTTCTCTCTTTGGGTATTCCCTATTTGCGAATACTGCAGAATAGAAATATTCTGTCCAGTCTTCACAAAGTAGTGAAGGATAGGTAGTGCAGACTTTTGTCCCCGTTGTAACCCGTCATGCCTATCTTCTCCCCATTGGTCAGTAGTTGGTTCAGCCCGGACCGCTTATTAGAGGTGGATCATCCGGCTCCTCTGGAGGGCACCCCTAATAAGGATATGTTTTTAAAATATGGACTAGTCGCCGTAGCTTATAGTAAGTTATGGAATAAATATACTAAAAAGGATCAGGAAAGTCAGTGGCCACTCATAGGATCCTTTGATGACACAAAAAATAAGCGTGCTGGAAACAGCCCTTTGTAACAATAAAACCACGCCCACTATGCTTGATAGTTTCGGCATGTGGCGCAAAGAAGCAGAGCAACGAAAGAAAAGAGAAGAAGCGAGAATAGGAAAAGAGTTACGAAAGGCAGCCCACCTGGCCGCTAAGAAACTAGAAGAAGAGATAAAAGAAAGGGAGGAAGCCAGACAAAAACAGGAATCTGAGTCGACAGGCCAGTGTCCTGTTAGGACCCCCTCTACGCTCTACCCTGAGCTGACCTCCAAACAACGGGCGAACGATGAGCTGCTGCTAGGTCCTCCGATCATCTATATGCCCCCTCCATATGCCCCCTCCCAACCCCTAGTACAGCACTTGCCAGCTCCGAGTACAAATGAGAATAACCTTGAAGCTAGTGCCCCAGCCCTCACGGCCTCCGCTCCGGCCGCATTAGTAACAACATCAGATGAACCCAAGACTAGCAAGCAGCCAACGAGTAGACTGAATAGATTGAGCAAAGATGAGCGAGAGGGAATTGACAAGATAGCAAAGGCACTGGTAGAACGGAAGGAGAGCGAAGAATACACGATGGATATGCACAATTCGCATGCCGGTAGCCACAGACGGCATTTCATTTTGCGGTTTAGTTACCACACCCTGAACGCATATGAGGATAGGTATCAGAATCGGGGTCCTGCTAAACTGACAGCGTTATATAGAAAAGTCGATATTGGAGACGAGGCCGAGCGTGACGCGGCGGACCTCTTCATGCAAACGCTTGAGGTTTTCCGCCACCTCACGGAACAGAAACCAGAAGTTAAGATTACAGTTCCCGAGACGACTGGGTCCTCATCAGAAGTAGGCAACACTATGATGCCTATCAGAGAAGCTGCCCCCTACTGGGTTCCCCCACAAGGTCAGGGAACGAACGACGATATCAACCATGCAGATGCAAAAGGGAGGGTTGTGTACAACTGGGCTTATCAACCATGGGATCGACAAGATATTTTAACTTTTAGGCAAACCCTGCCCGATTTAAGAAAGAACCCGACAGCATTTTATACCGAACTAGGTACAGCCTTGGGCTCAACCATAATGACTCTAGCGGACATTGATTTGTTTTTCGGGTTATGTCTGCCGGCTGATGTGTGGAAGCAAATCCGAAAAGCCGACCACACAGATCTGTTCGGACATACCTGGAATCAACTCGGTGAACTAGATAGGCAGCGAGAGCCCGGAAAGAAACCTGTAAAAGACATACTGGAACTCCCGGACAAAATAGTTCAGAAGCTAAAGACATTGATCCCAGAGAAGAAGGTAGACTGGTCGGTAGTCACAGCTTGCCGTCAGAAACCCCAGGAAGACGTATCAGAATACTTCTCCCGATTTGAGACGGTGTTCTCCGACTACAGTGGCCAAGACATGACCACCGCAACCGGACAACACCTATTCGTGCAAAACTACGTAAAGGGGCTATCGCAAGAGGTCTCCCAAAAGTTACAGACGAGCGAGAGTAGTTGGGGGGCCTCCAAACCTGCAGCTATCCTTCAGATGGCTCAGTATTACGAACACCAAAAGAACGAGAACGAGAGGGCGACTGATAAAAAGAAAAAGGACTTGAAAGAACGAGTGATGATTGCTCAATTGCAGGGAGTGACGACAGGAAGGGAACGGTATAGAGGAAACTACCAACCGAACGCCCCTAGAAATTCACCCCCTAGAGACCGCACACCCACACCCGGCGCTCCACGAACAGACCTCGATGAGAACCAGTGTGCGTTTTGCAAAGGATTTGGCCATTGGAAGTCTCAATGCCCGGTCCTCCTGGAAATGATTAAAAATAAAGAGACAAGGGACATGGCAAATGGCCCCAGGACTAGAGGGCAGGGACGAGGGCACACCCACGACACCAACAATGACAGACCTGGCAGACCGAACACATTTAACCGCCCCCGACAGAATCAGTGCCAACAGTCTGACTGCGACAACGCCCACGACTTTGCATAGGACAGCCAAGGGCAAGGAAGGGATCCAGTCGATCTCTATGTTGACCAGCAAGGTCCTTACATCACCGCTAAGGTCCTAGGTACGAAGTCTCCATTTCTGGTAGACACTGGCGCGACACGTAGTGCGTTATCTAAACGACTGATTCCAAGGGCACCCTTGTCTGGCTCACACATAACATCAATAGGCTTTGATGGAACGCCCTCCACTAACCCTTTATCCGCACCGGTTTCCTTCGACTTATACAGTAACCCCACTGACACGACTTTTCTGCTTTCCTCCAACATTGCCATTATGGGACTTGACTTACTGAAGCATTTCCGAGCTACTATCAGGTGTTCACAGGACGGGGTTCGAGTCATTCTGTACGATAACCCGACTCTGCTCAGACATCATCATGCTCGACACATGCTCTCCATCTCTGACACTGACGCATCCTTGCTTGACTCTCTGTATCTATGGGCTAAAACTGACGCTGATGTAGGACGAATGATGATCGACCCCGTGCGCATAACTGTCCGCCAAGATGTGATACTCCCAAAACTCCCACAATATCGGATATCGCCCGAAGGTGAGAAGGCATTGGTGATGATAATCCAGTCCCTGGTAGAGGCAGGAGTGGTAGAGGAAGTAGTCAGCAATATTTGCAACAGCCCTATCCTACCCATTGTGAAGAAGCAGGGCGAAGGAGATGAGAAAGCGTACCGCTTCATCATCGACCTTCGAGAGGTCAACAAGGTAGTCGTACCTCAGTACCCTGTAGTCTCAGATATCGCCACCATTCTGACCCTGATTCCTTCCACAGCCACCACCTTCACTGTAAGAGACCTCAAAAACGCTTTCTTCTCCATCCCCATCCACCCGGACAGCCGCTACCTTTTCGGCTTCACGTTAAAATCCCGCTCATATAGATTTTGTAGAGCTCCCCAAGGTTACACAGAAAGCCCCAGCATCTATAGCCAGGCCCTCAAGAGGCAGCTGGACGCCGTTCAGCTACCGGAGGGAGTGGTGTTGGTACAGTACGTCGATGACATCCTTTTGGAGCCGACACCACTCCACTTACGGTCACAGCCACCATCCAACTCTTGCACTTCCTTGCAGAAAATGGCCACAAGGTCTCCAAGAAGAGGTTGCAATTCTGCCAACCCCAGGTCACCTACCTAGGCCACCTCTTGTCCAAAGACGGGAGAAAACTTACACCCGATCGAATTCAGGCCATTCTAGACACCCCTGTCCCAAAGACCCAGAAACAAGTCCGCTCCCTGGTAGGCCTCACCTCCTTCTGCCAGCAATGGTTGCCAAATTTCAGCCTTATTGTAAAGCCACTACTTTCCCTACTAGCCAAAGATGTCCCCTCCCCACTCCCTTGGTCCCCCGAATGCCAATCGTCCTTCAAAGAACTTCGAGACGCCCTTTGTTCTGCACCGGTCCTAGGAACCCCCGATTACACAAAGCCCTTCTCTCTCTACACTCACAAAAGGGAGGGGTGCGCTTTGTCTGTCCTGACTCAAACCATTGGCCCCAAGCAACGACCATGTGCCTATTTCTCTGCCACCCTTGACCCCGTAGCGAGAGCCTTGCCTGCCTGCCTCCGAGCCGTAGCTGCCGCTGCTGTCTCTATCCGACAAAGCGAGGGGATCGTACTCTCGAATTCCCTCACGGTATTAGTGCCCCATGCTGTTGACACCCTCCTAAACCAGACTAAGACACAACACCTGACCAGCGCACGACTGACCGGGTACGAACTAACCCTGCTTGCACCCCACATTACGCTGAAAAGATGCACCACACTGAGCCCAGCCACCTTGTTGCCCCTGCCCGAAAACGACCCGAACGTCCCCCCTGTACATGACTGTGTGACCCTCACAGATGAACAGACTAGGAGTAGAGTTGACCTCCGGGACACCGCCTTCACAGACCCTGACGGAGAGCTATGGGTAGACGGTTCTTGCATAAAACTCCCCGACGGCACCACCTCAGCTGCCTATGCAGTTACCACAGCCCAAACCGTAGTTGAAACTGCCCGCATCGCGCAGCGATCCGCACAGGCGGCAGAACTGATTGCCCTCACGCGAGCATGTATTATAGCGATAGGGACTACTGCAAACATTTACACGGACAGCCAGTACGCCTTCGGAGTGGTTCACCATTTGGACTCTTATGGAGGGAAAGGGGATTCTTGACGTCCCACGGCACGCCCATCCTCCACGGAGACTTAGTCTCCGCCTTGATTGAAGCAGTTCTCCTTCCCAAACGATTAGCGGTAATCAAATGTCAGGCACACAAGAAGGTGACAGACTTAGTCGGACAGGGAAACGCGCTGGCCGACATCACTGCCCGAACCACAGCCGAGAATAGGACAACGACACACATGTATGTGACCAGGTCGCAAGCAGAAAGATGGACTGACGCAAGGGAAACAATTAGGGACATCCAGATGGCCAGCTCACCACACGAATTGACTGAATGGGCACGGGTGGGATTGAAAGACGATGAAGGCTGCTGGCGGACAAAGGACACTAACAAATGGTTGCTACCCAACTCATACCTGATCCCCATACTGACTATGGCTCACTCCCCTGCGCACATAGGATCTGCCCCCATGATCGAACTCATCTCCAAGGTCTGGCACAACGACAAAATCCCCGACTCAGCCAGACGCCTGGTCCAGCAATGCCTAATCTGTTTGCAACACAACCCTGGGAAAGGAACTGTGGTACCCCGGGGAGGGTTTGGGGTCCCCGACCATCCCTTTGAGATCCTCCAGATGGACTACATCTAACTAGAAAGATGCCAAAACCTGAAGTATGCATTAGTCATTGTGTGTGCTTTCAGCAAATGGGTAGAAGCCTACCCAACCCGTGATAACACTGCCATGACCACTGCCAAAGTACTACTGAAAGAATTTTTCCCTCGCTACGGCCTTTGTCGAATTCTATGGAGCGACAACGGCCCCCACTTCATAGCTTAAGTTATCCAACTAATCTTGAAAGGGCTGGGGGTAAAACAGAGGTTCCACGCCGTCTTTCACCCCCAATCTGCTAGCTTAGTTGAGCGACACAACGCCACACTGAAACTAAAACTGTCGAAGATAGTGGCCACCACAGGACTTAAATGGCCAGATGCCCTCCCACTGGCATTGCTATCGATGCGCTCCACTCCCACTAAGCTCCCACTAAGCACCATTTGACCCCCTACGAAGTTGTATTTGGGCGACCCATGAATCTCTGGACTGCCCCTAAACCGACTTCCATTCACGACGTCCCAGACGTTCTACTGTCCGATTACTTGTGCAAATTGACTAAAACATTGTCTGTCATTCATCAGCAGGTGCAGCAGGCCATCCCCGATGCTTCCAGGGGTCCGGGTCACGATATCCAACCGGGAGATTATGTGCTGATCCGGAATTTCCAACGGACGAAGAGTCTGGAACCCCGGTGGACGGGCCCCTGGCAAGTACTGATCACCACCCGAACGGCTCTTCGAGTGGAGGGGAAGCGACACTGGCTGCACGCACACCACTGTAAGAAGGTCTCCTCGACCCTGACCACGACGGAAAACGTCAGCACCCAAGAAGAACTGCTGAACAAAGACCGGCCATCATTGAACTGTTATCCTGATACCGAGGCACTCGAACTTGCAAAATTCTCTGATCCCACTGTGCCATCCAGGGAAGGGTATTTCCTGCGTCGAAAGGAGGGAGCTTCGGCTAAGTAGACCACAGACTAAGTTGAATCTCAGAACGGTAGCCTAACCACAACCAAGGGTTACCCGAAGAGAGGCTAAACGAAGTCAGCGGTTCTGCCCACTACCGAGCACCTTGAAGTTGATGGAAGAGCCAGATAAGAAGACGACGGAAGCAACAGGAAATACCCGTTATCGAAACCCAAAGACTGACAGTATACACAAATCGAAGACAATTGCTCTTTTCATTGTCCTCCTCTTTTGCCTCCTCCTCATGACTTCCTTCTGGATCATGGAAGAGAGCGCACCCGCTCATCAGATATTGCTGACCACTGCACAGCCAACCACTATGAAAGAACATCACCTGATCTCCCTTTCGCCTCAGCTCCGAGAAAGGCGTAAGGAGTTCTGGAACAATTCCTTCGTGCAACTGTTGCACCAACACAACCTTGCCGCCAACGCCACAAACTGCTGGATCTGCGGGTTGCTCCCGCATGCCACAGGACACTCCATCCCTTTCATCCCTTCCCCTTTCACGGTTCTTGCCTTGCCTGGTTGACCCTCTTGCAAGAGAGCTACAAGGACAACGCCACTTCTGGTCAAACAGTGTCACACTTCTACCACGGGTTCTGGCTGAACAAAACCGGAAAGACGTCTGCTCCCTTTTGTCCTTTGACCTCTGGCTCCTCCTTCCAGATGGACATCCCTAGCCAAGGAGCGAGTCGAAATGCAGGTGTTCCATAATCCAGCCAGACCCACCTTCTCCTACTTACGGAAACGAACAGCTGCCACTTTGACGGTGGCTCTGTCTGTTATCAATGTCACGGGCCTCGTGTGCCTCGAAGGCTTGGGAACACAACCGGTGGGTCACAGTTCCTGCCACATCACCAGAACATTGGACTCCATCGATCCCCCCTCCTTTGTTGCTTCTCCGAATATGTACTTTGTTTGTGGCACCAAAGCTTACACTTGGCTTCCAAAAAGTTGGGGGGGTACCTGCTACGTCGCCTTCATTCTCCCTCCAACGTACGTGGCCCCAGCCAACCATCACCGGCAGAAGCGTGCAAGAGACATTGAACAAGCCGACTCCACTGGAGCACAGTTCCTGGATGCAGTGAAGGGACTTGTTCCTCTGTGGGGCCCAATGGCAAACAGCCGCGCCATCCGACACCTGACCCAGGCAGTAGAAACGACCATGAACATCACGACTGGCATCCTCACTAACAATACGGCCGAGCTTCAGGCAGTCCGCCTGGTGGCTCTTCAGAACCGCCTTGTTCTAGATGTAGCTCTAGCTGACCGAGGAGGAGCATGCCGCATCATCGGATCCAGCAGATAACTCGCCCTCAGTCTACAAAGCAATCGAACACCTCCACAGACTTTCCTCAGAGGTTCACCAGGAACAGGAAGGATGGTCGCTTAGAAGCTGGTTTTGGGGCACTTTGAAGGACTGGGGATGGAGGTTATTCACATTTATATTGATACCGGTCGTGATACTATGTGGGTGTTGCCTAGGTATTCAATGTTTGCCACCTCTGTGTTCGCTCATTGTTAACTGCATGTGCCCTAAGACTTCGGACTTCAAAAGTGAACACATGAAAGCATTGTATGACCTCGAAATAAGAAATATAATGGGGATTGACGTAAATTAACAAGCTGGCTAGATATGTTGAAAAGGGAGGACTGTTAAAATCTAGATCGTGGCGTAAACATTATCGGCGCCATCTTGTCAGATCCATGCGTGCGCGTAAGCAGCAGCCATTTTTGGATGCCATGATCTCCCTGCCCACGGTCAATAGCCAGCCCCCCCCTCGCCCTCTCGCCTCTTAAACATCCCCCGCGCTCGGACAGCCCCCGATCTCTCCTGCCTGGGCCATAACACACCTCCAGCGCGACCCTGCCTCCGAGCCACATCCCGTGCCGAAACCCCCACACTCTTTCATCTCATCCATAAAACGGGTCCTTTGATAACCTCTTCCTCCTCGCCCGATTGTCCGGCCCGACCCCAGGCCATCACTTAGCCCAACAGATGCGGTTTATTGTCCCTACAGTAGGACCTCGCCTCACATCAAAGGAGCGGGGATTAATCGATGCCCTCACACCCCTAGATCCGATCGATCTCCTGCATTCCTGTTCCCAGCGGAATATCCAGCTGCGCGATAGCCATCATGCTGAGATTGGGGTGGGGACTCCTACTGTAGATATGTGTGGGAACGGGCCTGAACCGGGGATTCCAAAGACGCCTTTCTGTACTTCAAAGCATTACCAAGAATGTGTTGCATGTAATAAAGTAATAAACCAGTGTATAAGAGGCCAGGCCTCAGAAATGTCGAGAGAGCACCTCGAGAAGATACCCTGTTGTCTGATTTGACGTGTTCTGTTCCATCGGAAATAAACTCCTGTTTCCTGCCTTCCAGTCTCCAGCGCCTGCCTCTTTATTTGGTAATCGTGAGTTGGGTGAGAAGCGGCTAACGCCGGGCAAACCTAGAAAAGGGGTAAAAAGACTTGATCTGCCTGAACCCTTTTTCATCAATGTAGGCAAGAGACATTGCACCACTAAGGCTATGCAGCTCCAGTCAATGCCACATGGCTGTGGGCCCTACCTGATCACTGCTTCCGTCCTGCACTGGGTCAGCAGGAATCACAATTCAGATCAAGTCACGATTGCAGATTACACAGTCCAGTAGGCAAGAGACATCGCATCATCGCTGGCTGCACACACACTGAGCGCCACACATGCCACTAACTCCATGCAGCTCACGTCAATGCCACGTGGGTATGGGACTTTCCTGACCACTGCCTCCGGCCTACACTGTGCTCATAGGGCTCACAATTTAAATTCAGTCTTCATTCAGTCCAGTAGGCAACTAACTATAATGTCCCTGAAACCTACATATTTTGACAGTGTATTCCATAAATGTTTTGTTCAATACACCTACACAGCGGTCAGCAGAGCTCACAATTTAAATGGAGACATGATTTATTTATTGCAAAGTGAATTGTACTCTATGTACTCGAATTTTGTCAAGAGCTAGTGACTTAAATCATTACTTGATGTCTGTGCTGACTACTGCCTTCGATCTACACTGCGGATAGCAGGGCTCACAATTCACATCGAGTTGCGAATGTAGATGATGCAGTGTAGTAGGCTACAGGCATTGCTCCTCCACACCACGCATCATCGCTGGCTGCACACACGCTAAATGCTTCTGATGCCCCCATCTCAGTGCAGCACATCTCATGGACCCTTTATGATACAATGTTTTGTGTATAATTTCACACCTGCTGCCCCTGCCTTAATTATACCACATGTCATGGACCCTTTACGATAGAATTTTTTGTGTACTAATTCACATCTGCTGCCCTAAACTTAGTGCAGCACAAATCATTGACCCTTTATGATGGAATCTCTGTGTCTGATCCAATGATTACTGTTGTACTTGTTGCCAGCACCAACCATTCCCGGAGGGCTGGCTTACACTCACTCTACACGCATCCAGCACAGACGTCACTGGATATGTGAACCTGGCAAAAAAAAAGGAGTCGAGCGCACGTGCCCGTACCCAGTTCCACAATCTATCTAACTGGGTCCATGTGTTCATTATGTATGCATGATGCTGCCCCTGGGGCCTACCACACTACATTGTGCTGTGGACAGTGTATTCAACCATATTACCACTGACAGTGGGGGAAACTTCAATTATGTAACTTTGTCTCGGCCATTGTACAAGTACGTACATAGAGACTGGATCATTAGAGTACTGGAAGGAGAGTGGGCTGGTCTGGCATAAGCCAGGCCAGCCCACTCCGCTTACACTAACAGGAAAGGACAACAACGCTACATGGCCCAGGTTTTCATGGTAGTGAACTGCTGTTCACAACCTAGTTGTCAGTATGCCACAGGTACTCCCTCACGGCTAGTACACCCATCCAGCACAGGCATCACAGGACACGTGACCCTGCCAATAAAAAAGACCGGGTGCACATGCTCTACGCCATTTCAGAGTTGCTCGCACCGGATGCACTGCGGCTGGCACAGGCACACCAGCACGGGACGGAGACTTTAGGTCCACTGAGGTACGGTAACCGTAATTGCTGAGCGGAAGGGCAGCATGCGTTGATGGCCAATCCCGGCAGTCTAGACAGCTCAGGTTTTGTGTGCCCTGCTGGACCCCTGTGTAGGCCTGAGCCATCAAACAGCATAGGCCTACCGCCACGTGGCGTCGCCTCGCCTTGCTGTTCACAGAGTTAGTGGCACCACAAGGGCTGAGAGGGTGTCCAGCCTGCGATGAAAATTCGGGAGCACTAGTATGTCTTCTGCCATGGTGAAATCAAGAGCCAGCACCAAATGTGAGACCTGGTGGCCTGCGGAGCGGGGCTGCATGATATGCAGGGTGCCCTGTTTGGAAGCCCCTGGCTTGGGGCTTGTAGCGGCATGTGGTAGGCCCTCTTTTCTACACGCAGGTTGCTAAAGGTGAGCAGAGAGGCTTGTTTGCAAAGCTGCGGGCAGTCATCTCTGGGCAGTGGGAGTGGATGGGGTGCAGCAGCCTGGGTGCAGCAGACTGGGTGCGCAGCGGCAGGCCGTCATCTCTGGGCAGTCGGAGTTGATGGGGTTCAGTAGCCTGGGTGTGCAGCAGCGGAGAAACACCTCTTGGCAGTGGAAGTGGATAGAGTGCAGCAGCCTGGGTGCACAGTTGGGGCCAGACACCTCTGGGCAGTGGAAGTAGATGGGGTGCAGCAGCCTGGATGCACAAAGGCGGGACAGTGATTTAGGCATGCACAGTTGTATGTACTCTGGCATTACTGATTCCATACTATGTTTCAGATGAGTAAGCTTGAGGGCTCCACTATGTCCAGGCGGAAAGGTGAGCTTTGAGGGTTTTGTCCACAGTATGAGCACTAACTCTCCCACTCCATCTCTTCCTTTCTCTCCCTCATACTCTTTCTCTCTCTCTTCCTCTATCACTCTATCTCTTCCTCTCTCTCACACTGTTTCTTTCGTTCTCTCTCTCTTCCTCTCTCTCTCACTGTTTCTCTTTCTCTCTCTCACTCTTCCTCTGTTTATCCCTTCCTCTTTCTCACACTGTATCTCTTGTTCTCTCTCTCTCACTCTTTCTGTCTGTCTTCCTCTCACCCTCTTTCTTTCTCTCTCTCTTCCTCTGTCTTCCTCTTTCTCTCTTTCTCTCTCTTCTTTGATGGACGCATAACGCACAATCTTATCTTGCTGTTTGTCTAGCAGGCTGTGATTCACAGATTTTACGACCCCACCACACGGACCTCCCGCCACGAGGCAATGACTTCATTTCCACTGAGTTAGCGCCACCAGAGCTTAGCGATGATGCGTGGCCATTCTGGCAATCAACACCCACTTTGAATTGTGAGCATGGCTTGACCGCGTGGACGCAACGGCTGAGGAGGTTGCTTCAGCACGTGGTGGACGATCTTAGACACACGCCGGGGGTGGGGGGGAAGGTGAGCAGAGAGGATTGTTTCCGCAGCAGCAGGAAGTTACCGCTGGGCGGTGGGAAATGGAGAGTGTGCAGCAGCCTGGGTGCACAAGAGCTGGCAGACACCTCCGGGCAGAGGGAGTGGATGGGGTGCAGCAGTCAGGCAAGCAGGAACGGGCAGTCACCTCAGGGCAGAAACTTGCGAAGTGCTGTGTTAGCTTCTTTTTGCATGGGAACGCCTACTCTACATCTCATTAGCAATATTTGTCGAGGTCATCCATGAAGATGCTTTTTGAGGCTGCTATCACTGGTAAACTGGTGAAATGGGCTATTTGTTCGAGCTTTCGAATGGTGTATTAAATTTAGCACCATTTTGGTCGCGAGAAAGTGTTGTTAACTTGGCGATGTGTTGTTGAGAATATACCCCTCCGTGTTTGAAAGACTTAAGAAGTACTCAAGTGCCACGCTGAGAGCCGCGCACCCATCGCTTTCACACGGTGGCCATGCTGAGAGCCGTGCTAGAGTCCCGACTCCATTTTTTTTTTTTAAACTTCCACTTTCACTAAATTACATTCACCTTGGGGACCCCATCCCCCAAAGCACTGTGACATGTTTATTATTTTTTTTTTTAAAATGAGAAGAGGGCTGCATCGCCCCCCCCTCCCGTGGCCAATTCCGGGCCCCAAGGACCGCATCCCCCAAGGCTTGAACTCACCGTTGTGGGTGGAGCCCCAATGCCTCCATGGTCCCTCCGACTCCCCGCGTCCAGCCGGAGCGGGCATTGCTTTTCCACACGGGGAGCTGCTGACATGCAGCTCCACGTGTGGAAAAGCAATCAGCTTTGGATTTTGGAAGCAAGAGCAGGTTTACGAGCTCTCACTTCCAAAATCCAAAGCAAGTTTGTTATGACGGGCGGAAGCCCCGTGGCTCCCCCCGTCATAGCAAACAGCAGTGTCCCGGGGGTGGGCACCCCGGACACTGCAGGAGCCGGCCCTGAGTAGTGGCGGTCCCTAGGGCCATCATGGGCTCCAGGAGGGGGGCCGCGCGTCCACCTCCCAACATGAGTGAAGCCCTGGGGAGGTGGTGGTCCCCGGGGCTGCTGGGGCCCCAGGGGGCCGCCGCTAATATTTTTTGAGAAATGACCCCAGAACCTAACCCACCCGGGGGTCTCATTAAAATAAAACGCGCTTCATTGTTTTAAAAAAATGTCAACAAAATTTGCGATCCCAGCACCAATTGCACCAATTTAAAAACAAAATGCTTTTTTTTGGCCCTGGGGGTCCTTCTGGGACCCCCTGAGCAAGTCTAGTGGGTCAGGGTGTTCTACCCTGCCCCCTTCTCTTGTTTTATATCTTTGTTTCTCTGTTTTCTGGTGACTTGCTTCTACCGAGTCACAAGATGGCTGCCAACACTTCCTGGTTTGAGTGGTGACAGCCAATTAGAATGAAGCTCGTGAGCAGGAGGGGTTGTGACTCCACCGCATCCCTAGATATTGAAACTTTCATTTTTTTAATTTCTGAGCAACATCTGAATGGATTTACACCATTTAAAAAAAAGGTCACTTTCTGATCCAAGTACTACCTTTTTGCCAAATTTAGGATAATTCAGTTCAGCAGTTCGGGCTGTAGTCCAATTAACATTGGGAAAATGTGTTTTGCGACCCCCCTTTTTTCTCAGCCCCTTGTAGGCGAATCACCCCTAAACTTTCAGGATAAGAGCTGACCTGGGTAGACATTTATGTAGAAGAAGTACGCAAAGATTCGTCGAACGACGCAAAAGTTATTAGCAAATCAAAAAATGCTTTTCCTATGGAAACTAGGTTCTAACTAGAACTACCTACTGGTGACCGCCAGTAGGTAAAATATATATTGACACTCCATGCCAAATATTCACAAGCTGATGCACTCGCGGGGTGAGTTCATAGAATATTTTATTTGAACTCTGCCTCAAACACAAACAGATGCGTTTCAGCAGTCGCCTTCGTCAGTATCAGGCGCCCCAGAAACAGTCACTATTTCACATTCATCATGACAATAAAATATGGTATTGCATACCACGCTAAGATGGCATCATCTGTATCTTTGCGTAAGTCCATCTTTTGGTACATACGTTTGTGCATATTTGGCACGTATATACGAAGCGTCGATTTTAGCACGGGCACACCCCCGTATGAAAGAGGCACCTGCTCAAGAGTGTACAGAGTATGGTGTGAAAAGGACCTTGGAGATATATATATAGATATATATATATATATCATCCAGAGCGACCCAATCAGGGTGCACGATGGTGTTAATTAGGATGCTGCAGCCTCATGTTCCTTTAACCGTGACTGCCTCTGATGAAGAGTTAACCTCGAAACGCGTCAGGTGACGGTTTTGCTGTTAAAACGAAGTACGTTTCAACTTGCACCAATAAAGGCTTTTTAATGGGGAAAGAAGCGTCTGTGGTTTCGAGTGCGGCTCAATTTTTTGGATACCCCAACAAGCACGATGTTTTGGGCGGCGGTCCTGCCGTCAAGCTAGCACTACCCAAGAAGTTACGGGGCTCGATGTTGAACTACAGACTTGGATTGAGGCTGAAAGATACTCCGGGGCTCAATGCGAGCTTTCAATAGAATTTGAAAAAGGACAACCATCCAAGGGAAGTAAAGTTAAGACTGCATCATCCATAATGCAACGTGTTGCCTCATCCAGAGCGACCCAATCAGGGTGCACGATGGTGTTAATTAGGATGCTGCAGCCTCATGTTCCTTTAACTGTGACTGCCTCTGAAAAAGAGTTTACCTCTAAACGCGTCAGGTGACGGTTTTGCTGTTAAAACGAAGTATGTTTCAACTTGCACCAATAAAGGCGTTTTAATGGGGAAAGAAGCGTCTGTGGTTTCGAGTGCGGCTCAATTTTTGGAATACCCCAACGAGCACGATGTTTTGGGCAGCTGTCCTGCCGTCGAGCTAGCACCACCCAAGAAGTATGGGGCTACGGAGCCCGATGTCACGGGGCTCGATGTTGAACTACAGACTTGGATTGAGGCTGAAAGATACTCTGTGGCTCAATGCGAGCTTTCAATAGAATTTGCAAAAGAACAACCATCCAAGGGAAGTAAAGTTAAGACTGCATCATCCATAATGCAGCGTGTTGCCTCATCCAGAAGGACCCAATCAGGGTGCATGTTGGTGTTAATTAGGATGCTGCAGCCTCATGTTCCTTTAACCGTCAGGTGACGGTTTTGCTGTTAAAACGAAGATCGTTTCAACTTGCACCAATAAAGGCTTTTTAATGGGGAAAGAAGCGTCTGTGGTTTCGAGTGCGGCTCAATTTTTTAGATACCCCAACGAGCACGACATATATATATATATATATATATATATCCGATCAACACTCCTACTAGTCGGCAATGGAAACCAACTAACCACACGTAGGTACAGACCACAAGACAGAGCTGATTTACTTCAGAAGAGGTTTAATGTTCATCTGTCCCCAGCATGACGCGTTTCGGCTGCGCCACGGCAGCCTTGATCACATGACCTCCAGAACCAATAAGTGCATTATATACTGTGTGTGTCCCACTTTCAGAAACGTCAGCAGTGCATAGATATAGAGAAAATACTAAACGAAAGGAGATGTTGTTTCAAACCACATACTTAACAGTCTAAATACAGAAGGAACAGGTAAAATGAAATAATCATACATTTTACACAATATGTCACTCAAGCTGTTTGCCTCATGGTTTTTAGTAAAAAACTAAAAAATATATATATAATATATATATATATATATATATACACAGCCATTAATTCTTCTTTCTCCTATTAGTCAGCGGTGAGCATAAGATAACTCCTCATAATCTGACTAATCAAATAATCACAAACCTGCAAACGTATCAAAAATACGGACAAGTGCTCATGTTTTAACTACATAAAGTGCTGAATTAGTGCGCAAAGTGCTTTTTAGTGAGTTTAAAATCAAAAAATGTAGTTTCATATGAATAAGGGAGTACATTAGTGATGGCACACTAAATAAAACCTCTATTTATGAAGAGTTATATGCCAGCACTACGACAGAAGCAATGGTACTATGATTAAATCACAGCAAAAACCTGATCAGATCACAGTCAAAAGCTGAACATTGTGTCATAGTGCCCTTATTTTTATACAAAAAACAACCTCAAGAATACAGCCAAATTCAAAAACCATACTTCTTATTGTCTCATGAAACGACCCTGGGATGATGCAGGGGATGTATAGAAAATCAAAAACATTCATAAATGCTGAATACAGATGTAAACTTGAAATTCAATGACCAAGCCATTTGGACAAACCCTTACCTAACTTCCTGAACTATTAGAACATTACTGGATGATAACAAGTCAGTAGGTTGTCCCAAATTTATGTTGATCAACCCAGTTATAGGAAGCAGTGGAGATCTTCTCCTGTATTTAATCCATTAGGGATCCTGGTATCTAACAGCAGAATGTATTTACTTTCAAGCTGTCTTAAAACCTTCTCCCTATTGCCCCCCCTGATGTTCTTGGGCACAGCATCGATGATAAAATACCTCAGGTCATTGAGATTTTTATTATGAATTATTTCAAAGTGCCGGGCGACAGGGTAGTTAACATCAGAATTTACCACAGCACGGAGATGCTGAAGGATGCGATTGAAGGCCTGTAGTTTGGTGCTCCCAACGTACCTGAGTCCACAGGTACATTGGAGCACATAAACCGCAAACTCAGTGCGGCAGGTGAAGTGTTCCTTGATCTTAATAGGATTGGGATCAAAAGCCGACAGATACTCACTGGTATTTACGCCGAACTTGCAGGCTCTGCACGAGATGCATTTAAAAAAGCCACACTTATTGAAAATCCGATGAGGTTTAATTACCACCTCAGGGCTGGATTTGACCAAAACGTCCCTCATGGACGGGGCTCTCCTAAAGACGACTGAAGGCTCTTCTGATACTAGTGGAGCTAAGCTTATATCAGTTCTTAAAAGTGGCAAATGCTTCTTCAGAATCCCCCTCACCTTTTTATGATCATCATTGAATGTGGTAATTAGACTGATGTCCCTACTCACTATCTCAACCTCCATGTTATCTGGGCTTACAGTGACATCAGTATTGATTGAGGAGAGATAAACCTCCCTATCCAAACAGTTAGCATTCTCCTTGGCATTTAGCAACAGGGAAGTGTCATACCCTCTAGCCTGAAATCTGATAAAGGCCTCATTCTGGCAGCACTCAAGATCTGCTGCTGTGCTACAAATCCTCCTCATCCTTAAAAACTCCCCGTAGGGGATGCTTCTAATCAGATGGTTTGGATGGGAGCTACTGGCGTGCAAAATAGCATTGCCCGCTGTGGTTTTCCTGTACAGGCGGGTATGCAGACTCCCCTCCCCTATGTAGATTTCCACATAGAGAAATTGAATAAGATATGTACTAATCTGGGAGGTGAAACATAAATTAAGACTGTTGCAATTGATCTTATCGACAAATTCATTCGCTGATTCCACTGAACCCCTCCAAATCATGCAGATGTCATCAATAAATCTCCAATAATGTATCATACAATTGGGGAAAAATTCATCGAGTGTTCTCTTGAGGACATGCTCCTCCCACCACCCTACATGTAAACATGCATAGGTGGGAGAGAAGCATGCCCCCATTGCCACTCCTCTCAACTGTTGATACACCTCCCTGTTATACAGAAAGAAATTGTTGTTAAGACACAGTTCTAACATTTTCAACAACATAGTACTGTGTTGACTGTAAGAAATACTGCGTTTACTCAAATAGTATCTAACTGCATTCAGTCCATCCACGTGAGAGATACTGGTGTACAGTGAATTAATGTCTAAGGCAATGAGTACATAATCACTCTCCCAATTGATGCCATTGATTTTAGACAGAAAATGACCAGTGTCCTTAATGAAAAATGGCAAGTCCACACATATTCATGCAGGAATTCATCCACATATCTAGAAATAGATTCTAACAAACTTCCCTGGGCAGAGATGATTGGTCGCCCTGGCACTGGAGATATTTGTTTGTGGATCTTCGGAATTAGATAGAAGAAGGGTGTAACAGGGAATTCGTTCTTTAGGAAAGCATGTTCTTGCTTGCTCAATAAGCCCATTTGTCTCCACTGATTTAAGTCCTTGTGGGTTTTGTCTTTTAAGCACTTAAGGTCATTAAAACTGCCCTTTTATAGCATGTAATGTCACTTAAATGCTTTTCTGCTTCCGCCATGTAGAGACCACGAGGGCAGATGACAGTGTTTCCTCCCTTATCAGCTTTGTTGATAATCAGGTTAGAATCACTCCTTAGTTTTTTCATCAAAATACGGTATTGTTTTTCCATATATTTGAATCTCTTTTTTCTGCGAGTGATGCTATATTGTAGTCCTTTCAAATCTTCAACCACTATGTCACCAAAAGCATCGATGTTATCATGTTATGTTGGCATTATTGGATAGAATGTGGATGGAGGTTTAAAATTAGTCACACATGGAAGATTCATAGAAATCCCCCCAACAGCCAAATTTTGCTGGGTGGTTCCAGGTTCAAAAACTTCCTCTCGTGCCAATTCATTTGCCACACGGAGAGCCTTAATGTCCGCAATCTGAAACAGGCTCGAAGGTCGGGTGTTCTTAAAATATTAGATGCCCGAACCTGGGAGTTGTTTAACTTAAAATGTTTCTTTAATTTAAGTTTGCGGATGAACTTGAACACATCTATGCGAGTTTGCACATAGTTGAATGAGTTACTAGGACAGAAGGACAACCCTAATGAGAGAAGCGGCATTTCTGCTTTAGTCAAGGTAGTGTCAGATAAATTGATAACTGTATCGTCTTGTGAATCAGATGCTTTTGATTCGCTCGAGATTAATGATGGAACCTGGTCATACTTGCCCACTAAGTTATTGTTGGTTGAACTTGCTGCTGCTGTTACCATTTCTTCCCTTTCCCTCTGCCTCTCTTTACAAAGCCTCTGCCTCCTCAGTTTCCTCCATGAACTGCGCTTTTTGTTTGCTGTTCTTCGTTTAATTTCCGCTGTTGGCGAGTCAGCGGTCGCAGTGTTTTGTATCTGTCCTCTACGAGAAAACCCAATTCTTCAGAGGGTGGGTATTTAGTGGGTACTTTTCCTAGGTTTGATCCACCTGCTGCTCCTTCATCAGAATCACAGATACTAGCTACTGAGTTCAATTCCGTTTCCGACACTTCCGTTCTTTGATCACTTCCAACAGTGGGGACCACATTTTTAGCTACCAATGCCTGTCTCTTTGCGTTGTCAAATTTGCGCGCGAACGTGAAAATCCTTCCCGTTTCATAGTCGTTTTTGTCACGCGCAAACTTGTGTTGTTTGCGAATGCTGATGGTCTCCTGGTGCTTTGCCAATCTAGCCTCGATTTCTTCTCTTTGTTTTTTGATGAACTCCTTATCGCCTTCATTTTCCAAGTCCTTATTTAAATCTTCAATTTCTTTAAGAATCTCAATGCGGTCTATTTCTGCATACTTTATCAGTAGACAAAACATATTCATGGACGTGTCTAAGTTCAAAGTAGCCCATTCCTTCAAGAGTAGGGGGTTAGGATTTTCAAAAGAAGGCGCAATAAGCACCCTCAATCCCCTTGGAACTCGCCCCACATCTCTGTATTTCTGCAAAGACCGGTGCTCCCACCACTTGGTGGTTTCAGTTCTCAACAATTTCTCCAGGCGTTTCATTTTACTTTTGAGATCGGTTGTTCTTTCATTTGACTTGGTAGTGTCGTTTCTGGTCTTTAAAGCCGGCAAATTTACAAACATTGCTTCTGCCAATGCCTCCCGGTTCTTTAGAGCCTCTGCTGGCGTGGACATTCTGAGCGAACAATAAACTTAATTCTCTTTACCAGGAAATCGGAAATACGACTCCAAGTAGTTACTGTGAATAATAGCGCTTGAATCCTCTCTCCCGCACAATGGTGTGCCCTCAAATCTGCAACAGCAGACACAGTCGGCTTACCCGTTAGTGACTTCACGGTGCTCCGTAGACGTCCTCCGACTTCTCCAATGCTCCATATCAGAAACTTTCAAGCACTCCGGCACGCTGCTGTATGAATCACCGGTGCGGGGGACTGTATGCTTTTTTTACTCCTTCCGGGTTACTGAGTGCTCCGCTTCCGCGTTCGACCGCATAACACAGCAGCCCAAAAATTGAGAGGAGGGTCCGTAGAGGCGGCAACGGCCGTTAAACCGCCAAATAGAAATCCGATCAACCCTCCTACTAGTCGGCAATGGAAACCAACTAACCACACGTAGGTACAGACCACAAGACAGCGCTGATTTACTTCAGAAGACGTTTAATGTTCATCTGTCCCCAGCATGACGCGTTTCGGCTGCGCCACGGCAGCCTTGATCACATGACCTCCAGAACCAATAAGTGCATTATATACTGTGTGTGTCCCACTTTCAGAAACGTCAGCAGTGCATAGATATAGAGAAAATACTAAACGAAAGGAGATGTTGTTTGAAACCACATACTTAACAGTCTAAATACAGAAGGAACAGGTAAAATGAAATAATCATAAATTTTACACAATATGTCACTCAAGCTGTTTGCCTCATGGTTTTTAGTAAAAAAACTAAAAAATATATATATAATATATATATATATATATATATATATATATACACAGCCATTAATCCTTCTTTCTCCTATTAGTCAGCGGTGAGCATAAGATAACTCCTCATAATCTGACTAATCAAATAATCACAAACCTGCAAACGTATCAAAAATACGGACAAGTGCTCATGTTTTAACTACATAAAGTGCTGAATTAGTGCGCAAAGTGCTTTTTAGTGAGTTTAAAATCAAAAAATGTAGTTTCATATGAATAAGGGAGTACATTAGTGATGGCACACTAAATAAAACATCTATTTATGAAGAGTTACATGCCAGCACTACGACAGAAGCAATGGTACTATGATTAAATCACAGCAAAAACCTGATCAGGTCACGGTTTTTCCAAGTCAAAAGCTTTCATAAATTCATTTCGCCATCGCCAGACGCGTTTCAGGATGAGAGATCCTTTCTTCAGTGGCGCAGGTAAAGGACTTCAAACAGCGCAGTTCGTTGCACACCTATCAATTATAAACACCTGCCCCAGTGGGCGGGGCCAACAGATGGCCTTCTGGGAGTTGTAGTGTGCTCACGGTACTTCCCTCGTGGGCGCGCTGACAAAGTCTTGCAATAAAGTTCCAATAAAAGATGCCAAGTCTTGATAGGGACCTGCCCTGCTTTATGGGTGCAAAATAGGAGCAATTGTCGTCCGACACCACCCTGCAATGACGCCAGATTGCCTCTGGCACGTTTGCAGAGGGGGAACTACTTCCCCTTGCATAGTGGGGGTCCCTGGGAGCCAACTAGCCCACCAGGAACCTCCAGTATGCGCCAGTGGGCTGCGTTGCAGAGAGGTGTAATGAGGCAACGCCCCTTTTTACACCTCTCTGCAACGCAACCCGCTGGCACATTTTCAAAGGAGGAATTAACTCCCCTTGCATACTGGGAGTCCCTGGGGGCCAACTAGCCCACCAGGAACCTCCAGTATGCCCCAGGGGCCTGCGCTGCAGAGAGGTGTAATGAAGCCATGCCCCTTTTTACAACTCTCTGCAACCCATACCCCCTGGCACGTTTCCACAGGGAGAACTAATCCCCCTTGCATACTGGGGTCCCTGGGGGCCAACTAGCCCACCAGGAACCTCCAGTGTGCGCCAGGGGGCTGCATTGCAGAGAGGTGTAATGAGGCAACGGCCCTTTTTACACCTCTCTGCAAAGCAGACCCTGGGGCATTTAAAGAGGGGGAACTAATTCCCCTTGCATACAGGAGGTCCCTGGGGGCCAACTAGCCCACCAGGCACCTCCTGTATGCGCTCGGGAAGGTACAGAGTACCATACAGAGTACTGTACAGAGTACTGTACTTCGTACCCCGTGATTTTTAAATGGCTGCCAACACTTCCTGGTTTGGAGTGTTGACAGACAGTTGACATCCAATCAGCATGCAGCTCGTGCTTGGGAAGATAAGCGCACTGTACAGAGCACAGTACAGAGTACGGTAAGCTCCTTTAGATATACTTATGATTTTACTTATGCTTTTCTCAGGAACTACTGAACGGATTTACACCATTCAACAAAAGGCGTGATCTGCGAACAGAACTCTACCTTTTTGCTAAATTTGGTGTAATTCCGTTCAGCCGTTCGGGCTGTAGCCCTGGCTAAAGGTCCTATGGAAAATTGCATGGGGAAAACACGTTTTGGGCCCCCCCTTTTTTCTCGAACCCTGCTTTACGAATCACCCCCAAACTTTCAGGGAAGGAGCAGAGCGGACAGGCCATTTTCTTGGAGAAATTTGCGAAGATTCGTCCACCGGCGCCAAAGTTATTCCACATAGAATGTTGCAGATTTCCTATGGAAAGTAGGTCCTAACTATAACTACCTACTGGCGACTGCCAGTAGGTAATTTATATGGATCGGCATCCACAACAGGTGATTTACAGCACTTCTTTTAATCTATAACATCCCGCTCATGTGGGCGTGGCCACCTGTATGGCATGCTGGAAGTTGAAGGGCTCGTTTCTTGCTTGCCTTGTGCCACTTGGCAATCATTTCGTGATATTCCACTATACTTTTGTTATAGATCTGATCGCTTACTCTGTTACATCCTACTTAAGGAAATAATGACATACTGAAAACTTTTAGACGAACATTTGAACTCACCAACAAACTTTGAAACTATGCTTGTATGTGGGACTCCATATCCCAGGTGGCATTGAGAAAACTTGCACCCCAGACACGCCCAATAAAGGCGGGGCAATGTAAAAATAAAAACCAACAATTTCATACAAGCCTCAAATGTCGTTTTATCAGCAGCCCCAAGGAAGAGGTGGTGACACTTTGAAACGCGTTGGCATATAAAACAATGGTGAAGTAAGAAGGCAGGCTGCAAGTAATGGCTGGAAGGTTGGAGCGCTGTTGTGTGCGCTCTCGAATGCTTCAGGTCAATTTGATGAGAATCTAATTACACGGCAGCCTGGTCGTGGAGAGCTGCACCATCAGTTACCGGTTTAAAAACGCCAACGGTGAGTTGAGACTGTGATTCTGAACCATCAGGATTACCGGCACAGCGTTCTGCATGTAAATGAGCCTGCCCGAACATTTCACATCCTACTTAAGGAAATAATGACATACTGAAAACTTTTAGACGAACATTTGAACTCACCAACAAACTTTGAAACTATGCTTGTATGTGGGACTCCATATCCCAGGTGGCATTGAGAAAACTTGCACCCCAGACACGCCCAATGAAGGTGGGGCAATGTAAAAATAAAAACCAACAATTTCATACAAGCCTCAAATGTCGTTTTATCAGCAGCCCCGAGGACGAGGTGGTGACACTTTGAAACGCGTTGGCATATAAAACAAAGGTGAAGCAAGAAGGCAGGCTGCAAGTAATGGCTGGAAGGTTAGAGCGCTGTTGTGTGCGCTCTTGAATGCTTCTGGGCAATTTGATGAGAATCTAATTACACGACAGCCTGGTCGTGGAGAGCTGCACCATCACTTCCCGGTTTGAAAACGCCAACGGTGAGTTGAGACTGTGATTCTGAACCATCAGGATTACTGGCACAGCGATCTGCATGTAAATGAGCCTGCCCGAACATTTCACATCCTACTTAAGGAAATAATGACATACTGAAAACTTTTAGACGAACATTTGAACTCACCAACAAACTTTGAAACTATGCTTGTATGTGGGACTCCATATCCCAGGTGGCATTGAGAAAACTTGCACCCCAGACACGCCCAATGAAGGTGGGGCAATGTAAAAATAAAAACCAACAATTTCATACAAGCCTCAAATGTCGTTTTATCAGCAGCCCCGAGGACGAGGTGGTGACACTTTGAAACGCGTTGGCATATAAAACAAAGGTGAAGCAAGAAGGCAGGCTGCAAGTAATGGCTGGAAGGTTAGAGCGCTGTTGTGTGCGCTCTTGAATGCTTCTGGGCAATTTGATGAGAATCTAATTACACGACAGCCTGGTCGTGGAGAGCTGCACCATCACTTCCCGGTTTGAAAACGCCAACGGTGAGTTGAGACTGTGATTCTGAACCATCAGGATTACTGGCACAGCGATCTGCATGTAAATGAGCCTGCCCGAACATTTCACATCCTACTTAAGGAAATAATGACATACTGAAAACTTTTAGACGAACATTTGAACTCACCAACAAACTTTGAAACTATGCTTGTATGTGGGACTCCATATCCCAGGTGGCATTGAGAACACTTGCACCCCAGACACGTCCAATGAAGGCGGGGCAATGTAAAAATAAAAACCAACAATTTCATACAAGCCTCAAATGTCGTTTTATCAGCAGCCCCGAGGACGAGGTGGTGACACTTTGAAACGCGTTGGCATATAAAACAAAGGTGAAGAAAGAAGGCAGGCTGCAAGTAATGGCTGGAAGGTTAGAGCGCTGTTGTGTGCACTCTCGAATGCTTCAGGGCAATTTGATGAGAATCTAATTACACGGCAGCCTGGTCATGGAGAGCTGCACCATCAGTTACCGGTTTGAAAACGCCAACGGTGAGTTGAGACTGTGATTCTGAACCATCAGGATTACCGGCACAGCGTTCTGCATGTAAATGAGCCTGCCCGAACATTTCACATCCTACTTAAGGAAATAATGACATACTGAAAACTTTTAGACGAACATTTGAACTCACCAACAAACTTTGAAACTATGCTTGTAGGCTGGAAGGTTAGAGCGCTGTTGTGTGCGCTCTCGAATGCTTCAGGACAATTTGATGAGAATATATATATATATATATATATATATATATATATATATATATATATATATATATATATATATATATATATATATATATATATATATATATATATATATATAATTTACAAAAAGGGGGTGGTGATGGACAGAGTATCTGAGTTAATCAGAACACTCCTACCCAGTCAACAGATCAGGGCTTGATCCATCACCGTTTTTTAGCTCACTGCACCATCCCAGTTCAGAACCTGGCTATATGCAAATTAGTCTGTCCCTGGCCCAGTGCATCATGGGAACAGGGCAGACCAAACTACCAAGCCAATTCTTCACTGGAAAGGAAACAAGCTTCCGGGTGTTTTTTTTTTGTTTTTTTTTGCATTACAGCCGTCTTCGGCCCGGCTTGCTTGAATCCTGATGGTGCAATGAGCAAGGGACTCATGTCTGAGCATACCCTTCCACACTCATGGTGGCCAAAATAATTTACAAAAAGGGGGTGGTGATGGACAGAGTATCTGAGTTAATCAGAACACTCCTACCCAGTCAACAGATCAGGGCTTGATCCATCACCGTTTTTTAGCTCACTGCACCATCCCAGTTCAGAACCTGGCTATATGCAAATTAGTCTGTCCCTGGCCCAGTGCATCATGGGAACAGGGCAGACCAAACTACCAAGCCAATTCTTCACTGGAAAGGAAACAAGCTTCCGGGTTTTTTTTTGGCATTACAGCCGTCTTCGGCCCGGCTTGCTTGAATCCTGATGGTGCAATGAGCAAGGGGCTCATGTCTGAGCATACCCTTCCACACTCATTGATTCAAGCAAGCCGGGCCGAAGACGCCTGAAATGGCAGAAACCGGTCCCCGGAAGCTTGTTTCCTTCCCAGTGTAAGAATTGGCTTTTGTAGTCTGGTCTGCCCTGTTCCCATGATGCACTGGTCCAGGGACAGACTAATTTGCATACAGCCAGGTTCTGAAACTGGGATGGTGCAATGAGCTAAAAAACGGTGTTGGATCTAGCCCTGATCTCTTGACTGGGTGAGAGTACTCTGCTTAATTCAGAGACTCTGTCCATCACCACCCCTTGTTGTAAATAATTTTGTCCACGCTAAGCGTGGAAGGGTATACTCAGATGTGAGTCCCTTGCTCATTGCACCATCAGGATTCAAGCAAGCCGGGCCGAAGACGCCTGAAATGGCAGAAACCGGTCCCCGGAAGCTTGTTTCCTTCCCAGTGTAAGAATTGGCTTTTGTAGTCTGGTCTGCCCTGTTCCCATGATGCACTGGGCCAGGGACAGACTAATTTGCATACAGCCAGGTTCTGAAACTGGGATGGTGCAATGAGCTAAAAAACAGTGTTGGATCTAGCCCTGATCTCTTGACTGGGTGAGAATACTCTGCTTAATTCAGAGACTCTGTCCATCACCACCCCTTGTTGTAAATAATTTTGTCCACCCTAAGCGTGGAAGGGTATACTCAGTTGTGAGTCCCTTGCTCATTGCACCATCAGGATTCAAGCAAGCCGGGCCGAAGACGCCTGAAATGGCAGAAACCGGTCCCCGGAAGCTTGTTTCCTTCCCAGTGTAAGAATTGGCTTTTGTAGTCTGGTCTGCCCTGTTCCCATGATGCACTGGGCCAGGGACAGACTAATTTGCATACAGCCAGGTTCTGAAACTGGGATGGTGCATTGAGCTAAAAAAACGGTGTTGGATCTAGCCCTGATCTCTTGACTGGGTGAGAGTACTCTGCTTAATTCAGAGACTCTGTCCATCACCACCCCTTGTTGTAAATAATTTTGTCCACCCTAAGCGTGGAAGGGTATACTCAGATGTGAGTCCCTTGCTCATTGCACCATCAGGATTCAAGCAAGCCGGGCCGAAGACGCCTGAAATGGCAGAAACCGGTCCCCGGAAGCTTGTTTCCTTCCCAGTGTAAGAATTGGCTTTTGTAGTCTGGTCTGCCCTGTTCCCATGATGCACTGGGCCAGGGACAGACTAATTTGCATACAGCCAGGTTCTGAAACTGGGATGGTGCAATGAGCTAAAAAACGGTGTTGGATCTAGCCCTGATCTCTTGACTGGGTGAGAGTACTCTGCTTAATTCAGAGACTCTGTCCATCACCACCCCTTGTTGTAAATAATTTTGTCCACCCTAAGCGTGGAAGGGTATACTCAGATGTGAGTCCCTTGCTCATTGCACCATCAGGATTCAAGCAAGCCGGGCCGAAGACGCCTGAAATGGCAGAAACCGGTCCCCGGAAGCTTGTTTCCTTCCCAGTGTAAGAATTGGCTTTTGTAGTCTGGTCTGCCCTGTTCCCATGATGCACTGGGCCAGGGACAGACTAATTTGCATACAGCCAGGTTCTGAAACTGGGATGGTGCAATGAGCTAAAAAACGGTGTTGGATCTAGCCCTGATCTCTTGACTGGGTGAGAGTACTCTGCTTAATTCAGAGACTCTGTCCATCACCACCCCTTGTTGTAAATAATTTTGTCCACCCTAAGCGTGGAAGGGTATACTCAGATGTGAGTCCCTTGCTCATTGCACCTTCAGGATTCAAGCAAGCCGGGCCGAAGACGCCTGAAATGGCAGAAACCGGTCCCCGGAAGCTTGTTTCCTTCCCAGTGTAAGAATTGGCTTTTGTAGTCTGTTCTGCCCTGTTCCCATGATGCACTGGGCCAGGGACAGACTAATTTGCATACAGCCAGGTTCTGAAACTGGGATGGTGCAATGAGCTAAAAAACGGTGTTGGATCTAGCCCTGATCTCTTGACTGGGTGAGAGTACTCTGCTTAATTCAGAGACTCTGTCCATCACCACCCCTTGTTGTAAATATATATATATATATATATATACATAATTATATTCTAAACTATCAAGCTATATATCAACATTTATAAATAAAACCTAATTAGCGGTTACAAGGACTTAACTGATAAAAAATATTCAAATTAAAACTAAACTTACCAATAAAATCAAACTATGAACAACCTTATCTAATAAAATCAGAAAAATAATTTGAAATCGACATTGTATTCGGTCGGTCAGAAACTCATGATGCAGTTCCGACCGACGACACGGATACTCCAAGAGCCAGTCGGAACCGATTTGGAATGACCGCGCAGTTTACTTTCAGAGAGCAAACATCGTAATCGGTTGGGTGGAATGTAAACCGACTGAGTCGTTCATAAGGGTTCAGTCGCGGTCTAGGGAATTCTGTCTGTCGGCCGTAGGCTTTCCACCCGACATCGTAATGAGGCCGTAAATACTTAAGAAGAAATATACACATCTCAAAAACTAGCCAACCAAGTAAGTAAAATGTATATTTAAATATAATTCTCCAATAAGCTTAAAGATTTAAAATAGCAAATAATTAATAAAAGACTTTCCAATGTCTATCTCTTTAAATGTAATTCCTAAAAGAAAACAGTACGACTTCGAAAAGTGATAACTTGGCAGAAGAAAATATCTATCACAAAACAGAATAAAAAATATCACAAAGTATACAAATTGTAATATAAACACACCACAATATTGAGTAAAAATAAACATAACAAACTCTAATTCTATAGACTACTAACAAATAAACATTAAAAATTAAAATTGCATTTTTATTCCTGCCAATAGAAAGGAAACACCTGCTCCACATTGCAACACCCCAACGGAAAATCTGCAAAACAGTCTGAAACAGCCTAAAAGAATATACACTTAAGTATAAAAAATAAATGTAGTTGCATAACTGTAAATATAAATAACAAAGGTATAAACTTTTTTTTTTAAATATTTATTTTTACTATTTCTCTACTTTCAGATATAATGACACAGCAAGTCAAATATATAATTTCCCAGACTATGTCACATGGGTTACACCTACAACCAAGAAAGTGCATCAACAGTAAATGTGATGTTAAAAAGTACCAAATATTAATCTTCTGAAAGCTATGGGAGTGCCACTACAAAGGGGATGTTGTAATTAATGCAAGAGAACATAATCACCCCTGTATGTGACAGAAATGGAAGTAAGGAAGGTATTGAAGGATATAAACAATGCAAGCAGTCGCTCCTAGGAACCCACAACCAAAATCCTTAAAGATATTCTGCCTGTGTACTTCACAGTTCGACCACCACCTATACCCAATTTAAAACATGTAATTTCACAAACTGAAATTGTCACCAAGACATAGACATACCTGAACATTTCACAATGACACTTAATTAGAATACCTTCATTGTATTGGGCAATCTAAACAATGAAAAAAAATACTTACTAAAGCAAATAACTTACTAAAACTAAGCCACTGTTGAACCTGGATGATGGATCGGACCTTCAAAATGTATACCAAACAATCCACTGAGATATACACCAAACATAGTGAATACCAAAACACAAATATTCCTTTTATATATGTCCTACAACCAAATAAATAAAGCAGCACTTACTACACATTCATAAACCGCATTAAATATAAAACAAATAACTACTACTGACTCAAAATAATCATACCCTTTGAACAAGCCAGACAATTTAAAAAACCTACCTGCACACATCGATACTAGGCCGTTACTATTATTTCAATCAAAGCATGTGGAAAAACCTCCAACAATTTGTAGTGCAGAATATGCTACAAACAGCCAATTTACCTGTGAAATACAAAAAACAACAGCACTGGTCTATGTCCCTGTCACAGAAGCAGCTAACCACTATAATTCACTAATATAATGGGCTTTCTACCAACAAAATGAAGGCAAACTAAGCTCGCTAATGGGTTATTTCTAAGACTCCTGGGTCAGTGGACTGCACTGCTCTGCACGCAGACAGCAACCCAAATTCCTTGGTGGAATGTCTAAGGTCCTTATTATTATGGTCACCTACAGTTGGTCCATGCAGTTTAAATCAGTTGCCTCCCACGCACTAAGCAGACATGGTGTGTGTGTAGGATGAAGCATCTCTCCACAAACTTTCTTCATTCGCGATATCACAACTGCCCAGCAGAGTTTAATTACCGGACAGTCCCACAGTATATGATAGAATGCACCATCTTGACCAGAGAGCCTCCCACATCTAGCGTTTACTGTTCATCCCAATTTCAATAAGGCACCACATGAAAAATAGGATCAGTGTAAAACCCTAAGCTGTATGAATCTAAGGAGCTGATTACGATGCACTTAGAAAAAGGCTCAGATTGTTGGTTGGAGCCATATCTAACACAAATCGTAATCAGTTGGTCGGATTTCTTTCTGACTGACCCATTTTGATGGTGTCGGTCGGAAAGGAATCCGACCGGTCATTCCGACCGGTCTTCCGATTGGCTCGGAGAGCCTGTCCGCCAGTCGCAATGACTTCATCAATCCCAAGGGCGGTTCTTTCCGCCCCATGGATTACAGTGTCGAATTCCAACAGCCTTTCTGTGCTGGCCTTTTTGACACAGAAAGCCTGACGGCAGTTGACCTTTGGGGCCTATCATGGGGTGCTGGGATGAACTGCACCACTTTGTTTTACAATGAGAGCATTCATTCTGGTCGGAATGCAGGCTCCCATTGTAAAGAATACGAGTGCGTCCGAACACTGTTCAGTCGCATCCTAATTTGTTAGTTGGGCTGTCCCACGACCAAAATGAGGTCCAGCAGATATAAGTCTGCCCAACATCATAATTAGGCCCTAAGTCGTGATGTGATGGTCGCTTCCCGGGGGAAGGAAAGTGCCTCTTGCTTCAATATATATATTATTTACATTAAAAATGTAACCCTGACCAACCAAAAACCTCAAAAAATAAACTCAATCCATCACATAATAATTACACACACTATAAAATATAACATTTCCCAAACCCTAAAAAGAAAAGCTGTATACATTTCTGTTCAGTAGCTTCAGTTGGTTGAAAGCTTTTATTCGATATGCAAGATATCTTGAAAGCATACATACATATAAAAACAGCATTTCAAAGACAGTAAAATAGATATGTCAACATTATGATACTAAGACAATAAAATAGGATGAAACCCTAAATAAATTAGCTAGAAAGTGAATTGAATTGAAATTGACAGTCTCTTGCAGCGAATCAACCATGAGCGTTTTAAAAATTTGGAAACACCGCAAACAATTGGAGGGGCGGTATCAGTCAATAAAATACGTAGTGCAACCAGATGCCTACGTGTTACCAAGTGTCTAAAGAGAGGTTTAAGCCAAAACCGCCTAGGATTAATGTAGTCCGGGCACTCAAAGAAAATGTGTGCTACTGTTTCTGGCTTAGATTGACAGAGGGCACAGAAGGGCGATAGATAAACACCGGATTTCCATTTTGAGACAAAGGCCCCGATCGGGAGGGTGCCTACCCTAAACTTGAAGTACAGTGCCCTATCAACTGGCAAGGTGATTAAGTCCAGGTGGGGTTCGTAGGCTACCACATCTTTTATTTCCAAAAATGCTGCAGTCATATTACAATGGTTTTGATTCCTGATAAGTTTGCCAGAGACCCAGTCCCAGTAAAGTTTTTTGAGGTCAGCCTTTGGTGGAGCAGATTTTGTGGACCAACAGTCCCCCAGGCCCAGCTCTCCCAAAAGATTTTTGGTGTCCCTCAGCCACTTGATCTTGGCCCAGCCTCCCATGCTCATTACCTCTGCCAAGCTGTCGGCATACGGTTTTAACTCCGGGACCCTCCATATACGGGACCACAGAAGCAATGGTCGAAGGCGAGCCTGATCTTTAATGCTCTCACAGCCCTCATCCAAGAGCACCGGGACTGTCGGGGTGCTCGAGGGGAGGGCTAGGAGGTCCTTCAGAAACTTGTTCTCAGCCCTGGATAGGGAATCTAGATTACAGTGGCCCCACAGCTCGGCCCCATACAATGCTGAGGTTACGCCTCTGGCCTTGTAAATCTCAATGGCAGGTCGCACAAAATGTCTGGGTGATGCGCGAAATTCCCTAAGCAGAGCGCTCCCTACCTTTTTGTGGTTCAGGACCATCTTGTCAATGTGGGAGGACCAGTTCATATTGTCAGTTATACGCAGCCCCAGGTAATCAAATTCGGAAACTTTCTCCAAGGGGACGGTGTTCAAAACAGGCGGGCGTCCTAGTCTCCTTGGAGGGTGCAAAATCAAATATTTAGTTTTATCCACATTGATTACCAGACCTCTGGATAGACAAAAGTCCTGGAAGCGGGTCAATAGTTTCTGTAGTCTCTGGGGAGTTTTTGAAATAAGCAGAGTATCATCTGCAAACAGCAGAGTAGGGATCCGTACTCCCCCCAGACAGGGTGCGTCCGCTGGTTCTTGCTGCAGATGCTCAACAACGCCATTGACATAAAGCGAAAAGAGTGTTGGAGCCTCAAATGTCGTTTTATCAGCAGCCCCGAGGACGAGGTGGTGACACTTTGAAACGCGTTGGCATATAAAACAAAGGTGAAGCAAGAGGGCAGGCTGCAAGTAATGGCTGGAAGGTTAGAGCGCTGTTGTGTGCTCTCTCGAATGCTTCTGGGCAATTTGATGAGAATCTAATTACACGACAGCCTGGTCGTGGAGAGCTGCACCATCACTTACCGGTTTGAAAATGCCAACGGTGAGTTGAGACTGTGATTCTGAACCATCAGGATTACTGGCACAGCGTTCTGCATGTAAATGAGCCTGCCCGAACATTTCACATCCTACTTAAGGAAATAATGACATACTGAAAACTTTTAGACGAACATTTGAACTCACCAACAAACTTTGAAACTATGCTTGTATGTGGGACTCCATATCCCAGGTGGCATTGAGAACACTTGCACCCCAGACACGCCCAATGAAGGCGGGGCAATGTAAAAATAAAAACCAACAATTTCATACAAGCCTCAAATGTCGTTTTATCAGCAGCCCCGAGGAAGAGGTGATGACACTTTGAAACGCGTTGGCATATAAAACAAAGGTGAAGCAAGAAGGCAGGCTGCAAGTAATGGCTGGAAGGTTAGAGCGCTGTTGTGTGCGCTCTCGAATGCTTCAGGGCAATTTGATGAGAATCTAATTACACGACAGCCTGGTCGTGGAGAGCTGCACCATCAGTTACCGGTTTAAAAACGCCAACGGTGAGTTGAGACTGTGATTCTGAACCATCAGGATTACCGGCACAGCGTTATGCATGTAAATGAGCCTGCCCGAACATTTCACATCCTACTTAAGGAAATAATGACATACTGAAAACTTTTAGACGAACATTTGAACTCACCAACAAACTTTGAAACTATGCTTGTAGGCTGGAAGGTTAGAGCACTGTTGTGTGCGCTCTCGAATGCTTCAGGACAATTTGATGAGAATATATATATATATATATATATACATATATATATACATAATTATATTCTAAACTATCAAGCTATTTATCAACATTTATAAATAAAACCTAATTAGCGGTTACAAGGACATAACTGATAAAAAATATTCAAATTAAAACTAAACTTACCAATAAAATCAAACTATGAACAACCTTATCTAATAAAATCAGAAAAATAATTAGAAATCGACATTGTATTCGGTCGGTCAGAAACTCATGATGCAGTTCCGACCGACGACACAGATACTCCAAGAGCCAGTCGGAACCGATTTGGAATGACCGCGCAGTTTACTTTCAGGGAGCAAACATCGTAATCGGTTGGGTGGAATGTAAACCGACTGAGTCGTTCATAAGGGTTCAGTCGCGGTCTAGGGAATTCTGTCTGTCGGCCGTAGGCTTTCCACCCGACATCGTAATGAGGCCGTAAATACTTAAGAAGAAATATACACATCTCAAAAACTAGCCAACCAAGTAAGTAAAATGTATATTTAAATATAATTCTCCAATAAGCTTAAAGATTTAAAATAGCAAATAATTAATAAAAGACTTTCCAATGTCTATCTCTTTAAATGTAATTCCTAAAAGAAAACAGTACGACTTCGAAAAGTGATAACTTGGCAGAAGAAAATATCTATCACAAAACAGAATAAAAAATATCACAAAGTATACAAATTGTAATATAAACACACCACAATATTGAGTAAAAATAAACATAACAAACTCAAATTCTATAGACTACTAACAAATAAACATTAAAAATTAAAATTGCATTTTTATTCCTGCCAATAGAAAGGAAACACCTGCTCCACATTGCAACACCCCAACGGAAAATCTGCAAAACAGTCTGAAACAGCCTAAAAGAATATACACTTAAGTATAAAAAATAAATGTAGTTGCATAACTGTAAATATAAATAACAAAGGTATAAACTTTTTTTTTAAATATTTATTTTTACTATTTCTCTACTTTCAGATATAATGACACAGCAAGTCAAATATATAATTTCCCAGACTATGTCACATGGGTTACACCTACAACCAAGAAAGTGCATCAACAGTAAATGTGATGTTTAAAAGTACCAAATATTAATCTTCTGAATGCTATGGGAGTGCCACTACAAAGGGGATGTTGTAATTAATGCAAGAGAACATAATCACCCCTGTATGTGACAGAAATGGAAGTAAGGAAGGTATTGAAGGATATAAACAATGCAAGCAGTCGCTCCTAGGAACCCACAACCAAAATCCTTAAAGATATTCTGCCTGTGTACTTCACAGTTCGACCACCACCTATACCCAATTTAAAACATGTAATTTCACAAACTGAAATTGTCACCAAGACATAGACATACCTGAACATTTCACAATGACACTTAATTAGAATACCTTCATTGTATTGGGCAATCTAAACAATGAAAAAAAATACTTACTAAAGCAAATAACTTACTAAAACTAAGCCACTGTTGAACCTGGATGATGGATCGGACCTTCAAAATGTATACCAAACAATCCACTGAGATATACACCAAACATAGTGAATACCAAAACACAAATATTCCTTTTATATATGTCCTACAACCAAATAAATAAAGCAGCACTTACTACACATTCATAAACCGCATTAAATATAAAACAAATAACTACTACTGACTCAAAATAATCATACCCTTTGAACAAGCCAGACAATTTAAAAAACCTACCTGCACACATCGATACTAGGCTGTTACTATTATTTCAATCAAAGCATGTGGAAAAACCTCCAACAATTTGTAGTGCAGAATATGCTACAAACAGCCAATTTACCTGTGAAATACAAAAAACAACAGCACTGGTCTATGTCCCTGTCACAGAAGCAGCTAACCACTATAATTCACTAATATAATGTGCTTTCTACCAACAAAATGAAGGCAAACTAAGCTCGCTAATGGGTTATTTCTAAGACTCCTGGGTCAGTGGACTGCACTGCTCTGCACGCAGACAGCAACCCAAATTCCTTGGTGGAATGTCTAAGGTCCTTATTATTATGGTCACCTACAGTTGGTCCATGCAGTTTAAATCAGTTGCCTCCCACGCACTAAGCAGACATGGTGTGTGTGTAGGATGAAGCATCTCTCCACAAACTTTCTTCATTCGCGATATCACAACTGCCCAGCAGAGTTTAATTACCGGACAGTCCCACAGTATATGATAGAATGCACCATCTTGACCAGAGAGCCTCCCACATCTAGCGTTTACTGTTCATCCCAATTTCAATAAGGCACCACATGAAAAATAGGATCAGTGTAAAACCCTAAGCTGTATGAATCTAAGGAGCTGATTACGATGCACTTAGAAAAAGGCTCAGATTGTTGGTTGGAGCCATATCTAACACTAATCGTAATCAGTTGGTCGGATTTCTTTCTGACTGACCCATTTTGATGGTGTCGGTCGGAAAGGAATCCGACCGGTCATTCCGACCGGTCTTCCGATTGGCTCGGAGAGCCTGTCCGCCAGTCGCAATGACTTCATCAATCCCAAGGGCGGTTCTTTCCGCCCCATGGATTACAGTGTCGAATTCCAACAGCCTTTCTGTGCTGGCCTTTTTGACACAGAAAGCCTGACGGCAGTTGACCTTTGGGGCCTATCATGGGGTGCTGGGATGAACTGCACTACTTTGTTTTACAATGAGAGCATTCATTCTGGTCGGAATGCAGGCTCCCATTGTAAAGAATACGAGTGTGTCCGAACACTGTTCAGTCGCATCCTAATTTGTTAGTTGGGCTGTCCCACGACCAAAATGAGGTCCAGCAGATATAAGTCTGCCCAACATCATAATTAGGCCCTAAGTCGTGATGTGATGGTCGCTTCCCGGGGGAAGGAAAGTGCCTCTTGCTTGAATATATATATTATTTACATTAAAAATGTAACCCTGACCAACCAAAAACCTCAAAAAATAAACTCAATCCATCACATAATAATTACACACACTATAAAATATAACATTTCCCAAACCCTAAAAAGAAAAGCTGTATACATTTCTGTTCAGTAGCTTCAGTTGGTTGAAAGCTTTTATTCGATATGCAAGATATCTTGAAAGCATACATACATATAAAAACAGCATTTCAAAGACAGTAAAATAGATATGTAAACATTATGATACTAAGACAATAAAATAGGATGAAACCCTAAATAAATTAGCTAGAAAGTGAATTGAATTGAAATTGACAGTCTCTTGCAGCGAATCAACCATGAGCGTTTTAAAAATTTGGAAACACCGCAAACAATTGGAGGGGCGGTATCAGTCAATAAAATACGTAGTGCAACCAGATGCCTACGTGTTACCAAGTGTCTAAAGAGAGGTTTAAGCCAAAACCGCCTAGGATTAATGTAGTCCGGGCACTCAAAGAAAATGTGTGCTACTGTTTCTGGCTTAGATTGACAGAGGGCACAGAAGGGCGATAGATAAACACCGGATTTCCATTTTGAGACAAAGGCCCCGATCGGGAGGGTGCCTACCCTAAACTTGAAGTACAGTGCCCTATCAACTGGCAAGGTGATTAAGTCCAGGTGGGGTTCGTAGGCTACCACATCTTTTATTTCCAAAAATGCTGCAGTCATATTACAATGGTTTTGATTCCTGATAAGTTTGCCAGAGACCCAGTCCCAGTAAAGTTTTTTGAGGTCAGCCTTTGGTGGAGCAGATTTTGTGGACCAACAGTCCCCCAGGCCCAGCTCTCCCAAAAGATTTTTGGTGTCCCTCAGCCACTTGATCTTGGCCCAGCCTCCCATGCTCATTACCTCTGCCAAGCCGTCGGCATACGGTTTTAACTCCGGGACCCTCCATATACGGGACCACAGAAGCAATGGTCGAAGGCGAGCCTGATCTTTAATGCTCTCACAGCCCTCATCCAAGAGCACCGGGACTGTCGGGGTGCTCGAGGGGAGGGCTAGGAGGTCCTTCAGAAACTTGTTCTCATCCCTGGATAGGGAATCTAGATTACAGTGGCCCCACAGCTCGGCCCCATACAATGCTGAGGTTACGCCTCTGGCCTTGTAAATCTCAATGGCAGGTCGCACAAAATGTCTGGGTGATGCGCGAAATTCCCTAAGCAGAGCGCTCCCTACCTTTTTGTGGTTCAGGACCATCTTGTCAATGTGGGAGGACCAGTTCATATTGTCAGTTATACGCAGCCCCAGGTAATCAAATTCGGAAACTTTCTCCAAGGGGACGGTGTTCAAAACAGGCGGGCGTCCTAGTCTCCTTGGAGGGTGCAAAATCAAATATTTAGTTTTATCCACATTGATTACCAGACCTCTGGATAGACAAAAGTCCTGGAAGCGGGTCAATAGTTTCTGTAGTCTCTGGGGAGTTTTTGAAATAAGCAGAGTATCATCTGCAAACAGCAGAGTAGGGATCCGTACTCCCCCCAGACAGGGTGCGTCCGCTGGTTCTTGCTGCAGATGCTCAACAACGCCATTGACATAAAGCGAAAAGAGTGTTGGAGCCTCAAATGTCGTTTTATCAGCAGCCCCGAGGACGAGGTGGTGACACTTTGAAACGCGTTGGCATATAAAACAAAGGTGAAGCAAGAGGGCAGGCTGCAAGTAATGGCTGGAAGGTTAGAGCGCTGTTGTGTGCTCTCTCGAATGCTTCTGGGCAATTTGATGAGAATCTAATTACACGACAGCCTGGTCGTGGAGAGCTGCACCATCACTTACCGGTTTGAAAATGCCAACGGTGAGTTGAGACTGTGATTCTGAACCATCAGGATTACTGGCACAGCGTTCTGCATGTAAATGAGCCTGCCCGAACATTTCACATCCTACTTAAGGAAATAATGACATACTGAAAACTTTTAGACGAACATTTGAACTCACCAACAAACTTTGAAACTATGCTTGTATGTGGGACTCCATATCCCAGGTGGCATTGAGAACACTTGCACCCCAGACACGCCCAATGAAGGCGGGGCAATGTAAAAATAAAAACCAACAATTTCATACAAGCCTCAAATGTCGTTTTATCAGCAGCCCCGAGGAAGAGGTGATGACACTTTGAAACGCGTTGGCATATAAAACAAAGGTGAAGCAAGAAGGCAGGCTGCAAGTAATGGCTGGAAGGTTAGAGCGCTGTTGTGTGCGCTCTCGAATGCTTCAGGGCAATTTGATGAGAATCTAATTACACGACAGCCTGGTCGTGGAGAGCTGCACCATCAGTTACCGGTTTAAAAACGCCAACGGTGAGTTGAGACTGTGATTCTGAACCATCAGGATTACCGGCACAGCGTTATGCATGTAAATGAGCCTGCCCGAACATTTCACATCCTACTTAAGGAAATAATGACATACTGAAAACTTTTAGACGAACATTTGAACTCACCAACAAACTTTGAAACTATGCTTGTAGGCTGGAAGGTTAGAGCACTGTTGTGTGCGCTCTCGAATGCTTCAGGACAATTTGATGAGAATATATATATATATATATATATACATATATATACACATAATTATATTCTAAACTATCAAGCTATTTATCAACATTTATAAATAAAACCTAATTAGCGGTTACAAGGACATAACTGATAAAAAATATTCAAATTAAAACTAAACTTACCAATAAAATCAAACTATGAACAACCTTATCTAATAAAATCAGAAAAATAATTAGAAATCGACATTGTATTCGGTCGGTCAGAAACTCATGATGCAGTTCCGACCGACGACACAGATACTCCAAGAGCCAGTCGGAACCGATTTGGAATGACCGCGCAGTTTACTTTCAGGGAGCAAACATCGTAATCGGTTGGGTGGAATGTAAACCGACTGAGTCGTTCATAAGGGTTCAGTCGCGGTCTAGGGAATTCTGTCTGTCGGCCGTAGGCTTTCCACCCGACATCGTAATGAGGCCGTAAATACTTAAGAAGAAATATACACATCTCAAAAACTAGCCAACCAAGTAAGTAAAATGTATATTTAAATATAATTCTCCAATAAGCTTAAAGATTTAAAATAGCAAATAATTAATAAAAGACTTTCCAATGTCTATCTCTTTAAATGTAATTCCTAAAAGAAAACAGTACGACTTCGAAAAGTGATAACTTGGCAGAAGAAAATATCTATCACAAAACAGAATAAAAAATATCACAAAGTATACAAATTGTAATATAAACACACCACAATATTGAGTAAAAATAAACATAACAAACTCAAATTCTATAGACTACTAACAAATAAACATTAAAAATTAAAATTGCATTTTTATTCCTGCCAATAGAAAGGAAACACCTGCTCCACATTGCAACACCCCAATGGAAAATCTGCAAAACAGTCTGAAACAGCCTAAAAGAATATACACTTAAGTATAAAAAATAAATGTAGTTGCATAACTGTAAATATAAATAACAAAGGTATAAACTTTTTTTTAAAAATATTTATTTTTACTATTTCTCTACTTTCAGATATAATGACACAGCAAGTCAAATATATAATTTCCCAGACTATGTCACATGGGTTACACCTACAACCAAGAAAGTGCATCAACAGTAAATGTGATGTTTAAAAGTACCAAATATTAATCTTCTGAATGCTATGGGAGTGCCACTACAAAGGGGATGTTGTAATTAATGCAAGAGAACATAATCACCCCTGTATGTGACAGAAATGGAAGTAAGGAAGGTATTGAAGGATATAAACAATGCAAGCAGTCGCTCCTAGGAACCCACAACCAAAATCCTTAAAGATATTCTGCCTGTGTACTTCACAGTTCGACCACCACCTATACCCAATTTAAAACATGTAATTTCACAAACTGAAATTGTCACCAAGACATAGACATACCTGAACATTTCACAATGACACTTAATTAGAATACCTTCATTGTATTGGGCAATCTAAACAATGAAAAAAAATACTTACTAAAGCAAATAACTTACTAAAACTAAGCCACTGTTGAACCTGGATGATGGATCGGACCTTCAAAATGTATACCAAACAATCCACTGAGATATACACCAAACATAGTGAATACCAAAACACAAATATTCCTTTTATATATGTCCTACAACCAAATAAATAAAGCAGCACTTACTACACATTCATAAACCGCATTAAATATAAAACAAATAACTACTACTGACTCAAAATAATCATACCCTTTGAACAAGCCAGACAATTTAAAAAACCTACCTGCACACATCGATACTAGGCTGTTACTATTATTTCAATCAAAGCATGTGGAAAAACCTCCAACAATTTGTAGTGCAGAATATGCTACAAACAGCCAATTTACCTGTGAAATACAAAAAACAACAGCACTGGTCTATGTCCCTGTCACAGAAGCAGCTAACCACTATAATTCACTAATATAATGTGCTTTCTACCAACAAAATGAAGGCAAACTAAGCTCGCTAATGGGTTATTTCTAAGACTCCTGGGTCAGTGGACTGCACTGCTCTGCACGCAGACAGCAACCCAAATTCCTTGGTGGAATGTCTAAGGTCCTTATTATTATGGTCACCTACAGTTGGTCCATGCAGTTTAAATCAGTTGCCTCCCACGCACTAAGCAGACATGGTGTGTGTGTAGGATGAAGCATCTCTCCACAAACTTTCTTCATTCGCGATATCACAACTGCCCAGCAGAGTTTAATTACCGGACAGTCCCACAGTATATGATAGAATGCACCATCTTGACCAGAGAGCCTCCCACATCTAGCGTTTACTGTTCATCCCAATTTCAATAAGGCACCACATGAAAAATAGGATCAGTGTAAAACCCTAAGCTGTATGAATCTAAGGAGCTGATTACGATGCACTTAGAAAAAGGCTCAGATTGTTGGTTGGAGCCATATCTAACACTAATCGTAATCAGTTGGTCGGATTTCTTTCTGACTGACCCATTTTGATGGTGTCGGTCGGAAAGGAATCCGACCGGTCATTCCGACCGGTCTTCCGATTGGCTCGGAGAGCCTGTCCGCCAGTCGCAATGACTTCATCAATCCCAAGGGCGGTTCTTTCCGCCCCATGGATTACAGTGTCGAATTCCAACAGCCTTTCTGTGCTGGCCTTTTTGACACAGAAAGCCTGACGGCAGTTGACCTTTGGGGCCTATCATGGGGTGCTGGGATGAACTGCACCACTTTGTTTTACAATGAGAGCATTCATTCTGGTCGGAATGCAGGCTCCCATTGTAAAGAATACGAGTGCGTCCGAACACTGTTCAGTCGCATCCTAATTTGTTAGTTGGGCTGTCCCACGACCAAAATGAGGTCCAGCAGATATAAGTCTGCCCAACATCATAATTAGGCCCTAAGTCGTGATGTGATGGTCGCTTCCCGGGGGAAGGAAAGTGCCTCTTGCTTGAATATATATATTATTTACATTAAAAATGTAACCCTGACCAACCAAAAACCTCAAAAAATAAACTCAATCCATCACATAATAATTACACACACTATAAAATATAACATTTCCCAAACCCTAAAAAGAAAAGCTGTATACATTTCTGTTCAGTAGCTTCAGTTGGTTGAAAGCTTTTATTCGATATGCAAGATATCTTGAAAGCATACATACATATAAAAACAGCATTTCAAAGACAGTAAAATAGATATGTAAACATTATGATACTAAGACAATAAAATAGGATGAAACCCTAAATAAATTAGCTAGAAAGTGAATTGAATTGAAATTGACAGTCTCTTGCAGCGAATCAACCATGAGCGTTTTAAAAATTTGGAAACACCGCAAACAATTGGAGGGGCGGTATCAGTCAATAAAATACGTAGTGCAACCAGATGCCTACGTGTTACCAAGTGTCTAAAGAGAGGTTTAAGCCAAAACCGCCTAGGATTAATGTAGTCCGGGCACTCAAAGAAAATGTGTGCTACTGTTTCTGGCTTAGATTGACAGAGGGCACAGAAGGGCGATAGATAAACACCGGATTTCCATTTTGAGACAAAGGCCCCGATCGGGAGGGTGCCTACCCTAAACTTGAAGTACAGTGCCCTATCAACTGGCAAGGTGATTAAGTCCAGGTGGGGTTCGTAGGCTACCACATCTTTTATTTCCAAAAATGCTGCAGTCATATTACAATGGTTTTGATTCCTGATAAGTTTGCCAGAGACCCAGTCCCAGTAAAGTTTTTTGAGGTCAGCCTTTGGTGGAGCAGATTTTGTGGACCAACAGTCCCCCAGGCCCAGCTCGCCCAAAAGATTTTTGGTGTCCCTCAGCCACTTGATCTTGGCCCAGCCTCCCATGCTCATTACCTCTGCCAAGCCGTCGGCATACGGTTTTAACTCCGGGACCCTCCATATACGGGACCACAGAAGCAATGGTCGAAGGCGAGCCTGATCTTTAATGCTCTCACAGCCCTCATCCAAGAGCACCGGGACTGTCGGGGTGCTCGAGGGGAGGGCTAGGAGGTCCTTCAGAAACTTGTTCTCAGCCCTGGATAGGGAATCTAGATTACAGTGGCCCCACAGGTCGGCCCCATACAATGCTGAGGTTACGCCTCTGGCCTTGTAAATCTCAATGGCAGGTCGCACAAAATGTCTGGGTGATGCGCGAAATTCCCTAAGCAGAGCGCTCCCTACCTTTTTGTGGTTCAGGACCATCTTGTCAATGTGGGAGGACCAGTTCATATTGTCAGTTATACGCAGCCCCAGGTAATCAAATTCGGAAGCTTTCTCCAAGGGGACGGTGTTCAAAACAGGCGGGCGTCCTAGTCTCCTTGGAGGGTGCAAAATCAAATATTTAGTTTTATCCACATTGATTACCAGACCTCTGGATAGACAAAAGTCCTGGAAGCGGGTCAATAGTTTCTGTAGTCTCTGGGGAGTTTTTGAAATAAGCAGAGTATCATCTGCAAACATCAGAGTAGGGATCCGTACTCCCCCCAGACAGGGTGCGTCCGCTGGTTCTTGCTGCAGATGCTCAACAACGCCATTGACATAAAGCGAAAAGAGTGTTGGAGCCTCAAATGTCGTTTTATCAGCAGCCCCGAGGACGAGGTGGTGACACTTTGAAACGCGTTGGCATATAAAACAAAGGTGAAGCAAGAGGGCAGGCTTCAAGTAATGGCTGGAAGGTTAGAGCGCTGTTGTGTGCGCTCTCTAATGCTTCTGGGCAATTTGATGAGAATCTAATTACACGACAGCCTGGTCGTGGAGAGCTGCACCATCACTTACCGGTTTGAAAATGCCAACGGTGAGTTGAGACTGTGATTCTGAACCATCAGGATTACTGGCACAGCGTTCTGCATGTAAATGAGCCTGCCCGAACATTTCACATCCTACTTAAGGAAATAATGACATACTGAAAACTTTTAGACGAACATTTGAACTCACCAACAAACTTTGAAACTATGCTTGTATGTGGGACTCCATATCCCAGGTGGCATTAAGAACACTTGCACCCCAGACACGCCCAATGAAGGCGGGGCAATGTAAAAATAAAAACCAACAATTTCATACAAGCCTCAAATGTCGTTTTATCAGCAGCCCCGAGGAAGAGGTGATGACACTTTGAAACGCGTTGGCATATAAAACAAAGGTGAAGCAAGAAGGCAGGCTGCAAGTAATGGCTGGAAGGTTAGAGCGCTGTTGTGTGCGCTCTCGAATGCTTCAGGGCAATTTGATGAGAATCTAATTACACGACAGCCTGGTCGTGGAGAGCTGCACCATCAGTTACCGGTTTAAAAACGCCAACGGTGAGTTGAGACTGTGATTCTGAACCATCAGGATTACCGGCACAGCGTTCTGCATGTAAATGAGCCTGCCCGAACATTTCACATCCTACTTAAGGAAATAATGACATACTGAAAACTTTTAGACGAACATTTGAACTCACCAACAAACTTTGAAACTATGCTTGTAGGCTGGAAGGTTAGAGCACTGTTGTGTGCGCTCTCGAATGCTTCAGGACAATTTGATGAGAATATATATATATATATTCACTGAAAAAACCATAGGTTATAGACCATATATAGTTAGGAATTAGCATTTAAAAAACCTTATTTTACTCACACAAAACCATTGAAATTCCATATATAGTTAGTTGCACTAACTATATATCGCGCACCCGCAATCCACTGCTGATCATGTCACATATTACATCATTCATGACATGGTCAGTGACATCACTGATGACATCACTGATGACATCTCAAATGACATCACTGATGACATCACTGATGACAACATCCAGTGACTGTATTTTTCTGTAAAGTTAAAATATGTCTTGAGTGGATGTATAAGTGTCTGGATGAAGGATTTAGTAGGTGCATGACTGACTGTATGAGTGAGTGATTAAATGTGTCTCACTGAATGCATGGGTTAGTGACTAAACTGTCTTAATTTGTGCATCATTATGTCTGTTGTTCTGTAAACTGCTGCATGTGTTGATCATTAGCTATACGAGAGGCTATATGTGTTATTAATTGGTTGCCCAAGTATTTCTATGGGAGATTGAGTTTGTGTGGGGGTGGCTGGAAGGTGTGAGACTCTATGCATAGATGTGTGAGCAGTTTATTCACTAGGTGTATGAGTTCAAGAGTGCATGTGGAAACAGCTACATGGGCAGTTGACTGTGTGCATGAGTGTATTGATGAGTGAATGGATATCTCAATGCTACATGTCATAGTAAGTACATATGTAAAACACAGTACATGTGAGAGTTGGCATATATAAATAACTGTGCATGAGAGCCACTGAATGAGTGAGTGGTTGTATCGATCATTGTGAACTTGTATCAGGGATTGTATAAGAGAGTAAATATGTGTTAGTATATGTTTCAATAAGTAAGGTGTGTTTAACTGTATAGTTGAAGAAATGGAGGTGAGATTGTTTCTTTGCATGACTGACTGGGTGTGTGAGTAACTCCATGGATGAGTGGCAGTGTGTGAGTGTCTGTATACACTGAGTGTATCTAAGGTTATATTAGAGTCTGAAGAGGTTTATCGTATTAGCACAAGAATGATGTCAAATGAGATGTCATCAGTGATGTCATCAGTGATGTCATTTGAGATGTCATCAGTGATGTCATCAGTGATGTCACTGACCATGTCATGAATGATGTAATATGTGACATGATCAGCAGTGGATTGCGGGTGCGCGATATATAGTTAGTGCAACTAACTATATATGGAATTTCAATGGTTTTGTGTGAGTAAAATAAGGTTTTTTAAATGCTAATTCCTAACTATATATGGTCTATAACCTATGGTTTTTTCAGTGAATTTTCAAGGTTTTGTAAATGCTAATTCCTAACTATATATGGTCTATAACCTATGGTTTTTTCAGTGAATTTTCAAGGTTTTGTAAATGCTAATTCCTAACTATATATGGTCCATAACCTATGGTTTTTTCTGTGAATTTCATTGGTTTTTTAACAGCTAATATCTGTAGCTGTAAAATGTATTCTTCTTTAAATCCAAAAATATATTTTATATGTTTATGAATAATTTTTTTTTTTAATATTTTTTTTTCTTCGTTCCCGCTTCGCAAATCGGGAAGCTTCCCGTTAGCTGACCTTGATGCCGCGAAATAGACCGCGAGCCGGTAAACGTTTCTTTACCGCAAGTGCCGCGTTACAAAACAACATCGTGACGCCTCCCGTCCGCATGACGTTTCACGTTGTCGCGTGATACGTCATATGACGTACTACGTTAGCGAACTGGTACGCGAAGCGAGTCGCAAAGCGCAGGTTTCTGGAAGCAAACCGGGAGGCCCTGCAAAGCGCTTAACGTAAACACAGCAAGTCATGTGACTTGGTAATAACACTTTTCATTGGTTCATTTCACTTTTGGTTTCCTAATGATGTAAGACTAGGTCATATAATCTAAAATGAACACTTTTGATTGGTTGAGAACTCTTGTTTTTCCCAAATGATGAAAATCCCTCCTTCTTTCCTCACTCTGACTTTCATCATTGTGAGAGAAAGACCCTTTGTGATCACTGAGCAATGGCTTCTTTAGTAGCTTCAGCTGGTGCTTCCCCACCACCTCCACCACATCCAAGGAAGAGTGGACCACCTGCTCAAGTTATAATTCAACAAGAAGAAGAAGAAGAGGAACAGGAGGACGAGCACGAAGAGAGGCAGTTTTTGCCTGAGCAGCCCAGGACGTCTCACCGGAAAGAAAACTTCATTTGGCAATTTTTTAAAATTCCCAAAGGTCAGAAAAAAGTAAATGCAAGATACGTAACTTGCCTTATATGTCAAGATAGACTGTCCATAGGGACCGACAAAAAATACAGTTTCGGAAACTACACAATGCATCGCCATATGACTAGGTGGCATCCTAACAACTACAGTGCTGCACAGTTTCAGAACGACCTAGATAATCTCCCTATTATGGCCAGAAGATCTGTTGTACCGGAAGTAACGGGACCAGAGGGCAGGGAGATGGTGCCAAATATACAAATGAGATTTGGTGAAGTAAAACACACCTGCGTATTTTGCGATGGATTCATTTCCTACGGAGAAAGAAGCATCACTCTGATCAACAGAGCTATTGACTATCATATGCAAGTTTGTCCGAAACGCCCAAAATAATAAATACTTCTTTTTTTGTTTTGTTGCTCCTGTTGAGCCCTTTACAATGAATCGTTTTCATTGCCCCCTCCAAGAAAAACCCCAAAAAATATAAAACTGTTCCGAAAAATTCAAAAACAGTAAAAAAATGTTCAGAAAAATAAAAAAAAAAGTTCTTTTCAGAACTACCTCCCCGTTATTAAAAAATTGGTACAATATTTGGAACTGTGCCAACCTCTATTTCTCTTAGTTCGCTTCCTAGTTCGCTCGCCGGTACGCGAACTGGAAGCGAACCAAAAACAGTAAGTATAAGGGAGGGAAACACACACTTATGTTAAAATAAAGACAGCTATAGGGGAGTAAACTAGAGATACTATTACCCGTAATCCACTGCTGATGATGTCACATATTACATCATTCATGACATGCTCAGTGACATCATCAGCAGAGGATTGCGGGTTTTTTGACAACATGCCTTATCCACGGTTTAATAACGCTGCCTTTTGCTTTATATAAGTTTTCAAATTGTATGAAATATATACCAATAGGTCGTTATGAACCTTTAGGTAGTGCTTTTCTTCATGAGGTCTGGTCGCTTCCATACACATACAGATGTTTCAAAGATGATCAAGAAGTTTATCTGAATGGAGAGGAATGCACTGAGACGCCAGATCATTCACTAATGTGTAGGCACATACAGTTACACGGTTCATGCAACAAACACCGACCAAATATGGCTTGCGTGTTGCAAGGCACGCCAGTTCCTGCTATCATCCCCACGTTCAAGTTGTTGGAAAATGGTAGTTATTTGATGCTCAATAATGAAGATTGTTCTGAGTTAATTAAAAGTATTCCTTTTATCGTAACAGTAAGTGAACGGGTTATTTGCTGCAGAAATGTTCTATTTCCTCCCACACATGAACATAGGGAGTTTTCAATCTGGCCACAAATACCAACCTTGGGACACGTTTCAACGGCATGGCAAGAATAAGAGCTCTTTTGTCTCAGAGAGAGGTGGCCTTGAGTTCGGCCCGTGAAACTTTCGTACTTCACATAGCGAACACCCGTACAGAGGTGCACACCCTTTTCAATTAAGATTTGCCTTTCAATTTCAGCAACATGTTTCCGACTATCTTTAACGCATCCTCCACAAAGTCCCTGACACACTTTTTTAAAGTTGTTACCAGTGGTCTCGTGACTTCATTTGAGAAAATCTTTGGAGTCATCCCTGCTTCCTTTCATTGTATTTTCTGCACTCTGGTTCGTGGATTGGCATTTTTACTTGCATTACCAGCGGACGCTCTTGTGCTTTTTTACATTTTTAAATATGGATGTCCCTCCTATGCAACCTCCGACCCTGCAGCTGCTGACACTGTTCCGCAATCGCATGCTAGAATATTATGGCACAATGCCGTTGGCGATATTAAGCACGGCATATGGATTATCTTTTCGGTTCTCCTACTTCACCTGTGTCCAGCCTGTATTTCACTGCCTGACCTGTGATTTCGATTGGGCCATTGATTTGTGTCTCTGCGGACCGGTTTCTCCTGACGTCGACTTTAATCAGCTGATGACTCCTATCATTACTCACGAGTTGGTTTGTCCTGGCGAAAGGATTATGGCTGTGGCATTGATGCATGGACTACTTGGTCCCTGGAATTTACTGGCGGCAGCACAGTCTTTCTTGGAAGAGAGCTTTCTTGAAAACCCACCGAGCTGTCCTCTGATGGTGATAGAGGATCCGGTGCTGGGAGAGCACGTATGTTCTTTTCCGCTTTTAAATTGGATGGCTGAACTGTTTTCGGATGAAGACGGTGACTTCCTATTGGAGGCTGTTGCAGCTTATTTTGCATACACAGTTATGTCATAGACCTTTTTCATGTTTGATATGCTGAGTACTAGCATTTCATTGACAATTCATTGACTTATTTGTCAAGTTTTTATTATTTACCTTGCCTATTGGCTTAAGACTCGATAAAGTACTTGGCTGTTTTATTTTTCTTTAGCATTAAATTTTCCTAGTTTTTAATGCTTTACCTTGCGGACCGTCCACATATAAACTTGCAATCTGCTCTCATGAGATGGCACTTCTATTATCTTATTCAGTTCGTTTCCGGATCATGAGGAGGTGTCATCTAGGTCCTGGATATCTTTACACCGTGTTAAGTTAGCATGGGCTCATTACCGGTTTAAACGCCATTTTTCCTTTTTTGCAACTTCTGCACACGACACTTAGTTGTTGCTTTAGCTTTCCACCTAGTAGTTCATCGTGGTTTACATGAGAATAATATGTTATTGGTCTACTATCTGCTTTACTTGTTAAACTATATCTGTACAGCGAGTGCTAAAGTTTCAAGAACAACACGATACAGAATTGTTATGAGGTCTGATCTCCACGACTTCATACTCATAACATAAGTGCAACTTCTGCCAATTCTGGGCATGAGGCGGGTTTTATATTGCTTTGCCGAACACACATACACAACAGTTGATGCGGTTCACATGAAGAGAGAGCTGGTGTATGGTGATGTGATTCCTTCAAATCTAAGACACTAAAGTATGGGCACGCCCTAAACCAACACAAAGAGACCTTCTTAGCAAATAATATAATATGTGTATTAGGGAGGGTGAGATATAAGCAGCCGCGGGCCGTGGAGGGAGTTACGATGGGGCAGGGAGGCGGGGAGGGGGAGAAGCAGGGTGGAGCCCTCTCTACCTTGCCCCTCCCCCTCCCCGCCTCCCTGCCCCACCGTAACTCCCTCCACGGCCCGCGGCTGCTTATAAGTGTTGCTAACTCTTATTCATTTACAGCATGTTAACATACTGTCACCATTCGCTTTTTATGTACTAGTAACTATGCTGGTAATTTTGCTACTGATAATATGTGTACTTGTATTCTCCACCCTGCTTCTCCCCCTCCCCGCCTCCCTGCCTCACCGTAACTCCCTCCACGGCCCGCGGCTGCTTATAAGTGTTGCTAACTCTTATTCATTTACAGCATGTTAACATACTATCACCATTCACTTTTTATGTACTAGTAACTATGCTGGTAATTTTGCTACTGATAATATGTGTACTTTTATTATCTAAGGTACTACGCCTGAGAAGACGGCATTAGTAAATAAACATTTCAAATACACATCTGTTCTTCTTAACTCCATGTTCTGGTTTCTAAGAAATCTATAACGACCGACTGTTCATGAGTTCCACGTATCCTGAGGTACTATAAGTTCATATTCTGGATTGTCTAAACATTGAGAGTTTGTTATATCCAATGTGACACTGTACCTAGCTTGCTAAGGAGTTTTTGATTACTAACGTGAGTTTTGGGACACCCTAATTCGCCGAGGTTCCAATCCTCTGTCCACAGTTCTGTGTGACAACAGAAACCCTGCGACAGGGGCACCCCCGACCCTTGCTGGAGCTTCATCACACTTGCGATACAACTCCAGCAATGCATTCGCCGAGGTTCCAATCCTCTGTCCACAGTTCTGTGTGAGAACAGAAACCCTGCGACAGGGGCACCCCCGACCCTTGCTGGAGCTTCTACAACTCCAGCAATGCGCCACCTTTACGGCACAGATACATCACGCATCTGTGCTGTTTTTGCCCCATGATGCGCCGCATTGTAAATGCAGCACACCATAGGTGACGGAACAGCGGCACAGAATGACTAACACATCCCTGGTGATGCGCCAGTCATCATAAATGTATCCCTATGCTTCTTATCTTGTTAGAGATGAACCGCCATATATATCATCAAAGTTTTTTGCATTTCCTAAATAGCGAACTTTAAGGAATAAATAGCGATTCTTTACCATTCCTAGTTTGCGATGAGCTATTTGCTAATTAGCCGAATGTAGCCCAATGAAGCCCAATGTAGCCCAATGTAGCCCAAAGATGGCCGCCAGACACACAAAAAAACAAATGTAGCCCAAATATCAGCCAGATGTAGCCCAACTATAGCCCAGTGACAGAATGACCAATCAGCTTCGCAAACCTCCGTTACGCGAAGCGGAGCGCTGTTACAGATATATATCTTTTTTTGAACGTTAATTTCTCAAAATCCACTGGAGCACATATATTGAGACCTAGCAAAGGCACATCGGGCTACCAGTCCCTAATATTTTGCCAAGTTTCGTGCAAATCCATTCAGCCGTTCAATTATTATTATTATTATTTTTTTTTGCCCCGCGGGGCCCTTTTAAAACCTCCACATCAAACCTAGGGGGTCAGCGAGGATCTACTATGCCCCCTTATAGTTATTTCCCCCTTTGTTTTGACCTCCTCTTGTCTCTCGATCCTACCGAGAGACAAGATGGCGGCCGCTACGGACTGTTTGGAATGTTGACAGACGCCGGAGAACCAATCAGCTTCGCTTCACAAAGCTCCGTTGCGCGAAAAGTCCGCGAACCAGAGCGCTGCCCGGTCCGCTGTTACAGATATATATCTTTTTTTAAACGTTAATTTCTCAAAATCCACTGGAGCACATATATTGAGACCTACAAAAGGCACATCGGGCTACCAGTCCCTACAATTTTGCCAAGTTTCGTGCAAATCCATTCAGCCGTTCGGGCTAAAAGTGAGGCCAACCGCCCTATGGAAAACTCAATGTTAAAAACACGTTTTGGGACCCCCCTTTTTTCTCGGCCCGCACTGGACGAACCCCCCCCAAATTTTCAAGGGCTGCTCAGAAACAAAATGTGCCATTTTCCTGAAAATTTCAGCCAATTCCGTCCACAAACGCCAAAGTTATTAGACATAAAATTTTCAAAAAACCCATAGAGAAAAAATCCTAACTATATATACCTACTGGCGACCGCCAGTAGGTAATATATACATATATATATACATAATTATATTCTAAACTATCAAGCTATTTATCAACATTTATAAATAAAACCTAATTAGCGGTTACAAGGACATAACTGATAAAAAATATTCAAATTAAAACTAAACTTACCAATAAAATCAAACTATGAACAACCTTATCTAATAAAATCAGAAAAATAATTAGAAATCGACATTGTATTCGGTCGGTCAGAAACTCATGATGCAGTTCCGACCGACGACACAGATACTCCAAGAGCCAGTCGGAACCGATTTGGAATGACCGCGCAGTTTACTTTCAGGGAGCAAACATCGTAATCGGTTGGGTGGAATGTAAACCGACTGAGTCGTTCATAAGGGTTCAGTCGCAGTCTAGGGAATTCTGTCTGTCGGCCGTAGGCTTTCCACCCAACATCGTAATGAGGCCGTAAATACTTAAGAAGAAATATACACATCTCAAAAACTAGCCAACCAAGTAAGTAAAATGTATATTTAAATATAATTCTCCAATAAGCTTAAAGATTTAAAATAGCAAATAATTAATAAAAGACTTTCCAATGTCTATCTCTTTAAATGTAATTCCTAAAAGAAAACAGTACGACTTCGAAAAGTGATAACTTGGCAGAAGAAAATATCTATCACAAAACAGAATAAAAAATATCACAAAGTATACAAATTGTAATATAAACACACCACAATGTTGAGTAAAAATAAACATAACAAACTCAAATTCTATAGACTACTAACAAATAAACATTAAAAATTAAAATTGCATTTTTATTCCTCCCAATAGAAAGGAAACACCTGCTCCACATTCCAACACCCCAACGGAAAATCTGCAAAACAGTCTGAAACAGCCTAAAAGAATATACACGTAAGTATAAAAAATAAATGTAGTTGCATAACTGTAAATATAAATAACAAAGGTATAAACTTTTTTTTTTAAATATTTATTTTTACTATTTCTCTACTTTCAGATATAATGACACAGCAAGTCAAATATATAATTTCCCAGACTATGTCACATGGGTTACACCTACAACCAAGAAAGTGCATCAACAGTAAATGTGATGTTTAAAAGTACCAAATATTAATCCTCTGAATGCTATGGGAGTGCCACTACAAAGGGGATGTTGTAATTAATGCAAGAGAACATAATCACCCCTGTATGTGACAGAAATGGAAGTAAGGAAGGTATTGAAGGATATAAACAATGCAAGCAGTCGCTCCTAGGAACCCACAACCAAAATCCTTAAAGATATTCTGCCTGTGTACTTCACAGTTCGACCACCACCTATACCCAATTTAAAACATGTAATTTCACAAACTGAAATTGTCACCAAGACATAGACATACCTGAACATTTCACAATGACACTTAATTAGAATACCTTCATTGTATTGGGCAATCTAAACAATGAAAAAAAATACTTACTAAAGCAAATAACTTACTAAAACTAAGCCACTGTTGAACCTGGATGATGGATCGGACCTTCAAAATGTATACCAAACAATCCACTGAGATATACACCAAACATAGTGAATACCAAAACACAAATATTCCTTTTATGTATGTCCTACAACCAAATAAATAAAGCAGCACTTAATACACATTCGTAAACCGCATTAAATATAAAACAAATAACTACTACTGACTCAAAATAATCATAGCCTTTGAACAAGCCAGACAATTTAAAAAACTTACCTGCACACATCGATACTAGGCTGTTACTATTATTTCAATCAATCAGAAAAGGGGGTGGTGATGAACAGAGTGCCTGAATTAAGCAGACCACTCTTACCCAGTCCAAAGATCAGGGCTTGATCCATCACCGTTTTTTAGCTCACTGCACCATCCCAGCTCAGAACTTGGCTATATGCAAATTAGTCTGTTCCTGTCCCAGTGCATGATGGGAACAGGGCAAACCAAACTACCAAGCCAATTCTTATACTGGGAAGGAAACAAGCTTCCGGGGACCGGTTTCTGCCATTTCAGGCGTCGTCGGCCCGGCTTGCTTGAATCCTGATGGTGCAATGAGCAAGGGACTCACATCTGAGTATACCCTTCCACGCTTATGGTGGACAAAATGATTCAGAAAAGGGGGTGGTGATGAACAGAGTGCCTGAATTAAGCAGACCACTCTTACCCAGTCCAAAGATCAGGGCTTGATCCATCACCGTTTTTTAGCTCACTGCACCATCCCAGCTCAGAACTTGGCTATATTCAAATTAGTCTGTTCCTGTCCCAGTGCATGATGGGAACAGGGCAAACCAAACTACCAAGCCAATTCTTATACTGGGAAGGAAACAAGCTTCCGGGGACCGGTTTCTGCCATTTCAGGCGTCGTCGGCCCGGCTTGCTTGAATCCTGATGGTGCAATGAGCAAGGGACTCACATCTGAGTATACCCTTCAATGCTTATGGTGGACAAAATGATTCAGAAAAGGGGGTGGTGATGAACAGAGTGCCTGAATTAAGCAGACCACTCTTACCCAGTCCAAAGATCAGGGCTTGATCCATCACCGTTTTTTAGCTCACTGCACCATCCCAGCTCAGAACTTGGCTATATGCAAATTAGTCTGTTCCTGTCTCAGTGCATGATGGGAACAGGGCAAACCAAACTACCAAGCCAATTCTTATACTGGGAAGGAAACAAGCTTCCGGGGACCGGTTTCTGCCATTTCAGGCGTCGTCGGCCCGGCTTGCTTGAATCCTGATGGTGCAATGAGCAAGGGACTCACATCTGAGTATACCCTTCCACGCTTATGGTGGACAAAATGATTCAGAAAAGGGGGTGTTGATGAACAGAGTGCCTGAATTAAGCAGACCACTCTTACCCAGTCCAAAGATCAGGGCTTGATCCATCACCGTTTTTTAGCTCACTGCACCATCCCAGCTCAGAACTTGGCTATATGCAAATTAGTCTGTTCCTGTCCCAGTGCATGATGGGAACAGGGCAAACCAAACTACCAAGCCAATTCTTATACTGGGAAGGAAACAAGCTTCCGGGGACCGGTTTCTGCCATTTCAGGCGTCGTCGGCCCGGCTTGCTTGAATCCTGATGGTGCAATGAGCAAGGGACTCACATCTGAGTATACCCTTCCACGCTTATGGTGGACAAAATGATTCAGAAAAGGGGGTGGTGATGAACAGAGTGCCTGAATTAAGCAGACCACTCTTACCCAGTCCAAAGATCAGGGCTTGATCCATCACCGTTTTTTAGCTCACTGCACCATCCCAGCTCAGAACTTGGCTATATGCAAATTAGTCTGTTCCTGTCCCAGTGCATGATGGGAACAGGGCAAACCAAACTACCAAGCCAATTCTTATACTGGGAAGGAAACAAGCTTCCGGGGACCGGTTTCTGCCATTTCAGGCGTCGTCGGCCCGGCTTGCTTGAATCCTGATGGTGCAATGAGCAAGGGACTCACATCTGAGTATACCCTTCCACGCTTATGGTGGACAAAATGATTCAGAAAAGGGGGTGGTGATGAACAGAGTGCCTGAATTAAGCAGACCACTCTTACCCAGTCCAAAGATCAGGGCTTGATCCATCACCGTTTTTTAGCTCACTGCACCATCCCAGCTCAGAACTTGGCTATATGCAAATTAGTCTGTTCCTGTCCCAGTGCATGATGGGAACAGGGCAAACCAAACTACCAAGCCAATTCTTATACTGGGAAGGAAACAAGCTTCCGGGGACCGGTTTCTGCCATTTCAGGCGTCGTCGGCCCGGCTTGCTTGAATCCTGATGGTGCAATGAGCAAGGGACTCACATCTGAGTATACCCTTCCACGCTTATGGTGGAAGACGGCTGTAATGCCAGAAACCGGTCCCCGGAAGCTTGTTTCCTTTCCAGTGAAGAATTGGCTTGGTAGTTTGGTCTGCCCTGTTCCCATGATGCACTGGGCCAGAGACAGACTAATTTGCATATAGCCAGGTTCTGAACTGGGATGGTGCAGTGAGCTAAAAAACGGTGATGGATCAAGCCCTAATCTGTTGACTGGGTAGGAGTGTTCTGATTAACTCAGATACTCTGTCCATTACCACCCCCTTTTTGAAAATATTTTGGCCACCATGAGTGTGGAAGGGTATGCTCAGACATGAGTCCCTTGCTCATTGCACCATCAGGGTTCAAGCAAGGCGGGCCGAAGACGGCTGTAATGCCAGAAACCAGTCCCCGGAAGCTTGTTTCCTTTCCAGTGAAGAATTGGCTTGGTAGTTTGGTCTGCCCTGTTCCCATGATGCACCGGGCCAGGGACAGACTAATTTGCATATAGCCAGGTTCTGAACTGGGATGGTGCAGTGAGCTAAAAAACGGTGATGGATCAAGCCCTGATCTGTTGACTGGGTAGGAGTGTTCTGATTAACTCAGATACTCTGTCCATCACCACCCCCTTTTTGAAATTATTTCGGCCACCATGAGTGTGGAAGGGTATGCTCAGACATGAGTCCCTTGCTCATTGCACCATCAGGATTCAAGCAAGCCGGGCCGAAGACGGCTGTAATGCCAGAAACCGGTCCCCGGAAGCTTGTTTCCTTTCCAGTGAAGAATTGGCTTGGTAGTTTGGTCTGCCCTGTTCCCATGATGCACCGGGCCAGGGACAGACTAATTTGCATATAGCCAGGTTCTGAACTGGGATGGTGCAGTGAGCTAAAAAACGGTGAAGGATCAAGCCCTGATCTGTTGACTGGGTAGGAGTGTTCTGATTAACTCAGATACTCTGTCCATCACCACCCCCTTTTTGAAAGTATTTTGGCCACCATGAGTGTGGAAGGGTATGCTCAGACATGAGTCCCTTGCTCATTGCACCATCAGGATTCAAGCAAGCCGGGCCGAAGACGGCTGTAATGCCAGAAACCGGTTCCCGGAAGCTTGTTTCTAAGCATGGGCGGATCTAGCGGATCTCGCGTACGCGAAATTGCGGATTTACGGATTCGCAATCCGCGAAGATCCGCGAACTCTAGCGGATTTGCGGATTTTTCCGTTTTTTGTGTTGGCGCGTGTTCGCGCCGATTTTGGGACAAGTTCGCAATTGCGAACTTACTTTTCGGCTTGCAACGGCCGCGACTATGTTGTTTCTACGTCTGGTTTATCATCACAGGTTCACAGCACCCTCTGTTTCACCACTGCCACCCTCTGGGACACCCATGCCACCCTCTAGTACATCCTCACTGGCACCTATTAGGTTTATTTATCACTGTAGATTATGGTGGTTGAAAAAAGCAAGCACACCTGCCCTTCTTCAACTGCCATCAATTAATTTGTGTTTCATTAATGTGTCAGTAATTTTGAAAGTTCCAGTCTGGCTGGCACCTGCTTCCTTCCTTATCTGTAATTTGCTTTTTGTTGCAGTGAAATTTTTTTTTTACAGGACCTTTATGGTGCTATTCTATGAGCCTGCTGTTTGGGTCATAGCAGGGTCATAGAATTGTTGCAAACTCTGGAGGGGCCCATCAGGAAGCACTACCTTGAATGTTACTAATGTTAAGTTTGAACTTTTGCACCTGCTCATTGCTTTCATTTTAGCTAAAATCGTTTTTTTTGCAATTTCGCGCGTTATTTGGGGCGCGAATCCGTGCGAGATCGATTTCGGAAGCCGCGAATACGTGCGAATACAAAATTGTTTTTGTTGCGACGTGTATGTTCGCGTGATCTTGCGCGTGTTCGCGAGGCGCTTCTAGCTATTCGTTTGCCAAGTTACCCTATCGGTCGTACACGGGCGCGGCCATCTTGTTGGCGTGACGTAATTCCGTTTCCGCCCGCTATGTGTAATCTCGCAAAGTGTGCTGCTCGCTAGTACAATTTCGCGCGTACTCGCAAGGAAAATCTCGCGCGAACTTACCCACGCGGTCGTGAACGGGCGCGGCCATCTTGTTTCTCATTCATTGCTATGGTTCTGGGCATGCTTTCTGTATCCTCTCTCAATCTCTGCCATCCTTTGCTTGTTTGAAGTTTTTTTGATCTAATTTTACTTATTATCTAACCCTCTATTTTTCTAGCTCTATATTTTTGTGTTTTCTGCAGCTTTTATTTACTTTTAAACTACTTTTTTAAACTCTTTTCTTTTCTTCTTCACTATTCTATTTCTTCTTTATCATTTAAGTTTATTTCTGCCCAGACCATGGTAAAGGGAGCCGGGAAGCACCCTGAGAAGGGGAAGGGTCCCGCACCCCGTGCCCGGCTCCCGTGCGGGCGTTTAAGGGGGGAGCAAGTGGTCCCGAGGGAGATCTTCAGCGCGGAGGAAGTGGCGGCACTGATCTTCCACGTCCAGCGCCGCCTCCCCAAGACGATCCTGGGAGGCGGCAAGATCGCGACCGGCTATGGCATCCGGGAGCGCCGCCAGCGGTGGGAGAAGGTGTGCCGGGCCATGTACAAGATCTCTGGGGTCCGGCGCACATATAACCAGGCCACCCACCGCTGGACCGATGTCATGGACCGGGAGCGGGACTTGCTGGACGCGCTCGGCGTAGAGGTCCCCGGGCTTGGTGAGTAGTAGTAGTAGTACATTTACTACTCTGTTTTATCCTGCTCTGTTATTTGCAAATCTTTGTTCTTTACCAAGAGCAATAATGCTGCCGATTACATTGAGGTAAATTATATTTCAAAATCTTCTATGCATTTCATTTTCAGGTGCACTGCTCTCCTTCTCAGTAGCCTTGCTTGCTACTATGCTTCTTTGTTTTGTATGTTGTGTTCAGAAGCATTTCATTGGCCTGAGAAATTATGTATGAGTGTACTGTAAAGAAAAGAACTGCGTAATGCTAGACAGTAAGGGTCATATTTTCAATTACCGGCGCATCCCTGCAAAGTAGCAGGGATGCGGCAGTAATTGTGTGCCATGCCACCACCACCCATTGGCCCAAAACGTCACAGAAGCCTTACGCATCTGTGCCGTAAAGGCAGCGCATTGCTGGAGTTGCGTGCCAACGATGGCGCAGCTCCAGCAATGCTCTGGGGTACCCTATCTCCCCAATGCTGCATCAAGCCGTACGTCGGCTTCAAGCGCGCAGGGTTTGAGTCATGCATCATTGTCCTAAAAATGACTGATTGACATCTTGTAGATTTCCCTCAGCCACTTTTAGGATTCGTTCCTGCGCAGGTACGCCCTCCCTTGCGCCGGAACGCCCCCTGATGGCGCAGGGCTTTACAACGTGATGCATCGCCCATATGCCCATATGTGTTTTTTTTTTAATATATACGCCGCACCAACACCATGGCGAGTCTTTTGTTCTGCCGCTGCGTCAGAAAAGGCACGCAACAATGGAGGAAAATCAGCCGCAACTTCCGCAAGGGACTTATAAATCAGCCCCAACAGACTGAAGTCCAGTCCTTCCTTTAGACAGTCACATGGCTATCAGAAGAAATAGTGGCGGTGGTGGCGGGTGGATTGATAGTTTGAGTATTCACTGATCTGCAAGCAGGATGGACTTTGTCTGTCACGTGTTGCGCTCTGCTGCCTGCAGTGCCAGGCCTAGGCAAACCTCTTTAGTAGTCTGTTTATTGAGTTACATAGGAACTTTCTAAGTCAACGTTCCGCAAATCAGGCAATACGAATAACGTAGTATACCACATGAGATAGATCCCGTGGAATAGTTGTCTATCTATTTGCTATTTTTCCAAAATATGTTGTTATTGTTCTTTTGAAATGTTTGATTTGGTTGAAAAATCTCATCCATGTTTTCTGGTTTTTCTTTCTTTCATGTTGTACATCAGCTCCCCCCAAGGGCAAGAGGACACAGGAGGAGGGTGCTGAGGATGCAGGCCAGGATCGGGCAGGCGAGGGCTCCTTTGCTGGCCCCAGTAAGTTTACATTTTAATAAACAGTACCTATTTTTTCCTAGCGTTCCTCATTCGATTTTTTCTAAATCGTCTTTGATCTTCTTGTAGACTGGATATAAATTCTTATCCTGCCTCGAATATGACTCCCTGTGGTATTACTAGACTATTCTTATTAGTCTGTCTGTGTAGCTAACTAAGATTGGACATTTGGCAATTCCATTGGACTCCCATTATATTCAGCAATACCTCTATGCACTGTCTCCTTACTGACTAGATAGTGTGGCAGAGTCATTCAGCTCCCGAAGTCACCGATTATAGATCCCCAATGATCTCTAGATTATCGTACGCAGGACAAGAGAGTAGTACGGAGTCACAGCACAGTCAAGAAGTGTCAGAGGCACTCATGCTTGCAAAAATTCCAAAACCTTTAGCTCATCCACTCTAGTCTAGAGGAACAAAAACCACAGAGTCTATTTAAGTGTAAAAGCTTTATTAAAAGTAAACACATTTATTAAAATCTACTTTGTCATAAAACTATTTAACTGTAAACGGAAAAGTGGTTAGTGCTGACGATTAATTGGACACATTTCTTGTGGTCGAGCCGAACTCTCACCTAGTTTGAACTTGATCCTGGTCGTGTTCTTAGGACTCAGGAGTCAAGCTTCTGTCTGTTAGGAGAAAAAGTGGTGCGTGTTAAAAATCAAAAGCAAGCATTCATCAGTTGTGCATAAAAGTGCAGCAAGACAACAGCCTTCCCTGGAAAATGGGACATTTTTACTATGGAGTAGACAGTCACAAATTATTACATTGTATTCTGTTTTTTTAACATTTCTCCTAGACCAAATATTATATAGTAGTGAGTGGTGTATTCTAACATTCTTAAATGTACTTTGTAGGTATAACATCTGGTGACGGGGCCAGCGCGGAGGTGGCTGTGTTGGACTTGGACTCGGAGGCCTCTGGGGAGGAGGCGGCGTTAGAAGAGCTGGTGGCCGTTCCTGTGGGGGATCAAACGGTGGTGGCGGAAACAGGTAAGCTATATATTCCTTACTTATTGAGATTGAAGACTGCATAGTGTGCTTTCTGCACGGGTGTATTACAATTACAAATCAACCAGGTAGTAGCCTCCTCGAAATGTACTTCGACTTAGCTGTGAAGTTTTTGGTGAGAAGAATCCCAATAAGTTCTTAGACGAACGTGATGGATGGGATGAACGAAAAGCGAAAGAAGGGTGTAAGTAAGTGGGACGCGAACTTGTATGATGGCTGGCAAAGAAGAACGATATGTGTTTGCTTGGACCCAGAGGTGGCTGGGAAGGAAAGAATATGGTATGGTGCATGGCTGGGTCAATGATGAAGCAAGGATGGGTGGAAGGACAGCAGCCTGGGTGGGTGAAACAGAAACTGTATGTGTGCGTATACTTTGACTGAATGGATGCCTGGAGCATGGTATTCTCTGACTCTTACATAGCACATGTGTATCTAGAGAGAGTAGATGGTCGCCAGGTGAAGTAAGTGTTACCTTGAAGAGCATGTACCACCGCACCCGCACGTCCGTCCCAGTGCAGGGAAGGCAAGGAAAAGAAATTGTAAATGTGTCCAATACTACCATGAATAGTAGCAGTACTTTGTATTGCGTTTGCATTCACAGCATATATCTGGTTATTACGGTGGACACTCCGTACCTCTCTTAATAACTTTAGTTTACTTGTAGTACGTCATTCATGTGTGGGTGTATCACTGTTCACTCAATATTAAGCAAAGCACCTAAAGTCATCTCATCTGTCATTAAATACGTCCCATGTGAAGTGATAGATAATCAAATTAGTTAGCTTCTTCAGTTTCCTTTTCTAGTACTCATTTGCACTGTAGGGTGAAAGGTAAATTAATTAAGCAGTAGCCCTTGTAACAGAGTATTCTCAGTGCCACCCGTAATAGAAAAGTAATAGCTTCACCACCTGCATGTACTGGACCGGTACAGTAACGCAAGTCTGTCTCCATCATCATGGTGTGCAACTTTTTTTCTCGGGTGCAACTTCACTGTGCTGTGTCCATGTCATTCTGCCGGCTTGCATAAGATAACGTACCCATTTCCCTAAACAAGAGAGAAGAAGAAGAATAAGACTGGTGTACTGTCATAGTCGACTGTAATGGAAGTCCATAGTGGTCGTAGAATTAGTTCATTAAACTACCACTACTGTTAGAGCAAGGATGCAGAAGTGGGAGGTTACATAGATACTGTCCTCAATAGTTATGTACTGTGCTTTCAATTTGCTACTTGTACTCTGTGACCCAACTTTCGGCTCAATCACTTTGTGTTATTAATAAGGAGCATTGGTTACAGACTATGTCTTTCTTTCTTCATATAGTTGCTCCTTCCAAATCAACAACAAGGAGGGAGCAGGCTAGATTGGCCCGGCAACGGAGGCTGGAGGCCACAGTCGCCGAGTATCGGCGGCTGGTGGCCCTGGAGGAGGAGGAGGACACGCAGTCGAGCGGGGCAACATCTTCGACTGTGACCACTGCATCCTCCTCCGTGACTAAGCCAGCGGGACCGAGCCGGGCTAAGAAAGCCGACCGCCACCGCCAAGCAACCGAAATACCAGCTGCCCCCCACAGGAGCTGCAAGGAACGCCAACGCCGCCTACGAGTCCGCATGTCCAACCTGGAGCAGGAGGTCCTGAGGTATAAGACCTTGGTTAAGGGCCTCCGCTCCGAGCTTGCCACCCTCCGCAAGGAGTATGATGCCCATGCCGCATCATGCACCAGCACCAGCACCCTCCAGTAGTGGAGTGTCCCTTGCCCTTTTTTTATAGACTTTTGGGGGGTGGGATTTGGGAGTTGGGATCGTTTTGGGACGTTTCAGAGACAATCGTTGGGGTTAGGGTGGGTGAGGGAGATTATTTTGTTAGGGATAAATAAATATATTTTTCAACTTTATCTGACCATACCTGTTTTTTACTGCTTTTCAGTCTGGTGGGTGGGGGGCGGGGGTGTAACAGTAACTTTGTTTTCCTGAACAGTCGTAGGACTTTAGTAGTACAACCGTCAATCTCTTGTCTACTCCGAAATAATACTCCATTATACTACCTCCCACCAAACGCTTATCTTACCTGTAATTTGTGTTAGAAATTAGGGCTAGGCCCAGGGCTGGCTCCAGGTGAAATGGGGATTAACGTTGTCATTCCTGGGCGGGTGACATTTCCTCATTGCGGTGGTACTAGTGGTGTGACACAGTGGCAGTTGCATGCCTATGGAAAAAAAGAAAACGAAACCTTGTTTGTACTCCTTACTGTAGCATTACAACGGTTACGGTACGATCGAGAAAATAGCAGGTGACAGTACACTAGAACAGTGCCATAATGTAGCCTAACAAATGGTAAAGTATTGCAAGTATAACTAGTACTTGCGTTGAATTTATTTGACATTGGCTACTACTACTAGAAGATATAGTACTGAAGCTGAGTAAGTCTAGAAGATATCCTCGTATTCCTTCACCAGCCTGTTGCTGCTATCACCTTATCCTCCCCAGCAAGTGTGTGGAATTATTGATGTCATTTTAGTCAGACATCAAGCAAAACAACACAGCCCGGGGGAAGAGGGTTAGGGTTTGTAAAATGGATGGGAATGGGGGTTTCTTTTTGGGTAGGTTTTGTTGAGAGAAGAAAAAAAAAGCAGAGCATGGACAAACAATAATTGAAGATACAGAGTTTACAGACAATCTTTGGTTACAAACTAAAGGTAAGCACATGCAGTCACACTCATAGAATAAAAGACAACAATGGATACTGTATCTGTATTGCGTATGTTGTTGGAGTTGTCCTGTTGAAATTGGTAAGTAAGTTGCATGCAGCAAACAATTCCTCTTATTGGCGGCACTCCTCCATTCCAGCTGACGCTTCGTCCATCAATGTGGTGGTGACCACTGACAGAAGAGACACCCTGTCCACTGCCTGCCTGGCGGATGTTGACTGAAACCCGGCCTGTAATTATTGAACGGAAAACAGGAAGTGCTATTACAATACCACTGATAAATAAATAAAAGGTATGTACGCTGTGTGGTTCAAAAAGTGACACTTTGATTTCCCTAATAGACAGTACAATATTTTTGAAATTGCGTGCTCTGTCTGAGTCACCTTTTTAAGGATCAATAAGTATGGCCAAAATATTATAGCGGATCTTTCCCCTCAAGGTGGGTGTACTACTGTGTTTTAGAACAAAATTTGACCTTCCCAGCAATGCTCCCACCAAGACCCTTACTAAAGCCAGTCGCAAAAATGTAGAAGAACCCAATCATATCTCCAAAAACGATGCCTAGCAGAAAAATGGTTACAAAACGTACTTTGAAAGTAACAGTAGACCCAAATACAGACCGTGGATTGTATTCAAACCACTTGCCTGCAAGCAAAAGTATCCATAGCCAGCATCGCTCCAACAGTGCTCTACAACAACAGAACCGCGTTGCAATAGAACCCCCCTAAACACATGCAATCCTGCTGCTAGGGCTAACCCTAACGAACCCTAACTTACAAAAAGTGCCAAAACTGGTGTTTCCTTATGGATTTTGTCCAACAAACTTCTAGCCGGTATTAGACCTTCCCAGGAATGCCCCAGGCAAGACCCGCCAACCCACCCGCAAAAAAACACGCGACAACACCCCCAAACAGCGAAAAAGCTAAATCTCATACTTACAATATCTCTCGGCCTTCGGTCCAAAGTAACGCGCTGTGCAGCTAGGTCATCATCAATCATCATAACTCCTGTTTTCCACCACGGATTTCCTGAAAAGCAAATGCAATCAAGATTAGACTGTCGCAGCAGTGCTTCGACAGAGACCCCGGCCGCAACCCACCCACGAACAGCAGGAAGCCCCCCAAAACGCTACATTGAGCAAGATGTCTGAAGAAATGGCAAAAAAAATGCTTTTCCTTAAGGATTTTGTCCAAAACACTTCTATCCGGCATTAGACCTTCCCAGGAATGCCCCAGCCAAGACCCGCCAACCCACCCGCAAAAAAACACGTGACAACACCCCCAAACAGCGAAAAAGCTAAATCTCATACTTACAATATCTCTCGGCCTTCGGTCCAAAGTAACGCGCTGTGCAGCTAGGTCATCATCAATCATCATAACTCCTGTTTTCCACCACGGATTTCCTGAAAAGCAAATGCAATCAAGATTAGACTGTCGCAGCAGTGCTTCGACAGAGACCCCGGCCGCAACCCACCCACGAACAGCAGGAAGCCCCCCAAAACGCTACATTGAGCAAGATGTCTGAAGAAATGGCAAAAAAAAGGCTGTTCCTTATGGATTTTGTCCAAAACACTTGTATCCGGTATTAGACCTTCCCAGGAATGCCCCAGGCAAGACCCGCCAACCCACCCGCAAAAAAACACCCGACACAACACCCCCAAACAGCGGAAAAGCTAAATCTCATACTTACAATGTCTCTCGGCCTTCGGTCCAAACGCGGCGCTGTGCAGCTAGGTCGTCATCATCATCAATCATCATAACTCCTGTTTTCCACCACGGATTTCCTGAAAAGCAAATGCAATCAAGATTAGACTGTCGCAGCAGTGCTTCGACAGACACCAAAAATTACACACAAACCCCCGGAACCCCGCCAAAGAGCACCTCAAAGGCAAGCAAGTCAGCAAAAACGGCAAGAAATTTCCACCTCATATTTGGTCCAAAACACTTTTGTCCATTATTAGAGCTTCACAGCAATGGGCCCAAAACCGTCAACTCACCCGCAAAGAAGTACAACACCCCCACAAGTGCTGAGTCTTTCTTCATTGTGCGTAATCCAGCACTCTGCTTGGAGGGAAATCGCAGTCTGGAGGAGGAGGATAGAGGAGCATGTTCTTCAGAACTTGTGAACCTGAGGAATGTAGTCTGCGGCACCTTCAAATCAATAAGCAAACAAGTGAAGACAGTTCTGATGATGGTCTTGTTTTTGGGATTAGGTGATTAAAGTTTGAATTAAATTAACTGTGCAAAACAAAGAAAGAGAGACACAAAGCACACAGGAATAAAAGTGAATAAGGACGAAAAAGAAAGTTCTTGATTGATTGTCTCATTTTCAGGGCTCGGTGTCAGGGAATAAGAACAAGATTTCGTCATCATACTCTGCGAATTCAGGCTGGATGAGGTCAGTGGCACCGAACAGAGAAAAAATCCCCTCATCTACGTTGCTGTCCTCCTCGTCTTCATGCGGCGTGCTTTCTCGTACTTTGTAATCTGGTGGTATGAGGTGCTGATTCATCTTGATCATTGTCAGCCGCTCCACATTTTTGGGCGAGAGGCGGCTCCGTTTGGGAGTTACAATGCCACCAGCAGCACTGAAAACACGTTCAGAAGACACACTTGCGAGTGGGCAAGACAAATAGTTTATAGCCAGGTTGTAGAGCTGTGGCCACAATTGTTTTTTGCCATGCCAATACTGCAATGGCTCCTCATTAAGAAAGACCACTGTTGAGTCATTCAGATAGTCCTGCACCATCGACTCAAGGTCATCAACTGTTCCTCCACTTTGCTTACTTTTTGCTGTGCTGGCTGTGACATTTTTTCGAGAACCATACCCCATCAAACTTAGCCAATCCTCCTCCCCAGCCACTGTTAGTGTTGTCATTGTGTGTGGTGCAGATGATCCAGTTGCCGGTGTCTTTAACGGCTGAGAGGTCACTTGTGCCCCAGCCACAGGTGCAGAAGTGGATTCTTGTGACTGCGGATGGCCTGCTGATGCTGATGCTGATGTACTGGCTTCTCCTTCAATAACCTGCCGTTCTTTTTCAAACCTCTTGGCTGACCAGGCTAACCAATGTTTGTACTTTTGAACATCTGCATCAGCGAAAGGAAAGAATGCGTTGTCTGCCAGCGCCTTTTTGTAGCGTGGATCCAGAATAGTAGCACAAATGTAATGCTGATCTGAGTTGATGTTTTTAAGACGTTCATCACCACGTAGGCGATGTAATAATTTCTCAGACAAAATGAAATGGTTTTTTTTTTTTTCATCTTTTTGAAACTCAGAAGAAACCGCCATCAGTTGGTGCTCCAGTATGCACAACAATGGGATAGCTTTTCCCAAATTACAGTCCTCCTGGCTGACTGCACGCGTGAAGAACTCAAAAGGACGAAGCATGTCTGTCAGGCTTTTAACTATGGCCCATTGCGCCTTACTCATCCGCAGGTCCTCCTTCTGAGATGTAGCCTCTGTCAAGAAATAGTGATCGAGTACCGTATACTGCTCATACAGACGCTCAAGCATGTAGAAGGTTGAGTTCCAACGTGTTGCCACCTCCTGGATGAGTGCTTTCACTGGCATTCCACGTTCAAGTAGCAGTCTCCGCAGATGCTTCCGGGCCTTAAAAGAATGGCTGAAATGGTTGCACATTTTGCGGCAGGTGGCCATTACCTCGAACGCTGGACTCTCTTTATCACTCAAGAATTTTTGAACTACCAGGTTGATACAGTGCGCCAAACACGGCACTCTAACATGGTCACCCTTCAACATGGCCTTAACTACATTGGCGCCATTATCCGTGGAAACATAACCAATCTTGCGTTTTAGGGGGGATAGCATTGTCAAGACCTTTTTGTCAAACTCTTCCAAAAGGTTTTCTGCTGTGTGACTTTTCTCCAAGCCAAACATGGCTAGTGTTGCATGTTTCCGAGCAGCTTTGAAAACTTGGTCCGGGTCAACACCTGCGTTTAGCTTTGCTATAACACCTGAAAAGAGACCCAGTGTGCAGTGATGCACATGTAATCATCGCCTGGGCCACTGGTCCACATGTCTGTTGTCAGATGTATTGTGTGAACAGCACTCTTCTGCAAAGCTGCCCCAATCGCCTGCAGCACATCTTCATGTAGTGCTGGAACCGCAACTCTGGCAAAATAGAACCGGCTCGGAACCTTCCATTTAGGGCAGAGCGTTGCCACTAATTCAAGAAAACCTACCGCTTCTACAAAAGAAAAAGGTAGAAGGTCCACAGCTAGCATTTTAGCCAGCTTAGTGTTATACAGACGCGTCAGTGGGTGGTTGCGTTCATATGGCACGTCTGAAGTAAGCATTGTTCTAATGTTGCCCTGGACCAAGCATTTACGGGCTGATAATGACTTCGTTGACCCAATTTTGCTCGCTGGTGAACTTTTGTGCGTTGGTGTCTCACTCGCTCCAACACTCTTAGTGTGCCTCACATTGGGTGTGCTGCTGACAGGGGTACTGGGTGTAAGGGAAGTGTTTGACACGTCTTCTTCCTGCTCGTCATCATCAGATGAAACATCAACGTTTCCTTGAATTTGGCCTTTCTTGATCGCATCTAGGTGCGCAAACCATTTGACAGTGTGCTGTCTCCTAAGATGACCTCTCTGGCCTCCGGTACCATAGTTGGTACCTGGCTTACCACGACTAACTGCTTGCTTACAAATGGTACAAATGGCAAACTTTGGATTTTTTGGACAAACAGTAAAGAAGTCCCAAACTGGGGACTTGAAGTGTCTGTGGGACATGGAGGAGGCGGCGATACTGGTGGTGGTGGTCATGAAGCTAATGCCAGATGAAGTGGAGGATGTGGATTGCCCAACTTTTGTACATTTTGCACTTTCACCGCCACTAATTAAGGTCGAGATTGACGGAGGTCTCTTCTTGCCAGAAAGAAATATGGAAGCGGGACGAGTTGGTGTACTACTTAACTCCAATGATTGTGGTGTTTCCACTGCCTCCTCATCGACAACATCATCATCACGCTCAGCAGCTCTTCGGGCTAGGGTCAAAATGTCTGTTTGCTGCATGCCCGCTGGGGCTGCAGTGACCTTTATGATGACTGGGTCGTCGTTGGCAGAGTCTTCATCAGCAGCAGTATCCGCCACTTCTTGTTGAGACTCATCACACTCCATAACTCTGAGACTTTGAACGAGCTTCCTTTTACGCTTAACTACCTTTGTTTGTTCCCAAGTTTGATCCGTATCATCAGAAGGAGGTGTGCTTGAAGAGGATGTAGACACCACCCTTGATCTCTTCCTTGCTAGGGGTGTGGAAGACAATGAAGGATCATCAGGAGGAGTGGCTTCCTCAAATGATACCTCGCCTTGATTGTCGATTTCCTGATGTGCCCCTACTTCGGGAGGAACAACTATTGTGGGCACTTGTTGTGACCCTCCATGCACCTCTGCTTGCGCATCTCCTTGCGCTGCCTCTCCTTCCACATGTACTTGGGCTTGTACTTGCACATGTGATTGTTGTTGCCGCTGTGGTTGTTCAACACTCGTCAGATGAGCTACAACAACCTGTGTTGATTGAGGGACATTGCTGCTGCTTTCTTGCGATGAGCCAACATCACTGGTCGATGGTGATTGAAGAAGTATACTGGCTGCCTCTGCAGCACTCAAGGGCTTGGACTTAAGTTGGCGTGGTGGTGGTGGTGGCACTGAGCCCAATGGAGCGGGGGTGCTGCTGCCAGCTTGGTCCCCAGCAGATCCCGCTGCAGCTGCTGCAGGCATACTTTTTTTTTTACTCACAAAAAAAGGGGCGGGCGGCACACCAGTGTCCTTGGTAACTTGCTTCTTCTGCTCCTTACTGGCACCTTTCTTGCTAGAGGAGCTACGGGTTACTTTTTTTGGGGCCATCTTCTTCAGAGCAGGTCAGCAGGCAGCAGTTGCACGAGTTGCAGAGGGTTCTGTGTCCAGACGTGACGTCGCGTGACGTTATGCTGCACACACCGCTGCAGGACTTCTTCCTGGCACTGGTGGTTCTATTGAGTCTTCTTGTGCACCTAAAAGCAATGGAAGACAGAGGAACATCAGTTCAGTTATACACCCCAAAAAATCGACAAAACACAGAAAAATGAGCACAATCCCATGCCATCCATGATGTTTACATTGAAGACACCCCACAGAAAGACTAGGGACATGCAAGTATGCAACACTCACTACCCCTGGGCATAAGGGATGAAAAGTAGGCAAAATAAGTGCAGGCCTCAGACACTGCCTCTCCTCAAAATGGCCCCCTTACACCCCAAGCACATGTTGCCTGTACCAGCCAGCACTCAAGATGGCCACCACCACCACCCACATGGCCAGTCCACATCAACAGTACACCCCCAAAAAACAGAAAAACAGCCAGAAATCACCACAATCCAATGCCATCCATGATGTTTACATCAAAGAGAGTGAGACAACACCACAGGCACACTCAGTCCATGCACCACCACCACCCCTGGGCAAGCAAAAGGCCACACCAGCAGCCCCCCAAAAACGACAAAAAACAATAAAATAAGCACAATCCCAGCCCATCCATGGCCTCAATTATGTTTAAATTCAAGAAGACATCCCACAGAAAGACTAGGCCCATGCAACACTCACCACCCCTGGGCAAAGGGCCACACCAGCAGGCCCAAAAAAACGACAAAAACCAATAAAATCTGCACAATCCCAGCCCATCCATGGCCTCAATGGTGTTTAAATTCAAGAAGACACCCCACAGAAAGACTAGGCCCATGCAACACTCACCACCCCTGGGCAAAGGGCCACACCAGCAGGCCCAAAAAAACGACAAAAAACAATAAAATCTGCACAATCCCAGCCCATCCATGGCCTCAATGGTGTTTAAATTCAAGAAGACACCCCTCAGAAACACTAGGCCCATGCAACACTCACTACCCCTGGGCATAAGGGATGAAAAGTAGGCAAAATAAGTGCAGGCCTCAGACACTGCCTCTCCTCAAAATGGCCCCCTTACACCCCAAGCACATGTTGCCTGTACCAGCCAGCACTCAAGATGGCCACCACCACCACCCACATGGCCAGTCCACATCAACAGTACACCCCCAAAAAACAGAAAAACAGCCAGAAATCACCACAATCCAATGCCATCCATGATGTTTACATCAAAGAGAGTGAGACCACACCACAGGCACACTCAGTCCATGCACCCCACCCCTGGGCAAGCAAAAGGCCACACCAGCAGCCCCCCAAAAACGACAAAAAACAATAAAATAAGCACAATCCCAACCCATCCATGGCCTCAATTATGTTTAAATTCAAGAAGACACCCCACAGAAAGACTAGGCCCATGCAACACTCACCACCCCTGGGCAAAGGGCCACACCAGCAGGCCCAGAAAAACGACTAAAAACAATAAAATCTGCACAATCCCAGCCCATCCATGGCCTCAATGGTGTTTAAATTCAAGAAGACACCCCTCAGAAACACTAGGCCCATGCAACACTCACTACCCCTGGGCATAAGGGATGAAAAGTAGGCAAAATAAGTGCAGGCCTCAGACACTGCCTCTCCTCAAAATGGCCCCCTTACACCCCAAGCACATGTTGCCTGTACCAGCCAGCACTCAAGATGGCCACCACCACCACCCACATGGCCAGTCCACATCAACAGTACACCCCCAAAAAACAGAAAAACAGCCAGAAATCACCACAATCCAATGCCATCCATGATGTTTACATCAAAGAGAGTGAGACCACACCACAGGCACACTCAGTCCATGCACCACCACCACCCCTGGGCAAGCAAAAGGCCACACCAGCAGCCCCCCAAAAACGACAAAAAACAATAAAATAAGCACAATCCCAGCCCATCCATGGCCTCAATTATGTTTAAATTCAAGAAGACACCCCACAGAAAGACTAGGCCCATGCAACACTCACCACCCCTGGGCAAAGGACCACACCAGCAGGCCCAAAAAAACGACAAAAACCAATAAAATCTGCACAATCCCAGCCCATCCATGGCCTCAATGGTGTTTAAATTCAAGAAGACACCCCACAGAAAGACTAGGCCCATGCAACACTCACCACCCCTGGGCAAAGGGCCACACCAGCAGGCCCAAAAAAACGACAAAAAACAATAAAATCTGCACAATCCCAGCCCATCCATGGCCTCAATGGTGTTTAAATTCAAGAAGACACCCCTCAGAAACACTAGGCCCATGCAACACTCACTACCCCTGGGCATAAGGGATGAAAAGTAGGCAAAATAAGTGCAGGCCTCAGACACTGCCTCTCCTCAAAATGGCCCCCTTACACCCCAAGCACATGTTGCCTGTACCAGCCAGCACTCAAGATGGCCACCACCACCACCCACATGGCCAGACCACATCAACAGTACACCCCCAAAAAACAGAAAAACAGCCAGAAATCACCACAATCCAATGCCATCCATGATGTTTACATCAAAGAGAGTGAGACAACACCACAGGCACACTCAGTCCATGCACCACCACCACCCCTGGGCAAGCAAAAGGCCACACCAGCAGCCCCCCAAAAACGACAAAAAACAATAAAATAAGCACAATCCCAGCCCATCCATGGCCTCAATTATGTTTAAATTCAAGAAGACACCCCACAGAAAGACTAGGCCCATGCAACACTCACCACCCCTGGGCAAAGGGCCACACCAGCAGGCCCAAAAAAACGACAAAAAACAATAAAATCTGCACAATCCCAGCCCATCCATGGCCTCAATGGTGTTTAAATTCAACAAAACAGTTGTATCATGCACCCATAACCAACCCTGGTCCTACTGGATACTGTGGCTACCCACAATATAATTTATTTAATTTTCTGAAAAAGTTCCAAAATTGTACTTGCAGCAACTGTAATGCCCCAAACAAACTTACTTGTGAAAGTTGATTTCTAATCCAAAAGTGATCCAAAGACAGTCAAAAAGGCCTCAAATCCAAATATCCAGCAGCACCCACAAAAAGTAATCCTTCCAGCTCCAGATCCAAATGAAAGTGACCAGGAGATGGACAAAGCACTGGGAGGAGCCTGCTGGACAGGAACAGGAAGTTGGAGACTGTGGGGCACTTCCTTCCTCCCCCCCCCCCCAAAATGGACTCCTTGCAAAAAAAAAGGCCATGCAAATGTCAACCTGAGGAGTGATTCTGATAAAAATCATAATTTTCTGAAGGTTTATCCTGTTTGCTGGTGATTTTCTTGTGCGAAATTGCAAAATCTCTATTTCGCAAGTGCGAGATTGTTCCTTTCCGCCGCAACTACGTGTTCGCAATTGCGAACTCTCGCGAGGTGTGCTGTGCAAGGTGGCAAGCCGCGAGTACGTATTCGCGGGCGACAAACTCCCGCGGGAACACGCAGCAAGATCTAAAATGGCGCGTCACTCGCAAAGAAAAACAACTCGGCAAACGCTAAAATGACGGAAAGTGAACGCCGTGCACCACGCCGCGCGCCGCAACCAAGCAAAAAATCCGCCGCGAGCGGATTCACGGATTTTCGACAAATTCGCGAGAGTTCGCGGATTGCGAATTTGCCGAAAATCCGAAAAATCCGCGATCGGAGCGGATTTTACGCCCATGCTTACTTGTTTCCTTTCCAGTGAAGAATTGGCTTGGTAGTTTGGTCTGCCCTGTTCCCATGATGCACCGGGCCAGGGACAGACTAATTTGCATATAGCCAGGTTCTGAACTGGGATGGTGCAGTGAGCTAAAAAACGGTGATGGATCAAGCCCTGATTTGTTGACTGGGTAGGAGTGTTCTGATTAACTCAGATACTCTGTCCATCACCACCCCCTTTTTGAAAGTATTTTGGCCACCATAAGTGTGGAAGGGTATGCTCAGACATGAGTCCCTTGCTCATTGCACCATCAGGATTCAAGCAAGCCGGGCCGAAGACGGCTGTAATGCCAGAAACCGGTCCCCGGAAGCTTGTTTCCTTTCCAGTGAAGAATTGGCTTGGTAGTTTGGTCTGCCCTGTTCCCATGATGCACTGGGCCAGGGACAGACTAATTTGCATATAGCCAGGTTCTGAACTGGGATGGTGCAGTGAGCTAAAAAACGGTGATGGATCAAGCCCTGATCTGTTGACTGGGTACGAGTGTTCTGATTAACTCAGATACTCTGTCCATCACCACCCCCTTTTTGAAATTATTTTGGCCACCATGAGTGTGGAAGGGTATGCTCAGACATGAGTCCCTTGCTCATTGCACCATCAGGATTCAAGCAAGCCGGGCCGAAGACGGCTGTAATGCCAGAAACCGGTCCCCGGAAGCTTGTTTCCTTTCCAGTGAAGAATTGGCTTGGTAGTTTGGTCTGCCCTGTTCCCATGATGCACTGGGCCAGGGACAGACTAATTTGTATATAGCCAGGTTCTGAACTGGGATGGTGCAGTGAGCTAAAAAACGGTGATGGATCAAGCCCTGATCTGTTGACTGGGTAGGAGTGTTCTGATTAACTCAGATACTCTGTCCATCACCACCCCCTTTTTGAAATTATTTTGGCCACCATGAGTGTGGAAGGGTATGCTCAGACATGAGTCCCTTGCTCATTGCACCATCAGGATTCAAGCAAGCCGGGCCGAAGACGGCTGTAATGCCAGAAACCGGTCCCCGGAAGCTTGTTTCCTTTCCAGTGAAGAATTGGCTTGGTAGTTTGGTCTGCCCTGTTCCCATGGTGCACTGGGCCAGGGACAGACTAATTTGCATTTAGCCAGGTTCTGAACTGGGATGGTGCAGTGAGCTAAAAAACGGTGATGGATCAAGCCCTGATCTGTTGACTGGGTAGGAGTGTTCTGATTAACTCAGATACTCTGTCCATCACCACCCCCTTTTTGAAATTATTTTGGCCACCATGAGTGTGGAAGGGTATGCTCAGACATGAGTCCCTTGCTCATTGCACCATCAGGATTCAAGCAAGCCGGGCCGAAGACGGCTGTAATGCCAGAAACCGGTCCCCGGAAGCTTGTTTCCTTTCCAGTGAAGAATTGGCTTGGTAGTTTGGTCTGCCCTGTTCCCATGATGCACTGGGCCAGGGACAGACTAATTTGCATATAGCCAGGTTCTGAACTGGGATGGTGCAGTGAGCTAAAAAACGGTGATGGATCAAGCCCTGATCTGTTGACTGGGTAGGAGTGTTCTGATTAACTCAGATACTCTGTCCATCACCACCCCCTTTTTGAAATTATTTTGGCCACCATGAGTGTGGAAGGGTATGCTCAGACATGAGTCCCTTGCTCATTGCACCATCAGGATTCAAGCAAGCCGGGCCGAAGACGGCTGTAATGCCAGAAACCGGTCCCCGGAAGCTTGTTTCCTTTCCAGTGAAGAATTGGCTTGGTAGTTTGGTCTGCCCTGTTCCCATGATGCACTGGGCCAGGGACAGACTAATTTGCATATAGCCAGGTTCTGAACTTGGATGGTGCAGTGAGCTAAAAAACGGTGATGGATCAAGCCCTGATCTGTTGACTGGGTAGGAGTGTTCTGATTAACTCAGATACTCTGTCCATCACCACCCCCTTTTTGAAATTATTTTGGCCACCATGAGTGTGGAAGGGTATGCTCAGACATGAGTCCCTTGCTCATTGCACCATCAGGATTCAAGCAAGCCGGGCCGAAGACGGCTGTAATGCCAGAAACCGGTCCCCAGAAGCTTGTTTCCTTTCCAGTGAAGAATTGGCTTGGTAGTTTGGTCTGCCCTGTTCCCATGATGCACAGGGCCAGGGACAGACTAATTTGCATATAGCCAGGTTCTGAACTGGGATGGTGCAGTGAGCTAAAAAATGGTGATGGATCAAGCCCTGATCTCTTGACTGGGTAGGAGTGTTCTGATTAACTCAGATACTCTGTCCATCACCACCCCCTTTTTGAAATTATTTTGGCCACCATGAGTGTGGAAGGGTATGCTCAGACATGAGTCCCTTGCTCATTGCACCATCAGGATTTAAGCAAGCCGGGCCGAAGACGGCTGTAATGCCATAAACCGGTCCCCGGAAGCTTGTTTCCTTTCCAGTGAAGAATTGGCTTGGTAGTTTGGTCTGCCCTGTTCTCATGATGCACTGGGCCAGGGACAGACTAATTTGCATATAGGCAGGTTCTGAACTGGGATGGTGCAGTGAGCTAAAAAACGGTGATGGATCAAGCCCTGATCTGTTGACTGGGTAGAAGTGTTCTGATTAACTCAGATACTCTGTCCATCACCACCCCCTTTTTGAAATTATTATTTCAATCAAAGCATGTGGAGAAACCTCCAACAATTTGTAGTGCAGAATATGCTACAAACAGCCAATTTACCTGTGAAATACAAAAAACAACAGCACTGGTCTATGTCCCTGTCACATAAGCAGCTAACCACTATAATTCACTAATATAATGTGCTTTCTACCAACAAAATGAAGGCAAACTAAGCTCGCTAATGGGTTATTTCTAAGACTCCTGGGTCAGTGGACTGCACTGCGCTGCACGCAGACAGCAACCCAAATTCCTTGGTGGAATGTCTAAGGTCCTTATTATTATGGTCACCTACAGTTGGTCCATGCAGTTTAAATCAGTTGCCTCCCACGCACTAAGCAGACATGGTGTGTGTGTAGGATGAAGCATCTCTCCACAAACTTTCTTCATTCGCGATATCACAACTGCCGAGCAGAGTTTAATTACCGGACAGTCCCACAGTATATGATAGAATGCACCATCTTGACCAGAGAGCCTCCCACATCTAGCGTTTACTGTTCATCCCAATTTCAATAAGGCACCACATGAAAAATAGGATCAGTGTAAAACCCTAAGCTGTATGAATCTAAGGAGCTGATTACGATGCACTTAGAATAAGGCTCAGATTGTTGGTTGGAGCCATATCTAACACTAATCGTAATCAGTTGGTCGGATTTCTTTCTGACTGACCCATTTTGATGGTGTCGGTCGGAAAGGAATCCGACCGGTCATTCCGACTGGTCTTCCGATTGGCTCGGAGAGCCTGTCCGCCAGTCGCAATGACTTCATCAATCCCAAGGGCGGTTCTTTCCGCCCCATGGATTACAGTGTCGAATTCCAACAGCCTTTCTGTGCTGGCCTTTTTGACACAGAAAGCCTGACGGCAGTTGACCTTTGGGGCCTATCATGGGGTGCTGGGATGAACTGCACCACTTTGTTTTACAATGAGAGCATGCATTCTGGTCGGAATGCAGGCTCCCATTGTAAAGAATACGAGTGCGTCCGAACACTGTTCAGTCACATCCTAATTTGTTAGTTGGGCTGTCCCACGACCAAAATGAGGTCCAGCAAATTTAAGTCTGCCCAACATCATAATTAGGCCCTAAGTCGTGATGTGATGGTCGCTTCCCGGGGGAAGGAAAGTGCCTCTTGCTTGAATATATATAATATTTACATTAAAAATGTAACCCTGACCAACCAAAAACCTCAAAAAATAAACTCAATCCATCACATAATAATTACACACACTATAAAATATAACATTTCCCAAACCCAAAAAAGAATAGCTGTATACATTTCTGTTCAGTAGCTTCAGTTGGTTGAAAGCTTTTATTCGATATGCAAGATATCTTGAAAGCATACATACATATAAAAACAGCATTTCAAAGACAGTAAAATAGATATGTCAACATTATGATACTAAGACAATAAAATAGGATGAAACCCTAAATAAATTAGCTAGAAAGTGAATTAAATTGAAATTGACAGTCTCTTGCAGCGAATCAACCATGAGCGTTTTAAAAATTTGGAAACACCGCAAACAATTGGAGGGGCGGTATCAGTCAATAAAATACGTAGTGCAACCAAATGCCTACGTGTTCCCAAGTGTCTAAAGAGAGGTTTAAGCCAAAACCGCCTAGGATTAATGTAGTCCGGGCACTCAAAGAAAATGTGTGCTACCGTTTCTGGCTTAGATTGACAGAGGGCACAGAAGGGCGATAGATGAACACCGGATTTCCATTTTGAGACAAAGGCCCCGATCGGGAGGGTGCCTACCCTAAACTTGAAGTACAGTGCCCTATCAACTGGCAAGGTGATTAAGTCCAGGTGGGGTTCGTAGGCTACCACATCTTTTATTTCCAAAAATGCTGCAGTCATATTACAATGGTTTTGATTCCTGATAAGTTTGCCAGAGACCCAGTCCCAGTAAAGTTTTTTGAGGTCAGCCTTTGGTGGAGCAGATTTTGTGGACCAACAGTCCCCCAGGCCCAGCTCTCCCAAAAGATTTTTGGTGTCCCTCAGCCACTTGATCTTGGCCCAGCCTCCCATGCTCATTACCTCTGCCAAGCCGTCGGCATACGGTTTTAACTCCGGGACCCTCCATATACGGGACCACAGAAGCAATGGTCGAAGGCGAGCCTGATCTTTAATGCTCTTACAGCCCACATCCAAGAGCACCGGGACTGTCGGGGTGCTCGAGGGGAGGGCTAGGAGGTCCTTCAGAAACTTGTTCTCAGCCCTGGATAGGGAATCTAGATTACAGTGGCCCCACAGCTCGGCCCCATACAATGCTGAGGTTACGCCTCTGGCCTTGTAAATCTCGATGGCAGGTCACACAAAATGTCTGGGTGATGTGCGAAATTCCCTAAGCAGAGCGCCCCCTACCTTTTTGTGGTTCAGGACCATCTTGTCAATGTGGGAGGACCAGTTCATATTGTCAGTTAAACGCAGCCCCAGGTAATCAAATTCGGAAACTTTCTCCAAGGGGACGGTGTTCAAAACAGGCGGGCGTCCTAGTCTCCTTGGAGGGTGCAAAATCAAATATTTAGTTTTATCCACATTGATTACCAGACCTCTGGATAGACAAAAGTCCTGGAAGCGGGTCAATAGTTTCTGTAGTCCCTGGGGAGTTTTTGAAATAAGCAGAGTATCATCTGCAAACAGCAGAGTAGGGATCCGTACTCCCCCCAGACAGGGTGCGTCCGCTGGTTCTTGCTGCAGATGCTCAACAACGCCATTGACATAAAGCGAAAAGAGTGTTGGAGCTAACACGCAACCCTGTCTGACGCCCCTACAGACCGAAATCCTGTCCGTTGTTTCCCCATTTTTCCCCCAACGGACCTGGGCATAGTTACTAATGTGCAGTTTGATGAGTAGGGACAAAATATAGGGGGGCAGCCCCAGACCCTGAAGTACCCTCCAAAGTTCCTCCCTAGGGACCAGGTCAAAGGCAGTCTTCAGGTCAATAAAGGCCAAGTAAAGACTGCCCTTGCCTAGTTCCACGACCTTCCAGTTTAGGAGTGCTAACCTGAAGACCTGCTCAATGGTGCCCGTTCCAGAACGGAAACCAGCCTGGAAATCAGATAGCACTCTGTTCTCGTCTACCCAATGGAGAATCCTTCCCAAGATTGCTTTTCCTGCCATCTTTTGCGTGGAATCAATCAGGCTAATAGGTCTGTAGTTCCCTGGGCTATCTCTGGGACCCTTTTTATAAATAGGGACGACCACCGCCCCCCTCCATGAATCAGGAACTGGGCCACCCTTCATGATATCGTTTAGAAGTGCAGCGATTAAAATGGCCCAGTCAGATGGGTATGCACGCAAAAGAGCTCCTGGAAGCCTGTCCGGGACTGCTGCTTTCCGCGGTACCACCCACTTAATGACCTCCTCTACCTCCCGTGCCGTGAAAAGATCGAGATTAGCGTCCCCTACCGAGACGATGAAAGAGGCTGGGACATTTAGGGGGCCTTCTACCGGGGCGTATAAGGCCCCAAAGTGTTTTGACCAGTTCTGGGGAGGGATGTTACATGTCCTCAGAGTCTCGTCGGGTCTGTTTCGGGAGCCCACCAGATTCCAGAACCCTCTTGCGTCCTTACTTTTACTGGCAGACAGTAGGTCCGCCCAGAACGTTTCATCCCATTCCTTTTTGGCAATTTGGAGGGTCCTGGAGTAAGCCTTTCTGGCCTCCCTGATCTTAGTTTGCGACTTTGATTTGACTGCCTCTACCAGTCTAGTCTTCATCGCCCTACATGTACGGGTATACCATCCCTTAACTTTTGTTTGTCTTTCTTTGGTCCCTACTCTTCTTGGGTGAGCAGTAAACAGATTAGATAGGGCCTTGGTAAGGTCACCAAAAACCCCACAAGCCGCCCCCGTCCCTCCTATAGTGGACACCAAGTTAAGTTGTGCTAGGGCTAGGAGATGAGTTATTGCTGCGACCTTCTCCTCAGAGAGGGCGAGTTTCGTCCACCTTATCCGCCTCCCACAAAGTGCTACTTGCGACTCGCCCAGATCTGCTGTGGAAGAGGGAGCTAAGCCTCCCCTTTCGGCTGCCCACCAGGATACTAGAGTGAGGGAAAGTAAGTTGTGATCACTCTCTACTGAGGGGACCACAACCATATCCCTCACAGAGTTCCACAGACACACATCAAGGAAGATGTAATCGATTCTTGATGTGTGGTTGGGCCTATTGTAAGTGTGGACCCCCCCCTTGTCCGACTCTGTCCTCCCGTTTAGGGCCCTCAGGTTAAACTCCATACTGAGGGTATACACCTGCAGGGCCACCTCAGTCCACCTCTTTATGGGGGCTATTTCTAAAGTGGGAATCCCCCTCCTAGCATCCTCCTCATCCAGATCCAGGGTGACGTCCGAGCCTAAGGGCTCGAATGTACAGTTGATGTCACCAGCCACCAGGGTGCAGGCCTTGTGTGGGGTTGATCTTAAAAGGCCCTCCAGGAGTGCAATTGTTGGGGACTGCCTTCCCCCCATGGTACCTCGTGCATAAATGTTATAAATGTTTAAAATAGCGCGACCCCTGGAGTCCTTCAAAGTAATATTAAGGAGGTCCAGACAACCTGTCTGTTGCTCCACTATCCTACAATTCAGTGAGGCAGCAACCCAAATGAGGAGGCCACCAGAGGGGCGTCCCCTCCCCGATTCTGAGCATACTGCTGGCATAGAATAGGCCAAATAGCCCACCTTATGAGTGGGCTCCGTGCTCCATGTCTCCTGGAAAATGCATATGGAATGCTCATCCACCGATGCATTCCAGTCGGGCAATGTCAGCTTCCTTGAGATTCCGGCAACGTTCCAGCTGAGGACCCTAAAAGATGGGTCCGTCACAGCTGGGACGCTACCGGGTACAAGGTCATAACAGGGGGCCACCTCTTGAGGCTCCATTGGTGTTCCACATGCACCTGTGATATCTTGGGTCTCTACCCTTGCCCCTACAGCTAGTAATATAGAATGGATTTTAATTGGGGATGGTACTGTGTAGAGGGCAGAGGGTGAAGACTCTCTCAACTCACCCTCTGCTGTCCCACCCTTGCTCTCAAGTCAGAGTCCCCTTGAACCCCAGGACATCTCCGGCCATACGGCCTGGGGATAGAATTGGGGCACCTCAGAGTATCGTGTGCCTCCACCAAGGCCTAAGCAAGACTCCCCAGTGACCGGCCTGAAAAGTTTGGCTACCGGCCTAGGGTAAAAATAAGACAAATCCACTACTCTAACACCAGGGCCGCCCACCTCTTGATTTTGACCACAAATTACCTTCGCCACTCTGTTGTCCTGGAAATTGATAATAATGCAGTCTCCCTCCAGTCGCTTTTTGCCCTGTCCCACCCAACCTACCCTACGGACACTGAGGATTAGTCCATCCACACCCATTGGAAGTGGTTTGTTTGTTTTTAACCAGTGGAGACACTTATTTTTTAGGGCCTGGTGGGTCTCAGGCTGATTAGCCTTCAGTGGTGGGACATTGACAAGGACTGTAACGTAGGGATGGCAATCAGGGGGGAGATTAACCGGAGGGCTCCGAATGGTGGCCTTTGGGGGAGCAACTACAGTAGCGTTAGTAGCCAAGTTGCACCTGTCGTCTTTAGCTGGAGGTGCTGCCCCGACCCCCTTGACATTGACACTCAGCTGTGCAGCTTGGCTACTCTTAACCAAATTTGCACCTGCCGTTGTCTTTGCCTGAGGTGTTTTCTTAATTTGATTTTTAGAGACCACGGGGGGCTTTGTTATTGTAAGGGAAGTGTGGGGGGCAGGGCCTGGCTTAGAAGTGGAAGTGACCGGGGGGACTAGAGAAGGGTCCCTGCAAGGTGTTGCATCAGGAAGAATGGTTAACATTGGAACAACCTGTGCTGGGGCAGGAACTGCAGGCAGTCCTTTTCCCATGTTCCTAGCCACAAGATCCTCACTTGCTCTAGACTGATGTTTAATAAGAGTCTTAAGTGAGAAAAAATTATCAAGGGTGGATTGTTCGGATTTATATACTCTCGCTCCCAAGCCCTTTAGTTGGTCCGACAGCGGGACCAATAGGCTTTTAATCAGGTCCGTAATTATTTTGAGGGAGTCGGGTTCTAGGGGGACGGCTACCCTATCATGGGCATTGGGGTGTACAAGCGGATTATCTAAAGTTGTTCCCACAACAGGAGGCTCCCCTACCCTACCATTAATTGTTTGAGCTATGCCTTGTTCAGGTTTTGACCCAAAACCCCTTGGCCCTTGCTTTCTTGGGCGCTTGTAGGATGTGGTGTGACTACCTTTGCATGAGTACGTAACCCTTTTCCTTTTCGCCTGCTTTGTAGTGCCTTGAAACTGGGTGGGCGGTCGTGTATCCGTAGAAGGGGCCTGTTGTAGCGGTGGTGAAGTCTGGCCGATGGCGGGGCACGATGAAGCTTGAGAAATTGTTTCCCCCGCTACCTCGATACCAGCCACCGCTGGCAATAGATCAGCAAGATTTTCTATTCTATCTATACTTGCTCCTATTGCCGACAACCGAGGCTGCACTAGGGCATCTAAGGGGTGAAGAGATGGGACTCGTCCAGTGGTTGGGGACAATGCCATGGCCACAGCACCCAGGGAGGAGCGTCTAGCTGGTAAGTAGACCTCCGAGAGGCGACGTTAGGTCATCACGATCTCCTTCTCAATGACCGCTGCTACTCTAGTTATGAACCGGTCCATAGTTCCTATATTAGAACTCCCAGCTCCTCCACCCTCTCCGCCACTCCTGAGCAATTTCCCGGAGCGGGTAGACATGGTAGGATATGCTTCCTCTACCACAGTCCTTCAAACTACCAGGTCCGCAAGCGAAATGTTAGGGACGTAGCCCTGCCCAGCCTCTGTCAGCCCCTGACTGCCACAGACTGCCCGCCCTTAACTCGGGCTTCGCTCGGCGTCCTGCTCGCGTCCCGCTGAGCGTCCGGCGTGATGGTTAAATGAGGGGCGTTGCAGGCGCGGTGGGCGTGTCTTGCTGGGGGCGCGGCAGTGCACACCTGTGCAGCGCAGGGACTCCTGGTCTTCTGAGTCGCTGCTAGCGCGCTCCCTCTGCAGCCTCCGGTGATTCCTCCCAGCCGACCAACAACTCCTCCTGCCCCTCGCCTCTCGCCACGAAGCGGCGCCCGCGAAGCGGGTGCTGCGAGCAGTGACAGGAAGCGGTGAAATCCTCACGGGCAAGGGCAGGCTGATGCAGCAGTTCCAAAGCTCCCAGGTAGGGTGTAGCGTTTTGGCGTTCCTGCCGATACAGGGGAGCACACGCCTTTTGGAGTTTGGTCAGGTGCGGTGGGCGTGTCTTGCTGGGGGCGCGGCAGTGCACACCTGTGCAGCGCAGGGACTCCTGGTCTTCTGAGTCCCTGCTAGCGCGCTCCCTCTGCAGCCTCCGGTGATTCCTCCCAGCCGACCAACAACTCCTCCTGCCCCTCGCCTCTCGCCACGAAGCGGCGCCCACAAAGCGGGTGCTGCGAGCAGTGACAGGAAGCGGCGAAATCCTCACGGGCAAGGGCAGGCTGATGCAGCAGTTCCAAAGCTCCCAGGTAGGGTGTAGCGTTTTGGCGTTCAGTAGCTTCAGATCTTCTGTATCCAAGTAATCAAAAATAATATTCCATTAAAAATGGGAAAAGTATTTTCCCAAAAAGTCCCCCAAATAATGCAAAAATCAATCAAATCCAATAGACCCACCTAAAATCAATCCAAAGCATGCAGGAAACATTAAAACCCTATAAAAGTGTTTAAAAATAGAAATGCTCGGGGAAACCCAAATAAAATACGAAACCCAAGCTAAAATTATTGGTTTAATATAAACTAAAAGTGATTTTTTTTAAAATGGTCATCAGTGATGTCACTGATCATGTCATAAGTGATGTAATATGTGACGTCATCAGCAGTGCATTGCGAGGGCGCGACTTATAGTTACCTCAGCTAACTATAACGGCTGAATTTCTCTAGTTTTGTATGAGTGAAATGTCCACTAACTTTAATGTCCCTGAAACCGGTGGTTTTTTCAGTGAATTTGTAAGGTTTTTTAAATGTTAATTTCTAACTATAATGTCCCTGAAACCTGTGGGTTTTTTCAGTGAATTTCAATGGTTTTTTAAATGCTAATTACTAACTATAACGTCCCGAAAGCCTATTGTTTTTTCAGTGAATACCGAAGGTTTTTTAAAGGCTAATTACTAACTATACCATTCCTGAAATCTTCGTTTTTTGGCAAGGACTTCCTAAGGTTTTTTAAATACTAATGTATAACTATAATGTAGTAGTCTTGTTAGTAGAGTGGTGCAGAAAGGAGGCTTGGTCTCCAACGAGCGCTCAGGAATTCTGCCGTGTCGGACTTACAGGAGGTACCAGGAGTAAAGTGGACTGCATCTCCCAACACGTAGAGTGCCAGGAGGCACGTTTGCAAAGTGGTGGAGAAAGGGGGTGTGACCTCTTAGCAATACCACTGTGTGGGACTTACTGGAGGTAACAGAAGGGTTAGTTGGCCCACAAGGATGTCCTTGGGGGCCAACTACCCCTCCTTTTACATCCAGTTAGTCCCACACAAAAGCATTGGTAAGTTCTCATAGCAGGCCACGCCCCCTTTGCCCATCACTCTGGGGTTTAAGGTCTTCCATGCTGGGGACCTTAAGGGACCGTAAGCTGGGGGCCGTAAGCTCCAGATAGTGGGATTGATGGGAGGTTGACACAGGCCATGCCCACTTTGTGCATCACTCTGCAAATGCACCTCCTGGCACGCTCTTTGTTGGGCGATTAGGTCCTCGTGCATTCTGAGGGTCCCTGGGGGCCAACTAGCCCTCCTGATATCTCTAGTAAGCCCCGCACAGCAGGATTTCTGAGAGTGGTCTGAGGCCACGCCCCCTTTTTACACCACTTTGCAAACACGCCTCCTAGCACACTGCTGCTCAGGGGATGAAGTGCGCTTTAGTCCTGAGGTCCTCAGGATACAAGAGGACCTCATCGCCCCATCAGCGGTGTGCCAAGAGGCCCATTTGCAGAGTGGTGTAAAAAGGGGCATGGCCTCGGACCACCTCTCAGCAATCCCACTGTGTAGGAATTACTGGAGGTACCTGGTGGACTAGTTGGCCCCTAAGGACCCTTAAGAATCTAAGGGACTTAATCCCCCAAGCCAGAATGTGCCAGGAGGCGCATTTGCAGTGTGGTGCAGGGAGGGGGCGGAGCCTCTGAGGAGATGCCGGCTTTTTTCTCTCTTTTTTTTGTTAGAAGGGAGGATGTATGGCCACCCTTCTCTCAGTATGTTATGGGCCCTGGGGACCCTATCCCCCAGGATCTGTGACATGTTAATTTTTTTAATTTTTTTTTACGAGAAGGGGGTCTTAATTAACATTTGCCAAATAACATCAAGCTACTCATTGTTGTTGGTACATACCACGGGACAATGTTCAGTTCTCCATTCAGACTAGCCCTGAAAGGGTTGTCAGTGATACTCTAGGGCATGGTTTTTCAGTATAAAACCAGAGCAGTTCTCAGTTTTTTTTAGAACCGGCACTTTCTAGTTGGCCGAGGCAATCCCCCAGCCAATCAGAATCGACCACTCTCTTCAGGGGCGGGTGATTACACACACTGTACAGTCATGCGTGTATGACTGAAGAGCGAATCTGTAAATAAAAATGTATCACGGTGCAAACAGGTCAGGGGAAACAAACCCAAAGTAACAACCCCTGTACTGGTGTAGGAAACCTATACCAAACAATAAAGAATAAAGTCCTGTGCACACGTATCAAAGGAAAATAGGTTCTAGTGTCAGAACCCCATCGCAAAGATAATGTTCCTATAGATAAATGATGGTCAGACTCGAGGTGTTGCCAATGATAAAGATGTATCAATCAATCTTGATCAGTACATCAATGATTGCCAGCCGACACGTGTTTCGTCACACCGTGTACTGGATGTGACTCATCAGGGCAGTTGCTCCAGGTAACGAGACGACCTCTCGTTACCTGGAGCAACTGAACAGACCCTTGCACGTATCCGTGCGATCATATACCAATCACACAGGCCCCTGCATCTGACGTGGGACTTACCCGTCCTTTACTTACCCTACACCTTCAACTAAACGGCTTTGGCCAGCTTTTCATGCCACTTGGCAACCATCCGGACTTACACTTCGGCGTTGCGACTCCCTAACACGAGAGTTTTACAGCCCTGATGAGTCACATCCAGTACACGGTGTGACAAAACATGTGTCGGCTGGCAATCATTATTTGTACTGATCAAGATTGATTGATAAATCTTTATCATTGGCAACACCTCAAGTCTGGCCATCATTTATCTACACACACTGTATAACCTGGTCTCATCCTTGTTTAGCTTAGCAATGAGCAGTCAGGATTACCACACAGATAATGTATGAAGCATTATCACAGCACTCACGCACAATAAATAACTGGAGCATCACAAATGAGGCTTCACACGTGATGTTTGTAAATAACATTTATGTTTAACACACACATAATAATCTACATACCATGAACATTGTGTATTTTTTGGGCATAAATCATATTGGGAATTATTTTTATCAGTATAAGGCCCAGCTGTGTTCTGATGACAACAGCACTATGCACACATGGGAAAGATCCAATCTGACAATCTGACACCCCCTAACACCTTTATGTGGTGAAATACTTTGTCCACCCCGCCCATCTAACAGAAATTATAAGTCCACACCACACAATTATAAGGTGCACCCCAGGGCTCAACAATATTGAAATATGTACATACACCGAATTGAACCACTTTTTATCATCACTGTGGGCCCAGGCTGTGCGGGTTAAACCAATGTCAAAGGTAACTCTTTTCTAGCAAGAAATCACGGCTACAGCAAACTGCCAGCCAGTATCATGAATCACAAGTGGTTACGCTCCTGTCACTCACACATATTCACATAGCACCACTTTGCAGTGCAGGTTTGTACAGCACTCTCTTGCAAACATTTGCACCAGCCCCCTAATGCGGGGATACGGATACCCAGCAGGTCAATTAGTAACATGCTGCAAACTCTATGGTCCCAAGCCTCCCTCCACCCTCCAACTCACCTTGATTATCCTAAACTCCCACTGTTTGATGATACCCTGTCCTACTCCCAGGCACTAGGCCACATGCAGCTAAAGTCACTCTTAGACAAGGTCCCATGGAAGCAAGTGGGAGATAGGCAGCAAGGTCAATTAGGAGACAGTTGGAAAAATGGGTTGGGCAGCCACTCGAGAAGTTTACCCATAGTTTGAGGAGCAGAAACGGGCTGAGGGCGTACCATAGGGGTCAACAAAGGCCTTCCAGCATCAGCCCAGTTCTGAAAAGCACAGGGGGGGTGTCATGAAGTCTGTTGACCAACTCCCAATAATTCTCGGAAGCATTCCTCCAGACAGCCAATCCCTCTCACTACCTAGGCCCCAGCCGGGCATTACTACCTGGCACCATGGTGTCTTCGGGGAAGGACAGATGAAGAGAGGGGCTTGGACCACCGTGCTGTGGGCCAAAAAAGGAACAATGGAGAACTGAGGAATCAATCAGATGGGTGGGAACTCTTAGGAGGAGGAGGCACCCCATCAGGTACACGTTCAGCAGAGTGGCACCCAGATAATGAAGGCACAATGGCTGGTGCACAATGATATGAGTCGCACCAGACTGATCCAGTCACGGACAAGGAAGAGTTGCAAAATCAGTATCTCACTGGAAATGAGGCACATACATCCGGTGCACAGTGTGCTTGGTCACACCAGACAATCTGGGCACAACTAGGAGTTGCACTAGGCCATTCTGGTCACATACACAAGAAGTTTTAATTTCATACCTGACTGACTGACTGAAACATTTATAAAGCGCTCGAATGCCGCGGCGTCTTGGCACTATAGTACAGAGAAAGCGGTGAGGGCAAGTTCTACTGCAGAGAGAAAAGCCAAGTTTTCAGTGCCTTTCTGAAGCACATTTTGGATTTTTGTGAGGGCAGTGCGGGGGGCAGGGAGCTACATAATCTGGAGGCTTGGTAGGAAAAGGATTTTCCACCCCATCGAGCTCTCCTTATTTTTGGTTGGCATACTAAGTCTTGGTTGGCTGATCTCAAAGTGCGTGCTGGCAGGTACCGAGTTGTGCCCCTGAAGATGTGGCACAACTACTGGTGGATGTTGATATTTCTCACACCAGACAGTTCCATTCGCACATGTACAGGCTCAAGTTCAGCAGTACCTCACGAGGTATAATGAGGCGCTACTATGATTATGCCCCCACCTCCGAAAGTTGCAACCTGTGAATCAAAAACTTCACGCAATGAGCATGCATTCAGTGTGTCACACAAGAGAGACACTGCATGATAGATGAAGTGTTTCACTTTGGATCCCACAACCAGTGAATATGCTTGCCACCAACAAGATACTTATGCATGCCAAGGTCCCCATGAAGCGGGGGGGTCACACACCTTCGTGTGGGCAAGACTTCAGGGTTCTGCACTAGGCGATCCAGTTTCCAGGGTCGATTCTTAGTTCAACACGCATTCCACGCTATCAGTTGGATTCCAGCCAGCGATGTGGGCACTTAGGGCACCTGAGAGGGCACCCCGGTCCAGGTGTCACTGATAGAAGGTGTGGGTCCCTCTTAGTGGATATCTGATGTCCCTAGGACATCCATAAAACAGGGGGCAAGCTAGACAAGCCTCTGGAGAGCACACTTCAGGGCACCACACGGCAGCAGGTAGTTGGCCCCGGCCAGCCAGAGTTTTCAGGAAGGGCACATGGTCCCTTTCAAAGGCAGTAATCCTCTTTGTGCACAACACATTCCTCTAGCAGTGTGCACCACATAGCTCAGAGTTCTCTGGTCCCAAGTCTCCATAAGCACATCTCACCCTTTGCTGTAGTGTGCCACCCCTTGTTATGCTAGCACGTGTCTTTGAAGCTAGCGGTGGTTCCAAGGGCTCTTGGAACCACCGATGTCTCCCCTACATTATAGTCCTGTCTGCCATGAGGCCATAGAACACAGATCCTAATCTTTAGTGGGGCCATGACCTGGCTCCAGAGGCCAAGTGTCAAAACCTCTCCCTCCAATCTCTCCTTATACGCCCGTAAATGGCAGAGGTCTATTGTTCCCCTTGCATGCCCAGCATATTATAGCTGTCGCTCTGGAATGCCCAGATGTGCTCCCCGAACCTCCATTGTGGACTGGAGCCCACTACTCTCACAAGAGAGTTTTAGAACAAAGAAAGGACCATGTTTTAGGAGTGGAAGTCCTCGCAAAATCAGACAAAGCCACCTTTACCATCACAAAGGAGTTGTTAAAAATGAAATGATAGTAAACAGACTGTGCTGTGGCAATCTATGGTTGCTGGTCACGGTCACATAACGCAATGGCAGGCTGGACACATATTCCAAGGCACCATCATTGCTGGTGCAGACACCAGCCTGCAATGGTGAACTGGACACAGGTTTAGGCACACCATTGGTGCAACACGCACACCAGGCTTCAATGGCAGGCTGGATACATATTTGAAAATACCAGCGATGCACATGCACACCAGCCTCCAATGGCTGGCTGGTCAAGTATTTGGGAATCCCAGCGTGCAGACTTACACCAGTCTGCAATGGAATCTGGACATGCATTATCAAGTACTAACGGTGCAACATACACAACAGTCTGCAACTGGAGAGCTGGTCACATATTGGGAAATACAAGTGGTGCACATGCACACATCACGGATTCTGGAATACCAGCGTCCACACGTGCATCAGCCTGCAATGTCAGGCTGGCCACGTATTTGAAAGTACTAACAGTGCAACATGCACAATAGATAAGCGTCCCTTCCCAACAGGTGTAGGGAAGGTGGGCACACACTTTTCCACTGCACCTATAGAGGGAAAGTCCTCTAATCCCTACAACCACCACAAGAGAATCAGAAACACCCAGGAGGAGAAAGCAAAAAGTATGGGGAAACACTAACCAAAGGGTTGAGGTCCAAAGTTCTATGAACCCATGCCTTGCATGTCTCCTCGCAAGATGAAATCCTGCTATTACCCCTCGCTAGCCACAGATGATGTTGTTGGATATCCCTTGGCACAGTTCCACAGGAGTTGTGCCCAATGGTCATACTTCCCCGGCTTGAATAACCCCTGATGAGTCAGCGTAATATAGGCTGAATTAAATCCAACTGTGACGGTGCTGCCAGTATTTAATTCCCTCTCAGAGCTGCATGAACTCCGTTAGGCGGGTGCTCCATTTGTGAGTACAAACTTACGTAACATGCTTACATTCTGGATGAATGCATTTCAATATTGATATTGACCATGTGAGTGCTCGTTCAGTTTCATGGAGGAGTTTCTATATAAAAATAAACTAAGAAAAACACTGAAATTGATCAGTTATATAGTTATGTCAGGTAACTATTACTATAGCCTTATAGCCCGCCATAGCTGGCTATACCGGCTATTAAAGGCCCGCTGAATCGTTAAAGGCCCGAGCCGAAGGTGAGGGACTTTAACGAGACAGCGGGACTTTAATAGCCGGTATAGCCCTGCTACGAAGGGCTATAAGGCTATTAGAACATTCTGCCACTAGAGGGCAGAATGTTCTAACAAATTAAAGAAAGGGTTCTCGAAGCTCAAGGGGATATGAATCCCCTCGAGCTTCGAGAAGCCTTTGTAGAACATTGGAATGTTGCTCTGCGGGCCTTTACCGGCCCGTAGAAGCAGGGAGCACTCCATTGTCTGCACTGGAGCTCCCAATATTCCAATGTTCTAATGGTGCCTTAAAGTAACTACACCTCTGACCTCCGCTGTGCACAGTCGTGTCATCATGTATGTAATTTCAAATGTTCTCGGTAGCAAACTCTTTTCATCCTTATCACTTCTTTTCAGGTATTTTATATATCACTATCTCTTGGGTGGTTGCTGCTCCTGCGTCAGTCTTCTCTTATTATTTTTCCTATCTTTCACTTCTCTTAGGCACAGGTCAAGGTACTGGAGATACTCTCCAGTTTGTATCTTTGATACACTTGTTAGTTTGGTTGCTCTTACTTAGAGGGCCATGCGTTATTTTCCTAATTTTCTGTTTTGCTTTATAGAACAGAGCCCTGGACCCAATTCCTTATTAGATATACCCCCAAAATTATTTTTCCACCTGACCACTGCGGCCTACAGCTTGGATTGCATCTTGTTTGTGCCCTGAAGAAGGTGACGGCTAGACCTTAGCCCTACACCAAAACACGCGTCAGCACCGTGCTTGACAGGAACCACACAGTGGTATATGTGAAATAGTTTAAAAGGACAAAGGGTCCCAATATGCTTTTCTTCCATTATTCCAGTAACATAGCAAAACCAATGCCTCTAAACCAATTATAAAACATATACCACATTTTCTGAGTAATAGTGGTCTGACTATGATATTCTAACTATCTCTGGAATTCTCATTGCTTTATTGAGTTGCTTTCTTTTGACTCAGCTTAAAAAATGTGAACAATATACCACTGTCCCATTCATTTGAGGTTCCTGTCCTATATATATGCAATTCTTTTAATGTGCAATTATATTAGTGAGATAGAAGTGTGGATGTTCTCACGTTATGTTTGACTGTTAAGAATGTGTTAGGATGCAATTGTCATGAGGATGTTTTAATCGTTTTTGCCGCAATTAATTCATTTAGGGGGAAACGCCACAAGCCACATTATTATATGTTTTCTTGTGGATTCATCTTGACAGAATATATTTATGTTGTTGTGTCAATTGTCTTTTTTCTAGTACACCTGTTTATAAAAAAAATTAATAACTGTATAAAACATTGAGAATTTTTTTTAATTTGATTAAAATACGTTTGTATCTCCTACTATAGATGTTTCTTTATACAGGTGCAAGGTGCATTCTCAGATGTTCGCTTTACTATTGATTCCGCTCCTCGGTTGAGAGATTTGACTTTGGTTATTTAGAGATGCTTTGCATTCTGTTTTATCCATAGGCAGGTGACACCTTTTCCCTTCCTGTGGAGGATTCAATTTTCAGTATTTAATTCCACCTCAGAGCTGCATGAACTCCTTTAGACTGGTGCTCCTTTCGTGAGAGCGGACTCACGTAACATGCTTTCAAGCTTGCATGCTGGATGAATGTATTTCAATATTGATATTGACCATGTGAGTGCTCGTCCAGTTTCTTGGAGGTGTTTCTATTGATTTGTAAACTAAGAAAAACACTGAAATTGATCAGTTATACAGTTATGTCAGGTAAAAAAACGGTTTTACTAACTACAACTCTGACCCAAGCTGTGCACAGTCTTGTCATCATTTATGTAATTTCAAATGTTTCGGTCATGCTATCAATGATTTTCCAAATCTTGTCCAGAGTGATATAATGTATGGGATAATTAGAAGTGCATGGAAAGGTGAGTAATAGGTACTTTAGGAAATGAGGTATAGCTACTTAGCATTTGTAAAGCTCTCACTGGGTGGGAGCAGGCAAGTTTCACCTGCCCATGCTCTTGTCCCCCGGGACACCATAGTGAAGCCAGGGCTGGTGATTTGGTCCCGGGCCTGAAAAGACTCAGGATGGGGGCACTACCCTCCCCCTTCTTATGCATAGTGGGCCGGGAAGATTGGGTCCCTGCTGCTATGATGGGCTCGGGGAGAGGGCTGTGTGAACTCTACTATGTATGTCGAGCCCGCACGAAGGGTGCCTTGATCAAATCTTGCCACATACCACCCTCTCCTATGTATCCAGGCTCTGTGTAATGGTGTCCCCAGGGCCTTCATCAGCTTTGGAAGGGGGGCCACGCATCGACCGACCATTTACAATATATGGCTGGCCATGGGGGATGGGATCACTGGGGCCCAAATCAGCATGGGAAGGGGGGTGCACACACACTCACATCCCCAAATAAATAAACCTAAAGACCCACTAGCCCTCCCTGGGGTTATATTAACCCTACAGTGCTAAGGACAAAATGGTCAATTCTTCAGCAGTATTAAAGCTGTTTGTACTGAGGACGAGACAATTTTGTCTTTAGCACTTAAGTGTTATTTTTTGTTCCTTCTGCAATCTGGAACACAACAGGATCACAGGACGATAAATCAATTGTTTTATAATTTTGGCCCAGTTGGAGGTCCCTCTAGGACACCAGCATAAAGAGCTAGGGAAGCAGGGTATACCCACTCTGCTCCCTTATATCTTTTTTATTCAAACTATTTTTGAGGACAGGGGACTAAGTCCCTGAGTCATCTAATGGCAACATTTTAGTTTCTGTTGTCGCCAGCCAATCAGAGTGCTCGCTCCTATGAGAGCCTCACGTCCGCAGGAGGAAGGTAGTTCCAGGGAAAAAAGTAATTAATATCCACATAAGTAGTTTGTTCATTAAGAAAAATGGGCTTTAAGCCCCTGACATATGTAGCTCTCACTTTGTCTTGCCACGTCTCATCCTTGCTGAAAGGAGAGAGTGGCAGCCGGGCACTACTGAGAGGGACACATGCTTTTGCAGCGCATCTTTTTCTTTTTAATACAATCCCTAATCCGGCAAAGGCTGACCTAGTTTAATCCCTTAATCCCTAGTTTAATCCTTGCCAACAATATTTGAGGGTTGAAGAGACCTCCCATTCATGGCGCATAGCAGTGTCATATTTGCAACCAATCCCAGGCACCTAGGGAATGAGCCCCGTATTCTCGGGACTGCCAATAAATCATTTCAAATGCAGCAAGCAACACTGTTTCCTACCCATTCCAACCGGTGATGTGTTGGGAAAGGGTGTCACTTGCAGTACATGAAGTATTGAGGCATGTGACTCGAGGTCACATAGTAATGACACTCTGCGACCTCGAACCACAAGCATGCTGTAAACAGATACACTGTGCATTCTTTAGCATACACAGAGTACCTGTTTAAAGGACGTAATTACGGTATTTAAAAGTATTCCCTTTGTGTGCTTTTAACATGTGGGAGTATTTACCTTTTAGTACATTCATTCATATCAGTATACTGAGAGGCATTTGTTTACATATTCAAAACTGCTCTTTTGTATGCTTTTAACATGTCGAAGCGTTTTACTTTAGTACGGTACTTTATATCACTATATTGAGAGGCATTTATTAAAACTGTCAATAAATGCTTCTTAGTGTAGTGATATTGACTGGTGTACTAAAGTGACACACTATCATTTGTTAAATGTTTACAGAAGAGCAGTTTTAAAAATGCCATTTCTGGATGTGTGCTCCCTAAAGTCACATACTTAAAAGCTTCTTATATTTTTTTAACATAAGGGAGTGTTCAACTTTCGTACATCATTTTAAATTGACATATTGAGAGGCATGTATTAAAACTGTTAGTAAATGCCTCTCAGTATAGTGATGTGAATGATTGTACGAAAGTGAAACACTCCGGTGTGTTAAAAGAATGGGAGAGGCACCCCCTCACTTTCAAATCTCACCAGCAAGACCTCTGACCTCCTGGTCAGGGAACTTTGCTCTCCCCTCGCGCAACCCGTCGTTGTGTCGCTGCCGCTGTTCCTACCCCTGCACCTCTCTTCCTGGTACGTGTTCGAGGCCCCTGCTGGTCTGCTAACTGTGCCTGCCTTTCTGTTGTCTCCTGGATTCGTTCTTTTTTCTCTTGCTATTTCTTCTGTGTCTCCTGTAGTCCTGTATTCATTTTATTGCTTCTTCCGTATATTCCTATATATCTTTTTCGATATCTTTTTCTATATTGTGCTTTGTTGTGTCCTATTGCCCGTGCCCTTTTCCCAGCGTTTTCCCACCGCTGCTCCTCCCGCGGCCCCTGCCTCCCAGCTGCGTTCTCATCAACTCTCCTTTCCCTTCAGAAGGCCATCAAGCAATAGTTCATTAGAGACAGGAATGTTTATTTTGTGGCCTTGTCTTTAAGCACCTCGTACTTTTTACGGATATTAGTGATCGGATTTGCGGTTGAGAAGTACTACGCGCTAACCTAGTGTGTGCTGTGGTTGGGCAGTGCGCCGGAGAATAAAAGAGACAAGGTACCAAGCTGACTCTTTATTTGGTTCTATCGCGCAATAAACAGACTACGCTGATGTCTTTAGCGTAAAAGGCCATTTATATGGACCAGGCTGCAGAACATAATCAATAACTGAATAACATTTAACCAACAACAAACCCCATCATCAACTCTTCCTCTATACACTCCCTTCACCCACTCCAAACTCACCTTTCATTTCACTCCATTACCCATTCTGTTCTTCATCCATTTACTTCAGATCCCTCTTAGCATCCTCCCCGTTATCACCTGCCATTACACTCATACCTCCACTCCCCCCCATCATTCACGCTCCCCCCCCTGAGGGATGGGTGCACCCACTAGTGACTCCCCCACTTCTCCCAAGTACCGACAACCAGGGAACCCCCTTTAGGGGAGTTACCTGCCCCCCCCCCCGTCCACCTGTGCATCTTTCGGCCACACCACTCAAGCATTCCTGTGACACCATATCGCCTTCTTCCATAACTTGCTGACCACATCACTCATCTCCATCATGTAATAGGCGTTCCACAGTGTGGAAAAATGCACACCGTCATCCCTAAAGAGTAGTGGCTCCTCCAGTCGCAGTCCAGGATGAGCAATCACCTTAATGGCCTTTTCTCCACAAAAAACTCTCATTGCTCTGTTGAACTTTCTTCGTGCCTTTTCCACAGCCTCATGATAAATCACCCCCTTCCAAACTCTACTTGGGACAAATTCCATCCATGCAATGCAAGTCCCAGCCAGTCTTTGTCTCATCACCTTCAAGTCTCTTTGCATCAGCTGTAAGAGCGCCAAACCCGACAGCCGAATTAAATTGTTCTCACCCGCGAGCCAGGGCAGTAGTGCCCCCATCGCATCCCCCGTTTCTCCCACCAATTCACCGCGTTATGTTGTCCTTTGAGTTCCAGGTTACTGCCGTACACCTGTTGCTCTGCATACTTGGAGTTCCAGTGAACAAACAAATGCCCCACACTCCATGTGACCGTCTTGGCCCCCGGCCACCCACGTAACCTACGGTGAGAAAAAGGTCTTAGTAACACATCCTGAAAACGCTGCACCACCAATCCCCCCCTACCCACACGGCCTATATACACCATGCCAAACCTTCTATTTGCAGACATAACGCTCACAGCACCTAGATTTCCACCTCCCAAACTGTCGGTTCCTATCCAAAGACCATCCCAACCGTGCTGCTACAGTCGCCTCCCCAATATGGAACAAATGCGTCCCAAAGCCTGCCGGGTTCAGTCCCAATTGCTTCAATGCCATGCACAGAACAACCAACAACTGCGCCGCCGTCACCTTAGCCCCAGACGCATGACATAAGATTTCTCCCCTCGCGTCCCCCATGGTCAGTTGAAGGTTCCACCATTCAGCCACCGGGCACACCCCCCACAACCATTCTCACACAAACAAACCCACTTCCCTCTCCCCAACTGATCATCTTAGACTGTCCCAACCAAATCCCCAGGCAACCTGCATCCAACCTTACCTCCTCATACCTCCTGCCACACATCTTCTTCGTCCCCAACAACTCAGAGACCCGAAAGCCCCCAAAAACATCCATACCATGCATAACCAGAAAACCCGAACCTCAAAACCGTCGTAACTACTCAGTGGCAAAGCCTCAACCAATCTCATCAACAAGTCAAATGTAATGGCTTCCCTCAACACCCCTCCCCCTCCGTTCCCTGCCCCAGCTTCTGAGCACCCTACCTATAATCACATCTTTTGTAGGGTCAAATCCAAAAAACATACAACTGTAAATGGACACTCCTGCCAACTTTCCCGCAATTGTTGTGTAAGACAGCCCTTTGTCAATGCAATATAATACAAACTGCAACACTCCTTGTTCCACAGTTGAGCGGTCTCCAAACGCTGAATCCCCACGCCATCCTATAAAGGATATAAACTCTGCCCAGGCCAGCCTGTAGGTCCGTCTTGTATTATCTGCTATAGATTTCTCCACCAGACCTACAGCCCTCACTCCCCCAAGGCCCAGGTGCCGTCCGACAGCTTGGTCTTGAACTAATCCACTCCTGGTGCCAATCGCTGGAACCGCTGCCACTGTGAACGAAACAAAGCATCCGGAATGTCATTATTCACCCCAGGGACATGCTTGGCTCAAAAAAACAGATTCAATCTCAGACATTTCAGCATGAAACTTTGCAACAAATGCAACACTCTCAGGTCTCTTGCCCTCAGTCGGTTGACCAACTCGACCACGGTCATATTGTCCACATGGAGCAGCACTCACCATTTCTGACCCCCCCCCACAGCTCCAGTGCCTCCAACAAAGGAAAAAAATCCAGAAACGCAATGCTCCTCCCCTGCTTCACCCAATGAGCTGGCCATTCCTCCGTGCAACACCTGCCATCCCAGAAGACCCCAAAACCTGCTGCCCCGGCTGCATCAGAGTAAATTTGTACTTGCCAAACCATCTGTTCGTCCTCAAAATCCAGTGATACTTCATTGAATTCTGTCAAGAACGTCAGCCATGTCCTCAAGTCCGCCCAGACCCCCATGGAAATCCAGACACTGTGGTGCGGTAACACACCATGCCGAGCCATCTGTAGAAAGTTCGACCAGCCCGCACCACCCTACTTGCGAAGTTTAGGAAACTCAGCAGTTGTTGCACGGCCCTCAATGTGATCCTTTTCCCCCCAATCGCCCACAAAAGGAACACCTGTATGTCCGCCACTTTTCCGTCAGGGAGCCGAGCTATCCATTGAATGAAGTCCGACTCAATTCCTAGGATGTCAGCCTACAGCTAGGCCCAGTTGTTTTCTCAGGCGCCAAGGGGACTCCGAACCGCTCTAACATCTCCTGGAACTGTGACAGTGCCCTGCCACAAACCCCAGAATGGGCCTTCCCCAAAAAAAGGAAGTCTACCAGGTAGTGAGTAACCTCGCGCTGTCCACTGATCTGTGTAAAAGCCCATTGCAAGAATGTGCTAAACATCCCGAACAGCGCGCAGGAATTCACACAACCTGTGAGCAAGATGTTGTCCACATAGATGGCCCCTGCAAACTGCATCCCCAGTAGAGAGAAATCCGCTGGGTGTATCGGCAGCAGGTGGAATGCAGATTTTACATCACACTTTGCCAATACAGCCCCCAGCCCACACACCTTAACGAGGCGGATCGCATCATCCACTGAGGCATAGAGCACCCTTGAGTCTGCTTCTGCGAGGAAATCATTCACAGACTGTCCTTCATGCAACGAGAGGTGATGGATCATGGGAAATTCACCCTGTTGCTTCTTAGGCACAACTCCAAATGGGGAGATGATCAAGTCCTCAACTGGCCAGTCGACAAACGGGTCCACTATCCTGCCCTCGTCCACCTCTTTCTGCAACTTGGCCTCCACCACCCCCCGGCAGTTCTTTAGCTGATTTCAGATTGTCTTCCCATCTCCGCACCCTAGGCCCTTGATAGCCCACCTGAAAACCCTCTGTGAAACCCCACTGAATCTTCAGAGCCGCCTCCCTGTCTGGGTAACACGAGAGCCATGGGGCCATTGCTTCCACCTTAACTGGTATAGGCACCCTTCTGTCCAGACTGTCCCCTCCCTTTCGCGTTTCGCCCTTGCTCTGAAGGCGTGGTCAAGGTAAAGCATTGGGTAAGGGCATGCCGTCCCCTATACTTGGAGCACTCATGCTTGAACTTACAGGGGTACCGGGAGCAATATCCCTTGTTGTAACTCCAACACACACCGGTCGTGCTGGTGTTTGGCTTAGCCGGCTGACCTGCGGTCCCTATATGGCAGGTAGACCCTCCCGGCCCACTATGGATGGGTCGCGGTGGAAAGGACCGGTAAGTGACCGGCGAACCGCTGGCTGTGTGCGTGGAGGCCGATGAGTGTGTCAACACCATCCACTGCATCCACAACTCCTGATCGATCTCCCCCCAACGGCTTGTCTGGATACACACTAACCTGGGCCCGGGACTCCTCATCATAACTCAACCTAGCAAGCCCGCCAAATTGCAGCTGTGCTTTACGTATGATATCCATATACTTCAAGAGTGCTATGGCCCTATCCAGGTGTTTCTCGCAGTAAATACTAGCATAAATAAGAAACGCCAATGTCCAGTTTTCCATGTTTACCGGAACCCTAGGTCTCCTCGTCAGCTCCCATCCTTCCTCTTTAGAGCCCTCCTTCACCTGTACTTCCCTGGGTAACAACTTAAACACATCCACATATTTGTGTTTCCAGATTCTGTTCTTAATTTTCTCAGAGAGCAGTCTGTACCCCTTCCGTCGACAAAGCCTTAGCTACACCTTCCGTTTTAGTACCCCCACTGGAACCACCCTGTGTTTGTTCTCACTCAGTCCTCACTGAATCATCGCCCACCCCCACCGACCTGCATGCCTTCTTCCTACCCCTTAGGCCCCTCATCCCGAGCCAACCACTAAGCCCCCTCACCTGTCAAGGCCATCTGCACCTCTCCCGACCGTCCTTTAGAACAGCTGGCTGTGGTGGCATCCGCGTTCACCTTGTTTGTCTTCATCTTTGATCCCTGCAAAACACCAATTCCACTGTTGCTCTTCTCCCCCATCCTGTCATCGTCATCCCTCACCTCCCCGTCTAGTTCCTTACTCTTCGTGCCATAGTCCAACTCCAACACTGGCTCATCCTCCACAGGTTTCCACAGCACCTCACGCACCGCTCTCTTCACACCCTTATTCGCCTTCACAACATCACATCACTTTTGTGCCACACACAACGCCATTGCCTGCTCCAGTGCTGGAGGGAAGGCCGGTGTGGACCCCCCTACTGCTTCAAGCCGGTGTCCTGAGGCTGTCTTGCACCGCGCCATGCCACGCACAACTCTGCTGACCTCCGCCAGCTGGGATCCCCTCTACCCCCCAGGTCGCTCCAACCTGGACGGGCTCCGGCACCATCGGGCCTCAATGTCATCCTGGGTGTCCCTGTCTGAGGCTGTGACACCACCTTGCTTCCTGCCCACTCCCTCCTGCCCCCGGATACTCTCTCCTTCTCTTCTTGTTCTGCCCACATTTCCTCCTCTGAGGTGGGCATGGGGGGCCCGACAGCCTCTTTGTCCCAAACTGTCCCTCCTCAGGCAGCTTCTAGCTCCCCCACCGCACCTCCGACTCCTGGACCATGAGTCTCTGCTCCCGGATCCTGCATAGCCTCCCACCTGGGGAGCAGGGGGCAATAACCCCGTGGCCCCACTCCCTGCATATGCACCCAGGGGGCCTCACTGCCAACCGTACCAGTGCCCCCCTCCCCCTGGCCTCCACAAAGGACCTGTGGCCCCCCACAGCACTCCCCGCTTGAACAGGGGTGCCAGCACGACATCCCCTGGAGAGGTCAATGGGAGCGTCCTCCCACTGGCCCCCCATCATCTCACATGCTGCCTCGCCCACAGTGCTGTTGTCTGCCTGCATCTTGCCCCGGGGGCCCAGAATCCAACCACCACCTCCTTCCCCCCTCCCCTCAGCCTGCTTCGGTGCTCTGCATATTGCCTCAGGGACAAGGCTGGGACATGCACCTTCCCCCTCCCCCCATGACAACAAAACCGGCCGCACTCGCCGCTCTGGGAAGGCTCCCGGCGCAAGCCCAATGCTCACAAGCCCCCCTACCGCCAGCTCACCCGCTTCAAGCCGCAGAGGCAGGCTTGTGCGCTGGGCTTCGTGCGCAGAACCTCTCTTCCTTGCGCCCCACCCCCTCCCAGATGCGCCTCTCCCCGGCGGTGGTTGCCCATCCATACAAGCCACCTCCGCTGCCAAAACACCTGTAGAGGCCGCCCTCGGTGCCCCAGCCACCCCCACCCACGCCTCAGCCAAGACGCCAGGTCGGAGGAGATCCTCCCAGCCGACGCGCCCCAGCACCCTCAAGGCCTCTCTCACCTGATCAGCGGAAACATCGGCCATCCAGCTCTCCGCAAACCGCCACAAACACGCTGCCTCAAAGCACCACCGACCAGTGGGCCCGCTGCAAATCACCAGCTTGTTTAACCTAACAACCTAGGCCCTGCCTGACTACTCCCCTTTCCTAACTCGTTCCCCACCGAATGATGCCAGAATGCAGGAAGAGGAAGTCGCCTTCCTCTCCTGCATTCTTATACCCCACCACCAAACCACACCCCTTAACCCCAACCTGGCCATCCCAGCTTGAAAGACCCCAGGGAAAGACTAGTCTGCAACTTTGCTTCCCCTGGGCCCATCATTACGCTTGCATAAACCCCCCGTTGCCAAGTTGTCTCTTTTCTCCTCAGCCCCAGGCCCGTGTATCCCTGGCCTCACGGGAGACTGGTTTATCATGGCTGAGGGTACCCCAATATAAATTTCTTTTAGGTCTAGAGGAGGGGGAGAGGGTGAAAGATACACTATAGAAGAACCTCTGGACTGACCTATCTGATTTCAACAATTGTATAACTCAAGATAAACATTTTTCTACAAGGACACAGCAAAACTAATTCAATACATACAAAGAACAATGGTTAAAGCTTTATTTATCATTTATTTCTCTTAGTTCATCATTTATTTCAAAAAGCCATTTTTTTGGTTATTTTTCAAAAGAGAGTTTTTTTAACATATACAAAAAACAAAAGTACACATTTATCATTCCTATGTAATAGAAAAGAATAATTTAGCAATTAGTACAGATACAAAATATCAAATAGCAACCCCACCTAAAGATTCCATGATAAAAATAAAGTTAAAAGAAGGCAACTTAATTCATTCATCCATATCAGTCTCACCAGTCATACTGACCATACATACTAATTCTAACATACTACGCACAAAGAATCTAGAAAAACCGACAACCAATCTAGTTATACAAAGGAACACACAAGGGGGGATATATTTTAGATGTTATACATAGATATCAAGCCCAAATTTATTGTTTTCTATCTTTCTTTTTGGGAATCCTTTTCAGTTGGAATTTCAGTTGTCTGTGAGTGGCCAACGTACGTTTCGGTGCAAGAGATAACATTATGCCACCTTCATCAGGGCCAATAAATATACAATATACTTGAAGGTAGGGGTGTCTTCACATCTGTAATTAATATAATATTGGTAAATATATAACTGCTAAGTCCTTGTCACTCATACTTCTATTTAGTTAATTATTATTAGTAATGACCGTGAACAGTGCTCAAAAAAGAAAAAGAAAACGTGATAAGAAAAGAAGAGTAAGATAAGGGTGATCTCAGTAACATTGTAATTGGAATAAATAAAGATTCTCTGAGTTGATTTTTTAAAAAGATAAACGAGAAAATTGTATCAGATGTGCATAAGATATAGAATATAGATTTCTATAAAGGGTGGTGTCTCCTTAGAGTCCCCAGAAGATGGAAGGATTCCTAATGTTATAGTGAACTTCCACCAAGAAGTAGCGGAGATATATGTATTATCCTCACCTACTTATGCTGTACAGGCAGCGCTAATTCCAGGTTGTATAATTAGTTCACGATTTTTATTAGGAAAATTCCTGTAAGAATGTAAGTTGAAGAGAAACATTTTAAATGGTATTATGAACCTCTAGTTCAGAATACTACAATTTAAATCTGTTGGCTTGGATACCTGCAACAGTATAAGGGTCCAGGCCAGAAAAATTGGGGGTCTTTATCTGCTTTCCCCAAAGCTGCACTATCTAGTCCCGTATCACAGTATAGGGACAGAAAACTCGTCTCTTTCCTCCTTCTATATGTTCTGATAGGAAGATTCTACAGTTTTAAAAAAATGAATATATTTAGAGCATCAACATAAACTGAAACCAGTTTCCGTTAGAAAAACACGAGATAGTCCTCACTGTGATCTCACCTTTTGAAATTGGTCTGTCTCTGAGAGAGAAAGATACAGTCGATTGATATCATTGAAGTGTATTTCTATCTTTTAGTAGCTGTGGTTCCAACCCAGAGCGAGTGATCACTAAAGGGCAAACAAAGGGACAGCAAATAAAACTATCTGGTTAAGTGTTTGTCATTTACACATATCCATGTGAGAATGAGTTCCCATAGGTATCACATGCATAGAAAAAACCTTTCATGGTAGAATGAGTTGGCATCTTAGTGACGTACACAGAGCCGTTATTCTCTCTAGACAGTCAAATTGTTATGAATTTAGCCAGGGAATACCTTCCTATGCATTGATATACAATAGTATCACCCGTGTAAAATATACCTAATGTTTATATGGAAGTTTAAGCTTGTGTTCATACTGGTGTTTTAACAGAGGAATGAGAGACTGGTCACTGCATGAGGTCAATGGGTGAACTCAGGGTTCTTTGTCTCCCCACTTGTTAGAATGGCACCAAGACTCTTTCAGTCTGTTTTCTATTTCTTCAATCAGCTGTTGGGGTCGAGTAACGATGAGTCCCGGTCGTGTTGTATCTCTGGTCACGTGACTGTCAGATCTTCACCTTTGCCCTAAAGTCCATCTACCCTTTTTTAGGTCGAGCATTCAAGACCTCTTGTAGTATATACTTATATGTGTAAGTACTTTGTGGGCTCTGGAGATAAGCCCTAGAACTTGTCTGCTTCCACTTAGGGACTGTTTTTGTCTGTTCAACAGCTTCTGTTTAACTACCTTGGTAAAAAAATGACCAGCAGAGGTCAGTAAAATAGCAGAATCACTCTTTCATTCTCTAGATTCCAGTCCTTAGCAATTGTCTTCCACGAGCACCTGTAGATAGTAATATTTTTTTCAAATCTTGTATTTTCAGTGATATGACCAGCGATGCCCCTAATTTTATATTAAAAATAGGGATTTGGACTATACCGTTTCCTGCTGAAAGGCAATATTTCTCTCCATTTGTTCCCATACCTGGTGAGTCATGCAGGGGCATATTACCAAGCAATAGCGATAATTATCGCTATTGCTTGGTTAGAGAGAAAATTTTACCGCTAAGATGCGGCGATTTTTACCGCAGATAAACCTTGGTATTACCAAGGTTTATCGCAAATGCGATAAAAAACGGCCGCAATGCATGAATATCGCTGAAAAGTCAGCGATATTCATGCATTACCGAGCAAATGCTCTTAGCCATGTTATCCACCTCCCATTGGATAACATGGCTAAGAACTGCTCAGGGCAGGTGTTAGCTTTTGGAGATATTCGCGCTTAGCGCGAATATCTCCAAAAGTTGGTAATAGGAGATAGCGATGTTAGCGACTGTTTCCAGTCGCTAACATCTTGGCACGCCCACTTTGCATGTCATTAGTGATAAATATCACTGACATGCAAAGTGTGGCCCAAGATGGTCGCTATCTCCTACTAGCTGTCGCTAACTGGTGTTAGCGACAGCTAGGTAATAGGGAGATAATTTTATCTCCGCTTTCTTGGCTTTTAAAGCCAAAAAAGCGGAGATAAACCCCCTTGATAATATGCCCCGCAGTTTGGTGCTTACTTTCCCTCCATGTTAAAGAACAGTCAATGTTTCAGCACCAAGGCTAATGTGCTGCATAACTGAATACATATATGGTCCCAAAGGCAACACTGATTGAATTGCAAATGCTTGTTCTTCCTGGGTCCAATACGGCAGGATCTGGCAGGGGGGTCCAGTGGAGCCTATAGCAGGTAGGTGCCTTGCACAGATGGTGTCTTCCTCTAGATATTTGTGTGCACTCAGTTCAAAAAAATCTCTGGCCTATTAAGTGATGATTTGCGTTATTTTTCATATGAAGGGTTTTGGATTTAGTTGATGGCTTCCTAGTCAATACGTTATTTTTCACCCTTTCCTTGGACATTGCATTTGTAAAAGTGTGTTTTTCCTGTGTTTGCTCGTCAGCAATCTTCTACTTTTTCAATCAAGGTAGCAAGAGGATTTCTTTGTGTGATCTTCTCAGAGTGACATCATAATCTATTATATGACTTCTAGATTTACTTGTGAAATACTTTGTGGTGTTCTTAGAAAGTTTGTGTGCGTGTGCTTTTTATACATCGAGTGTAACCCACAATAAACAATAGCGTCTACTGCAAGAATTCTGGGTGGTAGTGTGCATGGCAACCTACCGGTCTGTAGACAGACATTCATTTCCTACTGATATCCTAGTGACATGAGTCTTTATCTCCTGGTCTCTAATTTTATTCTTTCTTCAGTGTGTCAGATTGTTCCATCGTTTTCAGGTTCTCAGTGGTGCTGATGTCAAATTCAAGAGGATTGGGGGCATATTAGCAACAACTTGCGATTTTTTTATCGCCTCCTATCGCTGGATTTTATCGCTGAGATAACGCAGTATTACCGACTTTTATCTCCACAGCGATAATAAATCCAGCGATAACGGTGAATCCCATCTATAACGTGAGATTTCCAGCGATAAAAATCCTATCACTAAGGAAAATCTTGCTCATAAGCAGGTGGGGACTTAGCCATAGAATCCACCTCCCATTGACTAATATGGCTAAGTCAGGTTTTTACCAGGTGTAAAATCCTGGCTCTAATGGCGGTTAGCACGCGTTTTTTTATCGCATCACGGGTATTGCTAATAGGCGAAAGCTGTCTTAGCGACTGCTTTCAGTCGCTACCATTTTGAGTACGCCTACTTTGCATGTCATTAGCAATAAATATCGCTGACATGCAAAGTGAGCCCCAAACTGGTCGCTATCGCCTGGAAGCTGTCGCTAACTGCTGTTAGCGACAGCTTGGTAATTGGGCGATAAGAAAATCGCAGCTTTATTGGCAAAAAGTGCCAATAAAGCGGCAATAACGCCCTTGCTAATATGCCCTTGAATTTTCCAGGTGGTCGTTCTCTACAATGGCACTTCAGAGTGATGTCTGATCGAATGGAGACAGAGACAAACAAAAGCGTACTTCCATGTATAAGAAGCCCTACTTTATCAATACCTTAATCTTTCCAAGTCGACAAATTAGCAATTTTTCCTCCATGATCCTTGCAGGATTGATACTGCTTCTCATCCCATCTCCTGTCACTGGGAGGATTCAGGGAGTCTTTTGTGGTGTCAGGGAAGACTGTTGTGTGCCGGTGGCTGTCCTGTGCACTCTTCCCTTATCCCTTATGAATGTGGTTTCTACTTTTGTTTTCAGTCCGTCACCGCCATGACCACCTACCCCAGGTCATGGAGGCACTCTCTGGAGTCCTGACCTTTCACCTAGACTCATTTCAGGTGTTTTAATATGATTAGTTAATAGAAGCAAAAAAAAAAAATACTACAACATAAAAAAGGCATTAGTTTATTACTTGGAAGTTCAAAACTAGTAAGTGACTGTAGTAACCTGGAGGGGGGTGGAATGGATACCCTACTTTAGGCGGTGCATTATACAATTGTACTGTACACTTAGAGTTGTACAGTTCAAATTCAGTTTGCACCAGTTAAAGCTACAGCAGAATTCTACTCTCTTCTCCTCCACAAAGCAAAATTAGATAGCAGTTAGTGTTGTCCAACAGCACACCGTATCACTCTTCTAGAACTTCAAAGAGGTGTGATTCTTACACAAGAGGGCTCCCAAAGTCCACAGATTCACAGAACCCATAAAGTCTGAGACTTAATTTAGATCTCAGGAATCGTAGGCTCTGCGATGACAATATCACCTTGACTGGAAGAAATGTGATCACGTGTGCGGGTCTTTCATCATTTGTAGTGGTGCTTCGGCCTCAATTCTTCTTCTCCTGTCAGGTTTTGAAGCACTAAGATGTACAGATATAGCTTTTTTGTTGTTAATAGCATGTGGCTGATTGATGGCCGTGGTCTAGACCTCTAAGAGGATTTTATTTTGAAACAAATGCATTTAGAATTGAATCACAGATGTGTCCTTCCTTTCAAAGACTCTCTCCAAGGTCGTCTGAATAAGCATGTATCTTTATTTGTCTTAAGTCTTTACAAACTAGCGTTCACTTTTTATCCTGTCTCCTGCAATATTCCAAATCGACTTTTCAGTTTAATTGCAATATGAGATGTAAAAAGACTGTCGCTGCTGGTTAAACATTGACCTGAGACACTGGGGACTTTCAGTCTCCTAACCTTTAGTCTGCATTGCCTTTCTCTGGAGAACACCTTAAAAAGGGGCACATTAGCATCTCCCTGCACGTCCTGGAAAAAGATGAGTGCACCACGACGTAAGTGATTTGATTTTGTTCGTCACAGATATGCTAATTGCGAGCATATCCTCTCATAATGACCTTTAAGCTCAAACTCGGTGCGTGTGTTGAAGATGACTCAGAAATCATAACCATTACAGAAAACTATTGAGACTGGCAATTCGTTAAATATAGCCATAACATATTATGTGAATATATTAACATGGGCACCGTTCATAAGACTTTAATACCTGATTGATCAAGAAGCAACAAGTTATGTGACTACAAATGAAGAGTGAATTAACTAAAACTTTTAATTGAATAAATGTAAAAACCGATATGCGCAGAAGTTCATACTTAATTTGTGTACTCCGTTCAGATTTTGTTTGTGATTTATACAAATGTTGGCATAAGGCCCAATTCACAAAGCCTGTAGTATGTTAACAGAGGAGACTCCGCTGCTGCTGACATACACCTTTGACAACCCAGCAGAGTAATGGCCGTCTGAGTTTTTGCGATTTGTTCACTCGCCCTATTTTGAGCGTGCAGGCAAAAGTCAAGTTTTTACTGGCTGTCACCGCTAGGTAAAATCCGGCAGTAAGAGGAGTGAGGACTCCAAACTGACCTTCAGACCTTGGGAGAAAAAAAAACTCCCTCGAGAAGGGGTTCATTGCTTTTTATTTTCAAAAATGTAATCCTGCTTTGGTATTGTACAAGTTGACAATTTGGCATATACCTCCATCATGTTGACAGAGCCATCCCACAAACTTTCAATGCATTTACAGGAACTTTGGAAGTTGGAGTAACCTCACGATTTGGAAGTAAAGCACTCTGCCATGCCCACAATACTTTACCTGTCTGCCAAACTCTAAATCAGCCCTTCACTTTTTATATAAGCTAAATCACCATGGGAATAACCCACATTGTTTTCACCACAAACGTGCAATTACATGTGTTCCATGTAATATGAAAATAACAGGATTTGTATGATAATGCCATGAAAATTCCTGTACAGTTTCTCCCAGTACATAAACTAAGATTCTGGCTGCTTTCAGCAGCCGAAATCTCGGTGTGAAACACTACAGTTTGTAATGCCAATAGGGCAAGAACCCCTATAGACCCGTCAGGATTACAGGGAACACTCATCATAAGGCCCTGGTAGCAAATGGGCATTGCATAGACCAGGCTGTAACACCCAGGGACAGATTTCCAAAGGTACAATTACACATTTGTGTATGTTTATGACTGTTTATTATTCACAAAGGTATTACATTAGGAGTATCCTTCTGACTACGGAGGCTCCATACATAAAATGATAGGATAGTTCTATCTTTGTATGCGCAGAGTGTCGGCAGTCAATAAAATATTACTAATAAAATACCTCTGTGAACTGAAAATAATTGTAAGCTCACACACAAGTGTACGTTTACCTATGTGATCTAAGCCCTGACAGTTATCCTATTAAAGATGGCCAGCTCAAAACCAGGCTGCTGTCTCTCCCCATAAGAGGAAACTTGGTTTCACAAACTGCCTGGGCTAGATGTTTAGGAGTGTTCCTCATTTTAATAGGACAAACACAGAGGAGTAGAAAAGGGATGGAACTCAGAGCTTGATACACTGATTCTGTGTTCTGCCAGCTTGAGAGAAACACAGAGCAGGATGTTAGGGCTGTCTGTTTTGCTGTGCAGTGAGAGGAAGTAGCTGGGCCGATAGTGGGAACTTTTTATTTTTTATTGGAATATCAATAATCCAAATCTCTAGCTAGCGACCATTATAAGAAAGGTTTTCCTGCTCTTTCCCCTAAGAACATAACCGGAAGCAGAGAGAAACAGCATGGGAAGTATGTGTTGCTGTGACTGCCTGGGAGAGACCAGGTGTTGGACCTGGCCCTTTTTGAAATTTTTGCCTTCCTCCTGGCATTTTTTCTAACCCGGATTTGGTGGTTTTAGGACTCTGAGCACTTTATCACTGCTGTCTAGTGTAAAGTGCATGTGCTCTCCATGTTAAACATGGTAAGATTTGTCTACACCTGTTTGGCGTATTTAATTTACCTGTCAGTCCCTTGTAAAGTTGTATGTCATATACCCGGCCAGTAAATTAAATGCTACTGGTGGGCTTGCAGCGCTGTATGTGCCACCCACCAAAGTAGCCTTTTAAACCTGTCTCAGGCCTCTGCCATTGCAGGCGCAGTTTACTGCCGCTGTGACGTGACACATAAAGTGGGTGCCCTACTGTGACTCCCCTTTTACTACATGTCAATCCCCCCTAAGGTAGGCCCTAGCTAGCCCTATGGGCAGGGTGCGCTGTAGGTAATAGGTAGGAAATGTGCCTTAACTGTGTGGCATGTCCTGGTAGTGACTAACAGCCATTTTGGTTTCTCACTACTGTGCGGCTGCCCTCTCATAGGAATTAATTGGGGATTCTCTGCTATGTGTTTCAGTGGTAATTCCTGGTATGAGAGGAGTAGCATGATCACGTTTGGTATGTCTGGAAAAGTGATAATAAATGCTGCTTAATAGTGTGCACAAATTTATTGTCACTATTTTAGAAATGCCACTTTTAGAAGTGGGCATTTCTGTGTGTTATGTGTCTTTGTGCCTACCTGTTGTGTATTGCATGTCTGGCTCTGGATGACAGGGGCTGGGGAAGTGCAGTGGCTCTAGAGGGGCTGGACAAGTCAGTGCTAGGTTGAAAAGGCCCATCTGCATTTGGAGGAGTGGGAGGAGTAGCACCAGGGCCTGAATAGGACTGTGCCTGCCTTCCACAATGCTGACTCTGCCCCCCCTTGTGGTGTGTCTGGGGCCAGAGCCTACACTAACAATGAGGGTGTTTGGTGCACTGAAAGGATGTTCCTAAGTGTCCCCCAGAACTGGTTTGGACCGGGCACATAGCCCTGTGCAGTGTGAGAACCAAGAACATAGCTGATATAAGTATTGGGGCTGTGACCCCATGAAAGGGCGCTGTTGTGCTTACTTGCAGGCAAAGGACTGCTGGGCATCAGCAGGAACTGCCTTGGGACCCAACTGCTGTCTTCTGAGGGTCCCTACGTGCTGACCTGCCTGTGCTCAGCTCTGCCCCTCTGGACTTTGGGGCTCAGTGCGTAGTAGGCACTTGAACTGAATCCCCCAGGGCTTGGGGGATCCTGCCCTGCAGCACCCAGAAACCGGAGTGCCAGGTGAGGAGAGGAGCGCTTTTTGTCCTGCAGCGTGGCAGTGCCGCCCACTCGTTTAAGGCCGGAGGAACGGAGGGGAGGGCAAAGTCTTGGAAAGTGCTCTTCCGCTCCCGGCCGTGCTCTCTGATGCATTTCCAGTTGTAGGCAACCAGGGCACTGCTACGTGGCCCCAGGCTGCGAGGAAGCACCAAATTCCTTGGGGATCCCTGACCGGGATTCCCTGGTGACATCAAAAGGAGGGCGGGAGCCTATCCCTCATTTTATTGGGCCCAGGAGAAATTGCCCTTCCTTTATGTGCAGTTGCACCGGAGCAGCGTGCCGCCAAAACCGGAAATCAGGTCCAGTCGGAAGAAGCCTGACTGTGGGTGGGTCATCTCCCCGAGGGAAGGAGCCAATCTGATGGAGACTTTGCTCTGAATGAGGACGCTTCCCTACCCCCAGAGACCGGGAGAGAGGCAGAGGTTGCCTGGTTGTGGGCGGGTCGCCCCGGCGGAAGACTGGGCCGGTACCTCGCGGGTGCCTCGATCCGGGATTGCCGAGGCAAAGGGGACTGGAGCTTGCGGGCTCCATTTCCCCAACTTCCCACCTCCCCCCACCTGGTAGAGGGAGAGGCGAGTCATCAAAGGTAGCCGGTCACAGTGAGGAGACTGGACGTGGTTAGAAGAGGTCCCGTGAGCAGGGCCTGCAAGGCACACTGATTCCTGCCACCACTTTGAGCCGGCTAAGAGGAAAGAGAAGGCAGGTGAGTGGGGCTGAGAAGACACTTGGTTGGTGCCTGCTAGTTGTACCAGGAGGAGCCCAGAAAGGGAGGCTCCCAAGAGACTGTTAGTGCCGGATGCAATTTACATAGCTCCGAGACAGGGGGCCATATTGTAAAGTATATTTATGCCTGAGCGGGCATGTGGTGTAGTAATGATTCACTGCACTACTGCTGATACTTTTTTGCCTAATTTGTTTTGCTAAGTGCAAGATTACCAGTAGTTACTGGTTGTTTCTTTATTTTCACTACGTGTGTGTTATGATGGTGATGATGACAGTGGGGCGATTGGCCCTCTAATGTATATAATCCCCTGTAAAGTATTACCTAGTGCCAGATGGCACAGTATACACATGTGATTATGCTCTAATGTGTTTTATGAGTAATGCAAAGGCTAGTTTGTTATATAACCTTGTGTGGAGCAACTTTTGTGGTGTGCCTAATGTGTCGCTGCTGTGTGTGTGTGTGTTGCACAAACCCTTTACACATTGCCTCTGGGGTAAGCCTAGCTGCTCGTGCCAAGCTACTAAGGGGGTGAACAGGGGTTATCTTCAGTGTGTAACTCCCTTGCCCTGACTAGAGTGGTGGTTTCTGCCTGGCTTAGGCGCATGCCCTAGCCAACCAGAAATCCCATTTCTAACATCAGGAATCAGAACTCTCTTTCACTTCCAGAAATGGAATTCCTTTTCAAGGATCAGAGAAAGTGCCTTGCTGAGAACCAGGTACATAAAGAACAAAAAGAGTACCTTAACTTTTGAGACTCATCAGACAGTTGACAAAAAGATTATCAAGTATCTAAAAAATCTTTTTGGTGATAGTTTGAAAGATGTCATAAAGAGAATGTAGCAAACAGAGGAAGAAGTCACATTTCAGCAGATCAATGAAGTATTAAACCTGAAGTTGAATCCAATTCCTAATATTGATTACGAAAGATACATCATCAACCAGGAATGCCAGAAAACTTGTGAGACCATTGAAGAATGTGTGGAGGGACTCAACACACTCATCAGACATTGTAAGTCCAATGAATTTAATGACGAAGAAGCTATGTGTCTGAGAGTTATTGATGTATGCTTGTCAGAATTCACGCAGACGATGAATTCTGAGAGAAACTCTTAGTCTGGAGTGTGTGCTAATGGCTGTAAGAGCTGATAGACAAGCTGCTGACATGGAGGCCTGAGGTGCCAGGAATGAATCAGTCACGAGTGTGAAAAGTAAGCTGCAGCCAAAGACTAAAGGACACAAGTTGATGTCTGCCTGTAAAAATAAGATGTCTTTTAGATGCTGATGTTCATTTCAGCACAAAGGAAAATGTCCCAATTTTTGACTGATTTCCGACAGTTTGCCAAGCGAAGAGAAATGCAAGTGCATCATTGGGAGAAAACAAAATGGCCACTGAAATGTTCCAGTAGCAATGTTTGACATGCACCCACAAGTCCAAGCATCAACATTAGTTAAGACAAATCGGCACAGATTGAAGATCGTAGTCTGAATCAATGTTAAGTGAGAGTGAAGAGAGGGATGTTTACCTCAGAAAAGCATGCATATGTTGGGCTGGCTGGTTGTGGAGAAAAATGTCAGTCAAAGAAAGAATGACGTCAAAGCACCAAAGTCATGCAAACATTGTTTGAAAATAACACAGAAACTAAATGGTTGTTTGATATTTTTCATTATCGACAGTGGTGCATCGATAAACACTATGCCTGAGGAGAATTATCTCCATTAACGCCACTTAAGTCATCGAAAACCAAAGTGTATACATGGGCTGCATCTACACCCTTAAAAAGTCAATTTTCATTTGTAGTGGCAAGGAAACACAGGAAAACAGAGGTACAAGCACCCATCCATGTGCTTCAAGGTACAGCTTCCAGTGCCTGTATACTCAGTTCTACGACAGCCACTGATATGGTAATGATTTATGTCAAAATACAACATGAAAGTTCACAACAAAATAGTAAGTCAGTTCTTTCATTATTTCATGGTTTGGAAAAACTTGGATTTATGAGAATAAAGTTGCATACTAATTAGAATGTCTGATCTGTTGCTCAATGAAATAGATGGATTGATTTTCACTTGAAAGATGCTGTTGAGAAAGAACTTGAATCATGATATTATTGAGCGTTCCACTGGTCCAACACCATGGGTTTCTCCCATTGTAGTAGTGGCCAAACAAGACAGTGAAGGAGCTGTATGCATATGCATTGACATGCATCAAGCTAGGGCGGCAGTTGAAGGAGAATGACATCAAGGTCCAGACATAACATAATTAAATGGTTTCATCTTGATTTAAATAAAGGTTATCATCAGTTAGAACTTCAAAAATATTGCAGATACATTACAACCTTTTCTACACGTGTTGGTCTGTTTCAATACAAAAGACTAAGGGCCAAATGTAGGCAATTTCTATTTACCGATTTCTAAATACCAAATTTTACTGATTCGGTATTTAAGAATCGGTAAATAGAATGTAGGTAAACAATCGGTACATTTTACCGATTCAGTAATATTCGTTATTACCGATTCGGTATTTACCGAATCAGTAATAAGGAATACCTTCCAATTAATTCCTATGGGACTGGAGGTCCATATAAATGAATGAATGAATTACGAAGCGGTAATAGGGGGAGCATATTCATGGGTGGCAGGGTGTCGCATTGAAACCCTGTTCTACCCCTGAATTGTGCATGTGTGCACATGTGGCACACATACATGCCCTAAGGCCATGTATGTCAGCCACATGGCATTTTTTTAAAAGCACAAAATTGCTTTTTAAAAGGTACTCAGTAATTACCACCAACTTGTAGTTGGTGGTAAATAGGATTTAAGGATTCGGTAATTTACCGATTCCTTAAATTAAGGAATCGGTATTTTACAGATTCCTTAAAAGAACGAATCTGTAAATTACCGAATCCTTAAATCCAGCCTCCTACATCGCAAAGGGCTAAATACCGGTCGGTAACGGGAAATTTACCAATTTTGCATGGAGTTTGCACAACAAAAGTGACGCAAATCGACGCAAAATCATTTTTTACCAATTTACTTTGCAGCGCTAAACTTGTTTAACGTTGGAAATAACGGAAAACCATAGCAAAGCAGCGCACAGAGCTGCCTTGTATTACTTTGCTCCATAGGGGCATACCAAGAGTGGATGCAGTGAACATCAAAAGTACAAAAATGTCAAGGATGAACTGTCCATAACTCAGAAAGGAGTTATATTACGAGGGTCGAGAACCCTGATTCTAGAGAATCTAAGGCAGAAAACAATTAAGGTAGCCCATGAAGGACACCGTGGAATTGTTGCCATAAAATGATCTCCGAGACTGAGTTTGGTTTCCTTACCCTGACGATAGGGTGGAAAAGAAATTAAAGGCCTGTCATTTATGCAACTGCCTTTCTACAAAAACTATTAATCACACCTTAAACATTTCAGAACTCTGGAAGCATGCATTGGAGAGAATAGCCATTGACTTTTTCGGTCCACTTGACAATGAGCATCATCTCCACTAATTGAAGATCTTTCACCTACAACTCAAGAATGAGTCTTTGAAAGAATAGATGGCATATTTGTGGCATGGGATGCTCCAGCCATAGGGAAGTCTGACAATGTCCCGCCTTTCAATAGTCAGAGAGTTCTCGGAGCATTTGATAATAAAGTGTCAAAAGAGTACACCTCTGTGGCAACAAGCCATCTGACTTGTTGAGCATTTTATAAATATGCTAAAGAAAGTAGTGCATCACTGCACTCTTGAGAAGCTCAATTTGAAAACTGTATTGATTTCTACATTGGCATCTTATCGTTCAACATCCCATTTGACCACAGTCGAAAGTCCTGCAACTGTGATGTTTGGGAGAGCAATGAATACCAAGTTAACTCAATGGACCAATCAGAGAATGAAAGAGAAAATGACAACTCATGTGAAGGACTTTGTTAACAAACAAAAGGTGAAAGTGTACGCTGAAAAAAAGACGACATACAAAGAACAGAGGGGCATATTCACAAGCCCCTATCGCCACCACAACCTCACTCTTCGTGACGTTGTGGTGGCGATAGGGGCCTCGCCTTATTCACAAGGCAGCGTTAAGCCACATAAGTGGCTTAACGCTGCCTTGTGAAGAACGCCCTGTTTAGCATGATAGGGGAGTGCAGTGAGTGTTGTGGTGGGCGTTCCACTGCAACACCGATTGATTTTGACGCTAACCCCTATTCACAAGGGCAGCGTAAATAGGAGGCTGTGCCAGCTCATGTGAAGGACTGTGTTAACAAACAAAAGGAGAAAGTGTACGCTGAAAAAAACCGACATACAAAGAACATTGGGGCATATTCACAAGCCCCTATCGCCACCACAACGTCACTTTTAGTGACGTTGTGGTGGCGATAGGGGCCTCGCCTTATTCACAAGGCAGCGTTAAGCCACATGTGACTTAACGCTACCTTGTGAATAATGCCCGGTTTAGCGTGAAAGGGGCGTGCAGTGAGTGTTGTGGTGGGCGTTCCACTGCAACACCCATTGATTTTTACACTAACCCCTATTGACAAGGGCAGCGTAAATAGGAGGCAGTGCCAAAATTAAGGCCAGAAAAACCCTGGTCTTAAGTTGTCAAAATGAGGAGAAATGCTTTATTTCTCGTTTTTGCTTTTTCCATGTGTGCTGCCTTGTGCAGCTGTCCTGTCGTAGTCCAACCACCTCAATCGTAATACTGCGGGCGTACCCACAGTATGGCGGGGGTCAGACTGCTACAAGAAGTACGGGGGACCTACGGACTGCTGTACTCGAGATAAGGCCCTGTGTATCTGCCACCAAAATAAACATCCTATGGCCCGATGGAATAAGGACCGTCAGACGTTTAGCCATGTTTACTCCCACCCGATTTAGAGTGGATGAACATGTGGCCAGATTCCCCTGTCCATCACCGCCATGTAAAATCTGGTGATTAGGAGCAGTTAAAACTGCAAAATTAACACCTCGCCATGGAAGAAAACCCTCATGGGAAAGTAGCGCATTGTGTTTTTTTATTTTCCAATTTTTTGGGGGAAAGTAAAAAAAAAAGAACGGTTTCCATCAAACTTACAATACATTGATGGTAACCACAGTGATGGTGGTGTCTGCCAATGCTATAGATGTCAGCCAGGCAGGCATACAACTCAGATTATGGCAGGTGGGAACCCTGTTAAAGTGACTTAGCAATTTACCCCTAATGGTATAATACCACATAAACTAAACTTCAAATCGGCCCGTCAGTATGTAGTTTTTTTACTGGTTCACTTTTTAACCATAAATGATGCAGAAACACCTAACACTTACGTTTTGAATCAATCACTTATATAACTTGCCCATTTATTTACCTAGATCTAGTTTAGAGGTAGGAACATTAGTATGTTATTAGAATTCATCAGAATAAATCTGCTCATTTAAAACAAAATACCTTGCAGAGGATCAGTCGTATATCAGCTCCAAGGTTAACATTCCAAGGTTAACATTGATCTACCGAAAACACAGAACAAAGAGCACACAAAAGGGCAAGCACAAAAGACAAAATACAATTAGGCAAGGTTATTTCCTTCCACCTAATGTGTATTCATAGCAAACAGAATTCATTACATCCCAAATGTAGCTCACTTTTGAAAAATGAGCTCTGAAAATACCAATAGATCATTAACTCATGTGTAAAACTTAATCACTAAAGAGCAAAAACAGTTCATTTGAAGACAGCAAAGATGAAAATAAGTAAACAAATTTGCAGCTGCTGCTACGTGATGGCATTTAGGATGAGCAAATGCCCTTGAGCATGAAGTGAAGTTTTATGGCAATCACTGCATTTCCTTTACAGATTAGCCCTGTCGGAAAGAAAAAAATCATTATTCAAAATGTCTTTCTACAGCTCACTTGATTGAATCATTTTTAGGTCTAAAGGTGTATTCATGCGGCTGATTTTGCCTTGCCTTCAAATAATCAAGTGCATTTGCTATTTCACATTAACATAGCCCACATATTATGCACATGGATTTTATGTTTTTGACGAAGACGGGTGTTACACAGCGTTCAGAGACACGGGGGAAAGAGATTCAGGTCGCATCCACAAAGTTGTGCAGAGACTAGCTCTGTGCATTGTGTACAATATCCCAGGGGCGTAACGATGGCCCCTGCAGTCGCTGTGGCTCAGGGGCCCCCCAACCCGTAAGGGCCACCGCACCAAACACTTCAGAGGGCCCCCTAATCATGCCAGCCACGCGGCTGTGAGATAAGGCAGACTCAGAGATTCTGCAGGGTCCACTGTTTTGTGCTACCCCACTGAAAAAGGCTACACGTTCTTTTTATATTTTTATTAGGTTTTTGTTGCACATCAAAGCAAATTCCAGCAGATGAATGGATGTCACGCGCATTTACAAATAAGCCCAGGTTCCACAACATACTGACTGTTCGGCATTCAACTCTTACTTGTAGTGTAGCAGGTATTAAGCGACAGTTGCATATGTACAATATTTACATATTTAACCATGCTTTTATATTTATAAGAATTCAATATTGTTCATATTTTGTACCAGATATGTTCAAATTGTCCCCCACAAGTCTCTCGTGCGGGATACGGGGTTCACATCAGCAGCGTAGATTTCTGCTTGATCGCTGCTGTATTTAATATTTGTGATCCATTAGTCTGCTCTGGGCACTTCTTATGCATGCAGACCACAGCCACAGGCCTCTTCACTAGTACCAGGGCCATACACACAAAGATAAAAGATGCTTTAGGTACGTCTGACATGACTGCTAATAAGGCAAGTAAGGGCAAAGGCAACAAAGCGGTCTCTAGCCAACTGCTCAGCTCTAGAACTAGGTTGTCGGCAGTAGCGTTCGGCAGTAGGAGTTACTGCAGGGTTGGTGATGCAGTGCGCGCAACAAAATTCGTTTTATTTATTTAAATGTTTACTTACTTGTAAAACTCCGTAATCCATACATTACTACCCCCACCCTCCCCCTCCCCCTGCCCACGTCACCGCCCTGCAGTAATTCCTACTGCCCACCACTACTGGTTGTAGGTATTAGGTAAATACTTTAGGGCATGCCCATGCCATATGTAGAAAGGGGATATGAACTAGAAGACAATCTGTCCGGCATTGCAAGACAAACTGGCCATTCTGTCTGGGTGATGAATGTGAGAATTTAAATTGACTCCGCTTGTGTTTAAAGTTAAATGGCATTTCTTTCACCTGGGTACCGCAGAAGGCCCAACATGTGTCCAACAACAACTGCCTAATGGACAACCTTAGAGTACAGGAAGGAAACAGATGTGCCCCTATCATCCCATTGAATGTACTCAGTTAGCAATGGCAATGTGGTGTGAAGGGCTGGGGAAATCACAAAATCATGCCCCTAGCCACAGAGAACAGTCTATGGTTCATCTAAATAGCTAAGGCTGAGGTGCTTCCAATGTCATTGTAATCATGAAGACTCTGTAATGAACCCCTGTTGAAAAGGTCTCCCAGGGTCACTATGACTAACGCTCCCAATATTCTACCAATGGGCTACTCCACTGTCGGGGGCCATAACAGAAGATCAGTTTTAATTAGAAATAGAGAGCACCGCATATCACAGTCCAAATAGTGCCCCACTTACCACCGTTCATGATAGGTCATGCCAATCACATCAACATCATTTGTCAGGACTTGTGGTTGCTTGCATTCCCTTGAAAGAAGAAATTTGGAGCAAATCATTGGACGCTCAATCTCAAACACCTGGATACCCTATTGGGTTATTAGCTGCTCTTTATAAATCCTGATTGATTGATTGAATCTGTGTATGGAGGACCATTGGTATTGTGGTGCTCCAGTTTTCCAGATAGTGTGCAGCTACTAAACCCTATTGGTGAAAATCAGAGACAGGAAGGCCCCAACACTCAAAGGTGTTGTGAGAATCTCCTACCATATGCCAGGTGGCCCACCACCCCAAATTAGCCTAATAAGTAACTGTCTTAATTGACAGAAGAAATCCTGGGGAGCATGTGTGGGAATATTCATGAAGAGAGAGATATCAATCAATCAATCAGGAGTTTGTTAAAGCGCGACTACTCACCCGTAAGGGTCTCAAGGCGCTAGGGGTGGGGGGGGTTAGGGGGTGCAGGTTCCATTCCATCAAGGAGGGGGTCTGTCGAAGAGCCAGGTTTTGAGGTTTCTTGTGAAGATGGGGAGCGATGTTGTCTGTCTGAGGTGGAGCGGAAGGGCGTTCCATGCTTTGGCCGCGAGGAAGGAGAAGGAGCGGCCTCCCGATCTGGTCTTTCTGGTGCGGGGGACCACAGCGTAGGAAAGCTGGGCTGATCGTAGGGTCCTTTGGGGTGCGTGGAATTTGAGTCGGCTGTTCAGGTATGCTGGTCCGGTGCCGTGGAGGGCCTTGTGTGCGTGGGTGAGCATCTTAAAGGTGATTCTCGCCTCGACGGGGAGCCAGTGGAGTGTGCGCAGGTGCTGGGAGATGTGGCAGTGTTTTGGCAAGTTGAGGACCAGTCTTGCGGCGGCGTTCTGGATGTTCTGTAGCTTACGGATGAGGTTTTTGTTTATTCCGGCGTAGAGTGCGTTGCCGTAGTCGAGTCTGCTGGTGACCAGGGCGTGGGTGACTGTCTTTCGGTGTTCGAGGGGGATCCATTTGAAGGTCTAACGAAGGAGGCGGAGGGTGTGGAAGCAGGAAGATGAGACAGAGTTGATCTGGCGGTCCATTTTGAGCTCGGAGTCCAGGATGATTCCCAGGTTGCGTGCGTGGTCTGTGGGGGTTGGCGGGTTTCCGAGGGCGGTGGGCCACCAGGTGTCACTCCAGGCGTCGGGGTTTGGGCCCATGATGAGTACTTCTGTTTTGTTGGTGTTTAGTTGTAGGCAGCTGTTTTTCATCCATTTGGCGACGGCTTCCATGCCTTCTCGAAAGTTGCGTCTGGCGGTGTTGGGCTCGTTGGATAGGGAGAGGATGAGCTGGGTGTCGTCTGCATATAACACGATGTTGAGTCCGTTGGTTCTGACGATGGGGGCAAGTGGAGCCATGTAGACGTTGAAGAGCGTCGGGCTGAGGGAGGAGCCCTGGGGGACTCCGCAGGTGATAGGTGTGGGGTCCGAGAGGAAAGGGGGGAGTCTGACCCGCTGCGTCCTGCTGGAGAGGAAGGAGCAGATCCAGTCGAGGGCCTTGTCCTGGATTCCTGCATCGTGGAGTCTGCGTATTAGGGTGCGGTGGGAGACTGTGTCGAACGCCGCTGATAGGTCGAGGAGGATGAGGGCTACTGTTTCTCCTTTGTCCAGTAAGGTGCGGATGTCGTCTGTTGCGGCGAGGAGGGCGGTTTCCGTACTGTGGTTTTTTCTGAAGCCGGATTGGGAGGAGTCGAGGATGTTGTGTTCTTCAATGAATGTGGCGAGTTGGCTGTTGATGGCTTTCTCGATGACTTTCGCTGGGAACGGGAGCAGGGAGATGGGTCTGTAGTTTTTGTGGTCGGTGGGGTCCGCTGAGGGTTTCTTTAGGAGGGGGTTGACCTCGGCGTGTTTCCAGTCGTCGGGGAATGAGGCGGTCGCCAGGGAGCGGTTGATGGTTTGGCGGAGGATGGGTGCGATGGTGTTGGCGGTTCTGTTGAAGATGTGGTGGGGGCAGGGGTCCGTGGGGGCCCCTGAGTGGATTGACTTCATTATCTTCAGTGTGTCTTCGGTGGTGAGGGTTGTCCAGTCATCAATCGCTGGTTTCCGGGTGTCGGGTGTGGTTGGTGAGGGTTCAGTGTGTTGGTTGTCTTCGTCGAAGTTGTCGTAGATGCTCTTAATTTTGTGGTGGAAAAAGATGCTGAGTTTGTCGCAGAGGTCTTGTGAGGGAGGGATGTCGGTAGACTCGCTGGTGGGTTGGGCGAACTCTTTGATAATGCTGAAGAGTTCCTTGCTGTTGTGTGCGTGGGTGGAGATTCTGTCTTCAATCGCTTTTTTCCTCGTTTCTCTGATGAGTTGATGGTGGGCGTTGGTGGCGGCTCTGAAGTTGTTGTGGGCTTCTGTAGATTTGGTGTTTCTCCAGGCCTTTTCGAGGCGGCGGCATGTGCGCCTGGACTCTCGAAGTTCGGTGGTAAACCATCTGGCTTTCTTGGCACGGGTATTGTTGTTTTTCTTGAGGGGGGCTATGGTGTTGGTGCTGTCCGAGATCCATCTATGCAGGGTTCGGGCTGCGGTGTTGGGGTCGTCGTTTTCCGCGATGGTTGGGGTGGAGTTGTTGAGTGAGGAGGTGAGCTGGTCATCGGTGAGAGAAAGTAACTTGCTGGTACTATTATTTAGATGAGCAATATCTACCTAATCACTGTAAATGGCGAATGTTACCAGCGCTCTATGCGATTTTTTAACAATTCCAGTGCTGTACCATAATTAAATTTGATGAGGTGAGCAACATTCCTTGTTACTTGAACACCCGGGTATTTAAACACTTCTAAGTGAACCCAGTAGATGAATCTGTCAGCTAAAAAGTCTCTGACCTACTCCATTTTATCTGTAACCCCTGAGAAGCCACAAAATTGTACAGGAGAGTGGATTATGTCTTGTTTCTAGAGACATAATACAGTATTGTCTGCATTCAGAGAAATCACCAGTGATTAGCCTCCTATCTACAGACCATGCAGCAAATGATAGTCCTGCATAATGGCCAGTGGTTCAAAATCCATCACAAAAATCAGTTGCAATAGGGGGTAGGCCTGACATGAAACCCTGACTACAGCTAATGGCTCATTATATTGTCAATTTATCTTTTTTGAGTTTAAAATGCTTTATTGAAGGAATAAAAGCAATGTAAAACATCATTACAAAAAAGAAATGAGCAGGAAATAGGAAAGAATTAACAACTTGGAATGCACAACAAACTTAGAAAAGGAATGTCCTATAAATATAAACTATAGTTAGTAACAGGAGTGGTGGACCAGGCCCTTTTGGCAGGTTCACCCCTAAAATTTTTGCTTTTTCCTAGCCTGTTTCTGTGACCTGGTGTTGGTGATTTTAGGCCTCTGCGCACTTTTTCACTGTGGTACAGTGTAAAGTGTGTGAGCTCTCTGTGTATGTGTGGTGAGTGACCTGCCCTCCCATAGGAATGCATGGGGAATATGTGTGACAATGGCAGTTCCTGATGTGTGGGGAGTGCAGGGTCGAGTTTGGTATGTGCGAACTCGTGAGATTGAATGCTGCGTAATGATGTATGCGGCATGAATGTGTCTAGTGTGGAAGTGCCACTTCTAGACATGGGTGTGCGTGTGTAGTGAGTGTGCTGGCACGTGATTGGCTGGAGCCTGGCTCCAGGAGTCTGGATGGGTCTGCCCAGTGGTGAGTGTTGAGATTAGCATGCTGATGTGAGGGGAGGGGTGCACCTGGGTCCTGAATAGGGCTGGGCTTTCCCCACACAATGCTGGCTCCTCCCCCTGTGGTGCAACTGATGACCCTTGCCTGACTAGTGAACGGGAGGGGTGGCTGAGCTTATCAAGGGGGCTCCCAAACCAGCTGTGCCTGGTTTTTTCCCCACCCTGCACCTTTAGAGAAAGGAATTCACTGTATAAAAAGGGGCTGTGTCCCCTTACAAAATGTTCTTGTTTCTGACTTGAATCCTGCCAGGGGCGTGCTGCTGCTTGGGTCCAGGGGAAGGCTTGCCTCCCTGGGCCCTGCCCAGCCCCTGGACACTTGATGGACTGCTGATGTCCTGGACTCTAGAGACCCCTTTCCTGGGATCCCCTGCTGGATGCTGGGACCCCTTTTGCTATGGGAATCTCTTGCGTTGGGGGCTGGATGGACTCTGCCCCCTGAGCGCCTGGGAGAGCGTTTTATTTTGGATGGACTTTCCTAAATGCCTGGGAGCGCTGTTTTCCTGTCCTCTAGCGCTGGGAGCGCGCTTTTAGGTCTCTAGCGCTTGGGAGCGCTTCATGTGCTTTAGCGGGAGCCCACCCCATGCTTTGGCGAAGAAATCGCCGCATTGGCCTCGGCAGCGCGACCAGAGCCAGTGGGCTCGTCAGGAGGGCCGCGCTGCCATTGGCTGCCCCAAAGAAGAGTTGCCGCGCAGCTATTGGCTGCCCACCCGGAAGAGGATAACCGCGTCATCACCGGGGCTCCTGTGAGCGAGAGAGAGCCCCGGTCTGCCTGGTAGAGCCCACGCTGCCTGGGAAAGAAAGAAAGCACCCTTTCCAGCGAGGCCCCAAAGGAGAAGAGCGGCTGAGAGTGCAGGCGGGGCTCCGGTGGAGGAGGAGAGCCCCGCGCTGCTTGAGAAGGAGTCCGGCAGTGAGTGCTTCCCGCCCCCGCAGGACCAGCGAGACCCGGTGAGTGCGGGGGCAATTTTGCTTTACTCAGAGCGGCCCGGTTGACAGCGGGCCGCACCGAGGCTGAGAAAGAGCATCTGGCTAGTCCCTGACGCAGTGTGCTTAGAGCCCCGAGGCTCTACCAGTGGGGGCATTCTTTACTGAACCCACGAGGGCTCCGGGGGCCATCATTGTTCAAGGAGGGGCGTCGAGGCACATTGCCGGTGCCCACCCCTCCCCCCTGCCAAAGTAGTCCCTGCGATTTGTTTAAGAGGCTAGGAGGCTCCAGAGGGCACATATGTGTTTAGAACCTCGAGGCTCCGACGACCACGGGGGCATTGTTGTCTAGAGAGCCTGTATGACTCCAACGTGTGGCGCAATTTGCTTGAAGGGCTACTGAGAGCCCATGCCGCAGTTTTGTTATTTCCCAGCTGCCCAGCAATTAGTGGGCAGCTGCACCGTTTAGGTTTTGCGCCGGTGGCGCACCCCTGACTTGCGCTGCTTTGGCAGCGCGCCCTGACATTCTGGACACGGGGCTTTTTTTTGAGTCCCCTTGTTGGATGGCCAGTTTGCCACGGGGGCTGGTATGTGATTTCTGCGCAATGTGGTTTTACTATGTTTTTGATAGTAATTGCCTAAGGTGATGTTTGCGCAATGTGATTATGAGGTTATTTTACCTATGTAGGGTTATGCTAGTGAGATGTTTTCACTATGTGAGTTACGCCCCTAAATGTGCTTTATTCTTAGGGGGAGAGTTTAATGTGTTTAGACTAGTGAGAGATTGCCTACTGTAGTTATACTGTTGAGGCCTAAATATGATTGCTGCGTAATGTGCTTTGCCGTTATGCTTGGGTTGTACTTCTAAAGGTGCTTATGCTTAGAAGTTTGCTTTGCCTAGTAAGTTATACTAGAGAGGTTATGTGTCCATGCGTAATCTCGGCCTATGGTTGTTAGTATTGCGTAGTGTGTACTAACCCTGGGCGTAGTGGGCGTAGTGGGGCTTCGCGGAGCTACGTGAAGTGGGCGAGAAACTACGCCCACCTCCGCACTCCGCGTAGCCCCACTACGCACCGCAGGCCTCCCTCCCGCCCTCCCTAAATACTTTAAATTAAAAGTGGAAAAGAATTAAAAGGCACTTACCTTGCCCGCCGCTTCCCGCCGCGTCCCCGGGGCTCGCTATCTTCATGGCTGCCGTCTTGTGTACTAATGCGCATGCGCGGGCGACCGCGCATGCGCATTTCTCGTGAGAAATGCGCATGCGCGGCCGCTCGCGCATGCGCATTAGATACACAAGACGGAAGCAATGAAGATAGCGAGCCCCGGGGACGCGGCAGGCAGCGGCGGGCAAGGTAAGTGCCTTTTAATTCTTTTACACTATTAATTTAAAGTATTTAGGGAGGGCGGGAGGGAGGCCGGTGGCGGCCAGCTACGCTCCGTCTGCGGAGCGTGCGTAGTGCCGGATTCTACGCCTGCTATGCAAAATGCGTAGAAGCCGGCACTACGCACACTCCGTGCACGGAGCGTAGCCGCCCGCCCAGGGTTAGTGTGTACCTACCTTTACCAGTGGTTACTGGTTGTGACCTATAATTGTTATTTTGTGCTACACTTATTCTAAGTTCTAGAAGTGCTATTTCTGCTAAGTGTTCATTCTGACAGTGGCCCATGTGGCCCTGTCCTGGTGTAAATAGTCCTGTGTGAATATTGCCTGTGCCAGTTGGCACAATGTATATTGTGTGATTACTATCTGATGTGTTTTGACAATACAAAAGTTATTTTTATATAACCTTGTGTGGAGTTCCTTTTGTGGTGTGCCTAGGATGTTGTTGCTGTTGTGTGCGTGCGCAAATGCTTTACACATTGCCTCCGGGATAAGCCTGTCTGCTCGTGCCAAGCTACCAAGGGGGTGAGCAGGGGTTATCTTGGCGTGTGACCCCTTGCCCCGACTAGAATGGTGGTTTCTGCCTGGCTTTGGCGTCGGCCTTAGCCAACCAGAAAATCCCAGTTCTAACAAGGAGCATTTTGGAATTTTTAACAGAGGACGAAAAGAAGAAGAAGGGAGAAAGAAGAGAGGAGGAACAAAGAAAAAGAGGAGAAGTAAGAGAAAAAAAGGAAAAACCATCAATAATAAAATTACAATAAGAAATATGTAACAAGAAGGATGTAAAATCAGCATAAATCAGGTTAACTTCCTAGACAAAAAGGTAGGGAGGGGTAACCAGAGTAAATCTCTCTTGATTAACAAGGAGGTGGAGCTAGCGTAAGCTCTGTCCATTCTATGATGATGACATAGTAAGTTCCACCAAGCTTGATAAGAAATTTTAGTATTATCCTTCCAATTAACAGTAATGCATTGAAAGGAAATTGCCAGAAAGAGGTTAATAAAAGGGGCAACCTCCTTAAGATCAGAAAAAACAGGGGAAAGACTACCCAGGAAAATATGATGAAAATGAAAGGGAACATCAAGTTGGAGGATATCGTTGACTTTATTCCAAATAGTGGTCCAAAAGGTGTTGGTCAAGGGACAATGAAAAAACATGTGTAATAAGTCTGCCTTATCATGAGGACATGACCAACATTTAGGGGAATCCATCAAATGAAAACGATAAAGGTCGTAAGGGGTCAAAAAGAGTCTAATATAAAATTGTCAATTTATCTTAATTGTGCCCCTCTGCACTGATATCTAGAAGGGTGATAAAAAGCCTCTGCTTCTAAAAATAAAGCTGCAGTAAGGTGTGGATCTAAGCAATGGAGATCAGCCGCTACCTTTCTAGACTGAAGGATGTGGATTTTTGGGGTATAAAACCAGACTGCTCCGGGCAGACCAAGGAATCGCATGAGCGGGTGAGATTGTTGCAGAAGGATTCAAGTGAGTATTTAGTGTTCATGTCCAGTAAAGATAGCGGTCTAAATGAAGAACTTGAGTAAAGGTCTGTTTCTGGCTTCAGTAGAACAATAATCACAGCCTCCACCGTCGAGGTGGTGACCTTATTATAAATGCAAGTCTCAGCGGCAATATATCTATACTCTTTATAGAAATCAACCTGGAGAACATCCACTCCATGGGCCTTATTGCTGGGAAGACTCATGAACGCACTCTTAAAGTCCTACAGCCTTTGAGGAGATTTTAGCAGCTCCCTTGTTTAGCCTTTATTCCATGCAAGCTCTATGTGGTTAAGATAATTTTACCAGAGGCAAAAATTGATCCTGGCTAGTAAAGATGTTCATGACATTTTTTAAAGGTGTCTAAAAACATCCACTGGAGCAGAGGTGAATGCATTCTCCTCAGAGCAGATAAATGCGATCTGCCCATTATCCTGGGCCGTTTGTAGAAGCCATGCCAATGATTTTCCAGGCCTATCTCCCTCCCCAAAGATTTGGGTATCAGCCTGTTTACCCAAATAGAATAATTCACGGCCCGCGATTTCCGAGAATTATTCAAGGAACCCCTACATTTTGGAGAGCATGGGCTTGCTTTTTGTAGCAGCAGAATCGCTTTCTGGAGTTTTTAAGTTCCTGTTCAATCCGCTGATACCTGGTAGGCAGAGACTTAGAAATAATAAAACTCTTTGAAATGCAGGTGCCTTTTATGTAGACCTTGAAAGCCCCTGGTGGAGCGTGAATGGTGATTACTGTCTACCTTTCTCAATTTCTACCTAAAAGAAATTATTTCGACACCTTTACCGAAATATAACATATTCACGTTTTGACAAAAACATGAGTTCACATACTGCATCTTAAAAGCATGTAGAGACCTTTGACAATAATGTTATGGTAAAAAATACCCATCTGAGAAGAATTAAGAACCTAAGAATGGACGAGTTTATGTGCTATGAAATAAACTATATGTGCAAACCAAATGCTGAAAATTTGAAGAATAAAAAGGCATAGTAGTATTAAAAAGATAAAGTAGAAGATGCTTTTATTTTGTAGATAATGCAAAAATGTAAATGTATGTTAAAATTAAAACGTGTGATGAAATTGTTATGTTGAAAAATACTAATACCTGTTATTGAACTAATGTGACTGAAAAGAGAAAAGAAAATAGAACTCTTTAGAATTAGTACCTAATATTAAGGTTTTCTCAAGAGGTAGATGAATTAATAATCAAGTTAAATGCATTTATGAAAATGAATTCATCAGTAGAGATTAACATGACTGTTGTTTTGTCTGTTTCTGTGCAGGCCTCAAAACTTTTCTTTCCTGCTCGAAATTGTAGAATCATGTAAGACAGGTCACCTAAGCCCTATGAGAACTTTCTGCAGTTTCATGTCTGCCCGGAATTAACAATGGATTTCTCTCTTATTAGTAGTGAAAACGATAGAACTGTAATGAGCAATGTGGCAAACCCCGGTATGGGCTGCTGGGAATGAACTGACAGCAGATGACTAATGGTACCGCCTGCTTCCGAGGGTGCCACCAGAGACTGTTATAATGAAATATAATGAGTTTAAGGAAAACATGAGATATGCTTACCTAATTCTTCCGGATTTCGTACATCTTACTGATCACCCCACAACAGACCACTGTAAACGACCAATGAAACCCTATGGACTGATGAATTCGATACTTTAAGGGGTGAGAACTGGAACTATTTTGAGTATAATTGCCCCATAGAAGGAGAAGGGGGCTAGCTGGCTATTAGTTAGTTTTTCCTGAGGGACATGCTGTCAGATTGACTTTTGACTTAGGACCATTTATGATTATCCTTACTCTAATGTGAGGTAATTACTCCCACATCGAACTGAACTTTAACTTGAACTGCGACACCTGAATCTTGTGCTCTGCTTGCTGACAGAGTGTGAGAAATAACCTTTCTGCTGAGAGGTTATCTGACCCCTGCTATGGCATGTGGTGCTGTAACCTGATCTTGAACTGAGGTGAGGGACTTTGATGACAGACCTGAAGAACTACCTTACTTGTTTTTTTGCTAACAAATTTGTTTGAATTTTCTCTCCATACTTTGTTTTAGGCTTGAATCTGGACTGTCTCTGCATAATCTGTATTGAAGTGCGAATGTTTCTGGAATATAGGATTTTCTTAAACTGAATGTCGAATTGTTTCTTGATCTGTCTAACTAACTTGGGGCCTTATTTATGAAGGCCTTGCGCCGCCGGTGCGCCACTTTTTCCCATTTTAAAAGTGGCGCACCGGCGGCGCAAGGCCTTCATAAATAAGGCCCTTGAGGCATTAGATAAATGTTTTATTTGAATTATTTATTCAAATTCTGTCTCATTCTTTTGGCTATAAGCGGTGTCCCATGGAGCAGATGCGTGTGGCAAAAGAAGGTTTTAATGCAGGTTTGAGGGGACTTTACCGAGGGTATCAATTATCTATTCCAGGTCCTCATAGGATAATTGATTGCATTTTCAAGAGTCTCAATTCCTTATCAGCTCAACAAAAAAGATCCGTTGGAGGACCTATGGAAAGAAGGTAATGGTAATACAGGTAATGGGCCTGATGGAGGTAAATAAGGAAATAATGACAAGATTGAAATTGTGAAATGAGTAAATCTTCGCACTGCATCACCTTCCATAGGATTGAGCCTCTGAGACTGAATGTTTATTCAGCTTATAATAGTCTACAATATTTCTCGCTCCTCTGCATGGAAGATTTCACCTCTTAACTGCTTGCCTTTAAAATGCCAATTTATAGACTGCGTAGGAAGGGAGTGGCTCTTTAAGCTGAGTATGACTAGGGAGTCTTCAGATAATGTTCTTTGCGGAGCACTAGCATTGCGCGCCAGTGTCATCAGTGACTAAAACACCCTCGCCATATTGATATGAGAGCACATATTATGCACTGAGGAATAATAGGTGAGTTCCTTAATGTCTGGATGCATAGCTCTCCAAGCGTCCACTCCCCCCTCGAGAGATGTCTATCGATGTTCCACTGTCTGTCTAGGTGAGTAGATAGTGTTAGAATAAAATCACATCCTCTCCCTCCATAATACGGTCCAATTTCTGTATTTGCTACATTTGATCATCACTTTATCAACAAATGCAAGTTCATCAGTGTTGGGGCAATAGACTTTGACCAACTGTAACTGCTGTGTTTCAAGTATGCCTAGTACTATGACCACCCTCCCCACTGTATCTGTCATATGCTCTTCAACTCTAACGTTTGCAGTTTTTTAAATGAGAGCAGCCACACCCAAAGAAAAGGTAGAACAGGAAGAGAAGAAATGCTGGCCCCACTTTGACTCAAACCTTTGTCTGCTTAAGGGAGAGAAATATCTCTTTTGGAGCAGGACGAGGTTGAATTTGTGCCTATCAATGTATGGTATTATTTGCTGATCCTTATGAGGCTTGTTCTTACCATGTGAATTCCAGCTAAATGCTTTAACCATCCTTAGAGGTAGATTGGGTAATCTAGACTCACTGTTACAGGGAACACTCCATCAATCTGCAAGGGTACCCAGGACGACATTTACTAATTATACTTTCTAGACGCCATTTTTTATTACACTTTATTCATACTCAACATTAACAAGTATAACCATATATAAACATTACTAGCGATTGCGCAATAGAAACTTTGCAAAGATACAGTTCAACGGAGAGAGGTAAGCAATGTACATCATTAGTAGTATTATGGACGTGGCAGTTCAAGAAAATTGTCCCAAATCGAACTGGTAGGCACAGCAGTGCATACTGATCATATAAATTAAAAAGAAAGGTAAAGTGTAGAGAACCTTTGGTTAGCAGAGAGGCGTGATTATAACATGAAAAATAACAGGGTATGGATAGAGACCAAAGAGAGACAAAATGTATGAGTGAAGTATCTATTTGGTTGCTTCCTCAGCAGGGTCCTTAGGGCCATCTATTTCACATCAAAGAGTAAGGGGCATATTACCAACCAATAGAGATAATTTTTGTCTCTAACTTATTTAGAGACAAAAATTATCGCCGCAAATCGGCGATTTTTATCGCAGATAAACCTTGCTATTAGCAAGGTTTATCGCAAATGCGATAAAAAACGGCCGCAATGCATGAATATCGCTGAAAAGTCAGCGATATTCATGCATTATCGAGCAAATGCTCTTAGCCATGTTATCCACCTCCCATTGGATAACATGGCTAAGAACTGCTCCTGGGCAAGTGTTAGCTTTTGGAGATATTCGCGCTTAGCGCGAATATCTCCAAAAGTTGGTAATAGGAGATAGCGATGTTAGCAACTGTTTTCAGTCGCTAACATCTTGGCACGCCCACTTTGCATGTCATTAGTGATAAATATCACTGACATGCAAAGCGGGGCCCAAGATGGTCACTATCTCCTATTAGCTGTCGCTAACTGGTGTTAGCGACAGCTTGGTAATAGGGAGATAATTGTATCTCCGCTTTCTTGGCTTTTAAAGCCAAAAAAGCGGAGATAAAGCCCCTTGATAATATGCCCCTAGGTTTTATGTGATCATTACTAGTCACCATATCTCGTGCATGTGGGTGCCTCAGTCCTACCCCAATTCTTAGCCACTCTACGGTTGCCTAACGAGAGACATCACACTTCACAAAGCCATATAATGAACGCAGTGGGCCGATTCCATGGAATTTGGTTTTATTTCTTCTACTACTTGGAGAAAATCCAGCCAGAATTAATAAATAGGAGGACATAACCCATACTAAAGTGCTTGTGTTCTCTCCTTAAAAAATAGTGGAATTGGCTTGTACCCAATTGGCATATTTAATTTACATCTAAGTCCCTAGTAAGGTGGTACTACATGTACCCAGGGGCTATAAATTCACTGCTTCTAGTGTGCGGTGATGGATCAAGCCCTGATCTTTGGACTGGGTAAGAGTGGTCTGCTTAATTCAGGCACTCTGTTCATCACCACCCCCTTTTCTGAATCATTTTGTCCACCATAAGCGTGGAAGGGTATACTCAGATGTGAGTCCCTTGCTCATTGCACCATCAGGATTCAAGCAAGCTGGGCCGACGAGGCTGAAATGCCAGAAACCGGTCCCCGGTAGCTTGTTTCCTTCCCAGTATAAGAATTGGCTTGGTAGTTTGGTTTGCCCTGTTCCCATCATGCACTGGGACAGGAACAGACTAATTTGCATATAGCCAAGTTCTGAGCTGGGATGGTGCAGTGAGCTAAAAAACGGTGATGGATCAAGCCCTGATCTTTGGACTGGGTAAGAGTGGTCTGCTTAATTCAGGCACTCTGTTCATCACCACCCCCTTTTCTGAATCATTTTGTCCACCATAAGCGTGGAAGGGTATACTCAAATGTGAGTCCCTTGCTCATTGCACCATCAGGATTCAAGCAAGCTGGGCCGACGAGGCTGAAATGCCAGAAACCGGTCCCCGGTAGCTTGTTTCCTTCCCAGTATAAGAATTGGCTTGGTAGTTTGGTTTGCCCTGTTCCCATCATGCACTGGGACAGGAACAGACTAATTTGCATATAGCCAAGTTCTGAGCTGGGATGGTGCAGTGAGCTAAAAAACGGTGATGGATCAAGCCCTGATCTTTGGACTGGGTAAGAGGGGTCTGCTTAATTCAGGCTCTCTGTTCATCACCACCCCCTTTTCTGAATCATTTTGTCCACCATAAGCGTGGAAGGGTATACTCAGATGTGAGTCTCTTGCTCATTGCACCATCAGGATTCAAGCAAGCTGGGCCGACGAGGCTGAAATGCCAGAAACCGGTCCCCGGTAGCTTGTTTCCTTCCCAGTATAAGAATTGGTTTGGTAGTTTGGTTTGCCCTGTTCCCATCATGCACTGGGACAGGAACAGACTAATTTGCATATAGCCAAGTTCTGAGCTGGGATGGTGCAGTGAGCTAAAAAACGGTGATGGACCAAGCCCTGATCTTTGGACTGGTTAAGAGTGGTCTGCTTAATTCAGGCACTCTGTTCATCACCACCCTCTTTTCTGAATCATTTTGCCCACCATAAGCGTGGAAGGGTATACTCAGATGTGAGTCCCTTGCTCATTGCACCATCAGGATTCAAGCAAGCTGGGCCGACGAGGCTGAAATGCCAGAAACCGGTCCCCGGTAGCTTGTTTCCTTCCCAGTATAAGAATTGGCTTGGTAGTTTGGTTTGCCCTGTTCCCATCATGCACTGGGACAGGAACAGACTAATTTGCATATAGCCAAGTTCTGAGCTGGGATGGTGCAGTGAGCTAAAAAACGGTGATGGATCAAGCCCTGATCTTTGAACTGGGTAAGAGTGGTCTGCTTAATTCAGGCACTCTGTTCATCACCACCCCCTTTTCTGAATCATTTTGTCCACCATAAGCGTGGAAGGGTATACTCAGATGTGAGTCCCTTGCTCATTGCACCATCAGGATTCAAGCAAGCTGGGTCGACGAGGCTGAAATGCCAGAAACCGGTCCCCGGTAGCTTGTTTCCTTCCCAGTATAAGAATTGGCTTGGTAGTTTGGTTTGCCCTGTTCCCATCATGCACTGGGACAGGAACAGACTAATTTGCATATAGCCAAGTTCTGAGCTGGGATGGTGCAGTGAGCTAAAAAACGGTGATGGATCAAGCCCTGATCTTTGGACTGGGTAAGAGTGGTCTGCTTAATTCAGGCACTCTGTTCATCACCACCCCCTTTTCTGAATCATTTTGTCCACCATAAGCGTGGAAGGGTATACTCAGATGTGAGTCCCTTGCTCATTGCACCATCAGGATTCAAGCAAGCTGGGCCGACGAGGCTGAAATGCCAGAAACCGGTCCCCGGTAGCTTGTTTCCTTCCCAGTATAAGAATTGGCTTGGTAGTTTGGTTTGCCCTGTTCCCATCATGCACTGGGACAGGAACAGACTATTTTGCATATAGCCAAGTTCTGAGCTGGGATGGTGCAGTGAGCTAAAAAACGGTGATGGATCAAGCCCTGATCTTTGGACTGGGTAAGAGTGGTCTGCTTAATTCAGGCACTCTGTTCATCACCACCCCCTTTTCTGAATCATTTTGTCCACCATAAGCGTGGAAGGGTATACTCAGATGTGAGTCCCTTGCTCATTGCACCATCAGGATTCAAGCAAGCTGGGCCGACGAGGCTGAAATGCCAGAAACCGGTCCCCGGTAGCTTGTTTCCTTCCCAGTATAAGAATTGGCTTGGTAGTTTGGTTTGCCCTGTTCCCATCATGCACTGGGACAGGAACAGACTAATTTGCATATAGCCAAGTTCTGAGCTGGGATGGTGCAGTGAGCTAAAAAACGGTGATGGATCAAGCCCTGATCTTTGGACTGGGTAAGAGTGGTCTGCTTAATTCAGGCACTCTGTTCATCACCACCCCCTTTTCTGAATCATTTTGTCCACCATAAGCGTGGAAGGGTATACTCAGATGTGAGTCCCTTGCTCATTGCACCATCAGGATTCAAGCAAGCTGGGCCGACGAGGCTGAAATGCCAGAAACCGGTCCCCGGTAGCTTGTTTCCTTCCCAGTATAAGAATTGGCTTGGTAGTTTGGTTTGCCCTGTTCCCATCATGCACTGGGACAGGAACAGACTAATTTGCATATAGCCAAGTTCTGAGCTGGGATGGTGCAGTGAGCTAAAAAACGGTGATGGATCAAGCCCTGATCTTTGGACTGGGTAAGAGTGGTCTGCTTAATTCAGGCACTCTGTTCATCACCACCCCCTTTTCTGAATCATTTTGTCCACCATAAGCGTGGAAGGGTATACTCAGATGTGAGTCCCTTGCTCATTGCACCATCAGGATTCAAGCAAGCTGGGCCGACGAGGCTGAAATGCCAGAAACCGGTCCCCGGTAGCTTGTTTCCTTCCCAGTATAAGAATTGGCTTGGTAGTTTGGTTTGCCCTGTTCCCATCATGCACTGGGACAGGAACAGACTAATTTGCATATAGCCAAGTTCCGAGCTGGGATGGTGCAGTGAGCTAAAGAACGGTGATGGATCAAGCCCTGATCTTTGGACTGGGTAAGAGTGGTCTGCTTAATTCAGGCACTCTGGTTATCACCACCCCCTTTTGTGAATCATTTTGTCCACCATAAGCGTGGAAGGGTATACTCAGATGTGAGTCCCTTGCTCATTGCACCATCAGGATTCAAGCAAGCTGGGCCGACGAGGCTGAAATGCCAGAAACCGGTCCCCGGTAGCTTGTTTCCTTCCCAGTATAAGAATTGGCTTGGTAGTTTGGTTTGCCCTGTTCCCATCATGCACTGGGACAGGAACAGACTAATTTGCATATAGCCAAGTTCTGAGCTGGGATGGTGCAGTGAGCTAAAAAACGGTGATGGATCAAGCCCTGATCTTTGGACTGGGTAAGAGTGGTCTGCTTAATTCAGGCACTCTGTTCATCACCACCCCCTTTTCTGAATTATTTTGTCCACCATAAGCGTGGAAGGGTATACTCAGATGTGAGTCCCTTGCTCATTGCACCATCAGGATTCAAGCAAGCTGGGCCGACGAGGCTGAAATGCCAGAAACCGGTCCCCGGTAGCTTGTTTCCTTCCCAGTATAAGAATTGGCTTGGTAGTTTGGTTTGCCCTGTTCCCATCATGCACTGGGACAGGAACAGACTAATTTGCATATAGCCAAGTTCTGAGCTGGGATGGTGCAGTGAGCTAAAACACGGTGATGGATCAAGCCCTGATCTTTGGACTGGGTAAGAGTGGTCTGCTTAATTCAGGCACTCTGTTCATCACCACCCCCTTTTCTGAATCATTTTGTCCACCATGAGCGTGGAAGGGTATACTCAGATGTGAGTCCCTTGCTCATTGCACCATCAGGATTCAAGCAAGCTGGGCCGACGAGGCTGAAATGCCAGAAACCGGTCCCCGGTAGCTTGCTTCCTTCCCAGTATAAGAATTGGCTTGGTAGTTTGGTTTGCCCTGTTCCCATCATGCACTGGGACAGGAACAGACTTATTTGCATATAGCCAATTTCTGAGCTGGGATGGTGCAGTGAGCTAAAAAACGGTGATGGATCAAGCCCTGATCTTTGGACTGGGTAAGAGTGGTCTGCTTAATTCAGGCACTCTGTTCATCACCACCCCCTTTTCTGAATCTAGTGTGCGTGTAGCACCTATTGTGCCACCAACCTAAATAGCACAGTAAAACATGACCTAGGCCTGCCATTGCAGCATGAATATAGTTTTAGACTGCTATGTCAAAATGGTCAAATAAACCATTTGCCAGGCTCAAACCTTCCTTTTTAATGCATATACTTCACCTCTAGGGTAGGTCCTTGAGAGCCTGGAGGGCAGGGCGTAATACATTTAAAAGTTGGACATATACTTTCAAGTTTTACATATCCTGGTAATGAAAAACAGTTAATTTTTTTTTCACTACTGCAAGTCCTATCGCTCTCATAGGATAACATTGGAGTTGCCTTATTAGATTTTATAATTGTAATTTTCAAATGGGTAGAGATAACCAGTACATGTTTGATGTCTCTGAAATCCCAATTTAAAATCACAACCTATGGTGGATTTGGATTTTAAATGACAATTCTGAAAATGCAACATTTAGAAAGTTGATATTGTATTGCCTTCTTGATTTGGTGCATGTAGCCTGTCTTGGGTCAAAAGACCGGGTGTAACTGACAGTTAGACCTTAGGAATTCCTCCCAAACAGTCACACAATAGTGGGAATGGATGTGCCTGAATGGGCAATCTGCGGGCAGGATGGGGGTAGAGCTTTGCACAGTCCCACATGCAACTGAATAGCTTGCATCCTGCCTTCGCACAAAGGGACTAACAATCATACACTATTTATTGCAGCCAACATAAAGCCAGGGCTGGGGAGGTAGGGAATTCCATGCACTTCAAAGTCACAGTCAGAAGCTTGTCCCACCTCAGACACCAACTCTTCAGTACACTTCTGGACATATGGATATTCTGCCAGGAAGAACGACTGGTGTGCTACTACAAGGACTACCACTCTACTGAACTTTTGTTCTAAAGGATCCGCTGTGCTGACCTCTTGCCTAGAGAAGAAGAACTGTACCTGCAACTTTATCTTGAACCCAGGATCCCAAATTGACTCAAAGGGCTAGTCTGCTGGCCTCCTAATCTGATCCTAGGGGACATAAACAGTTCCCCAACCAGCTCCTGGACCTAGCTGCAGCAAGTTCCTGATCCCCAAGTGGTGCCTCCGGTCCTGAACCCTTGGTGCGGCTCTTTAATTCACATTTTTGGGCTCTTCTCAGCAAGCCTCTATCACCAGCAGAGGACTTCCACCATGAAGCTCCAGACACCCATCGGCCTCCTCTTTGAGCCATGCCAACCACCGCCAGCGATGCTTTCCTTGCTCCCTTTGACATTTGTGAGTGCAAACGTAAGTCCTGGTACAAACCTTGTGAAACTAAAACTTCACTAATCTGAGACGGTATCCAAACCACACTTCATTGCGGTCAGTTTGAAGTATTCACTTTAGCCAGGCCTAGCACAAACAGAGAGCCAAGGTTGGTGCTTCAGTCATTAGGGTGCTATTTTACACTTTATTCTTAAAAAAATTCACAACTCTGGTTCAGCTAATTGGATTTCTGTTGTTTTGATCTTGTTATTGTTAGTAAATTAAGCTCTAGTTTTTCTAACATTTTGTGGGATCTTTTTGTGTAGTGTTTTCACTGGTTTTCTGTTTGAAGTGTTGCAAAATTACTTCACACATTGCCTGTATGTTAAGCATGGATCCTCTGTGCCAAGCTACTAGGGTGTGAGTACAGGTTAATTTGGGGGTTTCTTGTGCCTTACCCTGATGAGAAATGTGGTTGCTGCTTGACCAGGGCTTAAACCCAAGCAGGGCCGGACTGGTCATAGCGGGCACCGACGTTTACCCGGGGGGCCACCAAGGTGGGGGCAGGTTGTGGGCCCCTGGGGGCCGTTTTTACAGCATAGCTGCAATATCGGATATGCAGAATAGGGAAGATACCACTGTGGCCAGATCTGCAGTGTCAAGAGGATCAGGGAAGCAACTTATTATCAATCAGTCATCTGCCCTCAGTGCCAAAGATTCTCAGTGGGAGTCCAGTGTCAGAAAAATGCCAGCTGCCACTTCCTGCAGCCCCTTCGAATCACAGCAGAGGGTCACAACAGAGGCTAATAACATCTGCCCATGTGAGCACAAGAAGCCAAAGTCTTTCTATATCCATAGCAACCTCACTCTCCTTGAAACCCAGGCTGACAGTCACTACCTGGTCAATTAGCAGCACTGTAATTTGACAGCTCATGCAGGTGCAGCACCTCGAGTAATAAGATAGGTGAGGAGGATCTTAATTTGTGTGACATTGCATTTCAGTGTGGTTATGCAGGCATTCATTCTGGAATGCATTATTTTAAACTGTGCGGCATGGCACTTGGTAGGGCTGCTTTTATCCATGGGCTGGTGAACCTCACCACTCAAGCGAATATCTTCCTTTCCAATTCTCTGGAACCCATCAGGAGCCCATACATTGTAATGCCAGAAAATGCTGATAGTTTTCATATGAGAATTGTGCTGACATAGAGGGTGAGAGGCCCTTTTAGAAAGTTATGATTGTGAACATAAATTGAAGTGCTTGTAGATTAGCATATTGGACAGTTTGTAAAATGATGAATTATTGGTATTAAAACAAAATAAATTTATAAAGTTCCTTGAACATAGTCATACAATGATTCACTCCTCTTGGAACGTGGTTTATTAGTAGAGGTTAGTAGGTACCTACCACTAGTAATAAGGACACAATCACAATATATGGACCAGTCAAGGTCTCAATAAATTATTTTCTTGCTCAACCCTTGGTAGCTGGCTGTGAGTAGGCAGGCATAACCTAGGAGACAGGCGTGTAAAGATTTAAAAACACCAATACATTAAATAACTAAGAAACAATACACAATAAACATCCAACACCAATTTATAAAAATAGGAAATATGTTTATGATTAAAATGTCACCAAAATCACAAACATTCAATGGAGGGAAGCTGAGCAATACATTTTTAAAGCATAAATACTTTTGAGTGCTTAAAAGCCAAAAACTTCACTTTGGGAAATCTAGTTGCACTTGACCGGAACAAAGTCAGAGTTTTAGGTCAGCCATCATGGAGTGCGGGTCGGATACAGTTAGTGGTAGGACCCAGTCAAGTTTTTACCTTCTGACTTTTTCTCTCGACGTCGAGCAAAGCTCCTCATCAGGCCGGCTTTGGGATTGATGATGGCGGCTTGGCTCAGCGTGCTACCTCGCTTAATTCCTGTAAGTCTCATTGACGATGAAAAGATCCAGAGCTTCAGCGGGGCAAACCTGAATCTCAGGCTGAGTCGCAATTTGACATCGCGGACTTGACTCTCGAAGACAGGTCAGTTAACTTATGGTGCTTTTTGACAACAATTCTTCAAATCTTCTCAAACTTCTGAATATTCTTTCAGAAGGTCCTTTTGAGGTCCCCGAAGTGTCCACAACACAAATCCAAGGTTCCAGAAGCTCTGAGTTGCTCCTTGGGATGTTGGGACTACATTTCTCACAATGTACCTGGCCAAATCCTATTAAGTCCAGCTGAAGGTGGTCAACTGCTTTCGTCTTGCTGTAGATGATGCAGATGAACCTCTTTTAACCTGTTACTTTCAGGGAATCCACTCCTTACCTTTTCAAAGCAAGGCATAGTCCTTAGGGCTGTAGTTCCAAAGTATGCAGCAGGTGAAATCATTCAGAGTACAACCTTCTCAGTGCCGGCCAGGGTTCCAGCAGAGCATCCCTTCTTCCTTCTTCCTCTTGTAGTTTCAGGCAGGGATCTGAGTTGCTAAGCAGCTCTCGCTATGTATCCAGTGTTCTTGGTGACAAGCAGGGGGTTGCCCCTGAACAATGGGGTACAGGGTGCCACCCAGAAGTATAACAGCTTCCTCCAAAGTGTGTCATATTCTTGTCCCAGAAAGCACTGTTCATCTAAAATTCAAAATAGAGAAACTTGGAGGTAAGGTGGAATAAACCAACCTACTGGCATGGCTACATTTCCCTAACACTTCCCCTCTGCTAATTCAATTACTGGGGCTCCTGTCTTGCTGGGGGTGCAGGATGTGGAGGTAAGCCTGTGTCCCGTCTTAACTTTCAATCCCTCTTTACAGACCAGTTTGGCTACTCTACTCCCATCCTGCCTTTTGGTCTGCAGATCTTCTCTCACCAGAAGACCTTTGTCTCTTTGCAGGGCACTTCACACCTCATTAGAGCAGTTTAGCTCCGCCAAGCAGGAGAGGCTGCTGAAAGACTGGATTTTGGTTAATCAGAAAAGCAAGTTCTATAACTTCTTTTGTATGATAGTTACAATAATTCTAACCGTGGCAAGTCATTGGATTTATTCTAACTATCATTTTAATACTTTGAAGGACATTTTTTTTAGCTCACTCCTGTCAATAGTTCTACATTATTAAAGTATTCCCATGTTAGCCTATAGAGCTATTGTGGTACAATGGGGAAAAATAAAATTGGTAGCTTTTCCCTCATCAGGACATATAAAACATATATTAAAATGTCCCTGCATATAGTTACAAAGCACCCTTTCCGGGGGCATTAATTCCAAAGACGAATTTGCACATAATTTAATTTTAAAAGCAGTCTGCAAACCATGGCTGCCTTTAAATTGACAGCATGCAATCCAGCAGTGCACGCTCAATACATTAAATCTGCAGGGCCTCTAAACCTTACGTACTCTACCATAAACTTGGGGCTTACCGGTAGACTGTCATACCAATTGTAATTACAGCTAATTACCTATTACACAAGGCAGTGCCCCTCGGTCTAGTTAGCAGAGACCAGGGCACAATCCATCAGTAACTAACAGTAACAGTCAAATAATAGGGGTGATCAGGGCAAAAAGGATTTCTTTCTCAGAACTACCATTTGTTTATGGATGCCTGAATTTGCAAATACAAAGTCCCAAGGTCTAGAAATACTGTAAGGATGCATAGTGTAATGAAGCATCAGGAAGCAGGAGGTGAAACAATGGTTTTCTATTTTTATTTTCAAGAGCAAAGAAAGTAGCATCCTAGCCACAATTAATGCAGCAGAAACTGTTCTCTGGAGAACCTTGTAACCAAGTATCCAATATATTCTGAATTCCAATAGTGAACATGGAATTACGTGTGAGTGTTAACTAAGAAACATAACAGCACAGGAGAATACCACACATAGCTTTCTACTGCTCTTTTTGGGGTGGATAGGAGAGAAAGGCAAGAGGTCAGGAATGGACCATTCTCATATTTCATGGTGGTGGAGGACCAAGGGTTTCCTCCAGTCAAGATATACATTGCCAGCTCGGCAAAATAAAATACAACAAAATGTGCAAATGCAGTTTATACAATGTTAGTCAACAGTGCCTTGCATTTTGGGAACTCTAGAATAGGCAGTCCTATTGTCCCTATTTCACAAGGCAAAAGCCCACCTGGGCCATATTACACCTGGGGCGCAGAGCCAAAGAAGCCTTCAGGAGGCGCACAGACAGTGCCCCATTAAAAAGGTGGTGCACTGTTAGTGCGCCTCCTGACAGCAGCCCAGACATCACCTTGCAGGCGGGTGCAGTTGATGGAGCGAGATTCAGAAATGTTTTTTCATTTCAACTCGTGAAGTCACACTTCTCTAAATAAAATAATAAGATTAACAGTTGTGCTGTGTATGTATTAATTCAACCTAGTTTAAGTCGTATCTACACATGAAAAACGCGGGATACTAACATGTGTGCTCATAAACGTGCATTATGTTGCATTTCCTTGTTTGTGAAAAATAATACATTAATCGTGTCTATTTGTCATGTCAAAAATTAACTGCAGCTGTTTAGAATAAATGGCATGTGCTTATTTTGCTTCCCTGTCTATGTGATGTCACTCTATTCTCTATAGGTGCATAAAGAACCTTGCTGGATAAAAAGAAGAATGGTAGATATAAAAATGCTGCTTTATTTGTTTGCTTCTGCTAGGTAACTTAGACTAATGGGTTAATTATTAGCAATGGAGGGTGGCAACAGAACAAATTATATTACTCGCATTAATTATTTTCCTGTGTTTGTTTATACAATAGTTAATGGAAAAGGTTTTGGGCCTAGTGAAATTTCCGTGTTTGCAAAAATCTGCTTGGAGCCAGAGTGAGTCCATGATGGCAACAGTTTTCTCCTGCCTGAAAAGTTTGTCGTGCTGAGATGACATTTTCTTAGCCGAACAAGGCCAAGGCCAGGAACCGGCAAAAGGCTTGTGACATTCACGCATCCGAGGAAGCTAAAAACTTCATTTGTTGCAATTGTTGCGAACTGGAGGAAACTGCGTTGTTCGAAAACTATAGACAATGGTCTCTAAGAATGATGACGGAACTATGATTCTGAAATGTGGTGACACGTCGCCTGTCACTTTTGGACCAATGAGGCTCTGATTTCAGCAGTGAAAATTACTTTTTCTTAGATTAGCTTAGCGTAGAAAGGTATAAAAACTCTTGCCTCGTGGAAGATTTATGCTTCTCCTTGCAGACCTTTTGATGAGGGCGTTATGCTGTTGGACTTCTCTTGGAACACGTAAGAACCCTCAAAGACTTTACTCTTTAATTTTCCTTATAGTTAGCATTAGTTAGGGACATAGGTTTTGAAAATGCCAAAATGATAATCTTCATTTGCAATAATATTTTTGATTCATAATAAAATTGTCATAACCATTTGCAATGATTCTAATAAAAATGCTTTAATAAAATTTCTAATACAATTTCCAAATGAGTAGCTAATAAAAATCTTACTTTGGAAAACAAGCTGGTCTTGTTATTTTCATGGGTATAGGTTATTCATAGCTAGATCTTATCGCCACAGTGGCTTAATTAGCTTGTAGGGTTGTGAAGTACGATGAATTCATTTACCATGGTTGTATATAAATGTATATAATTTGTGAATAGGTTAATTAGGTCACATGATTCAGTTGGTTATAATATGTCATTTTAGATTTATGGGCCTTATGAGTGTTTATTGATTAATTGTGTATATTGTGGAGTTGGGTAGCGTTGCTTATGACATATTTCCAAAAGCCCGCTGGATCAATTTTTCTGGTAGCAGATTTGATGGTTGCTATGGTAACCGATATGTTACATGGTAGTTGCATAGGATCAATGATTAACATATGTTGAGTTTGTCATTTGCGTTATATGTAGTCGAAAGGTTTTTTCCTGCAGTGTGAAAAATCCTAGTTGTACCGTTACAGAATAGTGTGGCCTGAGTGTAAAGTCACAAGTCACACAGTGCATTTGATCTGTTTCAGAATAGTGGTATCGTCGTGTATCACAAGTGTTGTCGTCGTGCAGCACATGTTAGAGATATATGTGTGTCAGATAGAATGTATGCATAGTGAGGATTGTCTATGAAATCGAAGCATTGAGTATAGGGAAAATGCACCCGTTCTAAAACTCTCTGTGGGAAAGTAATAGAATGAATTCAAGCTTAAGTGAAGGGTAAGGTAACGTCGCTTATTTTACTGACGATTCATGTTATCAGTGGGGGGTTAGAGTCCCGCCAGGATTTCATGTGTGTGTGGTTAGGGATACTTTCCGTTTGAAAGTGCGTAAATGGTTTTGTAATTCCGTTCGAGTAAAAACTTTGAATTGCTACTTTATGTGCATTCAGAGGGAAGCGCGTTCGTTATTACGTGTGTGAAGGGTAGAGTAAAAGTTTACTTTATCGGCAGATGTATATTCTGTGAGAATAGCGTCATCTATTCCACGCAAAGAATTTCTCGTGTGTCTGTAAAAATTATCGCCTTAATTAGAGAAACAGACAAATGGTTTGTTCTTTTTGTTGTTGTTAATTGAATTTCATTGAGAAAAGCTTCTTTAAAATGGCGCTGTGAAAAGTTTTTGTGAAGGAGGGGTGAGCGCTGAGAGTGAGACGCGAGAAACCGCAGCGGCTGTGTACGTCACACGGTCCGCGCAGGGATTGGGTACTATACGTCACAAGCTGTACTCTGATTGGCTCACGTGACTTTGTCGAGCTGAACGCTGATTGGCTTTAGTAGGAAGCTCTGTTTTTACTGGTCGAGCAAAGTGGTGACGTAGCTCGAATCTGATTGGCTTGTTAGTGTGTTTCGCGCACGGATTGGCTGGTGTTACGGAAAAACCAGGAAAACATTTACGATCATTTCTGATTAAGCAGATTTGATTTAAAAATGGCTTATTACTTTAAAAATGTTGAGAAAAAGACTTCGATACTTCAAAAATTAAAATGTTTTATTTCACCCGACAAGAAAATTCAAACGCGAGGTGGTAAATTACTTCATAAGTACAAGACACCTGCAGCGTATATGGAAGGTGAATATGGTTACCATACTGTTCTGTGGTTTGATGTTTGGAAAAATTACACAAAGGACGACGGCGTATTGGCTTGGCCGGATGATGGTTCATTTAATGTTAAGGTTTTAAGAAATCTGAGAGAGAAAATGTCAGCTCTTGTACCACGGCCTAGACCGACACAATTTGAAGCTTTGGTTGAATGGGAGGATGAGATGTTTCAACTTCAGAAAGAAGCGAGTGGAATAAAAAGACCTCCAAAAACACCGAGTTACAGACGAGAAACGCATGAAGATAGAATGCGTATGTGGAGACAGGGAGATATGTGCGATGGTCTCTATTTAATTAGGGAAATGGTTTTAGGGTCTCCAGGTGAAAAGAGAACTGAAAAGAAAAATAATGTTGTTATAGATAACGAATCAGAGGATCCAGTCTTAGAAGAAATTTTTACGACAAATAATAAAAATGCCCCTTTGAGACAGCCTCGTTCATGGTCCACTCCAACGGTTTCTGCCGGAACCACTCCTAGTGCACCCCCCAATAAATGATTCTCCAAAATTGTACCCAAATATTTGTGAATCTTTTGGAACTGCAGAACAGTTTGAGGCAAGAGCTAATTCTAGTGCTTATATTGAAAACAGAAGTTTTCCAATGGAAAGGGAAGCCCCTAGAAATCTGATGAGAACTGACAGGAATGAAGAAGTTGCAAACACTTCAGAATACTTGCGATCGAAAGAAAAATTAATTCAGCAGATAACGAAGAGCATGGAAGCAGTGACAGTTCCAGTAACGATTGGTCCTGTTCAGCCTGTCTTTGATCAAAAAGAAATTAAACAGTCAGGTTTAACAATTCCATTAAATGCAGAGATTCAAAAAGTAGCTGAAATTTTTTATTCAGATTTATCTGAAATAAATCGTGAAAAATCAAGAATGCCTGACATGACTTTTAATCAAGGTTCTTTTAACCAGACACCAATGGGTGCAGAGTCAGATGCTGAGTCTCCTGAGAAAAGAGAATCAAATTCAAAACTTGATGTTGCAAAATTAAAAGCAGATTTGGAAGAATTAATAATTGGCACAATTGGTCCTGACAGTTTAAAATTTTACCGAGATGATGAACTCCTGTTCATCAGCAAAAGTATTCAATGGAAAATAAAGAATAAATATGATCAGTTGGAGGAACTGGCAGTAGAATTAGAAATTGATTTAAACAAACAGAAAAACCTGGGAAAGCATTACAGATTAAATTTTACAGAAAAAGACTTTGAAAATTTCAATACAGGAGGAAGAATAACACACATAAAAGAATTGATTGTTTACATCAAGAAATTGGGTGACTTGAGTAAATGGAGAGTGAAATGGACCAAAAAGAAGGAAGATGAGAGGTTGGATAAGTTAGATAATCGGTCCAAACAGTTTCCAATGAGAGAAATTGCAGGTGGAGGGTATGTACATGTTCCATGGACAAGACAGGACATTCTGCTCTTTACTAATGATTTTCCTCGGCTGAGAGAAAAGCCTGTGGAATGGTACCGACAGGTAGACAGGTTTATAAAGGTTTCAAAAGTTCTGTGGATTGATCTGGATGGCTTTTTCGACATTGTTGTCCCATCAGATCTCTGGACAGAATGCAAAATTGCTGTGGGTTGGCCAAAAACTGAACCAGATCGAGTTAAAGATACAGGTGCTCCAGCACCCGAGGTCATGGAATTTTATGAAAAAGTGATTTACTGGTTAAAACAAAAAAATTACACCAAAGGAGGTTGACTGGGTTAAAATAGACAGGACAAATCAGGAACCGAAAGAATCAGTTCATTCATTCTATGAAAGGTTATTACTGGTTTTCAAACAATACAGTGGCTATGAAAAATTAGATGAAAAGGACATGAGCCACTTTATTTACAGATTCGTTTATGGTCTTAGACCAGAAATTGGAGAAATGATCAGGAATAATATTGTCGGATGGCAATCAAATTCAGTTGATGATATTTTGAGGAAGGCAAAATACTTCAGTGATGAGTTGGAGGCTAAAAAGAAAAATTTAAAGGAAAAGGCAATGTGGGTACAGGTAAAAGTGGCTGAGCAACAGATTACAAGCCTTGAAAATAAAAATGGGAATTTTGTGCAAAATGGACATTTCGTGCAAAATCAGGGTCAGGGAAAGTTTAAAAATAACTTCAAGGGGGAGGAGCCAAGCTCGCGAGCGTAATGGACGCCTTGTAGCTCGGCTCCGTCAGCCCTCTGGCCTGACTCGCATATCCTGTTGCATATCCTGCCCAGAGACGACATAATTCCAAAGAAATAGGAGCGCAACGTTTCGCTCTTACTCACCGTTTGGCCTGGAGACTCCGGTGTGCTGCGGTCCCGAAGTTGTGCCCCCCCGAAGGGACCTGGGCCTTCGGGGTGTTGAGACCGGGGCCTCGCTTATCGGATCCGACCTGGCGTTGTGGTGCTCGTCGGCCCCGGCCGAGAGACTGCGCCACTGGTGAGAGCCGTTGTGAGAACATCCCGGTGACCCTGATCCGGGCCCGCCTTAACGGCCGTGAGGCTGGTGCGGGGCGCGGTGCTCCGTGGACTGATCGTGTGAAGGGGTCCCCCCGCCGCTGCTCCGTCCATCGACCCTGGACCCTCGTCCTCGGACTCTGTTTGAGAGGAGCGCCAGCGATACTGCAGACGGCCCCCCGCCTTGGGCGAATCTCCTTCTTTCGCCGAGGCTGCCATTGCTGGGACCCCCCGGAAATCTGTAAAGGCCCGCATTTGTGAACTGTTCCGAAAATCGCGGAGGGTGGTGAGGAGGCTGATATCACAAAATGGCTGCCGATGACCTGTGCTGTGGGTCTCCTCGTGATGACGGACTTGGGTCGCTGGACTGCACGGGGGCCTGGACGTGTGTGCATGAGCCTACGATTGGAGACGTTCTTGATGCCTTACGATCCTTACGCGCGGCCCTGGCCCCCGGTGCTCCGGGGGACTCGATTTGTTCCACCGCCATCTTGGGTGAACGCTCCTTCATGGTCCCCTCTTGTCTCAGTAATGCCACAGCCTCGCCTCCCTCGGTCGCTACGAGGGTTACTGTCGCTATCCATCGACGGGTTTGCTGGCCGGTGGATTTGGAACCTCCTGCTCTTCGTTGTTTGGAGTTTGGGGACTTGGATGTCGTGCGGGGACCTGATCCTCCCCGGGTGCCTGAGAACAATGGTGGACCGCTGCCTGCTTTTGCCTTGATGAGGTCGTGTTTCTATTTTGCAGGGAAACCCCCGCTTTTCCTACCGGCAAGACTGAACTCCTGTCTATTATTGCCCTTGTTGCTATTGCTGAGACATTTGAACTGCCTATTTGAACTTTTGCCCACTTGCTTATTGATTGCCCTCCCTGGCCTACGTTTTGCTCGTACTTTCTTTCATTTGTGTGCTTGCCTCGCATCGTGTTGCTTATTTCACACTGTCCTGTGGTGGGTGGTAATTGTGGTTAGGAAGGGACTGGGGTGAGATGCACGGCTCCCGGTGGTTTATTGGTGTACGGATCCGTGGCGCAGTTGCTCATATTTCTAGTGCTGTGGGAGACCCCCCTGACGTTTTTTGGTGCTCGAGATTGTGTCGTTCTGGTTCACGTGTAATATAGTCGTATGGTTGGGTGGAGGGCTGTGGCCGACCGTATTTGTTTCTGTCCCTTTTGCTCCTCCCTCCCATTTTTTTTTTTTGTTTTCATGTCCTTTTTTGTCTTTATATTCTTCTTTTCTCTTGTTTCTACTACATTTCGGGTTCTGGTTTAGGGCGACAGGCGTGCTGTTTGGAGGGTAGGCCGTAGCCTTCTGCAGGGGTGCTGGGTGGGATGGGTGGGTTGGGTCTTATTTGATGTTTTATTTTCCTCAGTTCTATGGCCCTTTTGTATCTCTTTATTGGAGTGCCGCCTCTGTCCTTGCCTTCCGTGGTATGATTGGGGTGGGGTCTGTAATGTCGCTGTTCTTCTTTTTGTAGTTCTGCTGCTTTCCATTGCGACTCCCATGCCCTCCTCGTTGCTGATATTGTCGCTTTTTTACGTGTTCCTTGCTACGGGGCACTTGTTTAGGCGCGGCATTCTTCTCTTTCAGTCTGTGTTTTCCTTTCCCTCTCTTCTTTCCTCTTCCCCCCCCTCCCTCCCTTTTTCCTTCTCTCCCAAGGTCAGTATGACGGGTTATTCTTGGTGTTGTCGCTATTCCGGCCCCTTTGTTCTGTTTCCGATGTGATACTGGGTGGTGGGGATGCAAAGTTGTTCTTAATTATATACTGACTTGTGTTCACGGCCCTGTTTTTATACCGATATATACAGTGCTGATATTCCTGCATGGCTGCCCTTCAGCCTTTCTGTTACCAATGGTTTGATTTGGGAATACGGATTCCTCCTTATTGTCGCCGAGCCTGTCATGCTCCTTATTGCCCTATTATAAAAAATAACCTTCTTTGCTCCTGCTTGCTGGCCGTTTGGATCCTCTCTCCTCCCCCCTTTTTAAGATTATATTGCTTACGTTCCTCTATGATTGATTCTGTAACTTAATTCTGAACTTCTTGACTGCTTTCACGTATTATGGCCGGCCAGTTTCATGTAGGCCCAGATTTGTATATCCTGTCTATACCACTAAAGGTTTAAAAAAAAAAAAAAACAAAAAAAAAAAACTTCAACAATTCTAACAAGCCGAGGTTTAATCCGAAAATTGAAGAGTTAAAACAAAAGATGCCTTGTTTTAATTGCGGGGAGATTGGGCATTGGAGGAATGAGTGTAAAAATCCACCCAGAAATTTTAAAAATGCATCATTAAACCCACAGATGCAGAATGATGTTGATCTGCAGCAACAGCTGCAGTTGCAGCGTCAACTGAGCGATTTGAGTCTTCAGCGACAGCTACAACAGCAGTTGACCCAGCAGCAGAATCAGATTCCATTGCCTCCTTTCCCTAACTGTGGGGGAGGTCAAAAATTCAATCCAGATATTGGATTCAGCGGATGTGATCAGGTAATAAGAAATCAAAGACAAAATTTGCAAAGTGCATCAGGACAATTTTTGTTAACAGGAAACCAAGGAAGCGATTCTGATAACTGCTTCTGACGGTGCCCAAGAGAGGGGGAAGAGTGTGTGATTGGAGCCACTCTTGAGGTTGACCAGTCTGGTCCATTTGTAAATGGAAAGGTGAACGATGTAGAGATCACTTTTCTTGTGGACACTGGTGCTACCCGTTCTACTGTTAGATCAGTGGAAACTGAAAACCTACCTCTCTCTGGGGATACCATCCAAGTAGTCAGAGTCAGCAATCAACAAATGAAGACTGATCTTACTGAGCCTGTGAATGTGGAAATAGGCAATTTCAAAGACAAACACAGATTTGTAGTTTGTAATAGCAGTCCAGTGAATTTATTAAGAAGAGATATATTGTGTAAAATGAATTGCAGAATATATTGCTCACCTGGTGGAATTAAATTACAAACCATGGAGGAAGATGGGTTGTACAGACTGACTATGCTAATGATTGAGGCAGAAGAAGAGAAATTGTTTCCTACCTTTGATAAAGAAAATTTACCAGAAGAATTAAAAGAAAGAGTTAAATCCGAGATTTGGGATTTAACCGGAAATGAGATGGGTCTGATGAAACATGTCGATCCAGTCAAAATCACAGTGAAGCAGGGAATAGATTTTCCAAACATTCCTCAATATAAAATGAAGGCAGAAACGATTGAGGGTGTTATTCCTGTAATTGAAAAATTCATCAAGCAAGGTGTTTTGAAAGAAATTGAGAGCAGTCCTTGTAACTCACCGATTATGGGGATCAAAAAGCCGAATGGAACGTACAGAATAGTTCAGGATTTGAGAAAAATTCACCAGATTGTCGTTCCTTGTTGCCCAGTTGTTCCAAACCCTGCTGTCATTCTTTACCAGATTCCGCATGATGCAGAATGGTATACTGTCATTGATCTTTGCAATGCGTTCTTTACTGTTCCATTGCATCCAGAAAGCCAGGAAATCTTCGCTTTCCGGTTCCAGAGTAGGACCCTCGCATGGTGCAGAATCCCTCAAGGGTATACAGAAAGTCCTTCTATCTTTAATGAGTTGTTGAAAAGATCTTTGGAGGATTTGAATCTACCTGGCAGATCGACATTAGTGCAGTACATTGACGATCTGTTGATTGCAGCTAAAACAAGAGATAATTGTGTGACAGACACGATTACAATTTTGAATCATTTGGCAGATGAGGGACACAAAGTGTCTCCTGCAAAGTTGCAGTTTTGTAAACAGGAAGTAAAATACCTTGGTCATAGAATTGCAAAAGGAATGAGACAAGTGACAATCGAGAGAATCAAAATGATTCAGGGAATGCAACCTCCAAAAACACAAAGACAGGTGAGAATGTTCCTGGGAATGGTTGGTTACTGTCGTCAATGGATTAGTGGATTTTCGGTAATTGCGAAACCACTGCAGAGACTGACAAAATCAGATGTGAAAGATCCAATTGTTCTTACTGACATTGAGTTGGAAGCTTTTGAGAAACTAAAAAGAAGCTTATGTGAAGCTCCAGCTTTAGGCATGCCAGATTATGAAAAGGGTTTTGAACTGTATTGCAGTGAAAGAGAAGGATGTGCTTTGTCTGTGTTAATTCAGAGACACGGTAACATGAGAAAGCCTATTGCTTACTTCTCAGCAGTTCTTGATCCAGTTGCAAAGGCCTTACCAGGTTGCTTAAAAGCAGTTGCAGCAACAAGTGTTAGCCTGGATCAAAGTGAGGGAATAATTATGGGATTTCCTGTAAAAGTCTATGTTCCTCGCTCAGTTGAAATTCTCCTTACAAGGAGTAAAACGCAGCACCTGACAAACAGCAGACTGACCAAATACGAGAAAATTATTTTGGGATCAGATAATGTGTCAATCGCAAGGTGTGTGAATTTAAATCCTTCCACACTGTTACCGGACACTGAAAATATTGATGAAAATGCCAAATGGTTTCAACAGTATACAGTATATGAACCAAGTTCTATAACTAATCCCTGATGAACTAAGTTGTGCTATGAAATGCCAAATGTTTCTATACAGTATACAGTATATTAACGGAGTTAAGTAACTGTTGAATAATTGCCTCACTGGGTAACTCACAAGCATGATCTTTACCATCACTACATCCACTTGCCCATTCACACCCCTGGAAGGCACTTCACCCACCACTAATGTATTCCATTGCATGGTCTCGCTCGCATCACGTCCCCTTCCAATATGGCCGCCGTGGACGACATACGTTAGTCCATTCTCACTTTCTATTCACTACCGTGTTAAACTTCCGGCCTCCCAGACACCCTGCAGCGGATTTCCGTTTCGGCGCCACCAGTGACCATCGAGTCTACCGACGCCCGGGAGGGAGCCCGATCGTGGAGCCCCACTATCACGCCCAACTGATAACAGGTAAGCGATGGGGTATTCACAAGGAGACTCCGCGTAGTCCCACACCCCCGTAGTTATCCTCCCTGATCAAACCCTCCTCTTTTCACCCTCTTTTAGTAATAACTGAACCAACATCGTCCACCGTTGACCATCAACGGGCACCAACCCCCATACGAGGAGAAATTGTAGAAGAAATCTTATGCCCTCAACCCACACTCGTGTCCTAACACGACAACGAGAGCTAACAGAGCCGCGGCACCGCTGGGTCAATTGTATTTACAACCCTTCGTCGGGTTAGCAGTTATAACCCCTTTTAATTAACTCCCCAGATATCAACACAGCGGACCAAGGGCCGTGCCACGTGTACAAACTCCCGTTATTAAACTTTTGAACCCTTCACCGTCTGACCTTGGAGTCTTCCAGGTTAGTTTATTTTCACGACCTCGGGGACTGGAATCAACCTTGTCGCACACACACAATCTCCGTGGTCTATTTACACTTCACGAGCACTCGGCAACCTCCAAATTGAAATCACTTATTCCTCTTGCCCTGACCGCACGAGCACTCGGCAGCCTCCTAATTGAAATCACAGTGTCCTGAGCGCCATAACATCAATGGCACCAGCCACATTTATAATTCAATCCCAGGCACAATTCACTGCGCACAGTGACTGCTGAATGAAACACGTATGGCTGTCACCCAAACACATGGAAAGACGCATGCTTCATATTATTTGTAGTGAGATTGAGATTCCCTCCAATTCTATTTATAAATTGCTCTGGCATGTGAAGTAAGAGGCTATTGCACACATCCTTGGCATGTGAAACACTACGATGGAAACATGACATAAGAAGTACGTTGTCTGTATTTACGAATTGTGTTAGCAATTGTTGATATCGCCTTCTTTTTTCTTTTTTCATTTTCTTTCACAGGAGCTTTGATATTTACAACAGGCAACTAAATTTAAGTCCTGATGATGGTCCCGGTTCATTAGGAGCCAGGGGACCGAAACGTCGACTGTCTAAACAACCCTGTAATATATCTATTGTGACTATGTGTTATAGAGGTTGTTTGTCTGAACTTGCTTTAACAGCTATTTAAGTAGCAAGAGACAATTGGCTCCCATGTTTGTTTTTGCCTGTTATTGATTGTTTTCCTTGATCTCTATCTCTTTCTTTATTGTTTGTTCACTCACTCCTAGATAGGTGCAGGCTTGTACCCTATCCAACGCTTGTATTTGACCTTCTGTGTGGTCACCAAATTGCTAAATATATTAAATAAAAACTTCCTGTCCCGGCTGGGTACTGGAAAACGAAGTATAGTACTGATTCAAGACTATATTCTTATTGTTTGTGTCATAATAATTTTCACCTTAGGACCTTTGTTTTCGAGAATAGATTGTCCACTGACACAGCAGGTGGTTTTCAGCTAGTGGATGTGGAGGTCATTGCGGTCAGATCAATGGCGATGCAAAATCGCCTTGCTTTAGACATACTCCTGGCAAAAGAGGGAGGAGTCTGTGGCATTTTACATGTACAGCATTGCTGTACTTACATTCCAGATGAGAGTAAGAATATTGAAATGTACATTAGAAACATCACAGAGATGCACTCAGAAATAGTCCCCTTAGAAGAGGATGATTTTTCAGAACGTCTTTCAAAAAGATTCCAAGCTATCAAAACCTGGTTTCAAGAAATTGGTGGTTCAGTTCTTGGCAAGATTCTAACACCTTTGTTTGTGATAATTTTTGTGATAGTTTTGACAAAGATCAGTTGCATGTTTACACAAAAGAAAGAAGCACATGAGGGAAAAGAGAAGAATTTACAAAATCAAAAAGGAGCAAGAGAAAGAGATAGAGCTTGAGGAGTTGCGCAGAGCTCAATATGAAAGTTGTAAAGATTTTGTTGAAACAAATCTTTAGAAAATACTAACAGAATGAAATTGAACCATTTTCGTTTGAGATAAAATTTACCAAATTTTTGGGTGTGGTGTGGTGATTGGTTAATCACCAGATGAGAGAGTTGATGGAGCGAGATTCAGAAATGTTTTTTTATTTCAACTCGTGAAGTCACACTTCTATAAATAAAATATTAAGATTAACAGTTGTGCTGTGTATGTATTAATTCAACCTAGTTTAAGTCGTATCTACACATGAAAAACGCGGGATACTAACATGTGTGCTCATAAACGTGCATTATGTTGCATTTCCTTGTTTGTGAAAAATAATAAATTAATCGTGTCTATTTGTCATGTCAAAAATTAACTGCAGCTGTTTAGAATAAATGGCATGTGCTTATTTTGCTTCCCTGTCTATGTGATGTCACTCTATTCTCTATAGATGCATAAAGAACCTGGCTGGATAAAAAGAAGAATTGTAGATATAAAAATGCTGCTTTATTTGTTTGCTTCTGCTAGGTAACTTAGACTAATGGGTTAATTATTAGCAATGGAGGGTGGCAACAGAATAAATTATATTACTCGCATTAATTATTTTCTTGTGTTTGTTTATACAATAGTTAATGGAAAAGGTTTTGGGCCTAGTGAAATTTCCGTGTTTGCAAAAATCTGCTTGGAGCCAGAGTGAGTCCATGATGGCAACAGTTTTCTCCTGCCTGAAAAGTTTGTCGTGCTGAGATGACATTTTCTTAGCCGAACAAGGCCAAGGCCAGGCACCGGCAAAAGGCTTGTGACATTCACGCATCCGAGGAAGCTAAAAACTTCATTTGTTGCAATTGTTGCGAACTGGAGGAAACTGCGTTGTTCGAAAACTATAGACAATGGTCTCTAAGAATGATGACGGAACTATGATTCTGAAATGTGGTGACACGTCGCCTGTCACTTTTGGACCAGTGAGGCTCTGATTTCAGCAGTGAAAATTACTTTTTCTTAGATTAGCTTAGCGTAGAAAGGTATAAAAACTCTTGCCTCGTGGAAGAGTTATGCTTCTCCTTGCAGACCTTTTGATGAGGGCGTTATGCTGTTGGACTTCTCTTGGAACACGTAAGAACCCTCAAAGACTTTACTCTTTAATTTTCCTTATAGTTAGCATTAGTTAGGGAAATAGGTTTTGAAAATGCCAAAATGATAATCTTCATTTGCAATAATATTTTTGATTCATAATAAAATTGTCATAACCATTTGCAATGATTCAAATAAAAATGCTTTAATAAAATTTCTAATACAATTTCCAAATGAGTAGCTAATAAAAATCTTACTTTGGAAAACAAGCTGGTCTTGTTATTTTCATGGGTATAGGTTATTCATAGCTAGATCTTATCGCCACAGTGGCTTAATTAGCTTGTAGGGTTGTGAAGTACGATGAATTCATTTACCATGGTTGTATATAAATGTATATAATTTGTGAATAGGTTAATTAGGTCACATGATTCAGTTGGTTATAATATGTCATGTTAGATTTATGGGCCTTATGAGTGTTTATTGATTAATGGTGTATATTGTGGAGTTGGGTAGCGTTGCTTATGACATATTTCCAAAAGCCCACTGGATCACAGTCACTGACTGCACCCGTCTGCAAGGGGATCTCTAAACTACCGCCTGCACTGTGAAAACACTTTGCAGCCACTCCGTGTTTTCAGATGAATGCGCTGCCCCCAGGGCAGCACATTTACCATAATGGGGCGCATTGTTTGCGCCCGGCACACCTTTTCAAAGATGCGATGGGCACAAACAATGCCAATGCGTAATATGGCCCGATACAATAATACAATCTGGAAACTGGAGCCATAACAGTGTGTGTGAAGTGTCCATAGCTCGGATATATAACTTGGAATTTCTCCGCTTGAGAGCAATTAGGAGGCAATCCGTGCTCAGTGTTTCCAACTTGTTCAGTAAAAAGTTCATGCATTCACTAGGGGAAATTCTGAATTGCATGTTTGAACTATAAAGACCTCGCACACAATCAAACAGCCTCTCAGGTCATAATGCAGACCCAGAATCGTTTCTATATATAAACACCAGATGTAAGTTTGGAGATATAAATTGGCTGTTAGAGCTGATGACTCTGAAACATGCGAAACTAGGTTTAAATCCTTGTTTTGTCTTAACCTCTTATAAATTAATTTTATGTTTTTCTAGTGACCATTACATGATCGTAAACACCACATATTCCATGATCGTTATATGATTTACCCATGTCTTGTAAAGACTATAGCTACTTCTTACGAAGTGTCCAATAGTTAGGATACCTACGTCAGAGAAAAAGTGTTGCCCTTAAAGCTGGATAGATCTTAGCCATATCCAAAGAGCCAGGTTTAAAAACAAATCCCCGAAAAAGGTTCAAAAGGAGCTGCCAGGATTTGTGGGCATAGAGATTAACAAGTATTGGTATAGTCAATAGGTCTCCCCTTTGAGACCATATAAATGTTTAGCCAGAGCTATTGGCTTGGCCAATGTCTTTAAGCTAAGTCATAGAGCAGCTTGGCTGCTTTGAAGCATGGTGGAAAGTTATAATAAAAAAGGTTTATTAGTATTTTTGTTACCTTAGATATAATTAAGGAAACATTATGTACAACGGAAAGGCCCTGTTTAAAAACAATATTAACATGAAAAATGTCTTCAAATCTTTTTGTCCTTGCAATGCTGGCAACTTCTTCCTGCCTGTTCTAATGCTTGTTTGTTATAGCTTTTTTTTGTTATGGTGGGAGGCGGACATACACAATGGGAAGGTGGAGCTTGGGAAATAGTACCTGAATTGCAATACTAGCAGCAGACGGACACTAGAGGAGAATCAACAGATGCCAGATGCTGAGGGCAGACTGAGGTGGTGCTAAGTGATGCTGAAGTGGTGCTGGGTCGCTGCACTGGTGCTGAATATGACTGCACTGGTGTTGAGGTGGGGATGCTCTGCTGATGGCAGACTGATGCAGAGGTAATGCTCTGCAGATGCTGAGAGGGTGCTGTGCTTATATTGCGGTAGTGCTGCGCTTGTGCTGAGATGGTGCTGCGTGTGAGAAGTTGGCCTGGCCATGCCAAGCAACCCTTATGGTGCAGGTTGTAAAGTCAACCTTATAGACAAGCTATCCTAGGGGTAGCATGGACTAAGCAGTCTTAGGCTAAACTCTGTAAAGGCATGTGAAGCAAGCTGTTTTACCATATACCATCCCTTGAATACCAAATGAAAGGACACCACACAGATATATATTGAAAATATATATAGATTTATTTCTCAAAAGATACCCTATACTCTTTATGAGCACAGAAGCACAAACGGTAAAACAAAACACAGTTTAAATACACAAAAGTTGCACGAATATGGATGAGCCCTAGGGGCCACCTAAACCATATACTAAAATAGTGGTATAAGAACCACTATGAGGAAAGTGAAGAGGCCTAGGGCCTGGGGAATCGCTGGAGCTGTTCAGGACTAACAGTGATGAAGTCGGGAAAGGCCCGCAGGACTCGGGTGCAGTGCGGAAAGTGCACGCAATACCAATGCAGTGTCAATGGTGCGTAAAAAGTACAAAGTTAGTTAAAAAGGAACCTTCCGAGTGACCTAGAAGGATGAAACTTAAGACACAGGCCCTAGGGGTGTGTACCAGTGTGGGAACACCGGCGGAGCTGAGTTACCTCACCCACAGGAAGCGGGTGCACAGGGTCGAAGTAGTGTCGGGTTTCGTCACGCTGGTCGATGGTGCTTGGAGCTGAAGATGCTGCAGGCGACTCGAGGTGAAGAGTTCCGGTGGATCCAAGGGTGGATCTGAAGTCGTGAAGACCTGAAAGCAGAGGGGACAATGTTCAAAGTCACTAGCCAGTGACTACCGTGGAACCAGAGTGGAACCAGGCGATGTCGGGTGCAAACAGGCATCGAGGTGTAGTTCTCTCTGCAGCCATGTGGACACAAGGGGTCGAGGAGGTCCAGGAGTCGGTCAAGAGCTGTCCCACGCAGGCTTCTCGCTGTTGGCGGTGTCGGTAACCGGAGGGAAGCAAACAGGCCTTGGCTAATGCAAGCCACGCAGGAATCAAGAAAGGCTTGTCACTCGGACCAGCAAGGTCAGAGCGGGTGCTCCTTTTCACAGGAGCAAGGGCACGTCTGGAGCAACCAGACCTGCAGTGAAAGTTGTAGATTTCGTCACCAAGATGGCCACTAGCCGCGTGGCAAGTGGACGGGATGGTGCGTCGAGTGGCACAGTGCAAAAGGGCCCCACGCAGATCGTGGAGATGCTGGGGGCCTGATCTTTGGTGCAAGGGCTGCTCGAGGTTGGGGCTTCTCAGACCCCAAAGCACAGCATCGAGGGTGCCTCTGATGCTGCGCAGTCAGCTTTTCGGGGGTCTTCCAAGATGTCCGGTCCCACGTCTCTCGGTGCCTCCACGGGTCCCTTCTTTGCAGGGACTGTGGATCGGGCGGTGAGAAGTCTGGGAGTCTGGGTCTTGTCAGGCTCTGGGCTCGGGCTCCGGTGGGAGGCGGCGGCAAAGCAGACATCGAGTTGCTGGTTGGTGCCTGTGTTCACAGGGTGGTTACTCCTTGGCCACAAGGGAGATTCTCTTCCGTCTTCTGAGCAGCAGAATGTCGAAGTCCAGTCTTCTTCTTTATTTCAAGTTGATTCAGGATGATCTGAAGTCTCAGGACACAGCTCCCACTCTTATTCGAATCTGGGGGGCCGGATCACCTACTAGGTCCCTCCTCTGGGTGGAACCAGGAAGGGGGGTGGTTACACCCCCTTTCCTTGGTCCAGTTTCGTGCCAGGACTGGGGCTGGAAAGCCCCAGCACCGGTTTGAACTGGCCTATGCACAGGGACACCTTGTGTGCCCCAGGCATGTCTGATTCTATTCAGCCCTGTCCTACCCAATACACAAAATCCTGTCTGGGGTGGTGCTGCACCTCCCAAGGCAGGAAACCCTTTGTCCAAGCTGCCCTCGCTGGAAGGACTCCCAGCAGCAGGAGGTCATACTTGTGTCTGTGGTGGCAGCATCCATTTTGTGATGCTAAGGCTCTGTTTAACTTTAACCGGGGTTCAGGTTAGGTACATCCCTCTAGAAGGGTGGAATGCTACCCCCGTCGCCAGAACTGGCGAGGGGGTAGTATTCCAATTCGTATGACACCTTACTCGACATGTTTTGATAAAGCCAAACCTAAGATAGCATTTAACCGCGATGATTATAATGCACTTAAGAGTATATGGTATGGCAGTATCATGAAACAGCTAAAGGACATGGTTCCGAAAGCTGCAGACGGGCTCAGCTCATGCCAGAGCACCATCTCACATATTTCCAAGCACTCTGCCTCCAGGATTGATGAGGCCTTCCATAGGAGTGACTGATAGGAATATATGTGTCCATTTTGGGTTAGGTATAGGCATACTACACCTAAGTAAGGGGTGGTTACACTGACTTACCCCAGCTGAGTGATCAGCCAGTTGTGTCAAATATGGAGGCCAGGCCAGGGGTGGCACAATACGTGCTGCAGCCCCTGGTAGGCCTTGGAAGCACCTATGCCCTGGGTACCTGGGTACACTGTTACAGGGGCCAATAAGGTGAACCAGTTCCAATGTCGTTATGCACCTAAAGTGCATGGGTTACAATTTAGAGAGAGAACAGCAGGCTGTGGGTCTGATTAGCAGGCCCACAGCCACATTAAGTCAGAAACCAGTGAAGCAAAAAGCAAAAATTTGGGGTGACCATAGGATAGCAGACCCTACTCTCCTTCACAACCCCCCCCCAAACGCAGGGACATTAGACTGACCTTGACCAGTTGTGTCGTTCATGTTCTAAGTGGAAGTACCTGGAGAGACCATCTGCGTTGCCATGGTCAGTCCCTGGGCGGTGCTCCACGGTAAAGTCCATCCCCTGTAGGGAAATGGACCACCTGAGCAGTTTGGGGTTTTCACCCTTCATCTGATTAAGCCATAAGAGGGGCTTATGGTCGGTCTGAATCTTGAAGTGAGTGCCAAACAAGTATGGTCTCAACTTCTTCAGGGCCCACACCACAGCAAAGGCCTCCCTCTCAATGGCTGACCAACGTTTCTCTCTGGGGGTCAGCCTTCTGCTAATGAAAGCAATGGGCTGGTCTTGACCATCTACATTAAGTTGTGAAAGCACAGCTCCCACTCCCAACTCAGAAGCATCTGTTTGGACAATAAACTCTCTTGAGTAGTCAGGACTCTTCAGGATAGGTGCAGAGCACATGGCCTTCTTCAGGTCATCAAATGCCTTTTGACAGTATTCTGTCCACTGAACCTTTTTGGGCATCTTCTTGGATGTCAGATCATTAAGAGGAGTCACAATGGACCCATAGTTCTTAACAAACTTCCTGTAGTACCCTGTCAGGCCCAAGAAAGCTCTGACCTGAGTCTGGGTAGTTGGAGGAGTCCAGTCCTTTATGGTCTGAATCTTACTCTCCAGAGGTTGAACTTGGCCTCCACCCACAAGGTGGCCCAAGTACACAACCTTACTCTGCCCTATCTGGCACTTGGTTGCCTTGATAGTGAGGCCTGCCTTTTGCAGAGCCTCTAGCACTTCCTTCAGGTGGACCAGGTGATCCTCCCAGGTGGAACTAAAGACAGCAATATCGTCCAGATATGCTGCACAAAAGTTATCCAACCCAGTAAGGACTTGATTCACCAACCTTTGGAAGGTGGCAGGTGCATTTGTCAACCCAAAGGGCATCACCACAAACTGATAATGCCCACTGGGGGTAGAAAATGCTGTCTTGGCCTTAGACTCCTCAGCTAACCTGATTTGCCTGTAGCCAGCTGTCAAGTCAAATGTGCGCAAATACTTGGCAGAAGCCAATTTGTCTATGAGCTCATCCGCCCTTGGAATAGGGTGTGCATCTGTCCTAGTGACAGCATTGAGTCCTCTGTAATCCACACAGAACCTCATCTCTCTCTTCCCATCTTGGGTGTGAGGTTTGGGGACCAGAACCACTGGGCTAGCCCAGGGGCTCTCTGAAGGCTCAATGACACCTAATTCCAGCATCTTTTGTACCTCAGCCTTGATACAGTCTCTGACATGGTCAGGCTGCCTGTAAATGTTGTTCTTCACAGGGAGACTATCACCAGTGTCCACCACATGGGTACACCAGTTAGTCTGGCTGGGTGTCAGGGAGAACATATGTCGGAATGACTGCAAAACCTGCCTACAGTCATGTTGCTGATGTTCAGTGAGGCTGCCATCCAAGGCCACACCATCAACTGAGCCATCCTCAGGGTTCTGAGTCAGCAGGTCTGGGAGAGGGTCACTCTCTTCCTCCTGCCCCTCATCTGTAGCCATGAGCAAGCCCATGTCTGCCCTGTCAACATATGCTTTCAGCCTGTTAACATGGAGCACCCTGTGGGGGCTTCTGGGAGTTCCAAGGTCCACCAAGTAGGTAACCTCTCCCTTTTTCTCCATGATTGTATGGGGTCCATACCATCTGTCTTGGAGTGCTGCTGGGGCCACTGGCTCCAGCACCCATACCTTCTGTCCAGGCTGGTACTCAGTCAGGACAGCCTTTTGGTCATGCCAGGCTTTCTGTAAGGCCTGGCTAGCCTCAAGGTTTTTCGAGGCCTTCTCCATGTATTCAGCCATCCTGGAGCGGAGACCAAGTACATAGTCCACTATGTCTTGCTTGGGCTTTTTGAGAGGTAACTCCCATCCTTCCCTCACCAGACATAGGGGTCCTCTTACAGGGTGCCCAAACAACAATTCAAAGGGGCTGAAGCCAACCCCTTTTTGTGGGACCTCTCTGTAAGCAAACAGAAGGCAGGGCAGAAGGATATCCCATCTTCGCCTGAGCTTTTCAGGTAATCCTTTGATCATGCCCTTTAGGGTCTTGTTAAATCTCTCAACAAGCCCATTGACCTGTGGATGGTAGGGAGTGGTGAACTTATAGTTGACACCACACTCCTTCCACATTGCTGTCAAGTATCCTGACATGAAGTTTGCACCTCGGTCAGATACTACCTCCTTAGGAAACCCCACTCTGGAGAAAACTCCAAGTAAGGCCCTGGCCACAACAGGAGCTGTTGTGGTCCTAAGTGGAATTGCCTCTGGGTACCTGGTGGCATGGTCCACAACCACCAGTATGAATCTGTGCCCAGATGCTGTGGGGGGATCCATTGGTCCAACAATGTCAATCCCTACCCTCTCAAAGGGCACCCCCACCACAGGTAGTGGTATCAGGGGGGCCTTTGTGGAACCACCTGCTTTGCCACTTGCTTGGCAGGTTACACAGGAGCGACAAAACTCCTTTGTATCTTCTGACATGTGAGGCCAGTGAAAGTGACAGACAAGTCTGTCCCATGTTTTGTTCTGGCCTAGGTGTCCTGCTAAGGGAATATCGTGTGCCAAGGTAAGAAGGAAGCCCCTAAATTGCAGAGGTATGACCAACCTCCTGGTTGCACCAGGCTTGGGGTCTCGACCCTCTGAATAAAGGAGCCCATCATCCCAATAGACCTTATGGGTACCTTGAGCATTCCCAGCAGCCTCAGCAGCAGCCTGCTGTCTGAGGGGTTCAAGAGAAGGACAGGATAGCTGAGCCTGCCCCAAGTCTGCCCTAGAAGGTCCCCCTGTCCCCAGAAACTCAACCTGATCAGGTTCAAGCTCTATAGGGACAGTTCCTTCAGGGGTCTCAGAATCATCTTCCTGTGAAGGCTGATCCTCACTTGTAGGCATTTGGGAAGGCACAGCCTTTACCCTCCTGTTCCTTGTCTTGGGAGGTACTTGGTCCATTGTTCCAGGATCCAAGACCTGAGGTTCAGAAAGGCACTTTTTGGCCTGTGACCTGGTCACAGCAAGGACATGTGATGATATCCCTAACATCTCTGCATGAGTCCTGTACTCAACTTCCGACCATAGAGAGTTCTCCAGGTCATTGCCCAACAAACATTCTACTGGGAGATCAGCACTAACCACAACTCTTTTTAGGCCAGTTACCCCTCCCCAGGAAAAGTTCACAATTGCCACACTATGAGTAGTAGTGACATTGCTGGCATTGGTCACCAGGTAATTGTCACCTGATAGGTACTGTCCAGGGTCCACAAAGCTAGGCGTCACCATAGTGACACTGGCACATGTGTCCCTGTATGCTTGAGCCACTTTTTCATTAATTAAAGGCGTCTGCCTGTACTTGCCCAAATTATTGAGACTGACAGTAGGGGAGAAATCAATCTCCCCATCACAGATCAGAACAGCCTGTGTGGGGACTCTGACTAGGTCAGAATCTCCATCAGTTCCCAAGGTGATACCCACTACCCCCTTAGTCTGTGGTCCAACACTGCCAGCTGTACTAGTGGGTGCAGGTGCCTTAGGGGCTGCAGTGTTGGTGGCTCCACCCTTTTTACAATCACTTGTCCAGTGAGTGGTGTTTTTGCAAAAGCTACACCAGGGTTTTCTTTGACCTTCTTTTTCTTCTTCTTGGAAGTTTGGGACCCACCCTCAGTATTAGTTTGGGGCCCTGTTGAAGACTGCTGGTCTTTAGCTTTCTGCTCCCCACCCTTCTGGTCTGTTTTCTTTTGGTCACCACCCTGGTTCTGATTCTGGTTCTTTTGCTTAACTCTGGTTCTAACCCATTTGTCTGCCCTCTTTCCCAATTCTTGGGGAGAGGTTAGATCTGAGTCAACCAAATGTTGATGCAACTGCTGGTTCTGACAGTTATTTAAAATCTGTTCTCTCATAAGCAAATTGTACAATCCTTCATAGTCTGTAACCTTACTTCCCAGCAACCAGCCCTCCAGAGCCTTAGTGGCACATTCAACAAATTCAGAGCAGTCCTGAGTCTGTGTCTTCTGGGTATCTCTGAACATTAACCTGTACTGTTCAGTGGTTAAGCCTAACCCATCAATCAGAGCACTCTTCAGGACTAGGTAGTTTCTAGAATCCCCATCACTAACTGTGAGGAGTCTGTCTCGGCCTCTACCTTCAAAGGAGAGCCACAAGATTGCTGCCCACTGCTCCTGAGGAACCTGCTGTACTTTGCAAGCTCTCTCAAGTGCAGTCATCCACTTGTGGATATCATCCCCAACTTTGTAGGGGGGCACAATCTTACTCAGGTTTCTATTGTCATAGGACCTGTCTTTATCCTTAAGGATGTTGCTGCCACCAGTGGGTTCTAACCCACTCTCTCTAGGCTGCCTTGCTCTAGCAAGTTTCTCTTTGGCCAGGGCAACTTCTAATTCTTGTCTCTGGATCCTAAGTTCAGCCTCTCTCATTTTGGCCTCATGTTCCCTTCTCTGAGGGCTAGTCAACTCCCTTCTGGAGTTGCCATGAGAACCTCTAGAAACATGGGAGGTATTGGATTCACCTGAGTGATTCCTCCTCCTCCTATGCTCCTGGTTAAGTCCATTTGGGGGTCTGAATGGGTTGGACCCACCTTCAGTCCCAAATAAGCTTAAGTTAGCCTGGTTAAGCCTGCTGACTAACACCTGGCTATTTCTACCATCATCAGAATCACTGTCTTCCTCCTCCTCCTCCTCTTCTTCCTCAGGCGGAGTATTCCCAGGGGTCTGGTCTTCCTCAACTATCTGGATGACAAGGGCAGGGGTATCAGAAGTATCATCTTCAGAGGGAGAAGCCTCCTCACCAGTCCCTGAGGGGCCTGGTTTGGGGTTCTTTAGAGCTTCAGACTGGTCTAATAGCTCTCTGAGGTGTCCTGCTGTAGGAGTAGGACCTGTTTTGATTCCTCTCATGGAACACAGTTGCCTCAGTTCCTTAAATGGAAAGATAGCAAATTTGGATGGTGCCTTTGGAGGATCACTCTCAACAGAGATGGGTCCAGTGGATCCCTCTGCTCCAGACATTGCTCTAGTGTGGTGGATGTGTTGCAATCTACCTACACTTGTGTTTTCCTACTTAACCTATCTAGTAGTTGTAGTCAGGGTGTGCTACTCCCTATCCTCTACAACAACTAAGTTCAGTAGAACTTAAGTATAGCTAGTCTTGTTTTAGTGTACCTATCAGGTACCTGTATGATCTTTCAAATGATATTTTCAAAGATTGTAATGGTAAAACAACAGCAAGCTCAAATCCCAATCCGCTGCTCACCAATGTGAGAAGTTGGCCTGGTATATGATGCTCACTAGTTCTAGTGATCACCTTGTACCATGCCAAGCAACCCTTATGGTGCAGGTTGTAAAGTCAACCTTATAGACAAGCTATCCTAGGGGTAGCATGGACTAAGCAGTCTTAGGCTAAACTCTGTAAAGGCATGTGAAGCAAGCTGTTTTACCATATACCATCCCTTGAATACCAAATGAAAGGACACCACACAGATATATATTGAAAATATATATAGATTTATTTCTCAAAAGATACCCTATACTCTTTATGAGCACAGAAGCACAAACGTTAAAACAAAACACAGTTTAAATACACAAAAGTTGCACGAATATGGATGAGCCCTAGGGGCCACCTAAACCATATACTAAAATAGTGGTATAAGAACCACTATGAGGAAAGTGAAGAGGCCTAGGGCCTGGGGAATCGCTGGAGCTGTTCAAGACTAACAGTGATGAAGTCGGGAAAGGCCCGCAGGACTCGGGTGCAGTGCGGAAAGTGCACGCAATACCAATGCAGTGTCAATGGTGCGTAAAAAGTACAAAGTTAGTTAAAAAGGAACCTTCCGAGTGACCTAGAAGGATGAAACTTAAGACACAGGCCCTAGGGGTGTGTACCAGTGTGGGAACACCAGCGGAGCTGAGTTACCTCACCCACAGGAAGCGGGTGCACAGGGTCGAAGTAGTGTCGGGTTTCGTCACGCTGGTCGATGGTGCTTGGAGCTGAAGATGCTGCAGGCGACTCGAGGTGAAGAGTTCCGGTGGATCCAAGGGTGGATCTGAAGTCGTGAAGACCTGAAAGCAGAGGGGACAATGTTCAAAGTCACTAGCCAGTGACTACCGTGGAACCAGAGTGGAACCAGGCGATGTCGGGTGCAAACAGGCGTCAAGGTGTAGCTTCTCTCTGCAGCCACGTGGACACAAGGGGTCGAGGACGTCCAGGAGTCGGTCACGAGCTGTCCCACGCAGGCTTCTCGCTATTGGCGGTGTCGGCAACCAGAGGGAAGCAAACAGGCCTTGGCTAATGCAAGCCACGCAGGAATCAAGAAAGGCTTGTCACTCGGACCAGCAAGATTAGAGCGGGTGCTCCTTTTCACAGGAGCAAGGGCAAGTCTGGAGCAACCAGACCTGCAGTGAAAGTTGTAGATTTCATCGCCAAGATGGCCACTAGCCGCGTGGCAAGTGGACGGGATGGCGCGTCGAGTGGCACAGTGCAAAAGGGCCCCACGCAGATCGTGGAGATGCTGGGGGGCTGATCTTCGGAGCAAGGGCTGCTCGAGGTTGGGGCTTCTCAGACCCCAAAGCACAGCATCGAGGGTGCCTCTGATGCTGCGCAGTCAGCTTTTCGGGGGTCTTCCAAGATGTCCGGTCCCACGTCTCTCGGTGCCTCCACGGGTCCCTTCTTTGCAGGGACTGTGGATCGGGCGGTGCGAAGTCTGGGAGTCTGGGTCTTGTCAGGCTTTGGGCTCGTGCTCCAGCGGGAGGCGGCGGCAAAGCAGATGTTGAGTTGCTGGTTGGTGCCTGTGTTCACAGGGGGGTCACTCCTTGGCCACAAGGGAGATTCTCTTCCGTCTTCTGAGCAGCAGAATGTCGAAGTCCAGTCTTCTTCTTTATTTCAAGTTGATTCAGGATGATCTGAAGTCTCAGGACACAGCTCCCACTCTTATTCGAATCTGGGGGGCCGGATCACCTACTAGGTCCCTCCTCTGGGTGGAACCAGGAAGGGGGGTGGTTACACCCCCTTTCCTTTGTCCAGTTTCGCGCCAGGACTGGGGCTGGAAAGCCCCAGCACCGGTTTGAACTGGCCTATGCACAGGGACACCTTGTGTGCCCCAGGCATGTCTGATTCTATTCAGCCCTGTCCTACCCAATACACAAAATCCTGTCTGGGGTGGTGCTGCACCTCCCAAGGCAGGAAACCCTTTGTCCAAGCTGCCCTCGCTGGAAGGACTCCCAGCAGCAGGAGGTCATACTTGTGTCTGTGGTGGCAGCATCCATTTTGTGATGCTAAGGCTCTGTTTAACTTTAACCGGGGTTCAGGTTAGGTACATGTCGTGTCCCTCTAGAAGGGTGGAATGCTACCCCCATCGCCAGAACTGGCGAGGGGGTAGTATTCCAATTCGTATGACACCTTACTCGACATGTTTTGATAAAGCCAAACCTAAGATAGCATTTAACCGCGAGGATTATAATGCACTTAAGAGTATATGGTATGGCAGTATCATGAAACAGCTAAAGGACATGGTTCCGAAAGCTGCAGACGGGCTCAGCTCATGCCAGAGCACCATCTCACATATTTCCAAGCACTCTGCCTCCAGGATTGATGAGGCCTTCCATAGGAGTGACTGATAGGAATATATGTGTCCATTTTGGGTTAGGTATAGGCATACTACACCTAAGTAAGGGGTGGTTACACCGACTTACCCCAGCTGAGTGATCAGCCAGTTGTGTCTAATATGGAGGCCAGGCCAGGGGTGGCACAATACGCGCTGCAGCCCCTGGTAGGCCTTGGAAGCACCTATGCCCTGGGTACCTGGGTACACTGTTACAGGGGCCAATAAGGTGAGCCAGTTCCAATGTCGTTATGCACCTAAAGTGCATGGGTTACAATTTAGAGAGAGAACAGCAGGCTGTGGGTCTGATTAGCAGGCCCACCGCCACATTAAGTCAGAAACCAGTGAAGCAAAAAGCAAAAATTTGGGGTGACCATAGGATAGCAGACCCTACTCTCCTACACTGCGCTGATGCTGAGATGGTGCTATGCTGTTGCTGAGGTGATGTTGCACTGGTGTTGAGGTGGTGCTGCCTGACACTGAGTTGGTGCTGCACTGGTGCTTCTGCACTGATGCTGAGGTGGAGGTGTGCTGATGCTGAGGCTGTGCTGTTCTGATGCTGTGCTGGTGATGCTGCAATGGTGCTGAGGTGATGCTGAATGATACTGAGATGGTGGTGGTGTGCTTGTGCAGAGGTGGTGCTGAGTGATACTGAAGCCGTGCTGATGATGCTGTGGTGGTTAATTTACCTGGGGGCTATTTAAGCATGTAGCAATAGAGTGTGTGACGAATCGATTGCAAAGGTGGCTGAAGAATTCCGACACAACAATGTGGTAATTACTTTTGTTTCCAAAGGATGTGATGTGTGCTAACTTGCTAAGGTTCTTCGGCTGGGTGAATGTGAATATGTGTATGTATGAGCTGGTTTACCTTTGAACAATTAATGTGACATCAGAACAAGCAAAATATACTTAAGCCTGTAGGTTGCCTTTCATAGCATTCCAGGTGTTCATCTGCTCACATACATTAATTGATGTAGCAACAGGAACCTGCTACCCCAGATTTAAAGTCTGTAGCAGCAGTTTTAAACCAAAACTGCTGTTAACATATATGTTGTTAAATGGCAAAGAACGTGATAAATAATTTCGAAATCATTAATATTCAACTTTGTGACCTACAAAAATGAACCACGCCGCCTTTTTTATTTTATTTTATTTTTTAAGTCCTCATTTAACCATAAGCGTCTGCAAGGTTAAAAATAAAAGCCCATTCCAACCTGGGCGCCCAGGGCCTATGTTATTGCATTTGCTTTAGGCCACCCAGGCCAGCTACTTTTGTACGAGGCTTGATGTAATCATTGGACCTTTGAGACCTTAGACCAGCCTCATTTTCATGCCCCAGGATATCAGTGGTGACCAGATGTTATTATCACCATTATCTACCAAGCTCTGGTCCAATCGCGCTGTGCTCAATGTCGCACCCAACTAATTCTCATAAACCGGGGGTCTGGGGTCTTTCCACAATTTACAGATCTCCCTGCGGGCAATCAAAATCAAGCAGAAAAATAAGCCCACTTGCACCGCAGATAGCTGACTTACAAGATCATTATCCAAACCAAAATGACTCGAGCTAAGTTCAGATTCAGCTTAAGTTTAAAAATGCCTTCCAGGGCACATTCCACATTAAACCAGAAGTCTCTTAGATGAATACATACAAAAAAAATATGTATATCATCTGCCTCAACCAAATCACATCTAGTGCACTACGTGGGCAGGAAGCACATTTTTGCAATTTTCTTAGGCGTGTAATACAGCCTATTAGCAACATAAAAGTGGTTCTTTTTAAGAGAGGCCGGTTTAACAAACTTATATAGGGTTTGAAGAGATAGAGCATATAAATTAACAGAAGAGTCTCCCAATGCGGTTGAATTCCATACCAGATGAGAAGGGGGAAACTGTACATCCTCGGCATCTAATAGGCTCCTATTCTAGAATCCATCCTCCTTTTTTCTTGGGTTTACATTCTAAAGTATATACTCAATCTCCCAATTTCCACCTATATGCTCCTTCTCTGCTGAAAACCAGGATCACAGTTGCAAATATTTAAATCTAGAGAAGTGGTTGCCAATTTTAAATCTTAAAACCTCCAAGGAAGGACTCCGTCAGATGATATTAAGTCGGACCAGATCATGATTCCTGCCTTCTTAATGGGGGACGCTAAATTGTCTTCCAAACACACAGGCAGTCCCGGGGAGTCCCAGATTGGAGGAAGTCTGAATAATATCTTATCCCCCATCTCGCCTTTACTTTATGCCACACACTGAGTGCTTATTTTAAAACCTTTAGGCAAACCTTCCTAAAAAAACTTGGCACCCCGAACTTATACAGGAATCTGATACCCGCTCCCTCAAAGTTAGCCATGACCCTCAAAATCCTTCCCCAGTTGGTCTCACGGGGACGTGAAAGTAGACAGCGTATATTTTTAAACTGGTAGGCAAGAGAATATCAGAGCATGTCTGGGAGGGCTAGACCGCCCTCTAAGATCTTCATTTTAACTTCTTCCAGGATAGCCTGGAGCTTTTATTAGACCATATGAATTTGCCTATTTTACTTTGGATTTTACCCAAAAGCTTACCAGTGAAGTCAAGGGGAAGAGTGCTAAATAAGTATGTCAATTTAGGCAGAATAACCATCTTGACAAGAATTACACAGCCGTAGATGGTGAGGGGCGGATTCTGCCATCTAGAGAAAAGAGTGTCAATTTCCTTAACCACTTTCCTCAAATTAATCGGGGGGATGTTACTTAAATCCTGTACTATAGTTATCCCCAAGTACTTAAGCTCCTTACTGCAACTTCCGGACCAGTTATCAACACCACAGCACATTAGCTCAGTCTTGGAGAAGTTATCCAAGTACCCAGAGTACAGACCAAATTCCTTCAGGGTAGTTTCTTCCTTGGGAAGCACCTCCACTTTATTGTTAGTATAAACCAGCAGATCGTCGGCATATAAGGCTAATTTGCACCTGTATTCTGAGGCTTGGAAGGGAGTAATTTTTTCATCCAGTCTCAAAGCTTGGGCAAGGGGTTTGATATAAATATCGAACAATAGGGACAAAATAGGGCACCCCTGTTGTGTTCCCCTTTTTATACTAAAGCTCGATGTCAGTGAGCCATTCAGGAGGATAACTGCAGAGGTGCCCTCGTAGCATCTAATGAGGGTTTGTATGAATGTTGAACCAAATCCCATCATATTTAGAGTCTCCCAAAGGAAGACCCAATTAACGCGGTCAAACGGCTTGGCTGCATCATATGCAGCCACTGCCAAGGTTTCCGACCCTGCCAACGCCAGATCAATGCTGCCTATTAGCCGTAAAGTTTGTTCCTGGATGAACCTTCCAGGGATAAAGCCCTTTTGATCAACGTTAATCAACTGTGGAACTATCTTGACCAACCTCCCTGCCAAAATTCTGGTAAAGATCTTATAATCCGCATTAAGCAGGGAGATTGGTCTATAAAAGTCTGCCTTAAGAGGGTCCTTTCCCGGCTTCAAGATAAGCACTGTTGTTGCCTCCTTCCATGACGGGGGGACCCTACCTTCTGAGCTGTAAATGTAATAAAAATGTTCACATAGACTAGGAACTATCATATCATGAAGGGCCTTATAGACTTCACCCAGGAGAGCATCCGCCCCTGCAGCTTTGTTGTTCTTGATCTTCTTTATGTGGAGTTTAATTTCGTCTTCCGTAATTGGGCCATCAAGCATGTTTCGACCCTCACCTGTCAATGTTAGTAAGGCCTTGTTTTTCAGCCACTCCTGAACACTATCGGGACTTGAAGTTGTCTCCTCTTTATATAGTTTAGAAAACATAGAAAGGAGGCACCTTTGCATAGCCTCTTGATTACAAGAGGTTGCACCCGTCTCATCTATGAATTTGTTGATGTTGTTCTTTACTCGGTCCGCCTTTACCTTCCATTCCAGAATGTCTCCTGCTTTTTCTCCATATTCGTAGTTCTCCATATTATGGGCTAACCATTGTGCCTTTACTTTTCGGTCTAACTTTCTCCTGTACTCCAGTCGCAGGTGCTCCAGGTCACAACTCAACCTAGCTCCTTCAAGCTTAGATATCTCTCTTTCCAATTTTTAGAATTCTAGCGCCTCTACCCTGTTCTTAGCGCATATCAGGCTATGTAACAGGCCGCAAATGTGGGCCTTAAATGCGTCCCAGACGTAGTCAAGTGATGTTGAACTCATATTTTCGGAGAAATAGCTCAATGGTAGATGGTTTAATAGCACTGATTATTTCCTGGTTAAATAGCATTGCCCTTTTTAGCATCCACCTAGGGGTAGAATTTGACTTAGACTTATTCCCTAAGTATGAAAAGGTGATAGGGGCATGGTCAAATAAAATACTTGGGAGAATGGCGATATCATCTAGATTCTCCAGGCCCAATCTATCCGTAAGAATATAATCAATTCTGGAGGAGTGGCCGTGGTTTTTACTAAAAAATGTGAAGCGTGGTTTTATGCCCTTCTTAGCCCTCCAAGCGTCTACCAGTCCGAGCTCATGGATCATATTGACAATGCGTGTAGGGAGCGGCAATATGCTGACTATAATTTGACCTATCTTGAAGGGGATTAAGAAGGACATTGAAATCACCACTGATTTTTACCGTAGTGGTGACATCTACTAATTTGGTCTCTACTCCAAGTAGACAAGCAGGATCATAGACATTAGGGCCATATTAAGACACCATAGCAAGTTTGGTCCCCCCGATGGCCGCCTGCACCAAGATCCATCTACCAGATTGATCTGTTAGCGTGGACTTAATGGAGCCACCAGCTCCTGATCTAATTAGAACCGCAACCCCCTTATTGTGTACTGGCTGTTCAGAACAACAAAATAATTCAACCCATCTATATTTTCCGAAGACAGTCTTACACTCAAGGTAACTTATGTGGGTCTCTTGTAAGAGGCACACTTGGGCTGAAGATTGTTCTAAAAATGTCATAATCAGCCTTTGTCTTCGTGGGCATCGAAGCCCATTGACATTCCACGAGATAAACCTTACCCTATTGTGGTCGTCATATTTTACAAGTTCTTCTTGCCTCCCACCCTTTAGCTAGACACCCCGAAAGCAAATTACTCGCCAAGAAAAGAAAAAGCAGAGAAAGAGGACTTATTTTTATATTTTCTCCCACTGCAACCCCACCAGTGCTCCCCCTCCCTTTCTCCCATCCTCCCCCCACAGGTGACCCCATCGGTCCCTCACAACCCTGGGGAACCCTCCCTTCTCCTCTGAGCATACGCTCTTTGGTCAGGAGCCTCCCCACTGTGTGTGGCTAAATAGTGACTACACAATTAACCCCTTTGCCGCAGCCGCGATTTCGCGGCAGTGCAACACTTCCGCAAAATGGGCGGGGCCACGTCGGCCATTGGCCGATGGCAGCACTAGCGAGGTAGTGCTGCCAGCGGCCGACGGCAGGATGCAAGGGGTTACAGAAAAATAAAAAAATATATACTGATCCTGCCAAAACTGCAGCGGCATTCTGCTAAACTATACATTTCCCCTCTGTTTTTTTTGTTTCCTTATTTTCTTTTCCCTTTGCTTATTGATTCATTTAGAAGCCAGGTGCCAGACGCACCCTTAATAATTATACCCCACTCTCACTTCCGCTAGCACTTCCTTTCCTGATCTTATCTTTTCTATTAGAGTATCAACTTCCTCTATTTTGCGCAGATTATGCATGTGGGTATTCCACATGATTTAAAGGGATGCCGAGAATGTTAACTGTGTCTTAGCCCCCCACGAATTCAAAATTGCCATCCTCTTGCCCAATTCCCACTGTTTTGTAGCAGGGACATGGGAAACATCAGAACGAATGGAGATTGAGAATAGGCTGGAGAAGGAAGTGCACTTAAAATGGGATCACTGACATAATATCGACAGTCAAAATATCGACTTACCAAAATATCGAGGTAAAAATATAGAAAGTCAAAATATCAACTTCCTATCTACAAACAGGTAAGTACAAAAATATCGACTCCAAAATATCGATAGGAAAAAATATAGACAGTCAAAATATCGATTTTTTTAAATATCTTAAAAGTAATTTTAATGTACTATAATAATAAATATAATTAATTAAAACATACTTAAAATACTTAAATAAACTTAAAATTAATAAATAATTATTGTAACTTAAAAAATATATATTTTTATTATATATATATCTATATATACATATTATTAACAAAACATATACAATATTTTTTCCGTTGGATAGCGAGAGGTTTAAATTTACTATTCCCACTCCAGTGAGAGCAATAGTTGGGATAGCGTTGGATAGCGTAGGGATAAAAATTACTATTCCCACTCTAAAGAGTGCAACAGTAGGGAAAGCGTTGGATAGTGTAGGGGTTAAAATTACTCTTCCCACTCCAAAGATTCCAACAGTAGGGAAAGCGTTGGATAGCCTAGGGGTAAAAATTACTAATCCCACTCCAAAGAATGCAACAGTAAGGAAAGGGTTGGATAGCGTAGGGGTAAAAATAACTATTCCAACTCCAGCAAGTGCAACAGTAGGAAAAGTGTTGGATAGCGTTGAGGTAAAAATTACTATTCCAACTCCAGCGAGTGCAACAGTAGGGAAAGCGTTGGATAGCGTAGGGGTAAAAATTACTATTCCCACTCCAGCGAGTGCAACAGTAGGGAAAGCTTTTGATAGCGTAGGGGTAAAAATTACTATTCCAACTCCAGTGAGTGCAACAGTAGGGAAAACGTTGGATAGCGTAGGGGTAAAAATTACTTTTCCCACTCCAGAGAGTGCAACAGTAGGGAAAGCGTTGGATAGCGTAGGGGTAAAAATTACTATTCCAACTCCAGCGAGTGCATCATTAAGGTAAGTGTTGGATAGCGTAGGGGTAACAATTACTATTCCCACTCCAGAGAGTGCAACAGTAGGAAAAGCGTTGGATAGCGTAGGGGTAAAAATTACTATTCCCACTCCAGCAAGTGCAACAGTAGGGAAGGCTTTGGATAGCATAGGGGGAAAAATGACTATTCCCACTCCAATAACTGCAACAGTAGGGAAAGCGTTGGATAGCTTAGGGGTAAAAATTACTATTCCCACTCCAAAGAGTGCAACAGTAGGGAAAGCGTTGGATAGCGTAGGGGTAAAATTTACTATTCCAACTCCAGCGAGTGCAACAGTAGGGAAAGCGTTGGATAGCGTAGGGGTAAAAATTACTATTCCCACTCCAGCGAGTGCAACAGTAGGGAAAGCGTTTGATAGCGTAGGCATAAAAATTACTATTCCAACTCCAGTGAGTGCAACAGTAGGGAAAGCGTTGGATAGCGTAGGGGTGAAAATTACTATTCCCACTCCAGCGAGTGCAACAGTAGGGAAAGCGTTTGATAGCGTAGGCATAAAAATTACTATTCCAACTCCAGCGAGTGCATCAGTAAGGTAAGTGTTGGATAGCGTAGGGGTAACAATTACTATTCCCACTCCAGAGAGTGCAACAGTAGGGAAAGCGTTGGATAACGTAGGGGTAAAAATTACTATTCCCACTCCAGCAAGTGCAACAGTAGGGAAGGCTTTGGATAGCATAGGGGGAAAAATTACTATTCCCACTCCAATAACTGCAACAGTAGGGAAAGCGTTGGATAGCGTAGCGGTAAAAATTACTATTCCCACTCCAAAGAGTGCAACAGTAGGGAAAGCGTTGGATAGCATAGGGGTAAAATTTACTATTGCACCTCCAGCAAGTGCAACAGTAGGGAAAGCGTTGGATAGCTTAGGGGTAAAAGTTACTATTTCCACTCCAGCAAGTGCATCAGTAGGGTAAGCGTTGGATAGCGTAGGGGTAAAAATTACTATTCCCACTCCAGACAGTGCAACAGTAGGGAAAGCGTTGGATAGCGTAGGGGTAAAAATTACTATTACCACTCCAGCGAGTGCAACAGTAGGGAAAGCGTTGGATGGTGTGGGGGTAAAAATTACTATTCCAACTCCAGCGACTGCAACGGTAGGAAAAGCGTTGGATAGCGTAGGGGTAAAAATGACTATTCCCACTCCAGCGAGTGCAACAGTAGGGAAAGCATTGGATAGCGTAGGGGTAAAATTTACTATTCCAACTCCAGCGAGTGCAACAGTAGGGAAAGCGTTGGATAGCATAGGGGTAAAAATTATTATTCCCACTCCAGCAAGTGCATCAGTAGGGTAAGCGTTGGATAGCGTAGGGGTAAAAATTACTATTCCCACTCCAGAGAGTGCAACAGTAGGGAAAGCGTTGGATAGCGTAGGGGTAAAAATTACTATTCCCACTCCAGCGAGTGCAACAGTAGGGAAAGCATTGGATAGCGTAGGGGTAAAATTTACTATTCCAACTCCAGAGAGTGCAACAGTAGGGAAAGTGTTGGATGGCGTAGGGGTAAAAATTACTATTCCAACTCCAGCGAATGCAACAGTAGGGAAAGCGTTGGATAGCGTAGAGGTAAATTTTAATATCCAATTAAGAATTAATTAATTACCAATTAAAAATGTATAACCAATTTATTTAAAACAAATACCATGTTTAATAAATTATATTAAATTACTTCCCACCCTATTCCCCTATAAACCAACAACCCGCTACTAAAAATAAAATAATATTATTCACATAATTATCAATTAATCAATTAATAAAAATTAATTATCAATTAAAAATTAATTATTTACCAATTACAAATTATTTGACTATTTATTCTAAATAAATACCAATCAATTAATTAATTAACATATTTAATTAATTAAAATTAAATTACTTCCTACCCTATTCCCCTATAAAGCCACAACCCGCTACAGAAAAAAAATATTATTCACATAATTGTCAATTAAACAATTAATTAAAATTAATTATCAATTAATTAATTATCAATTACAAATTAATTACCAATTAATTCAAAATAATTACCAATTAATTAATTAACATATTTAATTAATTATAATTAAATTACTTCCCACCCTATTCCCCTATAAACCCACAACCCGCTATAGAATTATATTACACACAAAATAAAAATTAATATTAACTTACCTAAAATTCGATATTTTTGTTGTCTATATTATGTCTAGTCGATATTGTGTCCATTCTATATTCTTGATTCGATATTATGTCCATTCTATTCGATATTAACATTTTCTAGTCAATGTTTTGGTAGTCTATATTATGTCTAGTCGATATTATGTCTATTCTATATTTTTGACTTGTCATTATGTCTAGTCGATAAAAAAAACTCGATATTTTGACTGGTTACCCTTAAAATGACCTACTTTCAAGGCCAAAGACAAGATTCTCTCCTTGATAGCATACGTGAGGAAGTTCACCAAGATTTTTCTTGGGCGCTCTTTTCCGTGGTTTCTCCTGTATGGATCACGATGGGCCCTTTGAATATCGGCCATCAAATCCAAATGCAGGAATTTAAGATAGTTACTTTCAGGAGAAAGACTACAAAATTCTTAATGTCACCCCTTTCAAGATCGTCAGGAACACCTAGAATTTTCACATTATTTTTCCTGGAATGATTTTCAAGGCGCTCGATATCGTCCTTCAATTCCCTGTTTTGTTGGACCAACTTGTCCATCGTAGCAGAAGAAGAGCATAAAGACTCCTTAATCTTAGGGATCTCTGCCTCAAGGGCATCCGTTCTCTGTGAGACCTCTTCAACTTTCTGTGGCAGTAGTTCACAAGAGGCCTGAATAGCGACTTGATTGGCCTCTGAGATTGTAAATCTCCAGCCGATATCCTCTTACAGACCTAACAGGATGTCAGCCAATGTCCCAGGCGCAGTCGATATCAGGGGGGAAGGTGGGGTGGAAGGCCCGGCCAATTGAGTCCCAGATGTAGTAGATGTAAGTACCTCCTCTCCCTTCTCCAGTGCAATTCTACAGTCATTTCCCTGGTCAATACCCAGATTTTCTAATGCCGAAAAGCTATTTAATAGTTCGACTGACGCATGCACAATTGCATGTTGTTCTTGTAGTGCACTCCCCTCCCCTATTACATTAGTAAGAGAGCTCGAGGAGGGCTGAGAGTTTTCTACCCCAGCAATGGTGCCAAGTAGGGCAGCAATAGAAGAGGTAGAGATGGTGGCCATGATAGTGTTTTTATCTTGCCCCCGGTCGGAGGTGGTAGTGTAGAGAACCTTGTAATAAGATTATAATGATGGCGTAATTTTAAGTTTAGTGGAAGGCCCCCCTCTAGCTTTTTTCCTACCTCTTCCCTTACCAGGAGGTGTACTTTCCACAGTATGACTACTGTTCCCCTTTCTAATGACCGCCTTAATTTCTATTATTGGGGGCGAGATTACGAGAGGTTTTGGTATGACTGTAACAGTATTAGAGACCCTATTAAGTAGGGTGTATCGGCTGACCACAGGCTCAGATGTGGATATTGCAGTGTCGCAGTTCAAAGAGCTACCAGTAACACTGCAGGCTCGCTTCTCCATGCAGATCTCCCGTTCTTGGCTTAAATCAGTCTCAGTCACAGCTGTTTCAGCTAGTAACTCTAAAAAAACTCCGCCTCCTACACTTTCCACCCGTTTCTGAGCTACTGCACCCCCACCACAGACCCCCGAATGGGAGGAAAATAAGGCGTAAGCCAAGCCCTGGAGCCCCAAAAAATCCGCTCTGCGAGCCTCTAAGCCTCACCTCGACCTCCGTACCAAAGAAATCCAGCCGAGCCGATTTTTGAGTTATCAAAGCGCCAGGCTTCACCCTCTGCCGGAGCTCTCTCCACGCTGCTTCCTCGACCGGGTGCTGATCCAGCGGTGTCTTCAAAGTGGTAGAGGACAGACCGCCCAAGGGAAGACTGCCGAAGCTGCCGCCTGGAGTTTCTCCACCTCCATTCTCTTGCTGCACCCAGAGCATGAAACCACAGAGGCTTCAACAATGCTCCTCCCCGGCGTCGCAACCCATCGAGTCCGTGCCTCGCTGGAATGCTCCGGAGGGCAGCGGAAAAAAGCACCACCCTACTCCGAGCGTGCTCCAAGCGTATTTTTCGCCAAACAGAGGTGGGTATATTTTTTGGAATATTTTGGGGAAACGTATTTCAAAAAGACATTGTTAGGGGGGAAAAAAGAACGTAATACGCCGCTAGCCGCTAATGACGGGTCAGTAGCCACACATCAGAGGGAGCTCTGCTGCGTCTGTTAGCTTCCGGCCGCCATGTTCCCTCGACCTCGATAGCTCGTCAAATATGTCGCCTTTGTTAAAAAAGCTTTCTACTAATTGCATATGAAAACTGAAGTCCGTTTGTCATTAAAAGTGGATTTAAGATTATGTTTAGGATTAAAATAGTCTATCTATTTTATTTATTTTTTAAAAAGAATAATATTGGCAGAAGAGGGTTTCAAGTTCATCTCCTAGTGATCCCCTAGCCATGTATATGCATCTAGAATCTAAAACCTTTCTTGAAGTAAACATTATCCCCTGCAGAATATATGAAGTGAATATTTCCACTCATAAATCACTGAACACTCTGTTTTGCTCTTTGGTAGATGCATGCCACATGTTAGAGAAAACAATATCATCAACTCTGCATAATGTCTTATCTGAGGGATAACTATATACTCAACCCTCTCGTAGATGTTCCTCTACAATTTCCCATCTGAAGGGATCTGAATGGTTTCTGTGCCATACATATCTTTGATGTAGAAAAATATATTCTGTTTTCTTGTGATATTAGTGCTGTGCACATTTTTGGTGAGTTTCCTAGTAAATTAATTCATTGTTTTTTAGTGACCATTACATGATCGCAAACACCAAATATTCAATGATGATCATATGATTTACCCTGCCAGCTAAACCTTCCTTTTTCAATGGAACACAAGAATCCTACAGCATTATGAATTAAGGTTCTGGCTGATAATAATAGTATTATTATTATTATTAATAATAATAATAATAATAATAATAATAATAATAATATTAATAATAATAATAATAAACATAATCATAATCCTGTGTCTTGTAAAGACTATGGCTACTTCTTACAAAGTGTCCAATAGCTAGGATACTGACTTCAGAGAAAAAGTGTTGCCCTTATGGTTGGATAGATCTTAGCCAAATCCAAAGAGCAAGGGTAAAAAAAAGATTCCCGAAAAAGGTTCAGAAGGAGCTGGCAGGATTTGCGGATATAGATATTAACAAGAATTGGTATAGTCAATAGGTCTCACCTTTTGGACCATATCAATGTTTAGCCAGAGCTATTGGCTTGGCCAATGTCTTTAAGCTAAGTCGTAGAGCAGCGTGGTTGCTGTGAAGCATGTTGAAAAGTTATATTAAAAATGTTTTATAAGTATTTTTGTTACCTTAGGTATAACCAAGAAGACATTATGTATAACTGAATTACACTATTAAAAAAAACTTAACATGAAAAATCTCTCCCAGTTTTTTTTGTCCTCGCAATGCTGGCAACTTCTTCCTGTCTGTATTAATGCTTGTTTGTTATAGCTTTTTTTTGTTATGGTGGGGGTTGACATAAACAACAGGAGGGTGGAGCTTGGGAAATATTAACTCAATTGCAACATGAGCAGCCGACGGACACTAGGAGACAATCAACAGGTGCAAGACTCTGAGGGCAGGCTGAGGTAGTGCTGAGTGATGCTGAGGTGGTGCTGAGGTGATGGTGTGCTGATTTGACGGTGATGTATAGGTGATGCTGAGTGATATTTGAGGTGGTGCTGCGTGATGCTGAGGTGATGTTGAGTGCACTGTGGTGATGCAAAGCACTATAGTGTGAGTGTAGTCTTTAGACAACCATTAACACTGTAATATATTTTCGCAGACAAACTTTTGTCTCAAGCCGGCACCAGGATGGATTCACACATATCCTAGGAAAGTAAAATACTTACTGTCTTTGTGTTCCAATGGGCCTGCTTGAATATGTGAGGAACTACATTAGCATGCCAGTAAAGATTTTTCTTGCAGTTAGAAGCGGCATTTGTGGTTTTTAGGCACAAAGCCATAAAGCTAATTAGGCATAAGCACTGGATGTTAAACCACAAGCCAAGCCAAAACCCTGTTTCCCAAGAATTTAAGTCAGACGCAGTAGCAGTAAAGGCACATCAGCAGTTTCTTTGTGTGATAACCCATTTTAAACAAATTAAATAAATGTTTAAAAATGTTAACAAATTCCACGGTGCAGACACGGTAGGTAGCAGCAAGGCAGGCTCGGTGTGGTTAGATGGGCGGAAGCCTGATTGTGTCCTGCATCATTGATCTCCAAGAAACTGGAGAGCGGCCTATTCATATGTTTTTCTGCTACCTTGGAAAAGATAGGCAGCAATGATAGAGGTGATAGTTTTCAGGCTTAGGTGAGTCAAGTAAGGTTTGTTTTAAGAGGGGGACCACCATGACGTGTTTCCACTGCTGTGGGTAATGGCCAAAGGCAGGGAGTTCCTTGTCTTGGCTGTAAGTCGTTTGAGTGAGACCAAGTTCTTATGGTCCATCGGGATGAAGACCATATAGTGGGATCTTTATCAAAGACCCCATCTTGTCTCCGAGTTGAGTTCGAGGCAGTTAGACTACATCCTGCAGGTGACATCTGACATGCAGTTGATAAACTGTACTTTTTGGTGGTGTCCGTAGAGCGGGACAGGACGAGTTGTTTGTCGTTGGCGTATGAGATATTGATTCTGAAGGTTTGCGTGATGTTGGCAAGTGAGGTCATATAGATATTTAAGAGTGTGGAGCTGAGTGAAGATCCCTGGGGGACTTTGCAGACCACCTTGGTGGGTTTGAAATTGGAATGTGTTCTGCTATAGGGGTATCATCATATAATGCATTGCACTTGTGTTTTTGCATTTGGGTTATTCATTTCCAGAAAACACAAACATTTCTTTTACTGCCCAACTTTAAATTAGGCTCATAATTTAAAGCATGAAAGACTTACCATGACAGGTAAAATATTAACTATAGTTGGGGATATGCAATAAAATACATTGTTGGTGAAAAATAGCACACAGTTCATATTTATTAAAGGGATGTAAGCAAGGCCCAGCTCAGTTGATAATGAATCACACAATATATAAAGATTAAATGATAGACAGAAAATAGTGGACCCCATTACTCCCAAAATATCACATGATCTGCTCTTTTACAAAACATAGTGGATGAAAACTATATATAAGTCTTTGAAGTATTAGGATTAGTACTAGGATGCCATGGCCCTAAACAAAACAATATCCGGAAATTATATATGTTTGCTACTTTGGTTCTTGACTGAGCCTCCAGTGTGTTGATTGTAATTTCGACATGGTCAAATGAATACACTTTATAACTACTGGTAATCAATTGATCGATGAACAACATTTTTACAGTGATAAATAGTTGTACTGGCGTAATCTCGTTAGGGCTGTGCTCTGGAATTTTTTTCTTCATTACTGTTTTTTTGTATATTTAATTAGAGGTGTTATTCAAAATTTGACAAATGATATGTTTTATTTAACTCTGCAAAGCTGTTAAACAACTGTAGGAGAAGACTGACAACTTTAAAACACTATAACAACAGTTTCTACTTTTAGAAAAAGAGCAAAGTCATGAAAAATAAAAGAACATAAACAGCTGTATTGTTCAATAAGTTTTGCCAACAGTAAAAAATGTGTGAAGCTAACATTAAAGCTCCAGAGATCTGTGCCATTTGAGCACATTGCCTTCAGCATTTATGATCTCATTTATGGCATTTTGGTGAAGGGCAGCACAGCAAGGCACCTAGCCATGCTGCCCTATGTCAAAGCGAAATAGACAGAATGCACAGAATTTAAGCAATACGATGCATTCCTGTCCTTTCTGCCTGCACTGGCACCTTTTCAGTAGCCAGGCACTAATGTAGGCACCATTGGACCATTGTGCACGTGTGCCTCCAGTGCCAGCAGGATTGGTTTTGTGCAGAAGGGGCACCTTCATGCCCAAAAACAATCCTAAGAGTAATTTTCCTCTTTCTAACAGATGTGGAAAGTGGAAAAAACCAAGAGAATTGAAGTTATTTCTCCTCGTTATGGCTCACCTCTGGAATCATACAGGTTTGCTGCTTCCCCAGGTTTGCATGTTTTGTCAATCTGGGGCTGCATCAAATTCTTTGGGTGTTGACTGGGAAAACGCCCATGGAATGCCTCCAGGGCGCCAAGTAAGGTGACACAGTGATTTGCGCTGTTGCCCTACTTGTAACTTATGAGGACACGCAAAGCTACACAAATCTTTCTGAGAGCCCTGCTTCATGCATGAACTACTTTACAGGGTCCCAAAGTGATGCAGGGCTCTAATAAATAAGCCCTTTAGTTTACATTGCTAAACATTTTGGTCCAAGAGGCCTTTAATAATTCATAGCTTGAAACTGTGACAAGGAAATAGCTTTTCACATATTGTAAGAAAGAGGGCACTCTTAGCATGCAATGGCTGACAAAAGGCTATAAAAAAATACCTTTACATTTAGTAGTCGACCAGACCCTTTAGGAAAATGTAGAAGTATGGACAAGTAAAAAAAAGGGGCAACATTCATATTTTTTCCTTCAGTGCATATGGTCAAAAGATTAAAAATGTCTCTTTTCTAAAACTCGTTGGAGAGCAAACATCTAGCTCTTTGCACTGCGGTCAGCAACATTTTGTTTCCCCATTTTAAACAGTGGAGCACTCTCTTTCTCTGTCTCTCTCGGAGTGGTCTGATTGCAGTGAACATTTTTATTTTAGGTGGAACATTTGAACTTGCATGGGGTCCCGTTGAGAGTAAATCGAATCGAAAGAGAAGATATCAATCATTTAATTAATCAGTCATTTATATAGCGTAACCCTATCACTCCTGTGGCTATCTGGGGACTGATGTTGCTTTATCTGCGTCAAAGAGATAGGTCTTGAGTTGCCTTCTGAAGACTGCCAGGGAGAGTGTAATTTAGAGGTGGAGGGGGGAGACCATTCCAGGTGTTGGTGACGATGTAGTAGAAGGAAAGACCCCCGCTGCGATGAACATTGGGGATGTGATCGAGGGCAAGTTAGGCAGAGAGAAGGTGTTTTGAGGATAGATGGAAGTTTAGCCGATGGTTGATATTGGATGATCCTTGGTTGTGGAGTGCTTTGTAGGCATGTGTGAGCATCTTGAACTGCCATCATTTCTGTATAGGAAGCCAGTGGAGTTTTCTGAGGTGAGGAGAAATGAGGATCCATTTGGGAAGATCCAGGATGAGTCTTGCTGCAGTGTTCGGTATGGTCTGGGGTCTTCAGAGGAGCTTGGTGGGGATTCAGGTATGGAGAGAATTGCTATAATCAAGAGCATGACGCGGGCTTGTGTGACGGTCTTTCTGGTGTTTCCTGGAATCCATCTGAAGATTCTACGCAACATGCAAATGGAGTGGAAGAAAAAGGAGGAAACTGTGCGGATTAGTTGTTTTATGGTCAGTTGGCTCTCGGAGACTATACCGAGGCTGCATGCATGATCGGTTGTTGTGGGTGAGGTACCAAGTTCTTCTGGCAACCAACTGTGGTCACATGCGGAGGGGTTCTTTGCGAAGATCAGTACTTCTGCTTTTGGAGTTTAGTTTGAGGCAGCTGTCTCTCATTCAGTCGGCTATGTCGGTTATGGTGTTGCGAAAATTGGCTCTGGTGTTGGAGGGGTCCTTGGTGAGTGAGAGGATGAGCTGGGTGTCATTGGCATCGGGGATAATGTTGAGTCCGTGGGCTCTGACAATGTCTGCGAGGGGGTCATGCAAATTTTGAACAGGGTTGGGGTGAGGGATGATATTTGGGGCATGCCACATATGATGTCCTTTGGAGCGGAGGTGAAGGGAGGTAGAAGGATGCTCTGTGTGCAGCCCATGAGGAATGAGATGATCCACTTGAGAGTGTGTTGCTGAATGCCGTTGACGAGGAGTTTGTCAATGAGGATGTGGTGGGAGACGGTGTTGAACGCTAAGGAGAGGTCAAGGAGGATTAGGGCCACCCTTTCTCCTTGGTCCAGGAGAATTTTGATGTTGTCTGCTGCGGAAATCAGTGGGCTCAGTGCTGTGGTTGTACCAGAATCCTTATGGTGAGGCATAGAGTAGGTGATTCGTTTAAGGTTGTTGGTGATCTGCAGGTTGATGGCTTTCTTGAGAACTGTGGCTGGGTATGGGACCAGGGAGATAGCTAGTAGTTTTTGAGGTCCCTGGGGTCAGCAGATGATTTCTTTCAGAGGGGTCTGACCTCTATATGTTTCCATGCATCTGGGAAGGTTGCTGTGGAGATGGAGGCATTGAGGACGGTGGTCAGTTCAGTGCCGATTTTGTTGGATCCGAGGTTGAAGCTATGGTAGGGGTATGGGTCGGTGGAGACCCCGGAGTGGATGGAAGACATGATGGTCATGGTGTTTTGAGTGTACAGTTGAGACCAGGTTGTTATGGCTGGGCAGCTGTTCATTGGTTGGGTGAGGCTGTTGCACCTGCGTGTGGTGGGTAGGGGACAAAAGTTGTTGTAGATGTCGGCAGTCTTGCTGTGTGAAGTAGTCAGATAGGGTGTCGCAGAGTTGTTGTGAAGGGTGGACCGTGTTATCTGTGACTGTCAGGTGGGAGAACTCCTCGATAATTTTGATGAGTTCCTATGTGTGGTTAGCTCTGGTGTCTATGCAGTCAGTGATGGATGTTCTTTTGGCCTTGTTGATTTGCCGGTGGTAGTCACTGAGTGCTGTTTTGTGTGCGGTTCTTATGGAAGGGTCCTTAGTGATGCCCCATTGCTTCTCGAGTAGGGCACAGTTGCCCTTGGTGGTTCTGAGCCCCAGGTGTACCAGCAGACTTGCCTTGAGGTTCTGTTGGTTTTTGCCCCTTGCAGTTTGACGATTGTCAGCGCATTTGTTCATCCTGGCGGGGGAGTTACGGATGGCTTGGTTGAGGTTGGCTGATGTATTGGGTGGTGTGGCGCTGAGAGTCTACATCCATTGGCTTTCAGTTACTTTGCCCCTGCTATGTTGGGTAGTGGTATGGTGCTTGGTGATGGTTTGCCGTGTGTCAGAGATGGTAAAGTGGATGATTGCATGGTTGGTCCAAGTGAGATCTGTGGTGTGGGTGAATTTGATTCTGTCACTGGAGGAGAAGATGGTTTTAGGGTGTGTCCGGCTAGGTGCATGAGTTCGGTGACTAGATGGATGAGTCCAATGTTGTTGAGGTTCTCCAACAGGGAGGTGGAGTTGGTGTTCTTGGGGTGTTTCATGTGGACATTTAGATCGCCAAGTGGAATGTAGCAGAGGAAATTGATGCCAAGGGGGGGTGATGATGTTGGCAATGGTGTTGCATAAGCCTGGTAAGGGACCTTGTGGTCTGTATGCAAGTGTGTCTCTCATAGTTGTCTTATAGTTGCAAATTGAGGTGCTCCATTAGAGGTCTTGGGTCTTTGTTTGTGTTTCTTGAATACTATGGCAATGCCTCTGCCATGCTTGTTGTGGCGGTCTGGATGTATCATCTTGTTGTCGTCTGGAGTGGCAGTGGTGATATCATGGTTTGAGGTGGGGTTGAGCCACATCTCAGGGATGAAGGCTACGTCTGGGGTGAGCGTGGTCATGGTGTCCCAGATTTCCGTGGCATGTTTGTGAGATATTGGGTATTGAGAAGGATGCATTGGAGAGGTTCTAGGTGTTAGTGGTCTTCATGGATACAGCTGTGAAGGGTCCTGTGTGAGCAGGCAGTCCTGTATGGCTGGAGAAGTGGCAGTCGTGGCAGGCTAAAGGTCCTTCCGTGGAGCGCGGGTAGGACATGAAGCAGCAGGCACCATGTTCTCCACAGCTGAGGTCCAGGAGCTCCTTATTGATGGAGAAGTGGCAGATGTTGAGGGGCCCATGGGTCCTTGCGCTGGGCGTGGTTCAGGCTCAGACAGGTGCAAATGGGCTTATCTTTGGCATGCCTTCGGCACACCAGCAGGTTTACAGCCATGGTGCGGCCTTCATTAAATAGGCATTACGGGGAGGTGCTGGGCAGGCGGGAAACGGGCAGAGCGCACGACGGAGGAAACACAGGAAAAGGGCAGAGTGGGAAAAAGGGCGACGGGGAGAGTGGCAAGATTACCTGGAGCACTGCTTCCTGGGTGGGAGTCTGCTGGCTAGCGGGCTGGCTGCTTAGGACAAGAGCAGTCCAGCAGTCAGCTGTAGCTGTGGGGAGGTGGGAAGAACTGCTAAATTAGGGCCGCACTGTGGCATTCGATAAATATACTTTAGGGAGGAGGGAGGGGGCCTTAGGGAGGAGTGGGGGAGCCCCGGGGAGGTGGAAAGTGGGCAGAGCAGGAAATGTGGAAAAAGGGCAGAGAGGGCAAAGTGGGGAAAAAGGTGCTGGGAGAATTGCAAAGCAGCCTGTTGCACTGGAACCTGGACTGAAGTCTGCTTACTGACAGGGATGGCTCCTTAGGGCAGCAGCAGTCCAGCAGTTATCTGCAGTTGCTGGGAGCAAGTTAGACCTGCTCCTTACTGCTTTGCTGTGGCCTTCATTGAGTAGGCCCTAGGTAGGGGCACTGTGGAGGCAGGAAGCGGGCAGAGCAGGCCTAGTGGGAAACTAGGCGAAAAGGGCAGGGAGGCACTGGAACCTGGATGGGAATCTGCTAGCTGGCGGGTCTGGCTCCTTAGGGCAGGAGCGGTCCGGCAGTCAGCTGCAGCAGTGGGCAGCTGGCAAGAACTGCATGAGATATCACAAGATTAGGGCACTACATAGTGCACCTGTCGGTCATATTCACAAATGTATTTTCACATGTAAACAATATTTTCCCCAAAATAACTAGTTTATGCTTGCCACAAATGTTGTAACGTTCAGAGAGAAAGGACTGAATTGCACCATATTCCATAAATAAGGTCCTCTCCCGCCCTTCACTTTAGAGTAGGGCAGCACAGCAAGGTGCCTTGCTGATCTGCACTACATCAAAATCCCATCAATGAGGCCCATAGAGTGAGGGAGAAGGGAGAAGAGAGAGAAAGAGAGCAAGAGAAAAGAGAGGGAGAAGGGAGAAGAGAGAGAAAGAGAGAGAGAGATGGATAAGGGAGAAGACAGAGAGAGAGAGAGAGTGTGGGAGAGACAGAGAGAGGAAGAAGGTAAAAGAAAGAGAGAGAGAGAGGGAGAAGGGAGAAGACAGAGAGAGAGAGAGAGAGAGAGGGAGAGAGGGAGACAGAGAGAGGGAGAAGGGGGAAGAGAGAGAGACAGAGAGAGACAGAGAGAGAGACAGAGAGAGGGGGAACGGAGCAGACAGAGAGAACAGAGAGAGAGAGACAGAGAGAGACAGAGAGAGGAAGAAGGGAGAAGAGAGAGAGAGAGAGACAGACAGAGAGAGGGAGAAGGGAGAAGAGAGAGAGAGACAGAGACAGGGAGAAGGAATAAGAGAGAAAGAGCGAGAGAGAGAGAGAGGGAGAAGGGAAAAGAGAGAGGGATAGAGAGGGATAAGGGAGAAGAGAGAGAGAGAGAGAGACAGAGAGAGGTAGAAGGGGGAAGAGAGAGAGAGAGACAGAGAGAGAGAGAGAGAGAGACAGAGAGAGAGGGAGAACGGAGAAGAGAGGAGAGACAGACAAAGAGAGGGAGAAGGAAGAAGAGAGAGAGAGAGGGGGAGAAGGAGAGGGGGAGAAGGAAGTAGAGAGAAGAGAGAAAGATAAAGAGAGAGATGGCGAAGGGATAAGTGAGAGAGAGGGAGAAGGGAGAAGACAGAGAGAGAGAGATAGAGAGAGAGAGAGAGAGACAGACAGAGAGAGACAGAGAGAGGGAGAAGGGAGAAGAGAGAAAGAGAGAGAGTGAGAGAGAGAGAGAGAGAGATTAGGGAGAAGAGAGCGAGAGAGAGAGAGAGAGAGAGAGAGAGAGACATGTATTCATCATTTGAGTAATGATTTGTGTGATTTAACTCTGCAAAGTAGTTAATCAACTATATGAAAAGACTCTGATAAATAAATGTAAACCTATATACTATCAGTTACCACTATTCGAAAAAGAGCAAGGATCATGAAAAATAAACATAAATGGCTGCATAGTTCAATAAATTATGCCAACCGTAAAAAGCAGTGTAGATAACATTAAAGCTTTAGAGAATTGTGGAGTTTGAGCACATTGCCCTCAGCATTTAGTTTATATTGCTAAACATTTTGTTCCAAGAAAGTATTTATTAATTCAAAGCTTGAAACTGAAACATGGGACTAACTTTTCACATAATGTAAGAAAGAGGGCGCTATTAGCATGCAATAGTTGACAGAAAGGCTATAAATTGTACCTTTACATTTAGTGGTTGACCCGACCTTTTAGGTAAATGTAGAATTATGGACGAGTTAAAAAATCTGCCTCGCAGCAACATTCATATTTTTTCTTTCAGCGGAAATGGTCAAAAGATTAAAAATTGCTCTCTTTTCCAAAACTCATCAGCGAACAAACGTCTAGGTCGTTGAACTGAAGCCAGCGATATTTCGGTTCCGCATTTAGCGGAACTCTCTCTCTCGCTCTCTCTCTCTGTATGTCCCTCCCTCTCTCTTTCTCTCTCTCTACCTCTCCCTCCCTTCCTTCCTCTCTGTCTCTCCCTCCATCTTTTTTCGCTCTTTCTTTCTTTCTCTCTCTCTCTCTCTCTCTCTCTCTCTCTCTCTCTCTCTCTCTCTCTCTCTCTCGTTCTCTCTCTCTACCTCTCCCTCCCTCCCTTCCTCTCTGTCTCTCCCTCCATCTTTTTTTCTCTTTCTTTCTTTCTCTCTCTCTCCCCTCTCTCTCTATCTCTCGCTCTCTCCCTCCCTCTCTCTCTCTCTCTCTCGCAACCCCCCTCTCTCTTTCCCTCCCTCTCTCTTAGGTGAAAAGTTTGAATTCGTGTGGGGTCCCGTTGATAGCGAATCGAAATAGAAGATAGCAAGAGATGACGACAATTCAAAGTGCGTATATTTACCCTATTCACAAAGATATTTTCACAGGTAAACAATTTCCCCCCAAAACTACTAGCTAGTTTATGCTTGGCTTGTTTATGCCTGGCAGGTAGAAACAGATTTATTACCTTGGTAGTAAATCCCACGCACAGGTGTGTAGACGTGACATTCCCAGTAGTATGCATGGAAACCTATAGTTGGTAAAGATTTCAGGGGCATATTACCAACGTTAAGCTATATTTATCGCTAACGATGCTTAGCAACGAATTTTCTAACGCTAAGCATCGTCAGAAATTATCGCAGATAAACCTTGCTATTATCAAGGTTTATCGCAAATGCGATAAAAAACGTCCGCAATGCATGAATATCTCTGAAAAGTCAGCGATATTCATGCATTACCGAGCTAATGCTCTTAGCCATGTTATCCACCTCCCATTGGATAACATGGCTAAGAACTGCTCAGGGCAGGTGTTAGGGGCATATTACCAACGTTAAGCGATATTTATCGCTAACGATGCTTAGCAACGAATTTTCTAACGCTAAGCATCGTCAGAAATTATCGCAGATAAACCTTGCTATTATCAAGGTTTATCGCAAATGCGATAAAAAACGTCCGCAATGCATGAATATCGCTGAAAAGTCCGCGATATTCATGCATTACCGAGCTAATGCTCTTAGCCATGTTATCCACCTCCCATTGGATAACATGGCTAAGAACTGCTCAGAGCAGGTGTTCGTTTTTAGAGATATTCGCGCTTAGCGCGAATATCTCCAAAAGTTGGTAATAGGAGATAGCGATGTTAGCGACTGTTTCCAGTCGCTAACATCTTGGCACACCCACTTTGCATGTCATTAGTGATAAATATCACTGACATGCAAAGTGGGGCCCAAGATGGTCGCTATCTCCTACTAGCTGTCGCTAACTGGTGTTAGAGACAGCTAGGTAATAGGGAGATAATTTTATCTCCGCTTTCTTGGCTTTTAAAGCCAAAAACACGGAGATAAACCCCCTTGATAATATGCCCCTCAGTGCCTAACTGCGATGGTTTCGAATTGAAATAAACTGTGGAGACAAACCTTTTGAAGAAAGTGCTTGGGTCTGCAGTGATTCAGAGGATAATGAAAATGAGATGGAGTAGATACACTTTATTTGCAAACAATTACATTTCATGTGCATTTATTCAGCATTTTGAAACAGTGAACCTAAAACAAAGAACCGTATAGGGATCACATTTAGTCACCAGGGATACATATCAGGCCACGAGCAAATGTATGATCCCAAGGGCTTATTTAGGAGAGCCCTGCATCACTTTTCCACAAAGTGAAGTGGCACATGCACGATGCAGGGCTCGCAATTCCATTTCTGAAGCCACACAATACCACCCTGCAAGGCTTTGATTAGCCTAACAAATCATGATTAAGGTGACACACCCCAAATTGCTGCGTCGCCTTCGTCTGCCCCTGGGAGGCCCGGTAGTCAGATTTCCCATGTGGAACCCATAGAATTTGACAATGTCACAACGTGGTCATTGTAATGACCACATTGTAATGGCATGCATTGTAAACGAGGGCTTTGAAACGTGGGCTATTCCTTGCTTACTATGAAACCCTCAAACCTCTTCAGTAACCCTTTACCCTCAGGTTTCTTCAATGAGAGGAAGTGGTACTTAGTTGCACGCTGGACCAAAATAGTAAATGCCTCTGTACATCCAGGTTTGATCCCTGAATGTCTAAAGTCGGGGCAGGTTACGCCCATCCTTAAAGATGACCTCAATAACTTCCGGTCTATCACTAGCATTCAACTCTGTTGAAGCTCCTAGAGAAATGTGTTCATGTCTAACTATGTAGCCACATTGATCAATCCCAGCTTCTAGATCAATTCCAATCTGGTTTTCGTCATGGCCACAGACCTGAAACGGCCCTTACTCACATAATGGAAAACACTCTAAGAATGCTGGATCGGAACGAAGCAGGCCTTCTAATACTCCTTTACCTCTTGTCAGCTTTTTATACAGTTAAACATGACAATCTCGTGGACTTACTGGAATGCAGGATGTGTCTATCAGGTTCAGTGTTAAACTGGTTTGCTTCGTTTCTGAACAAAAGAATGAAAATAACTAAAGTCATTCAAACCCTCTCCAACTCTATACCATCCACACTTGGGGTCCCTCAGGGGTCGGAACTCTCACCCACGCTCTTCAACTTGTTCATGGAGACTGTAACGGAAATGCTCAAATCATACAACATTCACTATTACATGTATGCAGACGACACTCAACTGTACCTGAAAATCTCTTCCCCGGAAGACATCAGGTCACTCAACTCAACCCCACTAAAAACACAACACTGGCTGACTTCCTAACATCTTAAGCTAAACTCCTTAAAAATGAATTCCTACTTATCTCCCAACCTAAACTGGCTCCCTACTATTGTTGAATACATGAAACACCTAACGGCTCTCAACTGTACACCACACATCATTGACTCCACAAGGTCTCTTGGAATAATTCTTGAGAAGACCTTGAGTATGCAGAAGCACATCAGCTTAGCCACCAAAGTAGCAAACTACCATATGAGTATCCTAAGAAAGATAAAACCCTTCCTCCTCCTGTATGACTTCAACTCTGTTGTTCAAGCGCTATTAATTTCTTGGTTGGAGTATGATAGCGCACCGCTTTGTGGACTACCCAGCTACAAGGTGGCACCACTCAGGCCCTCCCTGAATTCGGCTGCAAGGCTTATCATGGGATCCAGAAGGAATAACCATATTACACTGGATCTGAAATCCCTAAACTGGCTTCCATTTGAGGGTAGGATACAACTTAAAATTGCTTGCATAACACACAAAGCCCTTCACCTTAACACTCCTCTGTATCTAGCTCAAAAACTGGAATTCTCTGGTGGTGGCAGATCCTCTAGTAGTTCCAGCTCCTTGCTGCTGAAATCTCAAAAATTAAAAAGAAAAACCCTCTAATCTAGCCTTCTTAGGTATTGTGCCAAGAATCTGGAACTCCTTGCCTCAAGAATTCAGACGGAATTCATCAACAGAATCTTAAGATAAATAATTGAAAGCACAACTGATGAATACTCTCTGATCTGAAATGTACCTAGTACCACTCAGTACCATTTGTTGATTGTTCCTCAGCAAGCTAATGTTTCTACTCCTGTATGGACTTCCTCGTCCAGAGTGGCCCTGCTACAATGTGTTTAGCACCTGATTGTATGATTGTTTTCAACATCTCTATTTGTTTTTGCTCTTGTATAGTCATGTATATCCTCTATGCGGTGTTGCAATATAATGTTCCTCTTGTATACACAGGTATCTTGCATACTACTGCTGCTGTTACTGACCCACTTGTCTCACTCTTTTTTGTCCTTGATCAATTGTAAAACACTTTGATACCCGCCGGGTCACGTTTGCGCTATATAAACTATAAATAAATAAATGAATGATGGAGGACTGTGAAAGGAAGACCAAGTAAAGTGACATGTCTTTTAAGAGTTGGTACTGAAAACAGTTTTGGAAGGGTACAGAAGGCAACAGGAGACTCAAAGTTTCATAATTACTGGTCGTAGGATGAGTTCTTTTTTCTTCCCTACCCTCATACCTTCTTTACAGCTCCTCCTAACTACAATATCCCGGTCTTGCATCCCACACTACTTTGCTGTCCCTTTCACATTCTGCCTACCAACTTCATATATTTGCCAGACCCTAGCTGTCCAGGGTGGATGCTGGGCACATAGCACAATTTTCTCAAACTGACAAGATAAATCCTTACATTTGATCAAGCATGTTTTGTATGGTAATATGAAAAATCTTAAACCATCCCTTGTCATGGTCTATTTGAATGGTTAATTCGAAAAATTGTTGTTCGTTTTGTGCCTATAGAGTAAAACTTTCCAACATGCCCTTTTCTGAAACTGATACACTATTAAATGCTTAGTCAAAAGTGGTGCTTAAAATCATCACATAAACATAATGAAGAATGTCTTATACACATTCAAATTAATAATGATAAATGATGATTTTCAATAACTGGTTTGCGGAAATACACCAATCTATCCTGCATTTCCTATCTTTGGAAATCAAATATTCACGGGGCATATTATCAAGGCGGGCTAAATGAAATTATCGCCGCTTTAGCGGCCGTTTTCGGACGCTAAGCGGCGATAATTTCATCGCCCTATTAGCAAGCTGTCGCTAACATTAGGTAGAGACAGCTTTTAGGTGAAAGCGAGCGGTTTGGGGCCCGCTTTGCATGTCAGCAATATTTATCGCTAATGACATGCAAAGTGGACGTACCCAACCTGTTAGCGACTAAAAACAGTCGCTAACATCGCTATCGCTTATTATCAACGCAGGCGTAGGGATGGAAATATTCGCACTGAGCGCGAATATCTCCAAAAGCTAACGCCTGCTCAGATCAGATCTTAGCCATTATATCCATTGGGAGTTGGATATTATGGCTAAGACCCTATTGGCATTAATGCATGAATATCGTGGTATTCTCAGCGATATTCACGGATTTCCCCGCTATCGCCGGATATTTTATCGCTTTAGAGATAAACGTTGCTAATAGCACTTTATCTCTGCGATAATATCCGGCGATGCTTGGCGATAAAAAAAACTTGCTAAGCCCATTTAGCGATAAATATCGCTAGTTGTTGGTAATATGCCCCACATTTTGATAAACTGAGGGCTGCTGTCCATGCCATAGCCATCATGTGCTCTGAAAAATAGCAAATTTCTTATGTAAAATTTTCCTTTTTGATGCATTAGTAAGTCAATCAACCTTAGTTGTGCGCAAACCTGTTAGAAATTGCCCAAAGCTCAATTATGAGATGGAAGAGTGTAGGCAATGTGTTTGCACTTGTATCTGAAAAGATCACACACATATTTAATAAGGCTGTGCTACATTTGTAACACAATACAAGGCAATGCAAAGCAGCACTTGCTAATTAGCATCCACTGCAAAAGGCTCTTTGCACTGAACAGGCGGACTTCTTAAAGCACATAAAATGCAGTGAGCCAAGTAGTGTTGCTACTGTTCAAGGAGGTGTTACTGTGGAAGGTCAATGCAAAAGTCCATATGGTTTGGCACAAAGCCCAATTTACTATGAAAGTGAAACCAGGCTTTGAATCGGAGTCTTACTCCTACTTAAAGTAAGCGGAAAGAAGGGAATTGTGTCTCTTTTTTAAGTATGGGCAAAATTTGCGAATTCGCGGTTCGTTAAATCACGCGAATTCGCGATCTGCAGAATTCGCGAATTTGTGCAAATTTGCGAAAAATATTTTTGCGTGTTCGCGGGGTTTTTTGATTATTCGCGGACCGCTTACAGCGTACCGACCGCGAGGTTGTCCATGTGGTCGTACATGGGTGCGGCCATCTTGTGCGTGTTGCGTATTTCCGTTTCCGGGCGCTATTGGCAATGTTGCGTTGTGTGCGGTGCGCTATTACAAGTTCGCGCGTGTTTTAGCGTGCTCACAGGGGAAATATCTCACGAACTTACCCACGCGCTCCTCAATGGGCCCAACCATCTTGTTATTTATTCATTGCTATGGTCCTGTGCATGCTTTTTGAATCCTGATTGAATCTTTGTCATCCTTTCTTTCTTTGAACTTTGTTTTGCTCTTTTTTGCTCATTATCTATCTCTCTATTTGTCTAGATCTATATTTTGTGTTTTTTTCAACTTTTTGTTACTTTATAACTCCTTTTTTGGTTTAGCTCTCATTTTCAATTTTTTTTTCTTTCTTCCCCTTATTCTTTTCTCCTTTCGGCCAGGACCATGGCAAAGGGAGCCGGCAAATCAAAGGGGAAGGGTCCCGCACCCAATAGCCGGCTCCCTTGCGGGAGATTGAGGGGAGTTAATGTAGTGGGCAGGGAGGTTTTCACCATGGTGGAGGTGGCGGCCCTGGTATTTTTTGTTCTGCGCCACCTCCCTAAGACCGTGGCAGCAGGGGGCAGGCCCGGTCAAGGGTATGGCCTCCGGGAGCGTCGCCAGCGGTGGGATAAGGTGTGCCGGGCCATGCGGAGGGAGTTGGGGGGGCCGCCGCACCTACGACCAAGCGACGCACCAGTGGGCCGACGTCCTCAACCGGGAGCAGGACTTGCTCCACCTGCTAGGTGTGGAGATCCCTGGCCTTGGTGAGTAGCTATTTAATAACTACTTTGTTTTCTTCTGCTCTGTGTTATATTGCTAATATATGTTTTTTCCCGAAGAGCAAGAATGCTGCTGATTCGATTACAGTGCAGGTAAATTAATGTTTAAATAGCTTCTGTGATTGCAGGTGCTCGCCTGCTCAGTGGCGTTGCTACAATGCTTACTTGTTTGCTACTTTGTGCTCATTTGAGCAGAACTGCGTAATGCTAGAGAGACTAGAGACTCAAGTCTAGTCCTTCTTTTGTACTCCTGCTGCCACTAAGAAGAAGAGATAGTGATGGATTGATAGGTTGAGTATATTATGACTTGTTATTAGTAGTAGTAGTATGACATTTTTTAGTGCTTTGCAATCATGATGACGGACTGTGTCTGTCACGTGCTGCTGAGTGCTGGCAGTCGTAGTAGAACCTTTTTGTTGTTGGTTTAGTTGGTGATTTACATAACTTTCCAAGTAGACAGCCTGCAAATCCAGCAATTCTGTACTAGTAGTATCCTCCTAGTTGACCAGATCAGATAGGTTAATACATGTAGTGCAATTGTTGTTAATTTGTTTCCCCCGAGATAATTTTAGATTGTGCTCAAAGAAATCCAATATTTCAAAAAAACAATCATCCATGTTGTGTTTCTTTATTTCATGATCATCAGCACCTCCCAGGGGCAAGGCGACTAGCAGCACCATTGAGACTCCGGTGGAAGAAGGTGGACAATTACAGCAGTCCCTTGCAGGCTCTTTTGCTGGCCTCAGTAAGTTGTTCTACTGTTATATTAACACTTACACTTCCCTAACTTTTACAGCTCCTATTTATTACAAACTGTTTCCTAATTCTATTTTTTACAAAATAGTCTTTGATCTTCTTCTAATCTAGACTACTTTCTACATTCTTATCCTGCCTCTACCATCACTCTCTGTGCTACTACTATTTACGATTAAGAGTCGGTCTGTGTAGGAAGCTAAGCTTGCCCAGTCGACAAACGGTGTTAAACAAAACTCTGACCCAGAACCGAAGTTGAACCCCCCGATCCCCTGACCAGCTATGTAGTGTGTCTGACCAATGGTTTTATGACCCAGAACAACAGAAGAAGACTACCACTGAGTCCCGGCCTATCTGAGTCACTGAAACGTGACTTCCAAGTGCAGTAGTTCAAACCCTTTCGCTCACTCACTCGTGAACAAAAACCACACAGTGTTTCTTAGTTTTAAAGTTTTATTTTCAAATAAGAAACGAAAAAAAATTCTTTATTTTTAATACCGTAGTATTCGGAGTGAGCATTGCTGATAGATGACGTTAAAGTTTAAACAACATTCCCATGAATCAAATTACTTTAACGTAATAGTTAACAGACACATGAAATTATTAGAAAAACTGTATGGGAGCCACTGTCAAAGCCCAACTCACCTGAGTTTCTGTTCAGTTCTGATGGAGGTTGAAGACAGTCCGATCCCACCCTGAAACTGCTTGTTCCAGCACACTAGTTTTAAACAGTGCACTAAGAACCAGAAGCTCAAGGGAAGGGGGGAAGTGGATGAAATAAAAAAAGAGAGACAACACCGTTCTTGCGTTTCCACTGTAGAAGTGCTGTTAAAATCTGCAGCCCTCTCTGACTTCTGTAGAAGCTGGTGCCTAATGAAACATAAACAAAGAACAGATAAGTGCAACCTATCCCTAATGTGTTCCTGACTAACCCTTAATCTATATAGAAATTCTCTTCTAAAAGTACCTCTTGGATCCTGGTCTTTAGCTTCCAGGTTTGGAATGTGTTACTGTTCTGGGATGTGCTTTCTATTACAGTAAAACTTCTGTAAAATCAAACGAATATCATTGTCAGAATTACCAACATCTAACATTCACCTTAATATAACTAAAGCCTACATTCGTAATAGCAAACACACTTTTCACACATTTCCAGACTTTTTATAAAACAAATACTGTACTTTTACATCAAAATACAGCAGGTAATTTGTGCAAGTCCTTGATTTACTGTTTGCCTTGCTGTCAATGGTTTCCTCTGTTCGATTCTTAAAAAGTTCCATGTAAAACAATGTTTATTTCACAAAGTTCCACAAAGTATTCTTGTAACAAAGGGTTTGAACCACAAAGTTCGTGGGAGATATCTTGTTCCAAATTGTCTTTACATGAATCCAGAAATCGCCGACAAAGTTCTTTCAGGTAATAAAAAGTTTTGCACTTACTTGATGCTGAAAAGGGATACTGATCAGTCTAACCTAGTCCTCTTTCTCTTTTGCAGGTCGATTGCAGTGGACAGAAGAGGGGCTGAGGCAAGAAGGAGCCGGAATCCGGAAGAAGGAAGAGCCAGCAGCCGCGCCCGTTGAAGCCAATGAAGGTCTGCAGAGAGCAGGAGTGCCTGCGCCGAAGGATCTGTTCTCAGGTAAGTGGGAGGTAGACGAGCACAAGCACTGGGTGAGGCTCAGGGGCTGCCTTTTATAGACAGTGCTGGTTGTGGTTCGAAGAGCTGGGTGTGGTTCGAAGAACTGGGTGTGGTTCTCACAAGCAGCTGTGCAGAGCTTCAGTTATTATGCTAATGAGTTGAAGTAACACATGGCCTAGGGAGGAGTGCTCTAAATAAGCCTTGGTAAAAGCAAGGTCCAATGAGCAAACAAGACAGCAATGTCCAAACTTGTGAATACATTGAGCAACATACACAGAAGTCTTAGGGAGGGGCTGTGATAACAAGAAAGGCTTTCAATAGTATGTTTAAAGAGAGCTATTACACGGACCAATGCATAGTATGTTTAAAGAGATCTATTACAGAGACTACTAGTGCAATGAGAGGGGACATGCTCTTTGCTGTGCACAAACCCTAACAGTCGCCCCCCTCAAATGCCCTCCTACTGGAAGGGGTTTCCCTGGATTTTGTAGATAAAACTGTCTAATCAAGCGTGGGGCATGTACATAGGACGCTGGTTCCCATGAATTCTCAGTTTTGTCATACCCTTTCCATTCTACTAAATAAAACAGACGTCCATGAATTCTTTTTACGTCTTTTATGCTTTTCACTTCATATTCTAGATTTTCCTTAATTGGTATGGGTGGAGGTGGTGGTTCGGGTCGGGTATTTGGGTTGTACAGTTTAAGCAAGGACACATGTAATATAGCATGTACTGGGTATTCTTTTGGTAAGTCCAATTTTACTGTTACCGGGTTTACTATGGCAGTTATACTAAAGGGTCCAATGAAACATGGTTGCAGCTTTCGGGATCCCTCTATATTTAGGTTCTTTGTGGAGAGCCATACTTTGTCACCGATTTTATACATTGGGGCCTCAGATCTGTGTTTGTCTGCCCGTCTTTTCATGCTTTCTTTGTACTTTAATAAATGTTTCCTGGCCTTGTCTTGTATGTCACCTAATCTCGTTAGTCTATCTGTTACTGTAGGCAACAGGGAATCTTCTAATAAAATGGGTATAGCTCTCGAATGATATCCCTGCATGAAATAGAATGGTGAGCAAAGTAGAGCTGCATGCTCAGTATTATTATAAACAAACTCCGCTACAGGGAGAGCTTCCAACCATTCACTAGAATAATCAGCCAATAAACAACGTAGCGTTTGAAGTAAGGTTTAGTTCAGTCGTTCAGTTTGTCCATCTGTTTCTGGATGGAAAGCAGTAGATAATGCCACATCTAGTTTCAGTTTTTCTCATAATTTTTTCCAAAATCTAGAGTTGAACTGGCTACCTCGGTCTGACACCACTTTACTTGGCAAACCATGTAAACGCACAATTTCTCTTATGAAAATATCGGCAAATTCTGCCGCAGTTGGCGATTTCCGTAATGGTACAAAATGTGCCATTTTAGACAAAAAATCCACTATCACTAACACTGTTGTGAAGGATTTTACTGGTGGTAAACCTACAATAAAGTCTACACTCACAGTGTGCCAAGGTTGTTAGGGTGATGGCATTGGTATTAACAAACCGTCAGGGGCCTTATGAGAAGATTTATGTCTTGCACAAACTGGACAGGTAGTGACAAATTGCTTAATGTCCTTACTCATATTATCCCACCAAAAGTGTTTTCGCACATTTTCCAGGGTTTTTACCCAGCCAGGATGACCTGCCAACGGTGAGGCGTGATGCCAAATTATCACCTGTGTTTGCAATTCTGTGGTGGGCACTAACAGCATGTTGTTGTGATACAATAAACCTCATTGTATTGAGTTATGGGAATCCTTTAACCAATCTTGGTGTGCTATTTGCATGTGTGCATTATATAGATCTGTGATGAAATCCTTCTGTTGTACCGGTGCCAAAGGTTTTTGGGGAGGAATAATGGGTTCTCCTATTTTGTCTTGTTTCGTGTCTGAGGTATGTCCGTATCCAGATAACACATCAGATTGGATTTGTTGTGCACCTGGTCTATAGGTTATAACGAAGTCAAATGTACTAAAAAAATGTAACCAGCGCATCTGCCGTGGAGTTAATGCTTTTAGTGATCCAAAAAACTGTAGGTTCTTATGGTCAGAAAAGATGGTAACAGGGTACTTGGCTCCCATTAAATGGTGCCTCCATTCAGAAAAGGCTACTTTGATAGCTAATAGTTCTCTTTCAGCCACAGTGTAATTTTGTTCAGCTGTTAATAACTTTTTGGAATAGAAGGCTATAGGATGTAATTGGCCATCTACTGCATCTCATTGAGAGAGAACTCCTCCTAAAGCTACTTGTGAAGCATCCGCTTCAACAAAAAATTGCAAGTCAGGATCAGGATGTTTCAGAATTGGGGCTGAAGTGAACTTTTGTTTCAGAAGTTGAAAGGCGTGTGCCGCCTCATCAGACCAAAGAAATCGTTGGCCTTTCCGCAACAAGGTGGTTATTTGGGACTGCAATGTCTGCAAAATGAAAAATAAACCTCCTATAAAAATTGGCGAAACCCAGAAATTTCTGAACATCCTTCACAGATGATGGTTCTGGCCAATCAGTAATAGCACTAATTTTCTTTTCATCCATAATTATTCCTTGAGGTGACAGGCAGTATCCTAAAAAGTCCACTTTGCTGACATTAAAAGTAAATTTTTCTAGTTTAGCAAAGAGATGATTTTCTTTTAACTTTGATAATACTGCACGAACATGTTGGGGACATGTCCGGGTTCTTAGAGTAAATGAGGATGTCATCTATGTATACTATGACACAAACGTCCAGGAATTCGTGTAGGACCTCATTTATAAAGAATTGAAAGGCTGCAGGGGCATTACACAACCCAAAGGGCATTACTGTGTACTCAAATAGACCAAACTTTGTCTTGAAAGCTGTCTTCCACTCATCCCCCTCTTTTATTCGGACCAGGTGGTAAGCTCCCCGCAGATCTAGTTTAGTGTATACAGTAGAATGTCTTAATTGACCCAACAACCCAGGTATTAGAGGAAGAGGATATTTATTTTTTATTGTAGCCTTATTTAGTCCTCTATAGTCGATACATGCACGCAGAGATTTATCCGGCTTCGGGATAAAAAAAGCGGAGATGACACCGGAGATGTGGAATGTCGGATGAACCCAGACTGTAGTAGGTCGTCTAGGTAGGTTCTTAAATATTTGGTCTCTTTGTCAGTCAAAGAATATACTCTGTTATTAGTTAAAGGGGTCCCTGGGATAAGATCTATACGGCAGTCATATGACCAATGTGGGAGCAACACACTAGCCTTCACTGGATCAAAAACATCTTAAAGTCAGAATATTCAGGAGGGAGACTTGGTTCATCTTGTGTAACACTAGCACAGTGTATTACTATGCTCTGTTCTGTACCTGCTTCTTGATAGCAATTGGTACTACAGAATGAGGAATCCAAAGTAACTGTTCTGTTCACGCAATCAATTTTTGGATTATGAGTTGTTAACCAGGGTATCCCGAGAATCAAGCAAAAAATAGTGGGGTATCTATCAGATCAAAGCTAATCATCTCTGTGTGCCCATTTTGACAGACCATGACAAGGGGACTTGTTTGTATTGTGATCACTCCAGAGGTCAATTTTGACCCATCCACTGCACATACTGCTTCTGGACAAGGCTTTAGGCAAATAGGAAGACCTAATGTGTTAGCTAACTTATTATCCACAAAATTTCCTGTTGCTCCTGAATCCAGTAGGACAGGGAGAGAATGTCTAACTTGGGTGGTAACAATTAAAAAGATCTGAATTATGAAATGTCTAGGTATGTGCGGTACCATGAAGGCTGCAGAATTAGAGGTTTGATTAGGATGTTTTCTCGAACAAGTAACCTCCCCCCTTGTCGAGCTTAATCGTTTCCCGACTCAGTTGAGGAGATAGAGGAAACAGTACCCTTTCGTGAAGTTTTAGGTTTTACTGGACACTGTCTTGCAAAATGTCCTGCCTTGCCCCAATATAAACATAATTGAAGTTTTCTCCTTCTTTCTTTTTTCTCTGACGTGAGTGGACCTCTGAGTGTTCCTATTTGCATTGGCTCTGGTTCAGGGAGTTTATTATGTGTGTCTTTCTTCTCATGTCTAATAAAAGGTAACCGCGATTCGAGTTTGGATTTATCTCCCTTTCTTTCTCCTAGTCTGTGTTCTAATTTCACGACTAAATCTACAAAGTCAGAATAGTCTTCTGGCAAATCAACGATATGAGCCAGCGCGTCTTTTAACTCGTCTCTCAAACCTTTATAAAAAAGGGAGACACGCTTTTCTTCTGGCCAACGAGTCTCGGTGAGTAAACGATTAAAACTAGTGAGATTGGTCAATAAATCCTTGTTACCTTGTTTACGAGTTAAAAGCTCATTATCACTTGCCTGCATAAAAGTCTGTTTTGCAAAAAGGCTGGTCATAGTACGTTTAAATTGATTCCAATTATGGAGGATGGAATCATCTCTATCCACGAATGGAATTGACCAATTGGCTGCTGTACCGCCCAAATAAGACAAGACGAATGCCACTTTCGTAGCATCAGTAGGGAACTGTTGTGGTTTACAAACGAAGTGTAATTGACATTGATTGATAAAAACAAGGAATTTGTTACTATCTCCATGAAAATGTTCAGGTGCTGCTAAAGGCACAGCATTAGGAACATTAACAGTAACCTCAACTGGGGAGGGAAAGTTGTATGTTTTGCTCGCGCCCCTGTCTCTGAGGAAGTTTTAAAAGCGTAAAAGCTGTGTTCCACTGGGATTCCCTCGGTTTATACCTGCTTAAATCCTGTTTTAAAAAGGTCTTTTCCAAATTTAATTTCTCTATTTCCTCTTGCATATGTTGCAAGATGCCAGAAACTGATTCATTATGGGCCACGTCCTCGTTTAGGGCCTGCGCCATATCTGTGGCGTCAATGCCCTCTGTTTCTTCCGCGGCATTAATCGTCCAACAGAACTGAATATTTTAAAGGCTTGTGCTTCTGTCAAAACCCTGATTCAGAAAAGGGGGTGGTGATGAACAGAGTGCCTGAATTAAGCAGACCACTCTTACCCAGTCCAAAGATCAGGGCTTGATCCATCACCGTTTTTTAGCTCACTGCGCCATCCCAGCTCAGAACTTGGCTATATACAAATTAGTCTGTTCCTGTCCCAGTGCATGATGGGAACAGGGCAAACCAAACTACCAAGCCAATTCTTGTACTGGGAAGGAAACAAGCTTCCGGGGACCGGTTTCTGCCATTTCAGGGGTCGTCGGCCCGGCTTGCTTGAATCCTGATGGTGCAATGAGCAAGGGACTCACATCTGAGTATACCCTTCCACGCTTATGGTGGACAAAATGATTCAGAAAAGGGGGTGGTGATGAACAGAGTGCCTGAATTGTCAAAACCCAGCTCCCCTGAGTTTCTGTTCAGTTCTGATGGAGGTTGAAGACAGTCCGACCCCACTCTGAAACTGCTTGTTCCAGCAGACTAGTATTAAACAGTGCACTAAGAACCAGAAGCTCAAGGGAAGGGGGGAAGTGGATAAAATAAAAAAAGAGAGACAACACCGTTCTTGCGTTTCCACTGTAGAAGTGCTGCTAAAATCTGCGGCCCTCTCTGACTTCTGTAGAAACTGGTGCCTAATGAAACATAAACAAAAAACAGATAAGTGCAACCTATCCCTAAATGTGTTCCTGACTAACCCTGAATCAATTTAGAAATTCTCTTCTAAAAGTACCTCTTGGATCCTGGTCTTTAGCTTCCAGGTTTGGAATGTGTTACTGTTCTGGGATGTGCTTTCTATTACTGTAAAACTTCTGTAAAATCAAACGAATATCATTGTCAGAATTACCAATAACTAACATTCACCTTAATATAACTAAAGCCTAAATTCTTAATAGCAAACTCACTTTGCACACATGTCCAGACTTTTTATAAAACAAATACTGTACTTTTGCATCAAAATACAGCAGGTAATTTGTGCAAGTTCTTGATTTACTGTTTGCCTTGCTGTCAATTGTTTCCTCTGTTCGATTCTTAAAAAGTTCCATGTAAAACAATATTTATTTCACAAAGTTCCACAAAGTATTCTTGTAACAAAGGGTTTGAACCTCAAAGTTCGTGGGAGATATCTTGTTCCAAATTGTCTTTACATGAATCTAGAAATCGCCAACAAAGTTTTTTCAGGTAATAAAAAGTTTTGCACGTACTTGTTGCTGAAAAGGGATACTGATCAGTCTAACCTTGTCCTCTTTCTCTTTTGCAGGTCGATTGCAGTGGACAGAAGAGGTGCTGAGACAAGATGGAGCCGGACACCGGAAGAAGGAAGAACCAGCAGCCGCGCCCGTTGAAGCCAATGAAGGCCTGGAGAGAGGAGGAGTGCCAGCGCCGAAGGATCTGTTCTCAGGTAAGTGGGAGGTAGACAAGCAGAAGCACTGGGTGAGGCTCAGGGGATGCCTTTTATAGACAGGGCTGGGTGTGGTTCAAAGAGCTGGGTGTGGTTCGAAGTACTGGGTGTGGTTCTCACAAGCAGGTGTGCAGAGCTTCAGTTATTATGCTAATGAGTTGAAGTAACACATGGCCTAGGGAGGAGTGCTCTAAATAAGCCTTGGTAAAATCAAGGTCCAATGTGCAAACAAGACAACAATGTTCAAACTTGTGAATACATTGAGCAACATACACAGAAGTCTTAGGGAGGGGCTGCGATAACAAGAAAGGCTTTCAATAGTATGTTTAAAGAGAGCTATTACAGAGACCAATGCATATTATGTTTAAAGAGAGCTAATACAGAGACCACTAGTGCAATGAGAGGGGACATGCTCTTTGCTGTGCACAAACCCTAACAGCCGCCACCTTCTTTAAAGTACTTAAAGTACTGCTGGTGATGACTTACTAGTAGTTGGTGAATCGTCCTCTTGAGTGAAGGGCAATGTAATCTTCTTTCTGTAATTAGAAATATGGTGCACGTTAAGCAAGCATTCATCAGTTGTCCTAAGAAGTGTATCATTTAATGGAATAAGCATATAAAAAGTTAACACCCTCCCCTAAACCGTTACTATTTTTCAATCCCAGTAATAAAAAATGTGTTATGTAACATTTCCTTCCATTACGAGACGAAATAGGGGGTTGTGTATGGCATCAAAAATATGACATGTTTTTTCTAGACGTCACTACATCTGATGCGGCACAGCTGACCACCAGTGCCGGGGCCAGCACTGCGGAGGGGTCCACTCTAGGGGCGGATGCGGCGGCGCCACCATTAGGAGATGGGGGGAAGGCTCAGCGGCGGCAGACGGTGGTAAGTTATTATACTCCTTACTTATTGACATTTTTGAGTAGGCTCGCAAAGGAGTGTATGATGTACTGTACAGTACACTAGTACAAGTACACTGTACTGTTAAGAACAGTTACTAATTTAGAACTACTTTTTTGGCTATCACGGAGAAGACAGTCAACCTTGACTTGTAATAGCATTAGCGGCGGTACTTCTCGGGTAAGCAATGGCCCCCTATTTGACTTCAACTCAGCTGGCAAACTTTTATCGTGAAGCCAAGTCATATCAGATGTACTTTAGGGATGTAAGAACGAAAAGTGAAATAAGGGAGAAACGAAGGACGAGCGAGTCTTAACATTTATGACTGTAAAGAATGGTGTTTTTGACTGCAAGTCAAGAGAAGAAGACAGTGGTTGCCAAAATATAATGAAAAAGGTGTTAGTTGGTTGTTGAGAAAAAGAAAACTTGGGACATTTGAGACATTAAGAAGAATGATAGACGTACTTTGGAAGCCTGGATGTTATCTTCTTTTTCCTCATCGATAGCACAGGTGTATGATGTAGTAGAGCAGACGCTGAGTGGATAAAGATTATTACTTTGAACAGCATGTCCGTGCCAGAGTAGCAAAGCTGAGGAAATCCAAATACTAGAATTTGTGATTGATCACCAATACTCCCTGCCTTGACTAACAGTACAGTACTTTACTTTGCAAGCGCAGCATCTATTGTGTATGGATTGTATAGTTGATAACATTATATCAAGTCAAGTCCCTTCCTCCGCCAATTATGGGTTCCACACTCACTCACTATGTAATAATGTTATTTCAGCTGTGTCATGGGTGGATTATCGCTGTAGTTCGCTCAATCTATCAAAACAAAGCACCTAAAGGCATCCATCATATAACCAAAGATCATGTGATTGGCAGGATAATGATATATGATCAGAATTGAATAATCTCCATTCTTCTTTTGTTGTAGTAAAGGCCCGGGGGGGCAGTGCGAAAGATATCATTACATTGAGCAGTAGCCCTTGATGTAACCGAGTATGGCCAGTGGCAGAGCCACCCCTATAGAAAAGTAAGAGCTTCCTATCCCCACCTGCATGTACTGCTTAAAGTACTGCGAGTCTGCGTCATCATGGCTGAGTGAGCTGCCACGCCGGCTACCACAAGTTCACGTACCACTAATTTCTTTAGCAAAACAAGAGAAAAAAACAGAAGACTTTTTTTAGTACTCTCTGACTATGTATGTAATGTATTAGTGAGTCCATCCATAGTCCTGCTAGTAGAATTCCTGAAACTCCCAGTAATGTCACAGGCCTACAAAGACGGCAGAAAGATGCATTGCAAAATGTTATACTGTGCTGGGAAAGGGAACTTTTGGACTTTTGGACATTGCTTGGGGTTAGGGAGGGGGGATGAGTTGGGTTAATTTATTTTATTGTATGACTACATAGATATAT